>NC_073348.2:12160000-14560000 GCF_027580225.2 Misgurnus anguillicaudatus
ATGTTTAATCTTGCACAAATAACCAGGGGCCGGTTGCAACTACGTCTGACATTGTGAAAAATATTTACGCGTGTTGCACCATCTGAAACTATCCAGATAGCAATGAGTCGGCGGACCACCGGCGGTGCTCTAGCGGCAGTAAGCGTCATAAGGGTGTAATCGCAAACAGGTCTGACGGCCGCTGCAGCCGCTTTTGCATAAATTAAGCAGTCGGTCCGCCGGCTGCATGCTGGCGGCATCTCGCAACAAATGAGAGTGACGTATTCGGCGGCAAAAGTTTCATCCCTGCCAGTGGGACGCACCTTGACCCTACAGTCACATTAGCTACAAAAGTGAACGACACCGAGCAACACGCACTCGCTTGATGGGCGTTCCTTGGCTAGTTTCCAAAAGCGGTATCAAAAGTCACTTTAGAGGTATTGTTAAGTTTCAATAACGGTGTTTTTGGATTTAAAAGTATTTATTTCTCGATAAAAGTAACAAAATATATGAGATAAAATGCCAAACTTATCAGATATATACATAAATACGCTTTTTCCGCCATCTTGAATTATTTTCTCAGACTCGAACACAGACCTACGTCACGCTGCTCCTTCACTCCGATTGGCAGTCGCTTTGTCGCATCGCTCAGTATTTGCATAAAATAGCCTGCTTGTCTATTTTGGCCCCGCCTTGCTCGCGCAGCGCTGAGCTCGTCGCTTGTCGCAGGCAAACGGCCACTTCCATTGAAAATGAATGGTAGCCTGTCGCTCTGTCTCTGTCGCTTGTAGCTAATGTGACTGGGGGGATAGCCGACAGCTTGGGGCTGGCGACATAAAAAAGCCATGCGGATATTTTTTGCTATCTGGGACCAGACGCAGCTATGCTCAGCGTAGATGCGCGCCCCCGTGTATGCGTTTAACCACTGTGATATTTAGATGCCATTCGAGTTTCCTATGGTAAAAAATGTACACTTACTGCCATCAGCTAATAGAAGATATATGACAGTTTCCTCATATTTAGCAGTGCGCTCTCCTTCTAGATGCGTGCGTAACGTGCAGACCCATCATTCACGAAAGCCTTTACTGTTCGCACAAAAGGTGTATAATAGTTTGCAGATTCATTATAACAGCTCAAGTTTAAAACTAAATTAAATGAAAGCTTTTAATAAGTTCTCTACAGTGTCTTTGTAAGTATTTATGTATTTTATTATATAATTCATTGGCGGTCTCTTTACCATGCATGAAAACACATTGCTCGCTTCCTGTGCATTAGACGTGCCCATGTCTCGTCACATTTCATTATTTCTATTTTTGCCATAAAAACGTCTCTCTCTCTTGGTCCCTCTCCTCCTTCGTGACTAACAACTTTATCATAAGACGTCCCACACTTGACAGTTTCCCTGATTTCAGCCAGTTAAGCATATTTATAATATATATGGAATGAATGAAACGAGTTGGCACGCATATGGTGGCTGCAGTGCATAACAGAAAAGCAGTGCGTAGAAAAAGACAGCAGCTGTCTTCTACGTTTCTATCAAAAACTCATTTATTATAGTTTTTTATTTAAAATAAAAGCGATTACAAAGGAAATGTTTACTGTTCATTTTTTATTTTTTTAATGTATGGAAAATCCCATTTAAAGAAACAGACCGCCATTACATTTTTCCTCTCGCGCACCCCCTGGTGGCTGCTCGCGTACCCCTGGGGGTGCGCGCACCACACTTTGGGAATCCCTGGACTAGACCATGCAGACACCACCAACTAAGACAGGAGGGGAAGTAAATTACTGATCAGCCTAAACTGGTTCCACATGACAAAGCAGGCATACTCAGATCACCAAGTTATCCAGAAACCATATATGAATGTAAGAATCAGAAGACATTCACTTTAATTAGTAACACGTAAATATAATTATTTTTCTTAATTCTCTCAACGGACAACTAAACACATACACAACTGCGTACATGCATAATTCTCACTGAAACAAAGGTGATTACCACAACAGCTGCTTTGTTTACATTCAGATGAGATAAATCTTGTTGATTTAAACATTTAATAAAAAAAAGGTATAACATGCATAATGATTTGTGCAGTGGAGAGGACAGAATCTACATGCATAATGAATTGTGCAGTGGAGAGGACAGAATCTATAATTCATCATCTGTAGAGGCATCTGTGGAGACATGCTCATATGGGTCTACATCTTCTTCTTCAACAACAGTTCCACCATTCCCACCTACCACTATTTGGGAATATGTTTCTTTCACAGCTACCAGGTCTGTCTTGAGCTCCTCAAGTCTTTGGAGGACAGCACTGTGCAGGCCATGGTAAGCTTGAACAGAAAGTCCTGAAGGATATAGCCTAAAAATCAAATATGGATATACAATAAAAAAAATTATTTAGATGTGCACCAACACACCATAATATGGCATTTTCTATAAATCACCATCTCTAAAGCAGTTTAATATAATTATATGAAGTAAACAGCATTAAGAAATCAGTACTCACTCTGTGTGGCCAGGTCCTCTGATAGTACACTAGCCTGGTTCTTCAAGGCCCTGTAGGTTCTCGTAAGATGGGTCCAAGTGTTGTTTCATTTCTTCTACAAGTATAGCCTCTTCCTCAATCAGTCTCTCCAGCTGCATCACCTTGTCAAAAACCTTCTTCTTCATGGCTAAGGAAGTGTCAGATTCTACGAAGACAAATCAACAATTGAATTAACCACCATATTAAAATACTACGTCTTAAAGGTATAGTTCACCCAAAAATTACAACCCTGCCATCACCTACTCATCCTCATGCTGCCACAAACCTGTACACATCTACCCGTTCCGATGAACACAAAGGAAGACACCTTAAGAAATGTTTGTAACCAAACCGTTCGTGGACTCCATTCACTTCAAAACTATTATTTTTCCTACTATGAAAGTCGATGGGGTCCACGAATGGTTTGGTTACAAACAGTCCGCAAAATATATGCCTTCATGTTCATCAGAATAAATAAATTTATACAGGTTTGTAACAACATAAGAGTGAGCAAATGACATAATTTTCATTTTTGGGTAAACTATCCCTTTAAAGCCTTTTGTGAGTAAAATACGATGTAAGTGGTACAATTCTCTGTCCAGGGAAGATATTTTGAGAAATGTTTGTAACCAAACCGTTCGTGGACACCATTTAGTTCCATACTATTCTTTTTTCCTACTATGGAAGTGAAGGGGGTCCACAAACGGTTTGGTTACAAACATTTCTCAAAATATATTCCTTTGTTTACCGGAAATGACAGAATTTTAATTTTTGGGTGAACTATCCCTTTAAGCGGTCACGCACAGACCTCCTTAAACCTTAGGTGTGTATGTGTGTGTGTCACAGGTAGGGGTGGACCCAGATGTTAATAAGGTCACGCCCCTTTCTCCACCTCGAGGAGGTTCCCAAAGCCACCCCAATGACCAGACACACAAGGTAAACATAATATTAAAATGTCCTTTATTTAATTTACTTAAAATAGTCAATAGGGGAGGGGAGAGGGGGAACTTAAAATAACGGCCTTTTCAGGCTCTCGTTCTCCACAGGCTGGGTTTCCACACAATTCATTCTCGTGTCGCTCACCCTCTCTCTTTCTTCACAGGCAGCAGCTGGGACACAAGACACAGTTAGTTCAACTTGGCTTTCTCACCTCTTCGCTGCATACAGCCTACGGTAAGTATGAGGTTTGCTCTGTTCGTTTTCCCTGGCGTTCTTTTTCTCTCTTTCTCTCTCCACAGACAGCGGCTGGGACACAAGACACAGTTAGTTCAACTCGGCTTTCTCACCGCTTCACTGCATACAGCCTACGGTGAGTGTGAGGTTTGCTCTGTTCGTTTTCTCTGGCGTTCACTTTCTCTCTTTCTCTCTCCACAGACAGCAGCTGGGTGCGGTGCCCTCCTGTTCGAAGTGGATCACAGACCTGGGGGTTATTTAGTTGAATCAGGTAAGCTCGGCGGACTTACGGTACTTGATTTCTCTCGATGGGTCAGATGGGACATGTAGTTTTCCATGTAACGTCGGGGGCGGACCCTCTCGACGAGCGCGTTGGTCACCCAATGTCTACGCAGGGCTCATTTCGGGGCGCCACTCCGTCACTAGTAGCCAGAAGCACACTCACACGTACAGTATAATAATTTCCACCAGGGCCGACAGCCACTTCGTCATCCCAGACAAAATGTATGAAGGCGGGGGTTTGTCTGACGAGACAAACACAGTAATACACAGCAAAAATACACAGCACCACGCTACAGTGAAAGTTTCCACGGCACAAAGACTCACCCACCACAATCGTGTGCACACAAAGGACGCCTGTCTTCGCCCACTTTGCCCGAGTCCGATTGGCGATGGATCTCAAGGCCTTAGTGGTGGTCTCGTCACTGTGGGTGGCTTCAAACCCAAAATCTCCTCGGCTCACCCACCACGCTTCCTTAGGGGTAGGGCCGCTCTCCTTCTCCCGGAGGTATGTGCTAGAAGACAGGTTAGTAGAAAACAGTGTCTGTACAACAATACTGTTACTCACTCAATACTTTAAAGTGTTTGTCTCTCTCCCTTCGCTCTGATCCACTCAACCGGCGACGTCAACTCTGCAACAGTGTGTCTCTTCCAAAAGTTTCCACAATTTCCTTCACGGTTGATACTCACACAACTTCGTTTCTTTCCCTCTTAATGTGTCTTCATATGCATAGTTTCCGTTCGTCTTTCAGCCCTTAAGGTTTTCACTTACTTCCAATACATCACTTCAGTTTGAGAGAGAGAGTCCGACCGCCACCAGTAGCGCGTCGAGTGAACCCACACGATGACAACAGTCATAACGCACAACAGTCACAATCAGCACATCAGCACTTTTTGGGGTGCTCCTTTTAAAGATCCACAGCTGCCTTTCTTTCGCCCCCTGTGGCTCCGTCTTCTTTCCGCGCGCTTCCTAGCGCAGCCCGGATCAACAGAGCCTTCGGCTCTTCAAAAGGTGCGTGTCTTTACTCTGCCTTTGGCAAAAGGAGCTTCCCCCGTGTCAGTTCTCCTTTACTTGTGTTCCTGTAGAGCTATTTATGTGTCTCATCAACCCCCAGCCTCCAATCACAGTTTGCTTCATTGATTTTCCGCACCTGTGGCTCGTAAGGCCCCGATTACGTTGCCCTGGAAACCAGGAAGTGAAGGAGTGTGTCGTCGAATGCGGCCTGGGCGGAAACCATCTTCGGGCGGAACCAATCTCTGCCGCTTTTGGTTCCGCCCTACAATAGTCACCCTGTGACATGTGTCCCGAATTAATAATTTAAAAAGGAGTAAAGTTCAAAAATCCGACTGTAAGCAAATGAGACTTACAGAACAGCATGATTGCTATTTACACCTACTAACCCTCAAACGCTCCTCGTTTTCTGTTTACATTACTGGCCCTTGGGGTCTATATGACCCAAAAAGTTAAAGCATAATTGTAAGAAAAATATACATTTTCAATAATACAAATAATATATAATTTTTTGTTTACTTCTCATCTATACAATAAAGCTGTGTTTTGAGAGATTTGAAGTACTTTTGTACCCGTGTACCACTAAATTCCTCAACTACACCATTAGCTTGCCTGAAAAATAATACATTTTTATAAAAATTCACATAAATCATGATCTAAATTTGATTTAAATTGTTTTTAGATATTGATATAGGTGTTCGGTGTTGAATTCAAACATAAAATAACTACAGTATAGGAATTAAATCATTTTGATCAGCAGATGCCCATAGAGACCCATTCATTTTACTGGATATGGACAACTGCTCAACATCACTACTTTAGTGATATATTTTGTGAATGTATGTTTATATAAACATTAGAAAGGAAATTAAAAATAAATATTATTTCAAATAGCATTTTTTTAATGCATTTTGAAAGTTTTTACAAAATGCCACACAGAAAATTGACTGAGTGTAAGGTTGTGTCTGTCTGTGTGTGTGCGTGCTTGTGTGTGTGCGTCTGTGTGTGTGTGTGAGAAGCAGAGAGAGAGGATGTCTGTGTGTTTGTATGTGTGTGAAAGAGTGTACATGTGCGTTAGTGATGCGCGGGTCGTTTCGTAACCCGCGGGTAACCCGCGGGTCGGGTTGGGGCGGGTAAAGAAATTGTAACTTGAATGCGGGGCGGGTTGGGGCGGGTCATTAAAAACAAAATTAAAAAACTGATATGTTGTGTCTAATTACCTGTAGCATATATATTAAATATTTGGGGATATATATTTTTACATTTAATTACGTTCTTTGATAAGGATAAACGTAGGCCTATGTGGCAACGTAACTTCCGCAACGTAACTTGCGCAACGTAACTTGATATCCCCAAACCTTTGACGTCACGGAAGCGCCAAGTAGCTCCCGCTGGCTGCCAGCCACAACAACAAAACAAACGGAGAATTAAAAGATGAAAGACGATCTGCAGGAGAAATTAAGGTAGGGAATTTGTGAATAGATAATACAAATGCTGCTTTTTTGTGTGGTGATCTACTTTTAAAATGATAAAGCCGACAAGTTCTACATGCTAAAAATACTTTAAATGCGTGGACTATACTGCTTATATCTCTACATTGGATTTAGGGATGTCACCATTACTCTATTTTCTTGAGGAGTTAAAAAAAATCTTGGAGCACATGTCGAGTACTGTTTAAAATAGAAAATTACAATAGTATCAGAAGCATATCAGCACAACGCTGCCTCTCTCTCTCTCTCTCCCTCGTTCGCTCGCTCTCGCGTGCTTCATCTCGTGCATGAAAGCAAGAATGCGATGCGATTGCATGCTTGTAAATTTCGGAAGTTTACACGACTGAGCTGCAGTGGGCAGGCATAAGATTTATAAAAACACATATGAGAAGAAAGGCACAGCAACTCAAAAAGACTTAAGTGGAGGCATGGAGCAGCATGAGAATACAGAGTTAAATTATATGCGATCTACCGGCATTGCCTTTGCGATCGATGTATTGGACACCCCTGGTTTATCATTATCCTATCTCTATATTAATATGACCATGCTGGTTTCTATGGCTCATTGGTGTATGTTGTTGCCAGTTTACAGGGCAATGTAATCTAATGGCTGTTTCCAAGCACTCTTAGGCTGAAATAAAGCCTCTTTTTATTTACATTACGAATGCCTAGTATGTCTATTTTAATGGTCGCTAATGTGCGTGCATTAGGTCACACACCTTTATATCTTTTTTCAGCATTTGTGCCTGATTTTATTTGCCAAATTCTATAAAAAATTTCTCCGTGGCAGTCTCTCCTGTGTGTGTGTGTGTGTGTGTGTGTGTGTGTGTGTGTGTGTTTGTGTTTGTATGTGTGTGTGTGTGTGTGTGTGTGTGTGTGTGTGTGTGTGTGTGTGCGCGTGTGAGAGAGAGAGAGTGTGTGCGTGAAAAGAAAAGAGAGAGCGTGTGTGTGTGTGTGTACTAGAGATGCGCGGATGGGCTATTATTTCATCCGCAACCGCATCACAAAACTCATCATCCGTCCGCCATCCATCCGCACCAACGTTTCTGACTAGTTTTTAAAACCGCACCCGCCCGCCATCCGCTGACTGGGCGATGCAAGGCGCTGCTGATGACAGCCGCGAGACTAGAAAGCCCTAGAATATAAGCAGTGAACTTGGCTATGTTTACATTAATGCGTTTATCCTTTAAAATGCGTTACTTTTGCTACGTTTACGCCTTTCATCTGCACTACATCACCGTTTTCGACCCTCATAAACGGATTCGTTCGTCAACGCTGCAGACCCTGTTTTAGTTTGAGAACTCAGACGTTGCGCTGAGTGTAAATGTAGATGGAGTCTTATCTAAACGAACAGCTGATGTTAACGTGACAGCGCATCATTTTCAAAGTAAAAATTATTTTATTCAGGTAAATGGATGTTTGCAACGGAGTTTTGACAAAAATAGTCAACATCTACCAACCAGCTATTATACACGCTATATCGGATTGTTTTAACATGTATCATCATAGATAATGTCTATTTTATATTTATGTTTGAGTATTGTTGGGTTTGAATATTATTGTAATGTGTTTATGTTTTGTTTAATTTTAGTTAGCTTATTACGAAAGATAGACCGTAATTTTAAACGCCATATAGGGCGTTGTAAAGGCCAATATGAAGGGAGAATTGTAATGGGTCAGACATTATTTTCGAGTTTAATTTAAGTTTTGTTTTCTACTTTAAAATGAATTTCGTTTCAGATAATTTGTCTCTTAATTTTAATCGATGTTTTGTTGATAAGTTTTGTGAATATAAATTAATAAAAACAATAAACTCAACGTCATTAATATTTAATGCTCGTTTAGCTAGCGAAGGACGTGCACGGACCTCGCACACATTTAAAAATTAATGCAATAAGCATTTCTGTAGGCTAAAGCTATACTTCACCTCTTACTATGTTTGACTGAAGTTTGCATTTGCTGAAATTTATTTTTGCTTCAAGCTCATTTAGTACTGTTCACTTGAATGCTTTCTTTTTAAATCATAAAGACCAGTCTCCGATCGGCGCACATGACATGGGACAAAAATAAATAAATAAATAGCCTAAATTAAACGCACAAATTACATAGTCTGCACTGGTGTCATCCTGATTTACCACTTTGTAAAACTTATTCCAGGCAACCCTTTTCTGACCTTTGATTTCCTTTGTTTTTAATTCTCATTTTTTTGAGTTTGCCACGTACCTCCTTCGCCGGCGTTGATAAGAGCTGTGTCAAAATGCGTCCTCATTTCTCCACGCTGTTAATGATAGAACGAATGGATCCTTAACAGCCAGGCTATCCCAAACAATTAAAACCTTTATTAAATAAAAGTGTATTTAGAAGACTTTTTCTTGTCACTGTTTTAGTATTATATGTTATGTTTTGTGTTAATATTATTCGGTTTATGTTGCGTATATTTCTAAGGTTGATTATTTGATATACTGTTGTTGAATTGTTTAATCTACATCAATGTGTCATATTTTTTAAAATAAATTCATATTTTTCTGATTACATTATTTTAATAAGTCAGAAATGTCTCCGTTGTTTATTGCTGACAGGCGCGATGGGCGCTACTGGGGGCGCCTGCAACAGGTGACCCAAATTATGGGTCCTCTAAGGTTAGACCGTCTCATTTCAGTTCTCTTCGCAAACTTCTGAGCCTGCCACCTTGATAGACATAGTGCTTACCTTTAAGGTCGCATGCTTTGAAGAACAAAGCTAATAACAAGCAGTCGATCCGCCACCCGCCCGAATTTAATTAAAATATTATTTTTCGTCACGTCATCCGCCCGATCCGCGGTTTATCCGCGGAGTCCGCGGCTGTAACCGCCAACCGCGCATCTCTAGTGTGTACCTGGTAATTATCACGTTGGGGGGACCAATTGTCTCCACAAAGATAGCAATACCAGTATTTTTGTGGCCTTGTGGGGACATTTTTATGTCCCCATGAGGAAACAAGCTTATAAATCAAACAGAATGATGTTTCTTGAAAATGTGAAGTAGTAGAAGGGTTTCTGTGATGGTTGGGATTAGGGAATGGGGTAGGTTAGGGGAATAGAATATACAGTTTGTATGGTATAAAATGCATTATGACTATGGAATGTCCCCACAAAACATGGAAACCAGAATGTGTGTGTGTATGTGTGTGTGTACATTAGGTCACACCACTTTATATATCTAATTTTCTGCATTTTCTGCAAGCGACAGATTAATAATAAAAATGTACATAACTTTAGAACAACCGAATCAAGCCCAGATTTTTGTATATGTAAAGATAGATTATTTAGGACAAGTCGCACAATTTTATAACTCCGAGATAAAGAGAACCTTTTTTTTTTAAACTAATTAAATGTTGTTTGGGGTCATATAGACCCCAAGGACCGTTTGAGGGTTAAAATGGCTGTAATCTGTTAACTTGTACTTGATATATATATATATACATACACACACACACACACACACACACACACACACACACACACACACGTATAAAGGTGTTAAATTAAAAAATAAAATTTGCCTAATCCAGTAATTATTTTTTTCTATTTCTGATCTGAGCACACAATCAGTTTAAGATTACTTAAGTGTTTATTGAGAATTCACTAAAAAGACTCATGTCAAACTTAGAATCCCAAGGCCAGATAGGGCTTTCTGTTGCCAGAAGGTCTTCAACCTGTAAGAGCTGTAAGGTGGTGCCAAACCCTGACAAAAGGTATTTCCTGAAGCCAGCAGCAAATGGCTGAATCCACAGGGAATCGCTTCCTAATTCCTGTTGAATTATCATCTGAAACCTTTCTCAAAGAATTCACATCTACCCCATGGTGTGGGACACCCTACCACACTTTTGTCGTCCCCCTCTTCTCATGTTCTCAAGCAAACTGTATATGGAATGCTACATTCTGTATACACAAAGTATCTGAAACTGGTCTTGTTTGGTGTTTTAATGCAAGTGGTACATTTGGGTTTGTTAATATGACAACAGGATTCAATGTTAATCTGTGACAATAAATAAGTAAACTTAACCTAATGTTGGGAGACAACTCCTAACTTAGACATGTTGACCAATCACCCACTGTATGTATATTAGGCTACACCCCTGATTTTACAACAACCAATCAGTACCAAACTCCTATATGCTTCTCTGGTTATTTAAGGAGATGGGTAGAAGACTCAGGCGGGACTTTCTATATCTAGAAATGCACCCCCGTGATGTTGTATCTTTGATACAGCATCATGTTTCTTTTTATTTTATTTTGAGGAATCTGTAACCAGATCTTCATCTCCTTACCAGGTATGCAATGGTTTTTCGTTTGATTTCGTATTTGAATTGGAATGTAAATTGGCTTCTGAATTATGTTTTTCTTACCTGGTAAATAAATTGTTACATTTGTATTCATTCTAATCTTCTCTGTATCATTGACTCTTCTAAGTTACAATAAGTATTACGATATCCTTTGTCACCATAAATCTATAACCGGGGTGTAAATTCATGCTAATTGTCTATACCGATGAACTAAGAGGTTCAGCCATTACTTTACTATATGTGGACTATCAGATGATAAGTCAGGACCTCTGATCAGTATCTCTACTATAATTATAGTCTTGAGTTCTGCATTAAGTTGAATATAGTTGGCTGGGTTGCATAATATTTTCTAATGATAATTAAGGGCACGACAGCATGGGGCAGTTGCTTTAATCATTTTCTCTGGTTACACGGATAGACTCATTATTTAACCCTAACTAAGTTGAGTATATTTGTGATTAATATACGTGGGCTATATAAGTCAGGACCTCTGGTGCGGTTAAGTTTAACTATTTAACCCTAACTAAGTTGAGTATATTTGTAATTAATATATGTGGGCTATATAAGTCAGGACCTCTGGTGCAGTTAAGTTTAACTATTTAACCCTAACTAAGTTGAGTATATTTGTGATTAATATACGTGGGCTATATAAGTCAGGACCTCTGGTGTGGTTAAGTTTATGTTTCAGAACCCGCACAACGGCCGATGTGGGCTGATATGATATTGGTAATCAAAATGAATGAGTTCAATGTTAACATGAGTAAATAGAACTATCAAATGTTTATCCAAATTCTATATTTATATCAATTTGATTCATATTACAATACGTTTTATATCTTTGGAGTCAGGTGTAAAGTTGCGTAACGTTAATTTGTCTTTATAAGCGCCGGAAAAGACCGAACGCGCTAGAACTCATCGCCAGCGTTTGGATTCCGTCGTTGGGCCAAACGGATGGATGGGGTCATATTTGTTACCCTTACAAAGTGGTGTAAGATTAAAATTGAAGGAACTTATTCCTTGGTCACAACTTGGCACAACCCCCTGTGCTGATCAAAGACTATTGTCACAGCTGTTTATCCAATACAGTGGGGGTTAAAGATGGTCTTCTGATTGGTCAGTTTGAATGTATTATGTTGGGTTTGGTCAAGTACAGTGGGGGTTAAAGGTGATCTTTTGATTGGTCAATTTGAATGTATCAAGTTAGGCTTAGTCACATGGTCAAGAGATAGAGGATAAAGGTCAAGGTTTTTATGAGCTCTCGGCCTTTGCATTTTAGTTTTTGCCTTTGCATTGGCCTTTTCCCCTTTCCTTTCTTTTTTCACCTAAGTTCTGGGGTTCAGGCCTTTAGGCCTAGATTTCAGTTCTCAAGTGTGAATCTCTTTCTTCTAAACTTTCTTTCTCTGTTCTCTATCTTATCAGGTAATATCTCACATACATTGGAAACAGTCAATTGTTTGTATTATTCACCATTTCATGCATTTATAGTGTAACCATTTCAACTGTAACTTTAAGTCAGTTCTGTAATTAAACCTTTTCATTTACAAATCTGTTGTTTAGTTTTGATTTAAGGTTAACACTTAAACGCTCCATATTTCTATACAATATATTCGTACTCTAGCAACGCTCTCAGACATATTGTGTCCGAAACCCGGGAACGATTGCAGTTTTGTTCTCCTTCCGAAACCTGAGATCCCTTACAGTTTGGTGGCCCGTACGGGGATCCCTTGCGGTGAGTTTTCTGAGTTTTACTTTGATTGATCAACTGAATAAGGACTTTATCACAGTTAATCCTGTGAATGGATTAAAGGCCTTCTGACCACACAGTGGGTAAGTCTGTTTTCATTGTTTCATGGCATGGTTAGTTAAATCTCCATTTGCATGAATTGTATGAAACAGAAATTAGAAGGACCTTAAATAGTCCTAACATTGTTGTACAGTTAGAGATTATTTCAGATTATCTCCTCTGGGATGGAAGGGAATAACTTCAGTAATGATATATTGTTTGATTTATG
Organism: Misgurnus anguillicaudatus; assembly: GCF_027580225.2. NCBI lineage: Eukaryota > Metazoa > Chordata > Actinopteri > Cypriniformes > Cobitidae > Misgurnus > Misgurnus anguillicaudatus. Next base: position 12,172,798 of record NC_073348.2, read on the forward strand.
GAGCGAGAAAGTTGAATCTACACTTTATAAATTATATAGAAAGGGTCTGGATTACTACGCTACCACTGATGATATTCTCACATGGTGGCGCATGGTTGGTAGTGAACAAAGAAAATCCAAACATGCTGAAATCATTGAGGCTTTGAATTACATGAAGTGCTTGGAGCTACGTAAAATGGCTGGACAGGTTAAGTCTATCCTAAACTCTAAGTGTGTTGAATTGAATACCAAAAATGCTGAATTACAAAAGTCAGAGGCAAAGATCCAAAATCTTCAAACTCATATAGATCAACTATCATCTGAGCAGTTAGCCCTGGCTAAACAGTGTGAGAAGTATAAAGACATTATTGCAGATGTAAGGGCTAAACTAATTGTGCGAGACACTAAGTCTCCCCAAACGCTTAACAGCTATGGGACTAAAAAAGATGCTACTTGTACTAAAGAGAATGTATTTTCCAGAACCCAGAAAAGTGTTCCTATCTCAGTGATTGGGGTGATGCATCAACATGCTGGAAAAGAACCGCATGATGTGAATGAAGCATTAGAGAGTCACAGACCTCCTGAAGCTCCAGTAGAACCAAGCTACAGACCCGGTGGCAAAATGAACAGGCTTTGTAATTCCTGTCATAAAATAGGCCATACAGAGGAGAAATGCTGGTCACTGGGCAGGGGCAGACCTCCACCTTATTATTTGAAATGTAGGAAATCACTTTCTAAGGACAGATGTAAGCAATCTAGTTTTGCTGGTAAAACTCTTACTGAGTTAACTGCATTGTTCATGCAAGGACTCCAGCTGTTAACCTCACTTGCTAGTGGCTTATCAGCCAGTTAGCATGTGTTTAACATTCTCATAGATTATCCTGTTTGCATTTCCTGATTTGTAATTGGTCATAATGCATTGTTGTTTCTATAGAACACAAATTGTAGTTGTTTGTTGTACTATATACACATAGGCTAATGAAGTTAATTTCTTGTAACACTTGACTGTTTCCATTGTAAGTGTTTGACAAAACATTTAAGTGAGAGGTTGTTGAAGCTACATGTATTCTAGACCAGTTGTCTTGTGTTAATGGAATAACTTTTGCTCTTGAAATTGTCTACCAGTTTCAAGTTGAATGTGTTTCTATGTTGAAAGATTTGTCTCCTAAGTGGTAAACTCTGCTATTCCTTGTATAGCTGCAGTAAGACCCTATAGAGGAGCACAAAAATGCCATGTGGCTACATTGTGTTATATAATTACATTAATGAAAATGTTTTACCTCACAACAGGATCCAGTAGCACTTTTACCATGCTTAACTAAAAACACGGGTGTGAGAAGATTTACAAAGCCAGATTACAATCTCATACTTATATCAAAATGGCTCCCTGTTTTCAACAACAGGACTAAATTTGCATCACAATTTTATCTTCCTCACTTTTATTGCAGCATGGTATTCACACATAGCCTCCGTTAAATTCAATCACATAGCAAACACAATTAGCCTCACTTTAGTCATTATTTCAAACGGTCTGATTTTAAGCATCTGTTTTGGTTTCTTTTCAAAAAGTTTGATTAGTTTTATGTCTCAAATACTGAAATCTTGATGAAGAGTTATTTTCTATGTGTAATAATATCATTAATTTTGCTATTATGTTTTATATTTCATTTGCTCTTTATGCAAGACATTTAAAACTATCATGTTCTTTGTTTTCATTTTGTTCATTTAATTTATAATGGTTATACTGGAAAATTAAGATTTTTAAATATCATGTATTTGGTTACACTGAGAATCACAGGATTCCTGCTGTTTCACATCTTGGGTGTTGCCTCAAAGAGAAGGACAAAAGTGAAACCCCCTTCAGGGCCTGTTCTTGTGAAAGTGTAAAGTATCGATGGACATCTGCATAACTATGAAAGGTGCAATTCCATTCGGTGAAGCCTTTCATGCAGGGCTGAAAGGAGAAGGACGTCTTCAAGTCTCATCAACCAGCAACCAGTTTGGACAATAAGTCTAAAGATGACCACTGCACACAACTGAAAGCATAATCTTATGAACTGTGTCATCATGGATCTTCTTACGTGTGGCCCATGTTGCCAAAGGGCGGATTGTAAGATTAAAATTGAAGGAACTTATTCCTTGGTCACAACTTGGCACAACCCCCTGTGCCGATCAAAGACTATTGTAACAGCTGTTTATCCAATACAGTGGGGGTTAAAGATGGTCTTCTGATTGGTCAGTTTGAATGTATTATGTTGGGTTTGGTCAAGTACAGTGGGGGTTAAAGGTGATCTTTTGATTGGTCAATTTGAATGTATCAAGTTAGGCTTAGTCACATGGTCAAGAGATAGAGGATAAAGGTCAAGGTTTTTATGAGCTCTGGGCCTTTGCATTTTAGTTTTTGCCTTTGCATTGGCCTTTTCCCCTTTCCTTTCTTTCTTCACCTAAGTTCTGGGGTTCAGGCCTTTAGGCCTAGATTTCAGTTCTCAAGTGTGAATCTCTTTCTTCTAAACTTTCTTTCTCTGTTTTCTATCTTATCAGGTAATATCTCACATACATTGGAAACAGTCAATTGTTTGTATTATTCACCATTTCATGCATTTATAGTGTAACCATTTCAACTGTAACTTTAAGTCAGTACTGTAATTAAACCTTTTCATTTACAAATCTGTTGTTTAGTTTTGATTTAAGGTTAACACTTAAACGCTCCATATTTCTATACAATATATTCGTACTCTAGCAACGCTCTCAGACATATTGTGTCCGAAACCCGGGAACGATTGCAGTTTTGTTCTCCTTCCGAAACCTGAGATCCCTTACAGATTCTGTGGTGTTTGGTAGATCGTTGTATTGGGATATGGCTATAAACAGCCTTTTCTTGTCCTCTCCAATCCGTCTTCGGATCTTGTGTCGCTGTTTGTTACGGTCTGCAGCAAAAACCACCGCAAAAAAAGGTTTAAGGAGGATATGCAAAAATTTGGTCATTGTGCTAATGGACATCCAAAAGGCACCTTAAATTGTTGGTATAAAGCTCACAAAACATCAGCAATTAAAAATATAATTGTAGAATATTTTAACCACAATACTACATATCTGGTCATAAAACCATATAAAAACACCTAGAATGTGGTTAATTTTCAAGTAATGCAGTGAGTTGTGTGATGGTAACATTGGACATATGGGAAAGGTAGGACTGTTCACTCAATGTAAAAAGGTTATGTAGTGGTTTAAGTGCCACAAGTTAACCCAGTCTCACAAAATGATGTACCTATAGTCACGTAAATGTTTGATTCTTTTTTGTAATCGCATGTTTCTTTGTGACTGTGTCACAAATTTCTGTTTACATGTCATTGTCACGTATTGGTTACTGCTTTTTCCTATTTTCAAACTATTTTCGCTTTGGTTTAGGGTTAGATTTGGTATTTGTGTTAGGATGTCACTTTAAGTATTGGTTTATACTATTTTTTCTGATTTTTTTGTATATTATCTGTTTTTTAACCCATTGTCCCCTGCTTTAGGGTTTGGGTAAGGATTGTCGTGGAATTTTAGCCGCATCAAATAATACTCACTAAGAGTCAAAGTCAAGGATCACACAGACACACTGTCGACAGAATTTTCTTTGTCTGAATTTTATATATTCTGCAGAATAGGCTCTCACCCCCATGGTGCTAGAAGTTTAAAAACCTAAGAGCCCCGATTACAAGGTTGAACACACATTTATAGTAAGATGCTGAAACATGTGTAGTCATCAGGTTCTACGTCATTTAGAAGATAAGCTTCAAGTTGTCAGTGATTAAGAACATGAACAGTTAAACACAAATCTAGTGAAATCATAAAACGTATGTCTTGTTCTCAGTACATGATGTTTAAGTCCTTGGACATTGTACTTTGCTCAAAAGACAGAAAGAGCATAATTCTGTACGTTAGCAGAAAAACATGATCTCCATATGAATCACAATTTATGAGCTTATGATTGTAATTAAAAAATGAAAAATAGGATGAAAAATAAAACATAATAATATGAAAATAAAAGCATAATAAAAGTCCTCCACTACACTCCTCCCTTTTTATGATTTATTTATAACTTCATTTACTGTCATCGTTACGTAGCTCTGGTTATTACCCACGTTAGTCATTCACAGGAAATTACTCATAAATTGCTGGTTCGTCATCATCGTAGTGTACATATAGTTCTGTGCAGTTGCAAAAGCAAAAGTGCACACACATAATATGATCATGAACCTCATTTTTGAAAGAAGAAAAACAGTTCGTTTTCTTGAAGAAATTGAGGACGGTTAGAGTTGGGGTCGTGAGCCCTTGATGATTCCGGATTGAGCACAGTTAAAGTTGGGGTCGTGAGCCCTTGATGATTTCTTTGGATTTGTGGTGAATAGGTTGAGCACAGTTAGAGTTGGGGTCGTGTGCCCTTGATGATTAATTCCTTTGGATTTGTGGTGAAGAGGTTGAGCACAGTTATAGTTGGGGTCGTGTGCCCTTGATGATTAATTCCCTCTGTAGGTTCTGGTATGGTAGCACCACACCATGCAGTCAGTTAGTCGTCCTCCCTTTGGATCACACATTGGATTCCAGCACCAACCCTTCGGCAATGGGCAGCGTGCACCCACGTGGCACGCTCTGCGATCTTTATGGCGGTATGAGTTGTCAGCAGAACCTGATAGGGCCCATCCCACCATCTGCTTTCCAGAATTTCCTCCCGAGGTTCTTTACCACCACATAATCTCCTGGTTTGATGTTGTGCATCGGTCCCTCTGCGGGCGTGGTAGGGCTGCTTTAACCTGTTTTGAGATATTTTGAAAGATAGAAGGCATAGAAATAGAATACTGCAACATGTCATTTTCATTTTGAAGGGTATCACCTGTCGCCATGTGTGGCTCCCACCCCTTATGTGGTGGTCTACCAAAAAGTATTTCAAATGGGGACAATTTTGTTCGGTCTCTGACCCTCATTCTCATGTACATGAGTACCAGTGGTAAGCACTGAACCCAATTCAATTTAGTTTCTTCACACATTTTGCTTAGTTTTGCCTTGATGGTGCCATTCTCTTTTTCCACTGCACCTCCACTTTGTGGATGGTAGGCACAGTGATTGGTCAAATTGATTTGCAAAAATTTACCCACATCTTTCACCACTTGAGCAGTGAAGTGTGCTCCATTGTCACTGGAAATTTTGTTTGGGATTCCCCATCGGGGAATAATGTCTTTCAAAAGCATTTTTGTCACCCCAGCACTATCTGCATGTTTGGTGGGCGTGGCTTCAGTCCATTTTGAAAACATGTCTGTCATCACCAAACAGTACCGTTTACCTTCTGCCGGTGTCAATTCAATGTAATCCATCATTACATGTGTGAATGGTCCCTCAGGAAATGGGATGCCCCACAGGTTCGGTTTTTACCCCTCTTGCAACATAATTACCCAGACATATATGACAGTTTTCACAATGTCTCTGTGCTACAGGAGAAAAACCCTTTGTGAAACAATTTTGTGCCATGGCTGTCAGCATTCCTCCTTTGGACACGTGGTCTAAGCCATGTGTCAACCTAGCAAAATGGGAATAAAAGTGTTTAGGTAAGCAGGGTTTTTGATTTGGACCCATCCAAATCCCTTCAGGAGTTTTGGTAGCTCCACACGATTTCCATAGAGCTATTTCTGTTTAAAGAGAAAAAGTTTGCATTCTTATTAATTACTCCTGTGCTGTCTCAGCTTCATTTCCTTGGGAGATCTGTGTAAGAGAAAAGTTTGTGTTAGTAGTCATGAGCATGCTGGTTTTGCACATCCGGGCGTGCTTTTCCTCTGGAGATCACGTCCTGTCCGTTGGTGTGTGCTTTGCATTTACACACAGCTATTTGAGAAAGGAGTAAAATTTCCTCTAAAAGAGAAACAAGCAGTCAATGTAAATGGTTATAGATTGATTAGTAGCAATTTTACAAGCTTGTGTTAGTGCATGCAATTCAGCCACCTGTGCAGATTTGTGAGGTGGTAAGCATCCGGATTTCACTACTTCAAAGTCAGACACAACTGTCCACCCCATCCTATTTATGCCTCTGTCATCTCTGGAAGAAGAACCATCCACATAATATGTGGGGGTGCAATCAGGTATGGGTGTGTCAGCAAGGTCAGGCCTTGGTGTACATACTTCCCGTGGGGCAGACAAACAACAATATGGTGTACCTTCATCAGGTGTAGGTAACAATGTCGCCAGGTTCAGAACTGTACATCTTTCAACTGTGACATTAGACATTTGTAACAATGCACAGGAATAACGCAGCCACCTTGCTGCAGACAAGTGAGATGTGCGCTGTTCTAGCAGTATGTGAGACACAGAGTGAGGAACCAACAGACGCAGCTGTGCGTATCCCACAAACTCACTGCTGGCTTGTACAGCTTTCTCCGCAGCTGCCACTGCTCTGAGACATCCCGGTAGGCCCCTGGCCACCGCATCAAGACGACCTGAAAAATATGCCACTGGTCTCAACTTGTCACCGTGTTCTTGCAACAAAACAGATGTCATACAGCCATTTCTTTCATCCACAGTTTGAATAAAAGGATTTTTTTTTTTTTGGATCTGGCAGCCCCAAAGTGGGTGCCTGCTGTAATGTCTGTTTTAGTTCCACAAATGCCCTTTCAGCCTTCTCTGTCCACTTTACCTTCTCTGATGGTGCCAAAGGTTTCTCATAAATCATGTCATGCAATGGTTGTTGCATCTCAGAATAATTAGCAATAAAAGTCCTGCAATAAGATGTCATACCCAAAAATGACATTACTTGTTTCTTTGTAATGGGTTTTGGTATGTTAGCTATCGTCTCTATTCTCTTTGGAGAGAGAGACTTACCCATTGGTGTAATTTCGTGTCCTAGAAAGGTTACTTTCTGGACAGAGCACTGTACCTTCTTGGGGTTGACCTTGTGGCCCTCCTCAGCTAGATGAGTGAGCAACCGTATGGTGTTGTCTGTGCACGACTGCTGAGTCGGTGCCGCCACCAAGAGGTCATCCACGTACTGCAATAAAGCAACATCATCATCCAACACAAGTTTCTGTAATGAACAATGCAATGCAGAGTTGTAAATCGTGGGGCTCTCGCTGTACCCCTCAAATGTAAAAGTAAACTAAAACTGGCTATCAGGATGGACAGGAAACTGAAAGATGCATTTGAAATATCCACTACAGAAAACCACTGGCCGTCAGCTGGTATCTGTGAGAGAATTGTGTAAGGGTTCGGCACGTTTGGTGCCCTTACCTGCACCGCAGCATTTACTGCTTGGAGGTCTTGAACAAACCTCCACTCTGTGGGCTGACCTGCATCTCTGACCTTTTGTACAGGAAAAATGGGTGTTCTCACAGGTGAGTTTGGGCAGGGAACAATTATCCCTTTCTCCAATAAGGCCTCAAATACTGGCCTTATTCCCTCAAGCGCCTCCCTTTTCAGAGGGTATTGAGGTTTGCATGGTCTGTAATCACTCTTTGGGGTGATAACTACTGGTTCACACCCTTTAATCAAACCCACATCATATTTATCTTTAGCCCACAGGTAGTCAGGTACTTTGTCAAGAACCTCTTGCGGTAAATCAATGCTAGCACACGTCATGTGTGCTGGCAAAATGTTTTGTAAATTTGAATCTGCAGAAACAGCTTTCTGTTTTATAACTGTCTCTCTCTCAGCAATGAAAAAAAGATACACAACTTCTCCTGTGTGCTGTTATCTGCTCTGAGAACTGCACGTTTTCTGACAACATTTCCCAATCAACAGCCTCGCTACAGGCCTTTGCAAATTCACCTGCTTTTTCCCATGGCTGACTGGTATTTTTTGCAATGGAAACATGGGGTACCGAATTTTCAACATCAAAAATTTGTTCTTGCTTTTCTGTCAATTTGAACGAGTGCCACACACCATGAGTCATTCCAGCAGTAATGGGTTATAGTCAAACCTTCTGTTTTTACAGAGAACCATTTCTATTAGCTGTGCAATGCATGTTATCAGCTGGAATGACCTCGCTGGCTTGTGGCAATCTTATCTTCCCAACAGCATGCAACTCTTCACTCTGAAAGGCCCATTCATACACATTCAACAGAGACAAACACATAGATGACATTCTGGGATCCCAACAAGAAATATTCAGGCCTTGGTAGTTACATAAGATGCTAGCATTAATTTTACACATCAAATCCCTCCCCATGAGGTTTACCGGACACGCGTCAGATAAGAGGAACATATGCATAAACTCGTTACCGTCATGCATACAACAGAGTGGAACAGTAAATTCTTCCCTCACTATATGCCCCGTAGCACTCATAGATGAGTTAAACTGCCCACTCAAGGTGACAAATGGGAATTCATCTTTGCGTATGACAGAGTGAGTTGCATCCAGAGTCTACCATAAACAACAATAACCTGTCCCTCAACCATTATTTCTTATCAATATCAAGCAAAGCAAGTCCTTCATTGCATAGAGCATTTCTTTCCCTATCACACACATCAGAAAAAACAGAATTAGCAAGCAGATAATATGGCATTCGAACCGCAGAAAAAACAAGATTGGACTTACCCCCTTCCGTCTGATTCTCTCTTTCCCCCTCCTGGCTTCAGTCCCCTTTTTCTTTACACCCCGCAAAGTTTCCCGCGCACGCTTGGGATTCCGGTGTCTCTTGAGATTTCAGGAATTGGAAACATTGGTTTTTCAAGTGTCCTTTCTGTCCGCAATGCCAGCAAACTATTTCTTTTGGATTTTCCGGCCACTGCTTTGCAATCCTCTTCTCTCGTTCTTTCTGCTGCCAGTTCTCCTGGAAAACGTTGTCCTTGTGTAAGGAAACTGTGCTGATAACGCTGTTGCTGGCCCCATTCGCCTATCTTGACAAAAGCTGAAGATAGTTGTTGATCGGCCTTTCTCTGCTTCTTTCGTTTTTCTTCGTCATGCAGGCATTCAGCATGTAGAGAATGTGTAATGACCTCACTCAGCTTTCCTGATTCCCATCCGATGCAGGTTTGCTTCACCTTCGTTGGAATTTCAGGCTGAAGTCCCCCGAGGAACATTTGCTTTAGGTAGGATTCCCAGGATGTTACCTCTCCTGTGTTGATGTTTTTATCTGGACTTCCTCCTCTTCCAAAGTGCTGTCGAGGAGGATTGGTGAGTTTAGCTCAGGTGGTAGTTCTTGTGCTGGCGGGGGTGCAGTTTGTATTCTTGGTAATGCTTCTTGTGCGGGTGGTTGTGGGAGTCTTCTTGGAGGGGGTTGGAGATCATCGTCTAGAAGAGGTACCTTTGTATAAGAGAAATGTACCCCAGGTGGGGTACGTGCAGGTGCATATGGAGGAGGAAAAAAACAGAAAGTTAGGTTCATCATGTAATGATAAGTTTCCTGATGTAGGAAAACATTATGCTTAATGTTTAGCTCTGACTTAGTCTGAGTCAGTTCGTCCTTGGTCTTTATCTTACTCTGTGCTCTCATTTCTCTGCCATCCGCAATGATTTTTTCCCTTAATAAAGTGAGTGCTTTTACACTCAGTGTTCCTTTAGGAGGAAAATCATACTTTTTCTCCCAGATTTTACGCTTTCCAACGCCCCCGTGCCCTTTGATTTGATCACTCGAGCATTCACGCCATTTTCCAGATCCATTGACTTTGTACTCCCTTTCGAATTACCCTGACCCATGGTCACGAACGAAATAACGCTTACCGTATTATCTATTCAGATGCCACCACAACGGTTCTTTTCCAGATTCCGTCAGCTTTGACTTCAGAAATGATTGAGACTCTCCCTTCCCTTAGGCCTGGGGTACGGAGCCCGAGACCTCTCGTCTCAGGGGTGATCAGTCAGTCTCTCCCAAACCTTCTGGAGTCTTCAGCTGTGGAATCCGCATCCTCGGCGCCATTATTGTCGTGGAATTTTAGCCGCATCAAATAATACTCACTAAGAGTCAAAGTCAAGGATCACACAGACACACTGTCGACAGAATTTTCTTTGTCTGAATTTTATATATTCTGCAGAATAGACTCTCACCCCCATGGTGCTAGAAGTTTAAAAAATTTTTACAAGGTTGAACACACATTTATAGTAAGATGCTGAAACATGTGTAGTCATCAGTTTCTACGTCATTTAGAAGATAAGCTTCAATTTGTCAGTGATTAAGAACATGAACAGTTAAACACAAATCTAGTGAAATCATAAAACGTATGTCTTGTTCTCAGTACATGATGTTTAAGTCCTTGGACATTGTACTTTGCTCAAAAGACAGAAAGAGCATAATTCTGTACGTTAGCAGAAAAACATTATCTCCATATGAATCACAATTTATGAGCTTATGATTGTAATTAAAAAATTTAAAATAGGATGAAAAATAAAACATAATAATATGAAAATAAAAGCATAATAAAAGTCCTCCACTACAGGATGTCAATTTATGAAAATCTAACCCTAAATCGAAGCGGCAACAGTGGCAATGACATATAAGCATAAATTTATGAAAGATCACTAAAAAACGTGGAAATTCGTGACAGTATCACAAAAAAAATCAAAAATGTATGTGACTATAGGTATGTAATTTCATGAGACTAGGCTGCACAAGTACATAAAGGCTACTTACCTGTTACTCGATACAGATCCCTCTTTTTCTGCTGGATGCCCAAGAATAGGCCTTCAATTAGATGTTGCAACGCCACTGGATCATCTGTTCTGAGGTCATCTGGAGCTGTAAATAATTTGTGAAGGTATTTGATCACGATCATGCATTTTCTGTGCCAAAAATAAAACAAATATACTATTTCTAAAAAAAAACTTATACATACAGTACATATTTCAGGGTAAGGTGATTGGCAATTTGGGAAAATGATTCATTAAGAAAAATGTAGTTGGAATACATGTAAAAACAAAAAAGGACATCCACAAATGTTCAGCCAAAGATACTGAGAATGTGTGCTTAGTTTGCTCATTTTTTAAGAGTGAATAAGTTTTACAAAGTTAAGGGAGAAAGCTACATCACCTAAGTTATTAAAAGTTCCCAATCATGCTAATCTTTTTAATGTTGTTTGTTGTGGGCACTTAATGTCACTTAAGGGCTCAGGCATTGAAACACAAACCAGCAAGAAAATAATTTTTAAAATGTATGATAATTTTCTATTAATAGGAGACAGCAACAAGTGCATACTAACTGTCAACTGCCCACTGTCTCACATCAGTGACCCACTGTTGCAGTTCATCATCAGACCTTTGCACACACTTCTTTATAGCCTCAATGTCCTCTTTGACTTCCTTTGTCTTTTGGATAGTCTGAAAAGGATAATTAATGGAAAGTCACTCATCAGTAGAATTCAGTCAGTTGAAATTGAATCTTGATTAATGAAATCTTTTTTTTTGTTTACCTTCAAGTACCGTGTAGACAAGTACTTGTGCAGTGGCCGGTTGCATAAACATAGCCCTGACATTAAGACTGCGTCTTAAGAATGATTCTGACTAACTAGCAATTAGTTAGGGCTAATCAGTCTTATTATTTGGATTTAAATTTGACCAATCTATCTTTCTATGTAACATCCTTAAAACAGTTATGATCAGTCTTGAAGAAAAAAATTCATGACTAACTTTAAAGACTAGTCTTAAAGTTTTATGCAACCGGCCACAGGTTTCTTTTTTTTCGCTCATTCCATCCTCTAGCATGCAATGTGATCATATCCACTCGTGCTGAAATGATGAAAGAATTAAATGTGCTTTTTAACTAGTGGTTAGTCAAGTATAATGAATGAAAAAACAATTACCACAAAGTAAGCTGCTTTAACAATTAGAATGGTACCAAAGCACAATACATGAGAACTTTACAAAAGGACCACTTACCAGCCTTACTCATGCATTTTGTAGTTAGCGACTTCTTCACCAAGGGTGGCGCCTGCCCTTGTTTGGTTTTTGCCACCCCACTGCACCTACAACATACACACCAGATGTCCAAACTAAAGTTCAAGGACGTCAAAATGTTAAAGGCCTTATCATATTGTTTGAAAATATACATTTACCTCACATTTTGTAGAGTGCCCCTTTGCATGCATTAGTGAGAGAAATGGCTTCATCTGAGTCATGTTTTACATTTCTGGGAATGCTTGAGCCACCTTTTGCAGATAGGGCCAATAACGGCACATGATGTCCGTGCAGAAGAACTTGCAGTTGGTTTTTGTCTCCAGTTCGTTTTGCAAAAACAGAGGGTATGCAAATATCTCCCCCCTAAACATGTTCAGACTTCTAAGCAATATGCTGTGTCTGCAAACTGCCACCTCTAGGCCCTCTTCATCACATTTTGCGTTTGTCTTCTTAGAGGTCTCCCTGGCTGCAGCCCATGTTGATGTTCCACAGATGCCTTTTCCATGTACCTGTAACACAGTGTCAGATCAAATAAACAAAACGTATATCCTGATTCACTGTGTACCATAGCAAGAGTTTTGACAAATATCTTACTGGATTGGTCTTCTCACGGATACAATCAACAAATGTTGCTACATCTTTGTCATTGGCCAGAAATACTCCATCAAAAAAAGGTTGTTCCTCTGCCCTACATAAAGAAAATGTGTTAATGACCAAATATATTCACAACAAATTTTGCAGTGTAATCAATAATAATATACCCCTTTGTTTTGCTGAATCTATACAGTTTTCTGTTTCCATCTGCAGACACAGCAACTGTATCTGGGGTGCAAGCTGGGCAAGAGAAGTGATCAATGCCGCAGAGTTTTTCTCTTTCATGACGACAATATGTCCATTCGAGGAAAGCTTTTTGGAAGACGTCGCCACAAATGTTACCACTCTGAAATTATGAAAATTTGACTACAATGACATACCAGTTAGACTTGCATAAGTGAAGAAAATAAATGTCTTTCCAAAGTCTTACCCTTCCAAATTGTTGTGACCGCTGTTGTAACATTTTCACAAATGCTTGTCTTGAAAGCGCAGGTGCAGTGATCTTCAATTCCTCAAAAGATGTGAAAAGGTCTACTTGGTATATGGTTTGAAACCCAACAGTGCCTGGCCAGTAACCACTACACAGCAGGTCCCCCACCTCAGGTGTCCATGATGCAAGACATGTTCTGCAATTCATTACTGGAAGGAACATGTCATAGCGACCTGCAAAGATTAAAAAAAAAAAAATGGTACACACATTAATACTTTTCAGACATCTGTCAGCAGGTAAAGCCAATAGACGAATACAATAAAAAACACTGCGAGTCATACCATTTATACAGATGAGTACAACTGATCGTCCAGCAACAACAGACAGGTTTTGAAGGCCACAATCACAAATTTTGTCAGGTTGTATAACGGGCAGCAAACACACTAGATAAAAGGAAACATATTAACTATACGAAAATTTAATAAATAATATGTTTTTAAGATTTCAAGTACTTCTTACCTTGCTCATATATCACCTTTTTGCCACTGAGGTCTTGCACAGCAGTTGATGGTGGGAGAGGTTTATAGAACCCATCTATAACAGACTCTCTGTTGTGAAAGACTAGATTTTGAGGCGTAGAAACATCACACTGCGCACAGTAACAGGGTTTCGGCAAACAGTCCTTACACCTTATGACTGCTTCTTTCAAGCTGCAGTGATCACAAAGACCATGATGCACATAGTCTGAAGCAAGCAAACTGTCAAGGAGTTTTGGCCTTGCTTCCTTCCAGCGTTCTTCAGACAAGGTTTGCCTCAATGCCCAATCATGAGATGCCGCTGATCTGGGTTCATCAAAATCCATTGCATCCTGGAGTAGATGTAGTTGTAAATCTACAAAAAAATTCCTTACAAGTTACAAGCGTGTAAACCAAGAGCACCAACTCAGTTTATGTTGTTTAAAAAGACATGAAACAAATAATCTCTCAAGTGCTACACCTACATTTTTTAAGCAAATTTGTACATTTAACATAAAATGTTGGCACTTTTATTCATTCAGAGGGACTCTATGAAGACAGTGATACAGCTCTGATGGGTAAAACATTTAAGGTAAACTTACCAATAACCCGTTGAGCATCTACATCTCCAAAATGTTCTTCGGTAGTTGAGGCTTCAGATGTGCTTGCAGTTCCTAGAATTATACATTTTAAATGAAGTATCATGCATACAAAGAACAGAACAGATGCAAATTAACACAAAATGAGATTACTTCTAGGGAATGGAGGGGGAAAATATTTTCCACTGTTCAGCAGCTCATATGAAAATGTATTTTACAAAATTACCTGTCTGTTAGTATAGACAGACTTAAGGGTATACATGTCAAAGATATACAGTATTTGGTTGAACATATGATGGTACATGGAATCAACAAAAACAAAAATGCTTACCGAGCTCAACTTCTTGGTTACTTGCAGAGGCAATGGTTGAGGTCACTTGTCTTCTACATTGGTCTAGAGTAAAACAATTTTTTTTATTACACAATACTTAGTAAAAATGAAAGGATCAAAAACATCAGAACATACCAGTCTTTGGTTTGCGCTTTTCATAGACCAAGAGTCCCTCTTGGTCTCTCTTTTTCCACCTCAGTTTTGGATCAGTCGTCTTGTTTTTCCGTTTTTTAGGTGGCGTTTTGACTCCTTCCTCACTCTGTATTACTCAAACATAAGAGGTAGAACAATGACTTCAGAATATACATTTTTAAGAGATAGAACAAAAACACGAATCAGAATAAAAAAGTACATTACAAAAAATGCAAAAAATACAAAGAGTGGTAGTACCAGATTTTAATGATTCATTTTCTTTTTTATATACAGTATATACACACATCAAATTCTGCTTGATGCAGAATGCATGGATCATATTTTATTTTATACAAAATACCTGTATCTCCTTTAAATCATCCATTATTTCATCAAGATCCCGAAATAACTCCTCCTCCATAGTTTTCTCTGGTGTATGCTGATCAGATGACCCTTTCTCAGCCATTTGTTTTTAACACCTGAAGAGCCACAAAAAACAAAGTACACATAAAAACCAATGAAAATATGTAGGTAGTGGTTTCTACATCCTGGAGGGTTAAATGTCCATGGTTATGGTGAGAGGCATCCTTTACTGTATGACGTTTGTTTTCCTACTCTGAACTAAACTCTGAAACAAATACATTGTCGAAAATAACAAATGTTTTGGTTTTGTAAAGACGAGGGGAGATGGCAATTATGGATTAGCGCTATGTAAAAGGAGGTTTGGTAGCCGATCTGTAGTTAACATTGTATACATTATATAGTACACATTTTACACAGTAACGTTAGCTCAGTGTAGTTTTTGATACGCCTTATCTATGATTTGAACTAAGATAATCTTTTTGTTATCAGACTCTAAAATGTTGTTACTGATTCTTTGTTTAGTTCACCAGAAGTTACATTTGTTCCACAAAAGCTGTTTGCTTATGTTTCTACTGCTGAAACTGTAAATAGAGTGGTGTTTTAGGACAAAACGCAGAAGCGAGTTAGCATTTCGTCCTTTTGTGGATTTTTTGAACGGTGTTTTGTTTATATGGCTCAAATAAGAACTTCCCATTCTGGGAAAATGTTTTTAGATAAAGACTAAAAAACGTTGTCAGAAGCTTAGTGATGGTGACATTGAATTTGTCGGACTGTGTAGTTCGTTTATAGCCTTTTACTTCTGGCGACTGCAATTCATAAAAGTTGTGTTCATCTGTGATAACTATAGATGGACAAAACATTTCAGTATCATTAACTTTTGTTGAACACAGAGCTTGTTTTTAGCAATAATCCAAAAGCCTATGTGAAAATCCTCATAGGTCGGTTGGCCTACAAAGTGACGATATACATGCACACCTTTATTGGGGATCTCTACCACATAGATAAGCACACTTGGGAACCTGTGTGCTTATCCACGCAGTAGAGACTCCCAATAAAGTTGTGCAGGTATTTCGTCACTTTCATGGAGTGCTTCTTGACATCTCTAAAGTGAAGTACAAAAAGACATTAAAACCTTTATAAAACTAGTTTTTGTAACGCGTGATCCAGTAAAAGGGGGCCCAATTATAACATTATAACTTTTTTAAAACTAGGTTGTTACTATAAAGGTGGTACTGTCTAGCCTAGCCACATGGGCAGGTTTCATCAGCTCAAGTTCCATTGTTTCTGTGGCAGGTGCAGTTGCTACATTCAAATGCAGGTACAATACACAAATAAATGTAGTAATATCCTCTCATATGCAATCATGGCTATGGCATAAGTTGGTGTTACATGGAAAGACTAACCTGCGGTTCCTTAATTCAGATGAAAAGTCACTCTTATGTAGCAGGACCCTGCAAGCACACATAACATTATTTGGTGATGTAAGGCTTTTGGTTACATGTAAATGTAGGTTTTTTACTGTTCAACAAAAAAAACCTAAGCTTACACTTTTGGACACATGGACATATTATGGCAACATGTAACGTTACTTAATTGGTTGACAGCTTCATGGGATCTGTAGTTCTTAAAGTATAAACGCAGATTAACCTTAATGCATTGAAAGTAATGCAATATATCTTGCATTTGTTATATGGATGTGTTCAAAATTGGTGATTTTATCTGTGTCTTTTCTTGTTTGATTAACATTAATGATTGCAGCAGTCATATTGCTACTGTCAATTTACGTTAGTAGTGGAAAGTTCGGATCATTTTACTGACTCGATCTTTGAGTCTCGTGCAGCAAAATGAACAAATCTTATTTCGAGTCATTTCGTTCATTTCAGCATAATATAATTAAAATGACATGTTAAATATCCCAACACATCTAGTCCTTATGTTCATTACATTTGTAAAAAGAATAAAAATAAACTATAGTGTAATGCAGCCAAAGCCAAATTATAAGAAATCGAAACGTCTTATTATTGATTAGTTGTTGGGTATATCCATATAGCCTACTGATACACGTTTCAAAAACGCTTCCTCTAATGTTTACATTATCTTAAGACATAACCGACTGTGTTTACGATGATAATTACCAAATAAATTCGGTAATCAAGTTATTTGTGTAGGCTTTTGACCTTTAATTCGCTTGAAACCCTGCGCGTTCCGCTCCGTCTCGCCGCACGTGCTCACGGGGTCGTCTAGGCAGTGGCCGTGTATCAATGCGAAGTCTGCAGCTTCCGGAGGTCGCATTTATAGGCTGCACACGTCAAGTTTCAGAATATTAACAATTATAAAGTTGACTGTTATTCTTAGTTAATTCTAAATTGTTGTTATATGCCTCTGACGTGCGAATGTAATGGTCAGTTAACCTAAATAAAGCAGGCGTATGCACCCTGCATATGCGACCTCCGCAGGCTGCAGCCTTTAGATTGAGAAACGGCCAGTGTCTCTTTCGCGGATTAACGCGATTTTAATAACTGTATAATATCAAACATGTCCATCAGTTTAGGAACAGGCTAAATAAATAAAAAATTGAGACTGCATTTTGCATTATAAGCTTACTCGGCTAATTTGGATGTTAATTTTGTTACGTACTGTCTGCAGAATACGTAAACTGAACGTAGACATCCCCCAGGCATTCGCTTATCTGTTCTACTGACATCATGAACACTCACACGATTCTAACATTTATCATTAAAGCCAACATGTTTCATTAAAACAACAATGTAAATCACTTACACAAACCACTTCAGGATAACGCGATACCTCTCTGAATGTCAATCGTAATGTCACATGCAGTTATTCTCTTTAGCGACCCCAGTGGACGTTTGTGTTTCAAAACTGTAGCAATACGTACTCATTGGTACATATTTGTGGCGCTGCAAAAAAGTGTGCAGAGGTACGTATTTCCCATGAGACCAGGTTGCAAGTTTCTCTAAGTCTTGTCTGGAAACAAAGCATCTAATTCTTGCGATATTTTTTAGATGATAATATGCCGATTTAGTTATTGCTTTGACATGACTACTGAAACTAAGGTCAGACTCCAGAATCACACCAAGATTCCTGACTTGATATTTAGTTGTTTGACCCCTTGCGTCAAGGTATGCATTCACCTTGAGAACTTCATCTTTGTTTCCAAACGCAATGACTTCAGTTTTCTTTTTGTTAAACTGAAGAAAGTTTTGGCACATCCAACTGTTAACTTCATCAATGCATTTGCACAGGGAGTCAATGGGGCTGTAGTCGTTAGGGGATAGAGCTAAGTAGATCTGAGTGTCGTCTGCATAACTGTGATAGGCAATTTGGTTCTCTCTCATTATTTGTCTCAGTGGGACCATATACAGGTTGAACAGGAGTGGCGCAAGAATTGAGCCTTGCGGGACTCCGCATGTCATGGATGTCCACTCAGATTTATGGCCACTTATACTTTCATAATAACATCTCCCTTCTAAGTATGACTTGAACCATTTCAGGACCACCCCAGAAAGCCTGACCCAGTTTTCCAGCCTGTCAAGAAGTATGTTGTGATCGACAGTGTCAAAAGCAGCACTGAGGTCGAGTAGCACCAGCACTGATAGTTTGCCTGTGTCTGTATTGAGGCGAATATCATTTATTATCTTTATGAGTGCTGTCTCTGTACTGTGGTGTGGTCTGAAACCAGATTAAAAAGTGTCAAAGTAACCATTAGAAATTAAGAATTTGTTCAGCTGATTGAAAACAACTTTTTCAATGAGCTTGTCTATGAAAGGAGAATTTGAGATTGGTCTGTAGTTGCTCAATACAGTGTTATCTAGGTTGCTCTTTTTTAGGAGGGGCTTAACAACTGCAGTTTTAAGGGACTTTGGAAAAGTCCCAGAGTTAAGAGATGAATTTACCACTTCTAGGAGATCTGCTTCTAAACAGTTAAAGACACTTTTGAAAAAAGATGTTGGGAGTCTGTCAAGGGCGCAGGTTGATGTTTTAAGATGCTGTACTGTTTCTTCCAAAATTTTACCATCAACTGCTTCGAAATCAGACATCGTAACTACTTTCTGATGTTGTGGTCTAACTTGTCTGACCCGGCGCAGCTCAAGCATGTGCTGATCACCTTTCTGATATTATTGATTTTCTCAGAGAAGAAGTAAGCAAACTCGCTACATTTGCTGTTTGAGAGCATTTCACTTGGAATGTGACTTAGGGGGGTTGTTAGTCTGTCTATAGTAGCAAAAAGAGTGCGTGTGTTATTTATGTTGTTGTTTATAATATTTGAAAAGAAAGTCTGTTTAGCTTTGCCTAGTTCCACACTGAAAGCACGAAGCCTGTCTTTATATATATTATAGTGGACTACAAGTTTTGTCTTGCGCCACATGCGCTCAGCTTTTCTGCATTTTCTCTTCATATTCTGCACCGCTGTTGAGTTTCTCCAAGGTGATTTTTGCCTGCCATTCTTCTTCCTGACTTTCACAGGAGCAATATCATCGATTGCACTCTTAACTTTCAAATTAAATGAATCAAAGAGAAAATCAACAGAGTCTGCAGATATGCTTGGTGTTAAAGATATAGCCTTCATAAACAGCACACTGGTGTTCTCATTTAAGCATCTCTTTTTAACAGACACAGATCTAGTTTCAATAGTAGGAGAGATCAATATATCAAAGAAAATACAGAAATGATCAGACAGTGCTACATCCTTAAAAACAATTGATAAAATGTTTACACCCTTACTGATAATTAAATCTAGAGTGTGTCCACGATTGTGTGTGGGTCCATGTACATGTTGAGTCAGATCAAAAGTATTTAAAACAGCTGTGACATCTTTTGCCATAATGCTTTCTGGCTTATCTATGTGAATGTTAAAATCTCCAGCAATAGCAAAACAGTCAAACTCTGAGGAAATCGTTGATAACAGTTCTGTAAAGTCCTCAACAAATGCTGGAGAGTATTTTGGGGGCCTGTAAATAATGATACACTGCAAAATCCCGGGAGTTAAATTAACACTGCTCAGTGTTTATAAAGGTCCACTCCCCAGAGTGTTAAAAAAGTAACACCGGAGAGAGTTAAAAGCTACAATCTGTGACTTTATTCTCTCTATCACCATCTCTGTTTGAAAACTGAAATTGCATTTTAGATCTTACTTGTAGAGTTATTTTCTTAACTTAGGATTAGATGTTGGCTGTTTCATTTAAAGTCACCATTATTGTGATCAGTGGTTGTTTTAATTGGACTCTTGAGTCTTAATCTTAGCTTTCAGCTTTCTTTGGCTGTTATAATTGCATGTGTTAAAAACATGTGTTTTGTGGCTAAAGAGGAGACACTGATGCATTTCTATGATTATAATGGTTGTTAGTATATACTTTCAGATAGCACTCTTAAAAAAAATTCTTTATTTTGTAATTTCTTACCAGAAGTGTTTATTTCTGTCAATAATATGATACTGTAGTATGAGGTCCAGCCATCTCATAGCAGTTTTTCATTCTGAACCATTTTTAAACACTGACACTTACAGATTAACTGCAATATAATGTAGACAGTCTGACTATCCAGGGTACAAGTCAGGAAACAGACGGATCGGCTTAACCGTCCGTCTGTTAGCTGCCGTAATATGTCAAGATCACTCATATCCCAGCACTTCGAGTCAATCTTACCAAAATATCAACACATTTCAACTGTATCTGTTCCCCGAACAAATAAATACAGAGCACCACTTGCCACATCTGGTACAAATCTGATTTATATAAAATTAGAAAACAATACATTAACAGATGAACCTCGAATGTTAAAATTCGGCCTTCTTAACATTAGATCGCTTACCAATAAAGAACCTATTGTCAATGAAATAGTTACAGACCAAAACTTAGATGCACTCTGTTTAACAGAAACCTGGCTTAAAGCAGACGACTACATTAGTTTAAACGAATCCACCCCACAAGACTATTATTATAAACACGAACCTCGATTAAAGGGGAGAGGGGGTGGTGTAGCTACAATATACAACAAAATTTTTAAAGTAAACCAAAAATCTGAAGTAAAATTTAAATCATTTGAACTAATGTTGTTAAATATTGAAATAACAGATCGTAACCACAAACAGATCTCTTTTGCCTTAGCTACACTCTATAGACCTCCGGGCCACCATGCAGATTTCCTTAAAGAAATAGCAGATTTCCTGTCTGAGCTTGTAGTCACTGTAGATAAAGCTCTTATCGTTGGTGATTTTAATATTCATGTGGATAACCCAAAAGATGCACTAGGACGTGCGTTTATGGATGTTCTAAATTCTCTCAATATTAGACAAAACGTGACAGGGCCAACGCATACTCGTAAGCACACATTAGACTTAATTCTGTCACTCGGGCTCAATATTAATGACATCAAAATATCACCTCAGAGTGATGCAGTTTCTGACCATTACCTTGTGTCATACACTGTACTTCTAGATAGGATCACTCAATCCACAACATGCTACAGATTAGCCAGAACAATAATTTCCACCACTAAAGATAGCTTTATTAGCACTCTTCCAGACCTGTCCCAAATTAAACATGTAGCAGATAACTGTGACGATCTAGATATTGTAATAGAAAACCTAAACAATGTCTGTTCTAACGCATTGGATGCCGTTCCTCCTATTCGAAAAAAGAGAATCAAAGAAAAACCGCCAGCTCCATGGTATGATCATCACACCGCAGCACTCAAAAAGGCAACTAGGAAAATGGAAAGAAATTATAGAAGCACAAAGTTAGAGGTATGGCGTGCAGCATGGAAAGAGAGTGTTAAACAATACAGACAGGCTATAAAAACCGCCAGATCTACCTATCTTAGCAAGCTTATAAATGAGAATCATAATAACCCTCGTTTCCTCTTCAGCACCGTTGCAAAACTGACTAGAAATAAAGAACAAACAGAAACCAGTAGTAAACTTCAACACAATAGTAACGACTTCATGAACTTCTTTTCTAACAAAATTACGGCTATAAGGGAAAACATCGTAGCTACCCAGGCAGCCACCACTCTACCCGTTAGTTCACTTAACACTAGACTACCATACGAACATCTTGATTCATTTAAACCTACTACAATAGATGAGCTCTCTAGGCTAGTTACATTATCCAAATCATCATCCTGTATATTAGACCCCGTTCCCACAAAACTGCTTAAAGAGGTATTCCCTGTAGTGTCAACCCCGGTTCTAAATATCTTTAACTCATCGCTAGAAATAGGATACGTTCCAACAGCTTTCAAACTAGCAGTTATTAAACCGCTGATTAAAAAACCACAGCTTGATCAAGGAGAGCTTAATAACTTTAGACCAATCTCAAATCTCCCATTTCTTTCGAAAATATTAGAAAAGGTAGTGGCAAGCCAGTTACGCACATTCTTGACAAATAATAGTACATATGAAAAGTTCCAATCAGGATTCAGGCCCCACCATAGCACAGAGACAGCGTTGCTTAGAGTTACAAATGACCTCCGACAGTGTTGCTTAGAGTTACAAATGACCTCCTATTAACATCCGATCGTGGTGAAATCTCAATTCTTATATTACTAGACCTTAGTGCAGCCTTTGACACAATAGATCATACAATCTTACTCAATAGACTAGAAAACTATGTTGGTATCAGTGGTCAGGCGCTAGCCTGGTTTAGGTCGTATCTAACCAATCGCTATCACTTTGTTTATGTAAACGAGGAAGAGTCATATCACTCCCTGGTTAAATACGGTGTACTGCAGGGTTCGGTTTTAGGTCCTATCCTGTTCTCGTTATACATGTTACCTCTAGGAGACATTATCAGGAAACATAACATAAGTTTTCACTGCTATGCGGATGATACCCAGCTTTACATCTCCTCACATCCCAGCGAAACACACACGTTTTCTAAGCTAACAGAGTGCCTTAGCGATGTTAGTGACTGGATGGCACATAACTTTCTTAAGCTGAACTCCAATAAGACAGAGATACTTATTATTGAACCGAATCGCTACAAACATAATATGTCAGATTACAAGTTGCACATAGATGGCTGCACTGTGGTGCCATCTTCCACGGTTAGGAACTTAGGTGTGATGTTCGACAGCAACTTATCCTTCGATAGTCATATCGTCAACGTCTGCCGCACAGCATTCTTCCATCTTAGAAATATCTCGAAAATACGCCATATACTGTCTACATCTGACGCAGAGAAGCTTATCCATGCTTTTATGACCTCTAGAATAGACTATTGTAACTCGCTACTCGGGGGATGCCATGCAAATCAAGTAAACAAGCTTCAGCTAGTTCAAAACGCTTCCGCAAGGGTACTTACTCGATCTAAAAAGTATGACCACATAAGCCCAATTCTGGCATCTTTACACTGGCTACCAGTTAAATATCGCATACAATTTAAAATATCACTAATCACCTACAAAGCTTTAAATGGCCTAGCACCCTCATATCTTAGAGAATTACTATCAGAATACAATCCATCACGCACACTACGGTCGCAAAATTCTGGTCTCTTGATTATCCCTAGACTATCAAAAGTGTCTAAAAGTGGAAGGTCATTTTCCTACTTAGCCCCCTAAGCTCTGGAATGATTTACCAACCGATGTCCGAGAATCAGACACAGTCGATAATTTTAAACCTAGACTTAAAACTTTTCTCTTCAACAAAGCATTCGCATAATTTGTCTAGTAAAAGTACTTAACTCGAAATAGTTATCTGTACGGAACAAAGCACTCGCGGTCATAACACAGACCAACCAAATAAATAAATAAAATCCTTATCTTAACCTATAGTCGGATTGCGATTTTGGAACTTTCGTGTTCTTGTGAATAGTATGCCATACAAACCCGTTTGCCACTGAACCTGCATTAACGACGACAGTGGGGCCTCCAGCCTTAGTCAAACGGGTTGGCACGTATGGTTGGGTTGTGATTTTGGCGCTTTCTGTGTCTTGTGAATAGTATGCCATACAAACCCGTTTGCCACTGAACCTGCATTAACGAGGACAGTGGGGCCTCCAGCCTTAGTCAAACGGGTTGGCACGTATGGTTGGGTTGTGACTTTGGCGCTTTTTTGTATTGCGAATAGTATGCCATACAGACTCGTTTGCCACTGAAACTGCATTAACGACGACAGTGGGGCTTCCGGCCTTAGTCAAACGGGTTGGCACGTATGGTCGGGTTGCGATTTTGGTGCTTTCTTGTGTCTTGTGAATAGTATGCCATACAGACCCGTTTGCCACTGAACCTGTATTAACGACGACAGTGGGGCCTCCAGCCTTAGTCAAACGGGTTGACACGTATGGTCAGGTTGCGATGTTGGCGTTTTCTCGTGATCTTGTAAATAGTATGCAATATAGACCTGTTTGCCACTGAACCTGCATTAACGACGACAGTGGGGTTACAGGCCTTAGTCAAACAGGTCAACAGGTTTCATTTTCTCTTAAAAATCGGAAGGTGACCCTTAGTTACCATATATACCGTCGCAGTGGGCCTCCAATTTGCAAAATCCTCAACTGTGGATAATATAATTATGCTGCAATAGTTAGTCTGTCTGAAACTAAGATGATTCAACCACATCACTGTGTGACACTTGCATTACATGTGAACGGCCCCTACGCTAATATGATTTTGTTTTTCTCTCCCTGTCTCGTCCCTGGGTCCCATTGACCCTGAGGACAATGGGACAAACAGACCCAGTTCCGGTAGATGTGAAAGTCGGCACACCTCTGATCTACTGGTCGTCCTTCAATGTGATGCCCAGCTGACGCCTGACCAACGACCACCGGCAGGACCCGCTTAATCTCTGCTTAATCTCTGCTTAATCTCCGCTTAATCTCCGCTTAAGCTCCTTATCCGTTTATATGTGTGTGTATACATGTATATCTCCCAAGGGTTTTTCCCTCCTGGGACTTTTTGTTTTTGTTTCCTCGGCTAAACAACCCGGGGTTTTTGTTTTTTTCTCCTGGGGGTTTTTTTGCCCCGGGGAGGTGGCCTGCTTGGGTTTGGCTTGGCTTCTTCTCCTGGACGTTACATTAGTAATACGCTCGCTCATAATGTCGCGTCATAGCCGCAGCAAATTTGACTGCTTATGCTATTGTGTATTATGTTGTGCTATCTGTCGTTTTTCTGTGCTTTTACTGCTTCTATTAATGTAAAGCTGCTTTGAAACAATTGAGTATTGTGAAAAGCGCTATATAAATAAAATTGAATTGAATTGAATTGAATAGACACTTAAACATTAAGAATCAGAGTATGAATCACAATGATGGTGACAATAAAATGAAAAGCTTCATACTGCAATTCTGGGTATTAACAAATTACAAATCTCATCCAGGACTCCCAGAATGCACTGCAGCATGAATAAATAATGAACTTTTTTTACCATATTCTTTGTCACCATTGTTGAGATTCACACTCCGATTCTTGATGTCTTTGTATCTACGTTGTTCGGCGGTTAATGTTTTTGTGCACACTATCAAAATCCTTCAGAATGTCAAACTGCTATGAGAGTTCTGGACCTTGAACTGTATTAATTTATTAGGTTAATAGAAAATTATGCTTCTGATGAGAGGGAAAACTATATTAATAAATCTCATTAAATGATTATGTTTGACATTTTGTTTTAATCATTAATATTCAATCACACAATGGGCCCTATCTTGCACCCAGCGCAATTGACTTTGTCAGTGACGCATGTATCATTTCGTATTTTGCACTGGCGCACAGCGGGTTTTTCCCTCCACAGACGCACGTCGGCAAACTAGGGAATGAACTTGCGCTCCCTGGGCGGTTCAGCGCAAAAAAGAGGCGTGCTCTGCCGCAAACCATCTCTTATGCTATTTTGCAGTTTCAAAAAACAATTGCGCTACTAACAAAAAAAAACTAGTCTAAAGTCAGTGGCGCGTTGCACGTGGTTCATTATGCTATTTTAAGGGCGCATGCTTGACCATAATGTATAGCGTGCACAACGCGCATTGCTTATCTAATCTACACAGATGCAACAGTTATTTTTGCAAATCATAAATTGTTACAATAACAAATATAAGATAAGGGAAATCATTAAATCATACATTTTTACAATAAAAAATATTAATACATGAGATAAGGGAAATCATTGTGGTGAGCATTGTGGTGATAGTTTTTATTTATTTTGTGTGGCAGCGTTAAAGAATTATCATGCAAATAACGATAAAATATTTTCATAAGTTTGTTGTGTGGCTGTATTACGTTTATTTTATCTAAATAATAATTAAAATGTTTTCATAAGAAACCTTCATGTATGTGAACTTGATTTGTAAGTGTTGCTTGACCTTGCTTGCGTTTCTTGTGTCCGATTTCAAAGCCCCCAAACCCTTTCAGCGGTGAGGGTGGACGCAGCGATGTCCTCCTGTGTGCCCGGCGTGCCCGATTTATGCTGGCAAGCTTGGGATCCCCCCGTCTCCTGACATCAATGTAGTGCTTGGCGCAGCTGATGAGACAATTGCGTCTATTTCCTCTCACGCCTGTTTAACCGACGCTGATTTGGGCGGGTTTCTCCCATCCCATACAAAACAACTTCTCTGTCTTTGACTGCTCTTACAAGAACGTGGGTCTCCTCGGCTGTGAACCGCTCCTGGCGTGCGCCTGTCAAATCCGTCATAATAATAGCAACCCGCCATGGAACTTGCGCCCTTGCGTTTAAAGGGAATGTTGCATAGTGTTCTGATTGGTTTATTTGACGTTACGCCCAAACCACACCTATGAATAATGAACCTACTTCAGACCAACCCCTTATTGATTTGCGCCCGGCGCAAGACTTATTTCTCCCGCCGGGAAAATAGCAACAGCGCCCAAAATCCGCCCACAAAGTCACTTGCGCTTTGCGCTTCGGACTTGCGTTTCAGATCGTTAAAATAGGGCCCAATAACTTTTTCTTTGCTATAACAACGTGTTTTAAACACACTAAGATATAGCAGTTAAAAAAACTAACAAGCTAACTGTCAAGAGTCAAGTCCTACTAAAACAACCACTGATCACAATAATGGTGACTTTAAATGAAACAGCCAACATCTAAACCTAAGTTAAGAAAATAACTCAAGTAGGATGTAAAAGTAAGATGTAAAATGCAATTTTAGGTTTCAAACAGAGATGGTGATAGAGAGGATAAAGTCACAGATTGTAGCTTTTAACTCTCTCCGGTGTTACTTTTATAACACTCTGGAGAGTGGACCTATATAAACACTGAGCAGTGTTAATTTAACTCCCGGGATTTTGCAGTGTAAGTAGAATTCGTGGAGTACCTTTCAACACAATCCCTAGATATTCAAAAGACGGGTAATTCCCAAATGACACTTGCTTACATTGATAGACATCTTTAAAAAGAGCAGCTACACCTCCACCTCTCCTAGCAGTTCTGCAGACACTCATAAAATTAAAGTTAGGAGGGGCTGTTTCATTAAGGAATGTTGCACTGTAGCTTTCTTCTAGCCATGTTTCATTTAGAAACATAAAATCCAGGTTGTTTGTGGTTATTAAGTCGCTGACTAGAAGTGATTTATTTTTAAGTAAACAGATGTTTAAAAGTGCTAACTTAACAGTACTATTTTTTTCCCTAACAGAAATTTTTGTTTGATATGTAACATGCAGCAGATTAGATTGATTTGCCCTATGGTTTGATAAAGCCTTAGGCTTTCTATCCTGTAATAAAACAGAAATAGAGAAAGATAAAGGCACACTGGGTTCCTGCTTTTTCTTTAAATATTTGATGAAATTAGTATTATCGTAGCAGGAACCCGACACATATCACTGAGAGCCGTTATGAGTTGTTTTTGGTTCACCTACAGTAGATGGAAGAGGGTGTGTGCCTTGGCGTTGTGTCAGAGACCGAAGAGCTCTCATTGGACGAGGAGGGGGAACTGGGCCCACTGGCTTTGGTGGTTGTGGGGCTTGCCGTTTTCTGGTTGAAAGCTGGGGGCTCGCAGCAATAGAGTGGGATAGTTTAGTTCCAGCATAAACCAGTTCCTCCATTTTTCCGGAGAAGGTCAAAAGTGGGGATGCTGGAGAGAGGAATGACATATCGAGTAAGGAGGAGTCCTGTTGCTCTGATGTGACCGGAGGCTGTGATATGTTTTCCTGGTTTCCCTGGCTGTTTTCCAGAAAGTCGTCCTTGGGTGCTGAATCTTGGAGCCGTTCTAATCTGAGACAGTCTGACTGTGGTGAGCTCTGTGGGCAGGACTCAGCTAAGATTGTGTCCATGAGTAGTGGTTGTTGTGGCTGCGTGGTGTTATCTCTGTCCTTGTGGGATATGTCAACGTCATGTCCATTCAGGTGCTGAAGAGAAGTCCTGTGGTCATTCATACTCTGTCCAGGTAACCTTGGAATCTTCATCACTAAAACTAAACTTTGCTTAGAACGAGAGCTACGAGATTATCATAGAAGAAACGATTATTTTCCCCGGCTAAATAGTATAAAGATCACATAGGCTACTGTACATCTTGATCTACATAGGTAACTTAGGAAAACCACTGTAATCAAAAATATAGTATGTTTCAGAGACATACAGTATGCGATAGACCTGTTTGAGTCGCGACTCACTCAGATCTTTAACCCGGATCTTTAAATTAACGCGAGTCTCTAGTGTCATTTACCCGGATCAGTTGAGTCCTACTACAATTCAATGTAAAACCATAAACAGCGCCACCACACACACAAACCTCTTTCAACATTATTGATGAGACTTCGCTCGCACTACAGATCCACTCGTAACCGGCTGATCTGCGCGAGAACTGACCCGAGATTCTCACTCAGAGCCGGTAACATTGCAAACTCGAGAGACCCGCGGATTTGCGCGAGCCGCGAATTGACCCGAGATTCTCATTCAGAGCCGGAAACACTGCAAACTCGAGAGACCCGCGGATCCGCGCGAGCCGCGAATTGACCCGAGATTCTCACTCAGAGCCGGAAACATTGCAAAATCGAGAGATCTGCTCTGACTCGAGAATCTTTCAACTCGTAACTGGCTGATCCGTAACCGGCTGATTAGCGCGAATCAGCCGGTTAGTGGATCTGTAGAGCGAGTCCCATGGTCTGCGAGTCTGCAATGTTTCCGGCTCTGAGAATCTCGAGTCGCGTGGATCAGCCGGTTACAAGTGGGTCTGTACTGAGTTTCCTTGGCGATTTAGCAATACTGACTCAAGTGATTCAAGTGACTCACACAACCCGGATCACTTTAGTGAGTGACTCACAATAACCCGGATCCTTAAAAGGAGTCGAGTTTGCCAGGCCTAGTATGCGACAATAAACCAATGCACAAACATAGAGGAAATTCACTTTTTACTTTTAATATAAAAGCACATACTTTTGTACTTTAACAGATATTCTTTTGTATTTTTATTTTGTTAGAAGATTTTTTTCTCAATTGAGTTATTTTTTAATATAATGCGCAAAGCATCCAACATTTACCGACTTAAATAAGATCAGTATTGACCTACTGTAAATAATAAGTAAAATATAAAAAAATAAAGTTAAGAACCAAGCAACAAGGTGCAGAATATGTGAACAAAATGTCTAAAGTGCAGGGTTACATGACAAAAGCCACAAATAGTTAAATCAGATAACCCCGAGTGATCTATAAATAAATATAAATAAAGAAGTTGTTAAAAAAACAAAAGTACAGTCAGAATTAACAACTTTTTTTAAAGAGGACATTTCACAAGACTCTTTAAGATGTCAAATAGTTCCTTTGTAGAGCCCTGCAAGCCCGTCGGGGCCCGAAGGGCTCGGGCTTATTTTAACGTCTCTCCTCATTGTGTGTGTGTTTGCGTGTGTAGCGAGACAGCGCGCATCTGAGGCTTACATTAATGGGTTTATCCTTTAAACTTTACTTTTGCTACGTTTACTCCTTTCATTTACACACCACCGTTTTCGACCCTCATAAACGGATTCGTCGCAAAAGCTGCAGACCTTGTTTTAGTTTGAAAACTCAAGACATTGCGCTGCAGTGTAAATGAACGTAGATGGAGTCTTATGTAAACGAACAGCTCATGTTAATGTGACAGGCGCTGTCAGTGACAGCGCATCATTTTCAAAGTAAAAATTATTTTTATTCAGGTAAATGGAGGTTGGCAACGGAGGTTTTGCCAGAAATAGTAAACATCTATACCAACCAGCTATTATAAACGCTATATCAGATTGTTTTATGTATCCTTATAGATAATGTCTGTTTTATATTTATGTTTGAGTATTGTTAGGTTTGAATATTGTTGTAATGTTGTTGTTTTTTTGTTTAAATTTATTTAGCTTATTACGAAAGATAGACCGCAATTTTAAACGCCATACGCGTTGTAAAGATTAATTTGAAGGGAGAATTGTAATGGGTCAGACATTATTTTCGAGTTTAATTTAAGTTTTTCTTGCTACTTTAAAATGAATTTCGTTTCATATAATTTGTCTCTTAATTTTAATCGATGTTTTGTTGATAAGTTTTGTGAATATAAATGAATAAAAACAAAAAATCAACGTCATATTAATATTTAATGCTCGTTTAGCCGATTGCACTTTTTGCTATAGCGGAGGACGTGCACGGACCTCGCACAGTTTTAACAATTAACGTCATACTAATTTTTATTTATTAATTGCACACTGAACAGCAACAAGGGAAGATAAGTTATTTAGTGTTTTTCTGAAGAATACAGTCAGTTCGTACAAAAATGTTCAAATGGACTATAAGATCATAAATATGAACTGTGAACAATGAACTATTAACTCCCTACAATAAAGCAATAAGCATTTCTGTAGGCTAAAGCTATACATAACCTCTTATTAAGCAACAGAGAGAGAGAGCGCGCATCAAAGAGCGCGCGCGTCAGAGAGAGCTTAAAAGTGATTGATATTGGTCTTGGGTCAGGTCGGGTTCGGG
Organism: Misgurnus anguillicaudatus; assembly: GCF_027580225.2. Classification (NCBI taxonomy): domain Eukaryota; kingdom Metazoa; phylum Chordata; class Actinopteri; order Cypriniformes; family Cobitidae; genus Misgurnus; species Misgurnus anguillicaudatus. The sequence goes on from NC_073348.2 coordinate 12,203,493, forward strand.
CTGAAAAAATTGCAGGCATTGTCGGGGTGGGGTCGGGTAGGGCTTGAACACTTCGGCCAGGGCCGGGTTAGGGCTGGAGTTTTTGGCCCGTGCAGGGCTCTATTCCTTTGTGTCTCCAGAGTACATATGTGAAGTTTTAGCTCACACTACCATACAGATAATTTATTATATCATGTTAAAATTGCCACTTTGTAGACGTGAGCAAAATCTGCTGTTTTTGGTTGTGTCCTTTTAAATGCAAATTTATATTAGTATATTGGGAGGAGGTTGTTATTTGGGAAATCAGATAATGTGCACCCTTACACTAGCCAAAATTGAAAGTTCCTTATTGTATAACAAATCTGCAAAGATTTGACTGTGAGATTGGTAGTCTAATCAGGCTTCTCCTATTGTATATTCGACTACTTGGGGTCACCATAAATGCTGTTACAATAGGTTATTCCACATCAATTCAATATACGAGACATTTTTGGGTTCACAAAAACCCATTCAGGCAATGTTGTAAAACAATACATGGGTCCTTCCTTATACAGTAGTCGTACAACATTTTACAATAAAACAATCTACAGTTTAGAATGTTATAAAATATGTCTTCACATAGCAATTGTTATTTAAGGCTACAGCAAAATATTTTTAATGGAATTGTGCAGCATACACACCTTAAAACAAATTTGCCAAATTAACACATCTTGTGTCTAGTTAAGGACAACAATCTTCTGTTGTCCCTTTAATGTTTTTGAACTCAAAATCAACATGAAATGACACATAATGTATTAAAATAATAAAAAGGATAACAGAAAACAATGTGTTAAAATTAACATCCTTCCTTAGGGGGCGTGCACACCAACGCTTTTACGCCGGTGGCCGGCGCATGTTTTCAATTGTTTCCAATGGAAGCTCGGCGTTTTTCAAATAAGCCAGCAGCTAGCGGGTTTTTTCCGCGCTGAAAAGCGGCGCTTGGCGGTTTTTCCGCGCTCGGCGTTGAGCGTCGAGAGTTGAAAGAGATTCTACTTTGGGAGAAAAGCTCCGCTCGTCAATGTCAGTTCTCATACGGCCGCCCAATCACAGTGGAGGAGGGGCGGGACATTACCACAGCAACCAACCAGCTCGCAGCTGAAGTATCACAGCTACCAAAGCGCTCAGCTGAAGAAAGCTGGCACTCAGCTGAAAAACAGCTGGCATTCGGCTAGGGGTGTGCATTGGCACTGCTCTCACAATTCGATTCAATTACGATTCACCAGGTGCAACAGAATTCTACTGTACACAACAAGGCAAATTTTTCATCCGTCAAGTAGTAAAGTCAAGTGCAACTACTCTCAACCAAACAGAAGCTTAGCAGCTTTAAGACAATGACAATTATATACCTGAGATGAAAATTTTACACACAGCGTAAGTCTTGTCTAGTTTCCCTTTAACTTCGTAGACTCCGAAATGTGCCCATATGTCCGCTTTCCATGGAAAATGGTGCGTTTTTATTTACCTGTCTATTGCGGTCATCTCTCTCTGCCTCAGCCATCTTGATTGTTGTTGTTATGCCCCTAGAAGTAATTCAAACCTCACAACTTTATTGTCCACTCGAGGCCAGAAAATAAACAGTGACATAATCGATTATGGCACTTTGCTGCATCAATGCTGAATCGTGCATGTGCGCATTGCGATGCATCGCCAAATCGATTATTGTTGACACCCCTACATTCGGCGTCCTCAAGGCGTTTTCAGCCACGTTTAAAAGTTTTGGTGTGGAAGAAATGTGGGGCTTCTAATCCTCCTTGTATTTTGGATTTCTGTAAAGTGGTCAATTTGATTCTTGGTGTCTTGTTTTTCCAGTAAAATTTGGTGATGAGTGAGTCTAATGATTTAAACCAGGCAGAGGTGGGTTGTACTGGAATCATTGAAAATATATAATTTAATCTAGGGAGTATTGTCATTTTTATTAATGATATTCTGCCCATAATTGATAATGGTAGGTTCATCCAACGTTGAAGGTCGTCATTTATTGTTTTGAGTAATGGGGTAAAATTAAGACCAAACAGCTCTGACAACCTGGGGGAAACCTTTATACCCAAATATGTGATGTGGCCAGTGCATAGAGGGATAGGTAGTGTCTGGGATGTCACATCCAGGCTGTTGGGGTGTAGTGGTAGAATTGAAGATTTGCACCAGTTGATTGAATACTCTGAAATGTTTGAAAATGAATCAATGAGTTTGATTGTTTCTTGTAATGATACGTTTGGATCTTGTAGATATATTAATAAATCATCAGTATAGAGACTGATTTTGTGATGCATATTCATAGATTGGATTCCTTTAATATGGGTGTTTTGGCGGATGGCTGCTGCTAATGGTTCAATAAAAATGGTGAATAGTAAGGGAGAGAGAGGGCATCCTTGTCTAGTTCCTCGGTGTAATGTGAAGCTACGTGATGTTAGTCCGTTAGTGATAACAGTGGCTGAAGGTGATGTATACAAGATTTGGATCCAGTTAATGAATGACTCCCCGAAACCAAACCTCTCTAATGTGGAGAACAGGAATTTCCAGTTGACCCTATCAAAGGCTTTTTCTGCGTCCAAAGTAACTATGATGGTATTAACTTTTTTTATGGTAGAATAATATATTAAATTGAAGAGTCTGCGTGTATTGGCACTTGCTTGTCTTCCTTTAATGAAACCGGTTTGATCGGGATGTATAATGGATGGTATAACTTTGTCTAACCTATGGGCGAGTGCTTTGGCAATAATTTTAATGTCTACATTAATCAGTGAGATTGGACGATAACTTGATGGTAATGTTGGATCTTTACTGGGTTTAAGCAGAAGTGAGATTGTAGCTGCGTTCATGTTACCTGGGAATTTAGATTTTTGTTTAGCTTCACTTATCATTTGGATAAAGAGTGGTGATAAAATGGACCAAAATTGTTTGTAAAACTCAGCAGGGAATCCATCGGGGCCTGGTGCTTTATTATTTGGCATAAGTTGTAGAGCTTTATGGAGTTCATGTTGTGTTATGGGTGAATCAAGGCAATTTTTTTGGTATTCACTGAGTTGAGGTAAATTTATATTCTTAAAAAATAAATTTATGTCACTCTGATTTGGGTTTTTTTCTAATGAGTATAATTTACTGTAAAAATTTTGAAAGATTTGGTTTATTTGTTCTTGTGAGTTGTTGGGTTTCCCTGTTGAGTCTTTAATAACTGAGATTGTCGATTTTTCTTTATTTTGTTTTATTTGACTAGCCAAGTATTTACCAGATTTATTGCTATGGTGAAAATGTTCTTGTCTTAGCCTGTTAATCATAAATTGAGTGTGTTTATTGATTATTTTATTTAATTCGAGTTTATACTGCCTTAATTTATTCTGTATATCTTCTGTTGGGTTATTTATGTTAATGTTTTCAAGTTGTTTGATTTTTTGTTCCAATTCCTCTTCTTGTTGCTTATCTTTCTTTTTTTTATAAACGGAGTATGAAATGATTTTCCCTCTTATTACTGCTTTGACTGCTTCCCACAAAAGAGATGGGGAGGATTCCGGGGTGTCATTCATTTCTAGAAAGAATGCCCATTCTCTTTTAAAATAACTGTCAAAATCAGGATCTTTTAAAAGAGATGTATTAAATCGCCATCTGGTATTGGGTTTATGAGGCTTACTTCTATTCCATTTTAATGTTACTGGTGCATGGTCACTAATTGTTATTGGATGTATTTTTGATTCTGAAATATTTGATACAATAGAATTACTAGTAAGAAAAAAATCAATGCGGGAATATGAGTGGTGGACTGGTGAGAAGAAAGTGTATTCTTTAGCTTTAGGGTGCTGTAGTCGCCAACCATCGCTAAGACCAAAATCACTCATGAACTGCTTTATGGTTTCTGTGGATTGCCAATGGCGTTTGTTGGTTGTACTATTTGATTTGTCTATTGTTGGATCAATAACTGTATTGAAATCACCTGCTATTATAACAGGACAATTAGACAAATTTGCAATGAAGGAAAAAAAGGATTGAAAAAAAGAAGGGTCATCTGTATTTGGGCCATAAAGGTTACCAATTGTGACTGGATTGTTATCTATTGATATGTTTATGATAATAAAACGACCTTCGGGATCAGTAATGGTGGTATTATGAACAAAAGAAATGTTTTTACTTATTAAGATACAAACTCCTCTTTGTTTTGTGTTGTAGTGAGCTGAGAACAAATTATTATATTTTGATGATTTAATTTTATTGTGATCTGATTCTGATAAATGTGTTTCTTGTAACTGATTTTATTTAACTGATTTAAAACTTTGAGCTTCTTTGTCTGAGAGCCAAGTCCACGAACATTCCAGGTTAAAAAAGTGAGTGTTGATAACATGTTGAAGAACCAAAATATATATTAATGTATTTATATACATATATGTTTAGGTATGAATGTATATATAATATGCGTTATTGAATAAGTTAACATGATAATGAAAGTGTGCAAAAATGCATGCATAACAATTTTTTTTTTTTTGGGCAGACTAACATTACACAAAATACACTTAAACGTAACACACATAACAGGATAACAACAGAACTACAAAAGCCATTAAGCATGGTTTAACAGTTTGTTTGTTTTTTGGGGGGGGGGGGGGGCTGAAGATGGGTGCAATTTAGAAATGGTAAAAGAGAGATGTTGGCTAGGAAGATGTGATATGTTTATAATGTTGGCAAATATTAAATCATTGATTGAATTGACAGATTCAGAATAGCCAGGGAGTAATGTCCTTGTCACGATATAATTGTCCATTGATGTATAATTTATCCACTGTAATTACCGCCTTTTTTCCTTCAGTCATCATCTGCTTTCGGATTGGAAAGAGCTGTTTCCGACGATCGATAATGACCTTGGGGTATTGCTCGCTGAGTCCGTAGTTTGTATCTTTGAGTTCTTTGCCTTGCCTTTGGACCAGTACTTTTTGCTTATAGTGTTCGAATTTTGCGATAATCGGCCGTGGTCTGTTGCCATGGTTTTGTGATCGGATACGGTGCACGCGGTGAAAGGTGATGTTTTGTACGGTTTCTGTTGGTAGTTTGAGTTTATTTATCATAAAGTCCTTGACAGATTTTTTGGGGTCTTCTGAAGTTTGTTCCGGGATGCCTGTGAAAACTAAATTGTCTCTCATACTACGCGTTTGTAAATCCAGAATAGTTTCTTTCATTGCTTTGTTTTCTGTGGCCATGGAGGAGAATTTGTTGGTGAGTGTATGAACGGAATCCTTTAAAAAGTTATTTTCTTTAGTGAGAGTGTCTATTTGTTCTTGGCTGAATTCCAAACTGTGACGGAGTTCTTGAAATTCTTTGTGTATTATTTCAATAAGAGCAATCCTGGTGTCAAGTCCGGAAAGTTTATTTTCGATAGAAAGCAGGATGTCGCTTACCTCTGTGCAGCACGACATTTTGGGTGATACTGATGGAGTTGAGCCCGGACTGGAAAGTGAATCGGGACGTGGCCTTTTGTTGTTTGAAGTAGGTTTACCTTTACTCTTGTTGTCGTTTAGTTTATCCTTGTTCATGGTGTAGCAGTGTTCGTTGTAGTGCACGTCGATAAAGTCCTCAAGATGATCCAGGGTTTCTGACGTTGTAACTTAACCGTTTTGAAGACAGGAAACGCGCAAAAAAGTAAAGACAAAAAAAGCACACGAAGAAGATAGAAAACGGGGGAAAAAACTGACGTTTATCTGAAAATTCTCACGTTGTACAGTATTTACAGTATTTACAGTGTAGCCGTCTAGCAGCCAGTCGCCGCCATCTTGAATCACGCACCGCAGGTCACGTTAGCGTCTCGCGTTACTCAGCCATCCCCCAACTCTGTGTTCTGTGTTTTACATCCCCCACATTTCTTCCACTATTCTCTGGCCAACCAGCTTCAAAACATATATAAATGGATTCATCCTAACCCATTAGAAAACATATGGCTAGATATTGAACAAACAATCTGTACTGATATCCAAATCTCAAATTTACCGTTCTATAGTCAAGCAATCAAAAAACATCCATGCTTTAGAGCACCAACAATAGCAGCAGCTCTGACAGCCTGGTGGGAATTTCATCAAATCACAAATTCCTGTCTTGCACAATCTAAATACACTCCCATTTGGAATAACCCAGATTTCACTATTAACAAGAAGCCACTTAACTTTAACACATGGGCAGAAAAGGGCATCACACAACTACAGCACATCTTACTAAATAATAACTTTGCCTCGTTTTCCCACTTGGTCCAGAAATATGGCATCAGGAGTAATTGTTTTTTAGAATACTTACAAATCAAGTCATCTATTCAGTCCAAAATTAATATTCAGACATTACTCCAGATCTCTCTCCATTAACTGCAGAATTAATTATATATATTTGTCCCTAAAAAATTACTCTCCAAAATATACAAAATAATATCAAAATCAGACAATACATTAAACTTACCTAAAACTAGATGGGAATCAGATTTATCCATTACTCCTGATCCCGATTTCTGGACTCAAATATGCAAAAATATTTACCGGATGACAAAAAATGCCAACCTGCAACTCATACAGTATAAAGTACTCCATAGATCTCACCTAACTGGATGGAAATTGTTCAAAATGGGTTTCACCTCAGAAACCTGCACATATTGCACACAAAATACCCCAGACACATATGTTCACGCACTTTGGTATTGCACTCCAATTAATCAGTTCTGGGAAAGTGTCACTAAATCATTATCCGTCATTTTGGGATGTCACATCCCAATGGATCCATCCCTTTGTCTACTCGGAGACTTATCAGCAACAAACTTTAACAATACAAATAGTCAGTTACTTTTGGTGGCGCTAACCATCGCAAAGAAAACAATCCTCATGAACTGGAAAACAAGAAAAAAAATTCATATTGCATCATGGAAAAACCTGCTAATAGACTACATCTCAATGCATTACCTGTCCAACTCTATTAATAATAACACACTAGAGCCACATCCCTCTTGGACATCTCTTATTACCTTACAACAGTCACAATTCAGCTTATCTTCTATGTCTGAGACCAGCCAAAATAATACTCCCCCACCCACATTTTCAGGATGAGAGATTGACATTCTTTTTTTTTTTAATAATCATTATTTTGAATAAACTCAGAAATATATTTATTTCTCTCCTATTCCCTCTGTCCCCGGCCCCCTACTGACTGTGTTTTTTTTTTTTTTTTTGTCTATCAGGGGTGATTTTGTGTGGCATTGTGTCTGGGGCTTTTGCTTCCTTGTTGTTCCCCGTAATCTCTCCTCCAGGGTTTCCAACCTCAGTCTGGTCCCGCTTTTCATGCCTTACACCCTTATTATTATTATTATTATTATTATTATTATCACTATTATTTCAGGCACTACACTTTAAATAATCAGACATAGGCACATTCAAACAAAGTATAAAATAGGGCAAGTGTGGCGTGCATGTTGACAAGGCCTTTGCTTTGGCCTGGCTCTGCACTACACATCACACTTTTTTTAATGCATCAAACACTAGCAGATCCATGACATATTCATACATTATCAACTTAACTGATAAATATAAAAATATACCACAGGGTAAGTGTGTCGTGTGTGTTGACCTGACCACTACCCAGGTCTGGTTCTCTACTGCACGTCCACTATTTTAATGCAATACACACTAGATGTTCTTGTTTGACACCATCCAAAAGCAATATATTAGGGTTGGCGTGAGAGCGGTGGTCTGGGGCAGGAATTATCCTGCGGGGTCATGGGGTGCCCAATCTGCCCCCCCCTCCAAAAAAAAGAGAGAAAAAAAAAAAAAAGAAACTCCCTTACAACCTCACAACATGCACATACACAATGAATACAATATAAAACTATTCTCCTACTACAATACAACTACTCATGGTCATCTCTCTCATCCTACACCCCCCCCCTTTTTTTTCTCAACCTAATGAATCTGCTTTAATCTTATTATTGAATTGATTTATCCATTGTTAACCTGTATACAACTTTCATGCAAATACAGCAGCTTTTATGTTTGAATTTGTATGGGCAGCGAATATGTTTGTTTGTTTGTTTGTTTTATTTGTTTTGTTTTGTTTTTTCCCTTTGTTATTCAGCACATGTAAATAGAGTCACTTTCTGTGTTTGCATTATATAATAATAAAAAAAAAAAGTTTTGGTGTGTCCAGCCCCTCTAGCCAAAAGTATACTAGGGACGTCCGCGTATGCGCGCCGTCCGCATGACGTCATTTTCGTCATCAGGAGGGTCCGCGGCCGGCCGCGCGAACCGTCCGCGTGCAGCCCAAAATTTGAGACCGCGCGGACAGTCCGCGTACAGTCCGCGTACGACAGCGCATGTGCTTGAAAATATTTAGACAGGACACTCCACTATAAACAATTATATAAAGGAAATAGACAGCATTTGCACACACACAATCGTTTTTCTTCTTTAACTTTTAGTTCTTCCAAGAACAGAAAGCTGTGGAGCATGTTTGTTTGATTCCAGTTCTTTGTTGTCTTGTTGTTTGTTCTAAACTGTGTTTGCAATGGTGGATCAGTTACTTTTCTTCACCTATCCTAATGTTTTAATGTACTGTAAATGTCGCCAAATCAGTGCTGCCCTGACAGCCTGTTAGACTAATAATTTGAATAAGAAATTATTTGTATTGCGTGTAGTGTCGAACGCGGCCATCCGCGTGTAGCCGCGGGGACTATACTCGGAAAGCTGCGCGGACGTGTTCGCGCGCGAGCCGGACGCGGAAAAAAGTATACCCCGGCCTTTAGAGTGTACCTTGCTTTTGTGCCTCCATGTCCTCTGTCACTGGATTGGGCACAATTGGATTACTCTCTTTGCTTTCTCCTGAAGCCAGATATATTCGGTCTCTCAGTCCTTGGCGGTTCTGTGTCCAGGCCACCCATAACCAAAGACGATTTTTTCGATTGTCTTCATAAAATAAAGTTGTGGACAGCTGGGACCATATTTCTGAAGAATATGCTGTATTTTTATTGCAAATATCAGCTTTCAGCAACTCACGCATGACAGTATCTATCCCTCCTGCCTTTCCCCACATATCCACTCTTACAATTTTCTGCCCTTTTTATATCTCCCCATATTACAGTTGCAGTGCACATCAAATAATGACCAATTTAATCAGATCCAAGGTTCAGGTCCACTGCAGGTCAATTTCTAATTGCTTGCACACTAAAAGTGGTAGGTTGAGCCCCACTATTTAAATTAAGGCTGCTAAATTACAAACACATTACCTCCATTAAATTCAGTTTTCTATTATAAAACAAACATTTCCCAAAACTGTAAACATAGTTCCCTTCATTAGACACATTCAAATTTAATTTAAATTGTCTCACCAAATTACTGATAACCTACAACATCTGCTTACATGTGAAAACACTTATAGATAAATTGTTTACTTTAATATCAAAATTTGAGACTGCGCGGACAGTGCGCGTACAGTCCGCATACAACAGTGCATGCGCGTGAAAATATTTAGACGTGACACTCCACTAAAAACAATTATACAAAGGAAATAGACAGCATTTGCACACACACTATCGTTTTTCTTCTTTAACTTTTACTTCTTCACAGAAAGCTGTGGGGCATGTTTGTTACCATAATGTTTGATTCCTGTTCTTTGTTGTCTTGTTGTTTGTTCTAAACTGTGTTTGCAATGGTGAATCAGTTACTTTTTTTCACCTATCCTAATGTTTTAATGTACTGTAAATGTCACCAAATCAGTGCTGCCCTGACGGCCTGGTAGAGTAATAATTTGAATAAGAAATCAGTTGTATTGCGTATAGTGTCGAACGCAGCCATCCGCGTGTAGCCGCGGGGAGTATACTCGACAAGCTGCGCGGACGCGGAAAAAAGGTATACCCCTGCCTTAACAGAGAGCCCAACCTTACTGAAGTCACAACACTGTAACCAGGGTCACCTGGACCTTTTGAAATCAAAATAGGTAAGTAAACTTATACACTTTATGGACCATGCAACTGTACTTAAAGCACAACATAAAGTTGTGCTTTCCATTTTTTTAAAGAGTGTTTCTATATGCCCTCTAGTGTTTTATATTATAGACTTATGTGTATCCCTTACAAAAAAATACTGCAGTTTTTTAAAAGTAATACTACAGTTTTTGTACAATGTAGAAAAATGCAGTTTTTTTGGACACGAAAAAGATGCAATATTGCAGTATAGTTGAAATACAGCTGCAGTACAGCTGAAGCGTTACTGAAGTACAACTGCACTAGAACTGCAATACAGCTGAAGTATTACTGAAGTACAACTGCTGAAGTATTACTGAAGTACAACTGCAGTACAGCTGAAGCGTTACTGAAGTACAACTGCTCTAGAACTGCAGTACTGCTGCAATACAGCTGTAATAGTACTAACATTATACAGCAATACATACTATAACTAAAATACAATACAACCAAAGTGAAATGTTATTAAAATGCATTATAAATAAAGGTGGACTATGCAGAACAGCAAGTTTTATTTAATAGTGTTTATTAAATAATATTTTTATTGCATTTCTACAACATATGATGAATAAAGGTTCAAACAGTGAATTTCTCAAACTGTAACGCAACCCCAATGTTCCTGTCATGTTTGAGGAAGACAGGACCCAATTGCAGACAGCTCTTGAACGAGAATACTTTTATTATAACAAAAACACCCTTGAGGGGGCAAACAAAGACAATAATCTAAATGAATAACATAACTTTACGTAATGTAACAGGGCCTTCAGTGATACATAACATATTAATCTATAAGAGTACACTTTATAAGAAGATAAAGGCAATGGCAATGGATTCAGAAGATACTTAGTTCGTCTAGGGAGGTAGGGGTTAATACTGATGAATGGCAAGAGACTGCTTGTAAAGTAATTAAGATGTTTATAAACTTTTCCCCCCTTTGTTTGTTATAGGCCTTTTCCTTTAAAAGAAAATTACAAAACTACATTAAACAAAACAAAACAACAAATCAATTACATCATCTGATGTAAAATAAACAATATGTTTTAAGATCAGTGACCTCAAATCAATACCATTAACAAAACATATGACAAAACACAGACAAATAGACAATTAGACTCTTTTTTCAAATTTGACTGATATCAGATCCTTTTTTCAGTGTAAAACTGGTTAAAACAGCAACAGTAAAATACAGTCCAGTTCAGTACAGTTCCAGCTAAGGCAGTTCTCAATACTGATCAGTTCCAGAACTAAGTATTTACTGTTGTCCACTTACGTGTAGAGCAGTTGAAAACTCAAAGTGCTATCTACTTTGAGTAAGATATAAACAAAACACAAGGTACTCCCTTGAATGGATTAGATGAATTTCCTCTTCTTCCTTTCTAGAATTTGACTTAGTTGACTCGCCATCAATGACACTCTTAACTCCAACAAAAAAATCTGACCTGTTTAAATGGTCAGAAATGCATGAGATCATTTAGTAAACAGTCATATTTCACATGTCACTACAATCAGATAACATTAATATAAACAAATATAAATCTTCAACAATAAAGTTTTGTTTACATACATACTCTTTTTATGTATATTATATCAAAACATTTTACAAACATATACCTTTGTTAAGTATAACTTTACAGTTTAGTAAATAAATTTAAAATATTTGTTTCAGCATTAACAATATTGCATTTTACTTTTACAGACACGTGTGTTACAGCTACACGTGCATGAGCTACCCAGCAAACACAGAACGTTCCCCTAACGTTAGTTTTTGGTTATATTTTGGTTTTTTTTTTTGGGAACCAAAAAATAACGTTCTGGGAACGTTATTTTTAGGTTTTATTTTTTGCAACCATAAAATAACGTTCCCATAACGTTGTAGGGTGGTTATTTTTAAATAACCTAAAAATAACTTATACATAACGTTATTTTTTGGTTATTTTTTGGTTATTTTTTTGGAACCATAAAATAACGTTCCCATAACGTTGCAGGGTGGTTATTTTTAAATAACCTAAAAATAACTTATACAGAACGTTATTTTTTGGTTCTTTTTTGGTTATTTTTTTGGAACCATAAAATAACGTTCCCATAACGTTGCAGGGTGGTTATTTTTAAATAACCTAAAAATAACTTATACAGAACGTTATTTTTTGGTTATTTTTTGGTTCTTTTTTTGGAACCATAAAATAACGTTCCCCTAACGTTGCAGGGTGGTTATTTTTAAAATAACCTAAAAATAACTTATACAGAACGTTATTTTTTGGTTCTTTTTTGGTTCTTTTTTTGGAACCATAAAATAACGTTCCCATAACGTTGCAGGGTGGTTATTTTTAAAATAACCTAAAAATAACTTATACAGAACGTTATTTTTTGGTTCGTTTTTGGTTCTTTTTTTGGAACCATAAAATAACGTTCCCATAACGTTGCAGGGTGGTTATTTTTAAAATAACCTAAAAATAACTTATACAGAACGTTATTTTTTGGTTCTTTTTTTGGAACCATAAAATAACGTTCCCATAACGTTGCAGGGTGGTTATTTTTAAAATAACCTAAAAATAACTTATACAGAACGTTATTTTTTGGTTCTTTTTTGGTTCTTTTTTGGAACCATAAAATAACGTTCCCATAACGTTGCAGGGTGGTTATTTTTAAAATAACCTAAAAATAACTTATACAGAACGTTATTTTTTGGTTCTTTTTTTGGAACCATAAAATAACGTTCCCATAACGTTGCAGGGTGGTTATTTTTAAAATAACCTAAAAATAACTTATACAGAACGTTATTTTTTGGTTTTCTGGAACCATAAAATAACCTAAAAATAACTTATACATAACGTTCTCTAATGGTTATTTTTTGGTTATGTTTTTTTTTTAGGAAATGAAGTGAATGCATAATTAAACCCATTATTCCTTTAGTGTGCACGTCTAATATGCGCGTGCTTGTCTGCACGAGCTTACCGCCTTCTTCACGAGTACCCGCTTTATCTTGTGCTCAGGAAAAGTCGTTAATTTAAAAAATAACGGTCCTTTCGTTTTTACCTCAGAGACTAACATTCTTTTAGCGGTTCTTTTGTCTCTTTCTTGATTTAGTAACTTAAATATGTGAGAAGAAATATATATACGAGTTCGAGCTCGTCCACTTTCGACCACTTTCAACCACATCCAGAGGTGGTCGAAACCACTTTCGATCGGATTGCTTTGGAGTTGCGGAACGCACATGTGGTTGAATGCGTTCGAACAGCCACACGCGACCGCCTTCTCTCCGCCCATTTATCTTATCTGAGGTATTAAACACAAGTTTTACGTCTTTTTTGACTTCTGGCGTGAACAGCGCTATTTTTAGCCTTTCATTGATAAAACTAAGCGACTGATCTCCGTAGTTTTGTTTTGAAAGCGTGTGAAAGTTGCGCGATCCTATTTCATCAATTGCGTTGAAAATTCAAAGAAAGCTCTTACATACTCATGTACAAAACACTGTGCAGCATGTTTACTTGATAAACAAGCAGTGCACTCCGACATAATATTAGTTTGCGTCCATATAAACTCATAATTACTCCCGCTCGGGTTTGAATGACAGCAGAGAGACTCGCCCAGCGTCTCACAGACCACCCCCTCATAGTATTCAGCAGAGAAGCGGTCGGAAGTGGACAATAGAGACGGATTTAAATACCAGGTGTAAACGTAATGTGTCTCTCGTCCACTTGTGATCCGATCAATGAAAACACATGTTAATGCCAAGTGCAAACACCCACGTAGAAGGTGACGTTCTCGTGACCTTTCGCAACGTTCCCTAAAAGTTCTCTAAAGAGGATGAAAAGACCTGAACCTTTAGAGAACATTAGGTACATTCCTAAAACGTCCTTTGTTAGTTATAAAAGTCTTGCAGTTCAAGGTTCCTCGTGTGACTTTAGGGGGACGCCTTAGACATTTACAGAACATTCCCACATGGTACTATTTTGGTCAGATAAAAACGTTTCCTGATATGACTGTAGGAAGACTTTCCATATTGGTTATCCTGTGGTCACATAAGAACGTTACAGAGAGGACATTTGGAACATTAACAGAACATTCCCACATGGTACTATTTCGGTCAGATAAAAACGTTCTCGAAAATGACTGTAGGAAGAGGGTCCTTATTGGTTATGCTTTGGTATCATAAGTTCGTTACAGAGAGGACACCTGAAACATTTACAGAACATTCCCACATGGTACTATTTTGGTTATATCATAACGTTCCTGATATGACTGAAGGATGACATTCCATATTGGTTATCCTGTGGTCACAAAAGAACGTTACAGAAAGGACATTTAGAACAGTAACAGAACATTCCCACATGGTCCTCTGTTGGTCATATAATAATGTTCCTGATATGACTTAAGGGGGACGTCCCATATTGGTTATTCTGTGGTCACATGGCAACGTTACAAAGAGGACATTTGGAACATTAATAGAATGTTCTCACATGGTCCTCTGTTGGTCGTTTAATAATGTTCCTGATATCACTAGGAGGACAAAATATGAAATTACAGTTAGAGCATTTTATTTTTATAGGCAGTTAATACAAAGGATGTGTCAATGTGCAGTGGACCATACAAACAAAGTAATAAATAAATGATTTCAGAATGAAGAAAAATAAAAGAGTGATTCAGTCTGCACTATCGTACATCAGACAAAGACAAATTAAATAATTAAATAAGACTTTACATTAAATTGTGTTAACAAGCACAAAAATACTAGTAAATAATATTATACTAATATGTATTATGTTGTACTCTCTGAATATGATGATGTAGATTGCAATGCATCTTGGAAACAGTAGTCAGTTAACAGCAACAGCGTTCAATACGCTTTATGAAAAGTACTACCTTTCCCATAATGCTACAGCTTACAAGAGGACCCGGAAGTCGCATGAAATTCAAACTGCCACACTTGACGACGCGTGATCTTTGTTTTGTCTTTATATAATACTGTAAGGTAAGTTAAGATACTTTTCTTTTTAAACCTACATAGATTTCACTCGTTGTTCTACAGCGAGTTACATGAATGTTTTTTCTGTTTATTTGCTATTCTTTTCTGTGATGTTTTTTATTTCTATGTTAGGCTATATATTCTTATTTGCCATTTAAAGTATAACGATAAACATGCAGGCTTACAGTGAGCTAAACAATTTTCATAAAGAGGATGTTAAAAAAATCTTTAAGATGTTCGATCTTTACAAAATAAATTAATGCTCAGCCCACAAAGATGCCAACCGAAGATCAAATGTTTTGTGTACAAAACAAAAAAATCGACACTTTTTGGAAATACTGTTGTAAAGGAATTTAATACCTAAGAATCATAAATTAGCGTTTGTCTTACAAAAAAATTTAAACATTATTGTGCTTTGTTTGCAGAAGTCATGTACCACACATTGTCAAACCTGAAGAAGTGTATCTTCCTGCAATCTGGGTAAAGAAGGTGTAACTTTAATACACATTATTTAAAAACATAAGAGTCATGTTCATTATTTATCTTTGTGTAATTTGATTTAAATTACAATATTGAATGTATTGAATTTGTTAAATTTTGTATGAGGTAATTTCTTGTATGGGTTAATTTGCCTAATATTAGTATTAGATACAAAAGCACAAGTGTTTTGGCTTAAAAGTGACAGCATGTTTTAAAAATGTTTCAGGTACTGGGGCTTGGATTGTTTGAAGTAGTAAAGAATAATGGCAAATAATGAAGCAGGCAATAAAAAATACTTGACCAAGAAGTTTTGGAGCTTAACATTTTTGTAGTTTGTAATTGCTTTTTTCTTTAAGTTGGTAATTTGAAAATCTTTCCGGAAGTCTGAAATCTTCCTACATATTTTTTTCACATCTCGATTTGAATGTTAAAAATCTTAGTTCTCGGATTTGTGATGTTTTGTAATATGTGTTTTTGCCCTTACTTATGCATTTTATGTAAATATATTTTTAACTGGATTTGTATTTGTATGCTCTTATTCTGCAGGCTCCAGACCTGGAGATTGAAGTTCCTAAAGGTTGATGTTTATCAAGCTTGTGACCTTATCACATGGCGTTATTTTTTTACATTTATATATCTAATACACATTTGCACATCTGTAAACATAAATTTAATATTTTGTGTGCTATTTTTTATTTTATTTAACCAGTTGTTGTATATTGAAATATGTTACATTTTATGCACTCCAAATGTAAATGTTTTGTTTTAATTGCATCTTTATTGTTTAAAACAATTTAATTAATGTGGGTTTTTGTTAGCTTTTATGTTAGTCTTGTATTTTTTGGCTATTTATTTGTTTTTGTTTTTTATTATCCTTCTGTTAATTTGCCAGATTTTGACCTTCTATTTGTTTTTCCTGTAATCTCACTTCAATTATTTTTTGTGTTTCTCAATGATACATTTTTGTCACAGTCCCAATTTGTTCCTGCTTGTTTCTCCACTGTCGGGTGGGGATAATAACAAACACAGTTCAGGTGAGAGAGTGAAAAGGATTATGGGAAATGAAGTCCAAATGGATGATGAACGGGGAACCGTTCATCATCCATTTGGACTTCATTTCCCATAATCCTTTTCACTCTCTCACCTGAACTGTGTTTGTTATTATCCTCACCTGACAGTCATCCCCCTCATCACTCCATTGTCTAAATACCCTGCTTTTCCCTTTGTCTAGGTCAGTTCTTGTTTATAGTGATGTGTTGTGTGTTTTGCTGTTTACCAGTTTCCATGTTCCTTGTTTTATATTAATTAAAGATTATAATTTTGGATTCATCATGATCTCCATCTCATCCTTTATCCTCCACCACACCAACCGTATCAATTTCACAGTATAATTATATATTGTTTGAGTTATGGCTATGTTCTGGGGTTTCTGGATAAGTTGTGGGTGAGTCTCAAATGTTCTGGGAACTTTACTAGGCAATGTCCTTAACACCAGCGGGGTCGTTCTGGGAACATAAAATTTCTACATAAAATATGGTTCCCTTAACATTTCCAGAACGTCCTGAATGTTCCGTGAAGGTCTGCCAAATAACATACTTCAACCTTTTAAAGAACTCCACATCACGTCAGTCTTGGAACGTTCTGGGAACTTTACTGGGCAACGTCCTTAACACCAGTGAGGTCGTTCTAAGAACATTATGAGAACGTAAAGTGTACATAAAATATGGTTCCCTTAACATTTCCAGAACGTCCTGAATGTTCCGTGGAGGTCTGCCAAATAACGTCCTCAAACCCTTTAGGGAACTCCACAACACGTCCGTCTCATAACGTTCTGGGAACTTTACTGGGCAACGTCCTTAACACCAGCGGGGTCGTTCTAAGAACATTATGGGAACGTAAAGTGTACATAAAATATGGTCCCCTCAACATTTCCAGAACGTCCTGAATGTTCCGTGGAGGTCTGCCAAATAACGTCCTCCAACCCTTTAGGGAACTCCACAACACGTCCGTCTCATAACGTTCTGGGAACTTTACTGGGCAACGTCCTTAACACCAGCGGGGTCGTTCTAATAACATTATGGGAACGTAAAGTGTACATTAAATATGGTCCCCTCAACATTTCCAGAACGTCCTGAATGTTCCGTGGAGGTCTGCCAAATAACGTCCTCCAACCCTTTAGGGAACTCCACAACACGTCCGTCTCATAACGTTCTGGGAACTTTACTGGGCAACGTCCTTCCCACGTAGAAGGTGACGTTCTCGGGACCTTTCGCAACGTTCCCTAAAAGTTCTCTAAAGAGGATGAAAAGACCTGAACCTTTAGAGAACATTAGGTACATTCCTAAAACGTCCTTTGTTGGTTATAAAAGTCTTGCAGTTCAAGGTTCCTCATGTGACTTTAGGGGGACGCCCGAGACATTTACAGAACATTCCCACATGGTACTATTTTGGTCATATCATAACGTTCCTGATATGGCTGTAGGATGACGTTCCATATTGGTTATCCTGTGGTCACATAAGAACGTTACAGATAGGACACCTGAGACATTAACAGAACATTCCCACATGGTACTATTTTGGTCATATCATAACGTTCCTGATATGACTGTATGATGACGTTCCATATTGGTTATCCTGTGGTCACATAAGAACGTTACAGATAGGACACCTGAGACTTTAACAGAACATTCCCACATGGTACTATTTTGGTTATATCATAACGTTCCTGATATGACTGTATGATGACGTTCCATATTGGTTATCCTGTGGTCACATAAGAACGTTACAGATAGGACACCTGAGACTTTAACAGAACATTCCCACATGGTACTATTTTGGTTATATCATAACGTTCCTGATATGACTGTAGGAAGACGTTCCATATTGGTTATCCTGTGGTCACATAAGAACGTTACAGAAAGGACATATGGAACATTAACAGAACATTCCGACATGGTACTATTTTGGTCGTATCATAACGTTCCTGATATGACTGCAGGATGATGTTCCATATTGGTTATTCTGCGGTCACATAAGAACGTTACAGATAGGACACCTGAGACATTAACAGAACATTCCCACATGGTACTATTTTGGTTATATCATAACGTTCCTGATATGACTGTAGGAAGACGTTCCATATTGGTTATCCTGTGGTCACATAAGAACGTTACAGAAAGGACATTTGGAACATTAACAGAACATTCCGACATGGTACTATTTTGGTCGTATCATAACGTTCCTGATATGACTGTAGGATGACGTTCCATATTGGTTATCCTGTGGTCACATAAGAACGTTACAGAAAGGACTTTTGGAACATTTACAGAACCATCCTACATGGTCCTCTTTTGGTTATATCATAACGTTCCTGATATGACTGTAGGAAGACGTTCCATATTGGTTATCCTGTGGTCACATGGCAACGTTACAAAGAGGACATTTGGAACATTAATAGAATGTTCTCACATGGTCCTCTGTTGGTCATTTAATAATGTTCCTGATATCACTAGGAGGACAAAATATGAAATTACAGTTAGAGCATTTTATTTTTATAGGCAGTTAATAAAAAGGATGTGTCAATGTGCAGTGAACCATACAAACAAAGTAATAAATAAATGATTTCAGAATGAAGAAAAATAAATGAGTGATTCAGTCTGCACTATCGTACATCAGACAAAGACAAATAGTAATTAAATAAGACTTTACATTACATTGTGTTAACAAGCACAAAAAATACTAGTAAATAATACTATACTAATATGTATTATGTTGTACTCTCTGAATATAATTATGTAGATTGCAATGCATCTTGGAAACAGTAGTCAGTTAACAGCAACAGCGTTCAATCCGCTTTATGAAAAGAACTACCTTTCCCATAATGCAACAGCTTACAAGAGGACCCGGAAGTCACATGAAATTCAAACTGCCACACTTGACGACGCGTGATCTTTGTTTTGTCTTTATATAATACTGTAAGGTAAGTTAAGATACTTTTCTTTTTAAATAGATTTCACTCGTTGTTCTACAGCGAGTTACATAAATGTTTACAGCGAGTTACATAAATGTTTTTTCTGTTTATTTGCTATTCTTTTCTGTGATGTTTTTTATTTCTATGTTAGGCTATATATTCTTATTTGCCATTTAAAGTATAATGATAAACATGCAGGCTTACAGTGAGCTAAACAATTTTCATAAAGAGGATGTTAAAAAAATCTTTAAGATGTTCGATCTTTACAAAATAAATTAATGCTCAGCCCACAAAGAAGCCAACCAAAGATCAAATGATTTGTGTACAAAACAAAAAATCAACACTTTTTGGAAATACTTTTGTAAAGGAATTTAATAAATAAGAATCATAAATTAGCGTTTGTCTTACAAAAAAAATGTAATCATTATTGTGCTTTGTTTGCAGAAGTCATGTACCACACATTGTCAAACCTGAAGAAGTGTATCTTCCTGCAATCTGGGTAAAGAAGGTGTAACTTTAACACACATTATTTAAAAACATAAGAGTCATGTTCATTATTTATCTTTGTGTAATTTGATTTAAATTACAATATTGAATGTATTGAATTTGTTAAATTTTGTATGAGGTAATTTCTTGTATGGGTTAATTTGCCTAATATTAGTATTAGATACAAAAGCACAAGTGTTTTGGCTTAAAAGTGACAGCATGTTTTAAAAATGTTTCAGGTACTGGGGCTTGGATTGTTTGAAGTAGTAAAGAATAATGGCAAATAATGAAGCAGGCAATAAAAAATACTTGACCAAGAAGTTTTGGAGCTTAACATTTTTGTAGTTTGTAATTGCTTTTTTCTTTAAGTTGGTAATTTGAAAATCTTTCTGGAAGTCTGAAATCTTCCTACATATTTTTTCACATCTCGATTTGAATGTTAAAAATCTTAGTTCTTGGATTTGTGATGTTTTGTAATATGTGTTTTTGCCCTTACTTATGCATTTTATGTAAATATATTATATATATATTTTATTTAACCAGTTGTTGTATATTGAAATATGTTACATTTTATGCACTCCAAATGTAAATGTTTTGTTTTAATTGCATCTTTATTGTTTAAAACAATTTGATTAATGTGGTTTTTTGTTAGCTTTTATGTTATTCTTGTATTTTTTGCTAGATTTTGACCTTCTATTTGTTTTTCCTGTAATCTCACTTCAATTATTTTCTGTGTTTCTCAATGATACATTTTTGTCACAGTCCCAATTTGGGGAACCGTTCATCATCCATTTGGACTTCATTTCCCATAATCCTTTTCACTGTCTCACCTGAACTGTGTTTGTTATTATCCTCACCTGAAAGTCATCCCCCTCATCACTCCATTGTCTAAATACCCTGCTTTTCCCTTTGTCTAGGTCAGTTCTTGTTTATAGTGATGTGTTGTGTGTTTTGTTGTTTACCAGTTTCCATGTTCCTTGTTTTATATTAATTAAAGATTATCATTTTGGATTCATCATGATCTCCATCTCATCCTTTATCCTCCACCACACCAACCGTATCAATTTCACAGTATAATTATATATTGTTTGAGTTATGGCTATGTTCTGGGGGTTCTGGATAAGTTGTGGGTGAGTCTCAAATGTTCTGGGAACTTTACTAGGCAATGTCCTTAACACCAGCGGTGTCGTTCTGGGAACATAAAATTTCTACATAAAATATGGTTCCCTTAACATTTCCAGAATGTCCTGAATGTTCCGTGAAGGTCTGCCAAATAACGTCCTTCAACCTTTTAAAGAACTCCACATCACGTCAGTCTTGGAACGTTCTGGAATCTTTACTGGGCAACGTCCTTAACACCAGTGGGGTCGTTCTAAGAACATTATGGGAACGTAAAGTGTACATAAAATATGATTCCCTTAACATTTCCAGAACGTCCTGAATGTTCCGTGGAGGTCTGCCAAATAACGTCCTCCAACCCTTTAGGGAACTCCACAACACGTCCGTCTCATAACGTTCTGGGAACTTTACTGGACAACGTCCTTAACACCAGCGGCGTCGTTCTAAGAACATTATGGGAACGTAAAGTGTACATAAAATATGGTTCCCTTAACATTTCCAGAACGTCCTGAATGTTCCGTGGAGGTCTGCCAAATAACGTCCTCCAACCCTTTAGGGAACTCCACAACACATCCGTCTCATAACGTTCTGGGAACTTTACTGGGCAACGTCCTTAACACCAGCGGGGTCGTTCTAAGAACATTATGGGAACGTAAAGTGTACATAAAATATGGTTCCATTAACATTTCCAGAACGTCCTGAATGTTCCGTGGAGGTTTGCCAAATAACGTCCTCCAACCCTTTAGGGAACTCCACAACACGTCCGTCTCATAACGTTCTGGGAACTTTACTGGGCAACGTCCTTAACACCAGCGGGGTCGTTCTAAGAACATTATGGGAACGTAAAGTGTACATAAAATATGGTTCCCTTAACATTTCCAGAACGTCCTGAATGTTCCGTGGAGGTCTGCCAAATAACGTCCTCCAACCCTTTAGGGAACTCCACAACACGTCCGTCTCATAACGTTCTGGGAACTTTACTGGGCAACGTCCTTAACACCAGCGGCGTCGTTCTAAGAACATTATGGGAACGTAAAGTGTACATAAAATATGGTTCCCTTAACATTTCCAGAACGTCCTGAATGTTCCGTGGAGGTCTGCCAAATAACGTCCTCCAACCCTTTAGGGAACTCCACAACACATCCGTCTCATAACGTTCTGGGAACTTTACTGGGCAACGTCCTTAACACCAGCGGGGTCGTTCTAAGAACATTATGGGAACGTAAAGTGTACATAAAATATGGTTCCATTAACATTTCCAGAACGTCCTGAATGTTCCGTGGAGGTCTGCCAAATAACGTCCTCCAACCCTTTAGGGAACTCCACAACACGTCCGTCTCATAACGTTCTGGGAACTTTACTGGGCAACGTCCTTAACACCAGCGGGGTCGTTCTAAGAACATTATGGGAACGTAAAGTGTACATAAAATATGGTTCCCTTAACATTTCCAGAACGTCCTGAATGTTCCGTGGAGGTCTGCCAAATAACGTCCTCCAACCCTTTAGGGAACTCCACAACACGTCCGTCTCATAACGTTCTGGGAACTTTACTGGGCAACGTCCTTAACACCAGCGGGGTCGTTCTGAGAACGTTATGGGAACGTAAAATTTCTAGGGGGGCAGCCTCTATACTGTATAAAAAAAACTTGGCCTAGGCGGGTTTCGAAGCCGGGTCTACCACGTGGTGGCCTAATGCACTACCGCTGCGCCACCATTTGGCATCTTTCACACACATAGGTAGACTGGCCAAGGTAAATTTATAATAAAAAAAGGCGCGTCTCCGTGTAAACAACTCGGCAGGGACGTGCACGGGGGTTGCTCAGGTTGCCCGGGCAACTGCCCATATGCCCTTCTCGACTCAAGTTGCCCTTCCGAGGTGGAACATTTTTTACTTTTACTTCGTTTACATTTTGCAGCGTTCCTTCGTTACTGTATTTTAATTAATTACGAAATGTATATTTTATTTTTAAATTGCTGTCTCGTGTTTCTGAGGCATTCGCGAATTAATGACTCGTTTGAGTCGATTCCTTACAAAATGTTGCAAACAAATGAGTTTTTTGAATCGATTCTTCACAAAGCAAATGGGCCAAACGTTTGAATTGGTTCGCGAATCAGTTTAAATGAATTGTTCAGATCGCTGCCAACACGGAATCGTCTGATGCTGTTTTACTCGTAGCCTATGTAGAAACACGCAGAATATAAACGTGGATGACGTGGATATGAATTTACCAGTCTTTTAACTAAAAGCAGAACTTCACACATGTACCCGCCATTATATACGCGTGACCTGTTCGTCGTCAAACACAGTTAAACACCCGCAGCCTCCAGAAGATCCATCGATGATTGACGTCTGATTCGCTGTGTACTGTACTGATGTAAGTGATTCTCACAAAACACACGCGACATGACAACATAAGAAAACATGAGTTTTGTCTAAAATCAGTTTGTATCATGTAAGTGTAAACTGTCAATGTCCTCAGACCATCTTAGGAGATTCTAACTTTATATATAGTGAATGCAAAACTCTTATCAGTTTAAAGTCTGATATTTCAGCTATAAGCTACATCAACATTGAGACTAGTTAATTTGTAATGCTTGTCTATTCTGTGTTTGTATTCTTTTTTCTGTACTGTTTGTGTATGTTGCAGTTTTACACATAACGTATAAGTGCCCTTCATAAGTATTCCTCTGTTTGCTGTGGAGTCAAGAAATGTCTAAACATTAAAAGATGAACATGATACAAAAGTACAGAATCTGTCACATAATTTTTTATGGACACTGAGCTGTGTCCTGATTGTTTACACATGAAAAGCATAAAATGTGTAGGATCAGTGTAGGATCAGTTTGATTCACTTGTGTGCATTTGGGTACAACACATAAGTCAGCATTTAATGCTGTTGTTCTTTGTTGTTAAAGCATGTATGTGTTGAAACATAAACAAAGATTAATAAAATGTGACATTCTAAACTTCGGACATACTGATATTTATCTTACCAATATCTGGTCTCCACAGCAAAAAGAAAAATGTTGTCTTTACTGTTCTGATACTTATGGAGGGTACTGTATTGTGGGGGGGTGTGTGCGTGCATGTATGTATACCTAGATTTATTTTTTCATGAGTAACTAGTAACTCGCTACTTGAGTATTATTTTCATTGCATACTTTTTACTTCTACTTGAGTAATTATTTCTTTACTCACTTGTACTTTTACTTAAGTAAAGTTATTGGCTACTCTTTCCACCTCTGTTAAAATCTTCAGAAATCCAGGCTGAGTTTGCCATGTTAGCCTAAATAGTTAGACAGATAGCAGCTAGCTATCATACCTTGCAGACAAGCAGCCTAGGCTACCATTTTTTTGGTAGGCATTAGGCAAACATGTTTGGTGATTTTAATAAAGACCCTGTTATTCTCAGTCCTTCATATAGGCCGTAATTTTTTTTTCAGGGGGGTGCCCTTTTTTTTAGGACAGAGCAAATGCCCCTAAAAATTCCTGTGCACGTCCCTGCAACGCGGAGCTTATAATAAAATGGTGTCGCGTTTAAAGCGCAATATATGGAATGCGTTGCATGTAAACAATATCATATTACAGCAGATCCCCCAGTGCAGCATTGCTCAAAGTTGCCATGAAGGATACGAAAGTGTCTACTGTACAGCATGTAACAATGAAATCCGCCATTACGTGATCACGCGTACTCGTTTGTAAATAAGCATGTAAACATGGAATCATATTACAGCACACACTTAAAAGACACAGCAGTGCAGCATTACTCAATGTTGCCATGAAGGATACGAAAGTGAATAACTGTGTCTAACACTGTACAGCATGTAACAATGAAATCCGCCATTACGTGAAACACGCGTCCTCGTTTGTAAACAATGCGAAAGTTTTTCAATCCGAAGCGTGCAGTCTGTTGAGGTTGCTTATGTAGGCTGAACTGCACAAGCCATAACATATTACATGATAGCAAAAATACATGAAGACAAATGACTTACAGTTTCTTCAGGAATATATCCGCCTCCATTGCGTCATCCATTGTTCTTCTTCTTAGGTAATGTTAAAGATAAACGCTTTTCTTTCTCAATGTCCAGACATAAATGAAGATATTCCTCACGTGTGTGTATCAAGTTTATAATCCAAACATGCGGTAAAGTCTTTAAATCTGATCAAACTTTACGCTTTGTCTATTATTGTTGGAACTGCTGTCTCTTCATTACCATGTCAACAGCCGGAGGGCGTGACCGCATTACATATAATGAGCTCAGCCATAATTAGCTTGTTTAAAAGTAGACATTTCAGGCTTTCTTTGGATATGTGTATTATGTTTGTGTGACGAGTATTCGAGGAGTTTCAACTCATTTTTGTAACGTGATTTGAGAGACAGCTGGCAGAGACAGAAATGTCTGAATGAGCACCCTGTTTATTTTCTTTATTTGACAAAAACACAAAGATCTGTTGTTATTGTGAATGTACACTAATCAAAGAGGACCCTTCAGAGTTTCAAATGATGTCAAACACGTAAGTGTTTGATTATTAATGATGGAGTATTTAAAGTTGATTCTGCTATGATAAGGAGAAAACACGTCAAAATGCGTGCCCGCGTTTTTGGACCCCTGGGGGTTAAGCATGAGCTGCCTCAGATAGCACAGATAGCCACAAATGCTACACCATCTTTTATCTTAGGTCCTACTCTAAACAATGAGTCCATTCACAGCATTTTCTTAGGTTGTGTGCATGAATAATCCCTTGCTATTTATTATATGTGCAAAACAAAAAATTTATATTTATATGAAAAATTTATTTTCGGGACTTCCGGTTATGGCGGCGCTAGAGTGAGACGTGAGGTACGGAGCTCCCAACTAAGTTAACTTAAACAATCCGCCTTAAAGAATTCTAAATCGACGACAGTACTTGCTTTAAAATAATAATCCTGTTGCACTTAGAGCAATCCAATAAATATGCCTAATCCAAGGAAAGCCGACAATAAGAAAGAAGATACTCAAGATACGAGACCGTCATCTGACCCTCCACCATGGTTTCATGCAGAAATGGAGAAGGGATTTCTTAGAATCCAGGATTTACTCGATGGACGTCTCAGTAAAGTCACAGAATCTCTTGGGAAAATCAGTAGCGAAATAAAATCAATCAATCTGAGAATGGTGGAGGTAGAAACAAAACAGACTGAACTCGATGAAGCGGTAACGGGCCTTCACAAAGACGTCGCGGTTATCAAGTCGGCGGTGGACGATGAAGTTAAACAGTTAAAAGACAAACTGGATGAGCTGGAAAACCAATCTCGCCGTCAGAATCTACGCCTTGTTGGTTTCCCTGAGGGAGTGGAAGGTAGGAATCCGATCGATTTTCTTAAGGAATGGCTACCCAAAATTCTTGGAAAAGAGGACGATACCTACGAAATTGAAAGAGCTCATCGCACTCTGCAAAGACGACCGGCGGAAAATGGTAGGCCACGGGCTATTTTGGTCCGTTTTCTTCGGTATGGAGATACACTTAAGATCCTCAATGCTGCCAGAGAAAAGGGAAAGCTTACATATGGCAACTCTACTATCATGATATTTCGTGATATGTCATCGACCCTCTTCAGAAAGCGCCAAGAATTTAGCGCACTTAAAAGACATCTACGCAGTAACGATGTCACTTATGCTATGCTCCACCCTGCGACACTGAGGATCCAGCTACCTGAGGGACAACGATCTTTTAATTCCAAAACCTCAGCGGAGACTTATCTTCGTCAACATCATCCACACCTGACTGTCCATTGAGACACTAACAAATGGCATAGCAAAGAATCCCGAGAATCCACATTAAACTTTGACCAAAATAATCACCCAAAAACTATGCAAAAATAACGGTACCAAACTAATAGGGGTGAGTTTTATTTTTATTTTTTTTATGTTTGTTTGCTTTGTTGTTTTATTTCTTTCTTGAATGGACATCAACGATATAATTTTGTCAAGGGTAAACTATATATTTATAATTTGGTTTAAGACAAATGAGATTTTATTTAATATATTTTGGATTTTGACTAACGCTCAACCTTGACTGTAAAATTGTCTGCTAAAATGTGTGAACTTCGGGAGTGAGTGACACAAGGATTGTTCGATGTAAATATCTTTGCCTGAAAGTACGTAATAGCCTATATAAGTCATATATTTGAGGGGCTTGGTACCTGGGAGTTAGTTAGTTCGGTTGGACAAAGAAGAAGTCAAGTTTGACTGCATGTTGCGGTGCACAAACAGTCATCAGGGTTTAAAGTTTCACACTTCGTTTGGGGAAGTGGTGGGAGGGTTAGGGGAGGATAGACAGAACGCGTGTTTTAATTATTTGATTTTTGGGATGCTTAGAGATAACTCTATAAGTTACATCTGTATGCAAATACTTATTGTTAGTCAATGTCAAGTAGTCTGAAATATAAATATGTAACTTGGAATGTCAATGGGTTAAATCAAAGACTTAAAAGGAAAAAGGTAATTTTATATCTCAGAAAACATAATATTGGAATTGCTTTGCTGCAAGAAACGCATTTGACTGACCCTGAACATCAAAATCTTAAAAGACAGTGGCCTGGACAGGTGTTTTTTTCTTCATTTACATCACAATCTAGAGGAGTGGTAATACTTATTGACAAAAATATCCCCTTTCAAATGGAATCTATAGATAAAGACAAATCCGGTAGATATATTATCTTAAGAGGCACAATTGCTATGCAAAGAATTACTTTAGTAAATGTATACCGTCCCGAAATGGATGGAGTTGAATTTATCCACAATTTATTTTTTAAACTTGCCTCTCCTATCACAGAATTAATAATTGGAGGGGACTTTAACGTAGTTTTGGACCCAATACTAGACAGATCATCTTCCAAAGGGTTAGCGCTAAGTCAAGTTGCCAAGGCTTTAAAATACGAACTCTCGTGTTTTAATTTGATAGATATATGGAGATTTAAAAATACAACAAAAAAAGAATATTCCTTTTACTCACATAGACATAATAGTTATTCCAGAATTGACTATTTTTTTGTTCCGAAAGCGAAGGAGTATTTGATTGAATTATGTGACTATCTACCAAGAATACTGTCAGATCATGCCCCTTTACTGATATCAGTGCAATATTCTCCGGAGTCGCCGAACTATAAGCTTTGGCGATTTAGCAACCATTTATTGAACAGTCCTGAATCGGTGAACTTTATAAATAATAATATAGACAACTTTATGATTACGAATAGTAACTCAGCTTCTTCGGGTATAGTTTGGGAGGCTATGAAAGCATTCTTACGGGGCCAGATCATCAATTACTCTTCCAATAAGAAGAAACAATATCAGAAAAAACTGCAATTATTGGAAAAAGAAATATTAACAATGGAAAGACAACACTTTCAGACTAAAGATCCTCAATTATTTCAGCAACTACAAGCCAAAAAATTAGAATACAATATTATAACATCAAAAGAAGCAGAAAATGCACTTCTCAGATCAAGACAGAGATATTATGAACACGGGGATAAGATAGGAAAAGTTTTAGCGTGGCAGATAAGAAAAGAAGAAATTAGTAAATCTATAACTACCATAACTTCCCCGGACAAAAAAAATATTAAACACCCTAAATTAATTAACCAGGAATTCCTAAATTTCTACAAATTGCTGTATAAATCTCAAGGAGTAAATGAAGCTGACATCCAAAACTTTTTATGCAAATTGAATATCCCAGTTTTAAGTGATAATGACCGAAAAGAACTTGAGAGAGAAATTTCGAAAGAAGAAATTCAATGTGCCGTTTTTGCCTTAGCTGGAGGTAAAACACCAGGTTTGGACGGGTTCTCTTTGGACTTTTATAAAACGTTTTTTTCAAAATTAGCTGATCCAATGCTTTCAATGTATTTGGAGGCAATTCATAAAAAAGAACTACCAGAAACGCTAAATCAGGCTTTAATTACAGTTTTGCTGAAACCTGGAAAAGATCCTAGTCTATGTGCTTCATATCGCCCAATTTCATTGCTTAATTCCGATTATAAAATTTTTACTAAAATGATTGCGTTACGCTTAGAACGGATTTTGCCTAGTCTAATTCATATGGATCAAACTGGATTTATTAAAAATAGATCATCCTTTGATAATATAAGGAGGCTTATGAATATTATCTACTCTGCAAAACAAGTTGACTCTCCAGTGATCGCTCTTTCCTTAGATGCAGAAAAAGCCTTCGACCGAGTAGAATGGTCTTATTTGATAGCTATATTGCAAAAAATAAATTTCGGTCCTAAATTTATTGATATGATTTATATGCTGTATAAGAATCTATCGGCAACCATCCGTACTAACTCTGATTTATCTTCGCATTTTAATTTATCAAGGGGAACTAGACAAGGATGTCCCTTGTCCCCATTACTTTTTGCGTTAGCGGTGGAACCCCTAGCCATTGCAATACGAGCACAAGAAGAAATCTCTGGGTTAGAGATAGGAGGGTATGTACACAAAATATCACTGTACGCGGATGACATACTGCTATATCTTACTAACCCTGAATTATCTCTATCCAAATTATCTCAATTACTAGAAGATTTCAGAGAAATATCAGGCTACAAAATCAATATAAATAAAAGTGTTATGATGCCATTAAATTTGACTGCAGAGAAAATGCCATTAAATAATATTCCTTTTTCATGGAATACAGAAAAGATAGTTTATCTAGGGCTTAATATTCCTTCGAAGTTGGAGGAAACATTTTCTTTGAATTACTCCCCACTACTTAAAAGGGCAATAAGAGACCTAGAAAGATGGAACTCATTGCCGATATCACTAATTGGCCGGATAAATTGTATAAAAATGAATGTTCTTCCTAAATTTTTATATTTATTTCAAACTCTCCCAATTCCCGTCTCACAAAAGTTTTTTAATAATATTAATAGCTCGATTAGAAAATTTATTTGGAATAATAAAACTCCAAGGGTTAAACTCAAGACACTACACATGGCTTTTAAAAATGGTGGATTACAACTCCCGGATTTTTTGCTTTATTTCTGGGCAGCACAAATGAGAGCAGTATGGCTCTGGCAGATGAATAACACTGATCCACCTGCATGGATACAAATTGAAAAATATCATGCAGGAGTAATCCCCTTAGACAAGGCTTTATTCATTCCCCTGACTTATGTTATAAAAGAGATTAATAACCCATTCATAAGGCACACTTGTAAATTGGGATTTGAGATAAGGAAAAAATATAAATGGCTATTACCATTATATAATAACACTCCATTTCATAATAACCCAGGTCTTCCTGAGATACTAAGAGATGGATTAACACAATATTGGTATAAAAAGGGTATTCAAGTGTTTGGAGATTTGTATGAGGAAGAAATACTTATGACATTTGAACAATTGAGAACAAAGTTTTCTCTTCCTACAAAACATTTCTTTAAATATTTTCAGGTGAGACACTACATTACTACATTACTGGGAGGTGACTTGAGACCCCTTTCCTCCCTCTCATTAGACAATATTATAAAAGAGAAAAGAGGTTCCAAAGGTTTTGTGTCATATATGTATACCTATCTTATTGATCTGTATGGAGAGGATGTACTACCTTCTAGACTTAAATGGGAAAACGATCTAGAATGTACTTTTGAAAAAGATGTATGGGAACTCATTTGTAAAAATGCTTTAACATTTTCATATAATTGTAGACATAGATTGATACAATTTAATATTATACATAGGGTATACTATACACCAGAAAGACTACATAAGATAAGTGATTCGTATTCGGAATGTTGTCCTAGATGTAAAATAGAAGTTGGTACATTATTGCACATGTTTTGGACTTGTTCAGAACTTGAAACCTATTGGAGAAATATAATACAAACAATTGACAAAATTGTTAATGTTAAACTTTCATTTGATCCGAGATTTGTAATATTGGGGGATGAATCTGTACTCCATCTTGATCAAAGGAAGAACTTACGTTTTGTGAAGATGGCTCTGATAGCAGCAAAGAAATGTATAGCTATTCAATGGAAATCAGAGAAACCACCAAGTCATACTGTTTGGCTCAAAGAATTGTCGTCTTATGTTCCTGTTGAGAAAATTATGTTTAATTTGAAAGGAAACTCATCAATGTTCGACAAGATTTGGGGCAAATTTGTTGAGTATATAAATAATTTGGATGGTACATTGATTGGAAATGCAGAGGTGATAATGTAACTGATTTACTGTAACACATTATTTGTATTATCTGATTTTTTTTTTTTTTTTTTTTTTTCTTATGCATCTCAAAACTTTATTTTAATGTCCATAAGTGTTCTGTCTATTAGGGGGTTGTAAAGGGGTGGGAGGGGGATTAGAATACTTTTTGTATACTGAATTGAAGCTGTAAGTAATTTTTTGTGAAGAAAAAAGTAAATAAACATATTGATAAAAAAAAAAAAAAATTTATTTTCACACCCTTCAGTAAAAAATAATAACTTTTGAATGCGACATGCTAAAGAGTTCATTCTTTTTTGGGTGTTTACTGTTTGCTGCTGCTAACAACCAGAACTGTCTGCAGTCTGCTAGAGCACACAGAACCAGAGTTATTCACTTTCAAAGACAGTGTTTACAACATAAAAAATTAAATTTGGTGTTTCATCATATGAAAAACAACATAAATAACAATATTTGTCACAAACAGCAGGTTTTTATGTAACTTTAAAGGGTTTTCTTTAAAATGATATAAAGAAATTGCATTTATTCCACTGTATGTGTTTATGGGGACACTTCAAATATTTTTAGGCGTAAATTAAATACAAAAAGGGTATTATTCCTCCCATCAGTTGGAGTAAAATAACTTTTGCATAGATTATGATAGAGAACAATTCATTTTTCCTCTGTAAGCTGACAATTGCTGGAATCAAACAAAATTGTCTGCAGGTAGCTGAGGCACCCAGGGCCAGAGTTATACACTTTCAAATAAAAACTTCAGAAAAAAAATCAAAAAGCGCCTATTTATTTTGGTGTTTATTAGAAGACTGACGTCACATACAACCATGTTTAGCACTTTGTTTTATGTAATTTCAAAGGGTTTCCTGTAAAATGATACCAAACTTTTGTATGTAAACCTCTGCATGTGGGTATGGGAAGCTTTTGAAATTGGGTAGTCCAAATCCAGGCGAAAATCCCCAAAATAGCTTCAGGGTGTAAGAAGCTAGTAAGTAATATGTCCATATACAGTATATATGTATATTTATAAACATATATACATATACATATGGGGAATAAGCAGATCTAAGAAACACCTAATTGTCTTTTGTCAGACTGATGTGTATATTTATGGAGTTGCTATGTCGTTTATAGTTCTCTTACCTTTTGGTTTTCAAAATAATAAAATACTTAAAAGTCATGTTGGAGATTTATTTTTGGAATTATTTCAATATCACATATAAATGTGAGAAGCTACCTCTTTCTAGGGACATGCATATGTAGGTGGGTTTGTGCTTTGGGGCTTTGGTAATTTGCCTTCACAGGCTGAGGTGCCCTAGGTTGTAGGTGTTTGAGTGATGAAATTCTAAAAACACATCTGATTAACATAAAGTACAAACAACCTGAAAAACTAGATTCACGTCCCATATTTCCAAAAACAACAAGCAGTTCCCAATTGGTCGGTCACGACGTGACGTCTCCGTTCCCTTCCTTCAGGGAACGTGGGTTACATACGTAACCGAGACGTTCTTTTAATAGTCTTTAAGATGTAAACACTGATTCTGTAAACTTAAAAATAAGTTATAATCAACTCACAAATAAACTTTCCCCTATACCAGTGCTTCTCAAATAGTGGGGCGGGACCCCCAGGGGGGGCTCGAAGCGACACCAGGGGGGGCGCGCGAGACCCTGGGGAAAAATACTTTTTCAGGAAGAGATTTTTTTGCACTGTCACTTAAAGACATTACACCCCAATCACGCTGATAAGCCGCTTGAGTTTTTATTATTATTTATTGATTATATTTAATTTAATTTTTCAGTATCAAATGGTCAAAAAATATTATACTTTAAATAAGGATTGATTTTTTCAGACAAATTGATGCACTTTAAGTATTTTCTGTTACAGACTAAAAAACAATGTTAATAGAGTTATTCTTTGCTGTAAGTTGATCAATATTTCTTTTTTTGTGTTTTCTTTAATGTTAATAAGGATACAATGATTTGCAGATGTGTCATTTTATAGATAAATTATACTATTTACAGTAGCGGCGGAGAGTTGGGGGGCGCGAAATGTTTACTTCTTCCTAGGGGGGGCATGTTAGAAAATAATTGAGAAGCACTGCCCTATACAATCTGCAGTATTCCATAGAATGCATAAAGATACCAAGACAACTGTGTTTAATGTCTGAATGTCAATAATTAACTAGTGGTAAAACAGGTTTGGAGTGTGATGTTTGTAGCTAATTTCTGCTGTTCCTCGAATTCCAACACAAATCACCCTCTGTTTCATTCATGCGCCCTGCTCTATGGTATAATGATGATGTGCGTATGATGAAAATGTCACAGGTCGGAGCAGACCACTAATGTTGTGAGTCACGCCCCTCCCTAAGTTCCACCTCGAGGAGATCCCAAGAATACCCCAATGACCAGACACACGAAAAGGAATAAGTAAAATTAAAAAAATATTATTTAAATTAATTAAAATGGCTTTGGGGAAGGGAAAGGGGAATCTAAAATGACGTCTTCTCTTTGTGCAGGAGAAGATGGGGCCAGAGAGGACTGGGTGTTCAGATTAAGTATGCACACAGGGGGGAGAGGGGGACGGAGCTCCTTCGTCCCTTTTTCCGAGATGTTGTTACTCCTGAGGGGCTCTTGGGTCCTTCTCTTTGGTTTTGTGCACACGTGGCGCCCTTCTCTTCTCCTGAAAGCAGAATGGAAACACACAGTGAGTATTCGGGAAGACTGAGAGCGACTACCTGTAGCCTGGTGAGGGATATGTTCCTTGGGTCTGACGTCTCCCTTCCTGTGGACTCGAGGTGAACACAGCACACTGCGCAGAGCTCCTGAGGACACAAGTAAGTAGCAAGGTGAGTATTCCTACTATGTCTGGCTTGTGAATGACTTATTCCTTCAATTTCTCTCTCTGCAGGACACTCGGACGACATCTCCCCTCCTGTGGGTTCGAAGTACACAATACACAAGGCTCGTGGGGACACAGGTAAATGGCAAGGTGAGTATGACCTTTTAGCTCGTTGCAGGTAGTATTCCCTATTGGCACTGGGTTGTTCCGTTCTGGGCTCACAGGGCTCACGAAGTAAGTATAGCTTCTAGCTCGTTTCAGGTGATGCTCTCTATCGTCGCTGGATCGTTCTGTTCTGGGCTTACAGGGCTGACGAGGTAAGTATAGCTTCTAGCTCGTTTCAGGTGATGCTCTCTATCGTCGCTGGATCGTTCTGTTCTGGGCTTACAGGGCTGACGAGGTAAGTATAGCTTTTAGCTCGTTTCAGGTGATACTTTCTATCGTCGCTGGATCGTGCTGTTCTGGGCTTACAGGGCTGACGAGGTAAGTATAGCTTTTAGCTCGTTTCAGGTGATACTCTCTATCGTCGCTGGATTGTGCTGTTCTGGGCTTACAGGGCTTAGGAGGTAGGTATAGCTTTAAGCTGGTTACAGGTAACGGGCTGTATTGTCACTGTATCTTGGCTCTGAGTTTTCAGGTCTGACAATGAGAACATAAACAGGGAAAACCATACGTCACCTTGGCTTCGTTCAAGTGCGTGGGAGGGCGGTTTTTACCAGCTTCCAGCTGCTACTCGTTGGGCCGAACATGACCGATGTCATTCCAGGAGAGGGGTTTAGATAGAGCCAAGTGCTTTCTCCCCTTAGCGAATCCTCCCAAAAAGCCTCTGCCTGTTTGCCTCGCCTCCATAGCAGAACACACAGTCTCACCCACAGTGTTTCTTTCCAAACTACCCGAACACTTCCTGTATCTTCCACACTCCCTTTATACTCCTTCCAGCGTGTGAGCTGCCCAGTCAGCGATCGCCACGTCGTCGTACACACCTGCTATGTATTGTGCTTGATTTGGTTGCCCGTGGTTACCCGGGGTGCGTTCCACTCCAGTTTTAGACACACACTCGCGAACTTTCCTAAGCACTTCCCCTTGGGGGAATCCCTGTCGTCATTTTGAAGTGCGTTCCACTTCCTCAAGTGGACGAGGGAAGTTTGTATGGACAGACCCTCGCTCCCTCGATTTTGACAGAGGGAGCGAGTCTGCTTCATATGTACACTTCATGCAGCTTCATATCCCACAATGCAACACGATTGTGACGTCACTTCAGCAACTTGCGCTTTGCACATGGAGGGGCCGGTCTCCACTTTCCATGTGATCAAGGGCCTAGGGCGATCCATTTGATCCCACTTCAAGTGTTCTAGCAGCAGTAGTGGGCACATGTACAACGTAAGCAATGACGTACATCCGAGTGAACGAGACTGAGGGAAGTTAGCGAGGGAAGTTCATAAAAAAACAAACTGGAACGCAGGGCCGGAAGTGACGGGTGTTCACACTCTTTGGTCCGGGCGGAACCTTTCCTCACACTTTTTGTTCCGCCCCGGAGTCACTCCGTGACAAAAACATCTTGTCGTAAAATGGAGCGTAGGTGGCGTCTCTCAGGTCTGACTGTTCATTACGAGATATGGAAAGACTGCCTACAAGACTACAAGGCTGGAATTGTTTCTACCAGATCTGACTACTTTTCTAAGATGATCAATGACAGTCAGAGTAATCCTAGACAACTTTTAACTCCATTAACAAACTACTGAATCACAAAACTGTCACTCATGTTACTGCTTCTGATCATCTCTGTAACAGGTTTCGGGATTCTTTTGTCACCAAAGTTGAAAACATTCGTAGAGATTTTTGTAATTCTACTTTAATGTCGTCTTCTGATTTTATTCCTTCCTTTTCTGGTACTAAGTGGTCTAAATTCTGCACAATTGATTCAGACTCTCTGCAGAGGTTTCAAAAATGAAAGCAGCCACCTCTCTATTAGAGCCCATACCATTTGGTATGTTTCAGTCATGTTTTGATTCTCTTTGTCCCTCTCTTTTGAGTATTATAAATGACTTCCTCTGTACGGGGGTTGTACCTGCGGCTTTTAAAACTGCTGCTATTACACCGGTGCCTAAAAAGTCAAATATTGACATCAGTTGATTTCTCATTTAACTAAGAACAATCTCTTTGAGCCTTTGCAATCAGGTTTTTGGAAATCACATAGTACAGAAACAGCTCTGGTTAGGGTGACCAATGACTTGTTAATCGCCTCAGACTCTGGCTGTCTTTCAGTTTTGATCCTACTTGATCTCAGTGCCGCTTTTGACACTGTTGATCACTCAATTTTAATTACTCATCTTGAAACAGTTTTTGGTGTTTCTAACACCGTTCTAAATTGGTTTAAGTCTTACATTTTTGATCGGAAGCAGTTTGTTGCCATGGGTGGTTTTAGATCTGAGGTTAATGTTGTGCAGTCTGGTGTCCCTCAGGGGTCAATTTTGGGTCCTCTTCTTTTTAATAATTATGTTTATCCTCTAGGCCAAATTTTGAGATCACTTGGTCTAAAATCTTACTTCTATGCAGATGATACACATATCTACATTGATTTTAGACCTAATGAAATTGTGCCAGTCAATTTTCTTAGTGTATTTTTAAGATGAAAGAATGGATAACTGAAAATTCTCTGTGTCTTGACAGTGAAAAGACTGAGTTTATGTTTGTTGGTTCACCCCACCAACTACGCAAAGTAGAGCCAAGTACTTTAACTCTTGATGGTTCAAATGTGGAGTTTCAGACTAGTTGAGGAATCTAGGAGTGCTTTTTGATGCCAATCTAACGTTTGAACCACATGTTCTGAGTACTGTAAAAATGTCATTCTTTTATCTTAGAAATATTGCCAGGTTGCGTCCTATGCTGTTTTTTAATACTGCTGAGAAATTGATTAACACTTTTGTGTTTTCTTGTATTGATTACTGTAATGCCTTGTTAGCTGGAGTGTCAAAAGCTACCCTAAACAGAATGCAGATTTTGCAAAATTCGGCTGCGAGAATAGAACTAATATACGAGAACATATTACTCCTGTTTTAGAGTCTTTGCACTGGTTACCCATTAGGTTTAGGGTGGACTTCAAGATTTTGATGCTTACTTATAAGCATTGCATGATTTGGCGCCTCAATACTTGACAGAGCTTTTAATTCCATACTTCCAAAACATGATCTTCGTTCCTCAGAAACTGTTCTTTTAAATGGTAAACGGACTGCATTTAAATAGCGCTTTTAACAGACCTATGGCCATCCAAAGCGCTTTACAATTTGCCTTACATTCACCCATTCACTCACCGACGGCGGTGTCAGCCATGCAAGGCACTATCCAGCTCGTCGGGAGCAGCTGGGGTTAGATGTCTTGCTCAAGGACACTTTGACACTTATTCAGGTGGAGCCGGGAATTGAACCACCAACCTTCCGGTTTGTAGATAACCTACATGAACCACTGAGCCACTGCCGCCCCCCCACTGAGCCACTTTTAACTGTTCCCTCGACTTGTTTAAAACTAATGGGAGACAGGGCTTTTTCCTCATTAGCTCATAAACTCTGGAATTCTCTGCCGATTGAGATTAGACAAGCAAATTCTTTTGGTATTTTTAAATCTCAGCTTAAAACTCATTTTTTTATGTTAGCTTTTAATTGATTGATAGCTTTTTATCTTTGTTTTACACTTCATAATGTCTCTTTAATCTTAATCGTTATTATGTGTTGTATCTCTGTTTGTTTTAATTGTTTTTGTACAGCGCTTTGAGATGTGTACTTTAAAGGCGCTATAGAAAATAAAGTTTATTATTATTTATTATAAAACTCTAGTGGGATAGGCCTATTGGCCCTTTTGTCTGTGGATGATTTTTGCCTTACAGTTTCTTCCGTGAATAAGTGTCGTCTTCACCTTCAGCCTCTGAAAACAAAGAATATTAGTTTCGGCTTAATTTCTCAAATTGTAAAACAAATCCGTTTTGCAAATGTGTTGAAAATCATCCCTATTTTTGATGGCCAATTGTTACTTCTTCGGGTACTTTTATACACACACACACACCCCGTTAATTATTTATAATATGTGAACATGCTGTTCGACTTTTCACGCATTTATATATGAAGAGCTCTTTTCCAAAACGCGATAAACGCCATTTTAAAAAAAAATGAGTTTGTCATGTCATTTGGCTGTGTACTGAACCTATTCACTGCTCCATTAACGTTTCATGCCAAATCACTACATTTCCTTGTTAAAATGTAGGTACAAGATGCCGTTCTTTTCCAAAACGCGATAAGCGCCGAGTCTATTTTTAGCCTAAACGCGATTTATCCTCTCGACCAATCAGAACTCGATGAGCGTTCAACGCAATCCAATGGCGGCGCTCTGAACAGATGTTTGTTTATGTTCATTCATTACTCAAAATGAGGATTAATGTCATGTTAATACATCATCCGGAGAAGGTACCCGTTTGCAAGGCGATCTTCATCAAAGTGTTTGGTATGTACAACTTTCGTTTCAGAACTGGCTCGTTTAATACCGTTTTGTACGTTCGCGATAAAGTTTAATTCCTGTGAAGAAGCCTGCTAACGTAACATGAAAAGTACTGAATAGTTCGATAGCCTGCTGATAGACAGACTGGCGTTTGATACATTGATCAATGTCGTGCAAAAGTACAAAATATGGCTAGTGACCAATGCAGTGTAAAGTTGTGCTTTTTGGATTGGACATTATGAGCGCGTTGTTACATGGTATGTCATTGAGAACAGAACGAGGGGAGCTCGCTGTGTGTGCGTGTGAGGTTAATACAAACTGTGTGTAGACGAGAGAGAGAGAGAGAGAGAGAGAGAGAGAGAGAGAGAGAGAGAGAGAGAGAGAGAGAGAGAGATGTGAAATATGTTAAGCAAAAGGGGTTCCTAACGCCCTGCTAAGGAGAAAACTGAAATGGTGGAGGGAGTAATAGCAAGTTAGTTATGTGTAATTCTGTTTATTTCATACTGCCTCCAATTTATATCACAATCTGAATAATTTACTTATTAATATATAGTACAGTCCCTGAGTATATGTTGGATGTTCTGTTATTTGTTTTTTTTTTTAAAGAAAAAACATCAATTTATGGAAAAAAATTATGGATTTATAGCGTTTTGAAAAAAAAATAAAATTATCTTTGAATTTATAATCAACAATATTGTCGTTTGATTTAATAATCATTATTCAACATGTTCAGATTGAGCAAAAAAACAATTATAACAGAATAAATTGAATATTCACAAAATGTGTGTGTCTGGGTAAAAAATTTACTTTTTCTGAAAACTATTGAAATGGATTTATGGCGTTTTGGAAAGGAGCTCTTCATATGTCACCTACATTTCACCTCAAGGAGGTCCCCAAAAGCACCCCAATGACCAGACACGAAACCAGATAAGTAAAACTTGAACAACTTTGTTTAAATTATTTAAAATCAGAATGGGGAGGGGGAAAGGGGATTAAAATAATCTTTGTTGTGTATCGTTGCAGGGGGAGTGAGAGAGGGGCCAAGGGGAAGGGGACGGAGCTCCTTCGTCCCCAGTAAGTATGGTTTCTTCCTTTGTGTGCGGGTCGTAACTTCCTTGGTTTCTCCTCTATATACACGTGGCGCCCTCCTCGGCTCCTGGAGGCAAATAGAACACACAATTAATAAGGGGGTTTAACTCCAGTGGTCACCTGTACGTTGAGGACCTTCCTCGGCGGAGCCTGGTGTCGACAATAGAACGGGGCCAAGACCGTGCCTCGCCGTGAGAGGTGAATCCTTTCTCCTGTTCCTCAGAGGTACTGCCTTCGCTGTCTCCTGTGATCACAATACAGTTAGACGTAAAACTCTCGGTCTTAACCGGTAAGTGTAGCTTTTACTTCGGTTTCAGATCTTCAACAGACGGACACACTACGTGGGACTCTCGGACATAACAGGTAAGTATAACTCTTAACTTCACTTTCAGATCTCCAACAGGCGGCCACACTAGGTGGGACTCTCGGAAGTGACAGGTAAGTGTAACTCTTAACTTCAATTTCAGATCTCCAACAGGCGGACACACTACGTGGGGCTCTCGGACGTAACAGGTAAGTGTAACCCTTAACTTCAATTTCAGATCTCCAACAGGCGGGCACACTACGTGGGACTCTCGGATGTAACAGGTAAGTGTAATTCTTAACTTCGATTTCAGGATTTTCAACATATACATAGAGTTTACTCACACTACCTTCTGTCTTCTTTCACAGCGTGGAGGAGTAAAGAGGGGAACTGTACATCACCTGACAAAAGGACCAGAACGGGCGGCTGGATGTAGACTCGCTCCCCGCCCTGTCCGAGGAGGGTCTAAGGTGTACCTGCATCACAGTGGACAACAGTCGCTCCTCCAACACACAGCAACGCGGGTTAGGTAAGTATGACCCTGAGTTTCACTTCTGGGTTGGTTATCGCTCAATACAGTATCACTACAACACTTTATTCACCGTACTCACGGTTCTTCCTCAGCAGCACAATACAGGCAGACCAGGGGGGAATAATAAGGTAGATCCACAATGGTACCACCGCTTCGGCACTTCCACAAGCCTACTCACATGGTACTTCACCCGGACCTGAGGTAAGGACGAATGGCAGGGACACAGCACTACACAGCAGCACTCTGGTGTATACACATCAATTTAGCACACTCACCCACAGCAGCCCACACTCTTTCATGATATCAAAGGCCAATCTTCTTACGTTTGGTCCGGCTTGGTGTCGGGAGAAAGCCGTTAGAGCCTATCACGGTGAGTGGGATATAGTTCGTCCGCCCCCTGGTCTCGTCCTGCCAGCCGCTTCCTCGTTTGGCACACCCACCACTTCATTCTTCTACAGTGGGGCCACTACAACATAAAACTCCCAGCCTTTACCAATCTTCGCCGCTTTTGGTTCCGCCCTATAATAGTCACCCGGTGACATATATGTGTTAGAGGGAAAAATACAAAAGACGTTACATAGCATAATTTGTAATCGGTCCCTTAAAAAGTGATAATGTCACACTATTTAATGCTATTCTATAGAGATTAACGTGTTCATCAGGCTTTCAAACACTTCTACTTTCGAAGACAATGTCATTGTAGCGTGTTGACATAACACTCTGTAAGTATATTTTAATGATACTATCATTTTTAAATGCATATGAACAGAGTTATTGAACCTGGAAGTCCGAATGTCTAAATATCAAACCAACTTTACCTAGGTAATATAAGAATGCTTTCTTCCTCACTCACTTACCGGTAGCCTGCCCGCATAATCATGCATAATCGCCCGTGTGTCTCAATTCGTTCCCTAGCTCCCGAGGTCGTGAATCAGTATATCATGTACACAGGTTCGGGCACTGGTAAGGACCCTAGCTCACTTCACATTGGGACAATGTTCACTTATTTTTCTGTCACGTGGCTGCTTAAGCGCGTTGTGATCACTCACAGCTGTTACTCATTAACAACCGGCAAAACCAACATCTCTCTGACTTAATTTTAAAAACAGTACATTGTGAAAAATGCTGTCATTATTCTCTTACATATCTGTGCATAAAATTGGAGGCATATAATTACATTTTAAATATAATAAATATATTTACAATTTTAAATAAATATTATTCTTTTAAATATTGAGTAGATTGTGGTCCCTTACTGTGTAGCAATGTGTGTTTATTAGGGGTGTAACGAGACACTTAATCCACGAGACGAGACACGAGATTGGGTTCACGAGACGAGACGATATTTTTACACTTTTTAAGAAACCCTCAATGATAAAATAAATGAATAAGAAACTGAATTCATGTTATTTTTAAATGTTTTAACTAATCAAGGACTGGCCCTAACAATTACTTTACTAACTGATAATGAAGCAGTTTGTTATTTTTTGGTAATAAAAATAGACCCAAGTGAGCAGTAGCCTTTAAAATTACATAATAACGAAGATGCAATAATAATTGGTTCAAATAAAGTATTAAAACCAAGTTACATTAAACAACATTACATTAACAAACACATTACATTTGTGGTCTATAAATAAAAAGCATTATGTATATATTATAACAAATGCCTGCAGGGGGCGATAGTGGACTCGTCTCGCAGACTCTATCTTCACTTTCACTTTAGACGGAGAGAAACGCTTATTTTTAGCTTTTAAATCCATTTGAATATTTAATATACGTCCATTTCTTTACAATATAAATGATACAGCTACTATCATTTTTGAGAAAGAGCATGCAGACGTTAAATCATGTAAACTCTGTGATGGTTTAATCTGCTGAGACTTCACATCTGACACTGATCAACGGACAAACATAACGCGTCTCAGACTTCATACGAGTTCCCAAACGAACATTATTGAAAACCCAAACAAAAAAGCAAATGCAGTAAAAGACAGAATATAATGCATGCACTGTAAGGGGCTAATCACACCAACCACGCCTCGAAACGCAATGCGCGACGCACTGCCTTTTTTTAAAAATAGCAGTGTGACGCGGATTTTTATATTGCTAAGCAACCACCGAGTCAGCTGTCTTGTCAATCAAATAAGTAAAGACAAAACCAATCATAAAGCTAAGTAGGTTAGAAAGGCGGGACTTAAGAAAGGTAAAGCCAATCATATTAGCGATGTGAGTTTTGGAGGCGGGACTCATCTGTTAACCATTTGTGTATCACAAATAGCGCTATTTTTCTTTTATAAGAGTTTAAATCTCATTTAAATGATTACTGAATTAATTCATGTTAAAAGGGAAGCTGTGCGCAAACAGAAACAGGAATATATATTATTTTTCAAAAACAAAAAGCACCCCCCAAAAAAGGGCACTTTCTCTCCAGGAATAAAAAGGGCAGGTGCTCAAGTCCCCTTTGATGTCTATGTGTGCACGTGCCTGCATCTTAGGTCTTCATTGTGTGCTGGAGGTGGCACAGGGCAGCTAGAACCACAGAGCAAGATACATACTTATCCCCACCAAGGAGCTCAGACACACACACACACACACACACACACACACACACACACACACACACACACACACACACACATTCTGGTTTCCACATTTTATACCGTACAAACTGTATATTATATTCCCCTAACCTACCCCATTCCCTAACCCCAACCATCACAGAAACCCTTCTCCCACTTCACATTTTCAAGAAACATAATTTTGTTTGATTTATAAGCTTGTTTCCTCATGGGGACATCAAAATGTCCCCACAAGGTCATAAAAACACTGGTATTCCTATCTTTATGGGGACAATTGGTCACCACAACGTGATAATTACCAGGTACACACACACACACACACACACACACACACACACACACACACACACACACACACACACACACACACACACACACATTCTGGTTTCCATGTTTTTTGGGGACATTCCATAGACGTAATGAATTTTATACCACACAAACTGTATATTCTATTCCCCTAACCTACCCCATTCCCTAACCCCAACCATCACAGAAAACTTTCTGCTACTTCACATTTTCAATAAACATCATTCTCTTTGATTGATAAGCATGTTTCCTCATGGGGACATCAAAATGTCCCCACAAGGTCACAAAAACACTGGTATTCCTATCTTTATAGGGACAATTGGTCCCCACAACGTGATAATTACCAGGTACACACACACACACACACACACACACACACACACACACACACACACACACACACAAAAAAAACAATATAAATAAATAATTAATGACTGATTCATTTAACTCAAATTACACATTTTTAAAGTTCTTAATCACATTACATTTAAGGGGACGTGTTTCTTAAATACAACATGACAAAAGAAACTTGTAAGCCAATTCATGAACACGCTATCTTTGTAGACCATACCTGCAGTTTCCCTAGCTTTGCCAACTTCTCATATTTAGGATCTGTTGGGAGGGTCAGATTGTGCTTTGCTGAGACAGCGTTGTGTGCAGTGCGTCTCTCTTGCACCTCACGTGCTTAATCATCTCGAGGGTGGAATTCCACCGTGTTGAAACATCTTGCACGAGTGGCTCCTGAGCTTATCCAAGGGAGGCTTGCTGGAAATTCGGCTCGTCTGAGTTGGCAGGACTATGTTTGAAATGTCCAACCACTTTACGGCACTTAGCAAGTACACCATCAAAACCACCTTCCCGAAGTGACATTACAGTGCTCTCTGTACAACATGTGCAACACAGGGCAAATGCTCGAATGGTAGTATCCTCCCCGCTGCCACCATATCTGGAGCGATGTCTGTTCCAATAGTGCTGATTTTGTCAGCTATCCCCCACTGATTGCGACGTCGAGAAACTGTCTGGCACACAAACTGCCTGACACTCCTCTGTTTTTTTCACACCTAATGGACAAAGTGTTTTTTTCACACCTAACGGACAAAGTAGATCAGGGGCCCGTTTCAATGAGGAGGTTCAACCAACTCTGAGTTGACTTACTATGAGATTACAGAACAGCTGAAATGAGTTAGTTCAATTGACCCTGAGTAGGTTGACTCTGAGTTAAGCGCGCGCACAACCACTATAAAATAAATTGTAATCAGGCCTTAAAAGCTAGGCCCGAAATGACCGGAGCCCGACAGAATTCGGCCCGAACCCGAAAGTACATTTTGATTGACAGCTTTTTAAAAGCCCGAACCCGTTTACAGCCCGACATTTTTTACAGGTTTTTTCGATTGCTAAACGACAGTAAGCACAACTGGAGCTATATGTGCAAAACTCCAACCACAGTCCGCAATACCAACAGTCACCTGAGCTAAACTGTTCACATCACCTGCAAAACTCACTCCAAGCAACACAACTCTTAACACATGACTCAAAACAGCTCAGTGCAGCCACAACACAACAACAACACAATGCACAACCCTCACTGATATAACACACACTGTCACTCAGAACACACTGAGAGG
The DNA here is from genome assembly GCF_027580225.2 of Misgurnus anguillicaudatus. NCBI lineage: Eukaryota > Metazoa > Chordata > Actinopteri > Cypriniformes > Cobitidae > Misgurnus > Misgurnus anguillicaudatus. The sequence goes on from NC_073348.2 coordinate 12,248,461, forward strand.
AAAAACACTAACATCAAACACCAATACAGAAAATACAAACTTTTCATCTTTACAGTTTGAACAATTTCAGTGACTTCATACAAAGTTATATTTTCTTCACAGAATGATTTATTTATTTATTGATTTATCACATGATTTATTGAAATTTTTAGAACAGAACAATACTTTAAGGTAAATGAAAATTAGCAGTTTGCTTCAATAGTCTGGAGTAATTTATGGAATTATAGTAATGAGAAAAAAAGGTAGAAACTAAAAGTACATATTGTAATTCAGACAAATATTTGAGGGGCTAATCCTGCCTCTCTTTAGCATCAGGCCACTCCCTGCCACCCTTCTCCCTCCACGAACCTGTCTTCCTTGTTCCATTTCCAAAATTAGTCTTTCTGAGCTTTACCTATCATATTTATATAACAAGTAATATTATATATAAATGAAATATATATATGAAATTGGAATTTATATTTATATGAAATTGCAATCAGCAGTGTTTGAAAGGCACAAGGCTCAAATCGATTCTGTTTTAAATGTGGTTACCAGTTTTGACACCAGTGTCTTAGCATTTGAACAAAGTGCTGTAAATCTACAGTGTTGTGCAGGTTGTGGTCAATGTCATGGGTTAAGTGTGTAGAGTTTTGAAAACTGTGTTTAACCAATGAAAAACGAATTAGAGTTTCGTCCACTTGAACTGCTGCTGTGCAGACTGTAATTATTTTGCACATGTGACTCCAGTTGTGCCCACTATCGTTGAGCAATGGAAAAAAACTGTAAATGTGTGCACGTACACAGCTTTTGTCAAGTGAGTAATTTACACAGGTTTTAACATTATTTATGACTAACTAGGCTACACACCACTTGGAAGTTGAAACAAAGAAATAAAATAAGTCATCTGTAACATCATAACATCTCACTCTAAATAGGCCTATGCAATAGACTATAAATAGGCCAACATGTCAATAAAAATAATTATTTCTTTACGAAATAAATTAAGATAATACATTCTGAATTAAGAAGGGTATTTGGCAATGACGAAATTAAGATAAAGGCTCCGCAGGATTTGCTTCGGCACTTCTCTCGAATTAATGCCAACATTAGTTTATATTCTCTGTCTAAATTATGTATTTAGGACTCAATTAATATTTAGTTATACATTGAAAAACCTTTACTCACCAAGATTAGGCTAGATGTTTTTATTGAGGAAAATTATTAAATCCACTGTAAATGACATATAATATATTATATACAGTATTTGTAAAAAGCCATTTCTGCACCACTTAATACCATGATTTTTTTAATGGTTCACACTTTATTCTTTTGAGACAAGCTCTATCCTTAATTTTTTATTTTTGTTTGGAGTTACGATTCGTATGAAATTGATCATGCTTTGGTCATGTATTTAATATACTGTTACATTTATTTATTTATTAATTTGTCCTTAATTTGTCAATCCATTAATTCTTGCTTCTATAATTAATACGTTGTTGTGGAACATTCTGTGATACAGCACTTTCACCAGCAGAGGTCCTCATTGAGCTCTGATTTGAAAAGCTGAATGAACCTTTTTCGGATACAATTGGGTTGAAAGCTTCACTGCTTCAAGAAAGCTTCATCGCCATCACTAGTTTGGGATTTTACCTCAAGATTGTACAAATTATAATGACCTAAACTGTTCACTATGATTTTTTTGTTTTCACATTTATTTTGAATTAGGCATTATAAATGTTTATTTTGTAAGTTCTCAAATTCAAATTTTCAAGTTCTCAAGTTTTGAAACTGATTTATCTTCATGGGTGCGAAAAACTTCAAAACGGCATGAGATCTCCTGTATCTGCATCTGCTTAGGGCTTCACATCAGCCAGCGCACAGACGTCACGCTATACAAACAGGAACATCATCATAACCCTTGAAATCAAATTTGCTATGGCGAGAGAATAACACCACGCGTTAAGAGCTGCACTCATATGATTATTTCTTTATACCGAATGGATAAGAAAACCGAAGCAGCAGCATTGTGAGCAATGATTGCAAACATCACAATATGTAAGTACAAGCGGTACCTTTTAGATCTTTTTAATAAAAACAATCTATAAATGAATAAAATGTAATTGAAAACTGGGATTAGCACGTGGGCGTTATTTGTTTTTTAAAGAAGTATTTAAGTAAATAAAATCTAAAATCACATAGCTGTCACGTGCCCAAAACTTTAAATATTTATTTTGCAAGTAACGGAGTGATGTTTGTAAAATGAGAGAATATCGAGAGCACATGTAACGGTTTAGAAAAAGTGAAACCAAAAGTGTTATTGGGGTATAGATGCAGTGAAATTTAAAGCAAGTCAAACTATTAATTTATCTAAAAAATGTTATGAAAGCAGAAACGTGGGCAGTTAACGCAGCTGAATAATTAATTGAATTTAGCTCGGGGTTCTGCGCTTTTTAATATACGCAGGTTTGAGTGAGATGATTGATAGCCTACGAGATTTTCAAACTGCATCACACGCATGTAAAACGTAATCTGTCTGAACAACGTCACCCTTAGATTTCTATTTCTAGCACCATTACAATCAAACATGCAAGCTACCATTTGACACAAATACTAGGCTATAATTTGTTATAAGAAAACATTGTTGTGCTTTCTGAATTACTTTTTTCTTTACTAGAATTTTTTCTTAAATTTTAAGAGTAAACGCCCACATTTCTAAGAATTTTCTTAGAATTGCGTCACTAGGAGCTACTTTTTGCATTAAGATTCTTTATGAATAGGAGCCCAGGGGTCTCATTTATAAAGCATGCACAAAAAGGGGCTAGAAAGTTGCATACGGCAGTTCCCCCGCAAAGGTTGTGATCTATAAAAAAAACTAACTTGATGGGAGAATGGGCTTGCAGGGTGGGATCTGAGGACAATTCATGTATGCACACTTGCTGGTGATCTGTTGTTTATAAAGGGAACATTGCTTTGTTTTATAAGTCTTAATATTTTTTGCCGTTTGCCATTTTTGGCTTTTATGCGTATGTACATTTTTTTCATAAAAAAATTCTATATTTCACATGCAAACTAATGGTATAGTTAAGGATTTTTGTGGTAAATGGTAACAAAAGTACTTCAAATCTCTCAAAACAGCTTTTTGTATAGATTAGAAGTAAACAAACAAAAATTATAACAAACAAAATAATTACAATTATGCTTTCAATTTTGCAGTTATATAGATATAGACCCCAAAGACCCCAAGTGTAAACAGGAAACGAGGACCATTTGAGGGTTAATACAGTGCTGTCTTAACCAACTCAGAGAAACCAGCCCAATAAAAATGTTGCTGATATAATGGCAGAGGAGCAAGGAAAGGACTCTGCCTCTGAGATATGTCTCTTAGAGAAACAAAGGTGAGTCTGTTTTAAGTCATTAAAAATCATTTTATGTCTTATTACACATTGTTAAAAATACAGAGGTATAGACACCTCTTTGGTGGCCAAGCGAGTGCATGAAAGCTGTGAAGTGTGTCAACCTCAGAGCTTGTTAGAGCGGCTGTCTGTCATGCTGAACCTATCACGGGTTTGACTCTCAATCAGAGCAGATTTGGGTAAAACCAGGATTGGTTACACAAACATGAACAGGACCAGGTGGTTTGTGACTTTTCAGAATTTTTTTTAAGCTTAAACAGTATTACACACTAAAATCGAAAGGGACCCTGTAATAGGACCCTATTAAGGTAAGAATTAAAAAACATTTCTTATTTACCTTCATTAGATAAACAAGATACATTGTATCTTAATCTCAATAACTGTGATTAAAATCATCCTGTTTTTATATTCTTGGTTTTTAATATTATGTTTTCTCTCATTGAGCTTCAATGACTCCTTGCAGCTTTTGTCCAAATTAATTTTCTGTCCAAATTCATTTTAGTTTACTATAAAATTGTCAAGTAAATTAAAGTGGCTAATTAAGCCACCACTGGGACACAGAAAAGATTATAAAGCCTTAATGCAACACTGGCCTATTTATTCTAAATTGTTTACTAAATTAAAATTCTAAATTGATTACTTTTATTACCACTGAGGTTCGTTTTGTTGTAAATGTTTTATTTTCTCTGCTCTTTGTATTAGTTACCAGTCCAAAGGTGAAGTAGGCCTACCAAACTTCAATGAGGAAACACTATCAACTACCGAAAGGTATTTTATGTGTTTAATGGCCAAACATAGACTTTGTCAGTGGTAGCTCGTGACTGCTTTTCCGAGGGTTGGAAATTCAAAATATGTGTTCGGAGTGTCTTGTGTTGCTTGTGTTTTCAAAATATATGTTTGTTGCTTCATGTGAACCATGTGCATTGTGTGTTTTGTCAAAATAAGTGCCTACTGCACATGCGTCAAAACCATTTATGATAAAAGAGACGCTCACGTTCACAAAATACACGCAAGACACTCCCTTAACAATAAACTCTGTTTACGCATGAGAATGTGAGTATCTGGCAAACCCGAGCGTCTCTTTTATCATAAACCCTTTAGACTCGTCTGCAGCAGGCACTTAACAAGAGATCACTTGACCCGCCGAACACATATTTTTAAATTGCTAACCACCAGTAATGGGAGTAACGTGTTACTAAGTAACGTGTTACTGCAATTCCACTACTTTTAGTAGTAACAAGCATGTTACGAAGTTTGTTACTCGCGTTACTCGATTTTGTAAAAAAAATAACACTTGCAGACAAGACAGTGCGTATAGAATGAATATGAAAAATCTAAACGGGACAACATACCTTTGGTTAAAAATTGTGCGCAAGTCATACACTCGCTCTGTATCTGACAAAACAATCCACTTGCTCTGTGTCCATTCGACAAAACAATCCATGTACTCCATTTTCTGATTAAATATCTTCCTTTAATTTTGTTTATCATTTAAATCAAACATAAAAAATACACAAACAATATATGATCTTAAAAATCACGAATGCGGTAAAGAAAACTGAGCGACTCCACTGTGTTCCAAAGAGCGCACTACCCGCCACAAGCTTCACAGTTTTAAAGTCAATTCTTAAAGAGACAGTACACAATTTTAACTAGGGATGGGCACGAATATTCACATTTTCAAATATTCGATCTGCAATAATAATTTGAATAAAAAAAAAATGCTATTCGAATGTTTGTTGTGCCACCGAAGGGTTACGACTTATTTTACTTCGTCTATACTGTCTTTTACAGACTTTAGTGTAAAATATACATGAACATTTATTTGTATGTATCTCTGATTGTTTGGCAATTCAGAATGCAGACGAATTTAAGTATTTAGTTGTCCTTTTTTGGCCACCGGCTCACGTGTTATTTAGACGTGCTTCTCCGCCACCCGCATCAGCGCATCATGAGAGATTTGTAAGCTTCCTGCTATATAGTCTACTTTATTTTGTTAATAACGAGACAGACACAGAGAACAAAATAAAACGGAGAACATTTATTATATCCGGTGTTCTTTCAATAATGAACCGGATAACTGCACATGGCTGTTTAAAAGCAAACAGTAATAGCCACGTCTTTGTGTTGTTGTGTATAAGGTATCGAGCCAGCTTACGTTATTTGTAAAATAATGTTAAATTCAGATATTCTTGATAGATCCGTCTGTTGTTTTTACCGGATAGCCACCGCGGAGCAGAGTTTTCTCCGCAGCCCGGCATTATTGTAGTCAGAAGAACAGGCTTTCAGCAGGTAGACTAAATTTGGTTGTCTTTCTTCACAAAAACATGTCAAACTAAACAGAGAAGATATTCATATGCCGACTGATATGTCTGTTATGTAGTCTATGTTTTTTGTTCGCTCCGGGTTCTTCCTTGGTGTTTACATGATGATAGCGTACTTTGTCAAGTCCTCAAAGTTTTAAACTTTACTTGGGTTTGGGTATTATATTTGGTTTAATATAATTTCTGTAAGATCAAACAGTACTGAATTCGTACTTACGACCGACTTGAAACTATTTGACTCAGACTTCGCTCCGCGCGGGTTTTAACACCATTTTTCTGTAGGCTATTTTTTAAAGAAGAATTATAAAAATATTTTTTTTACAATGTTTTCAACTTAAAAATACATACATACATACATATATACAGAATATAAGCTTATAAGGATATTTCCTAATTATAAGCCTTCTGTGAAACTGTGACAAAATGAAAAATACAAAACACGTATGTCTTAATTAATGCAATTTAAATAAACAAATATTCGAATATTCATTCTTTATGAGCTTAAATATTTGAATATTAAATTACTGGAAAATGCCCATCCCTAATTTTAACACGTTATATATTTTCAATGTTAACATACAGAATATTTGTCTAAATGGTCTTAATGATATACATAAATAAACTAAGTTTACATATTAAGATAATTTCTAACAAAAATATCCCAAGGCTGAATATAAAGCAAAATATGCTCCTACAGTATGTGATATATACGAGTTGGAGCAGAGGTGAATCCATATGCAAAAGGTGTTTATTTAGTAAAATCCCAAAAGGGCCAGCAAACAAATCCAAACAGGGTAAATCCACAAAACGTAATCCAAAGACAGGCAAAGGTTCAGGGCAGGCAGCAAATCAATCAGAACCAAAGATAACAGGCACAGGTCAAAAAACAGGCAGATATAGATAACAGGTTTCCAGGCAACAGATAAACAGATAACAGGAGCAGGTAACCAGCTGGGCTTACTATTGTAATATTCAGCCTGGAACGGGTGTACAGGAAGTGACTTAAATACAAAACAGACAAGGAAGTATGAAGCGTGACATGGCATGATGAATATCAAAATAAAAGTCAGAACAGAGAAGAGTATCAAAATAAAAGTCCTAATAGCAGACATATACAGAACACAGAACAAAACCTTACACTTAAGTGTAACATAGCCCATCCATATAAGACTTCACTAAAATAATGCAGAACAAAACCAATCTAACAAAAGAGTGACACCCACTGTGGCCTATCATTTTATTGTTTGACTGTTTAGTACTGTTCATATTTACATTTAAAATGCAGACTTAAAAGTAACTTAAAAGTTACTTTCCCTAGTAACTAATTATGCTGGCTTTGAAAAAGCCAACATATTGTTAATGCTATTAAACTTATATTTTATTATGTTGGCTTTGAAAAACTTAGTGTGCTTTATCTTTTCTAACTGATAAGACCTTCCGAATTCCTAAACGGGGTCCTCAAACACCCCAAAATTTCCATTGACTTAACATTGAGACAAACTTTGACGGGTCATAGCTGCGAGTGAGAAACTTGCAGAAACTTGTGGCTTACCACATTTAAGAAGGCTGACAGGCTGTGTAAGAACATACCTCACAATGGGGTGTAAGCTGTACCCCTGGGGTGTAAGAGGCCCCCAAAATTTCCCATTGACTTATAATGGGGCAGGAAACATGCCCATAAAAGGGAATAAAAACGTCCCAGATGGAATATCTTCACTTAAGAGTGTCGTAGAGACATGGGGGTGGGCTCATTTAATCAGTCTCTTTGGATCCCCCCAGAGCTATTAAGCCATGCCCCTAGCAACAATTTTGGGTACCCTAGCAACATCTCCCATAGACTACCATTATAAGAAGTCCAGATGGATATCTTTGCACAAGAGTGTCATAGAGATATAGGGGTGGGCTCATTTTACTCAGGCATCCAATCAGTCTCTTAGGATTCTTATTAAGGTATTAAGCCACGCCCCTAGCAACCAAATATGAACACCCTAGCAACATAATAAACAAAGCCTTATATCTCTGGATCCCAACGTCATAGAGACTTGGGGGTTGGGTCTTTGGGTCATGTTAGCTTCATGCTAGCTCCATGCTAAGTCATACTACCTTCATGCTAGCTTTATGCTAATTTCATAATAAATCTTGCTAACTTCATGCTAAATCATGCTAACTTCATGTAAAATATTGTTAGCTGCACGCTAAATAGTGCTAGCTTCATGTTAATCATGCTAGCATCATGCTAATCATGCTAGCTTCACGTTAAATCATGCTAGCTTCATGCTAATCATGCTAGCATCATGCTAACTTCACGGTAATCATGCTAGCCTTATGCTAGCTTCAAGCTAATCATGTTAGCTTCATGCTAGCTTCATGCTAATCATGCTAGCATCTTGCTAGCTTCATGCCAATCATGCTAACATCATGTTAGCTTAATGCTAATCATGGTAGCATCATGCTAGATTCATGCTAATCATGCTAGCTTCATGCTAATCATGTTAGCATCATGTTAGCTTCATGCTAATCATTCTAGCATCATGCTAGCTTCATGCTAATCATGCTAGAATCATGCTAGCTTCATGCTAATCATGTTAACATCATGCAAGCTTCATGCTAATCATGCTAACATCATGCTAGCTTCATGTTAATCATGTTAGCATCATGCTAGCTTCATGCTAATCATGCTAGCTTCATGCTAATCATGCTAGAATCATGCTAGCTTCATGCTAATCATGCTAACATCATGCTAACTTCATGCTAATCATGTTATCTTCATGCTAGCTTCATGCTAATCATGCTAGCATCATGCTAGCTTCATGCTAATCATGCTAGCATCATGCTAGCTTCATGCTAATCATGTTGACATCATGTTAGCTTCATGCTAATCATGCTAACATCATGCTAACTTCATGCTAATCATGTTATCTTCATGCTAGCTTCATGCTAATCATGCTAGCATCATGCTAGCTTCATGCTAATCATGCTAGCATCATGCTAGCTTCATGCTAATCATGGGACATCATGTTAGCTTCATGCTAATCATGCTAACATCATGCTAGCTTCATGCTAATCATGCTAACTTCATGTTTATAATGTTAACATCATGCTAGCTTCATGCTAATCATGCTAGCTTCATGCTAATCATGCTAGCATCATGCTAGCTTCATGCTAATCATGCTAAAGTCATGTTAAATCATGCTAAATCATGCTACCTTCATACTTAAACATTCTAACAGCCAGATAGCCTACTAAACTTAACTTTTGTCAAACCGTTTTAAACGTTCAAGCTACGCTTTTTCAAGCCAACATAAAGTTTGTCTTCAAACTTTAATATTTAGTTACTTTTGATATACAGTAACTGGTAGTGTAATTGAATTACTTTTAAAAGAAGTAACTGTAACTAACTACTAATTTTCAGTAACTTGCCCAACACTGTTAACCACACACATGAGTGAAGGCCTACATACATGTTCAGTAGGACTGTAACGATACACCGAACCCACGATTTGGTTCGTCTCATGATTTTTGCCCCACGGTTCGATTCATATCACGATTCTTTGGGGGGGGGGGCTTAAAGTAGAGGACAAAAAGAAATATTTTTATTCAAATTATATTTTTTATTAAATTACATTTAAAAAACATTTATAAACTGAACACCAAAAAACAAGATTAACTATGCAAATTATTAACATTATAAATGCCAATATATACAATAAATAAATAGCCAAATCTATAAAACTTGTGTTTTCTTTTTGACAAAATACTGTTGAAAAACAAACAGAACTAAACTCCATTGTGGAGATGATGTTTTACATTAAATGTCTTTTAATGCTCTTCAAATAAATTGTCAAGAGATAAGAGAGTAATTTGTTTTTTGTACATTTTTCAATTAAAACATTTAATATTTCATTAAATCATACAGTGAATGTGTAAAAAGCCTTGCTCACGCAAAGTGAAACTAAGATGAAAGAATTATCTAGCAGGTTGCTAAAACAACAAAATGTCAGAATATTTAATGTGATGCTGTAAAATGATCTGCTGCAAATGTTGTCTCAATCACCTCCGGGGTCACGATTAACTATAATGTAAATCGAAAGGCTGATGGCATTATTTTTAATTACACTATTTTTTTATCTGTTGTTACAATTTATGGATAAAAATATGCTATTTGTGTCAGGACTCTGCCTTGAAGTCTTGTGTTATATTTGTATTTTGTCATGGTGGCAGAGTTCTGGCAGTCCCTGGCCTTGTGTGGAGGTTCATGCCTTGTTTTTGTGTTTGGCATGTGCTTCCGGTGTCTTGTCATTTGTCCCCGCCCCCTCGTCCTCCTGCTTATTGTTAATTATTACTTATTCCCATCACCTGTTCCCTCCTCGTTATCTTGTTTAGTTTCTCTTATATAATGTTCTCTTGTCCTTGTTTCTGTGCAGGTTCATTTTGTATTGTCAGTGGTGTGTAGTTGTATGTTTTCCAGTCAAGTATTGTCAAGTCAAGAGTTTAATAGTCTAGTCTAGTGTTTTGTGTCTGTCTATGGTGTATGCCCCCACGTGGGTTTTTGTCTTGTTTTATATTAAAGTCTTTTGTTAACCCCTTCATCGTCCGCTATTGGGTTCATTTGTCCAAAACCCTAACAATTTGCTATTTATTTATATGCTATTTGATAAAATTATCTTGCAACTCCCCCCTCACTATCTCGCGACCCCTACTTTGGGAACCACTAAAGGACTAGAAACATGAAAACAGGGACCCAAAAATACAATCTAATAGTCCACTACTTCAAAATAAAACACAAGACCAGGTAAACACAAGACAGGAGCTTGACACTTGTTTTATTTATAAAAAATCTTATTTTGTCTCACGGCTGTCTTCAAATTCTTTATTGCTATCCTTGTTTTTGGAACTAGAACAGAAACTTTTGTAAAGAGTGTTGTTTTGCTTTTTTCTGTTAACAATACAAGCTTCATATAATAACACCAATGAACTTATGCTGTATATTACAAGTGTGTTTATATTACAAGTGTGTTTAAGGTTTGGTGAACAGCAGACTAAAATATCCATTATTTTATGAAAATCCTGACCTGTGCATCTGCACGCATTCGCTGTGCCCAAGCTGCATTCAGACTTGGGTGTAATAAATATCTCTAAGAGTACAAAGAGTAAGTAAGTGAAGCGCATCCAGGAGCAGATGAGGCATGTAACCTAAGCATGAAGTGAGTTTTTTAAGTCAGAGTTCTTAAGTCAGAGTTTATGGGTTTTCTCCACTGATCTATATAAATGACCGGATTGCGCATGATGTCACAACATAATATTTTAATGATAAAACATCAATTTACTAGTCTGTTTTTATATCTGAAGTCTCCTTGCACATTATTACAACGCAAACGTCCTTAACATGTACATAGTTATTTACTGAAAGTTGCACATTTTGCTTTTTAAACAGTTATTATATATTCATCTTTATTACAGTATCAGATCAGAGGACAGACCGCAGTATATTTAGTATTAATGACAAACATGCTCATTCTGAAATCTAAATAAATAATCATGCTTTGTACCGTATGTGCATGAAATATTTGCTGGTTTTGTTACCTAAACTTACTTGGAGAAATAACGCTGACCGTGCAGCTTAATGTCAAAAAACTTCTCACCTTAACTTTTTTTATCAATCCATTATCCTTCCCAATTTAAACATAAACATTGCAAATGACAACAGAATTAACAATAAATTTACGTACACATTTCCTAAAAATTAACCCTGTGTGACTGGTACGCTGTAAAGCGGGTGAAATTACATCATGATTTTGAATGGAAGTCAATGAGGTTGGGTATACCAAGATGGTGGCTCGAACTCTGCGCTGGCTTCACCTCGTGTGTTGCGTTAAGTGTTCTATGCGCAGTCCAGTTATTTATATAGATCAGTGGTTTTCTCTCGCTCCAAGAGCACCCCACTACTCTTCCATGATTAACTCACTAAAGTTTCATATTTGGGTGAAGTAATCCTTTATGGATTAAGATTCTGAACATACATTATACTGCTTGGCAAATTCAATCAATTATGTTATTTTTATATTAACCAATTAATTGTAAATACCACTGAGGTCCTTTTTGTTGCAAAGGTTTTATTCATCTCTGCTATTTGTGTTATAGTGAAAGACCAGATAAATTCAGCAATGTGTCTGTGAAGAGTTACCGGTCCAAAGGTGAAGGACCAAACTTTAAAGAGAAAACACCATCAACTACCAGAAGGTATTTCATGTGTTTGATGTTTGATAGTCAGTGTGAGAAAATGTCTAAATTAATATTTATGATAAGCAACTTTGAGACAATTAGTTTGTCAAACATTTAACATAGCATCCTTTCGGGTTTATTATTACCTATTTGGCTGAGAATATTTTTAGAGACCTTCAGCAATAAAATGAAACTCAGTAAGATGATGTGAAAAACCATGAAACCTTTTGTGTTTAGCACATGAAATGTATCCTAAAACAATAGAGGTTCTTGAGCAAACATTAACATTATAGCACTGTATCTGAATAAGCATCATAAAATCATACAAGATCACATCTTTACATAAACTAGCTAAGTTTATTTGTATTTTGACTCATTACAAACTCAAGTCTAAGGGCCAGATTTACTAAAAGCTTGCACCTGCGCAAACCATCATTTTGGCGTTAAATAACGACTGTCAGGATTTACTAAAGACGTGCAGTAATTAGCACTAAAAAGGTGTGGTCTAGTTCTTTTTGTGACTGACCTTATTGCATAGCATTTTTAGGAGTTTCCCTTTCAGATGCAAAATGTATGGGATAAGATTATTTAAGTGATTCACGCAATGTGATTTGCTAATGTTTGCGTGTGTGATTACTGGTGTTTGTGCCATTATTTAATGCAGAAAAAACATGTCTTAAATCATTTTGTGCTTGAAATGGCTGCAATTGTTAGTGATACGAGGAAGCATCACAAAGATCAGAGAGCGCGTGCTATTTTTTATTTGCTGGAGGAAATAAAAGAGGAGTCACTAGGAGAAGTCACACAAAAGCAGGTGTTTCAAAACTTCTTATAAATTTTCTTTTCTTCCCTCCGGTTCTTTTTAGTGTACTTTATTAGCTGGGATTTCACACCCTGCATTTTCAGCATCCAACGTCTGTGGTGCTGATCTCAAATGCATCAGGTGTTAGGAGACCACCCGCATAGAGCATCAGCTTGCATTGGTCATTATGGAAACCAGCTGTTGTGCCTGTGTTATTTAATTTGCGTCTTTGTAGTAAATAACCTGCAGATATTATCACTTCCATCAGCGTATTTTTGGAATTGCGCTCTTATGCTAATTAGACCCGTTTAGCAAATCTGGCCCAAAAATCCTGATCAAGCTAAAAACATCAGCAATAAAAATTGGGACCTGGTCAAATTATGTTAAAACCTTGAAACCTTTATCCATTGACCTTGATCCATAATCAGGAGAACAATAAACAGTTAGTTAGTAAGTTAGTTTGTTAAAAAAAGGACTTAATTACCAATTGCAACACTAAATCCTTAAGTTACATTGATAAACCTTTTTAAAATGTTTAATATCTTTGCTTTTATGTTGTTAGTGACCTGTCCAAAGGTGAGGGACCAAACTTCAGTGAGGTACCCAAAAGGTATTTCATGTATTTCCTATTGCTTTTCACACCTGGATCTAAACAAAACTTATTTAATAGACAAGATTCTGAGCTGAGATTCTACCTAATTTCTCTTAACTATATAGTCATGAGGAGAATAGTGAAGTACTTAAATCTTTTGCCGCTATATAATCATCTGTTTGAAACATAGAATTACTTTAGTTAACTTAACATACTTATCTTTATGTGGGTTAAAGATACTTGACATTTATCTGGCATTTTTGTGCAAATGTACCCTACACTCTACTTATATATTGTTATTATCAGTGCTTTAAGTGGCCCAAAAGAGGTGGCGGTACTCTTTTTTATTTTATTTTATTTTTTTTTTTGCTGACTCGACTCCTATATTGAAGGGGTTTTATATTCAGCAGTCAACAGACGTAAAAAGTACCTTGACCTTGTAAAAAATAATAAATCCTTTTATAAGTTTGTGGATTTGCTTTAGCTAGAAATAGCTACTTAACATAAATAAAATGTGCAAAATGATTTTGAAAAAATACCAATAGGAAGAGCTACTGTAGATCTTTTGAACATAAATAAAATGTGCAAAAGGTAGATATGTGAGTAAAATTTTCAGCATGGTTAAATGATAAAAATAGTTGTTCAGATAGAAAGAGCTTAAAAAAAAACTTTAAAATGACACCAAGACATGTTTATGGGTTCAAGAATAACAAAATACTGGCCATTTGAAACTCGAAAATCATTTATTTTGTCCCATTGTTTTCCATTTTGCGGGTGGTAAAACTACTGTGCACATCGTTCAAATTCATTGAAATTTCGTTCACTTGTAGTTTAGCAATTAAACTAAATGTATATTTAAGCAATATCGCTCAATAGGAGTGTGATATAGCTCTATATCATCACGGCTGTGATTAGGCCAGAGCCGAGTGCCGGAGGCAATCACAGCCGTGATGATATAGAGCAGGGGTCGGCAAGTAACTTTGGCCGCGGGCCAATGTTTTTTTAGCCAGTAGATGGCGGGCCAACTGCTGTTGGCACACTTACGTCTTATTTTGAATTAGCCTAGTATAGGCTATCTGGTCTTTTGTCAAGAAACATTGTCTTTATTTCCTATTTAAAAGACGAAAGACGGCATTAAAAATTGCTAAAAACATGGTTATGGATCCGTGTATCATTCGTTCAATCGTTTTTTCAAATGAAAAACAAAAATGAAAAAATTAACCATGCTTTTCTGATTGTGTGCTCAGATAAAAAAAATTTATTACTGGATTAATTACTAGACAAATTTTTTATTTAACACCTTTATAGGCATAATATATCAATGAAATCATTTTAAACTGTACTATAGTGGTAACATATTACAGGCATTTATGCTCTCATGAAAGACTCTTACAGACCGATTTTTGAACTGTATTCCTTTTTTTATTAATATTTATCCGGGACACACACATACACACCTAAGGTTTAAGGAGGTCTCCGCTGGACTGTTTTTTTTTGTCCAGCTCCGACAAGGTTCTATTCAGTAAACCGCTTAAAATACACTCTGTGTTCGCCCCCTTTATTTCCCGACCTGACGGGAAAGATCTCATTAGATCTCGTTTCCAGAATCTCACATTCAAATGTCTCTAACGAAAAGAGATAGATGTAGCCTATAACAATTATTAATGCTATACAAAAAATGTGTTCGTGCCAATATAAGTATTATTTTAACATTGTATTGTCAGCAGAAAAAAATGTCACAGAAAAAATAATGAAATATAAATAATTAATTAAATAGGACAAAGCCACTCCAATTTCTAACCAACATAAACCGAAACCATAGTTGGTTGCGGAGATGCTGTTCAAACAAATTGCTAAAAATCCTCCTTTGCCAAATTTATAACGTTTTAAACGGAGGTGATCAAAGAACTATGCGTTAGGAAAATAAATAAGGGCTTTATTTTAATAGACATGTAAAACCATATTTTGGCGGATTACTTTCATTTTTTAACGAATTTATCTGCCCATTTAGTCTTAAAAATTTATGGTAAACGAACTTGACTTGCTGTTCTCGAAGGCAGTTCGAACCTTAGGTCGGGCTCGAGCCCCAAGTTCAAGTAACAGAACAGAACAGAACAGTAGATTCCTTTGACATTTACGTTAAAATTGTATTAGTTAAAATATTACTTTAGTAAAAGAGTTTATTTTGATCATATTTTGTAGTGGTTTCTAAAAGCCTGCAATTACTTTTCAGTAATTTGCGATGTAACGGAGTTTACGTCTTGACGCGTGAGGCATTGACATGATTTACGAGGTAAATTTGCAAATGATTCATGAAGTCATACCTCTCCAATTATTTGATCGATTGTGTTTTAGAAGTATGCTCAAACTCTAATGACAGTTATGATCGCGGATGCGCTGGAAGAGAAAGAGAACGAGAAAGAGCGGCCCATTAGGTTTAAACTAGCTATTATACGCATTTTTTTCAGGACATTCTTGCGAGCCAGTGGCAACTTGTCCACGACCTGGTGGTTGGGGACCTCTGGGCTAGAGGAAGAGTTTTGTGCAGCATTTAGTGCAAATATTTTTTTATCAGGTAATACATATTATTTGTCCGTGTGGGTCATACGCGAATAAATAATAATGGAAAAAGTTCAATAGTCGGACTGTAAGCGAATGAGACTTGCAGGAAAGCATGGTTGCTATTCAAACCCTTATTAAAACCCTTATTAAAATGTAATCTGTTAGTACCTGATCTGTTTCATTGGTAAATGTCTGCTAAGGTGTTCAATTAAAATTTGTCCGAACCCGTTTTCATTCATTTTTTTTATTTTTGATATGAGCGCACATTCAGAAAACGAGTCGTTTGATTTTAGTTCAGGAAATAAATAATAGAAAAACAATTCGTTTTTCCTTATTTTCTTTTTGGTTTTGATTTGAAAAAACGAATGAAGGAATGATACATAGGGCCATTTTTGTAAACTGTTATTGTAACATAAAAAAGTCTGATAAAAAAGGGGACTTCAAATTAATTTGGCGGGCCAGAAGATATTGCTGGCGGGCCACTCCGAGAGATATATTGCTTTTATACAACAGTTCGACGGAAAACTAGAAAACAACAACGGAGTTATTTTAAAAGCCTCTTTGTTTGAGAACTACTACTTCCGCCACGGATTTGAGGGCTGCCAGAATGACAGGTAACACATTCGGCTGCTTTGAATCTCATAACAACTCAATGGACAGATAGGCGTTTCTTTATATTAATGTTTCTTGGTCACAAAGTGTAGTTTTAAGATTAGTTCAGTCGAGAATATATATGTATTATATTTAAATCTACAGTCGATTAGTAAAGATAGCGTCTGTTTGAACGTTTGCTTAGTGAGATTCGGTACGTATGAGAACCAAAGCATGAGCGGACGTCAGTGTTCACTCGCCCCGCTGACCACCGCCCTCTCTGGGCTACATCTCTGACAGGGATTCCCTGGCTCTCATGTTGGAGTTGTTGGTTTTTGATGGTCAAAATGAGATCAAATCAGCAGTATTTGGTGTCATGATCAAACTTGTACTTGTTTTCTTATTCATATTTAGTGTCTTTTGTGTTGCAATTGTTTTGGCGCGAGGTAAAAGTTAATAAAACTACTTGTATAACGTTACTATTGAGTCCCATTTACTCTTAACGCGATACGAGCACTCGGTTATTATTAGACTTTGTTCTTGTCAGTACTATATAAAACTGTTTTTTATAAGTGTCAGAGAGATGTTTTTGCATGCTGCTTATAAATATATCAGTGGCGATATCTCATAACATGTTTTAATAGTCACATTGCGATTAAATAAATGATCAATGTCCAAATTTAAAAGCTGCTGTGCTTACCTGCAGTTCCACGGTGTTTTCGTGTTCTGATGAGAGATATTGCTCCAGAAAAAAATTAGTGTTTACATTTCTCTTTCCAAGTGTTAATCTTCCACACGATGTGACAAGACATTACTCCCATTAACTTTAACGTAACATCCAAGAGCGCTGATCTTTGACGGAATAATAACTTCCGATTGGGGATTCACAGACTGATTTACGAGCTAGTGAACTAATGAGACACACTGAGAGTAAAAACAGCGCGTTTGTGTGTGTCCTTGTGTGCGTGCAGTTTCCATTCAGAGATGAGCCAGTTTAGAGGACCTCCATTCACTAGGTGGCGGAATGATATGAAAGGTGAAGCGGTTACTGTGCCATTATCAGTAGAATATTGCACGCCTCTTAGCCAATCAGATTCGAGAACCAGAAAGAACGGTTGTATAATACAATTTCAAGAATGTTTTCTGCACATCGCCTGAGGAAATCCGAAGTTGCGTCGAGGGGAACCAAACTGACAGCTGCGACAGCGGAGATTACCACGTACCTACAAAAGGGTATTGGAAAAAGCTTGCGTCTGTTTCAGCACGTTATTAAGTATTCTGCTTTATTAACGGCTTTACGTTTGCTCCGTGAGCTAAATGTTTTTTTCTGTACTTTTTATAAATTCAGCAATGTGTCTTTGAAGAGTCACCGGTCCAAAGGTGAAGGACCAAACTTTAAAGAGAAAACACCATCAACTACCAGAAGGTATTTCATGTGTTTGATGTTTGATAGTCTGTTTGATATTCTGTGTTTCTGTACTTTTTTACTCGCATATATTTCTACATATTTTCGACCAAGGAACCCACAAGACGGCTGGGGCGTACACGTCATGATAAAAATAAAAATATTTTTAATTTAAAACATTCAAATAAAACTGAATTTTGAAGAAACTATGACAGAAAATGAACACATACAAGATTATTAATGAATTAAATATTTTTAACAGATACCTCTAACGGGAATAGCTGCGTGATTAAATGAAACTAAGGGGTTAAACACAAACAGAAGCAGATGTTGCAGAACGTTTGGCGAACGATGACAGATAGGGTGAAGATTATAAAAATTGATTATTTCCCACTATCAATTACATTAGAAGGAGTGTAACTACTGTAGCATGTAAATAATGCACATAAATAACGTGAGTAAGAGCGCTCAACAATTATATCTAATCAACAGGCACATGCAAACAATCTAGCAGGTTCCTCAAACAACAAAATGTCAGAATATTTAACGTGATGCTGTAAAATGATCTGCTGCAAATGTTGTCTCAATCACCTCCGGGGTCATGATTAACGGTAATGTAAATTGAAAGGCTGATGGCATTATTTTTAATTACACTATTTTTTATCTGTTGTTACATTTATGGATAAAAATATGCTATTTGCTATTTATTTATATGCCATTTGATAAAATTATCTTGCAACTCCCCCCTCACTGTTTCGCGACCCCTACTTTGGGAACCACTAAAGGACTAGAAACATGAAAACTGGGACCCAAAAATACAATCTAAAAGTCCACTACTTCAAAATAAAACACAAGACCAGGTTAACACAAGACAGGAGCTTGACAGGGTCACACTTGTTTTATTTATAAAAAATCTTATTTTGTCTCACCGCTGTCTTCAAACTTTTGTAAAGAGTGTTTCTGTTAACAATACAAGCTTCATAAAATAACACTAAGGAACTTATGCTGTATATTACAAGTGTGTTTAAGGTTTGGTGAACAGCAGACTAAAATATCCATTCTTTTATGAAAATCCTGACCTGTGCATCTGCACGTATTCGCTGTGCCTAAGCTGCATTCAGACTTGGGTGTAATAAATATCTCTAAGAGTACAAAGAGTAAGTAAGTGAAGCGCATCCAGGAGCAGATGAGGCATGTATTTAACCTAAGCATGAAGTGAGTTTTTTAAGTCAGAGTTCTTAAGTCAGAGTTTATGGGTTTTCTCCACTGATCTATGTAAATGACCAGATTGTGCATGACGTCACAGCATAATATTTTAATGATAAAACATCAATTTACTAGTCTGTTTTTATATCTGAAGTCTCCTTGCACATTATTACAACGCAAACGTCCTTAACATGTACATAGTTATTTACTGAAAGTTGCACATTTTGCTTTTTAAACAGTTATTATATATTCATCTTTATTACAGTATCAGATCAGAGGACAGACCGCAGCATATTTAGTATTAATGACAAACGTGCTCATTCTGAAATCTAAATAAATAATCATGCTTTGTACCATATGTGCATGAAATATTTGCTGGTTTTGTTACCTAAACTTAGAGAAATAACAGTGACCGTGCAGCTTAATGTCAAAAAACTTCTCACCTTAACTTTTTTTATCAATCCATTATCCTTCCCAATTTAAACATAAACATTGCAAATGACAACAGAAATGACAATAAATTTACGTACACATTTCCTAAAAATTAACCCTGTGTGACTGGTACGCTGTAAAGCGGGTGAAATTATATCATGATTTTAAATGGAAGTCAATGAGGTTGGGTATACCAAGATGGCCGCTAGAACTCTGCGCTGGCTTCACCTCATGCTGTTACGCTCACTAAGCGTTCTATGCGCAATCCAGTCATTTATATAGATCAAGGCAAGGCAAGGCAAGGCAAGTTTATTTGTATAGCACATTTCATACACAGAGGTCATTCAAAGTGCTTTACATAGAAATGAGAAAACCAAAAATCAAATATACATGAATTTTAAATATCAATTAAAAGAAAATAAATGTGATTTTAATAAAAACTGTTTAAATGTATGAAAAAGAATAAAACAGGAATACAAGTTTAAAACTTTTAAAAATAAAAATAAGAATAAAAACAAGAGAAGTAAAAATAATTAAAATAGTGCATATAAAGTTCGGACGCAGCATAGTGCTCATTCAGTAAATGCATAGCTAAACAGATGTGTTTTGAGTCTGGATTTGAATGTGACTACTGTTGGAGCACATCTGATCTCTTCTGGAAGCTGGTTCCAGCTGCGACTGGCATAATAGCTAAAAGCTGACTCTCCTTGCTTTGAGTGAACCCTTGGTATTTCTAGCTGATGTGATCCTAATGATCTGAGTGACCTGTTGGGTTAATATTCAATGAGCATATCAACAATGTATTGAGGTCCTAGTCCATTGAGTGATTTATATACCATTAATAATACTTTGAAATCAATCCTAAATGTAACTGGTAGCCAGTGTAGAGACCTGAGGACTGGTGTGATATGTTCATATTTTCTGGTTCTGCTCAGAATCCTGGCAGCAGCGTTCTGAATGAGCTGGAGCTGTCTAATGGTCTTTTTGGGAAGGCCAGTGAGGAGGCCATTACAATAATCCACCCTGCTGGTGATAAAAGCATGCACAAGTTTCTCTAAGTCTTGTCTGGAAACAAAGCATCTAATTCTTGCGATATTTTTGAGATGATAGTATGCTGATTTAGTTATTGCTTTGACATGACTACTGAAACTAAGGTCAGACTCCAGAATCACACCAAGATTCCTGACTTGATTTTTAGTTGTTTGACCCCTAGCGTCAAGGTATGCATTCACCTTGAGAACTTCATCTTTGTTTCCAAACGCAATGACTCCAGTTTTCTCTTTGTTTAACTGAAGAAAGTTTTGGCACATCCAACTGTTAACTTCATCAATGCATTTGCACAGGGAGTCAATGGGGCTATAGTCGTTAGGGGATAGAGCTAAGTAGATCTGAGTGTCATCTGCATAACTGTGATAGGCAATTTGGTTATCTCTCATTATTTGGCTTAGTGGGAGCATATACAGGTTGAACAGGAGTGGCGCTAGAATTGAGCCTTGCGGGACTCCGCATGTCATGGATGTCCACTCAGATTTATGGCCACCTATACTTACATAATAACCTCTCCCTTCTAAGTATGACCTGAACCATTTTAGGACCATCCCAGAAAGCCCGACCCAGTTTTCCAGCCTGTCAAGAAGTATGTTGTGATCGACAGTGTCAAAAGCAGCACTGAGGTCGAGTAGCACCAGCAATGATAGTTTGCCTGTGTCTGTATTGAGGCGAATATCATTTATTATCTTTATGAGCGCTGTCTCTGTACTGTGGTGTGGTCTGAAACCAGATTGAAAAATGTCAAAGTAACCATTAGAAATTAAGAATTTGTTCAGCTGATTGAAAACAACTTTTTCAATGATCTTGCCTATGAAAGGAAGATTTGAGATTGGTCTGTAGTTGCTCAATACAGTGTTATTTAGGTTGCTCTTTTTCAGGAGGGGCTTAACAACTGCCGTTTTAAGGGACTTTGGAAAAGTTCCATGAGCTAAGTGATGAATTTACCACTTCTAGGAGATCTGGTTCTAAACAGTTAAAGACACTTTTGAAAAAAGATGTTGGGATTGGGTCAAGGGCGCAGGTTGATGTTTTAAGATGCTGTACTGTTTCTTCCAGAATTTGACCATCAACTGCTTCGAAATCAGACATCGTAACTACTTTCTGATGTTGTGATCTGACTTGTCCGACCCCTGCGCAGCACAAGGATGTACTGATCACCTTTCTGATATTATTGATTTTCTCAGAGAAGAAGTTAGCAAACTCACTACATTTGCTGTCTGAGAGCATTTCACTTGGAATGTGACTTGGGGGGGTTGTTAGTCTCTCTATAGTAGCAAAAAGAGTGCGTGTGTTATTTATGTTGTTGTTTATAATATTTGAAAAGAAAGTCTGTCTAGCTTTGCCTAGTTCCACACTGAAAGCACGAAGGCTGTCTTTATAGATATGATAATGGACTACAAGTTTTGTCTTCCGCCACATGCGCTCAGCTTTTCTGCATTGTCTCTTCATATTCTGCACCTCTGTTGAGTTTCTCCAAGGTGATTTTTGCCTGCCATTCTTCTTCCTGACTTTCACAGGAGCGATATCATCAATTGCACTCTTAACTTTAGAATTAAAGGAATCAAGGAGAAAATCAACAGAGTCTGCAGATATGCTTGGTGTTAAAGATATAGCCTTCATAAATAGCACACTGGTGTTCTCATTTAAGCATCTCTTTTTGACAGACACAGATTTAGTTTCAATAGTAGGAGAGATTAATATATCAAAGAAAATACAGAAATGATCAGACAGTGCTACATCCTTAATAACAATTGATGAGATGTTTAAACCCTTACTGATAAATAAATCTAGAGTGTGTCCACGATTGTGTGTGGGTCCATGTACATGTTGAGTCAGATCAAAAGTATTTAAAACAGCTTTTGCCATAATACTGTCTGGCTTATCTATGTGAATGTTAAAATCTCCAGCAAGAGCAAAACAGTCAAACTCTGAGGAAATCATTGATAACAGTTCTGTAAAGTCCTCAACAAATGCTGGAGAGTATTTTGGGGGCCTGTAAATAATGATCAGTAGAATGCGTGGGGTACCTTTCAACACAATACCTAGATATTCAAAAGACGGGTAATTCCCAAATGACACTTGCTTACATTGATAGACATCTTTAAAAAGAGAAGCTACACCTCCCCCTCTCCTAGCATTTCTGCAGACATTCATATAAGTAAAGTTAGGAGGGGCTGTTTCATTAAGGACTGTTGCACTGTAGCTTTCTTCTAGCCATGTTTCATTTAGAAACATAAAATCCAGGTTGTTTGTGGTTATTAAGTCGCTGACTAGAAGTGATTTATTTTTAAGTGAACAGATGTTTAAAAGTGCTAACTTAACAGTACTAATTTTTTCCCTAACAGAGATCTTAGTTTGATATATCACAGGCAGCAGATTAGATTGATTTGCCACACGGTTTGATACAGCCTTAGGCTTTCTATCATGTACTAGAACAGAAATAGAGAAAGATATAGGTACACTGAGTTCCTGCTTTTTATGTATACAATTGAAAGTATTAGTATTTTCATAGCAGAAACTCGACACACATCACTGAGAGCCGTTATCAGTTGTTTTTGGTTCACCTACAGCAGATGGAGGAGGGTGTGTGTCTTGGCGTTGTGTCTGAGACCGAAGAGCTCTCACAGGACGAGGAGGGGGAGCTGGGCCCACTGGTTTTGGTGGTTTTGGGGCTTGTCGTTTTCTGGTCGAAAGCTGGGGGCTCGCAGCAATAGAGTGGGATAGTTTAGTTCCAGCATAAACCAGTTCCTCCATTTTTCCGGAGAAGGTCAAAAGCGGGGATGCTGGAGAGAGGAATGACATATCTAGTGAGGAGGAGTCCTGTTTCTCTGATGTGACCGGAGGCTGTGATATGTAGTCCTGGTTTCCCTGGCTGTTTTCCAGAAAGTCGTCCTTGGGTGCTGAATCTTGGAGCAGTTCTAATCTGACACAGTCTGACTGTGGTGAGCTCTGTGGGCATGACTCAGCTGAGATTGTGTCCATGAGCAGTGGTTGTTGTGGCTGCGTGGTGTTATCTCTGTCCTTGTGGGATATGTCGACGTCATGTCCATTTAGGTGCTGAAGAGAAGACCTGTGGTCATTCATACTCTGTCCAGGTGTGTGTGTGCCATTCAGGTTGAGTGGATTGGCACACACTGCTGAAGGATGATGAAGGGAGAAATAGATATTGTCCTTTAGCACTCTTGCACCCAGTCTGTTTGGGTGGATGCCATCCTGTTTAAATAGTTGTCTCTGACTCCAGAAAAGATTGAAGTTGTTGATAAAGTTCAGTCCCTTTATGTTGCAAGTTTTTTGCAGCCATGTATTAAGTCCAAGCAACCGTGAAAACCTATTTGTTCCTCTTGCTGGAAGTGGTCCACTGATGAACGGCTGAACTTTCACTGTTCTGAGTGTTTCAAAAAGTTTGTTGAAATCCCTCTTAAGGAGTTCAGATTGCTCTTTGTGAATATCATTCTTCCCCACATGAATGACAACTCGATTTACAGTCTTATGTTTCATCAGAATGTTTTGAAGTTCCCTGTTTACATCAGAAACAGTTGCATGTGGAAGGCAGCACGTAGTTGAGTCCCTGTTGTTAATGTTTCTGATAAGTGAGTCGCCCAATATCAGAGTTCTGGGCTCGGATGTGCTCTGCGCTGAGTGCCGCTGTCTGCTCGATCTTGAGCGGCGGTTAGCATCAGCTGCTGGCTGATTAGATCGGTGTTCAATCACATTTATCACATTTGGGGATTCCTCACTCATATTCATTAATATTTCAAATCTGTTCTCAAGATGTATAGGTGGTGGTAGAAAGTCAGTGTTTGCAATCCTTGTCATAGCTGTATCTGGGGTAGAGGAAGCTACTGCAGCAAAATGTGATGCTCGTGACAGTCTGATTTCTCTAGTGATTTTGGGTCTTGCTCCCTGTTTGTACCATTGATTGGTGTGTTGATCATTAGATTCATGGGACTCACCGGCTGTATGCTGAGGGCGTCCATGATGACGAAGCTCTGTTGTGTGTTCCGTCTGGTTTTGTAGTCCTGTAAGTAACTTTGTTTCAAGAACAGCAATCCTTTGTAAAAGTCTGTGGCAGTTTGTGCAGCAAGTAGATTGTTGATGAGGCATTCCTTTTTCTTATCCTTTTGAATGAAGGCAGCTGTGTTTTTCCTTCTGGAATGTAAGCTGATGGCGGTGGGAGGCTAGACAGATGAAAAATGCCACTTTTTTGTAATCCTCCAGTCCCGAAAGTTTAACGTTGATGCCAAGCTTTGTTGTTTGAGCACTATGCTGATTTGCTGATTTGCTGAAGTTAAAATTATAAGATAAAATATAAAAAGCGATAGAGCAAAGCGCGGAGCAGTAAGCAAAAGCGTCCGAACAGTAGCGAAGCAGGAAGCATGCTCAGTGGATTTATCTCGCTCCAATAGCACCCCACTACTCTTCCACGATTAACTCACCAAAGTTTCATATTTGGGTGAAGTATTCCTTTATGGATTAAGATTCTGAACATACATTATACTGCTTGGCATATTCAATCAATTATGTTATTTTTATATTAACCAATTAATTGTAAATACCACTGAGGTCCTTTTTGTTGCAAAGGTTTTATTCATCTCTGCTATTTGTGTTATAGTGAAAGACCAGATAAATTCAGCTATGTGTCTTTGAAGAGTTACCAGTCCAAAGGTGAAGGACCAAACTTTAAAGAGAAAACACCGTCAACTACCAGAAGGTATTTCATGTGTTTGATGTTTGATAGTCTGTGTGAGAAAATGTCTAAATGAATATTTATGATAAGCAACTTTGAGACAATTAGTTTGTCAAACATTTAACATAGCATCCTTTTGGGTTTATTTGGCTAAGAAAATTTTTAGAGACCTTCAGCAATAAAATTAAACTCAATAAGATAATGTGAAAAATCATTTGGTGTTTAGCACATGAAATGTATCATAAAACAATAGAGGTTCTTGAGCAAACATTAACATTATAGCACTGTATCTGAATAAGCATCATAAAATCATACAAGATTACATTTTTACATAAACTAGCTAAGTTTATTTGAATTTTGACTCATCACAAACTCAAGTCTAAGGGCCAGATTTAATAAAAGGTTGCACCTGCGCAAACCATCATTTTGGCGTTAAATAACGACTGTCAGGATTTACTAAAGACGTGCAGTAATTAGCACTAAAAAGGTGTGGTCTAGTTCTTTTTGTGACTGACCTTATTGCATAGCATTTCGCTTAGGTTACTCACGTAACCCCGGTTCCCTGAAATAACGGGAACGAAGCATTGCGTCAGTTAGCTTGGGGTTTACTCCGCAATTTGAAGCCTATTGGTTAACGTCTGTACAAAGTACAGACCAATGACGTTTGAACCTGCGCGCGGGATGCACACGTCCTTATAAGCGCGGGTCACGCGTCAAGAGCTCATTATTATTCGACTGAAGCGCACAGCCAAATGACACTCGCTGCGTAGACGTTTGTAGCACGGCAAGAGACGCAATGCTTTGTTCCCGTTATTTCAGGGAACCGGGGTTACGTGAGTAACCCAAGCGTTCCCTTTCAATATGGTTCACTTCGCATTGCGTCAGTTAGCTGTCGCTATGGGGGAACATAATCCCATCACGCCGTGCATACACAACGTACTGAAGTGCCTTACCGGAGAGATACTGCGTGTGGCCCTATACCCGGCACATTCATAGCTTTAAAGCAAAAGTGAAAGCACCATATAAAATGTTGACGCGCATACGGTGGGGTTTTAAACACACTGGGGGCACATAACATAGCACAAGACAGCGAGATACCGAGCGCGCCGCGGGTGTGAGAGATAAGTAAATTCAGAGTCCCGTTGGTGAGCTCGCTGAGCGCACCGTGGTGTACACATAAAAAGCATGAGCGTGCATGATTGAGCCGAGAGAACCTGCGCTCGTAGGGCAGGGACGTCTAAGCTGTACAATCTGACAAACGTAGACGGCGAAGTTCAGCCGGCCGCGTAGCAGATATCAAATATAGATACCCCTGTAGACCAAGTCCATGATGAGGCCAAACTGGCACAGAGTGGGTTCTAACCTATAGGACATAGCTCATAGAGGGGCGTGAGCCAGTGCAATGGTTTCAACGATCCATCTAAATAGCCACTGTTAGCAACAGACATACGTAGTGAGTGATCTGCGAAGCTCACGAACTGCCGGTCTGACTATAATATGCAGCAGAACGGTTCGTAGCGTGGGATTATACAGATACCACAATAGTGTGAACCCAGGTGCGCCCTCGAGCGCATCAGGATGCATAAAGGTAGTATTATAGTGCACAGATCGGTGAGCTTTCCAAGCGCGCCGTAATGTGTATTGACTATAAATTGCATGGGCACAGGTGAACACTTGAGTACATCGTGAATGCATATAGATGAATCAGAGTGGTATAATGCACAGGCCGGCAAGATTCTCGAGCGCGCCGTCATGTGTTCTGATAATAAATTGTGCGCACACGTGTGAACCTTTCAGTGCACCGTGAATGCGTATAGATAAATCAGTGCATAGAACGCGCCGTGAATGTGTACAGATATGATTGATTCACCCAACCGCACCGTGAACGTACACAGATGAACAACAATGTATGTGTCACAAAGCATAACACAGCCGTGTATAGAGGTGAGCTTTTCCAAGTGCATCTTTAGTGTATAGCGAAATGTTATAGCGTGCATATGTGAGCTTCTCTAAGCGCATGGTGGACGCATATAATTAAAAACCATATCGTGCATACAGGTGTGCTTACGGGCGCACCTTTAATGCAACAAACCTCACTAGTGCGCGAAGCAGGGATGTTGAAGCTGTAAACTGACAACGTGGACGGCGGGGACCAGCCGGCCGTGTCACAAATGTCAATGAGAAACCCGTAAGACCATGCCCGATGAGCTAATCCATACATGGAGTAGACTAACCACGAGTGAGCATCATTGTCACGGGAGGTGATAACATCAACGATCCATAAATAACCTGTATTGACAGGTGCGCTGTCATCTGTGACGCAGATGAACAGCTGATCGTCTGATGTACGTCAGACGTATCTGTCATTCAGGACCTTGGACAGTTCCAGAGCGCTGTGCCTCGGGCACCGTCCGCATCTGAGAGATGACAGGCTTATGAATAAAGTGAATGGTCGGTCGTTAGAGTGTGGTTCGCTGTTATCACCGCCACATAGATAGGTAGGGAGAGAGAGCCGCCGTGCACGAGCCTCTGTAGTGAGGAGAAAAGTGTTCCACCCACAATTCGCAGAGGGTTTAGACTTTTCGCTGTCACTAGACAATAGATCAGACTTTGCATAAGGACGCCTCGCAAAAGGGGTCCTAGCAGCTCGTGTCAATGTGTCATAAGGCATGTAATGTAGGTTGTGTCCCACGGATGCAATCTCCGCACGCCCATCGTAACGGGTTAATATGTCTGCATCTTGGTAGTTTAAGCACGAGATGCGTATCACTCTGATTGAACATAGCTTATAAAGCGATGCAATGAGTTTATAAAGGAGATGACTCATCACCTTGTACAGGGGCGAGATCACAGCTTTGTTTGGTAAATAATGAAACCACAGTAGTTTGCCCGACCGCATTATTACAATAACACAGTCGAGAGTGCTGCAGTGCTAAAATCATCCCCTTAATGGACCGTATGTACAGTACAAGGTGATTGATATGAGACAAACGGGCGTTCCACGCGTCGAAGGCTGATTGCCATCATAAAGCGTGTCAACCCACAGCAGATGCTGGCGAACTCGTAATGATAGCACTTCATGCAGCTGTGTGTAACTTAAAGCATAAGCTTCCCGGCCGTCAGCTCGGGGCGGGACCTTTGCTTAGTCAAACTGAAATGGTCTTATGAACAGAATGCCACGATATTCAGCTTTCTGGGGCTCGTTAGAGGGGTACGTAAGCCCGTCTTAAACGAGATGCCGCGCGTCTGATTGTGCGCGTGCTTTGAGCTCGCTTTCCGAGCTTATTGTGGCGGGTAGCAAGTTCACTTGAGATTGATATTACCTTTAATATCTCCGAGTATTGGAGTGGAGTGGAGGTGTGAGCGTCTTCGGATCCACTGATATAAATCAGCTATATTGCCGAAAAACGTCATAAACCGCTTGGCTGTAAGCCTTTGAGTGGCCGTCCGGAGAGGGCGTGATTCAAACGCTTGGAGCCATGAAAAAGTCTCAGGCTGCCGTCTCTCTAGGAAGAGAAAATAACAGCCGTGCTCATTTGCGCCCTCAGTATCGTAGCAGAGAAACTGAGGTGGGCTGCGAGCGAATTTGGCAGAAAGGTGTTAGAGACACCGCACAGCCGTGGGTTGTCAATACACAGTATATGGCCAAACCGGGGTTTTTTCGGCAAGCGTTGATACATTTATGGGCGGCGGGCCGTGTGTGCGTATTACTGACTGCTTGTCGGTAAGGCGAAAAAGTGTTTAGAGACACCGTACAGCCGTGGGGTGTCAATACACAGTATAGTAAGCATGGAAATTGCTCTTAGAGGAATTCAATACCGTTCGCCACTATAGTGAGGTCGCATAACCAACAGTATTACACAGTATGTTTTTGGATAAACAGCACACAGAAACATTTCAGGGCAGTCCAGCCGAGGCGCGACTTAACCCTTCCTCTCCCAGACATTTCGTTCTCTGTCGACGCAGCTGTTCCTGTGAAGACCAGAGCTTGGCCTTTCAGGTGCACGAGCCTCAGTAGTGACGGTGACCAGAACGGCTCACAGAACAGAGCAGTATGTCTAGGTGGTTTAATGTCAGACTGGACCCATCACAGAGAGGAAGTCTGCCGTGAGGCCCCCAGTTTTGCCGTTTATTAAAAGGGCAGAAAAACCGGGTAACGTTATATAAGAATCTACCAATATTCAGCGCACTGATATAGGACGGGACTGAATAAAGGGAGGTATTCGGGCCTCAGTATATTATAAACAAATTCGTTCTGCCTCTGATTCCGTCTAAACCAGAGAGAAATGACCGGGTAGACGAATAGTGAGCTCTCCCACAGTGAGACAGACTCAGGCCGGTTAAGCTCTATAATAAGTGTTTTAGCACTCCAATATAGGCGTGTCCGCCTTATCGAGCAGACGAATGAGATCGCGCCGCTCCAGGATGGGAGGGGCATGAAGCTCTGTATAGACGAATAATGAGCTCTACTGGAGTGAGACAGACTCAGGCCGGTTAAGCTCTTATAATGAGTGTTCTTGGTGCTCGAATAGCGGCGTATCCGCCCTATCGAGCAGACGAATGAGATCGCGCCGCTCCAGGAGGGGAGGGGCATGAAGCTCTGTAATCGTTGAACACTAGACAGCTGCATTTAGAGGCAGCGAGCTGCGTGCTAACTCTAAGAAGCCGCTAAGAGACCTCACTACTGCGGGGAAAGGAGCGAGGGACTCCGCGAGCGTAGAGCATGAGTGGCTGTGCTATGACAGGGAACAGGGGCAGACCCGCCCATATTTGCTTGTCGTATGCATCTATCTAGTTCTACGGTTCCCCCGCTTGTTCATCTCAACAAGAGAGGAACGGCAGAGGGGAGCAGCAACACAGATAGAACAGCCATGCGTCATATGAACGGTATCACCCGATGCACTCCGGGGATTCATATGAATGTGCCAGAGATCTCGCCACTGAATTTGAGAGGAGCGAGGACTCTGTGAGTGTAAAGCGTGAACGGTTGCGTTGTGACAGAACACAGGGAGGGTTAGTCCGTGTGTGCTTGTCTATGCATCCATCTAGTCTCATGGCTCGCCATGTGTTCATCCCGGCAAGAGAGAGGAACAGCAGGGGGAGCACGAGACATGGATAAGATAACCAAAGCATATAAGCACGGTCCCGGCGTGGGAGGTGCCAGACCGGTGACGCGCTCGGGGGAAATTCATAGCAGAGAGGCTCACTCAAGCCGCTGTGCTGGACGCTATTACAACAGCGCCTGCCCTTTTAGCTTATAGCTTTATATTAAAAATAATGATCTTACCGTGCGGCCGCAGGGGAGACATCGTCAGGCATGTGTCCGCTGGACAGGGCTCGTACCATGGCAAACGAAGGCTATCCTCGGTTCTCGGCCGGAAAACGGCAGGGAAAGACGCTAGGCCTGGACTCCGCTGCAGGGCTTTTGTCGACGGTGAGGTAAGGCTTCTTCTTCTTCGGAGCAGCGAGAGGTTCGCGCTGAAGGAGAAAATTAATGAGCTCTTGACGCGTGACCTGCGCTTATATAAGGACATGTGCATCCCACGCGCGGTTCAAACGTCATTGGTCTGTACTTTGTACAGACGTTAACCAATAGGCTTCAATCGCGGGGTAAACAGGAGTTTCCCCCATAGCGTCAGCTAACTGAAGCAATGCGAAGTGAACCGTATTGAAAGGGAACTAGGAGTTTCCCTTTCAGACGTAAAATTTATGGGATGGGATTATTTAAATTATTTACGCAACATGATTTACTAATGTTTGCGTGTGTGATTACTTGTGTTTGCGCCATTATTTAATTGAGAAAAAACATGTCTTAAATCATTTTGTGCTTGAAATAGCTGCAATTGTTAGTGATATGAGAAAGCATCACAAAGATCAGACAGCGCATGCTATTTTTTTATTTGCTGTAGAAAATAAAAGAGGAGTCACTAGGAGAAGTCACACAAAAGCAGGTGTTTTAAAACTTCTTATACATTTTCTTTTCTTCCCTCTGGTTCTTTTTGGTGTACTTTATTAGCTGGGATTTCACACCCTGCATTTTCAGCATTCAACGTCTGTGGTGCTAATCTCAAATGCATCAGGTGTTAGTAGATCACCAGCACCTCCAGGAGCATCAGCTTGCATTGGTCATTATGGAAATCAGCTGTTGTGCCTGTGTAATTTAATTTGCGTCTTTTTAGTAAATAACCTGCAGATATTATAACTTCCATCAGCGTATTTTTGAAATTGCGCTCTTATGCTAATTTGACCCGTTTAGTAAATCTGGCCATAAAAATCCTGATGAAGCTAAAAACATCAGCAATAAAAATTGGGACCTGGTCAAATTATGTTAAGACCTTGAAACCTTAATCCATTGACCTTGATCCATAATCAAGAGAACAATGAACAGTTAGTAAGTTAGTTAGGTAAAAAAATGACTTAATTACCATTTACAACACTAAATCCTTAAGTTACATGATGATGAACCTTTATAAAATGTTTAATATCTTTGCTTTTATGTTGTTAGTGACCTGTCCAAAGGTGAGGGACCAAACTTCAGTGAGGTACCCAAAAGGTATTTCATGTATTTCCTATTGCTTTTCACACCTGGATCTAAACAAAACTTATTTATTAGACAAGATTCCGAGCTGAGATTCTACATAATTTCTCTTAACTATATAGTCATGAGAAGAATAGTGATGTTTTTTAAAGTACTTAAATCTTTTGCCACTTTATAATCATCTGTTTGAAACATAGAATTACTTACTTAAGCTTACTTAACATACTTATCTTTATGTGGGTTAAAGATACTTGACATTTATCTGACATTTTTGTGCAAATTTACCCTACACTCTACTTTTATATTGTTATTATCATTACAAGATTACCATTGTGATTTAGAGTAAGATAAGGAGTCAGTTTTGAAGACTTATGTTTTATGTAGGCGTAGTTACTTATTAACAAATTTTTTTGTTAATTTTTAACCAAGATCTTTAAATGTTGTAGCTGTAATTAACATTTGCCAAAAAAGGGCTGTTACACTGATCTTAACGCTGCTTTGAATGCTAAAAACAGTTGTTTTACCAACTGCACAGGTTGACAAGTGCCTTATGCGACTCTGTATAGAGCCCCATACTCGAGAAATTGTAAGTCTTTATCAATTGATGATTGGTTCTTTTAACTGGAAGGCAGGACTTCAGTCGCCAGAGCAGCCACGAGTGTTGCACTGTCCCCAATTGATAGTAATAGGAATGCTCAATATTGTTATATCCAAGCTTTGTTCAACTCGACCGGAACTGCAAAGTGGACTTTACAGGGTGTCCACCATCTTAAGTGGGATTCCAATTTTCATGACGAAGGGCACTTAGAACGGCTTGGGGAATAAGCAGGGGTGAAAAGAATACTGAAAAATCATACTCAAGTACAAGTGAAGAGTTTTGTTCCAAAACGTGATAAAAGCCATTAAAAAAATGAGTTACCGCCAAAATCAGTATTTGGTCAGTATTTAAAAGTAAATTCGTAGTTTTACGCAAAATCCAATATCCGCCGTGTTCTGTCATCTTTTCTCCTTGTTTTTCCAAAACGCAATAAACGCCAGTCCTCCTTCTCTGCAGAATGCAATAAATCCGCTCAACAAATCACAGCTTACTATTCCACACATTGTAAACAACAATGGTGGTGCTTTGAATACACACGGATCTACTTTGTAATTTGTGATTAACAAACAAACAAAAACAAAATAATACTTTGATGGCATTGATAAACCTGTGGTGACAAATGCAATGACAATGTTCCTAATAGGACAAATCCACCCTAATTTAAACCATAAACAATGCACTGTCACTGTAATTGTGCGTGAGCAGCACAGCAAAAAAAGAGCTGACGCCGAAAACTAAAAAGTTTTCCAAAGACAGCAAAAGCTATAAACAACAAAGTGATCGAATAGTCCTCAAAGACCAACCTTTCTCCATGGTAGAGGATCCAGGTTTTCTTCTGTGATGTTTTCCTCCTTGCCTTGTACAATATGGTTGCCACAAACATTCATAATTTTGACAACAATGGACCATGTGCAAATTTAATCACGGACATCTGATCTGGGCTGCGTTTCCCGATAACGTTGTCTCTTAGCGCGCTACGAAGACTCTTAAGTTAAACCTTAACTACAGGTATACCTTTTGTAGGCGTGTTTCCCGAACTGTACCTTAGCGGGTTTCTTAAGGTATTCCTTCTTACGTACGACGTTACCAGGTGTTGTCCATGGCGATTGTGCTGAATAGGTTGATATCGATTGCTCGACAATCAATTATTCACTTTATGTAATAGGTTTCACTGCGTTATGAGATAGCGGTGTTCTTTATATCTAAAGAAACATTTCAGAAATAGTTCAAGTTAAATTTATTAGGAATATCTTGTAAAAATATGTCAAATTGCAAACAACTAAATTCAACCTTTTATTTTATATCAAACGTGTGTAAAACCCGCAATGCATTTCCAAACGTATCATGCATAAACTGCTTCAATGCATCTGCTATGCCTTCACTTTAAAGGATAATTTATATTAGAGTTCCAATAAGTGTGTTGCACAGGGGAATAAGGTGGGTCGTGAAAGTCACCTTCTTGGATCTGCATTAAAATAAAAAATATATATAAAACAAACTGTCGTTCATTAGTTCACACGTTTATTGTGCTTGGACACTGGATGCGCAAGCAGCGTGGTTACAATGCGGATAAGACGCATTTCTGGAGCCGCGCCTGTTAAATATAACATAAACATATATAATATATAAATGTATATTATGATTGCATTAGATTTTAGCTTTGATTAGTTTTAATGTGGAAATGTTGTTGACCTTAGGAGATTATACAAGCAGTAATCACGTGGAGCAGTTTCTTTTGAATGTTTATAAAGATTATGGGATGCAGTTGCTTCAAAGTTATAAAACATTAAAAAAAGCTTCGATGCAAAGTCGAATAAACATCAATAATAATATTTAGGAAAATCAACAATTATGATTTTGTGATGAATGTGCTCCAGTGGTGGCATGCGATTTTTTTTTACTTGATTTGTTTTATTTGCAGCTAAAATAGCTGGTAAACTAAAGATTTAACGGATATGAAATGCACAAATGAAATAGTAAGATTCGCTGTATAGCTGGCTGCCATAGTTTCACCAACTCTTCCACCCAAAATCTTTTTTTTATAATTTATTTAGCCTGTAATAATAGTCCACAGCTGATTTTCCTTTGGAAAAAATAATTAAAAATCAACCATCAGTGTAATGATGTCTAATTATGTGAATGTTTTATTCTTTAAATTAAAAAAAATGCCTAATTTAACACGGAGTGTACTTTAATAATTTTTTTTTTTACAAATATTTAGTTATATAGACTGCAATCTACACAAGCTTTTATCACAGTGATGGCCCCTAGCGGAGTCAAGTGGGATAAGGTAAAGCTAAGAGTGCTCCAGATCAACCTTCCGGACATATGACTTATAGAAGGTATACGTAACTAAGAACGTTTCGGGAAACACGTATTAACGATAAGGTACAGCTTAAGGTACAACTTAAGAACGACGTAGAGCTAAGAAGGTTTCGGGGACGCAGCCCTGATGCTTAGCTTAACGGCTGGATGAAATGGTTATCATGAAAATTATAATAGCCTTTAAAAAATATGAACTCATTGTTTATTGGTATCGGCGGTATCTGCATCAGCCATTAGGGGACTTCATTATCGGTTATCGGTATCAATAAAATTTTCTCCTATCGTGCATCCCTAATGCAAATAATAAACTTTTGGCATGATGATGCAATTGTCCGTGATATATATGTGTTGTGTATGCTGTTTAATGGGGATGTGAAGACGTGTTGCGGTGTTGAGCGTGTCCTCATAGAAAATACACATATCTCTGTAAAGGCAGAAAGAGAAATCCAAATCTGCACATCGCACATGACCAACGGGTTTAGATTAAATTGTCTCTAATTGCAGCTGCATTCAGGATCCCTATGATGACAAAAGTAAACAGAAAGATCAGTTCACGAGATCGACTAATTTAGCGAGTACTGATCGAGTCATTTAATACCGATCGGCGGCCGATCAGTCGGAGCATCCATAATATTTTCAGTTAATCCTTCACACCCCTGCAACCGCTTTTATTATATTCACTAGAAGCTACTCTATTCATGCCTTGCTGCACTTAAAACATGACTTTCTTGCTTAGTATTTTTGTTTTGTTTTCAGTATGAATATCTAAAAATTCTAAAATCAAGAAGTATTCTTGATGAGCAAAATGACCTAAGAAAATAAGTAGTTTTAGACAAAAATTATACAATTTAAGTAAAAACAAGCAAACAAATCTGCCAATGGGGTAATCAAATCTTTCTTGAAATAAGTGTTTAAGAATTAAGTTCAAGATTTTTTCCTTACCCCAGTGGCAGCTAAATATATGATCTGTATTAATACCATGTATATACCCTGTTTATGTATGTATTAGGGCTGTCAAAATAAACACGTTAATAACGTGTTAATGCAAATTCATTTTAACGGCACTCATTTTATTAACGCGCGATTAAAGCAACACAATTTCTGTTTGACCCACAGCTGGATGAATTGAGACTTCAGGACTTTCTTGATGTTAAAATAATTATTAAGAGAGATAAAGTTCTGGATCTGATTGATGTTAAAAGAGTTATTAAGAGTGACAAGGCTCAAAAGCGATGTCTGACGGAGACGTTTGAAGCGCATGCACACAAACGCGCGAGTGCGTGGTGACCCTGATATATATAGACATCTAACACAAAATTACAGGTTTAAAAATATCTGTTTTGACAAGAATTCACGCAGTTATGACCTATAATCTGTTATATCTGAAGTGAATGTTTGGTTAACTGTTAAGGAAAAGTATCTGTTGTGTCATTATATTATCCTACAGTATCTTAAAGTGGTCTGTCTCAATGTCAAAATTAAACAATAAAAGAAAAACATATATATGTAACATATATTGATATTGTTTTTGCTCTGCGTTAACAGCAGGGTTTAAATTGGGCCGGGGCCGTCCGGGGCTAAGCTCCGGCACATAGGCTGAAGGTCGCGCTCTGCTTGTGCCAGTGTACCCGCTGCGCTTGTGCGTGTGTACTCGCTGCGCTGGTGCGCGTGCACTGACGCGAAGGGAATAATGCATTTTCATTCATTATGGGGCATACTCACCAACGCAAGTTCAACGATTTGCGCGAGCAGATTACATACAAAGTCAATGCAAAGACGCAACCAGGCGCGTCCTCGCACGGGGCGATGGCAATGACGCGAATTGGGCGCCGCAATTGCCGCGAAAACACGCGCTTTTCCCTTTAAATGCGTCTTCGCGCAAGTTATGCAACTTAAGCGAAAAAACTCAGAACTTCAAGAACGCGCTCTCACACAGGATCATTTGACGAGAGAGAGAGAGAAACAGAGAGAGAGAGAGAGAAAGAGAGACAGAGAGAGAGAGAGGTAAGAATGGTGCCCACGTCGAGAAAACTTCATAAGACTAGAAACGTGTAAAGGATTAAAGTATGTATGTCACTCATCTAATTACATTATGTTAAGGATGACACTGGATATAACTTTTATAGTTTAATAAAATAATGTATTTTGATTACACAAATCAAACCTAACTATATGATTGTTTTAGCTGCTGACCAGCATAGGCTAATTTATAAGACATGTTGATGATACAGTACTGTGTGTTGCACCTTTTCTTTTTATTTGAGTCTTTTCTTATGCCTAGAATTATTCAAGGAGGTTGATTCTTTTAACTTCCTTTAAAGTTTGATCAGTTGTGCATAATGACATGTGCAACAAATGGATATAGGGTGTCAAACTCATAGATTTGCATCATTTAAAATTCAGACGCTCTTTATAAAATATTTGGGGTCAACCTCTGGCACAGATTTAAAGCTGAAACTTATCAAATCCTATCAGAGGTCCAGAATGTCATTGAAACACACCAGTGGCTTTGCTATCATCAGTATTAAACATGTTACCCCTTGAAGTACCCCTCCCCGCAGAGCCCCCCCACATAACAAATCCCAATTTAACCCCTGGTTAACAGGTATAGTTCTTTCATGCTTTGTCAAATTCCAACAATTGTTCCAAGTGTTTTGAAGTTTTTTAATAGAGAATGTTAAAATATAAATGACAAATTTTCATCCCAACTCAATTTGCCAGCACAGGTCACAAATGAAATCCAAACAGAAATGGAGGAAGAACAACGTCTTCTAAAGGCAAAAACATTTATAAAACTATGGCTGATTGTTCTGTTGAAAATGTAAACGGGCTGTTGTAGACATACATTTGCATATAGCATAATTATATTATCCAAATCCATGCTGATTAGAGCATTAAAATCTTGAAAAGTGTTACATTTAGGTAAATTTAGAACAGATACAAATGTGTGATTAATTTGCGATTAATCGCAAGTGAACTCATGAAATAATGCGATTAATCGCGATTAAATATTTTAATCTATTGATATATATTTTTTCAAAGGTTCATGGATGTAAAATAGCCTTTTTTGACACATTTACAGAAATGTTTATGAATAAACTTGAAATGGAGTGAATTTAAGATCAAATTGAAAAGATAACCTTCATTAATTAAACTACCACAACAACATTATGCCAATGGTTGGGATAAAATACTTATATAAGGTCTGACCTGTTTTCATGTGATTTCTTTTTTGTCTTAGAAAACAATGGCCGAAGGGCACAGTAAATATTGGTGCAGAGATTACACGATGGGAAAATCTAAAACGGCAAAAGAACATGGATGATGTACAACTGGCAAATTATCTTTTAAACTGGTGGGTACTCTTCATATAGTGCACCAATTTTTGTGAGTTTTGGTCATGTCACCTAAGGTTTGCATGTGTGCACAGCAGGGATTTGCACAGCATCCAGAGTCATATTAGACTAATATTAGTTATCGCAGCTTTGTAATACAAGATTGCTTGCTCATGAAGCAAAGGCATTTTAGTTTACTGCCATAAATGACACATTTTGAAATACCAGGTCTATATTTTTGCCTTGTTCTAGTTAACAGTAATACTGGCTTTGAATAATATGATGCTAACAATAAAGTTTTTGAATTTGCCATTAAGTAATTTGCCATCCATTTATAATACCAGTTTAACACACAAATGTTCTGTAAACACTGTCATCAATAGACACACACATGTTGGCAATGCATTTTATACTGCACAAACTGTTATATTCTATTTAACCTACCCCAGTCCCTAACCCCAACAGTTACAAAAACCTGTTGGCAGTCTTTAATCTATGTAAAAGTAGCATTTGCTATGTCATTTAAGCCGTTCAGTTTACGGGGACACAACCATGTTTATAGCACAATAATCATGTAATTATACACTATTTATGTCCCTGTAAACCACATATACTTTGTTACAGATTTATTATTGATTACTAAACTCCACAGAAACCTTTGCACATTGAATTTGACGTAGATACTGTAACATTAAAGTTACTTAATTGAAATGATTTTGTAAAATTTTGGCATCCGAAATCACATACCGTGACATTAGGTACTGAATAAGATGATGGTAAAACAGTAGCGTATGCTGCGTTAAATCGCATATGAATTTGCATGCAATGCGAGTGCAACAGCTGGTTTAATTAAGTGCTTGAGTCAGAGGCCCAAGCAGAGCAACTGGCTACTTCTCCATAAAGCGCTGCTTGAATGATTGGTTTGTTATTTTTCTAGATGAAAAACACAACAACAAAACGATCTTGCTTATATTAAACATCATATATGTATATTATAACAAAAACGAGTAAGCACGCGGCTTCTGCCATCGTCTGGTCAGTCAGCTCGCCTCACACACCTGCTGCTCTGTGACGTGACCCGCGTTCAGCTCCACTGAATTCAGGCAGCAGACACATTCAGTTGTTAGTGTTTGCTCTCTGTAATGAAACGAAATGATTTAATTACAAGAAAATATCAAAACAACGGTGAAAGACGGTGTCACGGTGAGCAAGTGATCTAACCGGTGAGAACCGGCTAAAGCACCGGTAATCACCGTTTCACTGGAATAACGTTAAACTAGCGCAATTTAACCACAAGGGACAGCTTTTTAATATATTTGCATTTGAATAGAGCTGTGTTACAGCTTTTGGACATTTCTGAATATAACAACGCATCTCCTTCTACTTCTTCTTTGGATAAGTCCTCTCCCTGAGGCTCAAGGGATAGGGTCCATTGAATTAACACTTTGGGATCTTGTCAAAATTAGTAGGTCATCTGGGTACTTTTCGCCTACTGTTTTAGTAATACTATGAAATCTGTCATGAATTTGCATGCAATTTACTCGCCTCGCCTACTGCTTTTTGCCTACTATACAGTAGTGTTGCACAGAGCACCGATACTTCAAAAGTATTGCGATTCTCAGAAATAAAAAACAACACGATTCCTAAATGTATTAGTATTGATACTTCTAAGAATGATCGCTTCCAGATTTGTAAGAGACGCATTTCATGTTGGTGTGTGCAACGCACACTTCCAGTGCCTCCCTATGGATGTCTGTGCTTTTTCTCCTCACGCTCGCAGCAAAGTAGCTGCAGCTGTCATGTGACAAACACAACAGTGAGATGGCTGCATACTGTAAGTGATAACCATCAGAACACGTTTTTAGCACGTTTTCAGCAAAAAGGTTCCTCACTTGTTGCTACAATAACCACGCAAATAGGCGCTGATGCTATAGGTGCTATAACTAGTACAACTGGATCTGCAGGGAATTCTTCCAGCTGCTAACAAAGGGTCGACCAGGCTTGGAAAATAATACTCATCCCAAATCCTGTTGGCAAACAAGTCAAAATATCTCTTTACTCCACTAACTGCCTCAAGCAAAACTCTTTCCCTGGGTGAGACGTCTGCCCCTGAGACTAGGGTTGGATCTAGAGTGCAAATTATCACCAGCAGGGGGCAGTTTCTACAATAACACAAATTCAGACGCTGCATCTGATTTATGGGGATTATTAAAAAGTGGGTTGTGGATTTTTACCATTAAAGGGTGGTTAGTAACACACACTGTGCACATTCAACTCCGTTCAAACACCATGTAAATCAGGGCTTGACATTAACTTTTTGAGCAACTTTGTGTTTCACTTGTCCATGCACAAAAGTCACTTGTCCGGGTAAAGATTTATAATATAATGTATTTTTGTGTTTTGCTAATCAGTGGCGGAGCAATGGATTTTCAGTGGTGGCCAGGCAGGGGCCAGCAGTTACTCTGGTGGCACATAAAATCTCTACCATCCATCCTTAAAATACTTAAAATAAGTATTATAGGTGTGTCAATAAGAATAATGTATAACATACAATTGCTTCAATACTTGAATTTTAATAAAAATGAATTGAGATTAACATAAAATTTATAGTCATAATTCAACCTCATGTTTTTTTAAACTATTTAATCAAATAAAACTTTTGAAATTTACTTTGAAACCAGGATTTATATCTCCCATTGCTGAAAATACTATAGAGACCAGAAAATCATGTGAATTTAGGCCACTGAAATGTATTTTACTAAGATTCATTAGGCTGCTTCTTGCTACTCTTTCTGAAGAATGATGCTATATCCGCTGCCTTTCTCTTCATTTTTCCCACATTTCATTGATTGTAGAAAAGAGTCACCTTTAACCAACCCGTTCGTGTGGGATTTTTAATGTACAGTGACGAACTCTGTCAGATTCAAATCGCTGTCGCGCAGCACGCACACACACACATGTTCGGCGATCAGGTTTAATGCGCGCACAGCTTGTTTAGTAACAATAACAGTACATGTAAACGTGTGTGTCGGCGTGCGCGCTCTCTGTTCAATATTCCGCTCGGTGTTTGCGCTGCGCGTTTTGCTCTGTCGTTAAACGGCACATAACGTAAAGTAACATTGATTGAAATTTAACTTGTCCAGTCGGACAACTAATTTTCTCTTACACTTGTCCAACAAAAAATCCACTTGTCCCGGACAAGCGGACAAGCCTTAATGTCGAGCCCTGTAAATATTAATTTGTTTGTATAACAGGCCCCCTTTAATTGTTTTAGTTACATACATTTACACTCAGTGGTAGGGCACCTGGGATTCCATTTTACTTTTATATAGCCTACTGTATAATTATTTGAAGCAAAACATTTAACATTCCTAGACTTAGGGGGCGTGCACACCAACGCTTTTACGCCCGCGGCCGGCGCATGTTTGCAATTGTTTTCAATGGAAGCTCAGCGTTTTTCAAATAAGCCAGCAGCTAGCGGTTTTCTTCCGTGCCGAAAACCGGCGCCCGGCGTTTTTTCCGCGCTCAGCGCTGAGCACCGAGAGTTGAAAGATGTTCAACTTTGGAAGAAAAGCTCCGCTGTTCAATGTCAGTTTTCACACGGCCACCCAATCACAGTGGAGGAGGGGCGGGACATTACCACAGCAACCAACCGGCTCGCAGCTGAAGTATCACAGCTACCAAAGCGCTCATCTGAAGAAAGCTGGCACTCAGCTGAAAAACAGCTGGCATTCGGCGTCCTCAAGGCGTTTTCAGCCGTGTTTAAAAGTTTTGGTGTGTCCAGCCCCTTAGCCTCAATAGTGGTAAATGGCTTACAAAAACAGACAAAATATAATCAATTAATTTTACAGTTTTTCTCAATTGCTAAAACACAATTTCTGAAACCTTGCTCCTTTTTCTGAAAACATTAAACACCTCATCTTCAAGCACTATTTGCAAAACCTCTGACTTCTCTTGCAAAATGAAACTTTCGCCCCAAAACAGTTTTACCTGTGTGCAAAATTAAACACTGTAATCAAAACAGTTTTACCTGTGTTCAAAATCAAACACTGCTCTCAATTCAGAAACAAAGTGATCAAAATGATATACACTATCAAACAGTGAGTAAACACTACACAAAAAAATAGAAAACACATGGTTCAAAACGTATAGTTCTCAGGGAGTCAATTTTTTGAAACTCTCATTGTTTTGGACAAATTTGATACAATCAAGCAGAGGATTATGTACAAATGCCTGCTGTTTGCATTTTCAATTAAATTTTCATGAAAACACATTATACTGATTTCTGTGGAATAATCTTACACCTCAACACTTTTAGGAATTAGTTCATCGTGCAAGGCATGAAATTGTTGACCATATGTGTCATAATCTGTTACTGTAAGCATGAAGCATGTTTTCTATAGGATTTTTGTAAATGTGAACTGAATCGATAAATTCCTGTCAAGTGAATCCTGAAATTTGGAGTCATTTTTTTATTTTTTTATTTCTACTGTAATTTTTTGTTCAAAATCACAATTTGTGTTATTTGTTTACAGAAAAAAAGGTGAAATGTACATTCATCCACAGTTTACATCAAAAAATACTGACACACATAATTGTGTACATTTGGTATATTGAAAACATGGCAACATTTTGACTGTCTCGTTCATAACCAATGACACACAGACTAGCCATTTTGATGGAACTGACATGTTCACTAATGTAAAAATTTAC
The DNA here is from genome assembly GCF_027580225.2 of Misgurnus anguillicaudatus. Lineage (NCBI taxonomy): Eukaryota > Metazoa > Chordata > Actinopteri > Cypriniformes > Cobitidae > Misgurnus > Misgurnus anguillicaudatus. Next base: position 12,291,238 of record NC_073348.2, read on the forward strand.
TTTTGAGAGATGAACTCAGACTTTTAACCCCTAGTTTTACAGTACGGTACCCTGCATCTCACAAACTTGTCCTTTGTTTCTGTAATACTGTAAAGCAGTCAGTACAGTAACAAAAGGAAAGCACAATGTTCTGGGCCATACAATTTGTTCATTGTACAGTATACAGCCTAAAATGCACTGTACTACTGTATACAACACTGAACTAGCTTATATTGGTTGTGTCACATCATTTGAAACAGGTTAAATCCATTTTGAACATTTGTAATTGATTGTTGCTGCTTGTGTTTACCAATAGGCATGACATGTGCATTAGAGTGCAGATTGTGTTTTGAGAATGAGTATGTGTTTGGAGTTTTGCTAAAAAGTCTAATTGAGATCTGCAAATTCTGTTCTATGATGTGAAATGGTTTAAGGTATTGACAACAGACTGCACAATAAGATAAATGAGTTCAGGTGTCACAGTTCTCTAACTAAAAGACGACAAACAGGCAGGATTATAAAAACTTACAGGACTTTAATCACGATAGACAGGGTAACACGCGACATGGAAACATTCAGACGAGATCAGAGAATGGACAGGAACATGAGGGCAAACTATAAAGGGTGAGTGATAATGACAAACAGCTGAAACTAATGATGATAATTAACAAACACAGGTGATACTAATTAAAGGTAACTAACACAAAGAGCAATGATGAACAACAATGAAAACAAACTAAACAGAACTAAAACCCTGACAGTACACCCCCTCCCGGTAGGTGTGACCCCGCGCCGTAGATGAACATCAACAAATGCGAGTGGGAGGGAGCAACAAACAAAAAAGTCTCCAAAAAACTGAAGAAAGGTGAGGGAAGGTCTAGAGCAGGACCCAAAGACCAGACGAGACGAAGCCCCAGGAGACGCTGGCGGAGGGCGCCAGGGTGATGGAAGTCCTAGTCCCACCCTGGGGACAGACGACAGAGTGGACAACGGAGGGAGGATCCAGGGCGGGGCCACGTGAGCGGAGAACCCGGGGGAAGCCAAGGATCCGGAGGGACGGGGCGGAGCCAGAGCTAGGGAGTCCCGTGGTGACGTCTTCGGGAAGAAGGAGCCCAACGAGCCGGAAGGGTGGAGTGAGGGATACACAGGGGAACAAGGAAAACCCAGAGGTGAGGGCAGGACGACGACTGACCAGGGGTGTGGAACCAGAGGGGTGACCGTAGCCTGGTGACGTCGTAGTGGCGACGGGAGGGAGGAGAGACCCGAAGCGAGGCCGCTGGTCTGACGAGCCGAGGCGACCTCTAGGTCTCAGGGAGCGGGGGAAGAGAACTGGAGAAACCCTTGAGACAGTGGGCAGAGAGGCAAACCTCGCCCCCACGAACCAGCGCCGGTGACGTGCTGAGGATGAGCTGAGGTGTGACGCTGTGTCCACTGACGTAGCTTCGGATTGGCTGGTACGGGAAATCCAAAAGGGAAACCGGACGGGACCGGCAGCGCTGACCAACAGCGACTTACGAGTGGCGGGCTGGACGGAACCAGTGGTGACGATAAGGGGTGGGAAATGTCCAAAGCACAATCCGAGCAGATGTTATAAACCCCAGGGACGGTTATTGGCTCACCCTCAGCGGCGGGGAGATGGACGTCCTCCCTGACGTCATTAGCAGCTCCCGCGGCGGCACCCCGGAAACTCTGGTCACCCAACCTGGTCAGGGGAAACATCTGGGGTATCGGCGACGCTGGGCTCCGAGGGTAGCTCTGGCTCGCAGGTCGCCCTGCCGGGTTCTCCACCTGCGGAGGACAGGAGTTCCGGGTAGGGTGAAGTCCGTCTGGTCTCTGGGGGTGGCGATGTTCCGTTGGACCGTCCGAAGCGCTCGGATAGTCTCCCTGCTCCAAACCGAGTGATGGTGTTCAAAGAAAAATCCATAAATAAACTAAAAAACGAAACTGATCTTCCGGAAAACAAAAAAACTCTAATTTGAAACACGAAGGGGAACACTAACACGCCACAAACGTTTGGTCTGATCTTCTGTCACAGTTCTCTAACTAAAAGACGACAAACAGGCAGGATTATAAAAACTTACAGGACTTTAATCACAATAGACAGGAAAACACGATGACAATGGAACATTCAGACAAGATCAGACCAAGAACAGGAACATGAGGGCATATAAACTATAAAGGGTGAGTGATAATGACATACAGCTGTAACTAATGATGATAATTAACAAACACAGGTGATACTAATTAAAGGTAACTAACACAAAGAGCAATGATGAACAGCTATGAAAACAAACTAAACAGAACTAAAACCCTGACATCAGGCAACTGAGAACTTTGTTCAGCCAATCGGTTTTAGTGTTTTAGCAATTGAGAAAAACTGTAAAAAACTTGGCCCCACAACCTCAACAGCTATTTTTTCTTTTTGAAAAAAAAACATAAAAACATTTCTACTAATTACAATATTTTCTAGGAGTTATTATATTTTATACCACAGGGCTGTGAATGCTTTATTCTGATTGGTTGAGAAAGGTTCCACCGGTGTTGATTATTTTTCTGTAAACCGGACACCTGACCAAATAGCCACTAGAGCAGTGTTTGTGATAACCGCTTGCATCATGCCGCAATACCACCTCGGCTGTGCATTATTTTCTAAAAATTCAACAGCCTGTCATCAAATATTCCTTACTTAATCTACTGTTATTTATTTTGTTAATAGGGTTCAGCATGAGACACCAGACTCCGGCTTAAAGACTTTCAAGTATTCTAAAGATTTATCCAACATCTTTCAGGTAGGTTTGATGTTTCATCTTTTTTTAAAGAGTTGCAGTTATATTTAGCATTTTAGGTATTTGTAAATATTGAATACATTTGAACTATTACACCGTTTTTAATTAATGATCTGGCATAACCCTCATAATCAAAATTAATGACAAAAATGACTTATATGGGCAAATTAAGACATTCATCCACTGCCCAAGGATTGTTTAGCAAAAATAGATAGTTGTTGTTCAGTCAGATGTAGCAGATGATGAAAAGCCAAGTCTGCGCTTTAATTCATGAATCAAGTCCAGGAAAAATAGGAAGACAACAATGATTTGTGGTGTTATGCATAGTACACAAACAGCCATTTCTTCTTATTGGCTTATCTTGTTTTAATTTATTTAAGGTATAAGCTACAAGTTTTGAAAGCTGTTTGGCTTTTGTGTAAAGTAAAAAGAATTAATAATGATGTATATTAAGATTAGTCAACATGACACAGCATTTATTCTGTACTGATTATGTTATGTTAGTATGTTATTAAGTTGTGTAAACTTAATGCAGTAGGGCAGGGATGGGCAACTTCGGTTCTGGAGGGCCGGTGTCCTGCAGAGTTTAGCTCCAACCATAAATTAAATACATCTGAAGCAGCCAATTAAGGTCTTACAAGGCATACTCAGAGGCGGTCTTACCATAGAGGCATAGGTAGGCGGCCGCCTGGGGCCTCCCACCAGCGGTCAAATTAGGGGGGCCCCCATCCAACCTAATAAATAGCCTACATAAATAAATAAAACCCTTATCATCACGAACACTTCAAAAGCATTGTAAATTGTATTAATATTCTTAAGAAATACGTTGAAACTTTGAAATAGTAGTTAAAATGTCCAGTTCATGTTCTGTCACTAAACACTTACACCCCATTCTTTCACAATGAAATAGACTAGTCCATAAAGGTGCGCACTGCGGCGCGAAATATAAACACAAAGTGACACGTGGACTGGAAAAGTACACGAACAGAGATGTAAAGACAAATATAAACGCGAAAATGGGGCTTTGGTAAGTCAACCACCTAGTAATAGCCCTACATTGATAAAAATTATTTTGTGGTGAAGTAAATAATGTTACTACAGAAAAAAAAACGAATGTTACCCTACAGGGCTTCAGACTGCGAGTAAATAGTCGCATTTTGCGAGTATTTTCCCTCCCTATGTGACTATTTATTATTAAACGTTGCACTGGCCCGACTGAAATTTAAATACAATTATATTAACATAATGCGCAGGCGATTACATCTGTGGCGCATCCAATCACTCTTCCTGTTGCTTTCTATCACAGCTCAGGTGCATATCACCTCTCTAAATCCGTCTCTTTTGTCCACTTTCCACCGCTTCTGCACTGATTATTTTAAGGGGTGGTCTACGGAGACTGTGGGCGAGAGCCTCTGCTTTCGTTTTCGGGAGAAATGACGGGTTTAAAATGACGCAAACTAAATAATATTATGTCAGAGTCCGGTGCTTGTGTTGTAATTAACGATGCTGCACAGTGTAAGAGCTTTCTCTGATATTTCAGCGCAGTTGATGAAATAATCTCCCCACAACCTTCACACGCTCGCAAAATGACACTAATAAAAGAGGCGGAGATCAGCTGCTTTAGTTTAATCAATGAAAGCCTAAAAATAGCGCTGTACACTGCATATTCACGCTAGAAGTCAGAAAAAACGTAATACATTGTGCTCAGTACCTCAGATTACAAGTCCTGGCCAAATGATATCTTCAGAGTGCAATAAAAAGTTGATTGTAAGTTTAGTGGTTTACAGTAAGGCAAATATATGTTAAAAATAAAAGTATGGTAAAGTTAAAACAATGAATGTAAAGAATACAATTATTTGTATTTGTAATTAATTTATTAATGCATTAAACATGTTGGGACTTAGTTTTAGTGTTTATTTTTTGTTTTTACGCCACCCAGTGACTCTCTCAAATGTTAGTCTGGAGCCCTGCTGATGTTATGTTGGGGATGTTTTCGTCCACTATGGGGTGCTGTTGAGTCTTAATTTGGCCACAAGTTTCAGCAAATGGAGGATTTTTGGTGAAAAATCTTATGTTGACACATATATTGGCAAAATGCTTCGAACATTTTTCAAAAACTCAACAATACACTGTGGGAAAATTCACAACCCTTTTGTTATGTTTGTGAAGAAAACATCGAAGAAAACATATTTTTTATATAAAAAGTGATTGTAGACTGGATTTTTTTACCTTTTATCACAGTCTTGGGCATGTGAAAGATTAGTAACAACATTGGCTTTGATGCATTGCAAGTTTTTCTGCAGCATCAGATTTAAATTATTTCTCCCTCATTTACTGTTCATGGCTGTTTTTGCCCCATTGACTTATTCTCTATTGGTTTGTGTAGTGCTGCACTTTGTGTGACCTCTGCTTTCCATCTTCATTTTGGAGTAAAAAAATACTTTTATAGATCGGATAGGGGGCCATACGTACCTTCGCCATGGGCCCCCAATTTGCTAAATCCGCCACTGGGCATACTAGAAACTTTTAGGCAGGTGTGCTGAGGCAAGTTGGAGCTAAACTCTGCAGGACACCGCCCCACCAGAACCCAAGTTGCCCCTCCCTGCAGTAGGGTAAGGTAGGAATTTAAGTCAGATTAACCCTCTGGGGTCCGGCCATTTTAGGACACTGGCAGAGGTTCTGACATGCTCTTAAATTTAGTCTTTTTTCAGTTACTTTAAACATATTAATGGCAAGTGTCTCATAACACTGCGTTCAGCACAAACAGGACTACAATATTATATGAGCTACATGTATGTACATGTTTGTATTTTTGAGAGAAAATGTCTATGCATGGTTTTTGAAAAAATTTGAAAAAGCAAAATTTAAATTATTCACATAAAACAATACATTGATTTAGAAATTGTTAGACACTTTTTGTTTAGAGGGGCCGTATGCAAGAAGGTTTGATTGACAGCTAGCAAACAATGAGCTGCATAATGAGCTGCATAATGAGCCTTTAGGCAGTAATGTGAGAGGGAACTAGAATAAAAAATGTGAGGACAAAAGTAATGTATACATGTTTGTTTGTGGTTTATTAAGAAGTTAACAATATAATCAAAATAGAAAGGAAGGTCAGTGGGACATTTTCAGTTAATTTGCAAACAAACCCTATTGAAAAACTTGTATAAACTAAGAAACTGATACACAACAGAGCTGCAAACTTCATGTGGCTCATGTTACCATATAACTTTGTCCAAAAAGTGTGAATATGTTTTTCCACTTTATAGTTTTGTACTGATGAGAGGGATGCAGACCTTAGAGAGTTATAAACAGCTGTTAGCATAAATTGTCCACAGAAATACCACACAAGTTTACATAGGGCTGGGCGATATTACCCAAAAAATTATCGAGAAAATGTTTTCCATATCAGTCGATATCGATAACTATCATGATAAATAACAAATCTTTATTCCTGTCAAATTTAAAGGCAGATTTTTGCTCCTGAATGAAAATTTTAAAAACCAGACAGTTAATAATGGTTTTAAACTACTTATTATTCAGAACATGACAAATTCAAATACTAAAATCTTGTTTTAATGTTGTTCAGGCATCTGTATTAAAAGTAAATAGCCTATAGCCTATTTCTTATGAAATCAACACATTTCTGACACAGAAAGCAGCAGGCTACTGTCACTTTAAGATCCAAGACAGTCAGCTTTAAGTTTTAATATACTGAGGTGACATCCAGCTGTTTATGTTCACCTTAACAAAAAAGAAAACTTAGTTCAGTGATCACGCGTGTGTTATACATATACGAGCTATACACGCTGATAAATGGATGTCAAGAGCGTCACGTTGCTGTGGGAGCGCATACGTATACAATATATTCATTGCAGTGGTGGATCTGCTGTTTTTCAGTTTCAGTTTCCTGAATTTGTGAATGTCCTGTAAATATACTTTTAAAGCTGTGCGGATGTGTGCGCGCGCAAGGCGGACGCTGAAAGAAAATACAGTATACTGCACCTATTGTGTCTGCTGTGTTTGACGAACCCTGTTTGCGCGTCCAACATTACACACAAGAAAATGTTTCCGTACATTTGGATTCCGTGATTCCGTCCGCGTTATCTGCATCGCGAAAATCATAGGGCTCTCTCTAATAAATGAATAACTTGCCTCATCTTCCACTCATTCAAGTCTAACTGACACTCTGATTGTAAACCCTATGGTAAACCAAGAGCGCGTGCCGCATCCGGAAGTGCTTGCGCAACATTACTCACAGTGCGTAAACATTATCGATCACTTATCGAACTGTCCTTATCGTTTTATCGAAAAAGTTTATATCGGTAAAATTATCGTTATCGAATTATCGCCCAGCACTAAGTTTACATACATAACTGATGGGTAAATATAACTGAAAGCACTACATTCAGATAAACTATCATGTACATAAACTAAATTCAGAACATCTCAGATAAACATCTGCAGTTATTAGTTAAATAAAAAGCTGTTTTCAGATGCGCATCGACTGATCGTCTAGCTTCTGTTGTTTTAATGTGTATTTAAACAACAGAAGCTAAAAAGGTGATAACTAGAGCCTGACCGATTTATCGGTTTGCCGATTTTATCGGCCGATATGAGCATGTCGCAGATATATCTGTATCGACGTATAAGCCGCAGATATGCAGCCGATATGAACGCTCCTTACAGAAAACATTAAATGCTTTTGAAAGATGTAGGTACTTGTTTGTCCAGCAGAGCGCACCCTATTGGTTGCTAATGGCGACCCAGGTCACTCACTGGAGTGACACCAGCCAATCCCCCGCCCATTCACTTCAGTCAGTCAGTCTCTCAGTTCAGGTGGCAGCAGTCACGTGGTTTCTTGACAACATTTTACACCTGGTATTAAGACGCGCTTTGGTCGATTGGATTAAAAGTGGATGAGAGAGATACATTCCAATTTAGTTTTGGTGTTTTCAATCCGTCTCTTTTGGCCACTTGCGAGTTGTTTAAAACGCAAGCGGGATACATAAAGCGAGGCGGAGAAAGGACACGTTTAAACTGACACGCAGTCTGTCAAAGTACAGCTGCTTGTGCTGTTACCAAACATGCTCATTTCTAAGAAATTTATTAAATAAACTCGCGCAACTTTACACCCTTGCTAAATTAAAGAGGCGGAGAGCAGACGCTTTAGTTTTATAAAAGTTTAAAGTCCCGGCAGAACACTGTGGGTTCGCATCATAAAAACGTTGTGCAGTACATTAAACATAAGCCTACATCAGTATGTTGTCAGTAAGTCAAGCATTGACGTCTTAATGGTAAGATTCTAATTAATTTGTGAAGTACATAACTTACTGTAAAGCTAATAAACAATGACCTTATAAGTTTCCACTTTTTAAAATAAGCCCAATATAACATTATTCTCATCAAAACTAACAAAGATTTAAGTTATATGTATTTTGTTTTGTTTGTGTTTTAAAGTTATTTATAATAAGTCAAGTTTACTGTTTTGTGCACTTATATCAGAATAATTTTGGATAATAAAGTTTATTGTTAACTTGTAAAACACACCTGCCTATATTACATATCTTTGTCACGTCATTTTAAGTGTTTGATCACCACATTTGTGGTGAGATCATAGTGTGATCATTGCAAAAAATATGTATATATAGTATATTCTGTTAATGTATATAGTGTATTCTATGTACAGTACTGTAGTAGTATAATATATACTGTAGTATATGTGTACTGTACTATAATATGCACATAATGAATATCGGCCGATATATCGTTATCGGTCTTTTTTTACTCCCTAATATCTGTATCGGCATCGGCCCCAAAAAATGCATATCGGTCGGGCTCTAGTGATAACAAGAGACATTTTTTTTTAAACCAGAGGATCTGTTATTTTATTTCATATATTTTATGTTTATTTATTTAAAGAAGAACATTTTCTCTAAGACATTAAACTTTGTGAAATAAAAAATGCTGGCGCTGGCAGGGAACTTTAAAAAAAAAAACGTTGGCAGGGAAAGAGTTAAAAAAAGTACCATAGTACCAAAAAAGTACCATGTGACCATATCACATTTTCTTTTGTTTTAATAACTTTTATCTGTCAGTCTAACTCGAAAATTTAATGTGTACATAACCAAATATACTTTTTACTTTGGTTTGGAATTTGCTTACTTGTTTTTTAAGGCAATACAATAGGTTTCCAAATGTTTTTAAGCAAAGTCAACTAATCATTTTTTAGAGTGTAGTGATGGACTGAAATTAAAATCCTTGTCCAGAAGCGAAAATTCTAGATGCTCTTGGCCGAAACTCGAAAAGTACCTTTTAAAAATATATTTGTTTTATAAAGTTTTATAATTATATTAATATTATACTTTTTCATTTAATTAATCTGACAATTTAGTATATTGTTTTTTACTAGGGAATGCACCATTTAAATGTTAACAATGCTTTACTTGTTTTGTACAGGAACTTGAGCAAAAAATAATCGTCTTTTTTAAAAATGAGCTGAAAAAATTTAAGAAAATAATAAAAAAAGAAAACACAAAATACTTTGTGAAGGACTTTGAGGAGGATAGAAGCAAAATCAACGAAGCAGCCCTTGATATCACACTCTACTTCCTACGACAAATGAAGAAAGATAAAGTAGCTGATGATATACAAGGTAAGAGGCTTTTGACAGAACCATCTGTTATATTGTTGCTTTTTAAATGGATCCTTGAGACTATTTTTACACTATAGCTTGGCCTCTCACACCTTATTAATTATATATAAAATGTAGGAGAGAATGTACTGTATGATTAATGTCTATAGTTTTGTTCCTGTGTTTGTGTGTGTTCAGATGAGCTAATCTCAATTTATCAGCGACCAATAAAAAGAAACCTGAGGAAGAGGTTTCAATGTGTATGTGAAGGAATTGCAAAGCACGGTGACTCCACATCCTTAAATAAAATCTACACCGAGCTCTATATAACTGAGGGTGAACAGGTCAACGCCGGACACGATATGACACAGATTCAGTCCGATTCTAAGCGTTCTGATATACAAGAGAAATCTGTTAACTACACAGATGTGTTTAAAAAAACTGAAGAAGACAAGCATATCAGAACTGTGCTGACAAAAGGAGTTGCCGGGATTGGAAAATCTGTCTCTGTGCAGAAATTTGTTCTGGACTGGGCTGAAGAAAAGGTCAATAAGGACATCACCTTCATATTTCCACTTCCTTTCAGAGAGATAAACTTACAGGAGAAAGATAAACTGAGTCTGATGGACCTTATTATTCAGTATTTCCCAGAAACAAAAGGACTGAATTTTACGAGGAATGATAAATTTAAAATCCTTTTCATTTTTGATGGATTGGATGAATGCAGACTTCCTCTAAAATTTGAGGATAATGAGATTTGCCGTGATGTTACAATGAAAGTCCCTTTGGACGTTCTCCTAACAAATCTCTTTAAGGGAAATCTGTTTCCTTCTGCTCTCATTTGGATAACCAGCAGACCAGCAGCAGCCAGTAAGATACCTCCTGAATGTATTGACCGGGTGACAGAGGTACGAGGGTTCAATGATGAACAAAAGCAGGAGTACTTCAGAAAAAAAATCCCGGATACGACTCTGGCTGAAAAAATCATTAAGCATGTTAAGGAATCAAAAAGCCTCTTTATCATGTGTCACATCCCAGTCTTCTGCTGGATTTCAGCCACTGTGCTCCAGAACATTTTGGAAAAGACATCCAATCAGCCTGATGACACCCTTGAATCACCAGGGGGATTAGATTCTGATGATACACCTCAAACTCTGACCCAGATGTACACACATTTTTTCCGATTTCAGATCCTGCAGAGCAGTCGAAAGTATAATGGAAATTATGGACCAGATATTTCCTGGGAAAAAGGGGATATCTCTTTACTGGGAAACCTAGCATTTCAGCAACTTAAAAGAAACAACCTGATCTTCTATTACTCAGACCTGGAAGAAAGCGGTATTAATGTCTCTAATGCAACAGCATACTCAGGGATGTTTACCCAAATATTTAAGGAGGAAACGGGGATGAGACTTGAAACCACATTCTCCTTTGTTCACATGAGTTTTCAAGAGTTTGTTGCAGCTCTTTATGCACATCTGTTTCTAGATAGCGACAAGACAAATGTATTTGCTGAGAAGCACACAGAGCAGGAGGGCACAAATGAAACGATGTGTGGTTTGCTTAAGACTGCAGTGAACAAGGCACTTGAGAGTGACACTGGTCACCTAGACCTTTTTCTTCGCTTTCTACTTGGTATGTCACTAAATTCCAATCGGCAACTCCTACGAGGTCTGTTGACACAGCCGGACCAAAATGGTGAGCAGACCAAAACTGAAATAGTGATGTACATCAAACGGAAATTAGATGAAAATCTGTCTCCAGAAAGGTCCATCAATCTGTTCTACTGTCTGCATGAACTGAATGACCAAACTCTGGTGAAAGACATTCAAGACCAGCTTAACAAAGGAAGTCTTTCATCTGTTGACCTCTCGCCTGCTCAGTGGTCAGCTTTGGCTTTTGTGTTGGTGACATCAGACGTGGAGCTGGAAGACTTTGAGCTTCAGAAATTCAAGAAATCAGATGAGTGTCTTCGTAGACTAGAGATGGTCGTTAAAAACTCCAAAAGAGCACTGTAAGTAATTTAAAGAGAAGTTTCACCCAAAAACTAAAAATCTCATTATTCAATAAATATTTCACTATTTGTTTCTAGCCTACTTATTTACTTACTTACTAACTACTTACTAATTACTTTTGAAAACTATATTTTTTAAAAAGTGTAGTTTGGGGTTTGTTAAGTTTGGCTGGTTCTGAAACTTCTGCTCTTGCTGCTCCTGTATTTATGAAATTCAATTCAGTGATGCGGAATGACTTCGGGAACTTTTTGAACTTGATTTGGCTTATCGTGTTAATTTAGCTTATTCAGCCTCCCAGGTATATTCTGTATGCTATTGTGTATCGTGTAAATAACTGTTAATGTAACTTTGTTAATGTACGGACACCTATTCAGCCTGCTGTTCTGTGCTATTGTTTAGTTGAATTACTTGCCTTTCCAGATTAATTGTCAGATTAAACGACGTATAGTCCAGTGCGATTTATTTATGTTTTTTCCCCTTGAAAACGCATTTTTGACTGATGACTTATTTTTGACTTATACTCCGAGCAACTTATAGCCAAGAAAATATGTTATGTTTACTTTTAAAAAATACATATCAACTGGAATAAGGGCTGTATCCACAGCAGAAGAGGAAAGAAGGGAACTGCGTTATTTGCCTACAGTCTTGAACAAAGAGAAGATGCACAGATGTTATCTGTTTCAAAGAATAAGAAAAGCCTTATGGGGACACGAGGTTGAGGAAATTTTGATACCATTTTCATTTTTTGGGCTTATTCTACTTAAGTCACATTTATCTGAAAATGACAAAATACTTTAGTTGGTTACACTTTACAATAACAGTACTTGGATAATAAAAGATTAACACCTAATAGTGTTGGGTAGGGCTGTCACTTTTGTGAAAAAATCATTTTCGATTTTTAATATATAAGTGTTCATTGAATCGATTGTAAAATCGATTTTCCATGTCTAAAAAAGACGTTTCCATTTAACGCCAAATAACAGACAAATGTAAAGAGAGCGCCTGAAACGCACAAGTCAGCAATATTTCTTATTCATTGTCATTAAGTTTCGTGCAGAATAAAAAACAGCAACAGTAGTGAAACATTCTCTTAAAAAATATGCAGAGTGAACTGCTGCCATAAATGAAAAACATTAGGCTACTGCAGGTTCAACCGGCTGCTTTTATGATTTAGGCAATTCACAAATTATTTTAAATAATGATTCGATGCATTTCAAACAACTGTTAAAAAATGAAACTTTAAATAGACTTACTTGAAGTTGAGAACATGCTGTGTATTTTTTTATTAAACGTAACCGACACTTAGGCGGCACTAGGCAGGCATAATGAAATGCGCAAAAAGACTAGGGCCATTACAAATTATTGGTAAGGAAAACAAGTCGATCAACATTTTAGGGGTCAAGAGCAGAGCGCTTTTCATTCACTATATGTCCATCTGTTGAGAAGACGCACTCCGACCGCTCTGATGTCCCAGGGAAACTCGGGTACTTCGTTGCCAGCTGCGTATTTCGTACTGCCAATCTTCCATCACAAAAGCGGGTCGCTGTCAGCTCGCAAGGGTGGTTCCTAGTCATAACTCATCATCTCCTGTAAGGTCACAATTTCAACGCTGTCTCGTGTTGCACAGGTTTATTGACGTTGTCCTCCATTTTCTTTGCAAAACACTAGATGCAGCGATTGAAAGCGTGAAACTATAGGTGCGTAAAATTGCTGGGTATTTTCTGTCTAGCTTTCGCACACCTACTGCACTTTCGGAATTCTTTATTTTCTTTTTCTGCTTGTTTGTGAGTTTTGTTACATCTATATTTTTAACTGTTTAATTCTTTTACAATTAATAGTGTACATATTTGGTTAAAATCGATTGCCTATTTTCGTTTTCGAAATGTTTTTTGGTTGGTCCGATCGATTGTGCAATCGATTTTCGAACGAAAAGTGACAGCCCTAGTGTTGGGCGATATGCCCTATTTTCAGATCGTCAGCCTGTGAGATCGGCGATACACGATAGTATCGGGGGGCGGGGCAGAAGTTTACTCATTTTTTTATTTGTTAATTTTTTACTTATTATAACAAGTCACTTGATGGATGGACAAAAAAAACAAGAGCAAAACAGTCATGACCGCAACCTTCTTAAAAATGATGGCATTAATGAGAGCACGTCATAAAAACCCTATCATGATTACTTAATAACTGTAAAAACATGCATCTGCGCACGCACACACACGTGCGCGCACATACAAACAATTCAATGCATTGGTTTAGTGCTGTTGCAGAAGACTACACATGTCAAGCAGTGGTGCTCTCATGAGGTGCCTTTTTAAACACATTGGTCCAGCGAAACGCGATCATATTTTAAACACAATCATATTTTAAACACGAGGAACGTGTTGCTACAACTCCTTGAAATGCATATCATAAACAGGATTAATACCTAGTGATCTGACTTCGGACCGAGCACAGCTCTCTGCAAGTCCGCGAGAGTGAGAGAGAGGCGCCAATATGCAGCGGGTCATATTTTAAACAAAAAGTAAAGTTTGCCTCAGCTCGCATGAAACACATTAAACTGAACAAATACATAAGGATTACTACTTTAGTTTATGTTTAGACTTCCAAAAGATGCAAGAGCGCGTGCACGTGAGACAGAGAGCGCAGCTGCTCATGACGCGGCGCGCTGGATTTAGTGGTAGGAGTCCAAGACGCGCGCATTAAGTGCAGGTACGTGCAAGAAGGAATTCTCTCTTTACAAGCTCTCCACGTAAAGTGAAGCCCACAAACCCTCATGTGAGTAAAAGCATGCATTGTGGGTGTTAATATAAAACTATGATGATAATAATAATAATAATAACCATTTGCCAACTATCGTCATGACTATCGCCATGAAAGCCTGCCATTGGCGATATGTCTGAAGATCGTCGATACACGATACTATCGTCTATCGGCACAACCGTAATACCTAAATTGATTCTAACTTGAATATGAACTATGTAAAAAATATTGTAAATATATTAAACATTAAATTCAGCAAATACCTGTACGTTGTTTCATTTTAGATTACATTTTTTTTGCAGGCTAAATGATTGTAACCTCACAGAGAATAGCTGTTTTTGTCTGGCTAAAGTTTTTAAATCAGATAACAGTCTAAAGGAGCTCAACATGAACAATAATAGTCTGCAGGATTCAGGAGTAAAGGAGCTCTTCACTGGACTGGAGAATATAAAGTGTAAACTAGACATACTGAGGTAGGTTGTGTGAAAACAGACCAAACACTGAACTCAATTTAAACCAAATTTTGAGATTATTTATGAAGAATGCATTTGAAATGATTATCTTTATAATGTAATTTTTGTTTTTGTAAGGTACACAACAATAACTCATGATGCATTTTAGACATACTATTTCACTTAGTTTGCAGCACTTCGACATCGGGTGCAGTAACATCACTCCTGACTACTCCCCCTCTTTTGAGTTTGAGAGAGAGGGGGAGTAGTCAGGAGTGAGGATGTTACTACGCACCGAGGTCGAAGTGTTGCAAACTAAGGCTACGTTCATACTGCAGGGCTTAATGCTCAATTCCGATTTTTTGAAAAAATGTGATTTTTTTTGCAAGGCCGTTCACATTTCCAATTAAATGCGACCTTTTGTGATCTCCTGTGTGAACGTGAAATGACCCAGAAGTGACCCGCATGCGCAGAAGAGTACTCAATGGTCAATGACGTCACTTGTTAACTAACGTTAAACATGGATGTCAACAACAGTGTAGTCCAGGGCCGCTGGAGGTCATTTTGAACAGGGGGTGCTGTGAATTTTTTTTTTTTACAAAAAACCTATGAGCCTATAGGCATATTTAAAATACATTTTAAATATAAATACATTGAGTTTCACTACTTTATTGTCATATACACTTCAGTGCACACAGCCAGGGTCTGAAACACACAGACATCATCAGTTCTCAAATAAATATATACGCTATTAGTCAGAAGCAGAAATACTTTTAATAATCCCAGGGGGAATTACTTTCGTTACAAATTCAGATATACATACATACAACATATTTACATACAACATATAATATTATAACAACATATAATATTAATTAAACTTTACAATTTTTAATGTCCATGCGGACGAACATATTTTACTTTCGTAAGATCGTAAGATCTTTTTTTACTAAGTAGTACTATTACTGTCTTTTTTAAACTTATAAATAATTCATAAATTGAAAAAAATAATAATGGGTTTAGTTCTGATATTGTAGACTTTTATAAAGATATACATAGTGTATAATTACATTTTTTGAATATATTAGGCTTTATATAAGGTTTGTACTCTAAAAATACTATTTGTTACAAACAAGAGATGAGTTCTCATCTCACCAAATCCACAGATTATATACAATAAATTCGTGGGGTAGCATTTAAAAACATTTAAAAATAGATGCATTTGTTTAAAGCAAAGCATTTATTTACTTAGCCACAGATGGAGCAGCTCTTTGCACCTTCTAACGTCTCATAATCAGTCCTCATTTATGTCCAAGAGACTCAATAATAATCTTTT
Source organism: Misgurnus anguillicaudatus (assembly GCF_027580225.2). NCBI lineage: Eukaryota > Metazoa > Chordata > Actinopteri > Cypriniformes > Cobitidae > Misgurnus > Misgurnus anguillicaudatus. Next base: position 12,307,203 of record NC_073348.2, read on the forward strand.
ACATTTTAATCCTTTAATTTTTCATATTAAAAACCGTTTTTGTACTGCTTCGCATCCATGTATGTGATAAGCAAACCCGCGTTGTCATCCCGTTAATACTGTATGCGCATATTATCAACGCGCTCTTTACTCTAGCAAAAGACACTAGCATCGCGCATTGCGCCGGTTGTATAATAAAGTCCAAAGTCTCTCATGAGCTAGGGGACGAACGCCCAGGGAGTTCAGAATTTCTGTGTGGGCATGGATTAGCCAAAGGTGTGTGAGTATATTCTGGTTCATGGTGCTGATGCCCGTATCTTCAAAAGACGCAAGGCGAAGAAAGTGCGCTCGGATGAGGCCACGGAGATGCACAGACAGTAATGAAATTAAAATCCAAAATACACGTAATAACCTACGTGTGTCAAAAATAATATTCATAAGTAATATATAAATTGTGCAAAAAAATCTCCCCAATAACAAAGGGGATCCTGCCTTGGAAACTCCGGCTACAATTCAGTGTTTTTATTCAATTTGGAGATTTAGTGCGTCAAAGCAGTCATGACAGAAAAAAAACGACAAATGAGAAATGACAAATGTTTTGTGATCGTTACTGTAAATAATAAAAACGAAGCTTTATATACAAATCATTAAACGTTAATTTATAACAAGAAAAACACTGAAATTAATGATTTTATAGACACTACGCGTAGCAGATATTTTCCGTTTCAGCACCGAAATTTAAAGAAACGGCTTACCTCTGTTTGAATACATTTAACATTTTAAAAACTTATACCCGTCGGAAAACATCCGTGTTTGTATGTTTAGTTTGATGAACTTCTAAATATGAGACGCAGAGCACCTAGCCCGTTCGGCTAATTGCATGCGCAAGCATTGCCAGCACGCAATAGCGCAACATCGATACAACGAAAAGCAATCCAAAATTTACAGACTTAAATTAGATCAGAATTTACGTTTATGATAAATAAAATTTTTTTAATAAAATAAAGTCAGAAGTAACAAAGTGCAGAACAAATGTGCAAAATGCCTCAAGTGCACGGAAACAAAGCACATTCCAAATAGATAAATCAGATAACCCAGAGTGATTTAGAAATAAAATAAAAAAATTAAAGAAATTATTAAAAGAACGAAAGTATAACCAGAATTGCCAGCTTTGTCTTTTAATGTAGAAACAAAGAGGCAATGGTTTATTAACATAGAAACCTCTTATGGACGTGTAGCCCGGTCACAGGGGTTGTTGGATTTATTAACGCATTTTAAAAATAATTTATTGAAAGCTGCTACTTCACATATTATTTGCAACATTATAATAATATGCTGTATATTAATATAGTGGGAGAAAGCTGTTATATGTGAAATCAGATAACGTGTGCACCCATACGGCCAAAATTGAATGATCCTCATTTCATAACACATCTGCGACGATACGACTGTGAGATTTGTAGTCGAATCAGGCTTCTCCTATCGATGCATTGAATCTTCGACTATTCGGGGTCACACTTACAATCTTCTCGTTTTAAAAAAAAATAAAAAGAAGGAGGAAGCAAAGTTTTTGGCCATAGCGTTTTGTGGAGCAGTGTTAGCAACGTCCGCCATGGTTGTTGTTTGTTTCAGCCTACTTCAACACAGAATTATGACGTATGGGTCGGATACATGTGGCCTGGCCATTCAGACGGAGGACGCATTTCAAAAGATCGGATATGTATCGGAGTCAGGACCACATACCCAAGTGGCCTGGGTCACATTTGAAAAGATCGGATCTGTGTCGTTCAGACTGTCATGAAAAGATCAGATACAGGTCGCATAGGGGCAAAAAAATCAGAATTGGGTTGTTTCAGCCTGCAGCGTGAACGAAGTCTAAGTGCTCTTCCACCGTACAATATAGTACTCATTTTTATCCGCTTGAGAAAAACGCCATGTTTTATTTTGTGCCACCATACTTAGGGCTGCACGATTCGTGCTAAAATGTGAATCATGATTTTTCTCAATAGGAATTGAGATCCCGATTCTCTCAAACAATTCTCATATTTTCCACAAAAAACATTTATTGCACTCAAGTAACAAAAACGTGCTACACCGGACTTTTAGTTATAATAAAGTGTCTTCAAAGTCTCTTTTCCTTATTTTAGAAGATGAGTAACTTAAAATTTGTTAGCTGTTAAACATAAACAATAGAATGTTGACACTAATAAATAAAAGATACAGTATACAGTGTAAATGCATATCTTTTTTCATTAAAAGAAATGCAAGAAGTGTAATAAGTTCATCTAACATGTTTTAGGCTCGATAAATGTGATCTAACAGAAGAAAGTTGTTCAGCTCTTGCTTCAGTTCTTGGTTCAGACTCAACCAGTCTGAAGGAGCTTGACCTGAGCAATAATAAACTACAGGATTCAGGAGTGAAGCTGCTGTCTGATGGACTACAAAATAACTCTACACTGGAGATACTCAGGTGAGTTTAGACATTATAATAAAGGTCTCTTTTAGCCACTGTATTCAGTTAATGGTTCTGCTGTATAATATATTTAAATAGTTTAGTAGTAGTGAATATTGTTCAGAGAAAGTGTAAATGATTTGATGATCTGATGTCGCTATCGTGAAAAAATGTTAACTTGTTGTTCCAGACTTTCAAACTGCAGCATTACAGAAGAAGGATATAAAAGTTTGGCTCTGAAGTTAAACCTCTCACACCTGACAGAGTTGGATCTCACAGGAAATGATCCTGGAGAATCAGGAGTAAAGATGCTTACTGATGTACAACAGCATCCAGACTGTACACTCAAAACACTGAGGTAATTTCTAGAAAGCATGTAACTAAAACTCCATTTACACAGCACTTTGATTCCAGAAAATTCAGAAAAATTGGCAGAGAGCCTTTTGTGTGTACACAAACACATGTTGTAAGTGTTCTGGGATTGATCACTTTTGTATAGATTTTATTTATTGGTGAAAATGTCAATAGCTTTTTGTTATAGTCATAATCCCACTGGATGAACTCGTCATTATAGATTAGTTCTTATTTAGTTATCATCTCGGTTTTGTCAGTAAAAACTCATTGTTAACGATTCATAATTTATTTGTCACAAAATTAACACTGGACCTAGTAACATTGCCGTAACATTTACAGAACACATTCTATGTGAACAAAAAGCAGAAACAGTGCTTACAGATTCCAGAAAAATCATTGGCAGTGTTAGGGGCTAATCACACCAAAAGCGCTTGGAAACGCAAGGCGCGACACACTGCCTTTTTAAAAAAAAAAGAGCAGTGCGATGCAGCTTTTTATATTGCTAGGCAACCACCGAGTCAGCTGTCTTGTCAATCAAATTTTGAAGCGTGAGTGTTCTTTTGCTGGTAACTGTCATATTAGCAGAAACTTTAAAAAGAGGGCGTTTGCTCTTACCTTGTTTAAAGTCGCCATGAAACGGAAGTAGCGATTGCCTTATTTTCCCCTGGTGACGTATATCCGAATGAAACGTCTTTTGAGATGAAATAAGGCAGGGCTGGATTTGAATTTGTCAATCGAGATCTGATTGGATCGTTTGAAGTTGGGTCGTGTTGCTAATTGCTAATCGCTGCGATCCGGACCCCGCCCACCTGCCATACTTTTGACCGGAAGTGAAGAGAGATCGTTTTGAGGAGGGGAGGAGATTTACATTTTTGATTAAAGATTATGAGCACACACAAATTTTTAAAAAATAATGAAGCTCACAGATAAGTCATTTGTTAATAATCCCACAATATTAAAAATATATATATATATATAGTTTTTCATTTCAATTTCATTGCGACTTTAAGGTTGAGAGGTGCACAAACACACAGTGAGCGAGTGGAGTCCGGTTCTTCAAAGCAACTGCAAACTTCCCTCACCACGACGTAAGGCCCGCCTCTCCCCTCATTCGATTGGACAATGGAAAGACGCGAATGACGTTGGACGTTTCTCCGTTCTCAGCGCTCCTTCAAAAGCGTGTGCTGCGGCTGGCGGCAAAAACCGCAAGGCGCTCGGGGCGCATAAACAGCATGCAAACACTCCCTGCCCATAGAATATCATTCAAAAAAGGCGCCTGCAACTGCCATAAACGCTTTTGGTGTGATCAGCCCCTTAATGAACCAAAATCAAACAATCCGCATACAAATCCCGGACGCATTTTCCATAATCTCTGTGTGAAAAGGCCTTAATAGAGGCCTTAATATGTCTTTGAAAAAGAGCACACGCCTGGTAAGGCAGCTAAGCCGGCAATATTTGAATGAATAATGTATGGACAAAGATATTACACTGGAATATTGATGTCATTTTTATTGAATACATTTTATAAATGCATCACATGCTTTACCAAATAAGCATCATATGAGCATGAGCTACTTTGACCACTTTTATATTAGTGTAAAATGTTTTAGTGGCAGCCTTAAATACGCTTTGTTTGTGTTTATAGCTTGCAATATAACATGTATTCATGTTTCACGTGTAAAAAAACATGGTATTTTTCACAAAATTGACTTATCTGTATACCGCTGTTTTCACTGTCCTCAAAACAGGCTGATGTCTTTCTTGTTTTGTGAAGTCCCTCCTTCCGAAATACGTAATGAGTTCTGATTGTGTAGTTTGTTTAGTGTGCTGTGATTCAATAGCAGCTTAGCTTAGCAGAGCCATTTGAGCCAAAGCTGGTGACTGACGTATTCCTGTGGGCGGAGTTTAGTCAACGAACAGTTTTACTGACGTCATTAAAGCAGGAATTAGAGGGTTGTAGTCCAAACCGGCCGTTCGCTGTAGGCTTTGAAAGATGGATTCCTATTAAAGGAAATATATCGCCTGGCAGTGAACTTTGAGCTATATCATTTTACAGGTATTATTTATGCTATTATAGCAACATCACACTAACTAGGGTTTAAAAAAATGGCATCAGGAAGAACGTGACCTTTAACTCTTTCACCGCCAGCGTTTTAAAAAAAAAGTTGCCAGCCAGCGCCAGCGTTTTTCATGATTTTCACCAAAGTTTAATGCCTTCCAGAAAATGTTCTTCTTTAAATATATAAACATACAATTTACCAAATGAAAGAACTGACCCTCTGCTTTCAAACAAAAAACAACGTTTTATCCTACCTTCAGTGGTTCTTTAGTAATCATCTTTTGAATATGGGTAGGTTTCTGCGAAAACACCACATTTTGAGCAAAAAGCTGACATAATTCAATTTTTGTGACAGACTTTTCATAGAGATCCCATTCAGAGCGATCTTTAAAACAGACACACAGCCGCTTGCCATAGGGCAATACTTCCGGGTTTAAAAAGTTGCGGAAAAAAGCCACCTGGTGGATAATAGCGGTATTGCGGAAAGACGGAAAATCTCGTCATTGGCAGGGAAGCGTTTTCTCTTAATTGACGAGATATCTCTGAGATTACTGAGATATTACTGAGATATCTCGTCAATGGCGGTGAAAGAGTTAATGTTAATGCATTAAATACTGTGAAATAACTGAATTTTATAAATTGTTACCCTTATTTATTGTATGGCTACAGATTTCTTCATAAATCCTAAAAGGAAAAAATCCATGTCATTATGTACTGATGTTCACATTGCTTAATACTATATTGAACAGAATTATAAATGCATTGTTCAGACATATTTGTGAACAATATTTGTGAGAAATGTGCCTTTCGTGTACATAGAAAGAGAAAGAAAAATGTGGGCAAAAACAAAAGTGTTGAATTTTTTCAATGTATTTTTACACTATATTTAATAGTGTACTTATAATAGTATACTACATTTCAGGAGTACAGTGTATGCTGCCAATGTGCCCATAGCATAACACTTAAAACATACTTTTTACTGTATTGATGACCATTTGCAAAGCAGTGGTTTCGCCACAGTTTCCTATGCTGCATCATGAAATGACACTTTGAGGAATGCCACCAGGGTTTGTGCATCTGAATTAACTGTGAAATTAGTCTGACTTATAGGCAATGAGGGATGATGTCACAAGTGCAGTGGATACCAGAAGGCGCAAACAGCTCATGTTAGCTTCTGTCATTCGGCAAGTCTGTCAAGCTGCACTGTAAAAAATAATATGCCCCATCTACTCAATAAAATTGTGGCAACAGATTACAAGCAATATCATTAATTACATTCAACAAATAAAAATTGAGTAAGATTTACTCAGTTAACTCCTTCATAGAAACCCATTCAAAAAGTCAAACTGCAATTTGCAATTAAAAAATTTATTAAGATTTAAACAAAAATATTGGGTATAGTAGTGTAAGGAACGACAGAGTCAGGATCCCAATGCAAAAGGTACTTTTATTTGACAATGAACAATGGACTAGATAGCCACTGAAGAATAGAGAAATGAGATGATGCCTCGGCCGTCCTCGACCTTCTCGACCCGGGGAATTACTCAGGAAACTGAACACCAAGGATGCATGTATGGAGAGATGGGAGAAACTTCGGCCGTCCTCGACCCTTCTGGACTCGGGGTATTACTCAGGAAACTGAACCCCAAGGATGTGCGTAGTAGAGAGATAAGAGATGCCCCAGCCATCCACGGCACGGGGAGCTACAAGGGTATCTGGCCCCAATATGGGGTGAGGCACGTAAGCCGCTTCTGCACGCATCGCAGCGCAGAAGCCTGAACGCAAGGGAACTCTCACCCAGGCTGCGGGGAGAAACCAATCGGATTACCAAGCCTCCTTATTACAGGCACAGACTTGACAGGCTAATACAAACTGTCTGACATCGGGACCCATAGAGGGCCACCAGAAACGTTGGCGGACGGCAGCCAAGGTTCTCCGAACTCCCGGATGGCAAACAAGCTTGGACTCATGGCCCCACTGGATGAACTCAGAGCGTAACGCTTCCGGAACCCACAGTCGACCCGCTGGACACTCAGCTGGCACTTCCCCCTCTCGACCGGCCTGCTCAACCCTCCGTTCGATGCCCCAACGCAGGGACCCACCACCCTCCCCTACAGGAGGATGGTTTCGTCCCTGGTGGGTTGAGGACCTTCGAACATACGGGACAGGGCATCAGGCTTGGTGTTCTTAGAGCCAGGCAGGTATGAGAGAGTGAAGTTAAATCGGTCAAAGAAGAGTGCCCAACGGGCCTGACGAGATGTAAGTCTCCTGGCTGAATGGATGTATTCCAAATTTTTATGGTCCGTCCAAACCAGGAAAGGCTCTGAGGCCCCCTCCAACCAGTGGCGCCACTCCTCCAAAGCCAGCTTAACCGCCAACAGCTCCCGATTACCTATTAGAGATGCGCAGATGGGCTATTATTTCATCCGCAACCGCATCACAAAACTCATCATCCGTCCGCCATCCATCCGCACCAACGTTTCTGACCAGTTTTCAAAACCGCACCCGCCTGCCATCCACTAACTGGGCGATGCTAAGCGCTGCTGATGACAGCCGCGAGACTAGAATATCAGCAGTGAACTCTGTCTCCGTTCGGCACACAGGGACAAAAAAATATTAAATAGCCTAAATTAAACGCACAAATATAGCCTGCACTGGTGTCATCCTGATTTACCACTTTGTAAAACGTATTCCAGGCAACCATTTTCTGACCTTCTATTTCCTTTGTTTTTAATTCTCATTTTTTGAGTTTGCCACGTACCTCCTTCGCCGACGTTGATAAGAGCTGTGTCAAAATGCGTCCTCATTTCTCTGCGCTGTTAATGTGATATAACGAATGGATCCTTAACAGCTGAGGCTATCCCAAACAATTAAAACCTTTATTCACTAAAATTGTGTATTTATTAGAAAACTTTTTCTTGTCACTGTTTTAGTATTATAAGTTATGTTTTGTGTTAATATTATTCTGTTTATGTTGCGTATATTTCTAAGGTTGATTATTTGATATACTGTTGAATAGTTTAATCTACATCAATGTGTCATGTTTTCTAAAATAAATTAATATTTTTCTGATTACATATTCATTTTAATAAGTCAGAAATGTTTCCGCTGTTTTCTGCTGACAGGCGCGGTGGGCGACTACTGGGGGCGCGTGCAACAGGTGACGCAATAATGGGTCCTCAGAAGGCTAGACCGTCTCATTTCAGTTCTCTTCGCGAACTTCTGAGGCTGCCACCTTGAAAGACTGAGTGCTCACCTTTTAAGGTTGCATGCTTAGAAGGACACAGCTAATAACAAGCAGTCAATCCGCCACCCGCACGAATTTAATTAAAATATTATTTTTCGTCACATCATCCGCCCGATCCGCGGTTTATCCGCGGATATCCGCGGCTGTAACCGCCAACCGCGCATCTCTATTACCTATGTCATAATTACGCTCTGCTGGGTATAGCTTGTGTGAGAAGTAGGCACATGGATGCACCTTGCCATCTTTAGAGGACCTCTGAGATAAAACAGCGCCGACCCCGACATCAGAAGCGTCAACCTCAACAATAAATTGAGCTGCTGGATCTGGAATAGAAAGAACAGGAGCAGAGATAATCCGAGACTTTAAATTATCAAAGGCTTCCTGAGCCACTCTATTCCAAGCAAACCTGGTTTTAGTTGAGGTGAGAGCCGTAAGTGGCTGAACAACCTGGCTGTAGTAACGGATAAATTGCCGGTAAAAATTGGCGAAACCAAGAAACCGTAACAGCTCCTTACGGGACACGGGAACAGGCCATTGGGCGACTGCTTTTACCTTGGCGGGGTCTGGACGTATCTCACCAGCGGCTATGACAAAACCCAGGAACAAAACCGACTTCTGGTGGAATTCGCACTTCTCTGCCTTAACATACAGCTGGTTCTCTAAAAGGCGTCTAAGAACTCTGCGAACGTGTTGAGTGTGTTCCTGCATAGAGGGAGAAAAGATGAGTATGTCATCTAAATACACAAAGACAATAATGTCTCTCAACACATCGTTAACCAGAGCCTGGAAGACAGACGGAGCGTTAGAGAGCCTGAAGGGCAGAACGCAGTACTCAAAGTGTCCAGTAGGGGTGTTAAAGGCTGTCTTCCATTCATCCCCCTCTCGTATGCGTACCAGATGATAAGCATTGCGCAAATCAAGCTTGGTGAAGATCTGGGCTCACTGTAAAAGCTCAAAGGCAGATGACATTAAAGGAAGGGGGTAACGATTCTTAACAGTAACATCATTTAATCCTCCGTAATCAATACAGGGACGAAGAGAGCCGTCCTTCTTCTTAACAAAGAAAAACCCCGCCCCTGCGGGCGAGGTGGAGGGTCGGATGAGACCAGCACGAAGGGCATCATTAATATACTTGTCTATAGCCTCTCTTTCTGGACCAGACAAAGAATAAAGTCTACCTTTAGGCGGGGTCGTGCCCGGGAGGAGATCGATAGCACAATCATACGGCCGGTGAGGAGGAAGGGAAGTGGCCCGGGCTTTACTGAAAACCTGGCCAATGTCGGCATACTCCGCCGGGACCCCGGTCAAATCAGCCGCCGGTACCTGCGAAGGGGAAGACACAAGAGCAGAAACAGCGGAACCCAAACAAGACACATGAACCACCCATGCCCCAAAATAATGGGTGACAAAGTGGCATGAAGCAGGTACAGCACAATCTTCTCACGTTGATTACCAGAGACAAGAAGACTTACAGGAGTAGTGCAGTGAGTAATCTGTGCCATCTGCTTTCCGCGAAGAGACCAGACCTCCAGAGCAGCCTTGAGAGGAACAGTGGGAAGGCCCCAGGAGAGAGGCAATTCGTGGTCAATGAAATTGCTCTCTGCCCCTGTGTCGAGAAGTGCGGAGGTGGCAAAATCCTGCCCGGCGAAGGATACAGTGACTGGCATTCTGGTGCAGGAGGTTGGGGAGAATTCAGGAGTAGAAGCGCCCACCAGGACTCCCGATATCACTGATGGGCGAGGGCTTTTAACAGACAGATCTTTGCCATATGGCCTGGCTTGCCACAGTAAAGACAGAGTGCATTAAGAAGCCGGCGTTCCTTCTCCTTGGCAGATAGACGGAAACTGCCCACCTGCATAGGTTCAGGTTCAGGCGAAGAGGAATTGGGAGAAGGTTGTGGTCGGCGAGGAGACAAAGGTCTTCTGGGCTGACGAAGAGCTCGGCACGAAGAACGTAAGGATCTGCGGGCTTTGATATGTAGAGCCAGATTGATAATTGCCTCCAGAGATTCAGGTAGTTCATGTAAAGAAATCTCATCCTGAATACCATCGATAAGTTCATCCACAAAGCGCGCCCGAAGGGCTTCCTCATTCCACCGACAGGCGGCAGCAAGAGTCTTGAATTCAATAGCATAATCTGTCACGGACAATCCAGGCTGGGAAAATCGAGTCAAACGGGCAGCGGCGGCATCGCTGCGGGCACTACGGTCAAACAGCCTCTCCATCTCACCTCGAAACTCCTCGAAAGAACCACAACAAGGGTCATGGGAATCCCAAACAGCCGTGGCCCAATCCTGGGCCTTGCCGACCAGACGAGTTATGACATACGCCACTTTAGTGCGTTCAGAGACATAACGGCGGGGCTGGGGAGCGAAGATGAGCGAGCACTGCGATAAGAAAGCTCGGCATGCGGCAGGATCTCTGTCATGTGGTGGAGAATCTGTTACATGGGGCTCCCTTTCAGATGGAGATGAAGGAACGACAGAGTCAGGATCCCAATGCAAAAGGTACTTTTATTTGACAATGAACAATGGACAAGATAGCCACTGAAGAACAGAGAAATGAGATGATGCCTCGGCCGTCCTCGACCTTCTCGACCCGGGGAATTACTCAGGAAACTGAACCCCAAGAATGCATGTATGGAGAGATGGGAGAAACTTCGGCCATCCTCGACCCTTCTGGACTCGTGGAATTACTCAGGAAACTGAACCCCAAAGATGTGCGTAGTAGAGAGATAAGAGATGCCCCGGCCGTCCACGGCACGGGGACCTACACTGGTATCTGGACCCCAATATGGGGTGAGGCACGTAAGCCGCTCCTGCGCGCATCGCAGCGCAGAAGCCTGAACGAAAGGGAAATCTCACCCAGGCTGCGGGGAGAAACCAATCGGATTACCAAGCCTCTGCAGCGGGACACCGCAGGTGAAGAATCAGGAAGGCTGATGATATAATTCCAACTGGCTTTCAACTGGGGCATAGGCAGCAGTGGTGTAGTGCAGGGTATACGCAGGTATACGGAGTATACCCACCTCTTTATTTGATGGCATGGGGTATACCCACTTGTACTGGGGGCATACATTAAGAGTATACCCACTTCTCCAGACACCACTATACCACTGATAGGCAGTCTATAGACACGGAGGAAAAAGTAATAAGCAACCACAAACGAATATAATCCTCAGATAATAAGTCACCGCTGCTCGCTGTGAAGGACCAGAGAATGATGGCACAGTCTTTGGAGGGAACAGATAACTCAATAGTTCAACAGCGGGTAGAAAATCCACAGCGGGGAGATACACAATCCACAGATAGAGAATCAGTAGCTGAATATCTGAAATAACGAGAAGCCGACAGCACAGACCAGTATATATGATAAGCTAAACATGACACGACACGATATGGCGGACTCGTAACCACTGAGGGGAAGAGAGAGACTTTATACAACTGCCGATTGGGAAATAAACAAGCTTCAGGTGATGATGACGCGGTGAGGAAATCACAGAGAACCGGAACACCTGTGAGAGGCGCGCACGTGGATCTGTGAAACAAACACAAAACAACAAAGGACAACAGGCACACATCAACCGGTAAGACCGAAATCATGACAACTAGACAAAGAACTAGCACTATACAATAAAAATATTATGCCATATCTACCCAATAAAAGTGTGGCAACAGATTACAAGCAATATCATTAATTAAATTCAACAAATAAATATTGAGTTACAATTACTACATAAACTCATTAATAGTAACCCATTTAAAAAGGTAAACTGCAATTTGCAATTAGAAATTAATTTAAATTTAAACAAAATATTGGGTATACAGGACAAAGACCTAGCACTATTCAATAAATACTATTCAATTATACTATTTTCATTTAACATCATGATTTAAAATGTATCCATTAATAATATTATTAGTAATGAGCAGTGATGCCACAGTTACTTCGAAAAAGTAATCTGATTACTGATTACTGATTACTCCTTTAAAAAGTAACTTAGTTACTTTACAGATTACTTGATTTTAAAAGTAACTAATTTAGATTACAAGTTACTTTATTAGTTACAATCCAGCAGCTGCCAACAACACCCCACCCCCTCAACATAAAAATGACAACCAGTTTTGCCAACACTCACTTTATTGGAAGTGCATTTTTAACAGTAACGTCAACAATGTGTCTCCTGACGTTTTAAGTTGAACTGTTGTGTTTTAAAAAACTAAAATGTTTTTATAAAAAAATAAAAAGTCTTTCTTGACTTCACTTAACAAAAATACTTGTTTTTATAAAAAATAAAATAATGACATTCTTTCTTGAATTCACTTAAAATAAATTAACATAAAAAATACTTGTTTTTTTTATAAAAAATAAATAAAATAAAGACAGTCTTTGTTGACCTGACATTCTTTTGTTAATACTGTAATGGCAAAACTTACTATTTATAATCTACATTGTTTATAAATGTAATTATTCAATTCTTTTTAACATGTTTTATGAACATTAAACCTGTTGCTCACAGCATTAGAACTTTGGCCTAATCTTATGTTGTAATCGATGTTATGAGGAAAACAGTGGAGTGGGGCTAGTAAACCAGTGGTTGTACCTCATTAACAGAAGCTTCTCAAACCTCTTGTCAGAAAGTCTATTTCTTCTAGGCGTGAGCACCAAACCTCCCAGACTGAAAAGGCGCTCCACAGGAGCGCTTGATGGGGTTGGAGTGTTATACTTCAAGAAAATGTTTTTTATGTTTGGAAACTGATGCATAATCTGAAGCTCATAGGCTGACCTCAGGTAGTCCATGACTTCATTTTCTGCACACTACGTCTCCTCTGGCTCTGCCTCAAAAGTGAAAAAGTCCATCTCACCTTGGCTGGCAGGTGTGGTGGGCACACTGGCAGGGCTCTGTGCTGCAGGAGGAGTTGTGCGGCGACACTCTTCTATCAGAAGCTCTTTAACTCGCTCCCTCCTACCTGCATCTCTCAGCCATCTGAGTTTGAATTTTGGATAACTGACAGCTGCGAGAAGAGCATCTTTGCCATCCAGCACACTGGCAAAACGAGGCTGGATAGCCTGAAAAATATAATTGATATGTTTATGCCTACAAGGCCTACTATTGATAATGTCATTGAATTTCTTGCAAACCATGCCTAATGGTTACTTACTGACATTTGTATTTGTTTTAATCTTCTTTTGCAATGATAATGAATATTCTGTTCCATGAAGGGCTGCCTAACGATTAGTCGCGACTAATTTTTTGCAGAATAAAAGTTTTTGTTTACATAATATATGTGGGTGTTTTGTGTATTATAATTATGTATATATAAATCCACATGCATACATGTATACTTTTAAGAAAACAATACATTTATAAAATAAATATTTACATTTATAATATAAATTATATATATAAATATAAAAATGTATATACACATATTTATTAAATACACACACACACACACACACACACACACACACACACACACACACACACACACACACACACGTGTAAGCAATAAGGTACGAGAGGCTGTGCTGTATCGTGAATAAGTAACGGCTGAAGGGCGTTGTTCAGCCGTTGCTTGTTCACGATGCAGCACTTGCCTCGAGTACCTTATTGCTTTTATAAAACGGTTACCACACAATATTAAAGTAAAAAAAAATATTAGTGCAACTTTCATGAAGTTAAATCAATAAAAGCATTCCTTCCGCTAGAAAAAATAGTCCCTGACTGCGAACAACAACATGAAAGCTCAAATAAAAACAACAAACTGTTCTCAGACTTTGTCTCATTATATGTTTGTGTTGCTAAGGGTGTTGCTAAGGGCGCAGTGATTTTAAATAGAACTGTTGGGTGAAGCGGTCATAGCAGTGTTTTATTGTGAATAAAGCACACCTATTGACCAATCAGAATCAAGGATTGGAACTAACCGTTTTATAAATATATTTATACATAATTATTATAAACAGTACACCCACATATATTATGTAAACAGCCCTAGTTCCATGTTATATTATACCATAAATTGTGTGATTCAAGAAATTTCAACTAGCTTAAAAGATGGAACATACCTGCACTATGGCATCTGGAAGGCCTGCAGTCATCCTGAAGCATCTTTCACATCCAGAGTCTTCTGCATCAGAACTTCAAGTGTGGGTAGTCAAGTGCCATAAGGACAGTCGCCTTGTAAAATGTCCAGTGCTGCAGTCAGAGGCTTCATGGCGGGGCAGTACTCATGCAGGAACTGGTACTCTTTGTCTTTAAAGCACTTAATTCCCAGCTTGGTGCACAGAGTATTCAGCTCACTCATGGGGATTTCTGCAATTCTCTTTAAAGCATCAAAAAAGGAATTCCATCTTGTGGATGTTGGTACCAGGAGCTTTCTTTTGCTGACTTCCTCCACTGTTTCTGATGCAATGGAAGATCTACTTGATTTGGTCCAAAGAGCTGTGCATTTTGCTGTGCTGCTTCTATACACAGTCTTGCTCTCTGCATTGGAAGTTATATATTTCTCCACATCATTTGTGGAGATGAGGTTGATGGTGTGTGAAGCACACCTGTGGTGCGGGGGAAGAGACAGCTGGCCATCACTCTCATACTCAGCTGAGAGGATTTCTGACAGATCTAAAAAAGTGACATCATCATCGTATGTGGGGGTGGACTCTCCGTCCGTCTCATCATCGGACTCTGTGACAGGCTGATAAACTTTAAACGCCTTGACAAAGTTTGATCCGTTATCAGTCACTGTTGCAACTACTTTGTTGATTAGTCCATATGACGAGTGAATGTTTTCGATTTCTGCACCAATAACATCATACGTGTGTCTACCGCGAATTCTCCTACATGCCAATGCAGCCTTGTCGCGCTTTAATGTGGATTTACTGATCCAGTGGAGCGTCACTCCCATATAACCTCTGTTGTTAGCAGTCCAAATATCCGCGGTAGTTGACACAAAGTCGACCTCATTCAACTTCCTTCAGATTTCTTTCCATCACTGCATACTCATTCTCCATATAATAAGAAAAGGCTGTTCTGTGAGGCAGCTCGGCATTTACAGTCGTAGGGATCTTGTTTATTATGTCACGAAACGAGGGCGAGTCAACCGTGTTTAAGGGCAGCATTTCCTCTACAACATACTGCCCGACCAACTTCTTCAACTCTCCCACTTACTGGTTTTGCACCGAAGTCCAACTTTTGTTGTTTGGGTGGTGGGGGACCTCCTGTCTGCTTCGCACCACCGGGTGGCAGGGGCGCCGCTAGCAATTTTGGGCCCTATGAAAGAATAGGAGGTCGGCCCCCAGTGCCCCCCACCATTTCACACCAAACATACAACATGCAATTTAATAATACACAACTATTTCTTTTGCTATTGTTTTGACCACAATTAACAGTATTTATAGACTTACAATGTCTGCAGCTAAGATAATTTTGTGCAATGTAAATTGTATTGAAAAATACAGTAATCAAATAATCAGAGAAAATGCAACATTATTAAACATAGATTAAAGATAATTGTGACCCAATTAATAAGATAATTGGTTATTTGTGGTTTACTGTTTTCCACATAAAATCTTCCTACATAATGTAAAGAACATTTTGTGAAAATATAAACTTGATATCTTTAATGTTGACTGAGTAATGTTATGTCAGCGATTGAAATCATAGTGAAATTAATGCTTGAAATCCAACTGTGATGCTTTTTATCTCACAATAAGATTTGAGGCTTTAGTCTGATTTTCAGAGGTCAGTCACAGTGACATACTGTATTCTTGAGCTGTTACACACATCAATGACATTGTAACATTTAAAAATGGCGAACAACAACAATGCATCTTTTCTATACAGTTACCTTATGCCTCAAATAAGACTGGGTCAAAAACGCTTGACCAAAGCCTGTATTATAATTATTAGCATTATTTATAAGATGAGTAACAGGTTTCACACACCAGCAGCTACACTAAAGCAAAAATCAACAGATCATTGAAACCGAGAAAACAGCTATGCTCTTAAATGAGTATTCAGACTGTTTATTAATCAACGGGACTCTAAAATGAAATGAATGACAACTATAGCAGATTACGACAGATTTCCATTGATTTCTTAAAGCTGTTGCAAGGTGAGAAGCTTTAATATACATTATTATATAGCTGGACCAGGGCCAGATTAACACTTTGTTATACCCTGGGCAACAATATTCAAGGGCCCCATCATCACGACCCCAGGATCACCATAATATGGTCATATACAGAATATATTACTGTAATATACAGTAAATATACTCAATACTTCAAATTCTAACTGTCATCAGGTGTATTTTTGATTTACAAATATTTAAATGCTCATACAAATGCATTACCATTGTCTAAAAATGAAAATAGGCTTTTACTTAATTATTAAGACCATCATATAGCCTAATATTAGACACCCAAACCAAAGTGAAGAAAATTATCTTTAATTTGCAAGTCTGAACTGAACATCAACGCGGACATTAATTTCCTCACAGAAGTTTAAGATCATAAAGGCTACATCTTGAACGTAGATATACAAATGAACACAGAGAAAGTAAGTTTAACACTGAAGCACAAGCAAACATGCTGGAAGGCAGCTAAAAACCATCAGGACATATACACGGTTTATTTTATTTTATTGGAGCCTTACCTCCAGATAAAGTAATAAACTGGATTGATGATTTAAATGTTGTTTACTTACATGTGTGTTGTGAAATCTCCGGATTTTATGTTGTGCACTACTCCACTCGTTCACTTCTCCACATGTTTGTTTACAGTGTCGCGTGAGCAGCTACACTGCAGGTTCGACTTCATTTGGCGCTAAGCAGACCTCTTGGTGATGTCAAAGTACCGCGAGAGCGATTCAAAGCAGATTTCTCCATGTGATAACTGGAATCGCTCTCGCGGTACTTTGCTGTCACTCGTCTGTGGGTTCTTGTGGGGCCACACCAGTCTGCTCCCCAGTCACTTCGCGCCGCTATAGTAATTTGATTTCATCCATGTCTCGTTTTTTTCTGTTGTAGCAGTAGTAAGATCCTTTGACCCACCTCATGCGGACTGACCAATGAGGAGAGGGTCTTAACTTGAGGCCCTCTCTTCATTGGTCAGTCCGCATGAGACTGACTCTCAACCGCTCTCAACTCACGTCAAAGTCATAACGCCGCGCGTCTCTCTTTGCAGCGCAAAAGCCCGTGTTGACAGTTTGTTTAATATAAAGCTGCCAGTGGGAGATTACCAGATACAGTATTTTGCTCGTGCCCTTGCTGCCCTGGGCCCTTTGGAGATCTTGGGCCCCTGGGCAATTGCCCAGTTGCCCGTATGGTTAATCCGGCCCTGAGCTGGACTAGTTTAGCCTTCATTGCATTTCTGTTTTATCACAATCAACTATTCTAGACTGCCTAAAAATACTTCCTTGGCATATTGCGTTACAAAACATTAGAGTGTGTAACCGATCGCATTTCTAGTTTATGTTAATTACCTTATACGGGCAAAGTTCATTAAAACAGCTTATAAGGGCTGACTTCACGTTAGAATCATAACACAAAACAGGGAACGTAAATCACCTTGTGTTTTTTTTAAACTGAGGTGAACAGAGCAAAGACTTTACAGTGGAAAGAAAACTGCATTGTATTGCTCCAGCGTCACATTGTGTAAACTGCATTTATAGTAAGGAAGTGCACATATGCAGATATCATAGCAAATAGCAGTAAATACACACACCTTGCTCTCTTGTGAAGTTCACTCCGCACTGTGAGTCCATGGCGTGGATTAAAGAAGGCGCTAAAACCTAGAGTAAAGACGTTGCGGAGCTAAGAGGGGTCAGCTTAAAGGAGGTTGCGTTTGCGGCACTGTCCTTGGCTGGGGCCCCAAAAAATTCATGGGCCCTTAGAATCGTCCTAACTTTTCCCCCTCTTTACGGCCCCCCTGCCGGGTGGGACTTGCTCTGTAAGTTTGACTGTGCCGTGTTGCGACTCCAAATGTTTTTTTTTAATTTGACGTAGTGTTTTTGTAGCTGGATAGCACTTTGTCGCCAGCACAGAGTGTACACCGAACCTTAATATTGCCATCTTTAGCTGACACAAACTCAAAATAGTGACGTATTTCCAGCTAGAAAACGCGCATCTCTCTCCTCGCTCCATGTTGTTTACGTTTGTGTCGCTAACACGTGACGTGAACTGCCCTCATGCTGAAAAGGTGACTTGTCGCATGCCTGACTTTACTTCCCGAGACACAAGAGGAAATATATAAAAAATATAAATTTTTACTAAGGAAAATTACAAAAATAGTAACGCACAGTCATGACTTGGATAAGTAATTTTAATCTGATTACTGGTTTGGAAATATTAACACGTTAGATTACTTGTTACTGAAAAAAGTGGTCAGATTAGAGGAACGAGGTTACTAAGTAACGCGTTACCGGCATCACTGGTAATGAGTATTATATCTGATTTCAGAATGACAGACAAAGATGAATCAATTCTTATTTTATTGCAGTCAAAAGAACAGGAAAGCATCTCATTTTAATTGGTGTATTTGTAACCGTGTAAACTTCTAAAAGTATTTTACAGTCTTTAAAGAAAACGGTCCACATTTCCCGACTACGAAAGATTCCATGTTTGTGTTCTGCTACATTGATTCACACCCAGAACATCAGACAGCAGTTTAGACCTAATGTACTGTAATCAGTTTATAAACTTTGAAGAATCCAGCTCCAAGAAAAGTTTCTAAAACACCTGAAAAGATGCCTGGGATACTGGAGATTCAATGCATAGATCCAATCCAAGGAGGATAAAGCATTCCCTGGGAACACCTTTAAGGCCTCGATAACAATTCCAGCATCCTTTGGGCTGCCACTCCTAGAAGATCCATTCTTTACAATTACAGCCTTCACAAGCTGCTCAAGTCCCACATCTTCATCTTTATCCTGCAACATTAAACAGGAATTATATCTTAAAACCTTTATAAATTTATACAGCTTGAATACTGAAATAATCAATACATTAAACTTGTATATTAAAATGTTTTGAAGAAAACTGATAATAAATTCTCATTATAAGTAGGGCAAATCTTTTCCCTACATTTTTTCTGTCACACCATAGGAAACAGTCACATATTTATTTGTTAACCAAGTTACTCACATGTGTATATACAAACACATACACTATATACACAATATAATATATACAATATATTTTTTAATAATATTCCTCAGCTTTTGTTGTGAATATAGTTCTCCCTCAGCAATGTTTCACGTTGCCTGCAGGAAATTGCAGTACAGGCCTTCATGAACACACAATTTAGTTAATAGGTCGCAAAATAAATAATGTTAATTTTACATTATGTAGAAAGCTTAAACATTTTTAAAAGATAACGTATACATTTAATATCTTCCTCACCTTTTGTGGAATTAAATGAATAAGGTTACATTTCCCTTCAGTTTTGCTTCAAGTTTTGGTGGGCAGCAGAAAACTCCAGTAGTACGCCTTTGTCTAACAATTCAGGAAGCCACGCAGGGCTTCGCAATTGAACACACAATTAATTTACAGCGGAGAATAGTTTTACATTACCATTTTAATCGAATACTTTGTGGATATAATTAACACAAAACTAAATAAACCGAAAAAGACAGCAGTAAAGTCACACTTATCTTTAAAACACGAACGTCCTCAGAGCGAGCAAGCGGATTAAGAGAACCCACCCATTCAGATGAACAATAGGATTGGTCAGTTTTTCTGTCTCTTAAAATGAGTTATAGCTGGACCACCAATCGCAGGCCGTTTCTGAGTCCGAAGGGTGCAGACTGTGGAGGTCACATATGCAGACTGCATACGCCATTAAGCCTGGTTTGTTTAAGTTAACTAAGTATTACATTCGCAAGTCATACGCATATTACAACAATTTACGATTAACTAAGAATAAAAGTCACCTTGTTAATATGCTGAAATAAGGGAGTCTTGATGACGAATGCATTCTAGATATGCGACCTTCTAAGGTCCTAAAGCTGAAGTTACGTCCAAACCCAGCTCGTATTAATCCTTATTGTAATCAATATTTACGAATTACAAACAAATTATTCAAAGAAACACTGCTTATAGACTTATAAGACCAAAGATTGCCCGTTAAATTTACCCGAAATGAATTTTATCCACAGTTTAAACACTACATTGACGTAACAGCCAGCAGTGATTTTCAGCAAGACTGGCCGAGGTGAGGCGCCATTGTCCGGTATATAATAGCGCTGAGCGCCCGCTGATTATCTGGAGCTCCCATCGCCAAAAACTCGAAGGAAATATTTAAATAGGCGATATCTTTATGAACCTACTGCAGATTTTTGTTTAAAAAACATACATTCTCGACTGAAATGCTTTCAAAACTTTGAATTTTTTG
This sequence comes from Misgurnus anguillicaudatus, assembly GCF_027580225.2. NCBI lineage: Eukaryota > Metazoa > Chordata > Actinopteri > Cypriniformes > Cobitidae > Misgurnus > Misgurnus anguillicaudatus. Next base: position 12,327,686 of record NC_073348.2, read on the forward strand.
CACAACAACAGAAATATTTCCTAAATCCGTCTGCTCAGCGCTCCCTACCTGCATTTCAACCTGAACTGGTTTTTAATTTAAAACAGCTCATTTGTATTACGTTGGATTTATTTAGTATTCACTACATTCACAGATACACAATAAGAATAGCTAAATCCTTCACAAAAACAATAAGTAGTTTTTATTCCAGTCATTTTTAAAGAATTTTAACACAAAAAATTACCAAACTACATGAAATTAATTTTATTAAATAAAGTTTACATATTCAATTTCATCAAATCAACTAGCCTGCAGAATGACTTTTTACAGTGTGTCCTAAAAATATATTCGCTTAGTCAGATAGTTTAAAATGGTTAATGGCTAGCGAGAGTTTTAAGCGGTGTGCTGTTCCCTGCCCTCGACTTTACATAGGCATAATCGGGCAGCTCTTGAGTGTGATGTCTTTAACACTCTGTTCCTGGGCAACTTAATTTGATAAAGAGGGCAATATTACCGTCCCTCAGTTTCATTGCCTCAACTCATTGTGCCTGTATTGCTCGCTTCACCTTTTCCAGAAGCTGACATGCTCTGTTTGCACTTCCCTTTTATGCTTGTGATGTCATCTCTTGTTGCCTATAAGATGGAGTAGTTTCACAGTTTATTCAGATCCGTGAAGATCCCCAAAGTGTAATTTCATGATGCAGCATCTTGTTCCCTATCTCAAGGAACAGAGGTTACAGTTGTAACCGAGACGTTTACCCTTGTTTTTGTAGCAAAACCGTGGTTATTTAAGTTAATGGTGCTAACTAGCACTAAAGACTTGTAATCTTTCTGTTTTATATACTTTAAGATTCTTGAAAAATCCTGCAGAGACAGCCCTAAAGTATCTGAATGACGTTCTTGGTGAAAACCTTCTATTTAAGAGAGAGCTGGATTTGAGTAAACATGAACTACGAAAATCAGGATTGAAGGATCTTGCTGCTGTACTGGAGGATAAGCACTGCAAAATAAAGACACTGATGTAAGTTACTATTTAAATCTTTGTTGTCTTTAGAATATGTTTCTTGAGAATGGGAGTGTAACCAAACTTCTTAAAAAATGTGACCAAGAAGGGATTATATAAATAATAAATAAAATTTGGCCCAGAACTAAAACCCTGGAGAATACTAGTGGTAACTGTAGATGTTCTAGATTGAAAATAGCTGAGCTGTACAATTTTTTTAGCATGAGCTGTACAATTTTTTTAGCATGAGCTGTACAATTTAACACTTTGATAAATGCTTAGATGAAATGCTTTGTGTTCTCCTTCTGTAGCCTCAATGACAAACCCTACATCAGAGAAGAAGATTGTGCTGCTCTGGCTTCAGCCTTTATATCAAACCCTTCAAACCTGATCAAGCTGGATCTGAGCAGGATCAAACTTAAAGATTCAGGAATAAAGTGTTTCTCCACTCTGTTTGAGAATTTACAGTGTAAACTGGAAAAAATAAAGTAAGTATTAAGCAAAAGCTAATATAAATATGTAATAACTTTACTGTGAAAAGTTTTTGTATATCTTATAGCCGGGTAAAAGCAGGAATAATAATAATCTGAATAAATTATAAGAATAAGAATATGATACATTTAATAAATTAAAAGTATTCTTCAACACTATTTATACATGTTATTTATTTTTTCAAATAATAAACAAAACACATTATCACTATATATGCATTGGCTACACTTGAATGTATAAATCATTTATTATATTACTATCTTAATTAATAAATATATTAATGATGCACAGTGCTTTAAGTGGGCCGGAACGCGCCGGTACTCAGTACCGTCATTTCTAAATATAGCTCTTGAGCGTACCACCACCTCTCCCTGAGCCCAGAACGTGCTTTTAGCATACCGGAACGCTCATTTGCACATCTGTTTAAATCAGAGGTTTTAATCCTTTGGCTGCGCTGCCGCTTTTCAGAGTGCTCTTCACAATGTACACTTCCTAATTCGTCCCACCGAGAGCAGAGACTACATTACCCATACACCCTTGAGTTTACAAGTTAGAAGAGCATGCGTCACCTTTGCTGTCAGTCAGCCTCAACGTGGTGTGGAGAGGTGTGTGTTTGTGTGTGAAACGCACAACCATAGCTGCTCGGTTAAAATGAAAATACAATGAACACTTAATATGCCCTGATTGTTTTAGACTCTGAGTAGTAAAAGAACAAGGTCAGAATCAGAGGACTTGCTGGCTGACATCCCACCAAGCCAGAATGATAGCTGCAGGTCAGACGCAAGCCTTTTCCCTTTTGAAGGTACTGTACGTGATAATCTCCGCTGTCGCGGCTGTCAGTTTTGTTCCCCTCGAAACAACTTCGGATTTCCTCAGGCGATGTGCAGAGTAAAAACATTCTTGAAATTGTAATAGACATTTAGTTTAATTGCTAAACTACAAGTGAACAAAATTTCAATTAATTTGAACGACGCGCACAGTAGTTTTACCACCCACAAAATGGAAAACAATGGGACAAAATAAATGACTTTCGAGTTTCAAATGGCCAGTATTTTGTTATTCTTGAACCCATAGACATGGTCTTGGTGTCATTTTAAAGCTTTTGTTTTTAAGCTCTTTCTACCTGAACAACTAGTTTTAGCATTTGACCATGCTGAAAATTTTACTTGCATATCTACCTTTTGCACATTTTATTTATGTTCAATAGCTATTTCTAGCTCAAGCAAATCCACAAACTTATATAAGGATTTATTATTTTTTACAAGGTCGTCTGTTGACTGCTGAATATAAAACCCCTTCAATATAGAAAAAAAATAAATAGTACCGGCACTTCTTTTGGGCCACTTAAAGCACTGAGATGCAATAAGTAAATGTAAATTATTGTAAATGCCAAATAATCAAATGCTAAATGTGTTTCTATTTTTGCAGTATTATTGAATTATATTTATTTATTCTCCAAGGTTGAATTGTGTTGATATTACGAAAGAAGGTTGTACTCTTCTGGCTTCAGCATTAAATGCAAATCCTTCACATCTTCGAGAGCTGGATCTGACTGGAAATAAAATAGAAGATTGCGGAGTCACAGAAATCTCAACTCTACTGAAAAATTCTGAATGCAGACTGGAGAAACTGAGGTTTGAATTTTTGTTATTATAATTATGAATTAATTCATAATTATTAGGCTTATTAAGATTGTTAGATTTTTTAATATTGAATGTTTATAATAAAGGCATTAATATAGGTAGCCGTAATATATAAGTGAATAAGTAATGAAAAGGAGCAGGAAATCAGTCACAATAAGGTATAGTGTCCAGCCCCCCCAAGGGATTAAAATGCCCCCCCCCCAATTGTGTCTTAACATGAATCAACTTGTGCTTGCAAATGTTAAGACGTCACTAAAAGCATATACACTAAGACTTTTCACCCTGTGCTCAACCCTGGGTTATCCCTGGGTTATCATTTTAAACTGAAGCAGTATTATTTCCACATTTTACCAGGGGTTTGAAAACCCTGCTCTTAAGCAGGATAAACATTGCATTTGCTGGGTTAACCCCACATTGCAGTGCAAAACGTGTACTGTGTGAAATGAGGTTACAGTGAAACTGTGTGTACAGTCACAGAAACTGCAATTCCTAGGCAAAGGGCGACTGCACTTCAGATGATAAAATATAAGTTTGATCTATTTTGGATGCATTTCGTCACAACATAATTCCCACAGTTACATTTTTGTTATGCCATAGTTTGTGTAAGTTTATTATTTTTCTGTAATTTGGAAAAAATATGAAGGAGTGTTTCAAAACTTTTAACCAGGTGTGTGTGTGTGTGTGTGTGTGTGTGTGTGTGTGTGTGTGTGTGTGTGTGTGTGTGTGTGTGTGTGTGTGTGTGTCGCTTGTGTGTGTTATATTTAGACAGCATTAATCTGAGGGTATTTTTTTCTGTAGACTTTCAAACTGCAGCATTACAGAAGAAGGTTATAAATCTTTAGCTTTAGCTCTGGAGTCAAATCCCTCACACCTGACAGAGCTGGATCTCAGAGGAAATGATCCTGGAGAATCAGGAGTAAAGATGCTCATTGATGTAAAAAAGAAATCAAACTATACACTGAAAACACTGAGGTGAGACATAAACACAATAAATAAAACACAAACGCATGTGTATGTTGCTCTTAATACCCTGCATCACAGTGACAAAGTCACTTCAGGATTACAACATGTTTTATTAGCTTGTTATATCCAGTACTGTATCTTCTGTGTTTTATCCCAACAAATCTACATCTGAACTCGCAGACTTAAATAATTCTGCAACTTCCCTCTTTTTCAGGCTTTTAAAAAGTCCTGAAGCTGAGAAAGGCTGTCAGTATGTGATGAATGTTGTCCATGAAAACCCTTTACTCATGACAGAGCTGAAACTGACTCAAATTAAACTACAAGACACAGAAGTGAAGCACCTGGCTGCTCTTTTAGAGGATAAGCACTGTAAACTAAAGACAATACAGTAAGCATTTCTTTGGTGCCAATTTATTATACTTGATACCTTATTTTCAATTGAATTAAAAGTATTTTAAAATACATAAATTACATAAAAAAGAGGATTTAAGAATAAAAATGTATGTTCTTTGATAAGGTTTAGGGAACTAACATAAGTGAGTCAATGATGAATCATATACTGTAGATTTATGTATGAAATTACTTGAATAATGTTTTTAACCTATGTTTTCATTCTCTGCAGGTTTGATTATAACTGTATTTCAGAAAGCGGCTGTGCTGATCTGTTGTCAGCTTTTAATTCTAATCCTTCAAACTTAAAAGAGTTGGATCTGAGTGGAAATCAACTCGGAAACGCAGGCATCGAGAAGATCTCCACTTTGCTGAAAAATTCACTATGCAGGCTGGAAAAACTGAAGTATGTATTTTTATTGTATAAATATTTCTGTATATTAATTTAAACATGTAAATGTCTGTTTGACTGTCATAGTGAAAGATAAAATAGCATATTTAATTTTTTTCACAGTTTACACTGTCAAATAAATAACATGCATGATTCTTATATATTTTAGTTATAAACTTTTGATATGGACATTTTGTTTAAATTTATAACATGTAGTTGTGTACAGAAGCTGTTGTTCCCAAGGAAGTTAAATAAAATATTATTTTTTTAATAGGTTTTCAAACTGTGGTATTACCGAAAATGGTTACAAAACCTTGGCATTGGCTCTGAAATCGAATCCCTCACACCTGACAGAGCTGAATCTAACAGAAAATGATCCTGGAGATTCAGGAGTGAAGATGCTCATTGATGCACAAAAGACTAACCAAGGCTGTAAATTGCAGACCATCAGGTGACTAGAAACACAATAAATAATAATAATAATAATAATAATAATAATAATAAGCCCCAGACATGAAATCTATGGTATTCACATGCTTAGTCCTATGAAGGATATTAGCCACTAGAATAACACTAGCAAGGATGTTGATATTAAAGTCAAGTGTATAGTAATTACTCAGTTAACCAGAACTTTGGTTTATTAGGACCAACAATCCACTTTTAAAGCAGACCATGTGATCACACTGGACTGTAGCACACAACCATATATTTAGCTGATTTCCCCCCAAAGTGAATATAACAGTAATTCATTTCAATCATAAGAAGTGTTGCAATAAAAAAAATCACTTAAAAAAAGCACAAAAGGACATTAATGTTAGTATAGTAAATATTACATTGGGCCAAGGATAGCAGCTGCAAAAGGCCTACAATTATAATAGAAAAATAAAGTTTTGTAATCTAACATGATCTTTATCTTTCTGTAGGTTTCTAAAAAGTCCTGCTGCAGAAGAGGCGTGTAAATATCTGACTGAAGTTTTGGATCAAAACCCCTTATTGCTAACAGAACTGGATCTGAGCGACAACAAATTAGGAGACCTGGATGGAAACAATCTTTCCGCTCTTTTAATGGACTCACATAGCAGACTGGTGAAAATTAGGTGACTAAAATATACAATATAACTTTTTATTTATTTATAAAATATTTATATATTTATAGTAGCCTACATAAAGAGGAATGTCAGCAACATGAGAGACTTCCTTTGTTAAGCTGATTCTCATATTTTCAACAAAAAAAAAAAACATTTATTGCACTTAAGTAGCAAAAATATGCTACACCGGACTTTTAGTTATAATAAAGTGTCTTTAAAGTCTCTTTTCCTTATATTAGAAGATGAGTAACTTAAAATGTGTTAGCTGTTAAACATAAACAATAAAATGTTGACACTAATAAATAAAAGATACAGTATACACAGAGGTGGAAAGTAACGAATTACATTTACTCACGTTACTGTAATTGAGTAGTTTTTTTGTGTATATTTACTTTTTTGAGTAGTTTTTAAAATCTGTACTTTAACTTTTACTTAAGTATGTTTTATTTAAAGTATTGTACTTCGCAACATTTTAAATCATATCCGTTACTGAGTAAAAAAATTTTTAAAAAGCAAAGTGATAAAGAAGCGAAACGGATGTAAATGGGCGGGGCCCGGGGGAACGCGCAAAAAGAACCATGGAGACAGACGAGACAGGCGTGCGCTAATGCAGACCCGCCTCAGTTCAAATCTTATGAAAGAAACCCCTGGTCATATTTAAGCGACCACTTTCCACTGACGCGAAGCGAGTGTTTCATTTCTATGAAAGGTAGGAATCATGCTCTTAAGTACGAAATTGCACGAGGCGTTTTTAATACCATGCGCATTATCAGTGGTGGACGAATTACACAAATCATGTACTTGAGTAAAAGTAAAGATACCCAGGGTAAAATATTAGTCAAGTAAAAGTAGAAGTACTTGCTTAAAATTTTTACTTGAGTAAAAGTACAAAAGTATCTGCCTCAAAATGTACTTAAGTACAAAAGTACTGTGATTTATTATGGCCGTATCATTTTTGTCACAAAACTCAAATTATGTGAAATAACTCTCTTGGCTAACCAATCAATAAATAGAAGGACATTAATAAACCAGACACTGATGTCCATTAAAATTATCCTAAAACCTTAAAAACAAAAAATTTCCTTTAGCATCAAATGAAATAACAGGATTTAAGAGCAGTAATTCTCATTTCAAGATTTATTTGTTAAATAATTTAACAGTTTAAGTGTAATAAAAACTTGACTTAAGCACAGGTTCACAATAGTTTTCAAAAGATTAAATACATAACGTTATCTAGAAATCAGTCTCCCTTTCTTTGACAAATAAAACAAGCCTTACAGAATATAATTTCAGAAACGTTTCATGTGGTTTAGCATGTCATATGTATATTGTAATACATTAATAGGGATCACTCCAATCCACCCGCCTGTTTAAGCATCATACAGTGCATGGCTAGTCAAAATGGTGTTGATAGTGATTAATTGTCATTTCAAAATAACAGAGCACTGTGCTTCAAATACAATGAACTTAAGTGAAACAGCTAACTATACGGCTAAAAATAGCTTCAGCCTGCATAGCTTAAAGTTCATTCATGATAACGTCGTATACATTTTAGCAACACAATTAACAGTTTTCTGCAAGCTACTGTTAAGATTGCTCATTTAAAAATATAACCAGAATAAAAATGGCTTACCTCTACGTGTTTCCTTAGATTTGAAAGAGTATTCTTTTAAAACGAAATAGCACAGTTTCAAGGCAGGCAGAAAAGACACGAAGGACTCGTTCTTTTATTCAAGGACTTAAAAAAACTCGCGTAAATAAGGCCATTGTTGTTGTGACAGGTCAGTTATCTCCTCCGTTGTTTTTGAATACAGTTTCATTCTCCAAACGATGCATTGGCTGGCTGCTGCACTCGCGTGACTCCCGTAGCTTACGTGAAACAGCGCGGCAACCAAAACAAGTTCAAGCGCATGCTTTACCCTGATTGGTGGTTTGACGTATCACGTGTGCATCTTAGTTTTTTTTGTGCAGCTTTAGTTTGCCCAGTTACGTTTTTTATCCACTGATAAATAAAAAGGAACGACCGATTTTTCAAAATGTAGTGGAGTAAAAAGTAAGATATTTGACTCTAAAATGTAGTAAAGTAAAAGTAAAAGTCTCACAAAATAAAAGTACTTGAGTAAAGTACAGATACGCGAAAAAACTACTTAAGTACAGTAACGAATTACATTTACTTCGTTACTGTCCACCACTGCGCATTATCTTCCGAGGTCTAGCAGCTTCGCGTCAAGTCAAACAGAACTTCAAAACGTCCTCGAGAATGCGCAGGTCATTAGACATTGCAGAGAGAGAGAGAGAGAGAGAGAACGCGCGCGAGAGAGAGAGCTTGCGAGAGAGAGAGAGAGAGAGAGAGAGAGAGAGAGAGAGAGAGAGAGAGAGAGAGAGAGAGAGAGAGAGAGAGAGAGAGAGAGAGAGAGAAGAATAAATGTCATCAGGTACCCAGGTCAGGGAAGTAGGAAGATAATACACGTGTCAAATGTATATAGACATGGCACTCATCTCATTATATGCTCATTTAAACTAGATATATAGTTTAATAAAATAATGTATGTTACCAGCAATACATCAATTACAACCTTACTATAGTGATTGTATTTACAAGCTGCTGACCACCTTCAAAAGTGCATAACTCACATGTAAAAATCATTAAACAATTCCATAAATGTTTCTTAGTTTAAAAAAAGCTTTTTATTTTATTAACTTTTTGTTATTGCACTTTAATTGTAAAGATGTTCCTACAATTAAAAACAACTAGTTTGAGATTTATATTCCCTTGTCGTTTTTAAACTATACTAGAATCCTCCACCTCTCCCCGCTGTAAAAAAGTAACTTTTACTCTGAGTAAAGTTAAAATGACTTACTTTTTACTTTTACTTGAGTAGATTTTTAGACAAGTAACTTTACTTTTACTTAAGTAAAATATTATTAAAGTAACTTTACTTTTACTTGAGTACAATATTTTAGTACTTTTTCCACCTCTGAGTATACAGTGTAAATTAAGTGTTTTTCATTAAAAGAAATGCAAGAAGTGTAATAAGTTCATCTAACATGTTTTAGGCTCGATAAATGTGATCTAACAGAAGAAAGTTGTTCAGCTCTTGCTTCAGTTCTTGGTTCAAACTCAACCAGTCTGAAGGAGCTTGACCTGAGCAATAATAAATTACAGGATTCAGGAGTGAAGCTGCTGTCTGATGGACTACAAAATAACTCTACACTGGAGATACTCAGGTGAGTTTAGACATTATAATAAAGGTCTCTTTTACCCACTGTATTCAGGTGAATGGTTCTGGGGTGCGTTCTCCGATAACGTTCTCTCTTAGCGCGCTACGAAGACTCTTAAGTTAAACCTTAACTACAGGTTTACCTTTTCTAGGCGTGTTTCCCGAACTGTACCTTAGCGGGTTTCTTAAGGTATTCCTTCTTACGTACGACGTTACCAGGTGCTGTCCATGGCGATGGTGCTGAATAGGTTGATATCGATTGCTCGACAATCAATTATTCACTTTATGTAATAGGTTTTGCTGCTTTATGAGATAGCGGTGTTCTTTAATAAAGAAACATTTCAGAAATAGTTCAAGTTAAATTTATGAGGAATGGCTTGTAAAAATTGCAAACAACTAAATTTAACCTTGTATATTTTATTTTATATCATACCGTAAAACCCGCAACTTAATTTCCAAACGTATAATGCATAAACTGCTCCATTGCATCCACTATACCTTCACTTTAAAGGATAATTTATATTAGGGGTTCCAAATAAGTGCGTTGCACAGGGGAATAAGGTGGGTCGTGCAAGTCACCTGGCTTGGCTGTGCATTACACTTAAAATATATAAAATCAAACTGTTGTTGTTCATTAGTTCACGCCTTTGTATGCGCAAGCAGCGCGTTTACAATGCGGATAAAGCTTAATGGACGCATTTCTGGAGCCGCGCCGGTCTACCTCAAACATAACATATAAAAATATATTATGATTGCTTTAAATTTTAACTTTGATTAGTTTTTATGTGGAAAATTTGTTGACCTTAAAACTATACAAGCAGTAATCAAGTAGAGCAGTTTATTTTGAATGCAGTTGCCTCAAAGTTATAAAACATTTAAAAAAATCATAATTCGAAAAATCAACAATTATGATTTTGTGATGAATGTGCGCCCGTGGCATGCGATTTTTACCTGATTTATTTATTTGCAGCTAAAATACTAGCCGGTAGACTAAAGATTTAATGGATATGAAATGCACAAATAAAATAATGAGATTTGCTGTATAGCTGCCATAGTTTCACCAACTGCTCCACCCAAAATATTTTTTTAAATTGTTTCTTAAGTCTTTAGCATTTAATAGTTCGAAGCTGATGTTCCTTTTGGAAACAAAATGAAAAATCTAACAACCATTAGTGTAATGATCTCTAATTGTGTGAATGTTTTATTCTTTAAATATAAAAATATTTGCCTAATTGAACACGGAGTGTATTGGAACTTTTCTTTTTAAATATTTAGTTATATAGACTGCAATGTAAGCTTTTATAACGATGATGGCCCCTAGTGGAGTCAAGTGGGATAAGGTATAGCTAAGAGTGCTCCAGACCAACCTTCTGAACGAATGACTTACAGAAGTGATACGTAACTAAGAACGTTTCGGGAAACACGTATTAACGATAAGGTACAGCTTAAGGTACAACTTAAGAACGACGTAGAGCTAAGAAGGTTTCGGGGAACGCAGCCCTGGAGTATAATATATTTAAATAGTTTAGTAGTAGTGAATATTGTTCAGAGAAAGTGTAAGTTATTTGATGATCTGATGTCGCTATCGTGAAAGAATGTTAACTTGTTGTTCCAGACTTTCAAACTGCAGCATTACAGAAGAAGGTTATAAATCTTTAGCTTTAGCTCTGGAGTCAAACCCCTCACACCTGACAGAGCTGCATCTCACAGGAAATGATCCTGGAGAATCAGGAGTGAAGATGCTTACTGATGTACAACAGCATCCAGACTGTACACTCAAAACACTGAGGTAATTTCTAGAAAGCATGTAACTAAAACTCCATTCACACAGCACTTTGATTCCAGAAAATTCAGTAAATTGGCAGAGAGCCTTTTGCTTGTACACAAACACATGTTGTAAGTGTTCTGGGATCGATTACTTTTGTATAGTTTTTATTTGTTGGTGAAAATGTCAATAGCTTTTTGTTATAGTTGTCGTCATTATAGATTAGTTCTTATTTAGTTATCATCTCGGTTTTGTCAGTAAAAACTCATTGTTAACGATTCATAATTTATTTGTCACGAAATTAACACTGGACCTAGTAACATTGCCGTAACATTTACAGAACACATTCTATGTGAACAAAAAGCAGAAAGAGATTCCAGAAAAATCATTGGCAGTGTTAGGGGCTAATCACACCAAAAGCGCTTGGAAACGCAAGGCGCGAAACACTGCCTTTAAAAAAAAAAAGAAGAGCAGTGCGATGCAGCTTTTTATATTGCTAGGCAACCACCGAGTCAGCTGTCTTGTCAATCAAATCTTGAAGCGTGAGCGTTCTTTTGCTGGTAACTGTCATATTAGCAGAAACTTTAAAAAGAGGGCGTTTGCTCTTAACTTGTTTAAGGTTGAGAGGTGCACAAACACACAGTGAGCGAGTGGAGTCCGGTTCTTCAAAGCAACTGTAAACTTCCCTCACCACGACGTAAGGCCCGCCTCTCCCCTCATTCAATTGGACAATGGAAAGGCGCGAATGACGTCGGGCGCTTCTCCGTTCTCAGCACTCCTTCAAAAGCGTGTGCTGTGGCTGGCGGCAAAAAAACGCAAGGCACTCGGCGCGCATAAACAGCGTGCAAACGCTCCCTGCCCATAGAATATCATTCAAAAAAGGCGCCTGCAACTGCCATAAACGCTTTTGGTGTGATCAGCCCCTTAATGAACCAAAATCAAACAATCCGCAAACAAATCCCGGACGCATTTTCCATAATCTCTGTGTGAAAAGGCCTTAACAGAGGATGCCATGTCTTTGAAAAAGAGCACACGCCTGGTAAGGCAGCTAAGCTGGCAATATTTGAATGAATGGTGTATGGACAAAGATATTGCACTGGAATATTGATGTCATTTTTATTGAGTTAATTTTTTAAATGCATCACATGCTTTACCAAATAAGCATTATATGAGCATGAGCTACATTGACCACTTTTATGTTAGTGTAAAATGTTTTAGTGGCAGCCTTAAATACTGTGTTAATGTTGGTGCATTAAATACTGTGAAATAACTGAATTTGATAAATTGTTACCCTTATTTATTGTATGGCTACAGATTTCTTCATAAATCCTAAAAGGAAAAAAAATCCATGTCATTATGTACTGATGTTCACATTGCTTAATACTATATTGAACAGAATTTTAAATGCATTGTTCAGACATATTTGTGAACAATATTTGTGAGAAATGTGCCTTTTGTGTACATAGAAAGAGAAAGAAAAATGTGGGCAAAAAAAAGTGTTGAATTTTTTTCAATATATATTTACACTATATTTAAAGGTTCTCTAACTTATATTTAAGGTTCAGTTTGATCAGCGGACAGGAAGCAAGCAGATAGTGAGGAGATGTTTGCTGTATGTAACAAAAAATGTTTTATGGTCTAAAACGCGTGAATTCGCTTAGAGAACCTTTAATAGTGTACTTATAATAGTATACTACATTTCAGAAGTACAGTGTATGCTGTCAATGTGCCCATAGCATAACACTTAAAACATACTTTTTACTGTATTGATGACCATTTGCAAAGCAGTGGTTTCGCCACAGTTTCCTTTTTTTAGGGGACTCTATCCTGCGTCATGAAATGACACTTTGAGGAACGCCACCAGGGTTTGTGCATCTGAATTGACTGTGGACTAGTCTTACTACTAACTTGTGGGCAATGAGAGATGACGTCACGAGTGCGACGGATACCGGAAGGCGCAGACAGCTCAAGTCAGCTTCTGTCATTTGGCAAGCTATCCTAAAAATATATCCGCTTAGTCAGATAGTTTAAAATGGTTAATGGTTACTGGCTAGCAAGAATTTTAAGCGGTGTGCTGTTCCCTGCCCTCGACTTTACATAGGCATAATCGGGCAGCTCTTGAGTGTGATGTCTTTAACACTCTGCTCCTGGGCAACTTTATTTGATAAAGAGGGCAATATTACCGTCCCTCAGTTTTATTGCCTCAACTCATTGTGCCTGTATTGCTCGCTTCACCTTTTCCAGAAGCTGACATGCTCTGTTTGCACTTCCCTTTTATGCGTGTGATGTCATCTCTTGTTGCCTATGGGATGGAGTGGTTTCACAGTTTATTCAGATCCGTGAAGATCCCCAGGGTGTAATTTCATGACGCAGCATCTTGTTCCCTATCTCAAGGAACAGAGGTTACAGTTGTAACCGAGACGTTTACCCTTGTTTATGTAGCAAAACCGTGGTTATTTAAGTTAATGGTGCTAACTAGCACTAAAGACTTGTAATCTTTCTGTTTTATATACTTTAAGATTCTTGAAAAATACTGCAGAGACAGCCCTAAAGTATCTGAATGACGTTCTTGGTGAAAACCTTCTATTTAAGAGAGAGCTGGATTTGAGTAAACATGAACTACGAAAATCAGGATTGAAGGATCTTGCTGCTGTACTGGAGGATAAGCACTGCAAAATAAAGACACTGATGTAAGTTACTATTTAAATCTTTGTTGTCTTTAGAATATGTTTCTTGAGAATGGGAGTGTAACCAAACTTCTTAAAAAATGTGACCAAGAAGGGATTATATAAATAATAAATAAAATTTGGCACAGAACTAAAACCCTGGAGAATACTAGTGGTAACTGTAGATGTTCTAGATTGAAAATAGCTGAGCTGTACAATTTTTTAGCATGAGCTGTACATTTTTTTTAGCATGAGCTGTACAATTTAACACTTTGATAAATGCTTAGATGAAAAGCTTTGTGTTCTCCTTCTGTAGCCTCAATGACAAACCCTACATCAGAGAAGAAGATTGTGCTGCTCTGGCTTCAGCCCTTATATCAAACCCTTCAAACCTGATCAAGCTGGATCTGAGCAGGAGCAAACTTAAAGATTCAGGAATAAAGTGTTTCAGCACTCTGTTTGAGAATTTACAATTTAAACTGGAAAAACTAAAGTAAGTATTAAGCAAAAGCTAATATAAATATGTAAAAACTTTACTGTGAAAAGTTTTTGTATATCTCATAGCCAGGTAATCATCAATCGGCTGCAAACAGGGTAGGTTGACAGTCGGTCACTAATTTTGTCCATTCCTCACGATTTTTGGCAACTTTTCGTAGTTCGCTCATTGTTGCTGGTACGTCCTTGTTGATATGTTCCCCGATATATTGGTGGTATAGTTTTCGCGCTCTGCCTTGACCTCTTTTGCCATGTCGCTGTTGTGGGGTGTACAGGACGTACTTGTTGATCAAGTCACTCTCCTGTCTTCTTAGGGAATGTCCTACAAATCTTAACTGCCTCTGTTGTACTTGAAGGACAAGTTGGTTGCGGCCGATTCTTTCATAAACCTCTTTATTGCTTTTCTTGTCCAGACGTTTTATGCCTAGCATGATTCTGTAACAGTTGGTAGCAAAGCTGTTAAGTTGGTCTCTGAGTTTGCTGTTAAGGATCCAGCTCTCGCAGCCACAGAGCAGGATTGAGACACACGCAGATTCAAATATATTGATTTTAAGTGTAATTGGAATAGTTCTTGACTGGACTACGTTCTTCATCTTCCAGAAGGCCCCCCATGCTTGACCTCTTCAAATTTTAATGTCAGATTCGCCAGAGGTGATATGGGAGCCAAGATATTTAAAGTTCTTTGTCCATTTGACTGTTTGTCCATCTAGCTCTATGTGCTGATGATTATGTGTTGCCATGTCCAGACTGGTATGTTCTTGATTACTCATAGCTTCTGTTTTGCCTGTATTAACTTGAAGGCCTACTCTCCTGGCCCACTTTGCTGTTCTTGTGAGTTGTTCCTGTGCTCTATCCAGGGTGTTTTGTCATCAGCGAAATCCAGGTCAAATAGTGATACTTCTGGATTTCTGCTGGATTCTTTTAAATGTGTTACGATTCCGTGCGATGATGTGTTCCTGGCATGCTCTTCTTCAGCTCGTGTTAATACATAGTCTATGACGATTATAAATAGGAAGGGAGCTAGGGTGTCACCTTGTAAGACGCCTGTTGTAGTGTGGAAGGGGTCAGACAGCTTCCCTTCTACTAGTACGTGACTCTTTGACTTATTGTATAGTGTGCGGATCGCACTTACTATTTTGTCTGGGATCCCATAATGTCGTAGTATGTCAAACATGGTTGATCTCTTGATGGAATCGAATGCCTTCTTGAAATCTACAAAGGTGATATAATAATCAAGTTTCTTGTCTTGAAAGCCTTCGATTATTTTACGCAGGATGTGAACTTGTTCTGTACATCCTCTCTCTCTTCTGAAGCCAGCTTGATTGGCACGTAGAATCTTGTCGATCGGATCTCTTATTCGGTAAAGGACTTTGTTGTATACCGGGTAAAAGCAGGAATAATAATAATCTGAATAAATTCTAAATGCAGACTGGAGAAACTGAGTTTTGAATTTTGGTTACTCTAAACCCAGGCCTGGTGCCACGGGGTGGGAGGGGGGGCAAATCATTATTATGGTTAAAGAAGACCCAAAAGCGAACTGCAAATATAAAACTTTATTAATGAGTTTGAACATCAGAGCTGTTCAATGTAAGGAATAATTTAAGATTAGGTAATTCATAATTATTAGGCTCATTAAGATTGTTAGTTGATTTAATATTGAAAATGGAATGTGTATATACAGGCAGTAATATGGTAGCCATAATAAATAAGTAAATAAATATGATAAGGAGCAGGAAATCAGTCACAATAAGGTACAGTATTGTGTGGGCCCCCCCAAGGGATCAAAATGTCCTCCCAGTTGTGTCTTAAAATTAATCAACTGGTGCTGGCAAATGTAAAGACATTACTTAAAGCATATACACTAAGACTTTTTACTCTGTGCCCAACATTGGGTTATCTTCATTCTAAACTGAAGCGGGATTATTACCACATTTCGCCAGGGGTCTTTAAGCAGGATAAACTTTGCTTTTGCAGGATCAACCCCACATTGCAGTGCCAAACGTGTACTGTGTGAAATTAGGTTATAGTAGGTACATTTAAATGCAACCAAATAATCAGTTTGTAATCGTATTGATGGCTCAATCGTATTGAAAAACCTTCATGTAAACACCTTAATCAATACAATTAAGGATGATCATTGGGATGATTTTGGTATAGTTTTGAATTTCCATTTGGGATGGTTCTGATACGCAAATCTGGCAACCCTGACTGTGCATATAATGTACATGTAAACAAACATTTAAATCAGACTGCAATGTTTAGGGTGCATGTAAACTGTATCGTCGTAACCTTCAATCGTATTAAATTCAGTCCGTGCGTGCGTGCATGCTTGTGTCAGGGCTTGGTATTATCTAAACAGCATTATTCTGATGGTATTTTTATTATTTGTTTTCTTCTGTAGACTTTCAAACTGCAGCATTACAGAAGAAGGTTATAAATCTTTAGCTTTAGCTCTGGAGTCAAACCCCTCACACCTGACAGAGCTGCATCTCACAGGAAATGATCCTGGAGAATCAGGAGTAAAGATGCTCATTGATGTACAAAAGAAATCAAACTGTACACTGAAAACACTGAGGTGAGACATAAACCCAATAAATAAAACACAAACGCATGTGTATGTTGCTCTTAATACCCTGCATCACAGTGACAAAGTCACTTCAGGATTAAAACATGTTTTATTAGCTTGTAATATCCAGTACTGTATCTTCTGTGTTTTATCCCAACAAATGTACAAGTGAACTGGATTGACTTAAATAATTCTGCCACCTCCCTTCTTTTCAGGCTTTTAAAAAGTCCTGAAGCTGAGAAAGGCTGTCAGTATGTGATGAATGTTGTCCATGAAAACCCTTTACTCATGACAGAGCTGAAACTGACTCACATTAAACTGACAGACACTGAAGTGATGCACCTGGCTGCTCTTTTAGAGGATAAGCACTGTAAACTAAAGACAATACAGTAAGCATTTCTTTGGTGTCAATTTATTATACTTGATACCTTATTTTCAATTGAATTAAAAGTATTTTAAAATACATAAATTACATAAAAAAGAGGATTTAAGAATAAAAATGTATGTTCTTTGATAAGGTTTAGGGAACTAACATAAGTGAGTCAATGATGAATCATATACTGTAGATTTATGTATGAAATTACTTGAATAATGTTTTTAACCTATGTTTTCATTCTCTGCAGGTTTGATTATAACTGTATTTCAGAAAGCGGCTGTGCTGATCTGTTATCAGCTTTTAATACTAATCCTTCAAACTTGAAAGAGTTGGATCTGAGTGGAAATCAATTCGGAAACGCAGGCATCGAGGAGATCTCCACTTTGCTGAAAAATTCACTATGCAGGCTGGAAAAACTGAAGTTTGTATTTTTATTTATAAAGATTTCTGTATATTAATTTAAACATGTAAATGTCTGTTTGACTGTCATAGTGAAAGATAAAATAGCATATTTAATGTTTTTTACAGTTTACACTGTCAAATAAACAAATAACATGCATGATTCTTATATATTTTAGTTATAAACTTTTAATATGGACATTTTGTTTAATTTTATAACATGTAGTTGTGTACAGAAGCTGTTGTTCCCAAGGAAGTTAAATAAAATATTATTTTTTTAATAGGTTTTCAAAATGCAGTATTACAGAAAAAGGTTACAGAACTTTGGCCTTGGCTCTGAAATCGAATCCCTCACACCTGACAGAGCTGAATCTAACAGAAAATGATCCTGGAGATTCAGGAGTGAAGATGCTCATTGATGCACAAAAGACTAACCAAGGCTGTAAATTGCAGACCATCAGGTGACTAAAAACACAATAAATAATATTAATAATAATAATAATGAGCCCCAGACATGAAATCTATGGTATTCACATGCTTAGTCCTATGAAGGATATTAGCCACTAGAATAACACTAGCAAGGATGTTGATATTGAAGTCACGTGTATAGTAATTACTCAGTTAACCAGAGCTTTGGTTTATTAGGACCAACAATCCACTTTTAAAGCAGACCATGTGATCACACAACCATATATTTAGCAGATTTTCCCCCCAAAGTGAATATAACAGTAATTCATTTTAATCATAAGAAGTGTTGCAATAAAAAAAATCACTTAAAAAAAGGACATTAATGTTAGTATAGTAAATATTATGTAACATCTGGCTGGACGTCAACTGGAGGTCTCTTTAGTCTGGGTCGTTAACGGTTTCATGCTGTGACCCTAGATTGAGTTTTGTCACCAGGTCTTTCAGGCGCTTTCATCAGAAGATCCTAATCTCCTGATAACACACATTTCCAGACCTATCGACTCTCTCTGGCTGTCTTTATTGCGCCAATCTAAGCAAATTAACACCTCAAAGCAAACTTCAAACTGTGGCCAGAGACGAAGCAGCCATGACACAAAATGTGTCTGTCTAAGATCACAGCTAAGACCAAAATAAAACAATTTAAATTGTACATATTATATATCCTTGTATTGCATGTTTGTATCTGTAATGAACCACTTTCTTGTAACACTATAGCGATGCTTTGTTTGTCTTATAATGTCTCATAATTCACATTTATGAGATTACTATTTGATGTGTGTTTAAGTAATATCTTGTCTACACTCTAAATAATGCCCTTTTCCTTTCCTGATCAATGATGTGCATTATCTCACCTTAACTGTTACCAAACTAATTTAAGATTAATCCAAGTTATCATTGAAACATCTCTGCATTAAACAAACCATGCAGATTAAGTCTTGGGAGAACAAAGACTTGTCTTCCCGCTCGATCAACACTTTTTTGGATTGGTCATCTAAACTTCAAAGGGGTTGGTCTAAACTCAGGTTAAGAGGCCTGCACCTCAATTCATCGATGCTCACAGCTACAGCTCAGTCGTGCACAGCACGCCACACGGCCGCTCAACAGCGAGGCCGCGGCGCCCAGCCACGCTTACCTGCAGAACATTGACTTTTTATATGCAAACGCTGCCTAATGTACCACAAGAGACAAGCTGTATCTGCTATGGATTACTTCCAGCCATTAGGTGAGGAGCTTCCTGGACCGGCAGTCAGAAAGTGTCAAGTTGGATTATAAGCAGCTGCAAATGGCCTTGATAGACGAGTTTTCAGATCCAGAACCACGATGAGGACTAATAGCTGCAATTGACTTAAAACAAAGCAGAAATGAAACTCCACAGGCCTACTATTACAACTGACTTTCAGTCTACTTAGCTCAAGAAACGAGCCAAGAATGGAGGAAACATCAAGATCCTCCCCCTGCAAAGCTTCATTTTACCGTAATGCAACACTTAGGATTTATGGCCTACCCTTGCCTGATGACAACCAGACAGATGCAGGACTTCATCCATAAAGCCTACGGTAAACAAAAGCCACCTCTGAAAAGACTGTCATCCTTTCTGCCTCTGAAATTTACCCCAAAACGGCCACTGGAGGCGAACAACAGCGCCACAGTGAAGGACATTTCAGCAGAGAGCCAAGAGGATCGAAGGACTTCCCAGCCAAGATCATCAGACCGCCAGGAGGACAGCGTCCATGGAAACCATCCTGCACCTGTCAGAATGAGAAGTCCAAACAGTCAACAGATGGACCCGGCTCGACACACAGTGAACAAAGCTAATTCTGAACTGACTGTCAAACGCAAAGCGACACATACACATCTGAGTCAGCAGAGATTTTGAAAATAGTGAAGGAGTCAAATCCGAAGGAGGCCTCACAAGGAGGACCGCGAGGATGAACCAAACTCTTTATCACTAGCAGCAGCACTGGAATACAGCAAGAACTTTCCAGAAAACCCTCCTGCAAGCAACACTCAAATCTCTCCCACTCATCACGTTACCATCGATCCAATCATCGCAAAACCCAGAGACTTTGGCACACAAACTGTATTTCTGTATTTTCAAACATCAACCAGTCAAAGCCAGCAGGTACCAGGAAAGCTGTGTTAGACGTCTGTCTCCCTACAGAATCACAGAAGACCAGCCTCAACAGCCTTCCAGTTACCACACAAGACCTGGTATCCAGGCCCTGGGAAACCTGAATGAGAGAGGAGTAGCTAAAAGACTCTATTTAGCAACCACCTTGAAACACAAGGTCAGATTGGAAACCCTCCCCGACACTGGAGCTGATCTAATGCTGATGTCATTCCAGCTTTTCACAAGACTCCAGAACAGAGCTGAAGCACAAGATCGCAACCCAGAAGGTGTATGCTGAAGGTGCAGTCTCACAGCAAAACTGCAACAGGTGCTTTCCATCCACCTGACCATCTGTCCTATGAGACTTCTACACCCTGTGTAAATCTCACCAATGGACACATATCCTCTCTTCATTGGCAAAGACTTGTTAGGTAGTTTTGAGCCTTTATTGGACTTTAAAAGTTGAAAATTTGGGCTCAGGTGAGAGAACTTCTACCTTTTCACTCAGAAAATCATCTGAAGTACATTGCCTAGTCACAAAGTTATGGATTACTCACCAGCCAGTCGCAAGAACATCGTCTCAGACCAAAGCTCAAGCTCACTGCTGTGCACATTACAACCAAAGACTCAGAGCCTTATGACCCTCGGGTCACACCAGGTATCCAGCAGCACACAACATCACAGAACTCCTTATCTGCACAGACTCAAAGTATGTCAGATTAAGTTTCACACGTCATCTCTCTGGGTGGAGAGAGAATGGATACAAACTGCTAACAACAAGCCAGTCAAGCATCAACACCTGTTCCAAGCCGGTGATGGCATCACCACAGAGCACAACATGCTTGGTATCTGAAGAAGGCCATTCGAAACAGCACGGACAAGATAAAGACTTTTACAATTAAATAGATGCCCTCACAAAAACTGGTGCACTACATGATTGACAACCCATGGGTACAAACCACCCACTGTGATTATCTGCACTACATGCCTCCGACAACACCATAGAAGCTATGTCAACCACCTCTACTGCCCCTCCACCTGCCCTATCATGAACTCTGACCTCACTTCTGCTCCAGCCTTAAATGTTTTAACGACATTGAACACCTGCTGCATATACAACACAACATCCTCTTATATGTCCCTGATGACCGCACTAAACCAAAGCTTGTGGTTCTTCAATCACATAAGGGGGGTCCTACAGATGTATGCACATGAAACAGCATGCGCCAGACACCAAGTCACAAGAGCCACGTACGAACCACTAAAACATACTGGCCTTGGATGCAGCAGGACTTAGCAGAATGCATCAAAGGATATCTGGTTTGCTGCCAACTACAATCAGCTAACCCAAACTACAGAGCACCACTGCAAAGAACAGGTGCCAACTTTGGTCAGACTTTGGGGCTTTTAGGCTGGGTAAACTGCTACCCAGGTTGACGAGGGGCAACAAACATTTACTCATGGTCATTTGCCAATTTACACAGTGGGTCGAGTGCCTCCCAGCACCCAACGACACTCTCAAAACACAGCATCTCTACACATGACCCACATCTTCGCCTGGTTCGAACTGTCACTGAGAGTCATCTCAAAAAGAGGTACCCATTTCACCACTGAACTTATTAAAGATGTGTGAAGACCCATAGGCACACATGCCCAACTCCACATCAGCCATCATCGGACCCAGTGAAACGAACCAAACAGACTGTGGTTAGCATGTTAAAGAAATGTGTGTCAACAAATCAGATGGACTGCGATCGAAACCTCCCTTTAGTGTTTTTCAATTCAATTTTATTTATATAGCGCTTTTCACAAGTGTTAATTGTTGCAAAGCAGCTTTACATGAGTAGATGTAAAGGAGAACACAGAAAATCAATAGATAATATAAGCAGTAGAACATAAGGTTAAACCGTACAAGTAAGCGTATTAATAATGTTACATATACAGTAAAGTGCTAAGCTAAGCCAAAGTTGGCTGACTCTCTCTGGGACTAAAAACCCCCTAGGAAAAAACCCGGTGGGAAAACTTAGGAAAAACCCTTGGGAGAGATTAATATATGTGTATATATAGATACGGCAGGGATAGGAAGCGGGTAAGCGGGTTAAACTGGTTTAGCCGGTGGTTGCCGGTCGCGCATCGGCTAGGCATCACGTTGAAGGACAGCCAGTAGATCAGTGGTGCGATGACCTTCACAGCAACAGGAACTGGGTCTGTTTGTGTCATTGTCCTCAGGGTCGAGGACGAGACAGGGAGACAAAAACAGAGTTCTATTAGCGTAGGGGCCGTTCGCATGTAATGCAAGTGTCATACATTATAGTTGTTTAAGTCATCTCGGTTCCAGACAGGCTAACTATTGCGGCAATAGTGTATTACCCATATGAGGTGTGTGAGTGCTTTGTTCTAGACAAAATAACTACTGCGGGAAAAGTACATTTACTGGACATTTTATGTGAATGCTTTGTTAAAGAAGAATGTCTTAAGTTTAGATTTAAGTTGATCGACTGTGTCTGATACTCGAACATTATTTGGTAAATCATTCCAGAGCTTAGGGGCCAAGTAGGAAAAGGATCTACCACCTTTAGACACTTTTGATATTCTAGGGATAATTAAGTGACCCGAATTTTGTGAGCGCAGTTTACGTGGTGGATTATATTCTGATAGTAGTTCTTTAATATACGAGGGCGCTAGGCTATTTAAGGCTTTGTAGGTGGTTAGTAATATTTTAAATTGTATGCGATATTTAACTGGTAGCCAATGTAAAGATGCCAGAATTGGGCTAATGTGGTCATACTTTTTCGATCGAGTTAGCACTCTTGCGGCGGCGTTTTGAACCAGCTGTAGCTTGTTTACCTGATTTGAATGGCATCCCCCGAGTAACGAGTTACAATAGTCTATTCTAGAGGTCATAAAAGCATGGATAAGCTTTTCTGCATCTGATGCAGACAGCATATGGCGTATTTTTGAGATATTTCTAAGATGGAAGAATGCTGTGCGGCAGACGTTGGAGATATGACTATCGAAAGATAGATTGCTGTCGAACATTACGCCTAAATTATGGCTATCAAATCAATTTACTGGTGTGTCTCCCTTTAAACCATTGACGGGACGGCAGATGACACTGCCAGTACACCTGTTGTACCAACCTTGAGATTCCAATCTCATCACAGCCAACACCACTCACCAGAATCCCAATGAACTTCACAGGCATCTGGAACCCTTCACTTCTGCCCAGGAACAGCTACAGAAGATGGCTGAGGGCTAGAAGGCATACCACGACTGGAAGTCATCATGAAAGGAACTGGACGTGGATGACGATGTTTGGTACAACAGCTTTGCACAGTCACTTCACACAACTCACCAGTGACTGTCAAAGAAAGTTCTGCTACGCTGGACAGGACCCCATCAGATTGTGGACAAAATCCCTGCTGTTGCATACCAGACCAGGATGGACAGGGAGCAGAAAGAAACAATCTTCAGATGGGTCCATCATAACACAACCAACACCCTAAACATTGAGGCATAACAGAAAAGGGGGGACTAGTTTCAACTAGACCAAACCGCCTCCTTACTGCCTCACCACCAAACAAACAGCTGCATCTTGCATCAAACCCGCGCAGGTGCAGCTTCACTAAAGACATTCACTATCTCTGCCCAAGCATTCCTTCTCCTCGGGACAACACTGATGACATCTGTGGGCTGCAGCCCATGAAGAGCGTCTCCCAGTGTTCTGCTTCGGTTAACCACTAGCCGATGCCACTAACACTCGCAGGTGACTGATGGCTGTTCAACACCCCAGCCTATACAAACGCGTTAACCTACACCACCACCCACATCAGTCTGCACAACCAGACAAAGTGGATTCAAACTCCAAAGGATGGGATCCTCCACACCGATGACCTGGCACTTGATCACCTTCCCAGATGAGGATTGCGTAAGGGGTGACCCAAACTAATTGATGTCACAGCCTTCGACACTGTCCTCCAGAGACTCGCTCGGATGCCCACTACAGACAGCCTCTGTGTTGTCTGATCTTGGACCGCCACTGACCGGTACTGTGCCTCTCTGCAGGAATAGGATACGTCCTTACTCTCAGCCTAGCCTTCATCCCATAAGGAAGAGTCAACGGGATGCAAGAGTTCACTGAACAGGTGCACAGCTGCCCTCCTGTCGGACATTCAAACGGAACCGTGGAAGGCAGGACACCCATGCAGAGCCAGAGCCCAACTCCAGCCAATTGCCTGTTTGACAGAACGCTGGAGACAATTAAGAAACATCTGCCATCCAGACTTCATGACCTGCCTGATCATCGCCCGCCAAAGTCTCCCTGGACTTTAACGGCCGTGAAGGGGGGATATGTAACATCTGGCTGGACGTCAACTGGAGGTCTCTTCAGTCTGGGTCGTTAACGATTTCATGCTGTGACCCTAGATTGAGTTTTGTCACCAGGTCTACTCAGACGCTTTCATCAGAAGATCCTAATCTCCTGATAACACACATTTCCAGACCTATCGACTCTCTCTGGCTGTCTTTATTGCGCCAATCTAAGCAAATTAACACCTCAAAGCAAACTTCAAACCGTGGCCAGAGAAGAAGCAGCCATGACACAAAAATGTGTCTGTCTAAGATCACAGCTAAGACCAAAAAAAAAAGGTTTAAATTGTACATATTATATATCCTTATATTGCATGTTTGCATCTGTAATGAACCACTTTCTTGTAACACTATAGGGATGCTTTGTTCGTCTTAGCATGTCTCACACTCTTAAAATGGTTGGGTTAAAAACAACCCAATTGGCAACCCAGCGCTGGGTAAATATTGGACAGAACACACGTTGGGTAACACATTTTAACCCAGCAGGTTGGGTTGTTGAGAAAACCCAACATGTAGTCATTTTAACCATTTATGGGATTAATATTCTGGGTTTTGGGTTATTCTTGCTGGGTTATTTTTATCATGTGCTTTATTTTAAATCAAGACCATTGTTAACCGCAAATAAATGTTTATTTGACTGCAAAATAACTACAAACTCTTAAATTTTTACAGTTGTAAGTTGCAAAATCATTTAAAGGAATAGTCTACTCATTTTCAATATTAAAATATGTGATTACCTTAACTAAGAATTGTTGATACATCCCTCTATCATCTGTGTGCGTGCACGTAAGCGCTGGAGCGCGCTGCGACACTTCGATAGCATTTAGCTTAGCCCCATTCATTCAATGGTACTAATCAGAGATAAAGTTAAAAGTGACCAAACACATCAACGTTTTTCCTATTTAATACGAGTAGTTATACGAGCAAGTTTGGTGGTACAAAATAAAATGTAGCGCTTTTCTAAGCGGATTTAAAAGAGGAACTATATTTTATGGCGTAATAGCACTTTTGGGAGTACTTCGACTCGCCTGAAAAGTCCGTTCCCCTTCTCCCTCTCATAATGGGAGAGGGAGGGTGTTACTGCGCCGAGTAACGTACTCCCAAAAGTGCTATTACGCCATAAAATATAGTTCCTCTTTTAAATCCGTTTAGAAAAGCGCTACGTTTTATTTTGTACCACCAAACTTGCTCGTATAACTACTCGTCTTAAATTGAAAAAACGTTGATGTGTTTGGTCACTTCTAACTTTATCTCTGATTGGTACCATTGAATGAATGGGGCTAAGCTAAATGCTATCGAAGCGTCGCAGCGCGCTCCAGCGCTTACGTGCACGCACACAGATGATAGAGGTATGTATCAACAATTCTTAGTTAAGGTAATAACATATTTTAATATTGAAAATGAGTAGACTATTCCTTTAAAGGACTGCTTACTGACCCAAGTATAAATATATTTATAAAATATCATAAATTATGCACATTGAAGTAACAATGTAACATGTTGAATCAATTCGTTTGAATTTAAGACAGAATTTGTAATTTTACAGTATATAAATGAAATACTGAAATGTGCATAAACAAAACTACAGCAGTGTAAGAAAAGAAACAATGTAATTGTTAAATTAAAAGTAAAATCATTCATAGATGTGTAAAGTTTTTTTTACAGAACAAATGTTTTAAGTTTCACAGAATGGAATGTATTTGACTAAAAATACTTCATTTATTAAAGTTAATCGTCGCGAACAAAGATGTACAAAGGAATCGAACAGGAGAGGATTCGTCCATTTGAAAAATGACAGACTACAGGAAATCCCATAGAAGCACATTGCCTGGGGTATTTATTTTCAAGTACTTAAAATGCCTTTAAACCAGAGACTGTAAAAAAAATGCAAGTAGTGTCTGTGACGTCACCCATTGGTTTGTGAAGAGCATTTTTTAAGCTTAAAGTTTGCGGTGCGTGCCCTCGCCATCTTGGCCGAATTGCAGTTTAAGTCACTTCCGTATTCAGAGAGACTGATTGAGAAAAAAGATTGAGAGATCTGCTGCATGTTTCCCATGGCCAGGACGAAAGGAAAGGGTTTCGAGGATTCTGTCCAGAGAAGAAATTCCACCACATTTGTTGCAATCTACAAAAGAGGAAAAAACTTTTAGTGGTCTGAACTGAATGATCAGATTTAAGTATTCAGAAAACCATGTGGGCCAAGTGAATTATACATTTTATAAAAATTATAAGGCTTTCTTTTGCATCCCTGGCCGCATTACCACATTACCACCACGTGTGAGATTTTTTTTCAAAAATGCGATGGCCTATCGTTGGTTTGCATAAGACTTTGGTGTTACATCCTTTAACTGTTGTGCCAACAACAAAGGCTGCAAACCACACAGACTGACAAATAGGATGATCTGACTATAAAGAATAAAGTGCTGCAGAACTAAAATGCAGCAGATAATTAAAACATTCCCAATACATTTTAAATAGGAATTATAATGTTATACTTACTGGCTGAAGTTGTATGAAGGTCTTGCTAGCCTCATCAATGGATGGACGTAAAAACCCAGCACACTCTAAAAAAAGAATTGGAAAAAACATCACATCTGATCTTTGCTAAAAACATAACATCTCTGTTACAGCTGGTCAATATAAATTTGAAATCACAGAAGACAACCCAAAAATATTATGAAATGAATATAAAATAGTAACTAAATACGACACAATAACTAATCTAATTTCATATAACACATATACATGTTTGTTAACCGATAGTCACTTCCACGCAGCCTCCGTCTTGGTGACAAATACGTTTATATTTTCAAGTTCATGTCCAAACCCTTAAGTTATTATTTAATTTTAAAAGAGAGGAACAAGCAATATACATACAAGACACCGGTTCTTGGAAACGCTGTTTGGTTTTCATTTATCGACGCGTTACCTGCCGTACCGACTGTGAAGTGAATGTGCTGCTTGTCCCTGCCTCAGTGACAGAGTACACGCCGGCTCCGTGATCCTCCGCTGCCGGTTAACATGTGCTCGCGCCTCGCGGTCTGTCTTTACATATCGAATGACAAGAAAGCAACTCGTTTGTTGCTAAATTTAATTTAACAGCGTCGCTATCGCTTGTTAAGCTGGGAAAGGGATAACTGTGTGCGTGTGTGACACAAGAAGCCGAAGTGGGCGTTGCGGAGGTCGACTCGGTACCGGTTTTGACTCGCTTTGTTAAAGGCTTACAGAAATTGTCATGAGTTAACGTAATCAACCGTGTGATGGGGATTTTGTAACACCGATTTTATTAATATGCCATATCAAACATCTTAGAACGATTGTTCGAGTCAATTTGTGTAAATTGCGATCTGAGGTAACAGTAGTCATTCCTCCAAATTACACCCGTCGTCTTAGTCTGTATAAATTATCACGTTGCTGTCTCGCAAAATGTTATAATCTTGTTTATATTCATGAAATGTTCACAAAAACATATAAACTTACCTTGAAAAAACTGCAGTGACTCTGTCCTTTCACGACGACCGTTGCTGAGCACATTCAAACATCAAGGGCGCGAAGCACATGAGCCTCTTCAAACAACCCAACATAATAACCCAGCAGTTTTAACCCAACATCTAGAAAACTGAAACTACCCAAAAAGTGTTTAAAATGTAAAAAAAAATAACCCAGCAAAACAACCAAACAGACTCAACCCAGCATTTTGGGTCAAAAAATAACCCATCCATTTTTAGAGTGCATAATCCACATTTATGAGATTACTATTTGATGTGTGTTTAAGTAATATCTTGTCTACACTCTAAATAATGCCCTTTTCCTTTCCTGATCAATGATGTGCATTATCTCACCATAACTGTTACCAAACTAATTTAAGATTAATCCAAGTTATCATTGAAACATCTCTGCATTAAACAAACCATGCAGATTAAGTCTTGGGAGAACAAAGACTTGTCTTCCCGCTCGATCATCACCCATTCGATTGGTCATCTGAACTTCAAAGGGGTTGGTCTAAACTCAGGTTAAGAGGCCTGCACCTCAATTCATCGATGCTCACAGCTACAGCTCAGTCGCGCACAGCACGCCACACGGCTGTTTAACAGCGAGGCCGCGGCGCCCAGTCGGGCTTGCTGTGAGACCTGGCCCTCTCTCGGATAGTTTTTCGGGCACCCTGACACTTGGACAAACTTCAACAAACTGGACAAATTAATCGCCACAGATTAACCAGACCGACGGATTAACTCAAAAAGGAACAACTCCTATGGACACCTCAGGACTCCGTCACGTGACCACAAACTCAGGAACTCTCACAAAAGCCAACGCAAGTATCGCTTGTTCATTCGCTGTAAAAAGTTATTGCCCCTTATTAATTAAGGTGTTTCTCAGAGTTCTGATGGTTTGTGCAGAAGTTAAGTCTATAGTGATATTGCCCTTCTTTTACTCTCTTAATTTTCCATTCTTTCTATTTCATATATGTTTCTCGTTTTTTTGTTTGTATGTATACTTAGTCCTGTGTGTTTTTGTAGTGTAACGTAGTTTAATAAACCGGTTTTGCATTTCACAATTGAATTGTTTCTGTGTTCAATGCTCATGAAATCAATGTCACTTAATTCGCCTTTAAGATCTTAAAGCTACATGCTTAAAAATACTTTATAGCAGTAAGAATGTTATTTTCTAAAGGCCACGGAAGTAACTTCTTAATGTACAATTATGAGTATTTGCTGGACAAATACACTAATTAATTGTTATTATTATTCTGCTAAATCAGTTTAAAATCTTAATAATTTGTATAGTTAATTACAGTTAATTGTACTTATTATTCCATTTGAGCTTAATCTGGGAATTTCCCCAAATTCCCTTAAATTCCCGTAGTGTTTCGGTCGGAGGTTTATAGTGTTTTAAATAACGTTATTCCCCTCCTCCCGCTGATTCGCTACAATTAAATTGGGCCAAAGACAGGAGCTGCAAAAGGCCTACAATTATAATAGAAAAATAAAGTTTTGTAATCTAACATGATCTTTATCTTTCTGTAGGTTTCTAAAAAGTCCTGCTGCAGAAGAGGCGTGTAAATATCTGACTGAAGTTTTGGATCAAAACCCCTTATTGCTAACAGAACTGGATCTGAGCGACAACAAATTAGGAGACCTGGATGGAAACAATCTTTCCGCTCTTTTAATGGACTCACATAGCAGACTGGTGAAAATTAGGTGACTAAAATATACAATACAACTTTTTATTTATTTCTTATAGTAGCCTACATATAGAGGAATGTCAGCAACATGAGAGACTTCCTTTGTTAAGCTGATTCTCATATTTTCAACAAAAAAACATTTATTGCACTCAAGTAGCAAAAATGTGCTACACCGGACTTTTAGTTATAATAAAGTGTCTTTAAAGTCTCTTTTCCTTATATTAGAAGATGAGTAACTTAAAATGTGTTAGCTGTTAAACATAAACAATAAAATGTTGACACTAATAAATAAAAGATACAGTATACAGTGTAAATTAAGTGTTTTTCATTAAAAGAAATGCAAGAAGTGTAACAAGTTCATCTAACATGTTTTAGGCTAAATAAATGTGATCTAACAGAAGAAAGTTGTTCAGCTCTTGCTTCAGTTCTTGGTTCAGACTCAACCAGTCTGAAGGAGCTTGACCTGAGCAATAATAAACTACAGGATTCAGGAGTGAAGCTGCTGTCTGATGGACTACAAAAAAACTCTACATTAGAGATACTGAGGTGAGTTTGGACATTATAATAAAGGTCTCTTTTAGCCACTGTATTCAGGTAAATGGTTCTGGAGTATAATATATTTAAATAGTTTAGTAGTAGTGAATATTGTTCAGAGAAAGTGTAAGTTATTTGATGATCTGATGTCGCTATCGTGAAAGAATGTTAACTTGTTGTTCCAGACTTTCAAACTGCAGTATTACAGAAGGAGGTTATAAATCTTTAGCTTTAGCTCTGAAGTTAAACCCCTCCCACCTGACAGAGTTGGATCTCACAGGAAATGATCCTGGAGAATCAGGAGTAAAGATGCTTACTGATGTACAACAGCATCCAGACTGTACACTCAAAACACTGAGGTAAATTCTAGAAAGCATGTAACTAAAACTCCATTCACACAGCACTGTGATTCCAGAAAATTCAGTAAATTGGCAGAGAGCCTTTTGCGTGTACACAAACACATGTTGTAAGTGTTCTGGGATCGATCACTTTTGTATAGTTTTTATTTGTTGGTGAAAATGTCAATAGCTTTTTGTTATAGTTGTCATCATTATAGATTAGTTCTTATTTAGTTATCATCTCGGTTTTGTCAGTAAAAACTCATTGTTAACGATTCATAATTTATTTGTCACGAAATTAACACTGGACCTAGTAACATTGCCGTAACATTTACAGAACACATTCTATGTGAACAAAAGCAGAAAGAGATTCCAGAAAAATCATTGGCAGTGTTAGGGGCTAATCACACCAAAAGCGCTTGGAAACGCAAGGCGCGAAACACTGCCTTTAAAAAAAAAAAAGAAGAGCAGTGCGATGCAGCTTTTTATATTGCTAGGCAACCACCGAGTCAGCTGTCTTGTCAATCAAATCTTGAAGCGTGAGCGTTCTTTTGCTGGTAACTGTCATATTAGCAGAAACTTTAAAAAGAGGGCGTTTGCTCTTAACTTGTTTAAGGTTGAGAGGTGCACAAACACACAGTGAGCGAGTGGAGTCCGGTTCTTCAAAGCAACTGTAAACTTCCCTCACCACGACGTAAGGCCCGCCTCTCCCCTCATTCAATTGGACAATGGAAAGGCGCGAATGACGTCGGGCGCTTCTCCGTTCTCAGCACTCCTTCAAAAGCGTGTGCTGTGGCTGGTGGCAAAAAAACGCAAGGCACTCGGCGCGCATAAACAGCGTGCAAACGCTCCCTGCCCATAGAATATCATTCAAAAAAGGCGCCTGCAACTGCCATAAACGCTTTTGGTGTGATCAGCCCCTTAATGAACCAAAATCAAACAATCCGCAAACAAATCCCGGACGCATTTTCCATAATCTCTGTGTGAAAAGGCCTTAACAGAGGATGCCATGTCTTTGAAAAAGAGCACACGCCTGGTAAGGCAGCTAAGCTGGCAATATTTGAATGAATGGTGTATGGACAAAGATGTTGCACTGGCATATTGATGTCATTTTTTATTAAATTAATTTTACAAATGCATCACATGCTTTACCAAATAAGCATTATATGAGCATGAGCTACATTGACCACTTTTATATTAGTGTAAAATGTTTTAGTGGCAGCCTTAAAGTGTTAATGTTAATGCATTAAATACTGTGAAATAACAGAATTTTATAAATTGTTACCCTTATTTATTGTATGGCTATGGCTACAGATTTCTTCATAAATCCTAAAAGGAAAAAAATCCATGTCATTATGTACTGATGTTCACATTGCTTAATACTATATTAAATAAAAATATAATCGCATTGTTCAGACATATTTGTGAACAATATTTGTGAGAAATGTGCCTTTTGTGTACATAGAAAGGGAAAGAGTTCAGCTCATGAAAAATGGGGGCAAAAACAAAAGTGTTGCATTTATAATTACTATATTTAATAGTGTTCTAATAATAGTATACTACATTTCAGTAGTACAGTGTATGATGCCAATGTGCCCATAGCATAACACTTTAAACATACCATTTTACTGTATTGATTACCATTTGCAAAGCAGTGGTTTCACCACAGAACCATGTTCCTTTTTTTACGGGACTCTATGCTGGATCATGAAATGACACTTTGAGGAAAGCCACCAGTGTTTGTGCATCTGAATTAACTGTGAAACTAGTCTGACTTATAGCCAATGAGAGATGATGTCACGAGTGCGACGGATACCGGAAGGCACAAACAGCTCAAGTTAGCTTCTGTCATTCAGCAAGCTCTCTTTTAAGCTGTCCTAAAAATATATTCGCTTAGTCAGATAGCTTAAAATGGTTAATGGCAAGTAAGAGTTTTAAGCGGTGTGCTGTTCCCTGCCCTCGACTTTACATAGGCATAATCGGGCAGCTCTTGAGTGTGATGTCTTTAACACTCTGTTCCTGGGCAGCTTTATTTGATAAAGAGGGCAATATTACCGTCCCTCACGATTAGACGGTGCGTTTCATTGCCTCAACTTTTTGTGCCTGTATTGCTCGCTTCACCTTTTCCAGAAGCTGACATGTGCTGTTTGCACTTCCCTTCTATGCTTGTGATGTCATCTCTTGTTGCCTATAAGATGGAGTAGTTTCGTAGTTTATTCAGATCCGTGAAGATCCCCAAGGTGTAGTTTCATGACGCAGCATCTTGTTCCCTATCTCAAGGAACAGAGGTTACAGTTGTAACCGAGACGTCTCTTGTTTTTGTAGCAAAACCGTGGTTATTTAAGTTAATAGTGCTAACAAGCACCAAATACTTGTAATCTTTCTGTTTTATATATTTTAAGATTCTTAAAAAATCCTGCAGAGACAGCCCTAAAGTATCTGAATGACGTTCTTGGTGAAAACCTTCTATTTAAGAGAGAGCTGGATTTGAGTAAACATGAACTACGAGAATCAGGATTGAAGGATCTTGCTGCTGTACTGGAGGATAAGCACTGCAAAATAAAGACACTGATGTAAGTTACTATTTAAATCTTTGTTGTCTTTAGAATATGTTTCTTGAGAATGGGAGTGTAACCAAACTTCTTAAAAAATGTGACCAAGAAGGGAGTAAATAATAAATAAAATTTGGCCCAGAACTAAAACCCTGGAGAACACCAGTGGTAACTGTAGATGTTCTAGATTGAAGTTCTAGATGTAGATGTTCTAGCTGAGCTGTACAATTTTTTAGCATGAGCTGTACAACTTAACACTTTGATAAATGCTTAGATGAAATGCTTTGTGTTCTCATTCTGTAGCCTCAATGACAAACCCTACATCAGAGAAGAAGATTGTGCTGCTCTGGCTTCAGCCTTTATATCAAACCCTTCAAACCTGATCGAGCTGGATCTGAGCAGGAGCAAACTTAAAGATTCAGGAATAAAGTGTTTCTCCACTCTGTTTGAGAATTTACAGTGTAAACTGAAAAAACTAAAGTAAGTATTAAGCAAAAGCTATAAATATGTAAAAACTTTACTGTGAAATTTTTTTGTATATCTAATAGCTGGGTAAAAGCAGGAATAATAATAATCTGAATAAATGATAAGAATAAGAATATGATACATTTAATAAATTAAAAGTATTCTTCAACACTATTTATACATGTTATTTATTTCTCAAATAATAAACAAAATACATTATCACAATATTTACATTGAATGTATAAATCATTTATTATATTAATATCTTAATTAATAAATATATTAATGATGCAATACGTAAATGTAAAATAATGTAAATGCCAAATAATCGAATGCTAAATGTGTTTATATTTTTGCAATATTATTGAATTATATTTATTTATTCTCCAAGGTTTAATTTTGTTGATATTACGAAAGAAGGTTGTACTCTTCTGGCTTCAGCATTAAATGCAAATCCTTCACATCTCCGAGAGCTGGATCTGATTGACAATAAAATAGAAGATTGTGGAGTCACAGAAATCTCAACTCTACTGAAAAATTCTGAATGTCGACTGGAGAAACTGAGGTTTGAAATTTTGTTACTCTTATTGTGAATTAATTCATAATTATTAGGCTTAGTCAGATAGCTTAATTAAGATTGTTAGATTATTTAATATTGAATGTTTATAATACAGGCATTAATATAGGTAGCCATAATAAGTAAGCAAATAAGTAATGAAAAGGAGCAGGAAATCAGTCACAATAAGGTATAGTGTGCAGCCCCCCAAGGGATTAAAGTGCCCCCCCAGTTGTGTCTAAACATGAATCAACTTGTGCTGGCAAATGTTAAGACGTCACTAAAAGCATATACACTAAGACTTTTCACCCTGTGCTCAACCCTGGGTTATCTTCATTCTAAACTGAAGCAGGATTATTTCCACATTTTACCAAGGGTTTGAAAACCCTGCTCTTAAGCAGGATAAACATTGCATTTGCTGGGTTAACCCCACATTGCAGTGCCAAACGTGTACTGTGTGAAATGAGGTTATAGTGAAACTGTGTGTACAGTCACAGAAACTGCAATTCCTAGGCAAAGGGCAACTGCACTTCAGATGATAAAATGTAAGTTTGATCTATTTTGGATGCATTATGCATTTCGTCACAACATAATTCCCACAGTTACATTTTTGTTATGCCATAGTTTGTGTAAGTTTATTATTTTTTTGTCATTTGGAAAAACAATATGAAGAAGTGTTTCAAAACGTTTAACCAGAAGTGTGTGTGTGTGTGTGTGTGTGTGTGTGTGTGTGTGTGTGTGTGTGTGTGTGTGTGCACTTGCGTACCTGGTAATTATTACGTTGTGGGGACCAATTGTCCCCACAAAGATAGGAATGCAGGTATTTTTGTGACCTTGTGGGGACATTTTGATGTCACCATGAGGAAACAAGCTTATAAATCAAACAAAATGATGTTTCTTGAAAATGTGAAGTAGAAGAAAGGGTTTCTGTGATGGTTGGGGTTAGGGAATGGGGTAGGTAAGGGGAATAGAATATACAGTTTGTATGGTATAAAATGCATTACGTCTATGGAATGTCCCCACAAAACATGGAAACCAGAATGTGTGCGTGTGTCAAGGCTTGGTATTATTTAAACAGCATTAATATGAGGGTATTTTTATTATTTGTTTTCTTCT
Organism: Misgurnus anguillicaudatus; assembly: GCF_027580225.2. Lineage (NCBI taxonomy): Eukaryota > Metazoa > Chordata > Actinopteri > Cypriniformes > Cobitidae > Misgurnus > Misgurnus anguillicaudatus. The sequence continues at coordinate 12,362,812 of NC_073348.2, forward strand.
GTAGACTTTCAAACTGCAGTATTGCAGAAGAAGGTTATAAATCTTTAGCTTTAGCTCTGGAGGTAAATCCCTCACACCTGACAGAGCTGGAACTCACAGGAAATGATCCTGGAGAATCAGGAGTAAAGATGCTCATTGATGTACAAAAGAAATCAAACTATACACTGAAAAAACTGAGGTGAGACATAAAATGAAAGCATGTATATGTTGCTTTTAATACCCTGCATCACAGTGACAAAGTCACTTCAGGATTAAAACATGTTTTATTAGCTGGTTATATCCAGTACACTGTACAGTATCTTCTGTGTTTTATCCCAACAAATGTACACGTGAACTGGATTGACTTTTAAATTTCTGCCACCTCCCTTCTTTTCAGGCTTTTAAAAAGTTCTGAAGCTGAGAATGGCTGTCAGTATGTGATGAATGTTGTCCATGAAAACCCTTTACTCATATCAGAGCTGAAACTGACTCGCATTAAACTGACAGACACCAAAGTGAAGCACCTGGCTGCTCTTTTAGAGGATAAGCACTGTAAACTAAAGACAATACAGTAAGCATTTCTTTGGTGTCAATTTTATACATATTATACTTGATACCTTATTTTCAATTGTATTAAAAGTATTTTAAAATACATAAATTATACAAAAAAGAGGATTTAAGAATAAAAATGTTTGTTCTTTGATAAGGTTTAGGAAACTAACATAAGTGAGCCAATGATGAATCATATACTGTAGATTTATGTTTCTGTTTGTTTAGTTACAGTATGTATGAAATTACTTGAATAATTTGTATAACCTGTTTCATTCTCTGCAGGTTTGATTATAACTGTATTTCAGAAAGCGGCTGTGCTGATCTGTTGTCAGCTTTTAATACTAATCCTTCAAACTTGAAAGAGTTGGATCTGAGTGGAAATCAAGTTGGAAACGCTGGGATGGAGAAGGTCTCCACTTTGCTGAAACATTCACTATGCAGGCTGGAAAAACTGAAGTTTGTATTTTTATTTATAAAGATTTCTGTATATTAATTTAAACATGTTTGTCTGTCATAGTGAAAGATAAAATAGCATTTTTAATGTTTTTACAATTTACACTGTCAAATAAATAAATAACAATCATGATTCTTATATAGTTATAAACTTTTAATATTGACATTTTGTTTAATTTGATAACATGTAGTTGTACAGAAGCTGTTGTTCCCAAGAAAGTTAAATAAAATATATTTTTTTAATAGGTTTTCAAACTGTGGTATTACAGAAGAAGGTTACGAAACCTTGGCATTGGCTCTGAAATCGAATCCCTCACACCTGACAGAGCTGAATCTAACAGCAAATGATCCTGGAGATTCAGGAGTGAAGAAGCTCATTGATGCACAAAAGACTAACCAAGGCTGTAAATTGCAGACCATCAGGTGATTAAAAACACAAATATATAATAATAATAAGCCCCAGACATTTAATCTATGGTATTCACATGCTTAGTCCTATGAAGGATATTAGCCACTAGAAAAACGTTTTGCACTAATAAATATGCAAATATGTAAATCTCCTGCTTGCAAAGATATTGATTCCAAAGTCAAGTGTATAGTAATTACTCAGTTAACCAGAACTTTGGTTTATTAGGACCAGCAATTCACTTTTGAAGGAGACCATGTGATCTCACTGGACTCTAGCACACAACCATATATTTAGCAGATGTTTTTTCCCAAAGTGAATATAACAGTAATGAAGTAATTCATTTTAATCATAAGAAGTGTTGCAATAAAAAAGGACATTCATGATAGTACAGTATATATTACATTGGGCCAAGGACAGGAGCTGCAAAAGGCCTACAATTTTATTAGAAAAAAGTTTTCTAATCTAAATTGATCTTTATCTTTCTGTAGGTTTCTAAAAAGTCCTGCTGCAGAAGAGGCGTGTAAATATCTGACTGAAGTTTTGGATCAAAACCCCTTATTGCTAACAGAACTGGATTTGAGCGACAACAAATTAGGAGACCTGGATGGAAACAATCTTTCCGCTCTTTTAATGGACTCACATAGCAGACTGGTGAAAATTAGGTGACTAAAATATACAATATAGCTTTTTATTTATTTCTTATAGTACATATAGAAGAATGTCAGCAACATGGTCTGTTATTGTAATGTGTTAAATATGTGATGAATTACAACAAAACATATTGTTATTAATTCTGTTTAGGCTGAATCATTGTGACCTCACAGAGAAAAACTGTTCAGCTTTAGCCGCTGTTTTGTCTTCCAACACCATTCTGAAAGAGATTGACTTGAGTGACAGCTGTCTGCCGGATTCAGGAGTAAAACAGCTCTGTGAGGAACTGAAAATGTCAAAGCTGAAAATTCTTAAGTGAGTATTATCAATATTAAATATGTGTGCACCTGTTCAACTTGACTTGAGAATTAATTAAAATGTTGTTGTTATTTTGCTCCAGAAAACAAGTATACAGATAATATACATAAAAGTGTTCATTGTAAACTTCCAAAGTCTGTTGAAGTCATGTCAGTGCTGTTAATCCAAACATGTTAAGTCAAGCTCCCGTGGGACACTTGTAAAGTTGTAGGATTCACAATATGCGTGTGAGCCTTATTGCACTGGAATATATAAGTCTTACTGGTCGTGCCATACTGATACACCTAGACCAGGTTCTCGGAGCACAAAATGCTTTCAACAGACGTTAACAAGGAATGCACATTTCAAAAAGAGAATAACTGGATACAGCATTGTATTTCAGAGAAACAGATATTAATTATAGTTAACAGATTTACTATAATTAGTTATTATTTTAATATTTTTTACAATGAAAATACATTACTGGTGTGCATCTTATAAGACAAAACAATGGTACTGATATATCTTAAGATATCTCACTGCAAGCGGATTTCAACTTGGCAGAATTAATGACAGGTTTATGTTTATGCTATTATTGTTTTATCAATGTTTTATTATGTTATTTTAGACTGAATAAATGTGGTCTGCAAGAGGAAGGTTGTTCAGCTCTTGCTACAGTTCTTGGTTCAGACTCAACCAGTCTAAAGAAGCTTGACCTGAGTAATAATAATAAACTACAGGATTCAGGAGTGAAGCTGCTGTCTCATGGACTACAAAATAACTCCACACTGGAGATACTCAGGTGGGTTCGTTTTAAAATAACGGACTCTTGCCTTCCTTTCTGTGTGATTATTCAGTTATCAAAATTTGTTTTGTAAGTATTTTTTAATATATTTGTACAACATCTGTAGTATTGTGCAGAAGTTTAAGGCCACCACAAGTGTTGTTGTTTTAGCAAAGTTTTATTGACATCCATATTTTTTACTCCCTTTATCAGGGTACAAACAGAAATAAAACAAGACATTTCTATACAAAATTAAGGGTGTCACGATTTCGATTTTAAATCGAAATCGATCGAAATTAAGTCACAGCTTCGAACTTCGAATTAAAGAATGGGATCGTCAATGCTGCCACGCCCCCATTTCACGTCTGGTCGGCTTGCCAAGCGAGGAAAAAAACTCTCAGAGATGCCTTTAAAAACATCTGTCCAGCAGAAAGTGATCATATTTTAAACACGAGGGATGTATTGCTACAACTCCTTGAAATGCATATAATAAACAGGATTACCAGTGATCTGACTTTGGACAGAGCGCAGCTCTCTGCACGTGCGCGATAGTGAGGGAGGCGCAAAGATGCAGCGGGTTATATTTTAAACAAAAGGATAGTTTGCCTCAGCTTGCATGAAACGCATAAAACTGAACAAATACATAAGGATTACTACTTTAGTTTATGTTCAGACTTCGGACAGATGCGACAGCGTGTGCACGTGAGACAGAGAGAAGCGCAGCTGCTTATATGCTGGATTTATTTCAGATGCTATGAGTCCAAGACACGCGCATTAAGTCCATGTGCATTAAGTCCATGTTAGAGATGCGCGGATGGACTATTATTTCATCCGCAACCGCATAACAAAACTCATCATCCGTCCACCATCCATCCGCACCAACGTTTCTGACCAGTTTTCAAAACCGCACCCGCCCCCCATCCGCTGACTGGGCGATGCAAGACTAGAAAGCTCTAGAATATCAGCAGTGAACTCCGTCTCCGATTTACGCACAGGGACAAAAATAAATAAATAAATAGCCTAAATTAAACGCACAAATTACATAGCCTGCACTCCTGATTTACCACTTTGTAAAACTTATTCCAGGCAACCCTTTTCTGACCTTCTATTTCCTTTGTTTTTAATTCTCATTTTTTGAGTTTGTCACTTACCCTTCGCCGGCGTTGATAAGAGCTGTGTCAAAATGCATCCTCATTTCTCCGCGCTGTTAATGATAGAACGAATGGATCCTTAACAGCTGAGGATATCCCAAACAATTAAAAGCTTTATTAAATAAAAGTGTTTATTTATTAGAAAACTTTTTCTTGTCATTATATCATTGCAAAACAACAAATTTAATGGTTACATGGAGCTCTAAGACTTTTGCTCAGCATTGTATATACAGTACAGTTAATCTACTGTGGTTTGCCATAACTAATGTTCAACTGGTATTCTTGTTTCAGACTTTCAAACTGCAGTATTACAGAAGAAGGCTATAAATCTTTAGCTTCAGCTCTGGAGTTAAACCCCTCACACCTGACAGAGCTGGATCTCACAGGAAATGATCCTGGAGAATCAGGAGTGAAAAAGCTCACCACTGTACAAAAGAAATCAAACTACACACTGAAAACACTGAAGTAAGCAATAAAATGTTGTTTTTCATAGCAGTAAAATAAACAAATATGTATTTCCATCAGTTGACAAAATTAATACAGATGTGGCCTTTAAAAACGTGCGTTTTCTCCCGCAGCATTCGCCAATTCGCCTCGCGGAGTCTTGCAGAATTCTGCAAGTGTTTTTGCGGGGGCTACTTTCCTTTTTCCCTTAAAGTGTTTTGCTTCACAGAATATCCACCAGATGGCGCATAAAAAACTAAATGTTTATGCTTTGTCATTGCGGTTGTTTCCAGAAGTTCATAAGGGCAATTGCTGAATATTTAACATTGCAATTAAAACAGCAAAGTGAGGTCAACCCCTTCTTGCCAGCATAACAGCACATACAACTAATAAGACGTGCAATGCGCATTTATACTGAAGTGCAACAGAGACCCTTACGGAAATTAACCATGGTTTTATTGTGGTAAAAGTGTAGTAATCATGTTTTTTGGTGTATTGATTACTATCGGCAAAACTACGGGTTTACTACACTAACCATGGTTTAGCCTAACTATGTTTTTTTTTTGTAAACCATTGTTGTCAAAACCATGGTTATTTTGTGGTTACCATGGTTTTACTACAGCAACCATGATTTTTTGGTTTTAATTGTAGTAAAACCATGATTAATTTTCATAAGGGGAATTTAGTGTGAGCCTAATACACGTGACTCTATTTACAATGAATATCTTAATTATTTGTGTTGTCGGATTTTGATACCGTTTCATTGTTTGTTCATAATATTTAGGGGTCAAGCCCAGAATGGGCGAAGACCCCTATTGTATCCGTTAGTTTTCTTCTTATTCTTCCGTCTTCTTCTTCTTTCGCCATTGCGATCTATGGCCGCCCATAGCAGCGTACATAGGAATGTTATGAAATTTGGCATGCTTTTAAAGGACTGTCCAAAAAGTCTTCACAGCAAATTTGGAGTCTCTATCTCAAACCCGCTAGCGCCAGCAACAGTCCAAAATTGCACTTACGTTTTTGCTTATAACTTCTGACCCGTAAGTCGTAGAAATTCTTATTTCCTCTGATTCCTTGGATCAAGACGATTCGATTAGACCCTATGACGTAATTTTCCGTCATGAAAACTTTTCCGCCATTTTGAGTTTTTCGTAAAACCTACTTTTGCGAACTTGTCCTAAAGCTTTTGCCCGATTGCCAGGAAAATGGGTATGCAGCATCTAGAGACACTCAATGCAAAAAGTTATAAACCATTCCGTTATCGTATAGCGCATCAACGAATTTTAGGAAGAGCGCAAAAAAAACAGGTTTTAGTCTGTATCTTCGCCAATCTTATGTCTATTGACGCGACACTAGGCAGTTGTGATGGCAGTCAGGATTTGAGGGGGCATGCAGAGTTTCGTCACAGCACCACCAAGTGGTCAGACAAATGTTGTACATGCTTATAACTTTGGCTGCGATAAACGTATTTTCACGGGACTTGATTTTTTGGAGTCCTGAATAGTTGCCGAGTCCAACGATACCAAACATGCCAGAATTCGCCTTATGGTTCACCCTGCGCAGCAAAAAAATTCTTAAGAAACACGTGCGAATAACCCTCGAAAACACCGTAGGAAGAACATTACCTTACCTTCTGAACAAAAAGTTCTATTGGCGTTATATTAAAATTTTCATCAGAAATGGACGAAAATTGCAAAAAACTAAAAATTACCTTTAAATTTTGTGTTTTTTTACACATAAATGGTTATAACTTCGTAACGCAAAGAGATTTTTTCACCATATTTAATACGCTGATGTACGGCCACAGTCTGAGGCCACACAAAAAAAATTGTATTCTTGCACCACTAGTTGGCCTTATAATTGAACAAAACCTTTGAAATCAAGCCACCCTCTGGTCATACAACTGTTTCTTCACTAAACTAAAGTATATAGTCATAAAACTAGCTAGATGTAACACAATTATGACCTGAGGTTGCATGCACAATTTAGGCATTGTGCCACCTAGTGGTTTTGAGATAGAAATATGGTATTTTTGCCTAAAATTACTCCAACAGTACATCTAAAACCTTGAGTCATCATGGATTATTCCTTTCATGGCTTGGAGTATAATCATTGGTGGTTGCCAATTAACTCCCTAGGAACCTATAAGAATACCTTATCAACCGTTTTTGCAAGAGCTATATATCTGCATCAGAACATCATAGAGACATGGGGGTGAGCTTTTTTGACTCATTAACACCACTGTAACATTTTGAGAGCTGAGTATTGCCACTGCAAGCACCACTCACATATCCTACAGTGTTCTGCTTGTCAGTGCTCATCGAGAAGGGAGGGAGACATTTCACTGAATGACAACACAGCTTTTTTGCTGATAACTGTTATAATATTTTGTCTGAAATCAAGAGATTTTCTTAGGTTCTTTAAACTGCTCATCTGAACTCAATTTTACTTTCTTCTGTGCCCTTTTTGGCTTGACCCCGGTAATTGCTGCTTGCAGCTATATTTATAATTATGTTCGTTTTTCTAAAAGTCTCAATATTTTAAAGAGATTAATGTGGTACAAAAAGCCATGTTTTAAAGTTTTTAAAAAATGTTTGTAAAAATATGTTAGTATTCTTATATATTAAGAATAACAATATGATACTGCGCTAAAATGCTTTACATATGGAAAGAGGAATTCTTCTCAACCACCACCAATAAAGTTTAAAAATTATTCTTTAGAAAAAATGGCGTTTAAACCCGACCAAACAAGAAAACATATACATACTGTACAGTGGGCATATGATATCTTTATTTAGTTTTACATATTTATATTTATAATACCTTTAATTATACCTTTCTTGCGCATATAGGTAGCAGTGTTATGACTGTTTTAATCCTTTCAGCCGTAATTCATAACTGTAACAAATATTCAGTGGCTTTGTAAAATCACAAAAATAATTGATTCAAGTAAATTAATAAAATCTCTTAATGTCACTTATGTATTTTTTTAGTTGGTCAAACCAAAGCAAATGACTAGAAATAGATCAGGTAGCTTATTTTTATTTAAAATGTATAGATATAGGTGTTTACTACATGTAATAAAATAGCGAACAGAGAAACCTTTACGGACAAAAAACATCTCCGAAGTGTTGAGTTTATGAATATTTACACTTACAATATGTACTTTGTGAAATGTGTGTGTAAAGTAATCAATTTAATAACATGTGGCTGTATAGACAAACAAGCCGCGTCTCCTTCCAGATATCTTATCTCAGACGTTCGCATTCAACACTTTTAAAAATGTATTTATATAAAATCTAATTTATGAATTAAAAACAAGGTTTTAAGTTAAGACAATAATAAATTATACCCCTTTCTGCTTTGTTTAAATTGACGAGCATTTTTTGTTTTAAAGTTAAAAATGTTTTAGTAATGTAATATATTAGTATTTTTATATATTAAGAATAACAATATGATACATTTATATTGCGTTAAAATGCTTTACATATGGAAAGAGGAAATTATTCTCAATCACCACCAATGAAGTTTAAACATTATTCTTTAAGTTTAAACCCGTGGAGCGAACAAGAAAGCATATGCTTACATGCCCATTCGGCAAATAATATATTTTTTATTTAGTTTTACAGTTTTAAAAGTGGCAAAAAAGATCTTAAAACCTAATGAATACTGGTCTCTGTAAAATGTATATAAATGCAGATGACAGCAGATTTGATTCAGTTCACGTACTAAGAAATGGGAGAAGTGATGATTTGTGATTGACTGGGGCTAATAGAATTACTGCCACACTCAAAATACACCAAACCAAATGATCACTTTATATTAAACTTAAGCAACACACAATGTGAAAGTCATGATCATATAACTTTATTTTGTATATATACATATATTTTTGTTTATAGACATCAAATATCAATTGATTTTTTCTCTTTTTATAAAAAAAAACGGTCACAGCAAACATAACGCAGGCTTCTACTACTTACAAACATGCACACGCGGGTGAGGGTTAATAAACCTGCCGTTTTATGAGAGTCTCTTCGTGTGTGGGATCCAGGCAGGTCTGCTTTTCCTCCAGACCTTGACGGGTTGTGTGCTTATGGTGCGGCGCTGACTGATCGGCGTATGACATCAGAGTACCTCGAGAGCAAAGGTGAAGTCGGACCATTTTGTAACATTTCGACCTGCTCTGCCGGTACTTTGATGTCTTCGCTGCCGAACTGTCTGCGCAGCGCCACATAGAAACGCCCTTTGACTCTTTAGAGCAAAGTACCAGCAACATGAGAAGTGGTGGCACGCAAAAGAAAGTGAAGGTATGCTAAAATATAAAATGTCAGACAGGGCCGCTGGAAGTCATTTTGAACAGGGGGTGCTGTGAATTATTATTATTATTTTACAAAGCCTATAGGCCTATTTAAAATACATTTTAAAAATAAATATATTGAGTTTCACAACTTTATTGTCATATACACTTCAGCGCACACTTTGTGGGCATGCATCAGCGAAAGGTGAGTTTTTTCTGGGTCATCATGGTGCTGTGTACCCATGTGTCAACATATGTCAAATTAAGTTACCCGATATCCACTTAATTGTATAAGTTATAAACATTCATTTGAAATAACTTACAGCGTATGTAGTAGATTTGTTAAATACCATTTAAACAAAGGAACTGCAAGGGTTGGAGTTAAAACACGCTGGTGAAAACTGGAAAAAACGGTTTTCTTTTGATTCCCTGAGAGAAGATCGATTAGCATTGGGGGTTGGCAAAGAATTGGCAGACCTGGGGGTGGGTGGTTTTTAATTTCTTGACTCTGTGTCAATGGTAGCTGCTAAAACTAGCAGCTATGTGCATTAAATTACATTTTGGAATTAACTTCCTTCATATCGTTTTATTTATACACTGTAAAAAATATTTTTTGAATTTGTAAGTAAAGTTACCATTAAATATGTTTTACAAACAATTGGTTTACAAACTATTGGATGTTTGTGATTATCAGACTTGTGTTTTACGTGATTAAATCAGGAAGATTACATTGGTTTCTTTTCAGTGTAGAACACTTTGTCAACAAAATGGAAAAAATATAGTATATTAAACATCGCTAAAACAAAGAGTGAATTAAAATTAAAAAAGTAATAAAACTACAGCTGCTGATCATTTTGTTTACATTTACTAGCATTTTCTTAGTGAAAATTGTTTCATAGCTTTTTTTAAGTAGCCAAAATCCTACCCCAATTTATTTCAGTGTAGGTTTCTCATTTTATATCAGCTTTCTTTTGCTTTTCAAAGGGCAGTCTACCTTTGCTACCGCCAGTGCTTTTAGTGGGCCGGTAGGCACTCAGTACCGCCACTTCCAAATATAGCTCTTGAGCTTACCACCACCTCTCTGTGCGCCCAGAACGTGCTTTTAGTGTACTGGAATGCTCATTTGCACATCTGTTTAAATCAGAAGTTTAATTTAACCATTTGGCTGCGCTTCCGCTTTTCAAAGTGCACTTGACAATGCACGCTTCCTCCGAGAGCAGGGACTACATTACCCACACACCCTCGAGTTAATTCAATTCAATTTTATTTATATAGCGCTTTTCACAAAAGTTAATTGTTTCAAAGCAGCTTTACATTAAAAGAAGCAGTGAAAAGCACAGAAAACGACAGATAGCACAACAAAATACACGATAGCATAAGCAGTTATATTTGCTGCGGCTATGCCTCAACATTATAAGCGAGCGTATTACTAAAGTAACGTCTAGAAGTGGAAGCTTAAGTTAAGCCCAAAAAGGCTGCCTCCCCGGGGTAAAAAACCCTCTAGGAGAAAAAAAACCTGGGCTTTTTAGCCAAAGAAGTAAAAAAAGTCCTAGGAGGGAAAAACCCTTGGGAGATATAATATATATATATATATATATATATATATATATATATATATATATATATATATATATATATATATATATATATATACACACACATATAAACGGATAAGGAGATTAAGCGGAGATTAAGCGGGTTCTGCCGGTGATCGTTGGTCAGGCATCAGCTGGGCATCACGTTGATGGACAGCCAGTAGATCAGAGGTGTGTCGACTTTCACATCTACCGGAACTGGGTCTGTTTGTCTCATTGTCCTCGGGGTTGAGGACGAGACAGGGAGAGAAAAACAAAATCATATTAACGTAGGGGCCGGTCACATGTAATGAAGTGTCACACAGTGATGTGGTTTAAATCAGCTTAGTTCCAGACAGACTAACTATTGGGGCATAATTATATTATCCACAGTTGAGGATTTTGCAAATTGGGGGCCCAATGCGAAGGTATATATGGTAACTAAGGGTCACCTTCCGATCTTTAAGAGAAAATGAAACCTTAAGACCCGTTTGACTAAGGCCTAAAGCCCCACTGTCGTCGTAAATGCAGATTCAGTGGCAAACGGGTCTATATTGCATACTATTTACAAGGCCACGAGAAAACGCCATCATCGCAACCTGACCATACGTGTCAACCTGTTTGACTAAGGCTGGAGGCCCCACTGTCGTCGTTAATGCAGGTTCAGTGGCAAACGGGTCTGTATGGCATACTATTCACAAGACACATGAAAGCGCCAAAATCGCAACCCGACCATATGTGCCAACCCGTTTGACTAAGGCTGGAGGCCCCACTGTCGTCGTTAATGCAGGTTCAGTGGCAAGTGGGTCTATATTGCATACTATTTACAAGGCCACGAGAAAACGCCATCATCGCAACCTGACCATACGTGTCAACCCGTTTGACTAAGGCTGGAGGCCCCACTGTTGTCGTTAATGCAGGTTCAGTGGCAAACGGGTCTGTATGGCATACCGTCACAAGACACATGAAAGCGCCAAAATCGCAACCCGGCCATACGTGCCAACCCGTTTGACTAAGGCTGGAGGCCCCACTGTCATCATTAATGCAGGTTCAGTGGCAAACGGGTCGGTATGGCATACTATTCACAAGACTCACGAAAGCGCCAAAATCGCAACCCGACCATACATTCCCACCCGTTCGACTAAGGCTGGAAGCCCCACTGTCGTCGTTAATGCAGGTTCAGTGGCAAACGGTGGCAAACTATTTAATGCAATTAATTTTTAAGTGTTCATGCAGATAAGGTTTTTATTTATTTATTTGGTTGGTGTGTGTTATGGCCGTGAGTGCTTTGTTCTGTAAAAATAACTATTGCGAGTTAAGTACCTTTACTAGACAAATTATGCGAATGCTTTGTTGAAGAGAAAAGTTTTAAGTCTAGATTTAAAATGACCGACTGTGTCTGATTCTCGGACATCGGTTGGTAAATCATTCCAGAGCTTAGGGGCTAAGTAGGAAAAAGATCTTCCACTTTTAGACACTTTTGATAGTCTAGGGATAGTGTATAGACCAGAATTTTGCGAACGCAGTCCAGAATATGGATTGTATTCTGATAGTAATTCTCTAAGATATGAGGGTGCTAAGCCATTTAAAGCTTTGTAGGCGATTAGTAATATTTTAAATTGCATGCGATATTTAACTGGTAGCCAGTGTAAAGATGCCAGAATTGGGCTTATGTGGTCATACTTCTGAGATCGAGTAAGTACCCTTGCAGAAGCGTTTTGAACTAGCTGAAGCTTGTTTATCTGATTTGCATGTCATCCCCCGAGTAGCGAGTTACAATAGTCTATTCTAGAGGTCATAAAAGTATGGATAAGCTGTCAGATGTAGACAGTATATGGCGTATTTTTGAGATATTTCTAAGATGGAAGAATGCTGTGCGGCAGATGTTGGCGATATGACTATCGAAGGATAAGTTGCTGTCGAACATCACACCTAAGTTCCTAACCGTGAAAGATGGCACCACAGTACAGCCATCTATGTGCAATTTGTAATCTGACATTTTATGTTTGTAGCGATTCGGTTCGATAATAAGTATCTCTGTCTTATTGGAGTTGAGCTTAAGAAAGTTATGTGCCATCCAGTCACTAACATCGCTAATGCGAAAAAAGCGGATGCATCGCTTTTGCTGCTGTCAATGGGCTTGTTCGGCTTCTCGTGCGCGCCGCAAGAATCGACAGCCAGATAACGTCAAGGTATTGCGAGAGTGAGACGAAATGTGATTTCTTGAATCATTCTCGCTGTACTTTGAAGTCATCCGCCTGTCGGTTCTTGCGGCGCCGCATGAAGTCAAACAAGCCTAGTGTTAACAACGTGGTCTGGAGAGGTAATAATAATAATAATAATGTTTAATTTATATAGCGCCTTTCCATAGCTCAAGGACGCTTCACAATAACAGTTAGGAGTAAACAATAAATACATACAGTAGCAGACAATGGACAATTGCCCAGTCCAAGCGGTCGCAGTTGCGTTTCGCATTGCAAATGAAATAAACAAAAACCAAAAATAACATAAAACAGAAACAAGCAGGATCAGATCATGACAACATGGAAATCAGTGGGTAAGTCGAAAAATCTGAAGCAACATAATAATTGAGTGTAAGGAACCTGATTATGGAAAACATTTCATGACAGATAGTATTTATTAAACACATGGGTTTTGAGGTAAGACTTAAATTCATGCAGTGTTGTTGTTGTCCTCAGAGACAGGGGAAGAGAGTTCCATAGCTTAGGGGCTATAACCGAGAAAGACCTAACACCCATAGACGAAAGGCGAAATCTCAGCTCACAGAGGAGTTCACAGTCAGAAGATTGGAGGGTTCGAGTGGAAGTATAAGGAGAAAGTAAGTCAGAGAGATAGGAAAGAGCAAGACTTAAGGTAAGCAGGAGAATTTTGTAGGAAATACGAGAAGACAAAGGTAGCCAGTGGAGGTGAAACAGAATTGGAGTGATATGAGCGGATCGTTTAGTGTGAGTTAGCAATCTAGCGGCAGAGTTTTGAATATATTGCAGACGTGAGATAGAGTGTGCTGGTAGTCCGGAAAAAAGAGCATTACAGTAGTCGAGACGAGATGTGATAAACGCATGTACCAGAGATTCAGCGTCTTATGGACTAACATAGGGACGGAGCTTGGCAATGCGGCGGAGGTGAAAAAAATGCAGCTTTACAGAGTTGACTAATGTAGGGGTCGAAAGTCAGTGAAGAGTCAAGGGTGATACCCAAGTTTTTAACAGTAGCAGCTGGAAAAAATGGATGTAGCTTCAAGGTCAAGAGTGGGAGTCTTGGTTATGTGTTTTGTTAGAGATGGTGGACCAGTAATTAAGATATCTGTCTTGGTCAGATTCAAACTGAGAAAATTGCAGTTCAGCCAGGTCTTTAATTCATTAATACATGAGGATAGTGATGTAGTCTGATGAATAGAGTCCGGTCTACAAGCGGTATTTATCTGAATATCGTCGGCATAACAGTGATAGTGAAAACAATGGCGGCGAATGATTTTCCGATGATGCAAAATGTAAATGATAAACAGTAATGGGCAGAGAACTGATCCTTGTGGGACACCTTGCTCTAGTATGACAGTGGGAGATTTATAGTTGTGCATACTGATATAAAATTTTCTGTCTGTCAGATAAGAAGAAAACCAAGAGAGTGCAGCTCCTGAGATACCAATCTCTGAGAGGCGCTTCAATAAACGTTTATGACAGACAGTGTCAAAAGCCGAACTAAGATCGAGTAATAAAAGTATGGAGAGGTTACCTGAGTCAGCAGAGAGTAAAAGGTCGTTAATAACCCTTACTAATGCAGTTTCAGTGCTGTGATTTTGGCGGAAACCAGACTGAAATAAATCGAAGCTATCATTGTGAGACATAAATGATTGCAATTGAGTGGCAACAACCTTTTCCAAAATTTTTGAGACATAGGGTAAGTAGGAAATGGGCCGATAGTTAATAAAGTCAGTTGGGTCGAGATTTGTCTTTTTGAGGATAGGAGTAACTGCAGCCGTTTTTAGTGAAACAGGAACAGAAGCAGAGACAAGGGACATATTCACAAGATGTGAGATAGGAACAGAAATGACAGAGGTGCAGTGCTTCAGAAGGGTTGTTGGTGCGGGATCCAGCCGGCATGAAGAAGAGGTTGATTTCTGTATTATTTCACTAATTAAGATGGGGTTTGTCATTGTAAAGTTATTGGCCCTCATTTATCATTCTTGCGTAGAAACGGGCGTATATGTTGGCGTAAGATTATGCTTACACTCCTCTCACTGCCTGATTTATTAAACTGTGCATACCGTTGATATTCAGGTGTACGCAATATCTGCCCTTCATAAATGCCGCGGCTGAAAACGATCGTCATTAGAATAACACGCGCATATAGACCATTTCAAAAGATGTAAACAACACTGGTCCAGAAGCACTTCCTGTTTCCGTTTTTAACACTAGATAAACGTTTGGATAAAATAAACCAACATAACATATAAACCTGAATTAACTGAAGTTAAACAAACATCTTAAAGATAATGATAAATGTGAAATAAAAAAATAACTGTCACAAACTGTAACAGGAAGTGTTTCTGGACCAGTGTTGTTTACATCATTTGAACTGGTCTATAAATTCAAGTCTCCACCTCCCCCACGCCCTCATTTTACGACATTGACACATGGAAGACGGCAAAGAAGACAAACCGGGGAAGTGGAAAGAAACAAAATTGTTTTATTTGGGAGTTTAAAGAGCAGGATTAAAGACATTAATAATTGCATGACATTTTGTAATATTTGTATTATTTTTATTATTAATGACGCTTAATTGATATTTAGAAGAATAATTATTTATTATTATTATTATTATTATTATCATTATTATTTACTGTGGCCTACATCTAAATTATAAGTCTGCTTAATGGTTCGGTTAAGTTTTTTTTAAATAATATTTTAAAATGATGTAGTAACTTTTGTAGTGTGTTTTTCTTTATTTACATACAGTTGTTTGTTAGCTAAGATCCAGTTTGATACGGAGCTCCGGATATAATTCAAATTAACAATTTGTTTCCACGACATCCACATGTTTTACTAGGCTAATTCATAATTTGAAGTAATAATACTTGTAATAGTAATTACAAAATATTATAATAATTAATTCCAAGGAACAAACTGTTGAATATTGGGAACGAATTCTATATTTATGGCCATACTTTAGACTAAAT
Source organism: Misgurnus anguillicaudatus (assembly GCF_027580225.2). Lineage (NCBI taxonomy): Eukaryota > Metazoa > Chordata > Actinopteri > Cypriniformes > Cobitidae > Misgurnus > Misgurnus anguillicaudatus. The sequence goes on from NC_073348.2 coordinate 12,378,603, forward strand.
AAGAAAAGGAATTGTCCATAATGTAGCATAAAAGATAATTCGTGGACATGATTTTGTCCGCATGTCATCATGATCGGATTTATGGCTCCATTCAACACAAGCATTTTACCTTACCTATTCATGTGTAGCTATTTATTTATCATCGAATGGTATGTAACTAGCTTACCTTTTGATGCATTATTACCATGTTTTCGTAGCAGATCCTTGTGCTTTCTTGCAATGTGCCGCTTCAGATTCCAGGATTGCTAAACTTTTACAGTCTCTCCGCAGTCCCTTTCAATGTTTTCTTCCTGTCCAATCTTAACTTTGATTTTTACTTTACATTTAGCCTATGTATAAGGCTTGAATTACATAACTTATTGCTAGACGTTTCTACAGATCCTCGAACTAGCAAATGATCAAAGGGCATTCTGGGTTCAACGAGCGGTCCTGAGCGAGCGGAATTTTTGTAAAAAGGCGCTCTGATGGTATTACCGCACCGCTCAACGCTCCGATCCGCTCACGTGCTCTGCCCTGAAATGGCTCGCAACTTAAGGAATACATATGCATATAAATCAAATGCTTTGGTAAAGTCACACAAATTAAACATTGAAGTTCATGTTGCATAAAAATAAACACTGAAGTTTATAATTACTATGTTTTAGTTTTTTTACAGTGGGTCATAATATATCATATATTTTAGTTTGTCAGTGCGTTTTGTGGTGTTAGGAAGTGTTTGCGCATTTCTGCACTAACTCGAAATGTGTGTACACCACCTCCTGAGCAGGCATAGGATTTGAGCGTGCCGTACGCCAACGTCCATATTGATCAATCTCAAAGTCACCGTGGTTTTGGGTGTACGCCATGTGTACGCTGGAAATTTGGTGTACGCACTTTTGATAAATGAGGGCCATTAAGTGAGCATGCTCACAAGTAGAGGTGGTCGGTTCATCACAAAAACTCCCACGTAAAGCATCCAACTTTCCTTGAAAGTGGTGCAAAAAAGAGCAGCACAGGTCATCCGATTCTTGTTGGCAGGCATGATGCGCAGGTGCCTGCACTAGTTTGTTTACAATATTAAAGAGTGCTTTTGGTCTGTTGTTTGCATTATTAATCATTTTAGAAATATAGGAAGAGTGAGCTGTGTTCAAGGCGGTTTTATAATGCTCAATATGGTCAGAAAATGCTTGAAAATGAACAGTTAGACCAGTTTTCCTAAAGAGGCGTTCAAGTTGTCTCCCTCTTGCTTTCATAGCACATAGCTCACCATTAAACCACGGCGAGGAGTGTGATAAAGGAACAGACCTAGTCCTAAATGGAGCATGCTCATCTAAAACATCAGCGATGGCAAGGTGGTACAGATCAGATATCTCAGATGGACAGGTGAAATTATAGACATCAGAAACAGCAGACGAAGCAATAGATATAGCAAACGCCTTAGTATCAATAGCACTGATCTTACGATAAGAGATGGTTATATTGTGTGTGAAACGCGCAACCATAGCTGCTCGGTTAAAATAAAAATACAATGAACACTTACTATGCCCTCCTGGTTTTAGACAATGAGTAGTAAAAGAACAAGGTCAGAATCAGAGGACTCGCTGGCTGACATCCCGCCAAGCCAGAATGATATCGCTGCAGGTCAGACGCAAACTTTTTCCAGTACCCTTTTGGAGGTACGGCTGTCAGTTTGGTTCCCCTCAACGCAACTTTGGATTTCCTCAAACGATGTGCAGAGTAAAAACATTATTGTAATTGCAATATACATTTAGTTTAATTGCTAAACTACAAGTGAACGAAATTTCAATGAATTTGAACGACGCGCACAGGAGTTTTACCACCCGGAAATGGAAAACAATGGGACAAAATATAAAGTGATGACTTATGAATTATGAGTTTCAAATGGCCAGTTTTTTTATTATTTTTGAACCCATAAACATGGTCTTGATGTCATTTTAAAGTTTTTTTCCAAGCTCTTTCTATCTTAACAACTATTTTTAGCATTTAACCATGTTAAAAATTTTACTTATACCTTTTGCACATTTTATTTATGTTCAGTAGCTATTTGTAGTGATGGGCAGAGCGAGGCTTTGTGAAACACTGAAACAGTTGAATCAATTGTGTCGAGGCTTCGAAACATGGTTCGGAACCGCCTCCACAGTGACACCTAGTGGTCATTCGCACGTATTACCATAGAGCAACCTTGACAAGGTTTTAGACGAGCGCTGACAAATTGTATCCCACATGTTGATTGGTTAACACAAGTGATCAGCTGGGAGGGTGGATAGTGTACTCGACTCTCATGCAAAAAAAACTTAGGATCGAATCCCTGGAAACGCGTTACTATTTCCATCGTCACAATGAAGTTACATATTTTTTGTTGTTGTTTTAACATCTGTTTTACAACTACATGAGCTTTTAGGCTCACCATTGTCAATAACTATAAGCTGGTCTATTTAATAAATAAATTGAATAGAGATAAATACCACATACAATAAGAAATTAATAAGATATATCAAGCCACCATGTCACACATAAATATCTGCTGTGTGTGGAAGGAATTAGCCTACTTCTTTTTTTACAGATAATTTCTCCAGCCTTTAAAAAACTCCTCTCACAAAAACCAACAAGGTCAATATGCGTTTATTTCACTTTTATACAGATGTGCGATTGTGTTGTCTGTTCCCGACCGTGCAAATCAAACGCTGATTCGGCAGACCACACCTGATGAAACACTTGGTGAAACACTTCGAGGCTTCATTTGGTCATAGTCACGTGACATGGGTGTTTTGAATCGCGCTTCGGATCAGTGTTTCGACACATCTGCGCTTCGGGGTCTCGCAAAGCTTCGGAACGACTGTTTCGCGTCAGCCATCCCTAGCTATTTGTAGCTCAAGCAAATCTACAAACTTACAAAGGATTTATTATTTCGTCTGTTGACTGCTGTATATAAAACCCCTTTAATATAGGAGGAGTCGAGTCAGCAAAAATAAAAAAAAATGAATAGAGTACCAGCACCTCTTTTGGGCCACCTAAAGACTGGCTACCGCAGTCTCACTCGCTGTAAACACGGGTTTTGTTTCAGATGCGTTTAATGCGCTTGCCCGATTAAAAGCATTTTATGTGTAATTTAATCTATAGATTAAACTCGTTGCATTTATATTTTGGGCGCACCTGTTTGCCCTTACATGATTTACTAATAATTGTATATTTTAATTGAATTGTCTTAATGGATTAAGCATACATATTTTTTCACGTTAATCCTTGAATATCCCAGGGGGCTAGATGTCTTGCCAACAGTTTGACAATTTGTTAAATGTTCACAAAATTGATATGAAGGGTGATTAACAGTTCACTTCTGAAATTAAATGAAAATAACAAGATAAGAGGTTATCTTATTGTAGATGTCGGGCAAAGATAACCTATTATATGTTATTGAAAAATAAATTGCATCATTATAAAGAAATAAGTGCTTGCAGAATATGTAACTGTACTTTTTTTTAACATGCTTATCAGCACATTACTTTTTGTTTCTTCAACTTTAAAGATGAATATTCTCCTTTAGAGATGGACAATTTTCAGCAATAGCACATTATATTCAAATTTTTGAGCTCATGAAAAAGATTTTTCAATTATTTAAATGACTTTTTTATGTTTTTATGCACGTTTAGTTTTGGTGCAATTTCACCAAAAGCTTATAATTATGAAATACACACAACACGTTTAACCTATATTTTCTACATGTTAAAAATGTTGTAAAAAATACGTATTCTTATATAATAAGAATAACAATATGATACATTTATATTGCTTAAAATGATTTAGATATGGAAAGAGGAATTCTTCACAACTACCACCAATAAAGTTTTTAAATATTTTTCTTTAGAAAAACGGCGTTTAAACCCACGTGGACCGAACAAGAAAACTTATGCCTATAGTCCGTGTATGATATCTTCTTTATTTAGTTTTATATATTTTTATTTATATGCATTTAATAATAGGCTACCGTAAGATCACAATGTACACACTGTAAAAAATTATTCAGTGGCTTTGTAAATATCTCTAAAATAAATGATTAAAGAAACTTAATAAAATCTATTAATGTGAGTTATGTGATTTTTTTTTTTTAGTTGGACAAACCAAAATAAATTACTAAAAAGAGAACAGATATTTTTTGTAAAATGTACATATTTTATTTGATGTATACGCCTTAATAATATAAGTATTAAATTTACAGATTATTTTAATCAATATATTTATAAGGTCAGAGTTATATATTTAAGTTTTTAAAACTGTAGTAATTGCATATTTCAAATTAATATTTTTTCTATTTAACATCAACTCAAAAAATGTGTACGTTTTACGCGTAACTTGAAGTATAATTTACTTATATTTTTACATTGATATTATTTGAGTAAATTTAGACACAAAATAAATTAATAATAAGTAGAACAAATGTTAATTTTAAAAAATCCCATAGCCAACGGTTTTTAATCAGCAACAAAGAAACTGCGCCTCTTGCCTATAAAAAAACACCTCAGAAACTCCTCGAATTTATAAATAGTTACGCTCACAATATGATTTTATTTCCTTACTACAAAAGTATAACATATTATACAAATTCTCAGTGAAATTTATTCAACACCGTTGCATACTTTTTATCGTGTTTCATACAATGTAAAGGGAAATATGATTAGAGCCCGACCGATATGCATTTTTTGGGGCCGATGCCGATACAGATATAAGAAGTAAAAAAAAGGCTGATAACGATATATCGGCCGATATTCATTATGTGCATATTATAGTACAGTACACATATACTACAGTATATTATACTACTACAGTACTGTACATAGAATATACTATATACATTAACAGAATATACTATATATTAAATGTTGTCAAGAAACCGCGTGACTGCCGCCACCTGAACTGAGAGACTGACTGAAGTGAAGGGGGGTTGGCTGGTGTCACTACAGTGAGTGATCTGGGTCGCCTTTAGCAACCAATAGGGCGCGCTCTGCTGGACAAACAAGTACCTACATCTTTCAAAAGCATTTAATGTTTTCTGTAAGGAACGTTCATATTGGCTGCATATCTGCGGCTTATACGCCGATACAGATATATCTGCGACATGCTCATATCGGTCGATAAAATCGGCGAAACGATAAATCAGTCGGGCTCTAAATATGATAATAAAGTAGCATACTGTACAGTAATGCAGAAAAGCGCATCAAAACCATGTTAAAGCTATTAAAATGTTGAGATTCAAAAATGAACTAAATGTAAAATTAGATATACTAGTTAATGATATTGTGCAAATGCTCTCGGTCTCTTCAAAGGTCTTCACAAATTATTTTGTTTTAAGATTCCGTTATCATACATCACTTCTCTTCTACTTTAAGTATACGGAAAAAAATAAGACAAATGATCCGCGTTTAAGTCGGATTTTTATGAAGAATATGTGACTGTTTATGTAACTGGCTATAGAAAACTTCGCCAACGAAGTGTTTGCCAAAAAGCGTGCATTTGTATGACATCAAAGTCTACCTAAACACCGATAATCTGTGTCATGTTACTTCAATATCATACAGTAAACGCTCAGTATGAAGTCGAGCACACTAATTGTCGTCAGTATGGCCTACATGAAACACGACTGCCATCTACAGGTTTTTGTATTTCCTGGGTCCCCCACACAACCCCCCTTCTGTGGGATCTCACAGAATTCTGGAAGTGCTCATGGCATTCTGCTCTCTGTGACACGCATTTTTAAAGGCCACATCTGTATATGATTTAAAAAGGACAAAAACGTAGTACAAGCTTTTTAATATGGAGTTTTTCCAAATGTACACGTGAACCCGGATTGACTTAAATAACTCTGCAACTTCCCTTTTGCAGGTTTTTGAGTCCTGATGCTGAGAAAGGCTGTGAGTACGTGATGAACGTTGTCCAAGAAAATCCTTTACTTCTGAGAGAGGTGAAACTGACAAAAAAATACCTAAATGACATAGAAGTAAAGCATGTGGCTGCTCTGTTAAAGGATAAGCACTGTAAACTAAAGGCAATACAGTAAGTTTTTTTATATTATTTTTATAGTAGCTTTTTACTTTATTTTATACTGTATAAAAATATATTTAACATGTCATGAAACCCCTCATTTTCAGTTTTTTTAGGGGTGTGGTTAAGAGGAGTGCCAATAAGCAGATGAAAACAGTTAATTTGCACTGTAATGTAGATGCAAATACAAACACTAGTGAGAAACTGTAAATTTTGTTTAATTTAAAATTAAAAACAACTTCTGATGCCACAAGTATGTCACATCTTTGATCATTGCGCTTAAGATTTATTTGCTACTAATCAAAGTACAGTTCATTTATACATAATGTTTTAACTTTAATTATTGTTAAAATTGTTGGTAAGGGACCATGTATAGTGTTAAGATGCATCAGGACTGTTCCCTATTTATGTGTTTAGTGAATGTATTCACTACAGGATATCGATCAAGAAAAAATTTTGCATTTACATTTATCCTTTTTGCAGATGCTTTGGATTAGGGACTTACAGTGCATTCAGTGTTAACTTCCAATGCTTTATGTGTTCCCTGGTATTGAACCCATGACCTTTGCACTGCTAACACAATGCTCTACCAGCTGAACTACAGCAGTTGCCATTCAGAGGAAACCTAACACAGCATTAATGCATGCATCTGAGCAATCGCTAATGTAGTAAATGCTTCTACAGGTTGAATTTCAGCGAAACTGATAAATGACCTATAGATGGTTTATGCATCGAATCAGTAACAATAGAGTCTGTTTAGAGTAGATGATTTCTGATAACAAGCAATATAAATAAGTAAATTATCTTAATTTAAATATCATATCTAACGCTAATCAACTACTACACTAATCTGACTTTACTGTGTAAAAATAATGTATACAATGTTAACTACAGATCCTCATATTCTTGCCTGGCTACCAAACATCTCTGCACAGAAGTAAACCACACTCGCCGTCTAACAGTAAACTGAAACATTTGAAAAAGGTCTAATTTTTTTTTCTTTCTCTGCAGGTTTAATAGTAACACTATTTCAGAAAGAGGCTGTGTTGATCTGTTATCAGCATTTAATTCAAATCCTTCCAACCTAAAAGAATTGGATCTGAGTGACAATAAAGTGAGAGACAAAGGAATGGAGAAGATCTCGACTCTGTTAAAAAACCCACTATGCAGGCTGGAAAAACTGAAGTTTGTATTTAAATTTTTGTCTATTTCCTTATGTTGATAACACAATTTATTATATTAACTGTCATGAAAATAATGAAGAAATTGTATTTTCATGTAGTTTTACTACACTGTAAAAAATTATTTGATGCCTTAAATTTTTTTGGTTGAATCAACTGAGATTTACAAGTCATTTCAACTTACTATTATTTATCTTGACAAGAGATGAGTTGCTACAACTTATAAATTATTATTATATATAAAAGTTGACATATTTCAACTATATTTTATAAGTTATAACTGTAAAAATAAATTAATACTTTTAATTTAAACGGATTAGATTATCTGATAAACTGATAAACATTGAACCACATATGATTTTCCTCTGCCTTTGGGTGACACATTAAAACAGGCGATTTTGTACTATGAAGTACACTGGATACTCCCCCCACCACTCTAAGGGTGCGTTCAAATTTCGGGAGTGACAACCGTATTTATTTACTTACAGGTGTTAGTCTGGAAGTGTCCTGTTCAGACAGCACATTACAGACACAAATAGAACACTGTCTGTATTAACGAGCAACCGACCTCAAACCGTATGCTATTCGCACGTGGCGCCTGTAACCACAGTGGCGGACATAAATATAAAAAAGTATTATTTATGCAATGGACAAAACTTTATTTATGTAATAAACAAAAACAGTTGGCGTGTGTAACGCTTACCATTGTGCAGAGAAAAATAAACAAGGGTGGTTCCATATTTAAAGTTTTAATCTGCAAAATGAATGAAAATAAAATCAGTGTCAGCAACTGTACGTGTTATCAAAGCAGATGTCTTGTGAAGCAAATCGATCTGTTTTTGCAAGAAATTGAACTTTATTTACAACATTATTAATGCAGCCACTTAGGAAGTGTGCTTATACTCCCGCTCTAAAGGTGGCACTGAGAGTATGGTTTGCCAATCGCACGCAAAACCAGCCTTTCTGTGACACCTATAGAGTGAGAGCGTAAAGCGTACTTCATATGTTTTCAAGGTTCTGCTTTAACACTAATTATGTTGTAAACAACTGTAACGGGTGTTGCTTTAAAGAAAGCGAAGAGAAGTTGAATCCATGTGCAAAAGGTGTTTATTAGTAAAATCCCAATATGGGCCAGCAAACAAATTCGACAGGGTAAATCCAAACAATCATAATCCAAATAACAGGCTCAGGTTCAGGGCAGGCAGCAAAGCAATCAGAATCCAAAATAACAGGCACAGGTCAAAAAACAGGCAGATACAGATAACAGGTTCCGACAACAGATAACAGGAGACAAGAGCAGGTAACAGGTTGTGCTTACTAGTGTATACAGCGGGGAACAGGTGAACAGGAAGTGACTTAAATACAAAAACAGGAAGTGTGAAGCGTGACATGGCATGATGAATTTCAAAATAAAAGTCAGAACAGAGCAGAGAATCAAAATACAAGTTCAAATAACAAAAATACATAGAATACAGGAAAACACAGAACAAAACCTTACAACAACATTCAATATCCCGACCGATTTGCTTCACACGCAAATTTGAGCTTTCAATGTGGCAGATCTGTCGACTTGCATTATATGAATCGCAGATTACAAAATATCTTCTTTATTGCTGTACTGAAGATAAAAGGTGAGTAAATAAATAAAACATTTTATATCCCTTTTATTATACACCGTACAATTACAACTGTATATTAATTATCCACTTTTAAAGTTTTATACTTTTGTGTAGCAAAACTCTCACTTACTGGTCTACACGCGATTGTATGCATAAAGTAATATGCTCTGTGGCGTCTATAAAGGTTATTTAATATCACATTAACCTTATGGATCAATCCTGCTGAGCAGTTTGCAGTCATTTTCATAAAGTGTAACATTACCTTAACACAGAGAGCAACAAATGGCGTGACAGACAACTGGTTGTCCAGTGCAATTCCATTCACATGCCACAGCTTCCTTTGATTGCTCCGCCCCCACTTAATGAAGTACTCGTTTTTCAGACCTATGGATTAATCAAAATAAAAAAATGATGTACACGCACATCCCTAGCTCTAACCACACATTATGTCCTTACAATAAGCATGCTAGTTAACTAACGATAGCTAGGATGACTAGATAGTGAGCTATTACAGGAACATATTGCTCCTCAATATTGTGATTCTCGATCACCAGATGAAAGTACTTTAAACTTTCACATTCTAAATTTATACTTTGGATGCATATTGGAGACTTTCTGTCTGCTTTTTATTTTAAAATAATAATTTCTAGTGCAGTGGGAGTGCTTTGACTGATGTCAGACAAATGTCTATGTTAAGGATCAATTGAAGCTAAAAATATAAAATAAATTAGAAAAAAGATTTATTAACTGTTTCAGAAATGATTACATTGGGATAAGGAAGTTGACATGTTATAGCTGTGAGACGTCAACATTTTTATTTGAAAATATAAAGAATGTAAAGCTTCCAAAATCATATGACATTTACAGTAAGTATGAATCTGGATAAAGGGGTCTTTAGAGTTCATAACAATGGCTGATTTATATCTAGAGTTTTTTTTGTAAACACTAATTTACTTCATATTTTGTTTGATATCTTTACAGATATATGTCTGTCAATTTAAATGTATATTTTTAAATTCGCTGTATTTTAAAACAACTTTTTTGCATTTTTTTCAACATAGATTTTCAGAATGCGGTATAACTGAGAAGGGTTATGAAACTTTGATTTCAACTTTGATATCAGGCTGTTCACATGTAACAGAGCTGGATCTTTCAGGAAATGACCCTGGGGAAACAGGAGTGAATATGCTTATTGATTTACTAAAGAAGCCAAATTGTAAACTAAAAACACTCAGGTGAGCAATGCACACCAAACATTAATTTTAACACCAAAAAATAATAAAAGTGACGCTGCTGACAGATTGACAATCAAATAACCATTGTAATGTTAAGACTATTGGGTGAAAATCATTTAAATGTAAAAGACTAACATTTGGTTGGGGGACAAATGGGAAGGTATTTGGAATTTAAGTTTCCTTACATTGCAATTAAAAAAAATTAACAAAATCACAAAATCAATTGTGTATGTATTATATTATAATGACATAGTGCATAACCTGTTTATGGGGATTTTGTACTGAAATTTTTTAACGGAACCATTGTAAAAAAATCTCTTAGTGGGGCAAGCACACCAAAGCATTTAAACGCAACTAAAAATGGCAGACGTACGCGGACTGTAGGCACTTGGTAGCTTTTTTCCAGCTGAGCACTTTGGTTGCTGTGATACTTCTGCTTTGTTTATCAGTGGCTGAACGATGCGCCGGTTGGTTGTTGTGATATTTGTCCACCCCTCCTCCACTGTGATTGGAAGGCCAAAGGAGAAGTGACATTGACGAGCTGAGCTTTTCACTCAAATTGAAAATTTTTCAACTATCGGCACTTAGCACTGAGCGTGGACAAAACCCGCCAGCTGTTGCCGTTTTTGAAAAGCATGGTGCTTTCATTGAAAACAAATAAAAACAATATGCCGGGAGCTGGCATAAACGCTTTGGTTGCACGCCCTCTTATAGCGATTACAAGTTTTTTTAAACTTTTCCCATTAAATCATTTTACTTCCTTTAGTTAAATTTGAGCTAAATTTGAATTGAAACCCAGCATAATGAATGGTATACCTAATTTAGTCCTAAAAAGTGGGATGTGGTTTACTACACACAAACCTAAATGTCATTTTTAAACAGTTTACCAAAAAAATCATAAAATTTCATTTTCTGCTTAAAATGTCTTGTGTAATTGACATTAGTATTTCACTAGTCAACATTTTTAGTGAAAATTTATTTGTTTAAGGGTGCAAAAGGCATAAGATTATATAAAGATTTGATCTAAAATGATCTTTTACTTTCTGTAGATATTTGAAAAGTCCTGCTGCAGAGGAGGCGTGTAAACATCTAACTGGAGTTTTGGGTAAAAACCCCTTATTGCTAAAACAACTGGATCTGAGTCGCAACAAATTAGGAAACCTGGATGTAGAAAAGCTTTCAGCTCTTTTAATGGACTCACACACCAGACTGGAGAAAATTAGGTGAGTAAAATGTTTTAGGCGATGTATAAAAATCTTTTTATCAATTATTTCTTCTGTCGGTCACATGGTCCATTTTGTGGTGATGTACAAAAATGTTACTTATTTTGTTTAGGTTGAACAATTGTGACCTGACAGAGAAAAACTGTTCAGCTTTAGCTGCTGTTCTGTCTTCCAACACCATTCTGAAAGAGATGGACCTGAGCAACAACCGTCTGCTGGATTCAGGAGTAAAACAGCTCTGTAATGAACTGAAGAAATCTAAGCTGCAGATACTGAAGTGAGTACATGTATCACATCATCTATCATTTAGAATGGAAGTTATTTAACTGTAGTGAGTTCTTCTAATGTTTTTATGAAAAAATATATATTGAGGGATTGTTTGTATTGGTAGACTTCCAAACTGCAGTATTACAGAAGAAGGTTACAAAAGTTTGGCTTCAGCACTGGAGTCAAAATCCTCACACCTGACAGAGCTGGATCTCACAGGAAATGATCCTGGAGAATCAGGAGTGAAGAAGCTCATTGATGTAAAAAATAAATCAAATGGTAAACTGAAAACATTGAGGTGAATATTTGTTTAGTCAACGATTTACTCGTTCCAGCTGTTTTCGTAAAAACCTTCCTCTAAAAATCTAAAGAAAACCTTTCCAAAAGCATAAGAATAAATGTGTAGTTTGCCTTTCAAGAAAAGCATAATTGTGATACAAAGCCAACAGTGCAGTGTAAGATTGTGACCATAGTTTTTAAGTATTGTGCATGTACCAGTAACCTAAATGTCACATGAACCTTTGCCAGGTTTTTGAAAGGTCCTGCAGATGAAGGCTGTCAGTATGTGAAGAAAGTTCTCAATGAAAACCCTTTACTCATGAAAGTGCTGAATCTGAGTAAAAATGAACTAGATGACACAAAAGTAAAGCAGCTGGCTGCCCTTCTGGAAGATAAGCACTGTAAACTAAAGACACTTCTGTAAGTATTGAATAAATGTGTCAGATAACATCACAAGGCATTATTTGAGTATACATTTAATAAAAGGCTTGACAAAAAACCTTTGCATTTGCATTTTAGGTTGAGTGATTGTGGTCTAACCGAAAGAAGCTGCTCAACTTTAGCTACCGTTCTATCAAACACCAATCTGAAAGAGCTGGACATAAGCCACAATAATTTGCTTGATTCAGGAGTGGAGAAACTACAGAATGAATTAAAAAATACTAACTGCAAACTGGAGAAACTAAGGTAACAGGGTTAGGTTTAATGATTATTAACTGAATGTTAAATTCTTACAAAAAAAACGTTAATAACTTTAATTATTATCAAGTTTAATTAGTAGGGTAGAGATTTTCTTTAGTAACTAATATTTACTTAACATTTTAACTGAGGTAGTTTTTTTATTTGATTCATTTAGTAAAAACATGTTAAAATTGTAAATAATACCCACTTACTAAAGCATGTTTTTCGTCTAGAATGTCAACATGCAGTATTACAGAAGCAGGTTATAACAGTTTGGCTTTAGCTCTGGAGTTAAACCCCTCACACCTGACAGAGCTGGATCTTACAGGAAATGATCCTGGAGAATCAGGAGTGAAGAAGCTCATCGATGTACCAAAGAAATCAAACTGTACACTTAAAACACTGAAGTGAGTATTCATAGAATAATAAACAGTTCAGTTATTTCAGCTGTTTCCATTCAAACGTTTCTCTAAAAATAAACCCACTTAAAGCTAGTATGTTTTAGCATTGAAGCTAAAGGGGGTCGCACACCGGACGAGAAGCGTTACATCGTGTTTGCTCTAAAAACAGAACACATTATTTTCTATGAATGAACGCACACCAGTGGTGCCTGTTGGTGTCTGTCCGCTGTGACTCTGGACACTGCTCAAATCCCTGTCGTGCCACAGAGCACCACTCACATAGTTTAACATTTAATAACATCATATTTGTCCCAAATCGTTAGCAATGTAACATTGGCTGTTAACGTATATTTTGCATTTTGAAGTAGACACTATCTGACTAAGCTCGCGCTATTTAATGTGCACAAACTGTGAATGATACCTCCGAGTTTTCCTAGATGCAGCGCTTCTCATCCGGTGTGCGACCCCCCTTAACGTGATTTAGTTTGAAGCTGGCATGATGTTAGCATTACTTAACATTAGGTTAATCAAGTTTTATTGAAAGTTTGGAGTGAGATTACATCTGTTACATCTGGGCAACTCAGGTATTTGCAGAAGCCCCACAAAGTTTTTGCTAGCTGTTTTGATAGGACAAATAGACATCTTAACAATTGGTAAGTCTTATAAAAGAGACAAATTCAACTTGCACGTAATTTAACCAGAAACAACAAATTCTCATTTCTTTGATTGTCTGGTAGGTGGAATTTAAATCTGTGTTCATTTTCACACGGCAGAGCAAGAAACGACAGGTGGATAACATCAAAGTACCGCGAAAGCAGAGGCGCGAATTCAAAATAAGTGTTTGGAGTGCCATGTGTGTTGCTTGTGTTTTCAAAACATGTGTTCTGTGCCTCGAATGATCCTATGTGCATCACGTGTTTTGTCAAAATAAGTGCCTGGTGCAAACGTGTCAAAACCGTTTATAATAAAAGAGATTCTCACTTTCACAAAATACACCCAAGACACTCACTTTACAGTAAAGTCTGATTATGCATGAGATTATGCGAGTATCTGGCAAATGCAAGCGTCTCTTTTTTTAAAGTTATATTTATTGGCCAGTTTTTGCCTTTATAAAACAGTGAGGTTAGGAGAGGAAAGGAAAGTACAGGGAGGAGACAGGGGTATGGGATCGGCAAATGACCATGAGCCGGGAATCGAAGTTGGGTCGCCGAAAGTGCAAAAGCATGTTGGAGTGCTGCCCACTACACAATCGGCTCCGACACATCTCTTTTATCATAATCTTTAGCCGCGTCTGCAGCAAGCACTTTTTTTGACAAGACACGGGATGCACATAGGATCACTCAACGTGCAGAACACACATTTTGAAATTACAAACCACACACATGACGGGCTACATACATGTTGTGACGAACTTCGCATCGAGCGCCCTCGAATAAAAAGTCACCGTCCGCCACGGCACGAGAGTGATTTAAAATCAAACTCCTCCGTAAGATTTCTCGCGGTACTCTGATTTCATATGCTTGTCAACATTTGCAGCAGTGTGTAAATTTGAGCATACAAAATAAACTCGAAACAGTTATGAACTCGGCAGAGAACTTCACTATGCATGTCTGTGTCCCATCCATTAATTGTATAGGCCTATAGCAGTTCTCCCTTACTTCTCAGTATGAGGACTACAAGGTGTGGACTGTAAGCGTGTGAACCGGCTGATATGTGTGTGTCTTTTTAGACTACTTAGATATTGAAATATTGTTTCAATAATATACATGCACAGTGTTTGTGTGGCAATATTGAATATTTTCAGTAAGCATTTTGTAGGCAACGTAAAATTTGACTTTCAACAGGTTTTTGGAAGGTCCTGCAGAGGAAGCCTGTCGGAATTTGATGAAAGTTCTCAATGAAAACCCTTTACTCATGAGAGAGCTGAATCTGAGTAAAAATACACTTGGGAACACAACAGTGAATCAGTTAGCCGCCCTACTGAGGGATAAGCACTGTAAACTAAAGAAGATTCAGTAAGTATTTTGAGTTTTATATTTGTTAATATTAATGTTATAATATTTTTCTGTGCTGGGAGTTTTGCAAAAGATCTTTTTTCTGCCCACACAGTGCAAGTAACATGATTTATTTAAATAAACTTTTTCCTAGAGTACCTGCTGTTTAAAATGTTATATCACACCAAAAATGTAAATTTAATTCATTTGTTTAATATTTACTCACCCAGAACAAAAGCAATGTTCACAACACCGAAGTAAAGGAGTGTGCTGTGTAGTTTATGTGCACACTTGGACAAGGAGAAAAGGCATAACTTTACAAAACTTTCATTGAGTGTGAGATTTCAGTGAGATAATTTTCTCTGTTGTTGGATGTACATTTTAGTTTATATACAGTATAGTTTGTCCAATGTTGGTCTCCCAAATGAGAGAATGTTTATTTAAGAGGAGAGCAGCTTAACAACTAAAAGGACACATGAGGCACCATTTTGGGATAATAACACCCGTAGAACACATTCAAAGAGGCCTGTGGCCAGTTGCATAAACTGTTAAGATTAGTCTCACAAAGTCATAAAATATTTCTTACATCTGATATCTCAGTGCAGTTCTGAATGCCTTTTTGCTTCTGTGTAATTTAAAAGTGCCAGCAGCCTTAAACTTTTGTCATTTTTATTATTTTTATTTTAATACTTTAATCATTCTCTTAGCATTAGGCAGTAGGTACTGAGGAAGTTGCACATTTAAGCAACATTAAACAGCATCTTTGTAAATAAACATTAATGCAATGCAAAATGCAGATACAAAAGAACGGAGACCATGATCATGTTATATTTTTATTTTTGTTTCATTAATGTTTTTTTGTATGTTACTAACATTTTGTGTTATCTTCAGAGACTCATCATTTCAAATTTGGTAAAAAACTTGGTTTACTTTAATTCTTAGTTTACTTTTACCTTTTGGATAATAAGCACAGCATTTTTAAAACATTTCATATTAATTTAATATTTTTAATATGCAATATTTACTTAAGTTCTATAGACCGTTTCAGCAGTAACAACATAAACAAGCGGCTGCACGTAACTTCCGGTAAAATCCGCTAAGAATAAATAACAACAAAGTCCTTTAAACGTAGTTTATTTATATAACAAGCAAAAAAACAACACATAGATTACCTAGGAAACCAAAACATTTGTTATTTTCTAAGAGGCATTTGTTCAAGAGATCAGTTTAGCAACTAGTCAGACCTTAAAAAAAAACGAAACCGGAAGTAAGGTTAGGATCCAGACGTGTATCACGTGCGTCAGATGAAACCGTCTATACTTGAAGGAAAACAAATACCACACTTTTACAACCACTGATCCCACTGGAGAGGCTCTGAAAAGCGTCCCCTCACAAACCTCTACCTCCTTCAGGCTAGAGAATGAAAAACCATTTTTACCTTGTCTTTGTTGAATAATTGTAGTCTACCCACATTCACAAACATACAAAAAGTGCAAAACATGCTAAACATCTCAGTCTCTTTTAGAAATGTCAGCCAGAAAACAGCCCAATCTGAAAAACTGATGCTTATTATGACATCACAGGCATCTAAGTGCTCCTCCACTTTAAAATAATTGGCTACATTTTTTGAGTGGCAGCAAAATCAGCCAATCAGTAATGAGATTGCAAGTTAAGCCAGTAGGGGGAGCCAAATAGGTGCAAAACCACTTGTTTAAAATCCCCCACCCTAATAGAGCTATCTAAGAGAGGTTTTAGGAAGCTTCTAAGGCATTACAGACCTAAACAAAAAAATTTTCGTCTACATCACAGAACTAGGATAAATACGCCGTTCAATCATTCTATGTCACCTTTAATAGATCTTGCATATAAAATGCTCCTAGAAGTTTTTTATAGAGTTTCTTTGGTTGGCCACATAAAATGCCAATGATGCCTGAACTCAATTTATTTTTACAATGAAATATTATTGCTGATTTTGACTGACAGGAATAAAATTGACTGAATTTGTAAATTCTCAGCTCCATGCTAACCATATATCAACTAAATCACAAAATATGTATATGTATAGACTGATTTTGCTCTCTCTTTTATTGCAGGCTTTGTGAATGCAGCATTAAAGTAAAACAATGTGAAATCCTGACTGCAGCTCTGCGTTCAAACCCTTCATACCTCAGAGAACTGAGCCTCAGTAATAATAAAATAAAAAATGGAGTAAAGCACATAGGTGATCTACTAAAAGATCCAAACTGCAAACTGGAGAATTTGGAGTGAGTAAGATTCATGTATAATAAAAGGCAAAAGACCAACATTGTTTATTACAGATTACGGTGGACTCCATTAAATTTGTCAAACTTGGTAAATATAAGCATATAAGCAATACATCTGAAGTTTTAAATGTTTTCTTAAAATTTTTATTTAAAAACAAATGTATATTTTTAAACATATCTGTGGCATAATCACTGGCACCTGTTGTATATCCATCTTGTTTTGTAGTTCATGTTTTTTATTTTGAAACGTTTTGTTTTTGAAATGTTTTTATTGTAGTTCCATGTTAACTAGGGCAACGGCAAAGTGAGGGCTATGGCTGTGTCCGAAACCACCTACTTCCATACTATATAGTAGGTGAAAAGCAGTAGGCGAGGCGAGTAGTATGTCCAAATTCATAGTCCCCCCCCCAAAAAAAAACAGTAGGCGAAAATAAATACCCGGATGAGCTACAACTTCCAGCAAGATCACAGTGTTCATTTGATGGACACTATACTATCCAACGAAGAAGAAGAAGGAGATACGTTGTTTTATTCAAAAGCAGTTACGCAGCTCTATTCCAGTAATTCTCAAAGTGTGGTCCGCGGACCACTAGTGGTCCGCCAAACCCCCCCAGTGGTCCGCCAGAAGAAGACCTAAACTAGGCAAGTGTTTATACAATCGGCAGGGCTCGCAAAATCCCTAGCCCGACGTCCCGGGGCTATTGTGCTTTGCAGTCAGGCTATCAATATGGATCCCCGCCCTGCCCGTCGGGCTAACTTATAGGGAGGAAAAAATATATTTAAATGCTTATGCATTCTTTCACAGATTTGGATGGGTAATAATGGTGTATGAAATTCAGGCATCGCGTATTTAAATTACGTTTGAGCGCGCGCTCGAGTTTTACTTTCACTTTCGCGATCGCGCGAAAAGACGCAGTACAGAAAGCAATCCGTAATGATTTGTCATGGATTTGTTGGGCAAATCCTCCAACTTCGCCCTGTCAGTCATTATTATCCTCATGTAAGAAAATTAAATCTCTCGCAGCAAGCTTTAAAGTATAGATTGTACGGGCAGTGAAGAGATTGACTCTGTGCAGAATCGCTCTTAAAGCGACAGTAGCCCCTGTTTTTCTGATCTGTAACTGGATGATCCAAACTGTGAGTTTTGTGACCCACTAAACCACTTTTAAATGGTGAGTATATCTGGTGTGGGGATGAGCAGGAAAAGTTGGTTTACATGGAAATCCAGTTTTTTTTGTTTGTTAAAAAAACAACAGCATCAAGACAACAACAAGAATAGCAGATTAAACATTGTGGTTAGAGGCCCTATTGGCTTTGTATTGGCAAAATTTGGCCTGTGGTAAAACTAATTGAATAAGCCTGTGCTATGCCCACAAACTCAAGTGGCATTTTCTTATCTGTGACTTCAGTTAATATTTCAGATTCAGAATCTGATGTATAGATATTTCTACTTGCATTCATTTCGGGCTACCAAAAACTGAAGAGTGCCTGCCCGAAAGGCTACCAGGGATTTTGAAATTTTGCGAGCCCTGAATCGTCACTTATTTAAGTAGACTGTGATATCAGTTCTTGCCTTTCTGTTTTAATAACGTAAAAATGGATCGGTTGGCTAAACCAAAGAGGAGTCAAATAAAAGATCAAGTGTCAACTGAAAGCAGCTAAAATCCACAGATCTATTAGTTTTGTACTAGTTTTTGTTTCATGTGTAAAATCCTTGTAATTTCAGTGATTTTTGACATTAAGGGGAATTTTTTTTTTAGTATTTTATTGTTACCATAGTTACAACCATAGACTTCATATACCCACCACCTCAGTTTTAAACTTATGGCTCTTTGGAATGACATTAAGTTGGACCCAGGCTGTTATAATATGTTTAATTGCATTTTTTTGCACATGTGCAGTTTGTTGTTCATATAAGCTGCAATTTCAGATTTACTTTTTTGAATGAAATAAAATTCATATAATAATTTTTGAACATAGCATTGCATTTGTTTTAAAAAAAAATAGTGTTTGACTTGAAACAGTTGCATATTAAACTTAAACTTAGCTTATCCTTCCTATTTTGTTGTTTTGTGGGGGGAGTGTTAGAGTGGGATTCTGTTAGCTGGTCCTCAGAAAAAAAATGGAAGATAAAGTGGTCCTTGGGCTGAAAAAGTTTGAGAAACACTGCTCTATTCAAACGGAAATACATATTTTGAACAACTGTTCCTTTTGGTTAAATTGCGCTTGTTTAACATCATTCCATGGCAAACAGACATAATAATGTAAAAGTAAAAGACTTTCCAATGTTATCAAAGAGTTACTGAGTGGGATGTACAGGAGAAAGTGACAGGCCTTCTCTGCATAAAGCCTTGTCCTGCCTCATCTAATAGCATGAGGCCGGGAGACTTATGCAGGGCACTGGAAGGGGCAGCACCAATGACGCATTGGTACAGATTCACAATTTGTCGGTCATCGACATGACATCTCCGTTCCCTTCTTTTAGGGAAAGAGGGTTACTTGTGTACAAGTATAAAACAAGACGTTTTATCTCTCTGTCATGCAGGAACGCTTATTCTATAATTTTACAGAATAGTTAACTTGTTTTATTGCTCCTTTTTTCTCTTTCTCTTAATGTAGGTTAAGAAACTGCAGTTTAATTGATGAAGATTACTCATCTCTGATTTCATCAAGCCTGAAACGGCTATACCTGAGTGGAAATGAACTAGGAGACGCAGGAGTTAAAAACCTCTGTGTTCTACTAAGGAGTTCAGAAACTAAGCTAGAAACACTAGAGTAAGTAACATACTGTACAGTATATGGGATTTACAGTATGGCTAAAATGTATATACTTATATATTTTTAGATAGTAGTTCTCAAGTTACAGTATAATGTTATTACTTTTTACTTTCTACCATTTTGTCACACTTTAAATTGTGACTTAACCTACCATAACCCCTAATCAACATATTGGGTCTCATTCATTAATAATTGCATACGTTTTTTGTATTTATATGCAACCATTGTTCCCTGAGAAGGGAACGAGATGCTGCGTCGCCATAGCATCACTTTGGGGAACGCATCGGCGTGACTGATCTGAAGCATGTATAACACATAATCAATAATTTGATGATTGGATATAGGCTGGATGCCGTGTGGACCAGGGGTATAAGGCGGCATCCCACACAAACACACTCGCTACCAAGTGCCGAAGCAAGTGCCTACAGGGATGCAGGGAGTATGGCATGGAGACGCAGCGTCTCGTTCCCTTCTCAGGGAACCAGGGTTACCTATGTAACTCGAGACGTTCCCTTTTGAGGAACTCGAGCTGCGTCGCCATAGCCACGCTTTGGGGACCAAGATGCCCATGCTTCCATACTACCAAATGCCTGTAGCGTGTATAACTGAACACAGTCAAGGTAAAAAGAATCTGGGACCCTAAAGAGGAGTCTAGGTCTAAATTATAAGATCTGACGTGAGCTGTGAAGACCAACCAGCCACATCACATACATCCTGAAGTGACGTGCCTGACCCTAAAGCCTTAGAAACAGCCATACCCCGGGTAGAGTGGGCCCTCACAGCGACGGGTGAGGGTATGCCTTGATGTTCATAAGCCAGTGAGATAGCATCCACTATCCATCTGCTCAGAGTCCTCATGTCGCCTATAAACCTTTTCTGGGTGAACCAAAGCAATCAAATAACTGTTCAGACTCCTCCACTGAGCAGTCCTGTAAACGTATGTATACAGTGCTCGCACAGGACACACAAAATTCAGCTTTTCCCGGTCCGCGCTCCTGAATGAGGGAGCTCAAAGGGCCTGCAGAACAATGGACCTCAGCAGATATAGCGCCGCCTGCACGGAATCGTATCGCGACTCCCATGAGTATAACCACCGCAAAGAAGCGGGATAGCATCCGCGAGCCCAAGCTTCCTAGAGAGCGAGAGTGGCGTCACCGCTCTGCCTCAACAGAAGCGGGACCGATTCCGTAAGGGCGCGAGCCTGAGATATCCTTCTCGAAGTGCGGGGCTGGAGCGCAACACGTGCATGGGAATGCTCTCAGTGCACACAGCCAGGTTTTTAAAAAACCAACTGTGCATGCTGCGCTCTAAGACACATTTACATGTGAATCCTTGTCAGGGATATTGCACCGACAGAGAGATACACATACTGTCTTGAACTTCTTTAAACATACTTCAAATTTATGCAAACTTACACGCAGTCACTTGCTGAGGCATTAAAGCGAGTGTGTTTGTGTGGGATGCCTTCTTATACCCCTGGTCATAAGATCAGTCACTATATAAGATCATATACATATATATATATATATATATATATATATATATATATATATATATATATATATATATATATATATATATATATATATATATATATATATATATGTATGATACCCATTCTCTGCCTCTAAATATGTCTAGTTCTACCGTAGTAATGCACATTACTTTCACTCATTTATAACATACTTGTCTGGGTTGCATGGGACGGCTTTATCAAAAGAGGGTGTAGGTCCTATTGGGATAGGGGCATGCTTTTGTGATTTAAAATATAAACAACGGTTACTACAAAACGCTTACTTCACCTTTAAGTCATTAATAAGAGAGTTAACAAATATAACCAATTTTGCTCTCTTTCATTGCAGGCTTTGTGGATGCAGCATTACAGAGAAACAATGTGCCGACCTGTCTGCAGCTCTGCGTTCAAACCTTTCATATCTGAGAGAACTGAACCTCAGTGGAAATGCAATAAAAGATGGAGTGAGAGACTTATTTGAACTACTAAATTATTCAGACTGCAAACTGGAGAAACTGGAGTGAGTATTATCAAAATACAGTATTAAACGCGTTAAACGTAAACACAGGGGCTGTTTATACCTGGTATTAAGATGCGTTTTAGTTGATCGGATCACAAGTGGACGAGAGAGACACATTCTGTTTACACTTTCAGTAAATCCGTCTCATTTGTCCACTTTCGACCGCTTCTTTCCTGATTAAGGGGAAGGTCTGTGAGACTGTGGGTGAGTCCCTCTGCTTTCGTTTAAAACCCGAGTGGCATAATTTTAGTTTGTGTCCGCTGCTTGTGTTGTAAGTGAACATGCTGCACAGTGTTTTGTAAATGTATATGTAAGAAATTTCAGCGCAATTGATGAAATAAGCTTGTGCAACCCCAATGGTCCTCAAGTGCAATTTTGCAATTTAGTGTAAGATGGATTATACTTTTTTTTTGACTGACTGACAGTAAAAAACTTCTGAATTCTACGCTGCAGTTATCAGACATCTAATAAATCACAAAACATGATTTGTATGTTTAGGGTTTTTATGTGTACAGACAATTTTTCAGATTATTTTGAAGTGAGGACCCATTTGTATTTTTTCTTTCATTGCAGGCTTTGTAAATGCAGTATTACAGACAAACATTGTGAAATCCTGACTGCAGCTCTGTGTTCAAAACATTCATCCCTGAGAGAGCTGAACCTCAGTGAAAATGATCTAAAAAATAAAGGACTTAAGCACTTGTGTGATATACTGAATAACTCACACTGCAAACTGGAGAAGTTGGGGTGAGTAACATTTAAATACAAGAAATTTAAAAAACATGTTTAGCAATTTAAATGGTCAAACCTCACCTGAATAGTTTAATTCAAGACTTAGAGTACAGATTTGATGTATAATGAAGATAAACTGTTTTTGTTTTTCTTTCTAGCCTAAATGATTGTAAAATTAAAGATGTTGGTTTGTTGGCTACATCAAAAGCAATGTCTGTATTAAAGGAACTTGATCTAAGTAACAATAACATAGAAGTCTCATCAAAGAAGCAGCTAACTGAAGTGCTTAAAAGATCAAGCTGTAACCTAAGGTAAAGTGAACATCTCTCTTTGTGCTTATACAAGAATTTACCCCTGATAGATCGTGCCGACTTCCATGCTGCTGACAACACCAAAATGATTATTCCAACTATGGCTACGTCCAAAATGGTTAGATACTAAAGATCCAATTTTAGATCTAGTTCACTAGATCTTTCCCATTCAGGGAAAAATGACTCAGTCCATTACTCAAAATGTTAATTCTGTTGTAAGTGAAGCCACAATGCAAATACAGAAATTAGTAAGAAAACAGCAGGCAGGAGACGAAGTGATGTAATAATAATAAGATGGTTTATTACATAATCTTAGTTGCGTTCAAGGCTTATTTTAGCTTTGTCGGTGGTCTGACTAGCTTTGTCTAACTCGGGGGTGGGCAGTTCTGGTCCTGGAGGGCCACAGTCCTGAAGAGTTTAGCTCCAATCCTAATCAAGCAATAAAGTTATCAGTATCACTTGCAAATGAAGTTCAGGTGTGCTTGATTAGGGTTGGAGCTAAACTCTGCAGGACTGTGGTCCCCCAGGACCCTTTTAACTGGACGAATTTTACTGCTGCTGCAACCCGAGCAGCCTCTTAGCGGCTACAACCACACTTCTTAAAGGAATAGTCCATTTTCTTAAAAGAAAAATCTAGATAATTTACTCACCACCATGTCATCCAAAATGTTGATGTCTTTCTTTGTTCAGTCGAGAAGAAATTATGTTTTTTTTTAGGAAAACATGCAGGATTTTTCTCATTTTAATGGACTTTAATAGAGCTTAACATTTAATACTTAACTCAACACTTAACAGTTTTTTTCAACAGAGTTTCAAAGGACTATAAACAATCCCAAACGAGGCATAAGGGTCTTATCTAGCGAAACGCTAGACGAAAAGTTGTGGTTTAAAAGAGCATTTTTTTTTTTCTTGTCAAAAATGATAATCGTTTTGCTAGATAAGACCCTTATGCCTCGTTTGGGATCGTTTATAATCCTTTGAAACTCCGTTGAAAAAAACTGTTACGTGTTGAGTTAAGTGTTAAAGGGATAGTTCGGCCAAAAACGATATTAAACCCATGATCCACTCACCCCCAAGCTGTCCGAGCCGCACACGTCCATCGTTCCCCAGACCAACACATTCTCGGATACTTTAGAAAATATTTTAGATATTTCCGTTCATTAAATGCTATGTCACGGGGTCCAGCAATAGTCCACGACCTTCAAGTCCAAAAAAGTGCGTCCATCCTTTACAAATCAAATCCACACGGCTCCAGGATGACAAACAAAGGTCCCCTGTGGGCAATCCGCGCGGGGTCCCCGTAGAAATATCCATATTTAAAATGTTATCAACCCCATAAACCAGCTTCCGGTAGCGCCGCCATCTTAGACTCAGGAGAGAGGATTAGCGTAGTGTACGCACTTTTCTTAGTGACGTATGACAAATTCGGAGGGCGGGGGCACCGAGCAGCAGCAGAGAAACTCTGTACGCTGCGTAAGCTCTCATCCTGAATGCGCATCACTCCAAAGTGGCGGCGCTGCCGGAAGCTAGTTTATAAAGTTAATAACATTTTAAATATGGATATTTCTACAAAAACACCGCACGGATTACCCACAGAAGACCTTTGTTTATCATCCTGGAGCCGTTTGGATTTTATTTGTGAAGGATGGACGCACTTTTTTGGACTTGTAGGTCGTGAACTATTGCTGGACCCCATAACATAACATTTAATGAACAGAAATATCTAAAATATTTTCTAAAATATCCGAAAATGTGTTTGTCTGAAAAACGATGGACATATGCAACTCGGACGGCTTGGGGGTGAGTGGATCATGGGTTTAATATCGTTTTTGGCCGAACTATCCCTTTAAGTGTTGGTGTCCATTAAAGTCCATTAAAATAAGAAAAATCCTGCAATGTTTTCCTCAAAAAACATAATTTCTTCTCGACTGAACAAAGAAAGACATCAACATTTTGGATGACATGGTGGAGAGTAAAATATTTAGATTTTTCTTTCAAGAAAATGGAATATTCCTTTAACCCTCAAACGCTCCTCGTTTTCTGTTTACACTTCTGGCCCTTGGGGTCAATATGACCCCAAAATTGAAAGCATAATTGTAAGAAAAATATACATTTTCAATAATACAAATAATATATCATTTTTTTTGTTTACTTCTCATCTATACAATAAAGCTGTGTTTTGAGAGATTTGAAGTAGTTTTGTACCTGTTTACCACTAAAATCCTCAACCACACAATTTGCTTTCCTGAAAAATATCAAATTTTTATGAAAATTCACATAAATTATTATCTAAATTTGATTTAAATTGTTTTTAGATATTAATATAGGTGTGGGGTGTTGAATTCAGGCATTGGTTTTTAGAAAAAAACATAAGAGAATTACAGTGTAGGAATTAAATAATTTAGACCGGCAGATTCCCATAGAGACCCATTCATTTTCCTGGATGTGGACAACTGCTCAAATCATTACTTTTGTGATACATTTTGTACATTTATGTTAATATAAACATTAGAAAGGATATTAAAAACAAATATTATGTCAAATAGTAATTTTTTTATAGTTTTTGATGCATTTTGAAATGTCTGTTTTTAAAAAATGCCATAGAAATTTGACTGAGTGTAAGTGTGTGTCTGTGTGTGTCTGTGTGTGTGTGTGTGTGTGTGTGTGTGTGTGTGTGTGTGTGTGTGTGTGTGTGTGTGTGTGTGCACGCACGTGTGTGTGTGTGTGTGTGTGTGTGTGTGAGAGAGAGAGAGAGGGAGAGAGAGAGAGAGAGCCAAGCATGTGTGCTTGAGAGAATGTGTGTGAGAGGCAGAGGGAGAGAGCATGTGAGTGTGTCTGTGTGTGTGTGTGTTTGTGTGTGTGAGAGAGAGAGTGTACATGTTCGTGCATTAGGTTACACCCCTTTGTATCATTTTTCTACATTTGTGACTGATTTTATTTGCCAAATTTTATAAAAATGCTCTCTGTGGTAGTCATGCGTGTGTGCGTTTGTCTGCGTGTGTTTGTATGTGTTTGTGTGTGCGTGTGTGGGTTTGTATGTGTGTGTGTGTGGGTTTGTGTGTGTGTGTGGGTTTGTGTGTGTGTGTGCGCGCGCGCATGTGTGTGTGTGAGAGAGAGAGTGTGTGAGAGAGTGTGCATGAGAAGGAGAGAGAAAGAGCATGTGTGTGTGTTTGTGTGTGTGTGTGTGTGTGTGTGTGTGTGTGCGTGCGTGCGTGCGTGCGTGCATGCGTGTGTGAGCGTGTTTGTGAGTGTACATGTGTGTGCATTATGTCACACCCCTTTATGTGTTATTTTCTGCATTTGTGACTGATTTTATTTGCCAAATTCCACACAAATGCTCTCTGTGGCAGTCACACCTGTGTGTGTTTGTGTGTGTGTGTATTTGTGTGTGTTTGTGTGAGCATGTGTTTTTTGCATTGCATTTGTGCACAAGTACCAGGCCTTCATTTCTGTGTCAAAACTTTCAGATTTATGCTGGATTTATTGATATTTATTTTTTGACAAATGGAAAAAAAGTACATTTTTTTGCATTTCCCATTCACTTTCAATTGGGGTCATATTGACCCCAAGGGACAGATTGATAAAAAAATTTTTTACATACCTTTAGAACAACCGAATCAAGCCCAGTTTTTTTGTGCATGTAAAGATAGATTATTTAGGAAAAGTCACAAAGTTTTACATCTCTGAGATGAAGGGAACCTTTTTTGTTAACCAATGAAATGTCGTTTGGGGTCATATTGACCCCAAGGACCGATTGAGGGTTAAGTTGCGTCGAAGCCTACCGACCGCTCTACTTACAGCCCCAAGGGCTACTTTACCTGCTCGGTCGACATTGGTTTCCAAATGAGTTTCTGCATTTACCGGTTAATGTAAATAGATTAGAGTAATGTAGATTAGAATAACTAGATAGGATAAAAATAGATATTTAACCAATGATCTAAATATTCTTTATTAGTTTTATATAAGAAATAAAATGGTAGGATGAAATTAAATAAAATTCCACACAATGTCTATAGTACTCTTGAGTAATCTCTCAAATACACACACACAGGTTACTTTTATGAACCACAGATGCTATGATCTTTCACCATGTGTCAAATATTTGTTAAAAGAATTAAGAATTTGTATTTTATATGCTCACTCCCCAAGTCCAGCAGTCTTTGTCTGTTTTAAAAATCTTGTGTCAAAACAAAAGTACTATGAATGACTAAAGAAAAAATATGCATTAATCAATTCATGTTGCCTTTAGCTGATGATTGATAATATTGAGGTTCATCAGAAAGTAAATTATGTTAACACTAAGGGGCCGTTTTTGTGTTTTGGCTGTTCATTTCTATGACCGATGTGCAAACTTTTGAAAACATTTGACATTTTTTTTTATATTTAAAAGTAAAATATGTTAAAATTGTTTAAAACAAATAAATGAAAAACAATACATGTTATCACATTAATTACATAATGTTAACAAATTAATATTTTTAATGTTACATGTCTATTTCTTCTAACTCTCTCTTACAGACTTGACAGTGGAAACTGGTTCAAAAAATTGTTAACTAAAAGTGAACATGAGAAATCTGAGAAGTCATTAGAGGAAGAGAAAAGGGTGGAAGATGAATCGTTGGAAAGTCTCTGTATTTCTGAAGTATGTAGACTATAAGGATAAATAATATTTTAAATAAAATAATTATTTTAGTATACAGTATGTATTATTTGAAAAGAATAGATTAATAATCTTTTGTAATGCATACTATTACTATTAACTACTACTATACAATTAATGCATGATATTCATACAAATAATAACTTTTTCTTTTTTGTACTTTAAGGTGTAACAGAGGAATCAGACTGATTGCGTCGATTAGCAGAAAAATTGAGTTTAGATCTAAAAGGGTTGCTCACAGTAATGCCACAGAGCAGCCTTTTTTTGGGTTCTCCAAGGAACTTTTTAAGTTCTTTAAAGCTTTAAAGTACCATTTCTTAATTATCTTTTGTGGACGGTTTCAGTAGCAACAACATAAACAAACTGCTTTCATGGCCCAAAATTAACTTCCGGTAGACTAGAAGTCCCTCTAGAGCAGATTATTTCTGATAACAAGCTAAGTAAATATAAAGTAAATAACCTTAGTTCAAGTCATAGCTAAAGCGTATCAACCATTACACTGAGCTAACCTTACAGTTTTAAATGTATGTATGCAATGCTAGCTACACATTGGCTGCCTAACCTCTCTTTGCACAGCAGTGATCCATGCTCGCCATTTTTCCTCGTTTTTAGGAAACCAAAAGGTTTTTATGAAAGGTATTTGTTTTGATTTACCCACTAGTCAGACCATTAAACAAACACAGACCTGAAGTTAACTTTGGGCCAAGCACGTAATTTCGACAACGCGTGTGCATCTGATGAAACAGTCTATAGTCTGAAGAACCTTTTACCACAACAAAGAACCTTTTTAATTGACATAAAGGTTCTGTGGATGTTTAAGGTTCCTACTGAAACCATACAGCCTGGCCATTTATTTTTATTTTCTTAACCCTTTAATAGTGCAGTATAAGGCCTTTTTTACCAACAGCCATTAGATTTTACAACCAGTGCTATTCAAGGTAGTAAATTGATTGTGTATTGATGTGGAATGTGTACCTTATGCTCGAAACTAAACCAGTGTGGTGTGGTATAATGTAGTTGCTCAGATCATTGTGTACAAACTGTTGTAATTGTTTTGAAATTTTTAATTTTTTTGTATTTTTATACAATTTATTATTGTGTTTTTTGTAAATTTCCCTTTGGGGATTAATAAAGTTAATTTAATCTAATCTTTAAACACGTGTGTCATGTGGTTGGGATTAATAACTTCTTGTTGGGATTAAAATTCTATTTTTTTTTTTTGGTGGGGTGGCCATGTGACCCGGAGCAATATGGACGCTTGAGACCTCGCTCCCTGCTAAACCAAGTATTTAATCCGCTTTTACCCCAAACAAATGTCATTTTTGGCAATTTTTATCTCAAGGATGCCTAAACCTCCTCGTGATAAAGATTTTCCTATATTTTCGACGCCCGGTCCCTCCACTGGGAGGAAGAAAACGTTGACTCAATTGACCGCTTGCTCGAATAGCGAGGATCAGCACGGCGAAACTGGACCCTCGGATGCCACCGGCACGGCAACCATGGATCAGATTTTGACGAAAAAAAATCTGTTGCTTCACGCGTCAATAACATGGATGAATCTGTTGATGCTCACTTAGAGACGATAAGCATTACCTTGGGTGACATTAAAACATCCATCGGTTGAGCTTTCTCTTTCCAATTTATCAAATCGGGCAACAGATGTGGAAAGGTGAATGGATGAGGCTGAAACTCGGATCTCTACTACAAAGGATAATTGCGAAAACCACAGCGCCCAAATAACAGCTATGCAAAAGACAGTGTATCTGTGTATCTGTGTGACCTGGAGAACCGCGGACGTCGGAAGAATTTATAAATTGTCAATCTCCCGGAGAAAGCGGAGGGTTCCACTTCACTCGCGGACTTTCTCCAATCGTCCATTGCACCTTTAGTTGGCCTGCCTGCTGACTTTCCTTCTCTGGAAATTGAACGTGCCCATCGCGCCCTGGTCCCCAGCCCGGACGCTAACAAACCGCCGAGAAGTATTCTAGTGCGATTCCTCCGATATTCTCAGAAAGAAGCGGTTCTCAGGGCAGCTATGAAGAAGCGCGACATCCTCTACAATGGATCCAAATTAAGGGTTTACTCCGACCTTTCGGCGGAGGTCCTGCGCAAACGCAGTGAGTTTGACTCTGTGGGAAAATTGATGGCACGTTGTGGTATGTACCGCGGATTCGCTTATCCGGCGCGGCTCCGCTGTCTCCACAAAGGGCAAATTCGTCTTTTTGATACCCCTGAATCCGCCACCGCCTTCTTGGAAACTCTTACTTGAGAAATTTTATTCACGTTTGTATGGGAATTCTGACTTGATTTAAGTGAGTCCCTGTTAATATCTCTTACTTTCTTTTGACTATATTTACCGGAGCTAACTTTATTGAGAATACACATATGGTAAGGTTGGATTTAATTTCAAACATAAGTTAGCTCACCGTTTACCATATTTCATTTGCTTTCCCTGTTGACTCACTTTTCTCAGTTGGGTTCTTATGTTTCTAATAATTGTTTGGTTTGGCTGTTCTTGGTCGACGTCCGACCTGTTATGGTGCTCTTTAAATTGAGTTTGAAGTTTGTTTACTATATTTGTGGATTTAATTTTGGGGAATTTTACTCTGTCGTTTGGGGACAGAGTCGGGGTGGGTGTGCGCTGCAAGTTGTTTTTTTATATTTTATTTGTCTGTTGTAAGCCAGCTCTCTGTCATCTCACTATACCAAAAATGTTTGTTTTATCTGTGCGTTTAACTCATACCCCTTATGCCTGGTTCACTTAAACTTATTACTTGGAACGTTCAAGGGATTGGTCATGTAATTAAAAGGAAAAAAAATCTTAACTCATCTGAAAACACAAAAACCCGACGTAGTACTGTTTCAGGAAACAAAATTATCCGACATTGAACATTTAAAGCTCGGGAGAGATTGGGTGAGTCAAGTCTATTTTTCCTCTCACTCACAGAACAAAAGAGGAGTAGCTATTCTTATAAAAAAACTACCTTTTAATAAAGAACATAAGGAATCAGATCATGAAGGGAGATTTATTATGATCACTGGTTCAATCCTCAATCACCATGTAACTATTCTTAACGTTCCAAATTATGATTCCCCTAACTTTATATCTCAGATAATCTTACTGTTCACTTACCATTGTAAAGGTTTAGGTTTCTTAGCTGGAGACTTCAATTGTATAATGAATGCCTCGTTAGACAAATCCTCATCCCCACAGGTATCGAAATCATCTAAGGTGCTCAACAATCTATGTTCAGACTCTGGTTTAATAGATGTATGGCGTCAATTAAATCCTAAAGTGAGAGATTATACATTTTACTCTCACCCTCACAATTCATAATCCAGGCTAGACTATTTTTTTCTTCCTAAACAATTTTTACATGCAGTTCAATCTTGTTACATTGACTCTATCGCCCTATCAGATCATGCAGCAGTAGGCTTGCAAATTAATCCTGCTTTCAATATTCCTAGAATCTCAAGTTGGAAGTTTAATACATCTCTTTTAAACAGGGACGGATTGGCAATCTGTGCGTTCTGGAAAAGTCCAGAACGGCCGTTCAACAAAGGGCCGTCGCCAAAAAAGTCTAAAAACGCAATATGAATAGCCAACAGCAGGGGCACTTATACGATCACTTATATGCTGCTACGTAAAAAAAACGAGGAAGAAGAGTCGGCCTACTAGCTGTGATTTGTCCACGGATTCCCGGAATTCGCGAGCCTACCCTGAGCATCCACAGCCTGGTCATGATGAGGGACAGACTTCACAGAGTTAGCTTCACATCAGCAAGAGGTCCTGTAAGTGCCAGTAGTAGCATGACACGTGACATTATAATATAACACAACATAAAAATAAATAAATCTTGCATGAAAATGAACGTAATGCGCAACTATTGTTAGAGAGAGACGTGATGTGTGTGTGTGTGTGCGTGCGTGCGTGTGTGTGTGGGAGAGAGAGAGACGCACGACCGCGATTGAACAGTGGAAACTTAAAAACAATACATACTCCGTCATTTTGTTCATATGGGACATCATTCAAACTGCAAAGAGTTTGTTTATGTGTGTACAGTCGCAATAAAACAAAACATTGTGCTTTTGTCAAACTGTAAACTCAAACTATAACCTACATCTGTCATCAAAATCACACACACCAAAGCAAAAAATATTTATCCAACCCCATTTAAAACAGTCTGTGGGTGAACATTCATCGTACTGGATTAGTTCCCTTTCAATACGGTTCACTTGGCATTGCGTCAGTTAGCTGACGCTATGGGGGAAACTTCTGTTTACTCCGTGACTGAAGCCTATTGGTTAACATCTGTAGAAAATACAGACCAATGACGTTTGAGCCCGCGCGGGGTGTGGCACACGTCCTTATATAAGCCCGGGGAAATACTTCAAGAGCTCATTACTTTCTCCTTCAGCGCGAACCTTCTCGCTGCTCCGAAGAAGAAGCCCTTACCCGCCGTCGATCTGAGCACTGCAGCGGATTACTACACGCCAGCGTGTTCCCCTGCCGCTTTCCGGTTGAGCATAAAAGAGCGAATTTCATCTAAAAGAGCAAAAGCGCATTGAGATAATGTCGCTTCGGCATTGCGGCTCAGGCCGAGCCCCTTTGCCTGTGGAGGATTTCCACAAAGAGTGCGTCATCTGTCTGGGTCCTGCCCACGCTGAGGCCGTACTCACCGAGGCGGGCTGCGCCCACTGCGAACGGCTTCCCATCGCGGTGCTGCGCTCCCGCCTCGACATCTTCAAAAGGAAGGCTTCCCGTGCTCTCCCGCCTAAACAGCAGCGGAGCCGTGAAGTTAAAAAACGCCCCGAGACCGAGTCTACGCCAGCTCATCCCCCGCGTGCTCTGTCTCCCCGCCGTCATCCTGTCACCTTCGTCCATGAGGACCAACGCCCCCTGCCGAGTGCTCAATGTCCGGTGACAATGTGGAGATGATGTCATCCTCTGAGGAGTTGGAGAATTGGGCGGCTTCGGATGACGACGCCCACGCCGCCGCCGCTGAAGAACCAACGGAGTTGCGTCCTTACGACTCTGAGCTCATCCGCATTTTGACGGAGCTACAGCGGAGCTCGACATTCAGTGGTCGCCGCCGTCAGAGCCTCAACTCAGCCGGCTGGATGAGTGGTATCTGCAGCCCGGGTGCTGTAAATCATCCCGCCAACGGCAGGCGCCGTTCTTTCCGGAGGTTCACCAGGAGCTCACCAAAGCCTGGCGTGCTCCTCACTCCACCCGAGCGCAGAGCGCCATCTCCCACGTCCTCTCCGTAGTGGATGGCGCCGATGAACACGGCTACACTAAGATGCCGCCGCTCGAGGAATCTGTCGCCGCCCACCTCTGCCCATCTTCAGCCGGCGGATGGAGGGCGAAGATGAGCCTTCCGTCAAAGCCCTGCCGTCTGACATCAACCCTGGCGTCGAAGTCTTACATCGCCGACGGCAACGCCACATCCGCTCTCCATACGATGGCGGTGCTGTAGGTATACCAGGCAAAACTCCTCCGTGATATGGACGAGACAGGCCCGGACCCGTCAACCTTTAAAGATCTGCGCAGCACGACTGACTTGGCCCTCCGCGCTACTAAAGTCACCACTCAAGCTGTAGGAAGAGCCTTGGCCAGCCTGGTTGTTCTGGAGAGACATCTGTGGCTGAATCTGACGGAGATCAAGGATTCGGATCGGGTTGCCCTTCTTGACTCGCCCGTATTGCTGTCGGGGCTCTTCGGCTCTGCTGTGGAGGGTTTCACCCAGCGCTTCACTGAGGCATAGAAATCGTCGCAGGCTATGCGGCATTTCCTTCCTAAACGATCCGCCTCAGCATCTGAGACCGGCTGCCCAAAACCGCCGCCAACTCAACGCCCTAAGTCAGCGCCAGTTCAACCCCAGCAGAGAGCTGAACCGGAGGTCAAGCGCCAGCGTCCTGCACGATCGGCTGGCCCGCCTCAACGCCGCGGTCCCCGCCCTCGGATCACGCTGGACCCGGCGCCACCGCCGCCTCCCTGAAGAGAGTCTGAGGAGGAAAAGAGGCTCTGGTCCCGCTTTAGCCGGCCCGCACTCAAAAGTTCTGCGTGTTTCAGTCCCCTCGGGCGCTGGACACACCCCCACAGCGAAAACAATTTTTTACCTTTTCACAAAAAGAGCAAATTTCCTCTGTACACACACACACACACACACACGGCTTACCGTCCATAAGCATATTGACGCTCGCCGTCAATATTCACGTTTGGCAATCCACCCCCGGTATGCCAGGCTGGATTCTAAACGTGGTCCAACACGGTTATTCACTTCAATTCACTCGGAGACCACCCCGGTTTCGCTGCGTTCTCTACACCACTGTCCCAGACGATAGCATGCAGAACCTCAGGGAAGAGGTGCGTTCTTTATTACTAAAAGACGCGATAGAGACGGTCCCGGCGGATCAAAGCAAATCAGGCTTTTACAGTCGTTATTTTCTCGTTCCAAAGAAAGACGGCGGCCTCAGACCGATATTGGATCTACGCGTTTTGAATCGCGCTCTTGCCAAACGGCCATTCAAAATGCTTACAGCCAGATGAATCATGGCGCTAATTCGACCGGGCGATTGGTTCATATCAGTGGATCTGAAAGACGCTTACTTTCACATTCCGATAGCACCACGTCACAGGCCATTACTAAGATTCGCGTTCGATGGGACAGCATACCAGTACAAAGTTCTGCCCTTCGGATTATCTCTGGCACCACACACATTTACCAAATGTGCGGATGGGGCTCTCGCCCCTCTCAGACAGAGCGGCATCCGCATATTGAATTACCTCGTCGATTTGGCTTATTCTAGCCCAGTCAGAGAGGGAAATTATTGCGCACAAGACCATTGTACTCCAGCATTTGGAGAATTTAAGGTTCAAAATCAACCTCCAGAAGAGTTTGTTTACCCCCACCCAGCGAATTGCGTTCTTAGGCATGACGCTCGACTCGTTAAAGATGCGGGCATGGCCTACACAGGAATGAGCGCTCATGGTCAGACGCGAGGCGGCATCGTTCAAAGTGGGTTCACATCTCCCTCTCAAACGATTCCAAAAAATGCTGGGTCTGATGGCAGCAGCATCCCCACTAATACCGTTGGGAATGCTGTTCATAAGACCGCTTCAGTTTTGGTTAAAAGCGAAAGTTCCGCCCCGTGCTTGGTTGTCGGGCCGTTTATTAATCAAAACCACGTACAGCTGCGTGAAAGCGCTTTCGATATGGACATCCCCTCTCCAGTGTCTCTTGCAATGATCAGGTACGCAGCCAAAGCCACTTTTTGCGGTTATCTTATCTCTTATACCTCTCATCTTAAAAAAGCCAAAGATATTAATAGGAGAAGCCTTGAAATTGAGGTAACCAGATTGGAACAAATACATAAGCAATTTCCTACTGTTTCGAACTTAAATGTTTTAGTGAATGCAAGAGCTAAGCTAAATATGAATCACACCTCCAATATTCAGAAGCTTTTGCTCTTTACTAAACAAAAATATTACGAATTTGGCAATAAATCCACTCGGTTACTGGCATATCAATTAAAAAAACAAAATAATGACCGGTCAATTAATAAGATACAAAATGTATTTGGTGTCACTTCGAGTGACCCTTTATTCATAAATAACACTTTCAAGGAATTCTATAAATCTCTATATAGTTCTGATTCAAAAGCGTCAGTCTGTCAATTCCCATTGGAATTGTTTTTTAAATTCTGGTCTAGTATCCACCTGATTCTCATGCCTGTGATTAATGACATCTGGAAAGGTGAAGTTCCCCCATCATGGAGACATGCTTCAATTAGTTTACTTTTAAAAAAAGATAAAAAAAACATCTAGACTGCTCATCTTATAGGCCTATTAGCCTTCTAAATGTGGACTATATGATAATTGCAAAAGTTCTGGCTTGTAGATTGGAATCTATTCTTCCCAAGGTGATAAATCCCGATAAAGCAGGCTTTGTGAAATCTAGGCATGGTTCGGATAACGTCGTGCTCTTAATGCTATACATTATTTTCGTATTCAAAAAAAGGCATCAATGATATTATCTTTCATAATCTTTGGACGGCGAAAAGGCTTTCAACCGCGTGGAGTGGCCCTTCTTATTTTTGGTTTTGGAAAAATTTGGATTAAGTTCTAAATTTATTAATGTTATTAAGTATCTTTATTCAGATTCTGTTGCCTCTGTTAATACAAACGGTCTAATTTCTGAAAGCTTTCCAGTACTTAGAGGTTGCAGACAGGGATGTCCTCTATCACCTTTATTGTTTACTTTATTCATTGAACTTCTGGCAGAGTCTATCAGGATCAATCCTGATATATCCGGAATTAAAATTAAAGGGAAAAAACACGTCATCTCTCTGTACGTGGATGACGTCCTTTTATACCTAGAGAATTTGCAGACTTCTACTCCTGCAGTTTTTAATTCAGATTCAGTAATGTATCAGGTTATAAGGTCAATATCGAAAAATCTGTTTCTATGTCTTTTAATTACTCTCATAACTAGGGATGTGAATTGATAAGAATTTAACGATTCCGATTCCATTATCGGTGTTGCTTATCGATCCGATTCCTTATCGATTCTCTTATCGATTCTCATTGGGTGAGGGAATAAGTACAAATTTGTATCTTTGTATTAACTCGCTTTAATATCTGTTCAGAAGACACAGAACAGAGTATACACACATTATGTGTAGCAGAACAAACTTAAAGATACAATTTGTACTATTTATGTGCCGAAAGATGGCGCCAGATCAAACAAAGACAATGATGTTGTTTACTGACGCTCTGAAGGTGCGTGGAATTATGGGATTTTTAGTCTTTAACTTTAGCCATCAATCAGATGAGAACGAGAAATCACGTTGATGGATAAGGTAATCAAGTGTTATAAATGTTGCGTTTGATGACATCGTTTATTTTATTATGTAAGTTTATATGTGATGTTCAAAACGAAATTGTTAGTCATATTGATATTACAGTATTAATCCAAATTCGATGGTAAACACAGCTCAGAATTAAGTTTTCAACTTACAATGATTTTTCACATAACGTATTGACAGTACAAATCTTATTGTGAAGTGTCTTAAAATGACCATTTATATTGCTGTACAATACCTTTTGATGTGCATATCGTCCGCGGGAAGACGCGCTGATTACAATCTACACACTAATGTTGTGATCAATATAATAGCATACGTTTTTTTGAAGGGTTACGAATCAAAACAACTCACCCATCGCGTAAAACACAAGCAGGATCAGAATCTCGGTCTAGTTAAATGTTGTCGTGAAGCTCTCTCTATCCAGACAATGCAACACCAAATTGATCCTCCCTCGTTTTGTTCCAAACTCTTCTTGGGTCGTTTGGTTGGCCCGTACGCTTACAGGAGCTGACACAACCAGCGGCAGACGGTACAGAGATATCCATAAGTTCATAAGCAAGCGCATAGTTCCGCATTTGTCCACGACACTGGCTGCGTCCGAAACCTCAAGGCTGAGAGGACTGTGAGGACTTGTGGCCTCGCTGCCTCATGAGGACATGACTTCGGACTCGGAGGCCTGAAGGCCGCTCAGAGAAAGGCTTTCCGACGCACTTCAAAGGCAGCGTGTTTGAAATATAAACAGAGAGCGCCTTTGTGATAACTAATCACATATTTGAAAACTACAATACTAATTTCTCGCTAGAAATGAAATTAAAATGCTTAAAAAGTGAAAATATACGTTTATTTTCACAAAATTTGTGCTCCAGCCGCTTCCTTGGCCGCCATTTTATTTTTTCGAGCTTGACCAGTGTTCTCATGTGGGTTACGTCAGTAAAGGCGGTGACAAAGGGTCACATGGATTTTAACGTCATTGACAGGAGACTGCACTGCCCCGTGTCAATGTTTTGAATGGAAATTTTCTCACGATTTACAAGTAGTAGAAAACATTACAGATATTGATAGTAATCAGCTGGACAAAATATATAACACTGGCCTAGTGGTTTTTGGAGATTTTACTGCAAATATCTTACAAATTGCACCTTTAAAAGTAGGTGAGCTACTTCTTAAAGTAAAGTCCAGGGACCTATAGCCTAGGGCAGTGTTTCTCAACCAGTAAATATATGATAGGACTAGGAATTAATAAAACAGAACTAGACTGACATAAAACATGCAACTTTTGGTCATGCATGCATTTGTTATTTTCTTTTGAAAAGATATGATGCTGGACAAAATACAGCAAATTAACCTACTGAAATGCAGATGCATCTACTGTGGCAAACGGATGCAAACCCTTTACCACAAACTTAGTCACTGCTCGGCAGAGGTGGACACTACTTGAGTATTTTAGTTTCATTTTTTAAGCATCTGTGCTTTATCAGAGTGTTGTCTTGGGAAAAAAATTACTTTACTAAAAATGTTCACTACATTCTAAAGCATAGAATCATACTGTGTATTTATATTGCATATTAAAATTGATTGAATACATAATTACATAAAAATTGTGTACTTTTACTTTTCTTGAGTAAAAGTACTTTTTACTTAAGTAAAAGTAAAAAACATTACTAGATTTTTAATGTACTTAAATATTAAATATAAACCAAAAACTTGAAATTATGAAATGTAGTGGAGTTAAAATTACGATAATATGCTTTGGAATGTATGTTTTCAAAAAAATACAAAAACACTGATAAAATACAAATACTTGAAAATGTACTTTTAAATAGAAATACTTAAGTAGTGTCCGCCTCTACTGCCTGGTGAAAGTTGTTTATTCTCGCCTCGGTCAGTTTATTCCTCCCTGCCTCTGTAAACCGAGTAGCTAGAGGTGCACGAGAGATACTTTCTGCAATCTCTCTGAGCCAGTGTGAAAGCCAGCCAGACTCTGGCCGTCAGCAATTTGATGGACAATGACACCGGATATTATCCGTATAGTAAAAGTTTACATAATGAAATGACGCTCACATTAACATTAACACATTACCTTCTGCATTTATAACAGATGGTGTCCCGTTAGCTCCGCTGGTGTTTGACTCACTGGTGTTGTTGTGTAATAGTGTATCAAACACGCGACAGTCCTGCAACCTCCTGCAACGCGACCGTATTGTCGTATGTTCGCTTAAAATATAAGTTACTGATTCAACTGTTTCAGTGTTTCGCAAAGCCTCGCTCTGCCCACCACAAAATATAACCAAAACCGATGCAATGTTTGCTGCGTTCTAAACCAAAACAACACAGCGTGTGTGTGACGTCATGACACATTTGCCACGAGCGGACCCGATAAGCGGAATCGTTAAGCAGGCATGCTTACGGTTCAAAGGAATCAATTCACTGGGAACCGGTTCTTAAGTAGATTCCCATCCCAACTCTCTGATACAATTTCCTTTTAAGGTTTCTAAAAAAGGCTTTAAATATTTGGGCATTTTCCTCACTCCATACTTAAATAATCTGTTTGAAGCAAATTACTCTTCTTCAATTCAAAAAGTTAAAAAAGATTTAGAAAAGTGAACACCTTTACCAATCTCCCTTCTTGGGAGAGTTAACGTCATTAAGATGAACATACTTTCTCGACTAAACTATCTTTTTCGAAATCTCCCGTGCTACTTAGCTACATCATTTTTTAAATCTTTGAACTCCTACATATCTTGTTTTATTTGGAACAATAAGCAACAGAGAGTTGGTTTTTCTAAACTCTGTAAACCAAGGGACCTTGGGGGTCTCTCCTTACCCAATTTCCAGCTTTATTACTGGGCTGCTCAAATCAAAATGATAACAAACTGGGTTAGGAATAGCCAGGACACTCCATGGATTAATTTTAAATCTTCATTTAAAAGATTAGATTCTTTGTGGTTCATTAACAATATAATTCAGATAAGCTCTCTTATTGACAATATGATTGTTTATAATACATTGTTGGTTTGGAAGGATGTGAAAAAACATTTAAATATCCCTCAAAATATATCCATCCACTCCCCTCTGGCTTTGAACCTGGAATTTCCCATTCAGATCAGGAGCATTGGACTGCTGGACTGGAGTTTTAAAGGTCTGTCTGATATCTCAGGATTGTTTACGTCTGAAACTTTGAGATCATTCGCAGAAATCAGAACTGAGTTTGATATACCTTCCGAAGACTTTTTTAAATATCTTCAAATTCGGCACTTTACAGAATCTCTTATAAAGCAAAACATATTTCAATTCAACTTATCAGAAATGGAAGAAACCATATTGTCAGTTAATTCCTCCAAGGGGCTTATTTCCAAATTTTATACCTTACTAGCTCATTCTGATTCCTGACTTTATGATTCTCTGAAACCTTTGTGGGAACGGGACCTAGGAGTTCTGTTTACTTCTGAAGATTGGTCCAGGATCTGTGGTGGTATTTTTCCAAAATGCACCTCAATCTCCATACATGAACAAAATTTTAAATTCTTCCACAGAATCTATTTTACACCTGTTCTCTTGCATAAGATGTTCCCAGGTTGTTCCGACCTTTGTTTTAAATGCAAGTCCTGTAAGGGCACATTTTTTCATGTATTCTGGTCCTGTGTTCACATCCAACCATTTTGGAGAGGAATTCACTCTGCAATCCAGCAAATAACAGGAAGAAGTTTTATTTTATCCCCCTAATTTTTTTGCTGAATGACCTTCCTGAAAGACCTACTTGACTCAAACTTCAAACCTCTGTTTACAACCCTTATATTTCTGGCTAAGAAATGTATATTATTAAAATGGTCTACACCTCAGGTCCCTACTATTTCTATGTGGATTTCTCAGCTGTCAGCCTTTCTCCCCTTGGAGAAACTAACTTATGATCTCAACCACAAACATGACAAATTCTGGAGTCTTTGGGATCCTCTCCAATCCTTTCTACAAAAATACTAACCTGTTTTATTGTGAGAATTTTGGCTTTTTTGTATATATATATTCCCGGCGTGTCCTCCAATCATCGCCGCTCCCGTTAACTAGGCACAGCTGCGTCTAATTCCGCCGATTTCCTTCTCGCGCTAAGTTCCGGTGTTTTTCCTTACTGGAAAATCTGGAAAGTGGGAATCACTTCCGGGCGGAACCAAACTTCCTTAACTTTGGTTCCGCCCCTAAAGATCGTCACAATGCGTTCTAGTCCCTAGAGTAGGGTAGGAAGGGGGGGTTCACCTGCACCCGAAAGGTATATTTTTTTAACCTAGTTTTTTGTAATCCTTAAGGTGTCTAGAAAAGGAATTTTTATGTTCCCCATGCAAATTATTGTCCCATGTGTGATTTTTTGTATCATCTTTTGTGTCCGTGCTTGATTTTCGGCTGTGAAAAAGGAAAATTTAAATCAACATAGAATCTGTACAATACATTCTACAGACACAATCCACCCCATTTCCTCTTTGTCTTTGCACGAGGAATTGATAGATATGAGGATTGTCATGATTAGATGATGTATAATGCATAAGAACTTAAATAAACACAAAAAAATGTAAATAAAATTGTGACATTGGATCACTGGAACTCCTCCCCTAATGGACCCTATTGATATATGTCTTCTAACTTTTGTATTTTTACATTCTGTAAGATGTCTTATAAACAAACGTTGATGATCCACACCTGAAATATTGTCACGTGTATGTCTTTTCTGGCTATATTGGTTGCCTCCCTGGATTTCCAAAAAAAAGCAAAAAAGAACATTTACATAATGTCTTTTTCAAACTGGTGTATATTTGTAATGCTTCAGGTGTCTGATAAACATATTCCACATTAAAATATTGTGCCAAGTTTTTTATTTAGATTGGAATCAATTTGAAACTTAGAGCAATAAGTGTGGTCAGAAGGTTAATAACTCTGAAGGCCTTCAGAAAGTCCAGCAAGCCCAAAATACAAAAAAAGCTGTTTGGAGTAATCCAGTGCCACACTGTATCAGTGCCGGCCCATCTTCCCAGCTTCTCTTGTTTTGCAATTGATGCATTCTAATCATCCTCAAAAAAGAGAAGAGTGATATCGATGGTGAGTCTGAAAAATATACTCCTCTACCAAGTTTGAAGCTGCCTTGAAGACATTAAGGAAAAATAAAGTCAACACTGTTAAATGATAGTGAGTCTGAAGGGTTTAATCCTGCTACAAAGAAAGGGGGATTCTCCTCAACCACCACCAAAGTGCAGCATCCACCTGGATGATGCGACGGCAGCCATATTGCGCCAGAACACCCATCACACACCAGCTTATTATTGGAGAGGAGACAGAGTGATATAGCCAATTAGTATGGGGGGATGATTAGTAGGCCAACGGGCAAGTTTGGCCAGGATGCCGGGGCACACCCCTTTTCGAAAGACATCCTGGGATTTTTAATGACCACAGAGAGTCAGGACCTTGGTTTAACGTCTCATCCGAAGGACCACACTGATGGCCATCTGAGAAGTACTATGTGAGATACCTCAGTTGGATTCAACCCAGGAAGAGACTGACAACCGGGTTGTTCTGTACTTGCTGTATGCCGCTCAACTGGGGCACAAGGTGGCTGTGGTGAGGACTGCAGACACAGACATTTTCTCTATCCTCCTACACCACGCCCAATCCATCCCGCTGACCATCTACGTCGACATTGGGATCGGAAAGCACAGGCAGATCCTAAATGTCAGCGAACTGGCAGAATGTAAGGGGGCAGACTACTGCACAATACTCGGCCTCTACATCTTCACAGGGAAAGCTTTACAAGTACCTTTAGAGGCAAAGGGAAGGTTGGGTCTCTGAAAAAGCTGCAGAGTAGTCCAAGTACCATGCAGCCTTCAAGTGAGTTTTTTCAAGGCAGATATTCTGTAGCATGTAATGGCAATTACAGTTTTTTACAGATGCTAGGACACATTTCTCCATACATAGGTCACTTTTGCAAAACTCTTCACACAGTTCTCCTAACCAACTTTTAGCCTGGCAAAGCAGTTCATTTCACATTCAAAATCATGCTGAAAAGAATGATTGGAGAGGATGAGACGCTTACCACCAGATCCAAGGTGGATCTGTCCGGGCTCCCGCCCTGCAGAGACAACCTGGTCCCACACATCAACTGTGTCAACCACCGTCATCTACAAGAGAGCAGCCACACCGATATTCTGGTGTCCCAAGCTCCATGATCCTGACCAAGGCTGGGAAAAGACTGAAGAGGGTACTCTGGAACCAGTGTGGTCTTGTGGACCTATCCTCCCCACTTCACTCACTGGCTTGCTGGAGGAAACAGTCGAGGAGATGGATGGAGATGGTGAAGACGACGAGGAGCAAGAGATTGATTATAAAGACCTGGGCTGTTTCTCAATTCCAAGAACGCAAAGAATGGACTTACGTCCTTGTGGAGATTGAACTTGCCAGGCGACCTCGGAAGAACGAACTCAAAAGGTCGCGAGAACACAGAACGCACTTATGAGAATTGAGATGTGTGCGATGTTCCTGTTGGTCACCTGACCTCTGCCATTGTTTTGCCTCAATGACTTCTGGGGCGTAAAGCGATTTCAGCGCGCAAGTCTGCACTCGATGCATCCTCGATATCAAGAACACATCCGGGTATTTTCATGCGTCCTCTGTACTTGCGTTCTTGAGAATTGGAATGAACTTCGACTGTTAATGATGACGTAGAGCGAGGACAAGAGAACGCATATTGAGAAACAGCCGTGCTGTATGATGAATAGACTTCATTGCCCTTGACCTTTTGACCTTTGATTAGAATCACTTTTTTCTATTTCAGTTTATTCTAATGGGGATTTGTTATACCCTATATAAACACATTTTACTATATGAGTGGTTTTCTCTTTTGTTTCTATAAATATAATACCAAAATAACGGTTTGAATAGTAACTCCTTATTATGGAAGATGTTCAGTT
Source organism: Misgurnus anguillicaudatus (assembly GCF_027580225.2). Classification (NCBI taxonomy): domain Eukaryota; kingdom Metazoa; phylum Chordata; class Actinopteri; order Cypriniformes; family Cobitidae; genus Misgurnus; species Misgurnus anguillicaudatus. Next base: position 12,422,112 of record NC_073348.2, read on the forward strand.
GGACCAACATGTGACAATGTTTTGAGTAGGGATCATCGGCGTTTGCTTCTTGGACATCCTGGAGACTGTAAAAATACAAAAATTAGAAAACATATATCAATAGGGTCCATAGGGGAGAAGTTCCACTGATCCAAGGTCACAGATTTTTTATTATTTGTGTTTATTTGAGTTTTAATGCACCATACATCATGTAATCATGACAATCCTCATATCTACCAATTCCTTATGCAAAGATTAAGAGACAATGGGGTGGATTGTGTCTGTAGGATGTATTGTTCAGATTCTATGTAGATTTAAAGTTGACATTTTTCACAGCCGAATATCAAGCACGGTCACAAAAGATGGTACAAAAAATCCCATATGGGACAATAATTTGCATGGGGAACATCAAAATTCCTTTTCTAGACACCTTAAGGATTACAAAAAACTAGGTTAAAAAAATATACCTTTCGGGTGCAGGTGAACCCCCCCTTCCTACCAGACTATTCGGGTTGTCCACTCACCATAGCGGGCAGGGGGTCGGCCTCGGTTCTCCCGTTGGGAACGCCTTAGGGGTGAGTCGGGCCCAGCCTGTTCTGGGGCTGCTTCTGGTTCTCTCGGGACCTCCGGGGGTGGTGCTACCCCGGGCCTTCCTGGTACCACAGCCCACCCTACTGCCAAGGGGGCCGCTGGCACGGGCTCCACAGGAGCCACTTCCACGGTCTCAGGGAAATTCGGGCATGGGCGGACCATGTTCCTATGCACCACACGGTCAGGGCCAGGCTTTCCTTCAGGCCGGATGGTGTATACCGGCTGTCCTGGCCTCTGTTGCCTACAAACAACATAGGTAGTGGTCTCCCAGCGGTCACTCAGTTTCCCTTTTCCTTGCCGCCGATTATTTCTTACCAGTACCCTCTCTCCTGGCAGCAGGGGGGCATCCCTGGCAGTCCGATCATGTAGCCGCTTGCTTCTTTCTCCTGTCACCTGTATTCTCTTCGATACCTGCTCGTAAGCGAAATGCAAGCTCTTGACCTCCTGCCACTCCCAGGACCAGGTCAGTGGGCATTCGTACGTGCCTGCCGAACATCAGATACGTGGGGGCATACTCCATCGTACTATGCACACTATTGTTATAGGCTTGCAAGAGATTTGGCAAGGCACTCACCCAGTCGTCCTGTCGTCGCTGGTCCAAGGTTCCCAGTAGCCCCAACAGGGTCTGGTTAAACCTTTCACAGCCGCCGTTCCCCTGGGGATGATATGAAGTCGTATGAGTTTTTGTACAACCGTACAGCTGGCAGAGCTCTCGGATCACCCTAGACTCAAAGTTAGCCCCTTGGTCGGAGTGCAGGAATTCTGGGCACCCAAACGTCTGATACACAGCCCGCCATAGAGCCGTGGCGGTAGTAGTTGCAGTCTGATCGAGAGTGGGGACTGCCCAAGCGTACTTCGTAAACAGGTCCGTGCTCACCAAGATGTTCTGGTAGCGGTCTTTCGGTCGGCCCAGCGTCAAAAAGTCTATGGCCATGATGTGAAGGGGGGCTTTAGCATGGATGGGTACCATTGGTGCTCGGGCCTCTCGCTTGGACTTAAACAGCGTGCATCTCGGACAAGCTTGGATCAAGGCGTACACCGATGCCTCCAGGCCAGTAGAAGAATCTGCGCAACAGGGACACGGTCCTATCTTGTCCTTGATGGCCCAACTGGTCGTGGTATGCTGCAACTAATGCGGTCACCTGGTTCGCAGGTACCACAATCTGACGTACCTCTTCCCCTAGTTTAGGGTCACTAATCATTCTGCACAGCACTCCTTCTTTCAATTCCAGCCTGTCCCACTGTCTCAACAGCCTTCTTCCAGTGTCTGTCTGTGCCAACCTCTCAGCTGGTGTCGGCCGTCGGCCCTGTTCCAGCCACTCTCTTACCAGCCGCACATCCTGATCCTGGGCCTGCCTCTCCGCCCACCGACGGGGGTCCCAAACCCCAATTCTCCGGCACGACTTCTTGCCTGCTTCCCGGTGCCTCCACTGCTCCAATCATATAGCCCTCCTCTTGGCTATCTACTTCCGGGCCCGCATGTACCCTGGGGCCTTCCGTTTCGGGCAGTCTTGAGAGAGCATTCGTGTGCTCCCGCCCTGGCCGATACTGCAGCTGGTACTCAAAGTTGGCAAGTTGGGCCACCCACCGCTGTTCCACAGCTCCCAGCTTCGCCGTCTGCAAATGCACCAAGGGGTTATTATCAGTGATGACCGTTACCTTGGCGCCCCAGAGGTAGTCCTTAAATTTCTCGCTCACGGCCCACTTTAATGCCAGCAGTTCTAATTTAAAGGAGCTGTAGTTTGCATCGTTCCTCTCGGCTGGATGGAGGCTTCGACTAGCGTAAGCGATGACTCTCTCCACTCCGTCCTACCGTTGGGCCAACACTGCCCCCAGTCCAAGATTGCTGGCGTCTGTGTACAGAACAAAGGGTTTTGTGAAATCGGCATACGCTAAGATAGGAGCCTGCAACAATTCCTGTTTTAACGTCTGAAAAGCGGTCTCACAATGTGCATCCCAGTCTATTGTGGCCGTCCCACGGCCCCGGTTACGACCTGTGTCGACCAGTAACTGGTTAAGGGGCTTAGCAATTTTCGAGAAGTCCTTTATGAACCGTCTATAATACCCCACAAACCCTAAGAAGGATCGCACTTGCCTCACCGTCTTCGGGGCGTTCCAGTCTCTCACTGCAGATACCTTCCCAGGGTCTACAGATATTCCTGCTGTGCTGACCACGTGGCCCAAGAAATGGACTTCTCGTCGCAGCAGATGGCATTTGTCTGGCTGCAGTTTCAGCCCGTACCTTTCCATGGCCTGAAAGACTTCTTCCAGGTGCCGCAGGTGAGAATCGAAATCTGGGGAATAGACAATCACATCATCAAGGTAAACCAACACCGACTCCATTAACTGCCCTCCCAAGCACCGCTGCATCAGACGTTGGAAAGTGGCCGGAGCGTTACAAAGCCCGAAGGGCATCCGGTCCCATTCAAATAGTCCGAATGGGGTCGTGAAGGCGGTCTTCTCTCGGTCTGCTTTGGATACCTGTACCTGCCAGTAACCACTGGCCAGATCTAATGTGGAGTACCACGCCGACTGAGTAAGGCTGGCAAGGGAGTCCTCGATCCGTGGTAAAGGGAAAGCATCCTTCTTGGTCACGAGGTTCAGCTTACGGTAGTCCACGCAGAATCGCCAAGCTCCCGTCTTCTTCTGGACAAGTACAATGGGAGCCGCCCACGGGCTGCTACTTTCCCGGACAACCCCTCGCCTTAGCATGCCCTGCAGGAGCGTAAGCACCTCAGTATACAAGGTGGGCGGAATTGGCCGATACCTCTCCCGGCTTGGCCCTGCATCCCCGGTAGGTATGTGGTGCTCCACCACCTGTGTACACCCGTAGTCTTTATCATGAGTTGCAAATACATGTTGCCATCTTCGAAGAAGCGCCTGTAATTTCTGCGTCTGCGTTCGTTCCAAGTCTTCCCCCTGTAGTGACTCACCCGCCAAGTGGTTCGGCACACCTCTCTCCGTGCCCCCCAACGGGGCGTCTACTTGTGTCAGGGCCACCTCGATGACAGTGGGGCGCACCTGACAGAAACTGACGTCCCTCTCTTCTCTCGCTTGGTGGGGTGCGATCGTGGTTAACCTGGCTAGCCGTTGGTGACGATGCAGATGCACTGCGTATGGATGTTCATTCCGGATCCTCACAGGGACCCTCCCTCGCCGGACCGCCGCTAGGCCTCGTGCTACTTCTACTTGTGGACAATCCACATGGGGCTCAACTAGCACCCATTCTTCTGGGCCAGCTCATCGAGGCGGTACTCTCGCCCATACGACGGCCTCACTCTTCGCAGGGACAGACAAGGCAAAACGACACATTACTCTTCCTACCTCTTCCCGGTCTCTGCGGACCTGGGTCATTTGCACCCTTCGACAGTCGGCCACCACACTCTCCCACTTGGGCCTCTCGGCAGGCGGTATCTTTGGTCCAGGCCTAGCCCGAAACAGCTCCTCCCAGCACTCAGAGAGGACATTCATGCCCAGCAGGGCTCGATGTGCACCCAGGCAGTGGTCCTGCACGATGATCACCCCTTTTTGGGGGACCACCACTCCGTGGACCTCTAGGTCCGTCAGTCGATAGCCAATATAGGGAATGTTGAGGCCATTTGCGCCCTTCAACGTGAGCCAGGGGGCCTCCACTCCTTGGGCCCCTTGCTTCCCAAACACTTCTTCAGAGAGACTTTTAGCGAACAGCGTCACTTGGGAGCCCGTGTCCACCAGGCACTGAATCTCCTTACCACACACTCTCACCTTCGCCACTGGGCTATGCCCAATCATCTGGCTCCTAGAGCCATTTCCTCTTCTCTTCCGGGGTCTTCTCGGGGGGTCCCGGCCACATGACCCACTGTGGCCGGTCGACCTAAAAACCCCCTTCCGACACCCTACGGGGCCCACACTGGCGGCTATAATGGCCTGCCTATCCACAGCGGTTGCAGATGGGTCGCCCTTGCTGGTCCCATTCGAAACGGGGCTGGTTGAAACGGCTCAGTCGCCGGGGCGGCTCTCGGCCACCCTCAGAGTACACTCTGTTTCGGGGCGCCGGCCGTGGCTCCTCCCGCGCTCGTCCTTGCCGCAATTCTCCCAGGAGAGTTTTAGACAGCTCGGACATTTGCTCACGGACGTCTTTCAAAAGTTCGGCCTTCATTGCTTGCTTTCAGTCGGGACCCTCGGGTCGCGCTGGCGTCGCTTCACTGACAGCCGCACACACTGGGGGCTCACCAACTTCAACCTCATCACCTTCCAGAGCTAATGCCTCCTTCAAGTCTTCAAATGTGAGGCCCGGGTCTCTCCTAAACTGGACTCTCAGACTCTGCCTCACCGGGCCTTCCTTCAGCCCCAAAAGAAACTGGTCACGTAGTAGGGTCTCTCCGTCCCCCAACCCGTGGTCGCGGCGGGTCTGCAATCGGGTGAACTGTTCTCTCAGCCCCAAGGCAAAAGCTCTAACTGGTTGGCGGGGGCCCTGTTTATAATTAAAGAATTTGGAGCGAAGGACGGCTACGGGGGTGTGGTCACCATACTGTTCAGTGAGGAACTGGAATACGGTTTGGGCGGTGGCTCTAACGGCTTCGGGGGCAGCGTGCACCTCTCGTCGCGCTTCTCCATCCAGGGAGTTTAACACAAATTGGAGTCGCTGGGCTGCACTAAGGCCCTGTAGGTCGGCCAGGTACTCTAATTGGGCCTTCCATTCGGACAATCGTACCTCTGATTCTGTCCCCCCATATTTTTGAATCCAGGGGCTCCCCATAAAAACGGGCATGGCACGGGGTTGGGCTGCGGGCCCCGCGTTGTCGGTCATTGGGCGACCTTGGTTACTCAACTCGAGGTGGAAATCCTGCCCACTACGCCAAAATCTGTCACACCCAGGGGCTGGCTGCTAATGGCTAAAGCCACGCCCCTTCTCAATTTCCACCTCGATGAGGTCCCCAAAGCCAACCCAATGACCAGACAACACGGGAACAGGTAAGTATTAAAACAATCTTTATTTATTAAATATTTAAAATGTAATGGGGAATGGGGAAAGGGGAATTAAAACTAATGTCTGGCTCTGCCCTCCAGGGGGGCCACAGCCAAGTGAGTGACAGAGGGAGGGGACGTCGAAGAACAGGCTCCTGCCTGGTTCCTTCTGCCCGTGGCGCCCTCCTCTTCCTTCCTGGAGGCAGAATAAATATTAGTGAGGTTGTTGAATGGACTTTTCGCTGTTTGCGTACCTTTCTCTGTTCAGCAGGGGGTCTTCGCCCCACGTGCCTTCACGTTCCTCTGATATTCACTCTCTTTCTCTCTCCACAGACAGCAGCTGGGACACAAGACACAGTTAGTTCACTTGACTTCCTCACCTCCTCGCTGGTTACAGCCTACGGTAAGTATGAGGTTCACACTGTTCGTTTCTCTGGTATTCACTCTCTTTCTCTCTCTCTCCACAGACAGCAGCTGGGACACAAGACACAGTTAGTTCACTTGACCTTCTCACCTCTTCGCTGGTTACAGCCTACGGTAAGTATGAGGTTCACAACGTTAGTTTCTCTGGTATTCACTCTCTTTCTCTCTCTCTCCACAGGCAGCAGCTGGGTGCGGCGCCCTCCTGTTTCGGTAAGTCACAAACTTGGGGGTTATTTAAGTTGCAATAAGGTAAGTACGGCGGACTTACTAATCGTGGTTTCCCTCTCAATAGGTCAGATCTATAGGTAGATTTCTGGCGACGTCGGGGGCAACCCTCACGACGAGCTCGTTGGTCACAGGGGGGGTGGACACGTCACGTCGTCTCACCAGGCCGAGCGCTGCCCTTCTCTGTCTGCCGTCTCGGCGATCGTATCCCGAGCAGGGGCGCCCCTTTGTAGAGACCCGGGACGGCGGAGTGCCTACACCTCACTCTCTGCAACAGTAAGTATTGGGTAGATCAACGTATCAACAATAGTGATCTTTAATTGTACTCACACATCCACTGATCATTCGGTCCTTTACCGCCGTTTCTCCAAAAATACCCCCACGTCTGGACGGGAACTCGTTTCCGTAACACCACTTCACTAAGTAGACTTAAAGCGTATTCACAGCATAAATTCAGATATATTCTGCTAAACCGGCAACCTCTTCGTCTTACTTTGACAGAGTGTACGGAGGCGGGGGTTTGTCTGACAAGACACACAGCAATACACAGCAGTACACAGCAGTACACAGCACCACGTCAAAAGTATAAGTTTCCACGACACAAAGACTCACCCACCACACTCCAGTGTACATAAAGGATGCCCGTCTCTTTACACGCTGCCCAGGTCAGATGGTTGATGGAAATATTCGGTCTAGCTGATGGTCTTGTCGCTGCGTTTAGCTTCCGTCGGATGTTTCCTCGGCTCACCCACCACGCTATCTCAGGGTAGGGCCGCCCTCCTTCTCCTGGAGGGTATTCACTGAAAATGCAGGTTAGTGTTCAAAGCGTCTTCACCAAATGTTATACTCACAGGCACCGAGGACGATAAATGTCACTGTCCTTTGTTTCCGATCCACACAACAGGCCAACATCAATCCTGCCAAGCAGGGCGTCTTTTCAGCGTTTACACAAAACCACTTGCAGGTCTGTACTCACAAATACTCTGTTTTCTGCCTACGTTATGGCTGTGCTTCCGATTTCATCCGTTCGATTTCCAACCTTTAAGGTTCACAACATCTCTCCAACGACACTGCTTCAGCCTGGGAAAGAGAGCCGGACTGCTACCTGATGAGTATACACCACACTGCAATACCACGTCAACAACCAGCCTTCAACTGTGATTTAACTGTTCTTTTTATATTGGCCTGCCCGGCGTGTCCTCCAATCATCGCCGCTCCCGTTAACTAGGCACAGCTGCGTCTAATTCCGCCGATTTCCCTCTCGCGGCGCTACCGGAAGTTCCGGTGTTTTTCCTTACTGGCCCGGGTGGGAAACACAACCAAAGTTCCGCCCCTAAAGATCGTCACCTTGTGACAAGTACACCCCCTTTGAAAATTAAGATTTTTTTCTCCATTTGTTAGTAAATATGAGACCAATTTGCTTTCTTTTTTACAAAACAGTTTTATTAAACATTTATTTTTATTAACAAAAGAGGGAAAGTCGCTGACCATCTTTAGGATACAAAAAATAACTTATTTAAAACAAATGAGGTGATGCAAAATAAGTACACCCCAATGAATATGTTAGCAAAAAAATTAATAAAGTAATATTTTATATTAATATTATTAATTAACAGGAATTCACTAAGAAATTATGAATATAATTAATCATCACACAGGTGGCCACAGGATAACTGGCAATTGAGAGTGGTATTTAACTCTTTCCCCGCCATTGACGAGATATCTGGTCAATTAAGAGAAAACGCTTCCCCGCCAATGACGAGATTTTCCGTCTTTCCGCAATACCGCTATTATCCACCAGGTGGTGCACTTCCGCAACTTTTTAAACTCGGAAGTATTGCCCTATGGCAAGCAGCTGCATGTCCGTGTCCGTTTTAAAGATCGCTCTGAATGGGATCTCTATGAAAAGTCCGTCACAAACATGGAATTATCTCTGCTTTTTGCTCAAAATGTGGTGTTTTTGCAGAAACCTACCCATATTCAAAAGCTGATTACAAAAGAACCACTGAAGGTAGGAAGAAACGTTTTTTTTGTTTGAAAGCAGAGGGTCTGTTCTTTCATTTGGTATATTGTATGTTTATATATTCAAAGAAGAACATTTTCTGGAAGGCATTAAACTTAGGTGAAAATCATGAAAAACGCTGGCGCTGGCTGGCAACTTTTGTAAAAAACGCTGGCGGTGAAAGAGTTAAAATAGAAAATCCACTCTCATGTAATGGTGGCAGAATAGCTCCACATGGTAAAGAAATGTCACAAGACATGAGAAATAAAATAATTACTTTGCACAAAATGGTCAAGGTTTCAAGATAAGCATTGCTAATAAGTTTGAATACTGCCACGAAAGGGATCCAAAAATTAAAAAAGGATGGACTTGTAGGAAGCTCTCTGCGATCTCCAGGATGTCCACTGAAGTTAACACCTGGTCAAGAGTGGTTTGTGATGAGAGATGTTGAAAAAAAATCATCATGCAAGTTCAGCACAGTTGGCTAAATCATTAGAAAGACAATCTGGGGTGTTTCCCATGACACCACATGACAGACGTACTGTGCAAAGGAGAGGCATGCATGGAGGTCATCCACAGAGGAAGCCACTGGTAAAGCCAATGCACAAAAAGCCTTTGCTAGAGCTCATATTGAGAAAGGTAAAGACTACTGGGTCTTTAGCTCTCTATACTTTGGAGAAATGAGACAAAGATTAATCTTTGTGGCTCTAAGGTGTTCCAAACTGTATGGTGTGGCAAGGGTGAGGAGTACAATGAAAAATGCATGGTACAAACAGTAAAGCATGGTGGTGGCAGTGTTCTTCTGTGGGCTTGCATGAGTGCTTCAGGTGTCGGAGACTTGAATTTTATAGACGGCATCATGAATACACAGATGTATGAAATACTTAAAGAGAAGATCTTACCATCACTCTGTGCCGTTGGTCACCAGGCAATCTTTTAACATGACTGTGACCCAAAACACACATCTAAGGTCACTGGTTCATTTTAGAAGAAGCACAGGGTAAAAGTGATTCAGACCTCAACCCCAGGTGGATGTATGGGGAGTTCTGAAAAGACAAGCAGAACGTCATTTTCCACCCAGCATCTAGGATCTGAAAGAGGTCATTGTTCAAGAATGGAGAATAAAAGATGTAACTGTATGTTTTCTTTAATAAAAGTGTTTTTACTATTTTTGTTTTTGGATAATATTGATGTTAAAATTTATTTTGAACTTGAGTGTTAAATGCAAGTTTAGTTACTTAGGTGAAATGGAAATCATAAACATATGTGTGTATATTGGTTTGACCCTAAGTGATGGAAAGGCTTCATTCTTAATTGCTCAGTCAGATTTTGCTTAGGTTCCTTGGTGAGGAGGGTCAGAGCTGGTGTCCCTTTTGAAAATGTTTGGGAGTCAATAAACTAAAAAACAAATCTTGACTGTAAGCAGCGTGTCCTCCCTTTTCTTTGGTCACGTCCTCACAACAACCTACTGGACTGTAATTACTAGACTTTGGATATACATACACATAAGGATTATTAGGAACACCATACCAATACTGTGTTTGACCCCCTTAATTAACTGCCTTAATTCTACGTGGCATTGATTCAACAAGGTGCTTAAAGCATTCTTTAGAAATGTTGGCCCATATTGATAGGATAGCATATTGCAGTTGATGGAGATTTGTGGGATGCACATCCAGGGCACGAAGCTCCCGTTCCGCCATATCCCAAAGATGCTCTATTGGGTTGAGATGTGGTGACTGTGGGGCCATTTTAGTACAGTGAACTCATTGTCATGTTCAAGAAACCAATTTGAAATGATTTGAGATTTGTGATGTGCATTATCCTGCTGGAAGTAGCCATCAAAGGATCATTCTTGCTATTTTTGGACCAAAATGTATTTTCGATGCCCACTGATGTAGCATAGACTAGGGACTCGTACACACTTCAAACTTTCGAGAGTGGCAACCCTATTTAAATGCTGGAGTGAATCCCCTAAATGTTAATTTCATGCCTGTACGGAACAATTGACACAGAAATAACCATAGCAACATTCACTCACAGCTTTGACAAAAATTATTTAACAGCATTGTTTTGTAGTAAACTTCCATCTTGGCGTTGTGTAATGTATTGTACGCATTTGTGAGGCACCTCAATTTCACATGAGATTCATAAAATGTCTGTCTTTCTAGGAGGTGACATCACATGAAAAATATGAATTAGGAAAGTTGCCATGACTTTGTATATTGAGCTGTTAATGTGGTCTTTCCAGACTTTTTGAACTAAATTTTGTTATTTATAAAATTATTAAATACCTAATTTGCTTATAGTTCTTATTCTTAAGAAAGCCAATGTGATTATTTACTATTATCATTTTTTTATACCAGTATTTCCTTATTTTACAGTATTGGGAATGAGGCCCTCCAGTCATCTACCAATTTTACTGGTGAACCCGAGAAGTGTCGTCAGTCATGAGCAGAAATATTTCTTTGCTGCCACCTACTGGACCAATGGGATCACTGAACACAACATACTGTTTGTTTGATTATCTGTGCACATTTTATATATCATCAGATCTTCAACAAAAATCTATGAATGCATATCTCCTTTCACATAGGGGCTGTTTACACTTGGTATTAAGATGTGTTTTCATCGATCGGATCACAAGTGGACGAGAGAGACACATTACGTTTACACCTGGTATTTAAATCCGTCTCTTTTGTCCACTTTCGACCATGTATGTATCGCTGCAGCCCGGAGACTGTAAAAATACGTTATTGACCTCTTAAAAGATATGCAGGTTTATAATAAACACTTCTGTTTCTATCTGGTTATGTAGAAATGGGTTTAAGGGTTCATTTTCAGTTCAAGTGCTTAAGGAAGCTGCAGACTGAACGAGCTTTTAAACTGCTTGACTCACAACTGTGCATGTAGACAACTTAACACACTTACCAATACTGTACCATTGAAACAACAATGATCTGATACATGACTTAACAAATGATCATAGAGGTGGAGTTTCCCATTTACACCTTGATATTATCATGACAAAAACAATTCTGTGGTTCTGATAGGCAACAATTTGCAGTCAGTTGTTTTTAACAGGTGTAAATCGTTGTTTATCAAAACAATGTAGTAAATATGGCTGAAGCTATACAAACATGTGTTGTGTGTATTTTCACAATACAGATAAGTCCTTATGTGTCACATATTGTAATTACAAAAGCAATAACAGGCTGGTAAAGCTGTTATCAAGCTCTGATATGCAGCCACATACAGACATGACCTAAAGCCACATGAGGTAATTGAATTATTTACAAAAAACTGTAGTTTATTGTAAACAAAGTAAAATACAAATAATGTCAATAATGAATGTAACAAATATCTGTGTTTTATAAAACAGTGTTCTGCTTTGTTAGCACTGCCCTTGCATAACAATGAGCTGTTTGTTTTGTCTGTGTTTTGTGCTGTATTGAGGGTGTGATGTTTTTCCTGGACATGTTCTAGATGCCCCACAAAGCCACATAGATGTCCCCTTTACAAAACACTAGTGCCATGTCTGGCCTCAGGTAAAAATAACAAAAATATGAATATAGCTTGATTCCATGAAAATAATGTTGAAAACCTTTTATTGAGGAAATATTTCCTTAAACTTGTTATCAGGTTTAGTTAAACTGTATTGTAATCTTCAACTGTAAGTAAGAGGAAGTTGAATTAACCACAGAAAAGCTGTATCCGTTCTGACAGCAGGCCGACAGCTTACTTCTGTAAGCAGATTAGCCTTTATTTTCTTGTTTTCTGTATTTGGACACACCAGACGCACTTCTACACACAGAGCCTCACCTGACTCATGATCTGTGTGCCTTTACTCTTACTGGATTATCATTATAGCAGCAGTGAACGTCACACATTCATCCTCCACCCTCTGTGACCGAAAGGGTGTGGACACATCAGACATTCCTTGACTACATGGCAGATTTCTAAAACAGTCTTCACATTTACACCCTGCCTCATTCGTTCAGTCATCAACCAGCCGAAGACATGGATATCTCACTTCTTCTCCTGCTCTCCTTCATCTCGGTATTTCACCTCAGCCGAGCTGATCAACCTCTGGAGGAAGCTGTTATTGTACCAGGTAGGCATTTTGAATTATTTACAAAAAGAAACGTTTTGATATCTGACTGGTCAATGTTAATGTTCAAGTAAGAGTATCAGATGGTAATACAGTAATAAATCAATTATTTAATAAAAATTTTTTTAAGTTGTCTCTGCTGTCCTGTACTTCAGGATTTTAAACTTTTGCGGAGTCCTGACTCTGTAAAATGTATCAAGTAGATTTGACTTAAAACGTTAAAGCTGTAAAACATTAACAGGGACATTGTATCAATGTAAGTATTGTGGTAAATAAACGTACAAAGCTGTCACTGGTGTGGTACACTTTCAAAACCCATTTTTTACTTTAGGAGTGCATATTAGTGCCTTTTTAAATTGTACTGCCCAAGTGTTTCTGACATTATGGTGAATAAAAAAAACTATGATTAAATAAATTTGATGAAATTAACCAACCTAATCTCACAAAGTTCTGTGGGATAGACGCGGAATTTTTTGCTCATTTTTCCGTGGATTTCCTACGGATCTCCGCGTTTTTCCGTGGCCCTGCTGCGGACTGTCTTTTTCCGTGGCATTCTCACGGATTGGTTGCTCGACTGCTTTTTCCTATTTTCGAACAATTTTTGCTTCGATTTAGGGTTAGATTTGGTATTTGCGTTAGTATGTCACTTTAACTATTGGTTTATACTATTTATTCTTTTATATTTTCTAAATTTAAACAATTGTCGCCTGGCGTTAAGGTTAGAGTTGGGTTTGGGTAAGGATGTCATTTCATGTAAATCTAACCCTAAACCGAAGCGCAAATGGTAAGAAAATAGGACAAAACAGTTGAGTAACCAATCCGTGAGAATGCCAAGAAAAAGACAGTCCGTAGCAGGGCCACGGAAAAATGCGGAGATCCTTGAGAATGCCACGGAAAAATGAGCAAAAAATTCAGTGACTATACCACGGAAATTCGTGAGAATTAACGGTGTTGTCTTTAGAAGTAAATGTTTTTATAAACATAGCATTACCGCAAGACTCAATGCCGGCTGTTTAAATTGAGCTTTCAGCATAGTCTTTCCTACCCTTTATGTTCTTAAGATACAGAGTATGTAGTGATGTCTATTTAATGTCCCGTCACAGAAAAAATCAGACTTCTTGGTGGATGGTCTGAAGCAAACCCGAAGAGAGAAGACGTTCAAGAAGCTGCAAAGACAGCTGTGGAAAATTTCAACAAAAAGTCCAAAGCAAAGAAATATTTTAAACTTATCAACATTAAATCTGCTCACACTCAGGTACAGTATTTGATATTACAGCATGATTTCATGAGTTTGAAGCATAAATGTGCAATAAATGAAAGCCAAACTTTCTTTCCAGGTTACAAATATGATAAACTACAAAATCGAGGCCACTATTGGAAAGACAAAATGTCTCAAATCAGAGAATGCAGATATTGAGTCTTGTATCATGTCAAAAAAGGTAGATTTATTTTTTTCTCCTTAAAATGTACTGTTTATAATTTAGTGCTAAAAATACACATGCATACAACCTTTACTATAACTTTCATGTTTGTGACATTGATTTTTCAGCAACTGGCATGTAAGTTTGCAGTAACTCTTAATCCGAGGAACGACGAACATGAGGTGGAGAAGATGTCCTGCAAAAAAATCGACTGAATTTCATATGGACACACAGTTTCTCACAATACGTGCTGGATTGATGTTAGGATTTTGGGGTTTGGATAATAAGCCATTATTTTGTTTACATATTAAATGTTAAAAACTTTTGTGAAATATACCAATATGGATAGAGATTATCTTCCTTTTGAAAAAATGTGTATGTTTTGACATTAATGATTGAGTAAATAAATTATACAAATCTCTTATTTTGTCAAGTATGAAAACAATTTTAAAATCTGTTCCTTTTAATGGAGAGAGTTCTGAATGAAAAGGTGATAACTATATTAAAGGGATAGTTCACCTTAAAATTTAAATTCTGTCATAATTTTCGCATCCTCATGTTGTTCTAAACCTGTATGAATTTCTTTTTTCTGATGAACACAAAAGAAGATATTTTGAGAAATGATGTTAAACACATAGCAGATAGTGACCATTGACTTTCATAGTAGTAAAAAAATAAAAAAACGAAAGTAGTGATTATTTTATTTTCTCGATATCCGAGTAAAACAGCTTCTGAAATGAAAAAGGTAGGGCTGGGCATCAACTCATCTGCTATATCATATGACCGGAAGTCAAAAGAGATGGTTTCTTTTGATAAGATTATGAGGGCACCTGAATTTAAGGTTCACAAATACATAATTTGTAAAAAATAACACAATATTCCTCCCAAAATTATAGTTTTTCATTTCAATTTCATAGTGACTTTAGATATATTAAGATTGTATTTTCACAGAATGTTATTTGTGTGATTTCTTTTATTTTGTATAAAACAGTAAATCACAAAAAAGACTTCAGCTAGGTTTTCACAGACTTGGTCACAGCAAAGTAGCAAAGTGTTAAGAAATATTTAGAAACGCCTATCAAACGCCTTTAGGGAGTAAACAGATATATCATTGGGAGTGAAGTTATTTGTCAGAGAATGAAAGTACCAGAAGGAATCTATTGAGTCATTTACAGGCTGATTGTGCTTTCCAAAACCAACTTTCCATTAGAAACACTGTCCTTATTTTCCTGTTACTGTTTTTATAACTTTTCAAGATGTACTATGCAAAAGTCTTAGGCCACCACCACCAGCTTTGTTATTTTAGCAAAGTTTTAATGTCCATCCATATTTATTTTTTACTCTTTTTTTAAAGATACAAACAGAAAATACAGGAAATATGTAAATTATAAACACATAAAAAATGTCGTCTTCAGGCATCAGTCAGTATTTAGTGTGACCTCTCTTGGCACAAAACACATCTTGAGCGTTTTTGAGGAGACTGAAGTCCTGAAGTCATTCGATTAGAATTAGAAATTAGGATTTAATTTCATTTAGGTTTAAGAGATCCTGCAGCTTCCTGCTATTGTTCAAGTAAAAGGGGAGTTTATCCTAAATACTTGACACTTCAGCTTATACTTTTATACTGTTTTTAATACTGCATACACATTTCCTGTATTTTCTGGTTGTATTCTAATAAAGAGACTGAGGAATAATCATATATGATCACTATACAATTGCAAAAACAAGAAATATAATGGTAGCATGGTGGCCTAAGACTTTTGCACATACTGTACATCTTAAAAGCAAATGACAGGGCAAATGTTTAGCAATGCAATCATTGACAAATAAACTTATTTATTTGGTCCATTGCATGATAAATATTTAATTACAACAAAGTAAAAATATGTTACAATATTTACATTACACATACAGTAAGAGTAAAACAGCATTATAATATCCTACATGCATCTCAGATTGGCATTCTTCAGTAAGTCGATATCCCTGCAGTGATGTCATTCTTTTCCACATCTGTTTTCACTCAATTGGAAACGTTTTCACTCGGTATTATCCACAATCTCACAAAGTCTTTATTCATACTGTTGTCTCAGTCTTAACTGGCAACTTTTGACGTAAGCATTGCAGTATAATATTGCGTTGATGTTCGTATCTGCAAAAAAAAAAAAAATGTTAAGGCCTTAAGTTATTACTAAACTATCGGCCTACAATTTGGAGACCTTACTGTATGTTTGATACCTAAACTGTCTTAAAATAGATTTTTGCTATCACAAATCTATGGTAGATATGGGTGGGGAAAGAAATCAGCCAGCATGTCCAACAAATAGGAGAGACTGTTAAGAGAATTATCAATGTATGCAGTGCTGTAATCTAGTTAAATGCTGGCTACAGTTAAAAGAAACCTAAATATAAAACATTACATTTGCAAGTAGGGGTGCCAGTAGTACCGGTTACATACACTCTCAGAAAAAAGGTACAAAAGTTGTACCCTTTTGTCACTGGTACATTTTAAAAAGGTCCTAATACCATTTAAGTATAGATATGTACCTTTGAGATACCAGTATTTAGCTTTTAGGTACCAGCATGTACCTTAGAGGTATCCATATGTACCTTTTAGGTACAAAGGTGTACTTTTGAAAAAGTACCGCCCCAGTGACAATTTTTGTTTTTTTCTAAGAGTAGGATAACAAAAAATATAATAGAAATGCAATTATTTATTAAAAGAGACTCACTTTGATATTATCCTTTGTATTTCTTGATTCTCTTGCTCCTCCAGTTTCTGCAGAACTACTCTTAAAATGGGCAACTCTAAATTGAGGTATTGAGCTACCTGTCAAACCAGTGGAAAACAAGATGTCAATGTGGTTTCATCAGAGTAGGAAATATGCATTCTTGTGTTACAGGCGAGACAGACTCACATCAAGGCTAACTTCCTGTTCATCACTGTCCATGAGAAACATTTTCATAATGCTGCTCGATGGTCCTTGTAAAACCCGTTCCCACAATGGCATGTCCGTACTACTGAGCTTTCTTTTCTCTGTGAACATATTGAATATAATGATATTAATGATCTGCTTCGCATAAGTTCCTGTAGTTCAGTTGGTAAAGCAATGTGTTAGCAGCGTGAAATTCATTGGTTCGATCCATACACTTTCATACTAAATTAATGAATGTAAATGCAAGCACAGTGATACAGCATGATGTACACAACAAGAACATTGTATCAATTTTTTTTTGTTGTTTTGTTTTAAAGATACTGTAAAATAAAATAGGTCTGAAAAGTCCAAATGCAAAAATTATACTTAATTTTTTTACAAAACATACCAATAACTAATTCATCATCTGTTATTGGGCAAAGGCATGCTATTATTCTACTGAATGTGGAACCCGAGGCATATGTATGGCCCAGACTATCATAATGATTTGGAGGTTTTTCTGACAAGGCCCGGATTGGCTTATCGAGAGGGCCGGGAGAATTCCAGTGGGCCGGTTAGTTTTTTTTGGCTACGAGGGCCGGTGTTGTCATACCACTTGGTTGAAGGTTGCTGTCTCTAGGCTGCCAGCACTAACAATATTTTCCAGCCCCACTCATGCAATTTGAGTAAAAAAATTATTGGAAGAATTCGTGCATTGGGGTCCATTAACGCATGGAAAATGCAGAAAGACACTTTCTTCTGCTTTTCAAAGCACTGGCCTGTAAACATGAGTTTTGTTTCAGATGTGCCTATATTTGAGGGTGCTTGCAACGTAGATTTAAAATAAACTTGAGCGCAACTTGATACGAAGGGCCTATAAAAGGAAAAGGATCTACAAATCTGTATTTTGATCTACAAATCGAAAAGTTGCCCACCAGCATTTTTAGTGAGTTTCACAAAAGTTTCACAAAATGCCTTCGAGGAAAATTTTCTTCTAAAAATATATAAACATACATATATATCAAATGCAAGAACAGACCCTCTGTTTTCAAACAAACAATAAACAAGCAAACAAACAAACATAGATAGGATAAAATGTTTTTTTCCCGTTTAATTTTGTATTTTTCTTCAAAAATATTTTTTAGCAAAAAGCTGAAATAATTGCATTTTTGTGAAGGAATTTTGTCAGAGATCATATTCAGAACGATTATCAAAATATACACAGAGTGTACAATTAGTAAATACTTTTTTGCTTTAGTTTTTTATAAATTAGTTAATGTGACATCTAGCGGATAATAACGGTGTTACAAATTAACATAAAAATCATCAGAAACACGTTTTTTTCATGCAGATGTTTTCTCTTAATTGACAAGATAACTCGTCAATGGCGGGTAAAGAGTTACGATGCGTTTTCGTCATTGGATAACAAGTGGACAACGGTAAAGACAAGTGTAAAGATGTTCAAAACTTTTGAGCTTTTCTACTTTCGACTATATTCAGAGATAGTCGAAAACACATTTGTGGTGTAAACGTGCATGTGGTCGAAAGTGTGTGAAAATTTCATTAATTGCTCTGAAATATCATGAGAGGGCTCTTACATATATGTGCAAAACACTGTTCAGCTTGTTTACTAACAACACAAGCAGTGGACTCTGACATAATTTTAGTTTATGTCAATTTAAACCTGTCATTTCTCCAGCTCGTGCAGAGGGACTCGCCCACAGTCTCCACAGAGCATCCCCTCAAAGTAATCAGGACAGAAGTGGTTCAAAGTGGAAAAAAATACCTAGTGTAAACGTGAATGTGTCT
This sequence comes from Misgurnus anguillicaudatus, assembly GCF_027580225.2. Taxonomy (NCBI): domain Eukaryota; kingdom Metazoa; phylum Chordata; class Actinopteri; order Cypriniformes; family Cobitidae; genus Misgurnus; species Misgurnus anguillicaudatus. The sequence goes on from NC_073348.2 coordinate 12,440,532, forward strand.
CTCTCGTTCACTTGTGATCCGACTGACGAAAACACATCTTAATACCAGGTGTGAACAGCTTCTAAATCATAGATGTAACAACAAAATTGTCTATAAATTGCCCTTATCGTCTATTGAAAGAATAACAAAAAAAAAAAAAAAAAATATATATATATATATATATATATATATCTTTCTAACTATCTTTCAGAAGTTTTTGAATAAGTTTACTTAAATTATATTAAAATACCTTTTGGTATTAATTATGGTAAAAATCATAATTGTTTAGGCTACTGTATTTGTACTGAATAGGAAATCATATTTTTGAAAAATACAATGACTTGCAACCCTGCAGAGAACGATGCACTACTGCAGACTTATGTAGGCTACTGAGGATTTAATGTTATTAATTTTAATATAGTCAGTAATGAATTAAAGTGGGCGGGTCTAAGCAATGAAACTCCAGGGCTGAAAATGAGTCCCACTCTGGCCCTGCTTCTGACCAGGGTTAGCAACCATATAACTGCATAGCAACCTCTCGGACAACCTAGCAACCACACAGTCACATTCTTTAAGAATTTGTTAAAAAATGTAAAAAAAATCTATCTAATGATATCTAATATCTTAAACTGTTTCAAGTGGCAATTTGGGTGATGATGGTAAAAATGTGAATTTTGGGTATAATAATTGTACATACCTCCACTTTGATGAATACAGTAGAGGGCAAATTCATTTGGACTGTTTTCTATCTGCATGGAGAAAAAAAAACGATTTAAGTAAAATAAATCTTTTAAGTTGAATCAGTTAAAGTGAAGCTTGAAATAAATTATTCATAATAAGAAGGAAAACTAACTTTAAATTTGTGAAGCAGTTGAGTTATGACTTCCTGTGTTGTCATGTTGCTGTCAATGTGGACATTTGTTGTTGCTCCAAATGACGGTGTGAAAATGGACGTCTGCATAAACAACATAACTCAGAAAATATTTTTCAGGATTTTCAAAACTGACCTCTTATCACTGCTAAAAACATTTTTTGTAATAAAATGCAGTCAGGTCGACCCAGACATTTAATTTATACTTTATTAAAATATTTAGACGCTAACACTTATGCCACATTTAAAGGGATAGTTCACCCAAAAATGAAAATTATGTTATCATTTACTCACTCTCACAAAAGAAGATATTTTGATAAATGATGGTATGCACACAACTTTTTGTAACCATTGACTTCCATAGCTGGAATAAAAATATATGATGAAATTCAATGGGTACCATCATCTGTGTACTTACCATCATTTATCAAAATATCTTCTTCATCATTTATCAGAAAACTTCCAAAATATTTTTTTCATGTGCTCACGTGAAACTATCATGTGCTCGCGCGAAACCTTCATGTGCAGATTTTTTTAAAGTTTAGTTTTGCATGCTCATGCGAAACTATCGCGTGCGCATGTGAAACTATCGTGCGCGCTCGTGAAACTATTGCATTTGCACGTGAAACTTTCGCTTTGGAGCTAAATTAAATAAAGTTTCGTTTCACATGCTCAAGTGAAACTATCGCGTTCGCATGTGAAGCTTTCACATGCGAACGCGATAGTTTCATGTGCGTACGCAGAAATTTCACGTGAGCATGCAATAGTTTCATGTGAGTACACGAAACTAAACTTTCTTTAAAACTTTGTCTCCTTTGGGGCTCCGTATAAATCTCATGCATTGTGCATAATACATTGGTTACTATTTTGCTTATAAGTCTGCAAATCATTTCTTGGCCCTTCTCTGCAGTCAAATATTGTGTCTCCAGTTAGTATAATGTTTGTAATTTATAACTTCAAACCTTGTAGTTGTAGAAGTGTCCATTGATGGAGAAGCGATAGTTTCTGTTCATCTGTCTCTCTGTCATCCTCTTACTCTTCACCCTCATTTTCACGAGTGAGGCATCGCTCATGGTTCGAAACAGATTTGAACTGTCATCACTGGCTGACTTCTGCCGAAAAGGCCTTAATGTCTTGCTTTCATATTCAATGTAATCTATAAAGAGATTTGTGTTTGTATCACCTATTATGTAAAATGTACAGGTACAATCAAACGTAATTTGTGGTTTGTTTATTAGACAGTTTTTTAATTGGAGACTTAAATAAACAGTCTCCAAGAAAATAATAAATAGACACATTTAGAAATATATGTTGTCACACATTTACAGTAGTTTGACTGTGTAATCTTCATTAGGATCGTCAGGTTTGGATCCATCTTGAATAACTTCTGTTAGCTCATCAATATGATGAAGATCATCAAACTCTCCCCAGCGTGTCATACCCCTGTCAGTCATGAGACATCTTATTACATCACTATATAACCAGATTTAAAACAGTATTTTATACAGTAATTTTTTTGTGATTAACATTTTTATTGATTTTCAGGCACTTTTCACAACACAACATAACGCATCTGTACCATTGTGTTAGATTTAGACTACTTTTCACACTATTAATCCTATCTCCATCTTATTCTTTCATAGGTGCCATATTTAAAACTTATGCCCCTGGTGAACTCATTATTTAATTAGTTTACAGTCTAACTACATTATGTCTCAGTTATGGATATGATAACAGACAATTCAAGCTGTAATCATTATTTGATAAGTGTCAATGCCGGAGTTTATTTATAACAACAAGTCAATAAACTACTGGGTTTACAATGCACTACATATTTTGTATGTCATTTTGTTTGTTTGTTAAATATATCTGGCCCAATAAGCTGATGCTTGTTAGTGATGTTACTTTTAAAACAGTCTAAAGTAAAATTTCATTTATTTTTTCATTAAATCTAAAAATTCTTTAAAAAAAGTGTTTTAAAACATCCCCTAAATGCAGGATCTGTTTTTAAGACCCTTTGCACTTTTTCCCACATTGTTCAACTTATTTTTTATATTTTTGGTCTCTTTGCAGGTCTTGAGTGTGAGGACAATTGTGGCTACTATAAAAATATTTGTTGGTTCAACCGAAAAGATAAGTTACCTGGTTGCCTAAAAATTTTGAGTTCATTCAAATTACTAAAAAAACTAAACTAAAAAAATAAAAATAAATGAGTTGACTTAAAAAAGTACTTTGCTGTCAAAAATTTTTGAGTTAATTCAACTTAAAAATATTATTTGCCACAACAATTTTTACAAAACTTTTTTAATGTATGCACCTGAGAATTGTATGGATTTTTTTCGCATATAAAAAGTTTTTTAATCTTGCCCTGAACAACCTCAGCTAGTGAGATCATGCTATGCTTTGGTACTTACTGGACTACTTGCCACAGTGTTACATATCAAACCAATAAAACTGAAGGTTTCACAGTCAGTTTGCTAAAATACCAGTATTTATCTACACATATTTAAAAAAAATGTTGTATTAAAAATATATTCACTGCTATCCAAATTAAAACAAAGCCACAGATCTGATCTGTATTCTTTATCAATCCTGCCTGAGAAATTCAGATATGAGATTTAAATGGATTAAAGATTTATATTGCTTTTAGACAACATCATGTAATAGTGCTGATAAACAAAATGTTAAACTAAAAATATTAACCTTTTGCTTCCAAGTGGACTGATGGGGTCGGGTGATTTGATTGAAGACTCGCCTGGAAAAATCTCATCTTGTATTTTTAGTTGAATAGGTTTCTTCACCCCCCAGGAGATGACAAGTAGTCCTTCAAATGTCACCTGTCCTGCACTCTGTCAAAGAAGATACAGTACAGTTGAAAATGTGAAAACAATGACGTGCTATTCTATTCACTGGCTGAAGAGGGCAGCAAAAACTTTTGTGCAGGAATCAAGGTCCAAATCTGGGCATCTTTTGGTAAATTTAAATGTAATTCATCTAATATGTGACCCTGGACCAAATAAGGGTCTTAAAAAAACAACAATTCAAAATGGTTTATTAGAATAGGGCAATATTTGGCCGAGATACAACTATATGAAAATCTGAAATCTTTAGGGTACAAACGATCTGAAATCGCCTTTAAAGTCTTTAGCAACGGCATCTACTCACAAAAAAAAGTAATTTGTGATATATTTATGGTAGGAAATTCACAAAATATCCTCATGATTTTATGAATGATTATAAAATAAAAATGCATAATTTTTATCTATTGTTGGCTATTGCTACAAATATACTTGTGTGACTCGACTGGTTTTGTGGTCCAGGGTCACATATGTGACCTTCTGTCTTGTAAAGCTGCTTTGAAGCAATGAAATATTATAAAAAATGTGAGTTATGTGATTTATGCAACTTGACTGTGACTTGACCCTGTCTGTGAAATCCAGGTTAAATTTTCCTAATGAAATAATGAGATCAGGAGCATCAAAGTTTGATTTCACAATGATTTCAATATTTGACATGACCTTACTTAAATATATCAAGATTATATCTTCACATAATGTTCTTTACTTCATGTATGAGTTTACATTTTCACAGTCAGAGCCACATATGTTTATTTTTTTCATTTTAAATGACTCATAATGAATGCATAAGAATCCAAAAGGATAATAAGGTAACACTTTACAGTAAGGTTGTAAACATTAGTAAATGCATTAAATAACACTAACCAATGAACAATATAGTTTTTCAGCATGCATTAATTTTGTCAATGTTAGTTCATGTAAATACAGTTATTTATGTAACTGTTAACATTAGTTAATACACCATAAACTAACATAAATTATGTTAGTTCATGGTGCATTAACTAATGTTAACAGTTACAATGCTTGCTTTTATAAATGTATTAGTAAATGCTGAAGTTAACATGAACAAAGATTAGTAAATGCTGTAGAAGCATTCATCATTGTTAGTTTGTGTTAGTTAATCCGTTTACAAATACAACATTATAGTAAAGTGTTACCGATAATTATTATAGAAATATGCTTTACCTCATGAGCAGTGAGCTGCAGATGTGTTTTGTCTTTGAGAAAGCAGTTGTAGGTATTCAATAGAGAGATAAATTCAGCCCTTTATAAAACATAAATTGAAAAAGTAACAAAAAAAATGATAATTCAGTTTATAATTTTGATATAGAAAGATATGTTTTTAGTTAATATTTTCCTCCTATTTATCCTGTAAATGTCAACATTGAATATATTTGTACAGTAAATCTGTTTGTAAATAAAAGAAATATAAAAAATAAAGCTACAGTAAGCTATACAGTGCAATCTAGAACCATTACTGAAAATGCAACGCAATTATTATTATTTTTTTATTTACAACTATTAAGTTGAATAAGTTCTATATATAAATATATACATTTCTATTAATTTAGGTTAAACTAATAATGTAACATGAACTAGATTTTTTTTCTATGTGCCTCTTGCTCACATGGTTTCCACATGTCAACAAGTTTCAAAAACACCTGGTGTGGCTCATTGAAAGCAAGGAAATCTGACCGTTGTACAAATGCAATGTCAAATATTTGCCTACATTTGATTATTGGCCTAGAAATTGTGCAGAGTCGTATTTCTTTCTCTTTTTTTGTTTGCTTCACTCTAAATTCTGCTGGGTTATTTTTAACCCATCGTATTGGACAGAACACATGTTGGGTTATAAATAAATCTAAGCTGGGTTGTTGTTACCCAACCATGAGTTAAAAACAACCCAGCATAGGTTTATTTATTTATGTTCGATCTTTACCCAGCTTTGGTTAAAAATAACCACAACTTTTCCGCGTATCAGTACCTTGTTTATTTACAAGTTTCAATATAAAATTCCAGTTTTTATAAGGTCTCAGATTTTTAGACATCACTCTATGCAATTTCCTGTATGTCAGGCGATTTCATTAACTCCTTTTACTCATTAAAAGATACATATACAATAATGACCACTAACCTGGAGCAAGACCTTCCTGCACCAATTTGAACAATAGAGGGTAACTCGCCCGCATTCATTTCAACAAACCAGCCAGATCTACAAAGAAAGGAAACTGTTGATCCTGCATGTCACATTGGATAACTGACAGTTCAGGAATGCAGGCATTCAAGTCAAGACTGTTTATGCCAGGATATTCATTTAAAAGTGTTTCTGACTGTGTCCAAACATGTTTTGGCTACTTTAACAGAACCTCTGGTATTTGCGTTAATAATCCATACTAATGTGTGAGGACTGTAGCATACAGACCCCTTTTGGAACCTGGATGTCTTTGCTAACATGTTAGAGTAAGCTGTAAGAAAAAAGCCTGCAGCTCTTGTTTGTTTAGTGTTGTTTGAGTTGTACTTTCACTTTGCCTGCTCAGGGCATTAAATTCATTGAATCTGTGCTTTGAGGGAGTGGTGTGGTTATTCAAGTCAGTGCATGCTCTGTAAAAACCACAGGTACTAATCGAGATTCGCGGCAAACACGGCTTTAAAAGGATTTTGACTGACAAAAGATATGCATCTGTATGTAAATACGCCGGGTCAACAGCACTGCTTTCAGTGCAGTGTGGACTAAATGGCCTAGTGCAAACACACAATATAAAATAAGATTTAAAAATCAAGTCAATGAGGATGTGTTGAATAAAAATGACATCTAATGTCATAAAACAACTTAATATATACAGTAAAAAAAATTGCATATCCTTAACACACTGTTTGTGACCATGACTGAAGTGTACAGTCCATACTTCCTTAGCTGCTGTAACTGGTGACAAGATTGCATAATCTTTCAGTCAAATGAATGAAGACATCAACTAGCAACAAAGTGTGAAGCACACTGCTCATAGACAACCTCAGATTAAAAAAAAACATTACACAGAAAGATTAGCACATTAAAGGTTACTCACCTGCTGCCTGATTACATCCAATATAAGTGGACTCAAACAAAAATAGGTGACATATCTCTTCCCGAGCCACAGCTATCGGGTCAGATAAAAGGAGCTGGGCAATGAGGGACAGACCTGTAGAGACACTGTCAGGTGTTTTCCTGTAGTTTGTGACGCTGTTGTGCTGTAACTTGATCTAACTTACCTCTCCAAAGTGCATTCTGGGAATGCTTACCAATGCAGCGAATGTATGAACACACCCATAGGTATGAATCTCTAAGCTTGAATACCTCACCGGAAAAGGGAGGGTTTATTTTAGTGTGTAAGTGACGTACTGATAGATAGTTGCAGTACGTACTATACATTTTTTTTTAAGAATGAATACCGGTAAAATACGATTTTTAATACGAATTTCAAGATCACAGAAAAATCTCCTTAATTTTAAGAAAGTTCATAGGCAAGTCAGTATGTAGCTTTTACTTTAAAGTCAATTTTAAATGTAGACAAAATTTAGTTTAATTAATATGTTATTTTTTCAGTGAAAGAGTAATGCATTAAAGATAAACCAAAGGAATAATTATACAAATTATGTATTGGTTTATCTGTATTTAGTAGATTTTGTATTAATTTTTTATATAAGCTTGACTTCTTTTATGTTAAAAGTTAACATTTTAAACAATGATAAAACATATCAACAAGTAAAAGATACATGTTTGAGATGACTATACAAAAAAGTAGCCCTTCAGATTGTAGTATGCATTGTGATAGCCCTTGCTCACAAAAGGTTGGAGACCCCTGGTTTACAGACACTCCCGGTAGAGACAAGATTCAGAAAAAATTACGAAACCAATGCTCTTTGACCGTCAACCTTTGTCCAGATTTTTAAAGACCAGAAAGAAGATTCCAGTCTATTTTAAACTCACTTGTAATATGCCAATGCATTCATAGCAATTTTGAAACACACACTGTATGCTGTATACTCATACATCATGCACTTTTTAAACTGCAGTTGCATTAAATTCATTTATCATCTATATTGCAGCTGCTAAAATGTGCGAAGTCAAAAATCATTCGCAAGAATAGATGTTGACAAAAAAAGTTGCACAACAGGTAAACCCAGACTGGTTTTACTTTTATCAACACGGTAGATTGGGACATGCAATCTCTGGACTTGCTAAACAGGACTGAGCCATTGCGCCATTGCTAGAATGAATGGCATATAGTGTTGATGCAGTTCTCTTTCTACACAAGAGATGGCAGTATAAATTAAATAACCAAAAGAACAAGCCAGTGAGGCTGTATAGGAGTATTTGTATTGTTATATTCACCTCTCAAATTTAGAAAAAGACTATTAACTGGATCAAGAGTTCTTAAACGTTTTCACTTCAAGGCCCCTCTACTGTCCAGATCTCGAAGCCCCACACTCATAATTTCTACAAAACAAAATATGCAGCTTGACATAACTAAACAGATGTATTTGCATTATAAATAACAAAATATTACCAAATATTATGTTGTATTAGCTTATTTTATTGCATGGTTTGTCTTATTTTTTTAGTTATCTTGAGGCCCCTTTGTTGGGAGCCCCCTACTATATGTGGGTCCCAGCTTAACCCCTGGTTAAGAAACATTGGGACGGATGGATGGATAAAATTCAACACTGCTTCAGTGTTACAGTTTTACAAAACACTCTGTATTTTGGACCAGGGTGTGATTTGTAAAAAAATCAGAGCAGGGGTGTTTTTCAAATATTTTCATTTATGAAGTTTATGAGTTCACATGACAAAAAGCATATTTGGCGTGCTGTTCGAGGGTAGGGCTCCGAGCTCTGAACTTTAACTTGAACCCAGAGTACTTCCCCCTCTTTAACTGGGATAGATGTACTAGCTGAGAGTGAGGTAAGGGGTGGAGGAGGGATACTGCAAAAACGGGATAAAGGTGAGGGACGGCTATTTATAGACACCTCTTTGTGCTGCTTGGTTCGGTCAGATGACCATGCTCCTCCAAAACTAGTTAAATAAACGTCATATGAATTATAAACCACAGGTTTACTGTATATTGATTCCTCAGGGTATTATAAGCTATTTCTTGTAACTGTTGAAATAAAATATGTATAAAAATGTAACCAGTCCTACTCGCACCAGCCCTGAGCAGGATTCAAACCCTTCCAATCCAGCATGAGAGTCGGACAGTCTAACAAGGCTAAAGGCCACAAGCTCTTAGGCTTTTTCTTTATGCTTATGCCCGACATGCAACATCAAAATCATAATATTTATTTAAAAAAATGCAATGCATAACATACTCTCCATATAACAATAAAAAGGCTATATATGCCTACTTAGACGTCAGACTAAGTCAGTCTGTTTGATGACCTCTTTTTTGCTTTCCTCTGTGATCCGGCAAGTCCCCTCCATTAACAATGGTAGATTCTGCTGTCTCATTCTCAACGGTAATATTTCTTGGCTTCATTTTTGACAGTCCTGTAAATATGATGATATACTGTTTGGAACCCTTTTAATTTATTTGGCTGTTTTTGTGGTGGTTGGTGACATTTGGAAAATCCGGGCATGGGTTAAAACAGGATCATGACCTAACCTAGACACGCTGTCACCTATTGTCACAGGATTTGAAGCGCTGACAGTAATACTCCATTCCTGATTTTACTGTTGTTTGCAGTATTGCGTGGCAGGGTTTTTACTTATATTAAATGAGCTTTATTTAGGGTCATTTATATGGCATTCATTTTTCCCCCAGTTTTTTGCCAGTCAGCGCCAGCATTTTTCATGATTTTCACAAAAGTTGAATGCCTTTCAAAAAATGTTCTTCTTTTAATATATAAACATACAATATATCAAATGAAAGAACAGACCCTCTGCTTTCACACACACAAAAAAAATGTTTCATCCTACCTTCATTAGTTGTCATTGTATCACCTCTCAATAATGGGTAGTTTTTTTATCAAAAACACAACATTTTGAGCAAAAAGCTGAGACAATTCCATTGTGAAGGACTTTTGACAGAGATCAGATTCAGAGCGATCCTCAAAACATACACGGACATACAGCTGTTTACATCTGGGTTTTATATATTTATATTTATTGCGGCCACCTGGTGGATAATAGCGGTATTTCGGATTGCTGGAAAAACTCGTCATTGGCAGGGAAGCGTTTTCTCATATTTGTCGAGTTAACTCATCAATGGCGAGGAAAGAGTTAATTATGGGGGGAGGCTTTTTGTCCCCACCTGTGATAAAAATTATTCATATCAGGCAGGGATATAAAGACCAGAGGTGGGGAAAATCCTGCTATCCCCCCAGGAAATCATACCATGGTGTGGACACACATAGACACTGAGCAGTGTTAATTTAACACGGGGCATTTTGCGGTGTAGAGGGTCATTTTGATGTCAGACTGCGTTGTAGTCTTGGAGACACTGTTTGCTTCACTCATATTGTATTGCTGAATGCTCGCTGATCCAGCACTCGCTGTAATGTTTCAGTGTTTGCCAAAACACAGGGTGACACTGAGGAATCACAGCTGTCTTCAGTATTACACAGCATCCTGTGACAGTAACTTTATCATTACAATGAACCTCATATTCTGACAATCCTCAGCAGTACTGGATCCTTGGAAAATGTGTTACACAATATCTACTGTTATTGGTTTACACAAAGACAAGCATTCACATCTTGAAATTGTTTATGTCGTCAAGTAATGTCATCAATTTAACCATTCCACCATTCAGAAATTCCTGAGTCAGCACAAACCTGGAATCTGAACGTTTTTTAACACTTGTCATGTATGCTGCCCTACAAAGCCAAAGGGCAGTAACTACGCATTTGGTCAATATTGAGTTAAGGGTTGAAATGGGCTTTGTGAGATCTGTTGTGTCTTGTGACAAAGTCTCCTGCACTGTAAACATTTTTTGTAGAAATTACAGTATTACTGCGTATTACTGGCAACTAGCTGCCAGTAACTTACTGTAGATTTTACATTTATGTTATTTACTGGTGAAAGTTTGTTCAAAGTTAAATGAACATGGAACATTTTCATTCTTTATCTTCTACAGTAAGTTACTGGCAACCAGCTGCATAATTACAGCACATTTTTTACAGTGTGGTTCAATTTTGTCCCATTTTGGAGAAATGTGTGTGCCAAAATTGCAGTAACATGTTTGATTGGCTGGTGTAAAAAACTTTAAGGGCATTTTTCTCCGTTTCAGTGTTTACGTAGTTACTGCACTTAGCCTTTGTTGGGTAAATACTGGACAAAACACATAAACCTATGCTGGGTTGTTTCAATGCAATGCTGGTCTGTCTCAACATTATTAACATTAACACTAAAGAACATGTTCGTCTTACCACTGTGTTTTTTGACAGTTCTTCTGTTCGCAAGGAGACTGAAATACATGATAAAATACAAACAGATGTATTTTATACATTATGTTAAAATTAAATGTCAACTGGGATGAGTTAATTGCTTTACTCCAAATGTGGCCTTTATAAAATGTTCACTTGGGCAGATATAATGGGAACAAAAGAAATAAAGGCAATAAATCCACTTTTATTTAAGATGTTTTTTTCTAATATTTTCGACCCACTGACAATTCTCTGAAAAGCTGTCAAAACTAGCTGACATTACTTCAGAAGTGATATATTAGCAATTTTATTCACAAGCAGATTTTTCCCTAAAAGAATACTTAAAATAAAGAAGATGAGATATATACAGTCACTTTGGGCAACGTAAGTCTTCGGCTTAAAATAAATCAGTACATAAGGGCCAGTGAGCAACAGGTGGGTCATTCCATACAAAAGCCGCTTAAATGCAAATGCTGTGCCTGTCATGCTATTGCTATGAGTGAGGGAGGGCTACTGTGGGTTTCTGAATACTGTCCAACTCACAAAGAGGAACACAACTTCTTAATCTGCCTTCATCAGCAAAGGTAAACAATAAATCATTGGCACAACTGAATCATTTTGTCTTTGAGTCATAATTCAAACTATGATTCACCATGACACCGTGCAAAAGGATTTGGGTAAAATGATCAAGCAGTGTTATATATTATATTATATTATATTATATTATATTATATTATATTATATTATATTATATTATATTATATTATATTATATTATATTATATTATATCAGACCAAACAATAACACATTATGCTAAACAATAGTGCTTCCATATTTATTCATGGTTGTATGTATTTTCTAGACTCTCTGTATCTCTGTATTCCCCTCATATTACTGTAAGGATATCTAGCAGCTGGCCCTGTCTATCTTTAGCAAAGCACATGAACAGAGACACTGACTGACTGTAGGGGCTGTCTACTTCATACAGCTTTACTGCAGAGACGTTACCTCCGAACTTTGTGATGAGGCACACAAATGGATTTTAAAGCTGATTGAAGCAGAACAATCTGTGGTGAACATGAAGGTCTTTAAAAACATTCCAGTAATAGTCTTTATGACATATTTCAGCCTGATTGAAGGGCTACAGAGAGGTGAGTCTCAGCATGTCATTATTGATAACTAACTTATGTTGACTTTGCTGTGCAGCCACTAACCACAGAGCATGCACAACTACAGTTCACCAAGACTGTTGGATTTAAAGTTGCTGACAATATGCACATACAGTGTGTATTACTGTATATAAAAGAGAGACTTTTTTTCCACAGTCCCTTAAGTGCCACAAGTGATTATATGAGAATTTGTATGTATTGTATGAGTTGGCTTATTCGTATAAATTTGTTTGAAGTATATTGTACAAAAACATTGATTATCATAAAAACAATAACGAAATCCCATCCCTAACCCCAACGTCACAAGCACAAAGGCAAATCGTTAAAAATTTACAAAGGTGGTCATATGAATTAATACGAATTTGCCAGCTCGTAAATTACGTATGAATTGCCATGAGATTCCGTTAAGTGTTCATACAAGAAAAGCTCTATATACCCCACAAATCACAATCGTATAATAATTTGCAGTAATGTGTTACAGTACATGTGTCAGTCAGGAATCATTGACAGATGGTTTTATTTTATTTGATAAGATTTATAGCGCGATGATACATACAATCCTTAACTCATACTTGTGACTCTTGCTAAACCCAAAGGCATTGTGACCTCAGTGCTCAATATCTTCCAACTGGAAATGTTTGTGATGGTTTTGGGAGCTATCACAAGCTTTCACGCGGCCCCAGATGGGAAAGATACACTGTAAGCCAAGATTTCATCAGATACATTCATGCGGTCTATATCTATATCTTGACATATAAATGTTATTGTATATAGATGGGCCTATGTACATATACAGTAAATACCATACTGTATAGGTTGTAAAGTACAGTAAAACAGCTAAATAAAAAAATACTAAACAAAAAGTAATAATCTGCTTTCAGGAAGGAGAACAAAAGTATTTTGGTGTTGACATCAAAGGTCTTACAGATCAAACTATATGCTATTTTACATTTTATTTGTTGAAGCTATAGTCAAATTAGACAAATGATAACATAAAACAAAAAATTTAAAGTAAAAACAAAAAAGTCCGTTTACAATAATTATATGGGCTATTTTTATAACCGTTTTAGGTTGCCACTAAATGTCCAAAGTAAAATATAAGTCCTGAAACAAAATCTGAACTGCTGCGCTAAATCATTCTGTCAATACATGATGCCAAAATGGTATCAGATGGTCAGGTATAAATTTGATATTGACGTACATCACTTGAATCAAATAAAAAGCATTTGTAGCTGTTCTGCTCATCATCTGACTAAGGAATGAAGATTAATGTTCCTTCTCATACTTGGCATACAGTACATCCGTTCTGTTATCAAAGCAAATGTCATTGACAGTTTGAGAATACTATATAGCATTGAAAATGCAATGTGATGTAATAACACAAGAGTGCACAGCTAAAAATCATTTAAGAGTTAATGAGTAATGAGTTTTTATTGCATGAGTTGGCAAGATATTAAGTCAAGTGGCATGTGCAAACAAATGACTAGAGCTTTTAGACAGATCTAGTTTTTGTGATGTGATGCATTGATAGTACATTTACCGTAAGTGGTTTAATATATTTTTTAAGGGACGCTGTACGAGCTATGTGTTTTTAACATTTTAAGGAGCAAGTTGATACAACTTCACTCATTTAAGGAGAGAGATGTCACTACAGCAATTGCAATAATTACACACTTTAGTAAATCAACTTATTTCTTCGATTTAAAGCTGGTAAAGAGATTTGGCATGCATAAAAGTGGCATCTTAACTTGAGCTGTCGCTAACAGGTCTGGGACGATGATGTCCTTGGAAGTTCCTGTGAGAAACAGGTGATATATCCACTGATTCACATGTTGGAGTGCTAATGCATCCCTGTGAGAAAACGCAGCTGAAAGCAAATAAGGTTTGCAGGGTCATGGTGTAAATGAATTAGACTCCATGTTCTCTATTTGCCTCTCTGTCTGACTACACTTGTTTTGGGCACTTATTAGTTTAGCCGAGCATAGAGACAAGTAAGACTATGTTCAACTAGCAGAAACCAGTAAAACTCTTTAGGATGGTTTAACTTGGGCTTTCATCCGAGAAATTTGATTAAATCATCTTTGATTAACAACATAAGTCCTTTGGTTTATTCAAGATTACATTTTTGTAATAAAGTCATGATGGAATTTTAATGTCCATCCATATTTATTTTTCACTCTTTTTTTAAGATACAAACAGAAAATACAGGAAATATTTACAAAAAATAAAATAAAAATTTTTAGAACTAAATGTCTTCTTCAGGCATCAGTCAGTATTGTGTGACCTCTCTTGGCACGAAACACATCTTGAGTTTTTTTGAGGAGACTGAAGTCCTGAAGTAATTTGATTAGAATTAGAAATTAGGATTTAATTTCATTTAGGTTAAGATATCCTGCAGCTGCCTGCTATTGCTCAAGTGGAAGGGGAGTTTACCCTAAATACCTGAAACTTCAGTTTATACTGTTTTAATACTACATACTCATTTCCTATATTTTCTGGTTGTATTGTTATAAAGAGACTGATAAATAATTATACACTCACCTAAAGGATTATTAGGAACTCCATACTAATATTGTGTTTGACCCCCTTTCGCCTTCAGAACTGCCTTAATTCTACGTGGCATTGATTCAACAAGGGGCTGAAAGAATTCTTTAGAAATGTTGGCCCATATTGATAGGATAGCATCTTGCAGTTGATGGAGATTTGTGGGATGCACATCCTGGACACGAAGCTCCCGTTCCACCATTTTAGTAAAGTGAACTCATTGTCATGTTTAAGAAACCAATTTGAAATGATTCAAGCTTTGTGACATTGTGCATTATCCTGCTGGAAGTATCCATCAGAGGATGGGTACATGGTGGTCATAAAGGGATGGACATGATCAGAAACAATGCTCAGGTAGGCTGTGGCATTTAAACAATGCCCAATTGGTACTAAGCAGCCTAAAGTGTGCCAAAAAAAAAACATCCCCCACACCATTACACCACCACCAGCAGCCTGCACAGTGGTAACAAGGCATGATGGATCCATTTTCTCATTCTGTTTACACCAAATTCTGACTAACATTTTTCCAGTCTTCAACTGTCCAATTTTGGTGAGCTCGTGCAAATTGTGGCCTCTTTTTCCTATTTGTAGTGGAGATGAGTGGTACTGGGTATTCTACTGTTGTGGCCCATCCGCCTCAAGGTTGTGCGTGTTGTGACTTCACAAATGCTTTGCTGCATACCTCGGTTGTAACGAGTGGTTATTTCAGTCAAAGTTGCTCTTCTATCAGCTTGAATCAGTCGGCCCATTCTCCTCCGACCTCTAGCATCAACAAGGCATTTTCGCCCACAGAACTGCAGCATACTGGATGTTTTTCCCTTTTCACACCATTCTTTGTGAACCCTAGAAATGGTTGTGCGTGAAAATCTCAGTAACTGAGCAGATTGTGAAATACTCAGACCGGCCCGTCTGGCACCAACAACCATGCCACGTTCAAAATTGCTTAAATCACCTTTCTTTCCCATTCTGACATTCCGTTTGGAGTTCAGGAGATTGTCTTGACCCGGACCACACCCCTACTAAATGCATTGAAGCAACTGCCATGTGATTGGTTAATAAGATAATTGCATTAATGAGAAACTGAACAGGTGTTCCTAATAATCCTTTAGATGAGTGTATATGATCACTTTAACATTGCAAAAACAACAAATCTAATGGTAGCATGGTGGCCTAAGACTTTTGCCCATCCACATTTATGTATTTAGATGCTTTTATCTAAAGCTTTGTCATAGGGAGGCAATATTTTTTTTATATGTTTTATTTTTTATTTAAGATAAAAGAGGTGTGTCTGCAGTCAATATCAATTTGTCGATTATTTTTGGAAGAGATGAGTATTAAGTTGTTTTTTTGAATGTTGCAAGAGCAGTAGCTACCCGGACTCCTATAGGAAATGAAAAGAGTCGTTTTTACATGTTCCAGATAAGAATTTGCAGTTAATGTGTTTTGGAGCTTAAAACTGAATGGTTCAAGGTCACAAAGAAATCTGCATCACATCCCCGCAACCACTCTTTGGATGAGCACAATAGAAACATCCAGTTATTGACTTAGCCTGTAGCTTCATTTATAGTTCACTGAAACTGAATATAGCATGTGTCATGTGTTTGACATGTATAGCATGATAATTACATTAAAGAGCAAAGTATGGTGCATCCATTTTTGGTTCAGTTTAATCTGAATATGTAAGAGCTTATGATCATGAAAGGGGAGATTTGCAAACTAATACAGGGTCTTCTTTGAAATTCTGCCTATAGGAAAGCTACAGTTACTCATTTTGTCTCATTTCACTTTGAGAAGACTTCTTATAGAACAGAATGGAAAATAGTCGTTACATAGTACACATGGTACATAAGTGTTAGTAGAAAAGAGCAACCCATGCTCACTTGCTACATCTCTCGGCCTACATTTTTGCAAAACTTAAAATACGTTGCTCCAGGTATCTCTGGATCTTTCCATGGCCTTTCATGCATGATCTCTGAAAGCCAATGTTGACATTTGAAATCACCTAAACAAACACGCCCCTACCCTAATAGAATCTGGACCTTCTTTTGATAGACCCGCCCCACACATACGCAACCCATGCAACAATTAGGTTAGTAGACACGCCCCTTACTGCTGATTGGCTACAAGTGTGTTTTGGTACTCAGCTTGACTCCCTTTTCCAAACTGTTTTTTTTTAAATCATGCACCCCACCTTTGAGTAGATTGTACTTTGTGCCATTTGCACTTACAGTATTTATAGTCATATGCATGCAAACGCGCGCCATGCCTAAGTGACTTATGGTGTCCTTGTGGCTTGTTTTAATTAAAACGCAGCTGACTAAAACGTACAAATGTACTTTGATCATTAATTACTGTTCCTTTTGAAAGTCACCACTATGCTTCATGTAAACAACAAGTTCTTGATATACCTCGGCCGAACACGAACAATACTGACAGTAAAGACATCAGATGTTTATCCAAAGATTATACGCTTTTTAACCTTAAATGAATCCACATTAAAACGAAGAAAAACACAAGTGCCCCAGTGCCTTTAGTGTACACTCCGATCCAAGGATGCAGCGATATGTACCAGGAGCAACTTTTTTTAGGTTATGCAGAAATGTACAGTAGGCAAAGGTACGTAATTTCACTGAGCCTTTAGGAAATGAGAAGAGAACTTTTCAGAGTGGATTTTTCTACTGTACCAGTGCCAGACTAAACAATAAAACTTAAAAGTTAAAAGAGTTATCTGATGGAAAACATTCTTCCTGAAGGGGAAGTGTAAAAACAGACTTTGAATTTTATAGTGCATATTTAATGCACAAACATTATGTAATTTTAAGTGCAAAAAAGTAACGTACAGAGAAACACGCTGCAACATTCAGATGATTATTTTCAAATAGCTGGTCTATGTCAAACAACTATAGTGCCACATTTTCTGTGTACATGGTTTCTAATGTGGCATCTGAAATGAAACTCCATTAGTGATTGATTTGAAACATTTAAACTGTGTCTTTTATGTGAAGAGGATGAGTTTGACGTTGCTATGCTAATGATGCAATGCAAGCAGATACAGTATATGAACAGAAGGTACCTGAACCATTGTGTTACCATACTGTAGTATGTAGTATTTACTATATTAATATGTAAATATATTTAAATTGTATGATAATAACCCGACACCGAAAAGTATACATTTGTATTAGCATGGGAAAGTACGAGAAAAACATTGTAAAAGCATTGTAAATTGAATGTATTGTCGACACTCTTCCTCCAATTACTATCTTGAGGTGTTACTTATCAGTTTATTTATTGATAAGAGGCATTCTTGTAGCTCAGTTGTTGGAACATTGTGTTGACGAGGTCATGGGTTCATCCACACACATACTGATAAAATGTATAGCTTGAATACAAGTCACTGTAGTTAAACATCTGCCGAATCCATAAATGTAGATAACATCAGGCCTGATCTGGCAGCAGTGAATTCACACTGTTGCTTCCATTAGAAACTCCTTGTGTGAATTATTTGTGCCATGTTTATGAAAGGTTCAAAACAGTTACAATTTAAGCTGTCTTTGTGACTTAATTGTGTATAATAAAACGTTTTACAATAAAAATAAGTAAATCTTATCTGCTTCATTTCAGCACCTAGAATCACAACATTGCTTGAGACAATGGATTTGCCCCTGGATCAGAACGCTACATTCATCTGTGAGGTTGATTCATACCCTCGAGCTGATATAACATGGACACGAAATAATTATCAGATACAGTAAGAAATATATTTTATTATTTTTATTATTATTTTAGGCACTAAAATCACAAATAAAATCTCCTAAAATATCATTTCTTGCTTTTGGTATGCAATAAGCATTAATGGAAAGTTACAAAAAGTCTCCTTTTAGATTTTTCTTCTGAGAAAGCGACCTCAGTATTTTTGCATGAGTTTCTTGTAAAGGTCTTAAACTGTGCTCAGATTTGACAGGACAATAAATTAGGCAACCAAAAGTCAAAGATTTTGTCTAAGTTGTAGGGCACTTGGCTACAGATATGATGTTGGATTATAAGATCTGGGTTTAAGTCCATTCCGGGTCATGTTCTGATCCCACGCCCTCTCTCTATCGCACCCTACTCTACTCTCCTGTCTATACTTCACTTTCCTACAAAAATAAAGGCAAAAGAGCCCAAATATAAATAAAAAGGTTAAAGATTTTAATTTTCTCATGTAAGTGTCACAGGAGTGACGATCTTTTAGGCGGAACCAAAAATTGGGCAAGTTTGGTTCCGCCCGGATGTTTCCGCCCGGACCGGTAAGAGAAAACACCGGACATCCGGTAGCGCCGCGAACGCTGTAATCAGCTGAATTGCATGCAGCTGAGCGTTATTAAGAGGAGCGCCGGGTGATTGGAGGAGGAGAACACTCAGGAGAGTATTTTAGATCAGTTTGAAACACAGTTTGAGGTCGATTATTCCTGTTGTTGATGTGGATTGTAGCGCTGAGTTGGGCTCACCGGGTACGCTATTTGGGACTGCTGTATTGCTCTCTCTCTCGTCTGGAATATAGACTTACGTGGAGGGAAATACCGAGGACCTTAAAGGTAGGAGAATTAAACGAATACTGACCTTGGACGAAAGCAACGAAGGAAGGAAAAGACGCACCAGTGGGAGTATATGACTGTGGAAAAGTAGTATTGGTGGCTGGAAAACGCCCTGTCTGTGCATCTGGAATGATTACAGCATGAAGTAAATCTAGGACGAAGAAAGTACAACAGTTGTGAGTAACCGAATCTTCTTATGGAAGTATTGCGCATGTATTTGACCTGTATATCTTTTTGAGTGTCTCCAAAAGAGAGTGGGCGGCCCTACCCCTGAGCCAGCGTGGTGGGTGAGCCGAAGGGTCTTTGTGTGAAACAGCTCCAGCGACGAAGAACAAACACTAGGCCGAGTTGCCATCTCCATCTCTCCGTCCAGAGCGAAGGAAAGGAAGACGGGCGTCTATTGTGTGCACTGAGTGGTGGGTGAGTCTTGGATGTAGAAATATTCACTTGAAGTGGTGCTGTGTAATGCTGTGTATTGCAGTGGGATTGCTGTGGTCTTGTCTGACGTACCCCCGCCTCCAGTCACTCGCTCCAGAGACGACGAAGAGGAAAAATGGTCCTAGAGTAAGACCTGTACATGATTATGCTGTGAGTGTGTTTCAGACTTAAAATCACGAAGTGGTATCCCGAAGTATTTTCCCAGCTAAACGCTCGGCGGACTCGAGTTTAGGAGTGGCGGTGAAGAACTGTGCTATTGACGGTGTGTGAGTGTTACCTATAACATTGCTACCTTACCTGTGTCTTTTTATCATCGCAGAGCTTGAGGTGAAGGAGATCCGCCGCCCCGAGGTCTCGACGAAAGGGCGCCCCGGTCCAGTTTTCGATTGACCAACGGGTCTCGAGGAAAGGGCAGCGCTCGACCCGGTGTGCCGGCGTGACGTCTTCTCGCCCCTCTGTGTACCAACGAGCTCGCCGAGAGGGTTTCGGCCCCCGGCGCCACCTAGGAAACCACTGTCCAGTTGACGCATCACGTAGCCAGCCATCGTAAGTCCGCCACCCTGTTTAAACAAAGCATAACCTATCAAAAACCTGCCAAATCAACAGGGAAGAGGAGTGTGTCGTGAGAGCTGTGCAGAGAGCCATACCGACCTCGAAGTGGTAGCCAGCAGTCATCTGTGGAAAGAGAGAGAGAGAGAGACAGCGTGAACCCTGGGATACCGAACTGGGAAGAGAGCCTTACCTACCAAACGCTGTAGTCAGCGCAGAGGTGAGAGAACCATTGGAGACCGATTCATTGTGCTTTTGTGTCCCAGCAGTCATCTGTGGAGAGAGAGAGAGAACCAGCGTGAGCACTGAGATACCGAACTGTGAAGAGAGCCTTACCTATCAAACGCTGTAGTCAGCGCAGAGGTGAGAGACTCATTGGAGACCGATTCATTGTGCCTTTGTGTCCCGGCAGTCATCTGTGGAAAGAGAGAGAGAGCCAGCGTGAGCACTGAGACACCGAACTGTGAAGAGAGCCTTACCTACCAAACGCTGTAGTCAGCACAGAGGTGAGAGAACCATTGGAGACCGATTCATTGTGCCTTTGTGTCCCAGCAGTCATCTGTGGAAAGAGAGAGAGAGAGAGACAGCGTGAACCCTGGGATACCGAACTGGGAAGAGAGCCTTACCTACCAAACGCTGTAGTCAGCGCAGAGGTGAGAGAACCATTGGAGACCGATTCATTGTGCCTTTGTGTCCCAGCAGTTATCTGTGGAGAGAGAGAGGGCCAGCGTGAGCACTGAGATACCGAACTGTGAAGAGAGTCTTACCTGCCGAACGCTGTAGTCAGCGCAGAGGTGAGAGAACCATTGGAGACCGATTCATTGTGCTTTTGTGTCCCAGCAGTCATCTGTGGAGAGAGAGAGAGAACCAGCGTGAGCACTGAGATACCGAACTGTGAAGAGAGCCTTACCTACCGAACGCTGTAGTCAGCGCAGAGGTGAGAGAATCATTGGAGACCGATTCATTGTGCCTTTGTGTCCCGGCAGTCATCTGTGGAGAAGTAGAGAGAACCAGTGTGAGTGAAAAAGGAGCGAGCAAGGAAAGAGAACCCATACTTACCAAAAGCCGTAGTCGGTGAGGAGGTGAGAGAACCCTTAGAGGCCGATCCATCGTGTCCTCGTGCCCTGGCTGTAGTCTGTGGAGAAAGAGAGAACAGGGAAGGAGAGTGAGTCGACCAGCGAGGAGCTGTGGGAGACAGGCGGCGAACCGCCTCGAGCTAACTACAGGTACACGGATACGAACAAGTTTATACCAACACTGACTTTGATTTATTTCTGCCTCCAGGAAGGAAGCGGAGCGCGCCACGGGCAGAGGGAATCCGAGGCGGGAGCCCGTTCCCCGACGTTACCCCTACCCCCTGTCACTCACTTGCTCGTGGCCCCCTGGAGGGCAGAGCCGGATATTAGTTTTAAATTTCCCTTTCCCCAATTCCCAGTACATTTTTAAATATTTAAATAAATAAAGAAATTTTTATACTTACCTATTCCTCGTTGTTGTTTGGTCATTGGGTTGGTTTTGGGGACCTCCTCGAGGTGGAAATTGAGAAGGGGCGTGGCTTAACCACTAACCGCCAGCCCCTGGCTTGTGACAGATTTTGGCGTAGTCGGCAGGGTTCCACCTCGAGTTGAGTAACCAGACTAGCCCAATGACCGACAACGCGGGGCCCGCAGCCCAACCCCGTGCGGTGCCTGTCTTTATGGGCAGCCCTTGGGTCCAAAAGTATGGAGGGACAGAGTCGGGAGTACGGCTAACGGAATGGAAGGCTCAGTTAGAGTATTTAGCCGACCTACAAGGCCTTAGTGTAGCCCAGCGGCTCCAGTTCGTACTGAACTCCCTAGAGGGAGAAGCGCGGCGAGAAGTACAGGCCGCCCCTGAAGCTGTCCGAACCAGTGCCCAAACTATATTCCAGTTTCTCACCGAGCAATATGGTGACCACACCCCTGTAGCCGTCCTCCGTTCCCAATTTTTTAATATTAAACAAGGCCCCCGACAACCCATTAGAGCATTTGCCCTAAGACTGCGTGAGCAGTTCACCCGGCTACAGACCCGCCGCGATCATGGGCTGGGCGACGGAGAGACTTTGTTGCGCGACCAGTTCCTTCTGGGGATGAAAGAGGGCCCCGTGAGACAGAGCCTGAGGGTCCAGTTTCGGAGAGACCCTGACCTCACATTTGAAGATCTGAGGAAGGAGGCGTTAGCTCTGGAGGGCGATGAGGTAGAAGTGAGTGAGACCCCAGTATGCGCGGCTGTAAACGAGAGCGTGCCAATACAACCAGAACGCACGGATTGGAAGCAGGCTCTGAAAGCCGAACTTTTGAAGGATGTCCGGGAGCAGATGTCAGAATTATCTAAAACTCTGTTGGGAGAGCTGCGCCAAGGTAGGGCGCGGGAGGAACCAAGGCCGGCACCCCGAGAGCGAGTATACTCGGAGAGGAGCCGAGAGCCACCTGGACGCCCAAACCGTTATATTCGGCCCCGTTTCGAATGGGATGAGCAGGGACGGCCGATCTGCAACCGGTGTGGTAAGCCAGGACATTACAGCCGCCAGTGTGGGCCCCGCAGGGCATCAGAGGGGGGTTTTTAGGACGACCGGCCACAGTGGGTCGTGTGGCCGGGACCCCTCGAGAAGACCCGGGACGAAGGGACAGCTCTAGGCAACAGATGGTCGGGCATAGCCCGGTGGCAGAAGTAAAGGTGTGTGGCAAATGGATCCAGTGCCTGGTAGACACGGGCTCACAGGTAACGATGTTCGCGGAAAGCCTCTCCAAGGAGATATTCGGACAGGGAGGAACACAAGGAGCGGAGGCCCCCTGGCTGACGTTGAAGGGCGCTAATGGCCTAGAAATCCCCTACATTGGCTATCGCCTCACGGATCTTGAGGTGCATGGGGTAGTCGTCCCCCAAAAAGGTGTGATCATTGTCGAAGATAGGTGTTTGGGCGCCCACCGAGCCTTATTGGGCATGAACGTCCTCTCCGAATGCTGGGAGGAGATCTTCCAGGCTAGGCCTGTTCCGAGGATCTCACCTACTGAGAGACCCAAGTGGGAGCGTGTAATGGCCGACTGCCGTCGGGTCCAACTGAACCAGGTTCGTAGAGATCGGGAGGAAGTGGGAAGAGTAATGTGTCGTTTTGCTTTGTCTATTCCCCCTAGGAGCGAGGCTATCGTATGGGCGAGAGTGCCCCTTCGGGAAGCGAGCCCAGAGGAGTGGGTGTTGGTAGAGCCACATACAGATTGTCCACAAGTGGAGGTAGCACGGGGACTAGCAGCGGTCCACCGGGGGAGAATCCCGGTAAGAGTACGAAACGAGCACCCCTATGCAGTACAGTTGTACCGGCATCAACGACTGGCTCGGCTGACGACGGTCACACCTCACCAGGTGAGGGAAGAGAGGGACGTCAGTTTTCGTCAGGTGTGCCCCACTGTGATCGAGGTGGCCCTGACCCAAATGGATGCCCCGGCGAGTAACCAGGGGAGAGGTGTGCCAAAACACCTAGCGGGTGAGTCACTGCGAGGAGACGACCTGGGACAGGTACAGGCACAGAAACTGCAGGCACTCCTTCGGAAGTGGCAACATGTGTTTGCGAGGCACGACGAGGACTACGGGTGCACCAGGGTGGTGGAACACCACATCCCCACTGGGGATGCAGGGCCAAGTAGGGAGAGATATCGACCGATCCCACCTACCTTGTATGCGGAAGTACGTACACTCCTGCAGGGCATGTTGAGCCGGGGCATTGTCCGAGAAAGTAGTAGTCCCTGGGCGGCCCCCATCGTGCTCGTACAAAAGAAGACAGGAGCTTGGAGGTTCTGTGTGGACTATCGCAAGCTGAACCTGGTAACTAAGAAAGATGCTTTCCCCTTACCAAGAATCGAAGACTCCCTCGCTAGCCTTACGCAGTCGGCCTGGTATTCCACCTTAGATCTGGCCAGTGGGTATTGGCAGGTGCAAGTAGCCGAGGCAGACCGGGAGAAGACCGCCTTCACGACCCCGTTCGGACTATTTGAATGGGACCGGATGCCTTTCGGGCTCTGCAACGCTCCGGCCACCTTCCAACGCTTGATGCAACGCTGCCTTGGAGGTCAGTTGATGGAGTCAGTATTGGTGTATTTGGATGATGTGATTGTGTATTCCCCAGATTTCGATTCCCACCTCCGGCACCTAGAGGAAGTCTTCCGAGCCATGGAAAGGTACGGGCTGAAGCTGCAGCCGGACAAATGCCATCTGCTGCGGCGAGAAGTGAAGTTCTTGGGCCATGTGGTCAGCGCAGCAGGGGTGGCCGTGGACCCCGAGAAAGTCTCGGCAGTGAAAGATTGGGACGCGCCTAAGACTGTGAGGCAAGTACGATCCTTTCTGGGGTTCGTGGGATATTATAGGAGATTTATTAAAGATTTCTCGAAGATTGCCAAGCCCCTTAACCAGTTGCTGGTTGGCACGGGACGAAGCCGGGGCCGTGGGTCGCCCCCTATTAACTGGGACAATGATTGTGAGATGGCTTTTCAGAGGTTGAAGCAGGAGTTGTTACAGGCCCCCATCTTGGCGTATGCTGACTTTTCTGAACCTTTTGTCTTATATACAGACGCGAGCAACCTGGGATTGGGGGCAGTATTGGCCCAACGGCAAGAAGGAACAGAGCGGGTGATCGCTTATGCGAGCCGGAGTCTCCATCCGGCAGAGAGGAACGACGCGAACTACAGCTCTTTCAAGCTGGAGCTGCTGGCCCTGAAGTGGGCCTTGAGCGAAAAGTTCAAGGACTACCTTTGGGGAGCTAAGGTAACAGTCATCACAGATAACAACCCTCTAGTACATTTACAGACGGCGAAGCTGGGGGCCGTGGAACAGCGATGGGTGGCTCAGCTGGCCAATTTTGATTACAAGCTGCAGTATCGGCCTGGACGAGAACATACGAACGCGGACGTCCTCTCAAGACTGCCAGAGGGAAAGAGCCCCAGACACCAGGGGTATCGAAGGGAGGATAGCCGGGAGGAGGGCTACATGATAGGGGCCGTGGAGGCGCCAGGAGGCCAGCAGGAAGCTGCACCAGGGAACTGGGGGTGGGACCCCCGCCGTTGGATAGAGAGGCAGGCCCAGGACCGGGACGTGTGTCAGGTGAAGACGTGGGTAGAGCAGGGCCGACGGCCCACGCCAGCGGAAAGGCTAGCCCAGACAGAGACGGAGAAGAAGTTATTGGGACAGTGGGAAAAGCTGGAGCTACAGGAGGGAGTGCTCTGCAGGAAGACCTGCGATCCGAAAGTGGGCGAGGAAGTGTGCCAGATCGTGGTGCCGGCCAACCAGGTGAACGCATTGGTCTCAGCCTATCATGACCAGTTGGGGCACCAGGGACAGGAGAGGACCGTATCCCTACTGCGTAGATTCTTCTACTGGCCGGGGTTGGAGGCGTCTGTGCACGACTTAATTCAAGCGTGCCCCCGATGCACGCTGTTTAAATCTAGACGAGAGGCCCGAGCACCGATGGTACCCATCCACGCGAAAGCCCCCCTCCACATAATGGCAATGGACTTCCTGACGCTAGGCCGCCCTCAGGACCGTTATCAAAACATTCTGGTAATCACTGACCTATTCACTAAATACGCCTGGGCAGTCCCGACGCTCGACCAGACCGCCAACACCACCGCCACAGCTCTATGGCGAAATGTGTTCCAGACATTTGGATGTCCCGAGTTCCTGCACTCCGACCAGGGGGCAAACTTTGAATCCAAGGTAATCCGTGAGTTATGCCAGTTGTATGGATGTACCAAAACCCACACCACGTCGTACCACCCCCAGGGGAACGGAAGCTGTGAGAGGTTCAACCAAACCCTACTGGGGCTACTGGGGACCCTAGATCAACGACAGCAGAGCGATTGGGTGAGTGCGTTACCAAACCTTTTGCAAGCATATAACAACAGTGTTCATAGCACGACGGGGTATGCCCCTACCTACTTGATGTTCGGCAGGCACGTACGGATGCCCACTGACCTGGTCCTGGGAGTAGCAGCAGACCGGGAAGAAGTGAGTGTGACGGAGTGGGTGGGGCGCCATCACCAGCGCTTACACTTTGCGTACGAGCAAGTTTCTAGGAAGATACAGACGGCAGGAGAAAGGAACAAACGATTGTATGATCGGACTGCTCGAGATGCCCCCCTGTTACCAGGTGAGAGGGTCCTGGCGAGAGATAACCGGCGGCAAGGAAAGGGAAAGTTAAGTGACCGCTGGGAGGCTATCCCGTATGTGGTCTGCAAGCAGCAGAGACCGGGACAGCCGGTGTACACCATCCGGCCCGAGGGAAAACCTGGCCCCGAGCGGGTAGTACATCGGAACATGCTCCGCCCCTGTCCGAATTACCCCGAGGCTGTGATAGAAGGGCCCACAGAGCCAGTACCGGCGGCCCCCTGGATGGAAGGATGGGCTGTGGTACCAGGTCGACCCGTGGCGGCGCTACCCCCAGCCGCCCAGAGGCAGCCAGAAATAGCACCCGAGCCAGCTGAACCCCCAGTGGCCCAGATACCGCCTGAGTTGGTACCTGAGCCGGTTGAACCCCCGGCGGCACAGATGCAACCAGAGGGAGTACCCGAACCAGTCGAACCCGATTCACCCGTGAGACGCTCCCAACGGGAGAACCGAGGGCGCCCCCCTGCCCGGTACGGTGAGTGGACGACGCCGAGGCATTCCAGGGACTAGAATGCATTGGCGGGGGAGGATGTCACAGGAGTGACGATCTTTTAGGCGGAACCAAAAATTGGGCAAGTTTGGTTCCGCCCGGATGTTTCCGCCCGGACCGGTAAGAGAAAACACCGGACATCCGGTAGCGCCGCGAACGCTGTAATCAGCTGAATTGCATGCAGCTGAGAGTTATTAAGAGGAGCGCCGGGTGATTGGAGGAGAAGAACACTCAAGAGAGTATTTTAGATCAGTTTGAAACACAGTTTGGGGGTTCGATTATTCCTGTTGTTGATGTGGATCGTAGCGCTGAGTTGGGCTCACCGGGTACGCTATTTGGGACTGCTGTATTGCTCTCTCTCTCGTCTGGATTGTAGACTTACGTTGAAGAAGATACCGAAGACCTTAAAGGTAGGAGAATTAAACGAATACTGACCTCGGATGAAAGCAACGAAGGAAGGAGAAGACGCACCAGTGTGAGTATACGTCTGAGAGAAAGTAGTGTTGGTGGCTGGAAAACGCCCTGTCTGTGCATCTGGAATTATTACAGCGTGAAGTACATCTAGGACGAAGAAAGTACAACAGTTGTGAGTAACCGAATCTTCTTATGGAAGTATTGCGCATGTATTTGACCTGTATATCTTTTTGAGTGTCTCCAAAAGAGAGCGAGCGGCCCTACCCCTGAGCCAGCGTGGTGGGTGAGCCGAAGGGTCTTTGTGTGAAACAGCTCCAGCGACGAAGAACAAACACTAGGCCAAGTTAACATCTCCATATTTCCGTCCAGAGCGAAGGAAAGGAAGACGGGCGTCTATTGTGTGCACTGAGTGGTGGGTGAGTCTTGGATGTAGAAATATTCACTTGAAGTGGTGCTGTGTAATGCTGTGTATTGCAGTGGGATTGCTGTGGTCTTGTCTGACGTACCCCCGCCTCCAGTCACTCGCTCCAGAGACGACGAAGAGGAAAAATGGTCCTAGAGTAAGACCTGTACATGATTATGCTGTGAGTGTGTTTCAGACTTAAAATCACGAAGTGGTATCCCGAAGTATTTTCCCAGCTAAACGCTCGGCGGACTCGAGTTTAGGAGTGGCGGTGAAGAACTGTGCTATTGACGGTGTGTGAGTGTTACCTATAACATTGCTACCTTACCTGTGTCTTTTTATCATCGCAGAGCTTGAGGTGAAGGAGATCCGCCGCCCCGAGGTCTCGACGAAAGGGCGCCCCGGTCCAGTTTTCGATTGACCAACGGGTCTCGAGGAAAGGGCAGCGCTCGACCCGGTGTGCCGGCGTGACGTCTTCTCGCCCCTCTGTGTACCAACGAGCTCGCCGAGAGGGTTTCGGCCCCCGGCGCCACCTAGGAAACCACTGTCCAGTTGACGCATCACGTAGCCAGCCATCGTAAGTCCGCCACCCTGTTTAAACAAAGCATAACCTATCAAAAACCTGCCAAATCAACAGGGAAGAGGAGTGTGTCGTGAGAGCTGTGCAGAGAGCCATACCGACCTCGAAGTGGTAGCCAGCAGTCATCTGTGGAAAGAGAGAGAGAGAGAGACAGCGTGAACCCTGGGATACCGAACTGGGAAGAGAGCCTTACCTACCAAACGCTGTAGTCAGCGCAGAGGTGAGAGAACCATTGGAGACCGATTCATTGTGCCTTTGTGTCCCAGCAGTTATCTGTGGAGAGAGAGAGAGAACCAGCGTGAGCACTGAGATACCGAACTGTGAAGAGAGCCTTACCTACCGAACGCTGTAGTCAGCGCAGAGGTGAGAGAACCATTGGAGACCGATTCATTGTGCTTTTGTGTCCCAGCAGTCATCTGTGGAAAGAGAGAGAGAGCCAGCGTGAGCACTGAGACACCGAACTGTGAAGAGAGCCTTACCTACCAAACGCTGTAGTCAGCACAGAGGTGAGAGAACCATTGGAGACCGATTCATTGTGCCTTTGTGTCCCAGCAGTCATCTGTGGAAAGAGAGAGAGAGAGAGACAGCGTGAACCCTGGGATACCGAACTGGGAAGAGAGCCTTACCTACCAAACGCTGTAGTCAGCGCAGAGGTGAGAGAACCATTGGAGACCGATTCATTGTGCCTTTGTGTCCCAGCAGTTATCTGTGGAGAGAGAGAGGGCCAGCGTGAGCACTGGGATACCGAACTGGGAAGAGAGCCTTACCTACCAAACGCTGTAGTCAGCGCAGAGGTGAGAGAACCATTGGAGACCGATTCATTGTGCCTTTGTGTCCCAGCAGTTATCTGTGGAGAGAGAGAGAGAACCAGCGTGAGCACTGAGATACCGAACTGTGAAGAGAGCCTTACCTACCGAACGCTGTAGTCAGCGCAGAGGTGAGAGAATCATTGGAGACCGATTCATTGTGCCTTGTGTCCCAGCAGTCATCTGTGGAGTAGCAGAGAGAACCAGTGTGAGTGTAGAAGGAGCGAGCAAGGAAAGAGAACCCATACTTACCAAAAGCCGTAGTCGGTGAGGAGGTGAGAGAACCCTTAGAGGCCGATCCATCGTGTCCTCGTGCCCTGGCTGTAGTCTGTGGAGAAAGAGAGAACAGGGAAGGAGAGTGAGTTGACCAGCGAGGAGCTGTGTGAGACAGGCGGCGAAACGCCTCGAGCTAGCTACAGGTACACGGATACGAACAAGTCTATACCAACACTGACTTTGATTTATTTCTGCCTCCAGGAAGGAAGAGGAGCGCGCCACGGGCAGAGGGAACCAGAGGCGGGAGCCCGTTCCCCGACGTTACCCCTACCCCCTGTCACTCACTTGTTCGTGGCCCCCTGGAGGGCAGAGCCGGATATTAGTTTTAAATTTCCCTTTCCCCAATTCCCAGTACATTTTTAAATATTTAAATAAATAAAGACTATTTTTATACTTACCTATTCCTCGTTGTTGTTTGGTCATTGGGTTGGTTTTGGGGACCTCCTCGAGGTGGAAATTGAGAAGGGGCGTGGCTTAACCACTAACAGCCAGCCCCTGGCGTGTGACATAAGTTCTTTCAAGAACAAATAATCATACTGTTTAGTGCCAAAGCAGGCTTACATTCGAAGGCAACATTGTAAGAGAGAAAAACAGATCCCTAAACTTTTCGTGCTAATTTGAAACTTAGAACTAATTTGTTTCTGTAGCTCGAATGCACAGTATGTCACTCTGGATTAACGTGTTTGCCAAATCCATAAATGTACATGAATTATTCAAACCAATTTCATTGTTTATTCAAACAGAATTCCTCATTTGTTGTAAAGTTAGATTAAACATTTAGTATTTGATTATTGCAGGTATTACAATTCCAGATACGTGATACGTGAAAATGGCCAAATGCTGATTATCCCCAATGTCAAGGACATAGATAATGGAGAATACTGCTGCACTGCTAACAATGGGGTTGGAGAACCAGCCAAGAGCTGTGGAGCTTTACAACTCAAGATGAGTATGTCCTGTCTCATGTACTAAACATGATGTGCAATAATTATTATTTCTATTGAGAATTTTTGTTTTATAGTTGTCATGATGTTTGAAAACATTTTTGATGATTTTTAAGACAAATATGTGAATAGATGCACATTTTTTTGATGTACATGAATGCGATGCATTTAATGTGAATCATTATTAGTTAACATCATATCAAAGGTTCAATGCATAAGAATTATGGTGTAATTGTAAAAAGTCTAGTTACTTAACCCTTTAACTTATTTGCATTTTAAAGGACACACCCAACTGGCACATTTTTGCACACACCTACAAAGTGGCAATTTTAACATGATATAATAAATTATTTATATGGTATTTTGAGCTAAAACTTCACATATGTGCTCTTGGGACACCAAATAATTATTTGACATCTTAAAGAGTCTTGTGACATGGCCCCTTTAACATTTCTTTGTAAACCAGCAATGCTGTGTAGAGTAAGCCAACATTAAAAACAATCCTTCAAACAAGTTGAAACATCATTTAAGAATTATTTTTTGATTAATTAATCAGTAATTATGATTTCCATACATTAATTATATGAATTCTGTCAGAATCCTGCCAGATCCTTGTTTGTATTTAGATCTAGTTTAGCATGGCAGGGTTCTGACAATACATATGTTCTATGTGGGAGATGCGTGGTTTTAGTATTGGTTTATCCTGACAACTAGGGTTGTGACAATTAATCGGGCAAATGCGCGTTTTCTCAATGAATGAATTTGAATGAATTACGGTGAAATGCAGCCACATCCAAAAGCCAGGGGGCGCTCTCGCTTAGAATCACCATTTGTGCCACAGAAGAAGTAGCATACCAAACACTATTCCAGGAAATGTCTAAAGGAATATTTATATCGCTGTTCTTCAGATTGTTTCAGGTATTTTCATGATAATAAAGAATATTTTAAATGATTGTGTTTGACGAGTGTTGCTTTTTTAAATGCACGTTATAAACGAGTCAAACTTGTAGTGATTTTAGATTGATAAGGACTTCCTACTGATCACGGAGCCATAGTACATGCACAAGCTGTGCATAAAACACTGAATCGGAGCCTTGCGATTCAGAATCGATTTTAGACACGTCTTTTTAATGAGAGCGCGATGCATCGATGCACATCCCTACTGACCACGCATTTACCGGGTCTCGTCACTTTTTCCCCAATCCCTTACTTGTAATGATTTCCAGGTGTATGTAATTTGCTTTGTCCCTATTTATTGTCCTTGTGTTTGCTGTTCTGTGCATGTTCGTCTTGTCACATTTCCAGTTGGTTTGCTGTGAGTATATAGTGAAGTCTTAGTCGGTGTCTGTTTTATGTTTTGAAAAGTTTATTGTTAGTTTTTTTAAGTTTAGTGTCAGTTTAGTGTCATGTCTCCCTTGTCTTGTTTTGCCCCCTCGTGGGTTTTGTTTTCCCTTTTTTACACTGTTGTTTAATAAATTCCTTTTTTGTCATATGTCTGCATTTGGGTTCGTGTCTTGTGTCTCATAAATCCTGACAAATTCATTATAGTTATTTCAAAGAAATATCCAGAAGTGGCAAAAATACATACTTAAGAAATTATCTCAATATATTCAATACGACATAACAATAGCTATGTCATATTTATAGCTGTGAATGATCAGAAATGTATATTTCATAGCAAATAGCACATTCTGACTGCAGAAATGGATGATCTGAAAACATTAGCTTTTCTACATTTACCATAAAGTGACAAATCAACCGTTTGGTTGACCATGTTTTTGAAAAATTATTAAAACATACGAAAGTTTTTTCATTGCACCAAGTAACAATTTCGTAAAGTTAGGGCTCTTACAGTGTAATATGTCAAAAAAATATGGTTTCCTTGCAAAATTTCAACAAGAACAGTTCACATAGCAGGAGTGATTTTTTTCTCTCTGACATCCATAGAACAAGATGTGTTGTGACAAGTGCTGTTGATTGACACATTGACATCTAGTGGGTTTTTTTGGCATAACATATCTTAACCAAATAGTAGAGATGGCTCATTCAGAGTTAAGTTAGGTACTCCTCTCAAAAAAATATAGGGACTCAAAATGTTTGGTTGAGCAGGCAGTTTACAGGGTTAAATTTGTTTATACCATGCTTTATATAAACCTCAGAAATCTGTTACCTTTCAGAGCCTCAAATCAAAAGGCATCCCACAAATATGACGTTGCTTTTGGAGTCCAAGGCAGTGTTGCCATGTGTAACGATAGGATATCCCAAACCAGAAATCTCCTGGATTAAAGATGATGATTTAATAAAGGTAAATGCGTGTGCATTAACTTGTCTTATAATTTTGGTAGGCTACTTTCTTTACAGTTTGTGGTTCAATTTTGTGTATTATTTGACCTCTTGCAATCTTTACATCTTTCGTGTGTTTTGTAGGTTAATAGTCGCATTTCAGTGTTGGAATTCGGTGCGCTAAAAATTAATAACATCAAGAAAGAAGACGCTGGACACTATCGCTGTGTGGCAAGAAATAGTTTTGGGACTGCTTATTCCAAACCAGTTACCATTGAAGTACAAGGTATCCTATAGTACAATAGCTTTGATAATCGTTAAAGTATAGATTTGCTAAATTTAAGTATTCAGTATTATACACCCCCACCCAAATATAATTAAGTAATTACGTAATGCTTAATGTTTTAAATGTTATTGCATAAAAATTGTGCAAAACCCAAAATGCATGATACTAGAGCTTTTTACAAAACTAATGATATCACTTTTTGAGTTATTTTTGATGATGACTTGGTGTCAAAGTGGAATCAGTTTAACACAAATAACAAAGACTTAACAGAGGTTTATTCTGGTATTTTTGCATGCTTCACACCTAATTTTATATTTAGTATATAATCAAATTTTTAGTTTTCTTTATTTTCATGTAAAGTTAGAACAACTTGGTTTTGCAAGTCAGTTCAACCTACTACTTTAAGTTTTTAACTATGATAAGTTGACAAAATAAGTTAAAAATTGTTTAATGTAATTTTATAGGTTGAAGTAACATAGAAATATATGTTGATTCGACAAAAATGCTGCATTTTTATAGACAACACACTCCACTGTTGTTTGACAAAAATACCTGACTACTTACGATGAATCTACTATTTTTTTAAGGCACAATATTTTATACAAATTTTTACATAAATGTATGCAATATATTTTTCCTATAGCACCTGCCAAAATACTGAAAGTTCCCAAAGAGAAGAAAGTTCAGATCGGATCAGAAGTTGTGTTAGAGTGTAACGCCACCGGCAATCCAATCCCATCAATAACCTGGCTTGAAAATGGCAATCCGGTAAATCTTCTGCTTTATAAGATATCTTTACTCCCAAATTCTCATCTTTGTATTTTTCTTCTCCTTATTATATTTGCTTTGGCACTATTGAGCAAATTAACAGTACTTTCATCTCATCTTACTGGAACAGAGAGCAGAGCACAGTACGTTCATGTTAAATGTCAGACGGCCTGTCTCTGTAAATACTTTGGTCTGGGCCATTATTAACAGGGTTCAAACTACAATCATTCCTCAGGGTGCTCTTAAAACAAAAACAATAATCCACATTGAAATCAAGAAAGCAATTTGAGGAATCTTAACACGTTTAACACCACTTTTGGATGAGGATTTTGGTAGTGAACAATCTTACGTGAAGATGTTGTCTGACAGCATATAAATCTTTAATCCACTTAAGTCACAGATCTGATTTTCTCTGGCTTCTGTCAGGGGTGATCAAAAATACAGATCTAAACAGGCTCATCTGGCTTTGTTTGGATAGCAGTAATCATATATTTAATAAAATATTTTTTGAGATGTGTAGATAAATATTGGTTTGGAAGAACGACTGTGGTTAAAGCTTAATTTTTATTGCCGTGACACTGTGATAAACAAGTACCAAAGCAGAGCACGACTTCAACGAGCTTCTTCAAGGCAAGATTGTAATTCAATAAATAAACCCCTGGCTGCCCTAATCACTTATAAAATTGACCATATTTATTTAATCATGTTTTATATTTTTACATGATTTCCTCACTTCACACTTAGCCATTTGGTCAACTTTTGATGATTATAAAGAAAAATATGTTGATAGAAAATAGATCTGAACAAACGCTTAGGTTACTCACGTAACCCCGGTTCCCTGAAATAACGGGAACGAAGCATTGCGTCAGTTGCTGACGCTATGGGGGAAACTCCTGTTTACTCCGCGATTGAAGCCTATTGGTTAACGTCTGTAAAAATACAGACCAATGATGTTGAGCCCGCGCGCGGGATGGCACACGTCCTTATATAAGCACGAGATCAAGCGTCAAGAGCTCATTATTATTCGACTGAAGCGCGCAGCTGAATAACACTCGCTGCGTAGCACGATCCCATTATTTCAGGGAACCGGGGTTACGTGAGTAACCTAAGTGTTCCCTTTCAATACGGTTCACTTCGCATTGCGTCCAACCCACAGCAGATGCTGGGTGAGCTCGTAACGATAGCATTTCATGCAGCCGTGTGTAACTCAGCATAAGCTTCCCGGCCGTCAGCTCGGGACGGGACCTTTGCTTAGTCAAACTGAAGTGGTCTTATGAACAGAATGCCACAATATTCAGCTTTCTGGGGCTCATTAGGGGGGTACATGAGCCCGCCTTAAACGAGATGCCGCGCGTCTGACTGTGAGCACGCTCTGGTGTTAGGCTCGCTTCCGAGCGTCATAAACGAAACTCATTGTGGCGGGTAGCAAGCTCACTTTAGGTAGGTGTGAGCGTCTTCGGATCCACTGATATGAACCAGCCATATGGCCGAAAAACGTCATAAACCGATTGGCTGTAAGCCTTTGAGTGGCCATCTGGAGAAGGTGCGATTTAAACGCTTGGAGCCACGAAAAAGTCTGAGGCTGCCGTCTCTCTAGGAAGATAAAATAACAGCCGTAAGACCGTGCTCGCCTGCACCGTCAGTATCGTAGCGGAAAAACTGAGGTGGGCTGCAAGCGAATTACAGCGAGAAAATGTCTGAATTATTGTTTAGAATCCAGCCCGGTGTCCCAGGAGTGGATCACCAAACCGGGGTTTTTCGGCGAGCGTCAATATAATTATGGACGGCGGGCCGTGTGTGCCTTTATTGACTGCTTGTCGGTAAGGCAAAAAAGTGTTTAGAGACACCGTACAGCCGTGGGGTGTCAATACACAGTATAGTAAGCACGGAAATTGCTCTTAGAGAGGAATTCAGTACCGTTCGCCATTACAGTGAGGTCGCATAACCGACAGTATTACATGTGAATGTTTCTGGATAAACAGAGCACACACAAAATATTTCAGGGCAGTCCAGCCGAGGCGCGACTTAACCCTTCCTCTCCCAGACAGTCTGTTCTCTGTCGACACAGCTATGCTGCGAGTAAGACCAGAGCTTGGCCGTTCAGGTGCACGAGCCTCTGTAGTGACGGTGACCAGAGCAGCTCACAGCAGAGCAGTATGTCTAGGTGGTTTGATGTCAGACTGAACTCATACACAGAGAGGAAGTCTGCCGTGAGGCCCGCGGTTTTGCCATTTATTAGAAGGGCAGAAAAACCCGGGGTATATAGGAAATATTCAGCGCACTGATATAGGACGGGACTGAATAAGAGGAGGTGTTCGGGCTTCAGCATATTATCAAACAAATTCGTTCTGCCTCTGATTCCGTCTAAGCCAGAGAGAAATGACAGGGCAGACAAACATAGTGAGCTCTACCGAAGTGAGACAGACTCAGGCCGGTTAGGCTATTATAATAAGTGTTCTTGGTGCTCCAATAGCGGCATGTTTGCCCTATCGAGCAGACGAATGAGATTGCGCCGCTCCAGAAGGACAGCTGCACTTTTAGAGGCAAGGAGCCGTAAGACCGCGCGCTGACTCTAAGAAGCCCCTAAGAGACCTCGCTACTGCGGGGAAGGAGCGAGGGACTCCGCGAGCGTAGAGCACGAGTTGCTGTGTTATGACAGAAAATAGGGGCCAGACCCGCCCGTGTTTGCTTGTCCTATGCATCTATCTTAGTGCTACGGCTCCGCCACTTGTTCATCTCAGCAAGAGAGGAACAGCAAAGGGGAGCGTGTAACACAGATAGAATAGCCATGCATCGTATGAGCGGTCT
Source organism: Misgurnus anguillicaudatus (assembly GCF_027580225.2). Lineage (NCBI taxonomy): Eukaryota > Metazoa > Chordata > Actinopteri > Cypriniformes > Cobitidae > Misgurnus > Misgurnus anguillicaudatus. The sequence continues at coordinate 12,477,147 of NC_073348.2, forward strand.
TCACCCGGCGATGCACTCTGGGAATTCATATGTGGGTGCCAGAGATCTCGCGGCTGACTGTGTGAGGAGCGAGAGACTCTGTGAGTGTAAAGCATGAACGGTTGCGTTGTGACAGAACACAGGGGGGGGGTGGCTCGTGTGCGCTAGTCTATGCATCCATCTTAGTCTCACGGCTCGCCGTTTGTTCGTCTCCGCGAGAGAGGAACAGCAGGGGGAGCACGAAACATAGATAGGACAACCATGCATATGAGAGCGTTCTCGGCGTGGGAGGTGCCAGACCGGTGACGCGCTCGGGAGAAATTCATAGCAGAGAGGCTCACTCGAGCCGCTGTGCTGGACGCTATTACAACAGCGCCTGCTCTTTTAGCTTATAGCTTATATTAAAAATATTGATCTTACTGGGCGGCCGCAGGGGACACCTCGTCAGGCATGTGTCCGCTGCACAGGGCTCGTACCACGGCAAGCGAAGGCTATTTTCGGTTCTCAGCCGGAAAGCGGCAGGGGAAGACGCTAGACCTGGATTCTGCTATCTTCGGTTCTCAGCCGGAAAATGGCAGGGAAGACGCTAGGCCTGGATTCCGCTGCAGTGCTTGTGTCGATGGCGAGTAAGGCTTCTTCTTCTTTCGGAGCAGTGAGAGGTTCACGCTGAAGGAGAAAATTAATGAGCTCTTGACGCTTGATCCCGTGCTTATATAATAACACAGTCTCACCCCATGTCGTCAATATTTGACGACACTTGACCATTCGTCAATATGTGACGCGGAGGGTATACCTTTCGCGTCATTTTTTGACGAACTGGGGACTTCAATACTATTACGTCCGTTGCATTCTCTTCTCCTATTTTCTTACCATTTTCGCGTCGGTTTAGGGTTAGATTACACAAAATTAAACAGTGTACGCGAAATTAAACAGTGTACGCGAAATTAAACAGTTGTCACCTGGCGTTGGGGTTAGAAACAGTTGTCACCTGGCGTTGGGGTTAGAGTTAGGTTTGGGTAGGGATGTCATTATGTAAATCTAACCCTAAACCGATGCGAAAATGGTAAGAAAATAGGAGAAGAGAATGCAACGGACGTAATAGTATTGAAGTCCCCAGTTCGTCAAAAAAAGGTATACCCTCCGCGTCACATATTGACGAATGGTCAAGTGTCGTCAAATATTGACGACATGGGGTGAGACTGGGTTGATAGGACGTGTGCCATCCTGCGCGCGGGCTCAAACTTCATTGGTCTGTATTTTTTACAGACGTTAAAGGCTTCAATCGTGGAGTAAACAGGAGTTTCCCCCACAGCGTCAGCAACTGACGCAGTGCGAAGTGAACCGTTTTGAAAGGGAACTACAGTATACTGCGCACATACATTTATCATAGCATGAATAAACTTACTACAACAATTTGGTCTTTTCTTAATATGCATAAAATTAAATATTAGTTGGTACAGTTGGTTGTGATAAAACCATTTCTTGCAGTTCTTAAATGACTTACTGTGCCTTCACACTGCCACTGGCGAGAGCATCAAAGTAGCCGGAAGTCATTCATTTTCAATGAGAGCCGGCGGCGAGCCTCGTCGAGCAGCGGTGAGGCGTGTCATGTACGGTTTGAGCGTAGAGGAAAGTTGAAATCAGCTCAACTTTATGGTAATGAGCTATGACGCGGTTCGGCGGCAACCAATCGAAAGTGTTTTTTTTATTAAAACCTTTAAAAGTCATTTTCTCTCAGTCATAGAAGTAAAACTAGCAGGCTTTTAATTGGTATCCTACATAATCATTGTAATCTCATAAAATAATTTGCAAATATGCAAGAAAAGGTTTGTACTCTAAAAATACTTTATTTGCAACAAACGAGAGATAAAAAATTTACAAACGTGCGGAGAGCTGTTTTAGCACTCGGACAGCGCTATGTGTTTTTTTAAAAACATTACTTAACAACGGTTCTCATCTCATCATATCCCCAGGTACAGAGTCATCATATACAATAAATCAGTGGGTAGCATTTAAAAAACATTTAAAAATAGATGCATTTGTTTAAAGTAAAGCATTTATTTACTTACCAGGCTACATGTGAAGCAGCTCTTTACGCCTTCTTACGTCTCATAATCAAACCTTATTTATGTCCAAGAGACTGATAATCTTCACATTTTAATTCTTTAATTTTTCACATTTAAAAGCATTTTTGTGCTGCTGCGCATTCATGTATGTGATAAGCGGCGCAAATGCATTTGCTAACAAAGTGCCGCTAAACGTGAAAATGATCATTGTGCCGGGTTAAAACTATCAAAAGACACTTGCGTCGCGCATTGCACTGCATTGCTCCGGGTGTATGATAGAGCCCTTTGTGTTTGTGCTAAAATGTAATATATTTTTTTTATAATTATTTGGAGTTATGAGTTAGCAAGTTTTATTACATTACATCATCATCAATTTCTTCTGATTCTTCTTAACAACACTTTCAGAAATAAATGGTCAAAATGCATCACTATCGCTATCAATGGTGTTGTACCCTTTCAAAAAGTATATATTTGCACCTAAAGATTGCATATTAGTACCTCAGAACTATTGGTACCAAAGAGATCTAATTAGTGCCTCAAAGATACATATAAGGAACTTTTTAAAGGGTACTGCCCCAGTTTTTCCAACAGTGAAGCTGCATAATAATGAAATGGGTCCGTCTTATACTAAAAAAGTATACTTTGTATACTTCAGTGTACTTTGTGCAGCCCAAATCAGTTTTCAAAATAAATTACATTTTCCACATAACATAAGATGTATTTAAAAAGTGATGAATATATAAATACTAATAATACATCTAAATTTACTTTGTGGTGGGCTTGTCAGTATGTAGTACCTACCCAGTCTCACAAAGTTTCGTGATATAGTCACGTTTTTTTTTTATTCTTTTTTCGTGCTATTATCACATTGTCGCTTCGGTTTAGGGTTAGATTTGGTGCTTGCATTAGAATGTCACTTTATATATTGATCTATACTATTTTTTCTGATTTATTTTTTTATATGTCGCCTGGCGTTAGGGTTAGAGTTGGGTTTGGTTAGGGATGTCATTTTATGTAAATCTAACCCTAAACCGAAGCGACAATGGTAAGAAAATAGGACAAAACAGTCGAGTAACCAATACGTGATAATCACACGAAAACAGGAATTCGTTATACGATCAAGAAAAAACACGAAATTTCGTGATAATAGCACGAAAAAAGAATCAAAAAAATACGTGACTATATAACGAAATTTCGTGAGACTGGGCTGGTAGTACATTGTTGATTTTCTGTCCCAGTCCAAACCTGCATATATATAAGATAAGATGTGTTTTTGTAGTACCTGTAGTTTTGGTGTTATTTAAAATGACACTTGTTCCATTTAAAGTTATTTAAGGAATATTTTCATGATTTTAGGGAACTAAGCAACAGATAAAAACGGTCAGAGGTTGAACCATCTTGACCAATCTAACTACAAAACAGAGGAAAGAAACCGAGAACGAGCCAGCAAGAAAAACAGAGAAACAAAGACACTTGAGCAAAATCTTCATTTTCTCAAATTGCTCTGTTTAATGTCCTTGTATTAATTATGTTATTCATTATTTTGGGACACAAAATTACAATGTCATGTTAATCCTGTATGTTTTTATGATAAATAGACAGTTTGAGCTTTCATAGCAAAACTCCTCAGCATTATGACGGAGAGATGACCTTTGACCCCTGACCACCGGAGCATCTAAGAAACGTGTGAGATGTTATTAAAATTACCCCGTCTGAGTATCATTCTGGCACGACTTTCAGCTTGTTAATTTCCTTTAGCCAGATAAAGTGGCTGCTAAAATCAGCTTCATATAATGACAAAAATAGAGCTGTGATTAAACATTCCTACAAGCTCTCATAATGTCCACATAAACTCAACAAATCACATTATCAGAATAGCAGCAGTCTTAACACATTCAATGGATAAACAGAGGGGTTTATTTTAATTGTTGAAACAATCATATGACTTGCGTATCAGCATTAAGATTCTCATAAAACATTTTCTATTTTCTATTATATTCTTTTCCTTCTCACATATACAGTCAGTTAGCATTTACAGTCATGCATTTAGCAGATGGTTTTATTTAAACCAACATAAAGTGGATTACAAATGATACATTTGTGAATCAATCAATGACCTTTGCACTTTTAACACAATGATCCATGAATTGAGCAACAGGGATATCAGTCACTCAGAACATTATCGGCTATTTTGTAATGCTTACATATACAAATAGACTGCAAATGCCGTATATGCATTACAATCTCTGTGGCATTAAAATAATATTATGAATTTCCAAATACACACACGCACGCACACACACACACACACGCACACACGCACACACACACACACACGCACACACGCACACACACACACACGCACACACACACACACACACAAACAAACACACAAACACACACACACACACACACACACACACACACACACACACACACACACACACACACCTGTTACAAAACATCATATCTATTCTGCTGTATATTAATACTGTAAGTAGATGTGGATGACTTTATTCTGACTGATATTATTTAGTCTTTAATTTAATATAGCTGACACCATTATGCATTTACTAACATTTTATGCAATTAGAAAGCCCAACCTGATTTCAAGGGGAACTTGTACGTTTTTTAGAAGTTGGTTAATTCATATAAATTTGTATGAAGTGAATCACAAAAAACATACAAAAACAACAACGATACGCACCCCTAAACCCAGCTTCATAGGGATTAAAGTAACTGTGGTACAAATGTATACGAATTGGCCACCTTGTAAAATCTTTACGATTTGCAATGAGATTGTGTTAATAAATCACTTATACATTAGTGGTCTCACAAATAGGCTGCTTTTATTTTGCTAAAGATACTGAGACGTACTGTCTTTATGGTTTTCATTGATTGTAGATTTTAGGAGCATCAGTGGTGGAGACTCTTGAAGGGGAGGTCATAGGATCTGTTCTGCATGTGGTGGTGCATAAACCTGCTCTATACACGTGTCAGGCTACTAACCAGCACAGTGGAGGCATCAACACAGTAAAAGCCACAGCAAAAATAACTGTTTCAGGTAAGTGTACATTCTGAAAGTTATCATCATATGTACAATCAAACTAAATTTACCATGGCAACCATATCTTCCTTGTATTAGAGGATGTCTGCTATTTCGTTTATTTTATGCTGCTTACAGCAGTGATTCAAATATCAAATGACCTCATTTATGGCATTTAATTTATTGTTTTCAGTCACGTTACCTCCAAGGGGGGTTGGCAGGTAAGAAAGCTGCAGTTTACATTAGGCTCTCCATAGAGAGGCAGCACAAGCCGCTTAATTTAACATCTGTTTCAAGCCACGATTATTTAAATAACCTCTTAACAGAAGAAAAATTATGATATGAACAAAAGCTACACGTTTTGGGCACTTATGATCTATACACAGCACCTGATACCATATTTTATAGTCATTAAAAACCGTCAGATTAATGTCAGACCTCCACTTTGGCTATGCTTATATGAATTTCGTGAAACATTTCTCGCCTTATACTGCCGCCAGGAATATATTAATATTACATTATCATATTGTATTGTATTATAATATAATAAATCATATTATAAAAAACAATAAAGTTCAGTCTGAGCACAATTTTATTACTCTTAGTACAACAAATGATCTAATAAAGGTGCAAAAGGATTGCAAACATTGAATTTTCACATCAAATTTGGATTTTCACTTGACGACTCTAGCTACCTTTAGCAGTTAGTGTAAATGTTCTTGGTTGCCTCAGAGCACGATAAGAAATCTGGTAAGAAAATTAAGCAAATATATGATTTATTGCTAAAAATACAATGATTAACATATCCAGAGTTTACGTAAGGTTATACATTTGATGAAGTGGTCATTATAAATATGAGTGTATATTGATAGCTGCCATTGTTTCCCCTTACTGGGGACAGAGGCACATACTAGGGATGCACCGATATGGAAATTTTGGCCAATACCGATAACTCTTTATATTTGGGGGCCGATAACCGATATATATAGATATATATATATATATATATATATATATATATAGGCCGATAAATATTCATATTATTTTCACAATGAAAAACTCCCAGACCGCGGACATCTTGTCTTTGCGCTAGACTAGCATACTCTTCTTTAGCCCGCAACACGTGTCATCTTCGTGCTATGTCACAGAAAGCACCAATCAAAACTCCACATGGCCAGCAATGAGCACGTGAAGTGGGTCAACAAACCAAAATAATCCATCATTAATCTGCTTTCATTTATCGGCCTAATTTTGCTATCAGACCGATAACCGATAATATTAAAAATAAGCAGTTATCGACCGATAACGATATGTCGGACGATATATCGTGCATCCCTAGCACATGCATTTATGTCACAAAATCCACAAATTCCTCTTTTCCATCTCTGACAGCAGAGGACCCTGTTAAAAACAATAAAACCATTACAGAAAATTCTAATGGTTTCCATTAAAATACCAATAGGAACCATTAGCTTTTACAATTAAAACCACAACACCAGGGTTCCCCAAATCTTACCCTGGAGGGCCGGAGCACTGCATAGTTTAGCTCCAACCCTGATCAAACACACCTGAGCAAGCTAATCAAGGTCTTCATGATCACTACAAAATCACAGGTGGTTATGTTTGATTAGGGTTGGACCTAAACTCTGTAGTGCTCTGGCCCTCCAGGGTAAGATTTGGGGAACCCTGCACTACACTGTAGTGTGTTTTGGGCCATATTCCATTAGAACCAATAAAATTCCCAATAAAACCAATAAAACCATTAGAATTTTCTGTAATGGTGTTATTGTTTTTTTCAGCAGGGGACTGACTCCTTGTCGGCTAGTGTATTTTATTGACAAGAACTATTCAGTATTTAGGCTTAACTAAAGAAATCAACAGCAGATATAGCGCTCTCTTGCCTTTAAAGTGTCGTGCATGACGACACATTAAAACTATTAAAAAATAACATGGAAACTTGGATCTGTTTGAAGCTTAGGGTACATCAAATAAGATAAAATGTCACATTATTATCATGTTTATTTACATTTGCAATTTAAATTTTCATCCTTATTTTCTGAATCACAATTTTCTCATGTGTACAGATTGTGGCAATTTGTACACTAAAAAGCATGATGTGAGGTTCAGCCATTCCACAGCAGTACCGCATAGTAAACCATAAAGAGCAAAGATTCATACATACAGTATGTCTTTTAAATGTGGTTAAATATTCAAACGTTTTAGTGCACATATTTATATATATTTTTTCATTATAGAATAACAGAAAAACTCATCAAAACTATGCCATTGTGACTACTGGAGTTATGAACTGATTCACACTAAGATGCTTTATAAACAGTACTGAAGAAGTTCACATCTCATTTATTTTCCGACAGACAGATACATTTTCAAAACGTCTGTCAACACGGAAGTATTTAAAATTAACCAGTGAATTAGAAAAATAATTAAAAATTGTGTAGGTAGTTAACAAAATGCCCATGGATATATCATGCAACTGCTAATGCCAACATGTGACAGACTGTGTTGTTTTAATTAACAGAGATACAAGAAACAAGTCTTTGTAAACAAACACCCACTGTGGCCTACTGTTTTAACCATATGCTTGTCTAGCTGTCTGAAGTCAATGTAATGTGACGGCGCTGTTAGTTTCAGCAGCTGTGCTCCTCCAGGTGCCACTATTTCAATTAGCTTCTCTTGTATTTGGATAGCTGCTCTGTTGCCTCCTCAAAGGCCCAGAAATGATTTGAGGGGAAAACATGCCCCAAAGGCCTTTTTGCAGTAATTTAACAATGGAGAGCATTTAAGCAAAATGGCACTACATTCAAATGATATATTTGGAAGATGTACAGGTCTTATCAAACATTACACTGCTCTCTGGAGACCTTGCATCTGAGGTGTTTTGTTATTTTCCCTTTCATAGCACAAACATATTAAAACCTGTAATTTTGCACATAATTTAAAACAATAACTTATGTCTGTGGAATATCTATGCAAAAAGATACATTTTGTCAACTGCCAAACAAACCCCTTCAGTATGCACACCTTGTTTATTTTATGATTATTACAGGTTTCCAAAATATTCTAACTTATGCAATAATATATATATATATATATATATACATATATATATATATATATATATATATGAAGAGTTTGGTTCCAAAACGTAATAAATCCATTTTGACAAATTTTGGTAAAAACGTGTTTTCTATACCAAGAAAGTGACAAGATGAAAACAACTATTTTCTGTTACAAACTTTCACACAGCATCTTTAAGTTATAAAAACTTAAAAATTCAAATCCATAAGTTGATTTTCAAAGATTTATTATAGAAACTGATTATTTTTTCCACAAAATGCAATAAATCCATGACAAGTTTTTATTTAAAATGCTATAAATCTATTGAATCAATAGCCTATATAAATGTGCATTCATCTTTGCCATGTTATATTCATTTAGTTGACTAGTTGTACACACTAATTAAAAATATAAATATTAATGTCATTAATCAAAACACTTACTTTGCCATATTAAGAACACTGTCATTGCGGTTATACTTGACGTCGACGCTTAACGTCTTTCACAGCAATCAGCTGTAAAATGTTTTTGGTCCTGCTCTATTTTCGTTGACTTTGAGTAAAATTATGTAAAGTTTTTCATAAGATCCTCTGGGGTCAATGTGTTAGCATGAGAAGCTTGATGTTGTCGGGAGAGCAAGCACCCATCTCCCGAGTGCCTCTCAGGGAAATTATTAGATGTTGATGGCTTACGTTTCTTTCCCATCACAGAAAACCATCACATGTTTATCAATGCAATTAAAGTATTATTTTGTTTTGTTTGTTGATCACGAAGTACAAAGTAGATGAGGAAAACTAGGACTCTGTGTACTCAGCGCGCCGGCATTGTTTGTTTACATTGCGTGAATGGTGCGCTGTAGGATTTATTGCGTTCTGTAAAAAAGGGGGAGTGGTGTTTATCGCATTTTGGGAAAAAAGGGAGAAAAGATGACAGAATAACACGGCGGATATGGGATTTTGCGTAAAATTAAGAATTTACTTTTAACTACTGACCTGATATAATACTGATTTTGGCAGTAACTAATTTTTTTCAAAAATGGCGTTTATCGCGTTTTGGAACCAAACTCTTCATATGTATATATATGCGAGGGTCTGCGTACAGTGTGCACGTGATCCAGTTTTCATCATCAGAAGAGTACGTTATTTTTATAACCTTACAGACATTGTTGCGCATGCTCCTACAGGAGAATGTAGTATGTAGCCCATGCATTGCATGTTGCCACAATGCGCATACATCGAACGTCTGTGTACACGTACAAGTCAAATAAACTATAGTTTGCAAGGCTGTGCGTTCGCCCGTGCATGTACATTCGCGTATCCCTATAAAAATACACACTATACTGCAGGCTTTATTCTGACGGTGTAGTATAAAAAGTAAATGAATAAAAAATGTTGCAAGCAATAACCTCAAATACAAGCCCTCCTCATACTGTGTCAAGACTCTGAAAGCCTCTGGCATGAAGGGGCTGTTAAACGTCACACCTGCTGTATCCCAGACCCCCATGCTCTCCATTCTTCTCATGCAGACAAACACATACGTTTAGCGAAGGACAACATCACAAAAGTATGGTCAGGCCAATAGATTGCATTTGTTACTCTTTGTCATTATTAAGCAGATATTTTTTGTACTCTTCTCTGTTTTGGGGCTTGTTCCTGATGGTGGTCTCTGGATCCTGCAAATTTCCCATAGAATGGAGGTAAGAATGTGTTTTTGTACGGATCAGTGAAACTTTTTGGTTTCTTATCTGGCTGCTATCCTAGCATGAGCATAATGCCAAAAAGAAATAAAATACTATTGCCTTTATGCTGAATCAAAACATTGTATTACTACTGCATTTTACTAATGTAAAATGATTATGTATGATTACAGCCATCTACACATAATGTTACATTAATGGACTTAAAAGTACATTTTCTTGTTATACTGTAAGAAATGCAGCATTTTCGTCAAATCAACATATATTATATGTTACTTAAATTAGAAAAACAAGTTGAAATTGTTTAACTTAATTTTTAAGTTATGTCACCTTATAACAGGTTACAGGTTTTTACAGTGAAATAATGGTACACTCTCAGAAATAAAGATACAAAAGTTGTTACTGGGACAGTACCCTTTCAAAAAGGTACACATTTGTACCCAAAGAGTGCATATTAGTACTTTGAACTGCCAAAATGTACCTTTAAAGGTACATATTTGTAACCAAATGGTACATATTAGGACCTTTTTTAAAGGGTACTGCCCCAGTGACAGCTTCGTACCTTTATTTTTGACAGTGTAGGCTATTTAACTGTCATGAAAATAATCAAATAATGAAAAATCTTATGCTGCATATACACTAAATACGAAGCATCGCATTCCTCTCTTTAGATTACTCGCAGGATTTAACTTTGTGTCTTGAGAATTTTTCCCTTGAGTTGAATATTTCAACTCAAGATGCGTTTGAAGCCAAAAATGTTTGTTTACAGCAATCATGGCACCCAATTTGCATCATTCATATGGCCCTGCCCAAGTATGCGTCTATTTTATTGACTTTTTATGTAATCTACTCGCGCAAATAGTTAATTTTGCTTCTGCTGTGTACGCTCCATTAGTGTTGTCAAAATTATCGATAATTCAATACATAACAATAGTGAAAATCTAAAACGATCCCAATATTCGTGTCCCACAGAATCGATATTCCGAAACCAGCTGCATGTTCTTGCTCTCTCTCTCTCTCTCTCTCTCTCAAACGACAAGTGAACACGCACACACACGGCACATGAACGCAGTGCCAACAGAGCTCCGCCTTCACTGTAAAAATAATATGCTGTATTTACTTAAAAATATGTGGTGCATCATTTTTCCATCCACTTTTTAAAGTAAGTTTTTCTTAAAATTTGCTTAAAATTCCAAGTAAAACGTACTTAAAAGAATGGATGCAAAAATGATGCACTACATATTTTTATGTGTATCCAGCCTTTATTTTTTTCAGGGTTCTCTCACTCGTCTCGTTCGTTCACTCTGGTTTAGAAGTTCTAGAAAGAAAGCCAATGCAGAGTCTCCGCGGCCAATTTTAATTGACAAAGAATATAGCATGAGAACAAAACAAGATATTTTGAAGAATGTTTGTAACCAAACCAATCAGAAGCCCCATTGACTTCCATAGTGTTATTTCTACTATGGATGTCAATAGTGCTTCAGATCGGTTTTCTCAAAATATCTTCCTTTGTGCTCATCAGAACAAAGAAATGTATACGAGTTTATTACAACATGAGGGTGAGTAAATGATGACAGAATTTAAATTTTTGGGTTAACTATCCCTTTAATAAAACTGTGAGCTCTCTTTGTGAGATTTACCGAACTAAGATGACAGTGAATCTCATGTTAATATTGTTAATTTAACAGTGATTTAACATGACATTGTCTTTGAACTCAGATCTATAAAGGAAAAAAGAAGTGAAACACAGACACAGCATTGTACTGCACAACTCAAGTTGCCTTTGCATGGAGTCAATCGGAAGTCTTTCAAAAACATGCGTTTACGCGAGCAGGCATTTCTTTCTCTGTAAAGAGCAACTGAAATTGAATCAGTATGTCTCTATTGATTGAAATGATAAATGTAAACATATACACATGTGCTGGCTAATGCAGTACACTCCTGCCATTAAAGCTAGACACGGCATATGGTTCGAGTTACACGTGAACTTAAATAAACCAAGTTACTATCTGACAGTTAAGCTTCAACATCTGGAAGCAATTCGAGCGAAGTTAAATGGGATTGGACTAATTGTGAGAACTGCCCTTTATTCTTGTCAGTTCTGCACTTTATTCATGAGTCAGCGAGTATTCATGAGGTATTTACGTATATGGAGGGACAAAGGGACAATGTGTCATTTTTGCTACTATAAGTGGGTGGTGAACAATGGGCGTTGTAGTCATCACCTACTACACTGTCGATAGATCTCACAAATGCAATGCCAAAATAAGTTGTTACTTCAGAATTTTGTATTATGGTGTATAATCCCTGTATATTATAAACTAAAATTTGATAAACTTGCTTAAATCATTTTGGGTGTCAATGCTGTGCCTTGTTTAGCATTGCTTTAAATGTCTCGTTTAATGGAGGCTCTACAAAGGCACATCTGGTTACTGCAGCACATACAGAGGTGACGTGTGTCTGAATGAGCTCCATCGAGATGCTCTGGTCTTCTTCAACTACTCTCTGCCAAACCCAGAGGATGCTCAGGAGGACCTGGCTCAGAGTGCGTGGGACGAGCTGGAAGGGGTGAGCTCATTTTGTAGGCCCGCTGTCAGATCGCTGCTCTGTCATGCCACTTTCCAGGACTGCAACCCATCTGGTCTGGGACCAGCACCTAAACCTGTCTGCAGGTACTGGAAATGTTATGTGCTGTAGTGCGACTAGAATACATGGTTCCAGAAAATGAAATTGTCATATTGTCTGTCAGTCTTAAAACGTTGTTTCTATACTGTAGCTCAGTTATAGCTCAGCATTATTAGCAGTGCAAAGTTATGGGTTTGATTCGCTGGGATCATACGTAAGGGATAATGTAGAGGCAGCCGGTAGTTATTGGGAAATAAGCCCCGACAGTGTGATCAGGACCCGACGCGAAGCGGAGGGTCTTGTATCACACTGAAGGGGCTTATTTCCCAATAACTACCGGCTGCCTCTACATTATCCCGCTTATTACACGGCTACTTGCCACATAAGAAAAAAAACTGGACATGAATATGAATTTGAAACGTTTTATTGGCATATTTGTTTTAAATTATCATTTTTATCCTTCCGCGAAACTTTGCACAGATGCATAAAATTATCGTAATACCTTATTAAGATCCTCTGCTTCATACTTGTCTGTCTCCATTTTTTTCTCTTTTAGCCAGTCTTTGAGAAGTTTTAATGCCCATTCTGTATTTTTGTGTGTGTTGGCTTCGTAGCTGTCATGCTCTATTTTGTCAAGTTCAGTCTCAGTAAGCTGTCTGTCTCTTGTCGTGGTTGTCGAGTGTTTGTCACAAGATGGCGCCAAACAGACAGTAATCTTTATTGATCTTTATTGGCGCGGAGCGATTTTACTTGTGCAAGTAGTACCGGCTATGCGTTATTATTTTGGAGCTGTTATTATTTGAAAAGAACGAACCTGCAAATGTCTCAACTGACCAATCAGAATCAAGCATTCCAGAGAGCCGTGTAATAAATACTAATAAAAATATATTGCTTGAATGTACAAGAAGTCGTATTAAATAAGTGTCCGCAAAATCAAGGTCAAATTTTTTAAACTGTATGAGGAACAGCATATGAAGAGCACAGATGCAAAACCCTCTGACTGTGTCTGACATGTTTTTTTGCAAACCTGTCAACCCTCACGTTTTTCCCCGTGTTTTACCATCATGTCCCGCCATCATCCCCAATAATTTCCTGTATTTTTAGTCTTTCTATAAAAAAATCCCACATTGGCATATTTGATGTTTGCTACATTCACCTCCGGTAAAGCAGGCTGCAGTATATCTGCAACATATTGGTCAGAACAACACCCGCCAATGTAACAAGAAGAAAAAAATCTTCCAGAGGATGCGTGAAGGATGATGAACCACGCGCATAGCTACAACCGCCATGCGCAAGTCCACCCGCCAGCATACACAAATGCTTGGATGTGCGGGTTGATGCGTGTGGCGGGTGTGCATGCGTGTAGGCAAACTTTGTTGTTCGTGCTTTACTGCTTAGCTCAGAAGGTGTTAGGAAATGCAACGTCTGTGACCTATGTGTATAACAAGTCACTTGAGCCATACAAACAAAAATTACTTTCATAGTATTTTTGTCTTGTTTTTAGTACAAATATCTAAAAATTCTTAAATCAAGATGCTTTTTTGATGAGCAAAATGACACAAGAATATAAGTCAAAATATCAAATCTAAGTGAATTTGTGATTTAAACACGGAAATAAAACGGTCAATTAGCTATGAAAGTTTTACGTTTTTTTTTATTGAGTGTTTAAAGGATTAGTCCATTTTCTTAAAAGAAATCTAGATAATTTACTCACCACCATGTCATCCAAAATGTTGATGTCTTTCTTTGTTCACTGGAGAAGAAATTATGTTTTTTGAGGAAAACATTCCAGGATTTTTCTCATTTTAATGGACTTTAATGGACCCCAACATGTAACAGTAAATTGCAGTTTCAACAGAGTTTCAAAGAACTCAAATGAGGCATAAGGACTTATTTAGTGAACCAAGTGTCATTTTTGACAAGAAAAAAATGAACTTTTAAACTTTAAACATTTCGTCTATCTCCGGTCCTGTGACGCGCCATCGCGACCTCACGTAATATGTCATCACGCCGAAAGGTCACAGATGACGTATGCGAAACTACGCCCCAGTGTTAACAAGTGTGGAGAAAGAGGACCGTTCCAACCTTGTTGTATGTCAAATGATACTAATTAATGTCTTTGTGTCACTTTATTGTTTAAAATAATTCGCAAATGTGCGTTTCATATATGTAACACTTGTCCTTTCCACGGCATTACGTAATCACGTGAGGTTGCCCTTGCGCGTCACAGGACTGGACATAGACGAGTAGTATAAAAGTGCGTATTTTTTAAAAAATGACAATCCTTTCGCCAGACAAGACCCTTACGCCTCGCTTGGGATTGTTTAGTGTCCTTTGAAACCGCAATTTTGAACCGTTACGTGTTGGGGTCCATTAAAATGTTCTTCTAAAATTTTTGACTTTTTTAGTGGGTGGGATTAAGCGAATCTGAAGCGAAAGTATTTGATAAACGTATTGCTGAGAGCATTCGGTTAAAATCATCTCATACTCTAAATCAGGGGTCTCCAACCTTTTTATGAGCAAGGGCTACCACAATGGATAAAACAATCTGGAGGGCTACTTTTTGATATAGTCTGCTTAAAACTTTTTGTTTTACTTGTTTATTTTATTTTATTTGACTTGTTTATATGTTTTAGTATTGTTTAAAATTTTAACATACGTAAACCAAGCCAAGCTAATATAAAAAAATATGTAATGAATAAATAATACAGTTGAGACTATTAATAGAATGTGCTTTGGCGGGCACCACACAGACTCTGTGCGGGCTACCTGGTGCCCGCGGGCACCACGTTGGTGACCCCTGCTCTAAATGGTCTGAGCTCCTCTTATGTTCACTGTTCGGAAAACAAGCTTTTTTGTCACTACAGTGGGACCTCAAATCAGTTGGTAAATTAGTTGTAGATTCATGATATTGTGTAAAATCATGATCTTAAATATTAAGCTCAAAGGGACTTTCCAAGCTTTCCACATTGAATTCGTTTCAAAATATGATGTCACATCAGAGAAGTGGTTTCATAGTTGGGAAAATGTTTTCAAGCTGGCTTTGGGTGGAAAGCATTACTTGAGAAAACATTAACTACTTTTTATTAACTTCTGATATAAAAATGATTTTAATGTCCTAAAATGTGTAGTATATTGTGTAAAAATCACAATTTAGTAGCCGTATAGTAGAGGTATTTATCTAAAGCAACTCACAGTAGGCTACACTCATTACTGGGACAATCCAAGTGGAACAACTGGAGGTTAAGTGCTTTGCTTGTGGACACAATGGTTGTAGCTCTCTCCAGGGATTAAACCAACAACTTTTCCATTACTCTACCAGCCCTATAAGCCACTACATCATACTACACTTTATTTTAAGGTGTCCTTGTTACAGTGTAACTATATATTTAGGTACTAGTAACCTATTCATTAACAACATCTATTTACTGTGGGGTTTGAATAAGTTCACAAAATGTGTAAGAAAGAAAACGGTAAATAAAGTGTTACCAATACAGCTTTTCTGTTTACAGGGAGCACTGTTTGATAGTGAAAGAGCTTTACTGTTCTGCTGATGAAAGATCTCTTCGAGAGGTCCCGCATAGCTTGAGCATGACTCTCCCAGAATGCAGCTCTCTACCCAGCCAACAAACAGACCCATCATCCTGCACAACCGTTCCCTATGTCGGTAAGAGCGAATGATATATGCTTAAACAGAAAACCTCTTAACGTTTTACATAACAAAATAAAATGCATTAACAAACCATTAAAATAAAAATAAAATATTTTTGTTCTCCAGATATCAGCAAAGACCAAGTAACAAGTAAGTGTTGTAATGATCACCTGTCCCCTCCTACTGTATTTTCGAAAGTTGTAAACTGTATTAACATTTCATTTTTTTGTATTTATAGCAACATGCTACAATGATAGAGGGCGGTTTTACCAAGGAACTCACAATGTTACAGTATCCGCTAATCCCTGCCAGAGATGGGATCTGCAGGTAAGCATGAAATGACCCTATTTATTTTACAGAGTACTTCATACGATATAAAATAACATATTGTACATAATGTCAATAGTTATTGAGGCATTGTTTTTATGTAGTTGTTGTATTTAATGCAGTCTTTTTTACATCTTGCTATTAATTAACACATATTTAATGTTTTATCCTGACTTACTCCTGAACCCCCCCCCCCCCCAAAGCACTGCAAACTCTCATTCAGGTATGAGAGTCAATCAGTTTCACACTGCAAAAAAATGATTTTTAAGAAAACTTTTTTAGTATTTTTGTCTTGTTTTCACTAAAAATATCACTTTTTTTTTAAATTAAGATGCTTTTTCTTGATGAGAAGTTATTTTAGACCAAAAATATCAAATTTAAGTGATTTTGTGCATAAAACAAGCCAAAAAAATCGGCCACTGGGGTAAGCTAATTTTTCTTAAATTTTTCTTGAATTTAGTGTTTAAGAAAATGTTCAAGATTTTTTTGCTTACCACATTGGCAGATTTTTTTTTGCAGTGCACCTAATAATATGGCATATTATTTAGGCAAAATAGTACAAATACATTTTGAAAAAAAAAAATGTTTTGTTTTTTGAGTTAATACATTGGAAGATTTGATAGCACTTAAAAATTGCTTTGCTGCATGCATGTTTAATCAAATTGGTTATGCAAGTTAACTGAACCTACTATTTTAAGTTTTTTACTAGAATATAGTTGACATCACTTATAAACAGGTTGAAATTATTTAACTTAATTTGTTAAGTTAAACAACAACTTATGTTGATATGATTTTTTTGTAGTTGTGCAGTACAGTATCCGATATCCCAGATTGTTTACTTTTGTTTCACTATCCTCCAGGATTCTCACAAACAATCCAAATGTTGACATTTAAACAGTACATTTTACCCAAGAAATTAAAAAAGGATCAAAATGCACAAATTCAAAAGCTTTGAACTATAAAGAATATGGTCTCACTTAAAAACAATGAGGAAAATTTAAATGCATGCAGTTCAAATTAAACAATTTGGGAAAGCATACAGGGATGATGGGAATATTGAATGTTGACGAACTGGCTCTTCTCTATTCATCTTCTTAAATAGGATCCCTACCATCCTAGACTCTCAGTAGATGTGATTCCAGAATTGCGAAATGCAGAAAACTTCTGCCGTAACCCAGGAGGAAAGAGGGACAGGCCGTGGTGCTACACAACAAACCCCAATGTACGCTGGGAGTACTGCCTGGTGCCCAAATGTGGAGAAGTTACCATAAATTTACCTCAGTTCACCACAATCTGGAATAAATAAATGGTTAAACATAGATGAATCTTCGGCTATTACTTAAAGCTCACCAGCATCACCTATCAAAGATGCAATATCAAATACTGTTCGACCACTATGCGATTTATGAGATTCCTCCTGTTGGTTAAATTCTAAAACAGCATATATTTCCCACGGATAACATAATCCTTAAATGCTATTTTGTCCTGTAGTTACCAGTGTGAAGACAGCACCATCAATTTCAAAACCAGTCCAGTTCTATCCACCTCCTTCTGGGTCCACAGCCTACACGATGAGCGTTATTATCTTTGTCATTGCTGGCTTTGCTAGTGCTGCCTTCTTCACCATCCTCATCCTAATGTGCCATAGGCGAAAGAAAATGTGGAATAAACGAAAGAGGTAATTAATCACATTTAAGTCATTTATTTTCTGTTCAGTGAACTTAAGGTTGTAGGTTAAAAGCTTAGATTGGTTGATTATTGAGGCACCAAAAATAAAGTTGAATGTGTTTCTAGATCTAGACCTGACTTAATTGTGCAACCTTTATTTTCACTTAACCCCAAAAACTCAATAAAATTATATAATGTTCAAGACCCTATCCAAAACCCTAAAAGCTGATTGCTATGTTGATATACAGTAGATATGATCTTGGAAACAGGTGATGAACTAAGGAATCACATTTTTCTTGGTCTATTTCTTGGAGAATCTTGTTCATTAAAAACATCCAGAAGTTACACAGATATTCAGTATATACATTCATTTGGCTTTGGAAATGTAGTATTTATAGCAATCTGAGGATCCCAGTGTAAGAGTAAGAGTATCTGAACTACAGTACATGTTTGATACAAAGTGATTGGATTGTATGTCAGCGAGCACTAAATTTCCCTATTTTCGGAAGCATGCAGATTTTGGTTTGCTGTATCATAGATATGTCATGTATCTAGGTAAACAGACCTGCCGGTGGTTTTAATACTGACTCGAGTTCAGTCTGTTGCTTAAATATGCACTGCTGTATTCTAGTTGTGGTCAGTCATACGTTTTTAATATGTAAATGAGTTGGCCAATGATAAATGCGGCTGTTTACACTGAGATTTTTAAGGACAAGCAGCAGGTAAACCGAACGTTCATTTTAGGGTCAGTGTGCAGATGAAACAGGGTAATTTATTTCTTAAAGCAACACCAAAGAGTTTTTTTTACTTTAAAATAACGTTTCCAAAAAAGTTTCAGTCGTTCATCCACTCGAAACAGGGTGAACGGCACTTTCACATTTGCTTTGCAGCCCTCTATCGGCCAAAACCGCACTAAAGAAGTTTCCAACCGTGGGGTCGCGGCCCTGTGGTTGGGTGGAGCATACTCGGCGGGTACATTATATAAAAGAAAGATACCATATCTAGCGTTCATACAGATTTTCAATTGTTATCATGGCGGAGCCTGCAAAGAAAAAGAAGTGTTTAATTTCTGAGGAGGCAAAGGAAAGAAAACGGGAGCATGCTTTGCTGCAGTAGGCTAAATTATTTACAACAGTGGTAATGGACAATTCCGCTACCAACCTGTAGGGGAAGCAAAGAGCAAAAACTCTTTAGTGTTGCTTTAAATATGAATGTTTCTTGTGCAAAAGTCTTACTGACATTAAAAATAACAAAAACTTTGCAATACACACAAATATATTATGCAAAACCAACCGATGACTTCATTGCTCATTTAATAAATTCAGTGGAAAAAATGTATTCCATACTGTGACTTTATACATTTCTTCAATTCCTGCCCTTATGAAAACGAACCATGGTTTAACTACATTTAATTTAGTTTAAATGTAATTGTCGTAAGGGTGATACTTTTGTGGCCAATAAATTATCTCTATTAAATGTCATCTTTATTAAAATTCAAGTTATGCTTCTGTATCAGTAGGGTGCTGGAGACGCCAACTCTGACTGCCTTGCCCTCAGAGCTCCTGTTGGACAGGCTTCACCCCAACCCCATGTACCAACGTGTGCCTCTCCTCCTCAACTCCAAGCTGCTCAGTCTGGAATATCCACGCAACAACATTGAATATGTCCGTGACATTGGAGAAGGGGCCTTCGGGAGGGTGTTTCAGGCGAGGTGAGAGCTACCAAAGATTTCAAGCAAATTTATCTGTAATGGGTGCTAATGTCACAATGATGAGTCATGATAGAATCTTTCATTACAGCTATCAGGGTTTGTACTGACCGTCCAGTGCATGTACACTATAAACTAAAAGCTACTTGACTGAAACGTAAATGATCGGGGGTGAATCGACAGCAGTTATATAATCAGCAACCAACATAACCAGTTTTTGTGATGATTACTTTAAGGGGGAACTACCTTCTCCCCACTCCCCTGCAGATGGTCACTCACAATATGCATTATAATCCGGAATCAAACTGAACTGTGCCAGCCCTTTTGAAAATTAACCATGATTTCATACAGTAAGCTTGGTTTTGTCAAAGGTAACCAAAAATAAAAGATACCAGGACACGGTTAAGTTCACCACATATGGTCCAAAATATCACCCTGTATGCTACGGAGCGATCAGTCAAACAAGCCAGACTATTTGTTCGCATAGTGTAGGCCCTGAATCTATAATCTACTATTGAGTCAACATACACCAGCTATGTATCAGCATGCATACGGCACAATTAATCCTGCAGGTCATGTGCTCTTATCTGATACCAGAAGATACTGTATATAGAGATCCCTGAGAACCACACCAGTGGGTAATGCATATACACCACACTGCTGACTCCTGGAATATGACCTTGGATAGGTCTAGCAGACATGTGATATGATTCAACGTGAAACTTCCCTGTAGACGCTACTGTGTGTGCAGGTCCTACTGAGGAGTTTATTTTTAGGACGCCCATTAGAACAGTGTTTACTTCTCCGGGAACACACAGGAGCCTAGAGCGCAGGAAGTGCAATCTCAATGGCATTATAAGTTGGTTCCTGAGTGGCTGCCATTATGGATAAGTTTCCACCGTTTGTCAGCCTGAACAGCTTTATTGCCTGCTTCACAATGTGTGAGAATATGGACGGAGGAATGTTGCTTGAGATCAGTGAAGGTGGTCTTCTGTTTGTGAGGTCCCAGCACAACTACTGCCCAGATCCAAGTGTTTACAGAGTGTATATGCTGACTGCCTGGTGCAGCGGCCTGCTGTATGCTTTCAAAGATATACAACATTTTGGGAAATTTTGAACTACGCAAACCAGATTGTTCTGTCTAAACACTTTATTTCAAAAGCTGTGTAGAGGGGGCCGTTGTTTTCCTGGCCACAAATCAAAGACTTTGCCTGAAGAGCTCATCAAATGATTGCTTTCTCTCTCTGGAGGTTGAGACGATTTCAAGGAAAACAATGTGGTCGGATAAGACTGCAGCTACATAACAGCAAGTTCCGAAAAATGCAATCTGTCTATTGTGTTTGTTGTCTTTTAGAGCACCTGGACTTTTGCCAATGGAGCCGTTCACTATGGTGGCAGTAAAGATGTTAAAGGAGGAAGCCTCGGCCGACATGCAGAATGACTTTCAAAGAGAAGCCGCTCTCATGGCTGAGTTTGATCACCCCAACATTGTACGGCTCCTGGGTGGGTATCACAAGTGTAACTATCTGTCTGCGTTAGGACTTTCTTGAAATGAACCACATCTGCTTCCTATCGTGTGTGTCCTTTCCACAAGGGCACCACTGTCAAAAAAGCCTTAAAATAGCTTGACTCATCCATTTTAGTGCTGACCCGGGTGTACCCCTGAGGGCTGGATCAGTCCCCTCCATAGCATTCCGGAAGCACATTCAATGCTTCAACCCTATGTTAAAATAACAAAAATGTATTTTTGGTATGGTGTCAAATGACCCTTGTCGTTTATGTGTCTGCTCTCTAGGAGTCTGTGCGGTGGGGAAGCCCATGTGTCTGATGTTCGAATACATGGCCCATGGGGACCTGAACGAATACCTGCGACTGCGCTCTCCTTCCCAGCAGCCTGCTTTGAGTCGGGATAGCTTGATGTGCAGCAGTCTCGCGTCAGTCCCCGAGCATTATCCGCCCCTCAGCTGCCTAGAGCAGCTTTCCATCTCAAAGCAGGTGGCGGCAGGCATGGCGTACCTGTCCGAGCGCAAGTTTGTGCACCGTGACCTTGCCACTCGCAACTGCTTGGTTGGAGAAAACCTAGTCGTGAAAATCGCAGACTTCGGCCTCTCACGCAACATCTACGCGGCGGATTACTACAAAGCCAGTGAGAATGATGCCATCCCCATTCGCTGGATGCCGCCTGAGTCCATCTTCTACAACCGCTATACCAGTGAGTCAGATGTCTGGGCTTATGGAGTGGTTTTATGGGAAATCTTCTCATATGGCATGCAGCCCTACTATGGCATGGCTCACGAGGAGGTCATCTACTACGTAAGGGATGGAAATGTTCTGGCTTGTCCAGAAAATTGTCCACAGGAGCTTTATAATCTCATGCGTCTGTGCTGGAGCGGCCATCCAACAGACCGGCCCAGTTTTGCCAGCATTCATCGTATTCTGGAGAGGATGCATGACCAGATGCTCAAATCTGGCCTTTCTTGAGGAACTTTGAAAATGCAGTTTTTATATAAACTTTAAGTAATTCTTGTGTTTTTTTAGATTTTCATAAAACCTTGAGGGATCTTGAAGAGTGATAAACCACCAGAGTTTGTTTAACAACTTACAAAGTTCCCACAAATACTGCAGATCCCATGGATTACTATGGAATTCAGTATGAGCCTGAAATGATTGAAAAGGCTAACTTTTACACTTTAAGTAACACTGATCCCTCACAATCTTTGAAGATAAATGTTTCATACGTATCTGCTCATGGGATCACAGTTGTTTTCTTACAATGACGCAGATAGACATCAAAGGTTTGAGGTGATTTATATAAACAGGATCTCTTGTAAAGTAGGCGGCTCAGGTCCAGTAATGAGGTGGTTACAGCACAAGAACATGAAGAGCCCTTAAATCTCTGCAAGCGGAGACAAAGATCTGTGCCATAGATTTGTTCTGGTTTTAGTTGTGGGGTTTCATGTATTTGATTACTGTTTGATAACATTCTTAAAAGATGTTCCGAAAAGAACATGATGTGGAGCTTTAATGGCTTTTCTAGAATAGCGAATTTTACAGTGCACATCATCACTTTATTGTCGTAACTAAATAGTTTCATTTGATTTTCTTATACTGCTATTCCAAGTTCCCAAGTTTTGTTTTTCATTCATATGTAAATAGAAGTGACATAATGTATCAGAAAAAGATTGTATAAAAAAAATTAAAATTATGCATTCTCAAGCACATTGACAATACAAAATTTCAAAAGCTTTTGTCACAACAGCTACAGTTTTAAAGTCTCAGTGAACCGGAAGTCGCAATCGATTTTACTTCTGCATTGTGGCATATTTCTGAGTAAAACAGAATATCACGCATTGAAAATAGTGGCAGTGGCTTATGTTTTTCATTGTGCTTTGATTGGATATAAAAATTCGTTCAGAAATGGAATGACTGCCGACAGCAGTCAGCAGACTTGACAGTTGGAGGGGGCGGAGTTAACTGATGCTTCCGCCCAAGCAGTCTAACTGTGTTCGCCACAAGAAGGCGGAATTGTCCATTTTGATTTCATCGGGACTTTAAGTTTAAATTGTGAAGTATAATACAATTTGTCAAAGAAATAAAAAGTAACAAAGAAATTTGCATTTGGTATTTATCTTTGTTAACAGCAAAACTTTCCACTTCTATTATATATTGTTAAAACCAACGCTATCTCAAGGGAATTCGTACATATTTTATGAGTTGGCGATTATACGACTATAGTAATACGGTTTTAATTTGTAGTCATTCATACGACCACATTCGTAAGTTTTTGTACGATTTGCCTTGACCCCTGTGACGTTGGGGCTAGGTGCAGGGTTCGGTTTTGTTGTTGGTTTTTTCATGAGAAACATACGAATTTGCACAATTAACTTCGTATGAATTAATACGAATTAGCCAGCTCATAAAATATGTAGAATTTCTCATGAGATCAGGCTGGTTAAAACACATAGCATGACTTTTTTAAGTGTGTTGTGTTGATATTGTTATTTGATTTATAATAAGCTCTGTCACATTATTATCTAGCTGTCACATTAGCTATGGCTGCTGCATATGAAAATGTGTTTGAAATAAAAACATTTATTATTAAATATTGATTTTTTTAAAACGATGTTTCTCTTGTTATTTCTTCACAAATATTTAATTCCATTGCAAAAAATCATAATATGTTGAAATGGGAAAATATGTCATACTTCTGTACCGTCATTCTTAAAGTGAGAGGAAGGGGGCAGTGTCACATCACAACATCAACTGAAGCACATGAGATCATGGAACATTTATTACCCTACCTTTCTCTGCATTTAAGCCAATTTTTGCTCTGAGCATTAAAAACAGGAACTTACTGAGACAGTATTAAATCACACTGGCATTTAATGAAATGGGAAGATGAAGGATTTACTGGCATCGTGTGTGGGACAATCGTTTCATTTCACATCTAAGAATGTTTGGTCATATCTGATAATCCTAGAAATACATCGCCTTTGCCACAATTTTTTCTTTTTGTATTGTTATGGAAACCACAAGAAATACGCAAGGCCAGGAATAACAAGTGACGACTAAGTTCATGAACCAAGGCTCCTGCCAGCACGTTTGGAAGACAGAGAGACCACAACACAACAGAGTCACTGGATTTGGGCTGTGGTTATCTTTAAGCTTACACTTTCCCTGGCCCATGTGATGTAACTCTGAAAAATGCCAAATTCCTGATCATCTCACGGTACACAAAAAGTGCTGTTCCTTTCTCACGACAAAATAGACTTTCTACTGTAAATCTCATATTCAACACTTCTTAAGGAAGAAACATGCACTCTATAAAAGGGTATGTTAATTTCATACACATTGTTTGTGTTATCCTATTGAACACATTATGTGTCGTTTTAACACATTGTGTAATTTTGTGTTAAAGTAACACAAATTGTGTTGTTTTTAACACAACCGTTTAGTTAAATCTAAACTAACCATATTAGGTACATAATTAATTAAATAAACTGTAAGTAACCAGTGTAAAATAAAGTGCAACCAACATTTTGATTATTGTATGGATCACCCCAACTTTGGGGTTGGCTTAACCCATGGTTGGGAAAATATTGGACAAAACCAACTGCTTGGTTATAAATAAACTTATACTGGGTTGTTTCAACCCAAATGCGGGGCTTTTTAAACCCATGGTTGGGTAACAACCCAGTATAGGTTCATTTATAGGTTCACCCAACAGTTGATTCTGTCCAATTTACTCAAATCATCCAAAATTTTTAAGAGTGTAAGATTAAACTTTTCTTGAGATTAAACCTACTAAACTATGTTTATTTTGCAAAGGTTACCCACCAGAATTTATATACTATATTTTAAAGATATAAATAGAGATTCTCTGAAATCAAGCCAGACAACTTATGACACAAACTTAGTAGCCTTGATGTAAATATTTTTAAAGTGTAGGAATGTAAAGCTCCCGTTCTTTCTGTTTTTGAAGCTTTGATTGTGTTTACAGTGCGCAATATAACATGTGTTTATGTTTCACGTGTAAAAAAAGCGGTATTTTTCACACAATTTACTTATCTGTATAGCGCTGTTTTCACTGTCCTCAAAACGGGCTGATGTCTTCCTTGTTCTATCAACATCTCACGAATTTCCATGGGATTGTCACAGATTTTTTTGCTCATTTTCCGTGGCATTCTCACGGATCTCCGCATTTTTCCATGGACCTGCCATGGACTGTCTTTTTGGTAACTCAACAGTTTTGTCCTATTTTCTTACAATTGTCGCTTCGGTTTAGGGTTAGATTTACATAATGACATCCCTACCCAAACCCAATTCTAACCCCAAGACAGTCGACAATTGTTTAAAGTTTAGAAAATATAAAAGAATAAAGCAGAAAAAAATTGTATAAACCAATACTTAAAGTGATATACTAAGGCAAACACCAAATTTAACCCATCTGTGAGAATGCCACGGAAAAATTCAGTGACTATTTTACGGAACTTTGTGAGGAAGTCCCTCCTTCAGAAATACGTAACAAGTTCTGATTGTGTAATTTGTTTATGGTGTTGTAATTCGATAGCAGCTTCGCTTACCGTTAGCTTAGCTGGCGACTGACGTATTCCTGTTTTGTCAAAAAACTGTTCTAGTTACGTCATTAAAGCAGGGAATAGAGGACTGTAGGGAACTGGCCGTTTGCTGTAGGCTTTGAAAGGCAAATTCAGTTAAAGAAAATAATTCGCCTGGAAGTGAACTTTGAGCTTTATCATTTTACAAGTATTATTTGTCCTATTATAGCAACATTACATACTAACTAGGGTTTAAACAATGGGATCAGAATGAATGTGACCTTTAAATTAAAAGTTGAATTATGTAAAAGAAAGAAAAATACTGGTTATGATTTTCCTTTTCATCAAGACAAAATACACTTTTTTTAATAACATCAAAGTCACTGATGTGACACAAGAACAATATGGTTTAGAAGTTTGTAAAAGCATTGTGAGCGACCTTAGATGATAAATACAAAATTGCATGCAAATCAATGGTTTTGGTGGAGTTAAATAAAATCTTAACTTGAATCTAGATGTAAAACTGCTTCTTGTAACACTATTTAGTGTTAGTATAAGTGTCTTTGGGAAGGAGAATTTGGGAGAAATTGTCAAAATTTGTTGTTGTGATGATGTATGGTCTCTTATCTCTGTTCACTTCAAGGCAGAAATATATTAACATCAGTACAAGTGGGTTTAGGACATTTGTGCTCCTAAATACAAACAAAAAGGAATATTCCTTCTACTTTCCTTGGATCACTTTTGGTATATATTTCAAAGAAACACATCTTTTTCTTATTTATTATTGTTTAAATACTGAAAATGACTGCTAATATCAACAATTATGTTAAGTGTGGATTAATCCCTCCCATCATCATTGTAGTTGTGTTCTTTCACTTTTTATTTTTCTTAGGGTTTGACACAGGGTCTTTGAGTGAGAGGGTGGAGTGTTTTGAACCTGGAAAGTACACAGTAGTTTAACTGTTCCCATTTTGGTTTCATTTATTTTGGACTTTGGTGAAACCCTGGTCTCCTAAAGCAAAAAATAGTAGTACTTGGACACCTTGAATTTTGTAGTAACAGCTCATTGAATTATTAAACAGGGACCACATTATGCGTGCATGTATATGCTTGGCCAAAGTTTAAGATTTTATACTTTGTAAGGTTATTAGACTGTCAAAAAAAAGGTATAAAGCTGTCACTGGGACAGTACCCTTTAAAAAGCATTTAGGTACAAATATGTACCTTTGAAGTACTAATATGCACTTTTTGGGTACGAAAGGGTACTGTCCCAGTGACAACTTTTGTACCTTTATTTCTAAGAGTGTAAAATGACATTTTTATTTTGAGCAGCAACAGTGTCGGCCTTGGATTTTGATTTACAGCAGGTCTGTACTGTAGCTACACAATCTTATCTAATGTTCATATTGCCTATAAATGACAGGAACACTGTTCTCTGTCACAGCTTCATCAAAGTTATTTGAAATGCTCCATGTCCAATATCAGAAATGACTTAAGAGTGAAGTAAACACAAAGGAATTCTTATCCCAGCTGCTCCAGTTTATAAACTTGGCTATCTACTAAAGAAAAACTGTAGGCCACTTGTCCTGATGAAACTCTTTCACATACCAAACATTTTCACAATTGCTTCACAGATGTAAGACACTTTCCTTATAGCTGGCAGGAATTTAATGCATTGCATTGCCTAAATCACTCATCTTCTCTGTCCGGACAAGGATTTCCTACCAGTTTGCAGGAAATGTGAAAAAACTCTATTTATGTTGTATCTCTGGGACACAAAATGTGTCAATTGTAAGTCATGACAATGTGGGGTGAACACATTTTTTCCTTTGCAAATAAAAATCCCACTAAAATGAACTGAACTGAACAGCTTCAAGTACATCTTTCTTATAATATTTAAATAACATAGATGAAAGTTTGATGAATATGGAGATTTATTTTAAGAAGGTTCACTTACTGCATGACATGATTAAGTGAATGTTACCATACAAAATTTCTGAATATAGAATTCAGAATACAGAGACATCATTAGGAAACAAACGAAAACAAGAATAAATTTGAAAATGATCGCATTTCCTTAAATGATGATCAAATGCATTGCGTTTTCAACCTAGTATGAACCAATGGCCCATGAGTTGTCATGCACAGCTGTCTTTTTTGGATGGCTGTGAACTTTCACAACAGAATGAATAACGTTGGACCATTGGGTGCCTGTAACAAAACTTTGAGAGGTTTTACAGGTTGTTTTTCTGGTAAAACAAATTTCATAAAAACCATAAAACTTTTGACAGTGTTAGTATTTACTGTTGTATGACAATTTTTATACCGATAGGTATAATAAAAAAAGTGTCTCGGCAAAAAGTCCCTTATTGATCCCTCTCTAAATGTCCATCTCATTATAGTGGGGAGATCATTCATTATACATAATACTATTTAAACATGAGTCAAAAATGTTATTGTTGAAAGGATCAATCAAAAGAATTCAAAATTCTATAGTATAATTTTGCTACAATGTTTCCACTCTTTGAAACAACATTATGCATTATGAATATTGGACTTTTCTACAGTTTACCAAAACATATCTGCATAAGTCACATTGGAAAACATGTACTGTAAATGTTATTGTTTTAGATGACAAAATACTAAAGCAAGTGGCAAACAAATGATACTAGAGTTTTTATCAAACTCAAGCTACATGTATTACAGTGAACAGACATTTTTGTGTCATGTTCTGCTTAAAAACTGTGCTTTTGCGATTTGTCTTTCTGTAAAATAAATGCCACTTGGTTTGATATTTTGTTATCTAGTGGAAAGACAATACAGATATTTTTAAGAGAGGTGTCCAAATCCTTTTGGTATATAGAGCACTGACACATAGCAATGTTTGCACCAATTAGTTTCAATAAGATTTAGAAGAAAAGGTCCTTACCTATACATTGGGTCAGATGTTTTAGCTTTAAACAATAAACATTCCCTTTTTGTCTAACATATATGAATATATACACATATTATATACATACATACATACACTGGTATATAAAGTACAGATACTCTTCGATAATTTAATTTCTGCCATGTTTAACCATTCAAATTTTAAATTCTTTCAGCATGATTATACGTTTTCTGACTTAAAGGCGGAGTGCACAATGTTTGAAAAACGCTTTGGAAAAGGAGATGGGCCGACTACCAAAACACACTTATAGCCAATCAGCAGTAAGGAGCGTGTCTACTAACAAACATCCTTGCCGGGTTGCGTATGTGTGGGGCGGGTCTTTTAAAAGAAGGTCCAGATTCTATTGGGGTAGGGGCGTGTTTGTTTAGGTGATTTCAAATATCAGCATTGGCTTTCAAACATTGTGCACTCCGCCTTTAAGGTCATGACACATAGTTTGTTATGTCATTACAATGAAGACCACGAATTGGATGTCCTTAAAAATAGTCTGTTGTTCGTTATCTTAGTTTGTACTATTATATTTATTTATTGTGTTTTAGCACAGTGGCATCAAATGCAACCCGATCGACCTTTAAATAAAAAAGGTGTTAAGGATTGATTCTAAATCCCTGAAAACACATTACAAAAACATTAAATAGCCTCACACGTGAGGCTTGTGTTGACACAGGGACCAAACCTGTCTTTAAGGCACAATGTTGCTCCCCGTTTCAAACTATTGTAAATTACATAACCAATTAAACAATGACATGTGTTTGTGTATGGAACATCATGTTGAGTAAATTCATATATGATGTAATGAGTTACTGGGCTATAGGTCTATCCAGCTTTACACAAATATTTAAAGAAATAGTTCACCCATAAAATGAAAATTAGTCCAGCTCTTTTCAGCTTTATAATGGCATTAGATGGTGCCCCATTTTAAATCTTCCACAAACTGCATCGATCAAAAACTAATCCATATTTAAAGTTCTTAAAAGTCTTCAGAGGAGAAGCAATGTTTTTTTTGTGAGGAAACAATTCTATTTCAAATTTTATAAACTACATCCGTAATTGCATTTATGAGAAAGTTGAGGTCAGGTGGAAGGTTGGCGGAGGGATGCACTTTTTTGGAGTTTTAATAAGAGGGCACTATCCAATTCGATTACAAAGCTGAAAAGAGAGGATATTATAGCTCTGCCTGTGTTTAACCGAAAGAAGAAACTCATATACACCGAGGATGGCTTCAGTTTCAAGAATGTTTTTTTTTTATCTTAAACTATTGCTTCTATGTAGTCTTACACATTACTCACAAAAAGTTAGGGATATTCAACTTTCGGGTGAAATTTCGCAATGCACCTAAAATGCACTATAACCTTTACATGTAAACTAATTTGACATTTCTATTCAAATGCCCTTCTTTCATGATATATCATCACTGTAGCATGAACTTCTTGCATTTTTTATAATTTTTTTCCTGAAAGTCGAATATCCCTAACTTTTTGTGAGTAAGTATATTTAAAAATAAATGTCCTTTTCATTATTTTCTTATTTTATGATTTTACTAAAGGTAGGAATGGTCAAACTTTAGCACAAATTTTAGAATTTTGCACATTTTGTTATCTTGAAGCTGCAATCTGTAACTTTTTTGTTTAAAAATATTTACATGGTTACAAAAATCCATTATTGAACAAGTACAACATATCAGTATTGAAGACTGTCTCCTTACCTTATTCCGATGTTAAGCTTATAATAATGAGTGCGTTTACATGCACAGAATAAGTGGATAACTATCAAAAATCTGCTTATTATAAAAACTTTTTCATGCGTTTATGTGCAAATCAATAAACCAGCTATGCAGACAACTGCGTCTACATGGGAGATTTGTCAGGTTTCTCGCAGGTAGTGACGTCATCGCCTATAGTACATAATAGCCGATCGAAAACCCGACGGCATATCTGTCTTAAGCTATATTGTTTTATCTCTTTTCGTGTCTCCAGAACCTGTAAATATAACATTATTTTTTATTTTCGCAGTTTCTCTGCCAACTGCTTTAGTCGAGCGGTGACTTTTAATGTGTTACTTTGCGCTTACTTCCGTGTCTGACGTTTATCTTTAACACGCGGAGACATGCGCACATGGACAAAACCGTGAGAAAGCCAGTTAACGTGTTTACATGCCACACGAAATCGGTGTAATGAGCAAAAAAACTACCTGTGCCGATTGGTTTTTGTTTACGCCGTTTATGGGCTTTCCCCGATAAAAAAAAACCTTTTACGAGTTTACATGACCCCACATGTTATCAGTTTATTAAACATAATTGGCATAAAACTGTGCATGTAAACGCACTCATTGATTTATAAGTTTAGCTGTCGGGTCAGATTTTGCATAAAATAGTCAGTAATTTCTCAACAAACGTAAAGGTAAGCGTGTAAAGTAACCTGCAATGTTATGTTTCAAACAGAGATGGCGATAGAGAGGCAAAAGTTACGGATTGCAGCTTTAATTCTATTACGATTAGCAAGTTTACAATTGGCCTGCTAAGCAATTATAAAGTAGACAGTTACATATAAATATAGTACATGTTGTGTTGAATCTCATAATACCCAATTTGTTAATACAATTTGCCATCCAGTTTGACTGATAATTATGTTCAATCGTGATATGTGTACAAACTACGTCTATATGTTCAATATTATGGTTAGATTCTCCACACTGAAGTACTGTTTGTAGGTGATCATAATGTGAAAGACGGGTTTTTGATTGGGGCCTGAATTTTGCACCTTGCTATATTTTAACACGACTTTATTCTTCAGTATTTCATATGGTCAATTAGAGCTACCAAGGCTTGGATGCACAGACTGTTGGCTTTATTGGTGAACATGGCATTATAGGATGAACCTGCAGTGCAAAATAAACTATGCAACAACAAAAGAAATCAAGCCAACATTCAGTACTTTGCATAGTTCACCTCATATTATTTCCCAGTGGTCCCTCAAGTGCACTATTTCTTATTACTTAACAAAGCAGATTCACTGGGCACCACATCCTTCACTTTAACAACTGCTGTACAAGACAAGACAATTCATGTAACACCTTGATTTACAACAGTTTCATTAACAATTACAACTAGCCTAAATACTCATCTAACCGTTTCATCCTTAAGGCATTACAGAAACAAATACAATTTGTGTTAAATCCCTTCTGGATTAGCCTTTAAATAGTTCAATATAGTGTCAAACATCATTGTATAGCCAGAAAAAACAACAACTTCATAAGCACAAACAAGTCTTTTGCTGATGAAAATACCTTCACAGTCACTTTCTTGCTTAAACTAAGAGGATCCTTGCCCCCGTTGAACCTCAGACCACTGAATGGTCATTATGGTGAGCTCCGCTAAGGACCGTATGGTTGATGGAGGACGCAGATCGGTCTGAACCCTCCGCCGTACCGTTCACGTTCTCCTGCCGTTGACAGCACAGGATCTGTTTGAATGTGACGCTCATCTCCTTGTCCCGGTAGGAATATATGATAGGGTTCATGGCAGAGTTGAATTCTGCTAAAAGCAGGAAGAATTTCTCGTAGGTCAGGACATTGCATTTAGCGCACACCACATCTAACAAGAGGAGCACCAAACCAGGCGTCCAGCACACAATGAAGGCACCTAAAGAATGGGAGAAAATACAGAGAACGTGTGAGTATTTAAAATTTTAAATAGTTGAGTCATTACATTGTATTATGTTATGAGTACAATCAACTTTATTATTAAGAGTTTAATATGATGAATTCCTCACACCATCTAACCATTGTTCTTTGTCCTACAAAAAACCC
The DNA here is from genome assembly GCF_027580225.2 of Misgurnus anguillicaudatus. Lineage (NCBI taxonomy): Eukaryota > Metazoa > Chordata > Actinopteri > Cypriniformes > Cobitidae > Misgurnus > Misgurnus anguillicaudatus. The sequence continues at coordinate 12,509,808 of NC_073348.2, forward strand.
CATTTTAAGGCGTTACAGGTGACACAAATGCTGTGTCGAAATGGTAGGCAGCATAATTAGATCATAAAAAAATCAATCACTGATTGCATTGAGACAGTCTTGAGCCCTTTACGGAAAATGCATCTGAGATTTGTCCGGGATCATTTTGATTTTTGGTTCATTTACACTGCCAATGATTTTTCGGAATGCTATGTGAATGAGGTTTTGGTTAAATAATTAATCCAAGAAATATTGTTTTTTAATGTAAGTATCAGTAATAATCCACATAGTTGAAATACATTTTATTTTCACAATATCTATAATATATGAAGAGTTTGGTTCCAAAACGCAATAAATCCATTTTGACTAATTTCGGTAAAAACGTGTTTTCTATACCAAGAAAGTGGCAAAATGAAAACCACTATTTTCTGTTACAAACTTTCACATAGCATGTTTAGGTTATAAAAACATAAAAAAATTTAATCCATGACTTGATTTTCAAAGATTTATTATAAAAACGAATTATTTTTTCCACAAAATGCAATGAATCCATTATTTTTTTTTTCAAAATGCTCAAAATGCTTTTTTTTTCAAAATAAATCTATTAAATCAATATATAAATGTGCATTCATCTTTGCCATTTTATATTCATTTAGTTAGAACAGTGGTATACACTGACTAAAAAAATAAACATTAATGGCATTAATCAAAACACTTACTATGTCATATTAAGAACACTGTCATTGCTGCGGTTATAGCGATCAACTGTAAAATGTTTTGGTCCTGCTCGATTTTCGTTGACTTTGAGTATAAAAATGGAAAGTTTTCATAAGATCCCCTGGGGTCAATGTGTTAGCATGAGAGCAACTTGATACTGTTGGGAGAACAAGCACCCGTCTCCCGAGTGCCTCTCGCGTAAATTATTCGATTTTGATTGCTTACGTTTCTTTCCCATCACAGAAAATCACCACAGGTTTATCAATCCCATTAAAGTATTATTTTGTTTTTGTTTGTTTGGTGATTACGAAGTACAAAGTAGATGAGGAAAACTAGGACTTTGTGTACTCCACGCGTCGCCATTGTTTGTTTTCAATGCGTGGAATGTTGCGCTGTAATTTGTGGAGCGGATTTATTGCATTCTGTAGAAAAAAAGAAGTGGCGTTTATCGCGTTTTGGGATAAAGGGAGAAAAGATGACAGAATAACACGGCAGATATTGTATTTTGCGTAAAATTAAGAATTTTCTTTTAACTCTTTCCCCGCCATTGACGAGTTATCTCGTCAATCTGCAATAGCGCTCTAACCACCAGGTGGTGCTCTTTTCCGCAACTTATTAAAACGGAAGTATTGCCTTGGGGCAAACAGCTGTATGTCCGTGTATGTTTTAAAGATCGCGCTGCATCTGATCTCAATCAAAAGTCCTTCACAAAAATGGAATTATCTCAAATTATATCAAAATTTGGTGTTTTTGATGAAACCTACACATATTTGAGAGGTGATAAAAACAGAACACATGAATGTAGGATGAAACTGATTTTTTGTTTGAAAGCAGAGGGTCTGTTCTTTTATTTAATATATTGTATGTTTATATATTTAAAAAGGAGCATTTTCTGGAAGGCATTAAACTTTTGTGAAAATCATGAAAAATGCTGGCAGTGAAAGAGTTAAATACTGACCTGATATAATACTGATTTTGGCAGTAACTCATTTTTTTAAAATGGCGTTTATCGAGTTTTTGAACCAAACTCTTCATATATTTTTTTTTAAATAATACTGTTTATTACTTTAATAAGTAAAACATAAAAATACAATTAACAAAAAATCGCTGTCTAAAAGTGATATTTTACAAGGCAGGAATACATTTGTAAAAGTCCCGCTCTTTTAGTCAAACACAGCTGCTCATGACTAGTTTACATCACTAGAAAGTTATGCAGAAACTCTCAGGAGTTAGATAAACTGTTTCCAGCACAGCTTTGCCACATGTCTTGCTCTCGCTGAACAAGCTCACCAGAGACGTTCACCCGGGACTCGACCTTTTGTTTTCGAAATGAGAGATTTTGTACGTCAAAGATTTCATTTCCTTCATAAAGGTCTCTGTACTTAAAAGCCCCCTATATTTTATTCAAAAACCTGATGGCACCCATTCCCATATCCTAGTATTTTTGAGGAACCAAATACAGTAGTAATATCCTGGAACAGTGCAGAGGACTTTGAAAATTCTAATAAGAATTTACACATAACAATTACAATTTAACAATAGTTACATTTGTATAATTTCAAAACTACTCAGAACTGGTAGACATAAGTAATCAATCATCTGCCATGTGCAATACAGCTATTAAAGGGATAGTTCACCCAAAAATGTCAATTCTGTCATCATTTGCTCACTCTCATGTTGTTACAAACCCGCATACATTTCTTTGTTCTGATGAACACAAAGGAAGATATTTTGAGAAGTGTTTGTAACCAAACCGATCGTGTACCCCATTCACTTCCATAGTAGGAAAAAAGAATACTATGGAAGTAAATGGGGTCCACAAACGGTTTCATTACACTTCTCAAAATAAATGTATAAAGGTTTTAAACAACATGAGGGCGAGTAAATGATGACAGATTTTTTTCATTTTTGGGTGACTATCCATTTAAATATATGGAGAACTTAGGATCACAGTAAAAACGTGTTATAATGACCATTTTGGTAATGTAAATCCAGCTCTTCATACAACTATCTACAAATAAATGTGTGACATGCTGAGGTAGAATTTTATTAGAATTTAGGCTACTGTGTTACAAAATGTTTTATTGGAAATTTTTTTTTTTTAATTATTCAACTATATTCAGTCAATCCTCCATTTTGTGTGAGACCAAACATCTTAAAATATAGCATTAAAAAGTTGCACTTTGATTTAGTTTCAGAATAAGTTGTGAGAATGGATTCATCATCATAAAGCTATTTCATATAAACAGCTCAGAAAGCTAATTTAAAACAGAGATTACTAAGAATCTAGTTGTGTTGGAAAGGGAAAACCTGAGAAACATGACTAGATGCAAAAAAAACCTTCTTAACGGAATAAGATAAGATCACAAATCTAGAAAATGCTTTATATAGATAAGCATGACATGTAACCAAGTTATTAATATTATCAGAAATGTTACTGTTACTGTAAAAATGTACATCAGTTTTTTATTTGACACTATTTTGCATCAGCTTTTACAGGTAAAGTTAAGCATATAAGTCAAATCTAGTTAGGCTATATGGCATACAGTGACTGAATGGTTTACTTATGAAAGTGACTGACTGTATAAGAAAAGCCTTACATTGTATATGTTGAAAATACCAAAGAGGGCAGCTAAGAAAAACAGTTGAATGCTGTATAATAATACGGTTAAACCTCAAGTGTCAAGATTAAGAGAGACCAAATTTACACAATATTCAAACCTAGAGTTGATAGCATTACAATAAATCAACAAAACTAAAAATAGGCTGAAACTAACTAATTAAACTGTACATAAAGCTTTTGTAAGCCTCACTCCAAAAAATGCTCAGTCCACACTCCAAAAAACGTCCATTTAGCCATAGATTAAAACAAACCAGCATTTTTAAAGTGTACATCTTTTGTAACTTTATGAAAGAAAAAACATCAATCAGCGCAACATTACTTTGTATTTTTTATGTGCGAAATAAAGTAAAACAAACAAGTAAGTTTAAGGGGAGTATACAATGACAGTGTCATAAGTCGTTGGTGAATTGTGATATCACATCTAATGTCTTGCTTTCCATGTAGCATGCTAATATCAGGTTCGGAAACGGATACATTTACTGCAATTTGTTAACTAATATTTATATAATCAAATTTGTTTGATTTATAATAGAATTTGAAGCTAGTTATACAAGGATTGAACGCAATACAACAGAAATGTGATTTAATCAAAGGTCTTTTGGGGGAAACTGCAACTGGCATTATCCCGACATGATACCTCCTCACACATATCAGCTAACAGCTGGATCAAATAATTCCTGAATTTGTGTATTATGTAATGGCAATTACTTGGATGGATAACTCTATGTACACTCTGTGTGTTTGATGTGAGAATTCATCCCATATTTTTCAGACATGCAAGTACCCAAATGTTTTGAGACCTTGAAATAATCCGAGCAATATGAAATCTGAATCACTGTAGCTGTGACTTCATAAAAATACACTCCGGATTGACAGTAGAGTTTTAAATGCACATTAACATTCACGATTCGAAAATGTAACTTTTGGTGCCAGTTGTAGTGCACCAATGATACACTTCATCTAAAAAATGGCACAGTTTTATTTTGGTTTGAAATGAATCAGCAATAGTGATATTGCATGATGTGATATAAAGGCATACAAGACACGTCATCCACATTAAGAAATTGGCTAAGTCTATTAAAAGCCCCCATCCGCTATTAAAGTTCAGCTCTGTTGCTGTGTAAGCACTTAAATTGGCAGCTGCTCAAAGCTTTGCTTCATCTTTCAATTTATTACTTCCGGAAAAAGGCCCATTAACACCATTGGGCACAATGACTAGGGTGTTTAGTAGTTGCAATAGTTACAGGGTGAAAAACGTAGTATGTTGTATTTATGTTGTACTCGTCTTTTCGTTGGTCCAAAAGCATTGGTTCGTGAAGACTACACACAGTTATTCTTGGATGGCTTTCCCAATACATACACGTTTGTTTCATCGACTAGTTTTAAAACTAATATTACTCGGTTGACTACAGAACCACTGAAATAAATGCCTTGTGCTGTCACATGATCAACCTTGACTCATGTGAGATAAGCTCTTTCAACAAACATCCTCCTTAACATTCAGTTCCAGAAATCCTACGCACCCACAAGCACAATGCCTGCAAAACACACGCTGACTTTCTGGCTAAACTGACAACAGACGTGGCCAAATGTTTGTGGTCAAAAATATGCAAGGGGGAGATGGGAACTCAGCAAGCTGGTCACACCTGTGGAAGTGCTTAGTGCATACTTTGCATAGTTAACTGCAGATTCGGGAGTGAAGGATTTGGCAGACGAGTGGTCATTTGTTCTACCCTCCCTGTTCAGACAGCGCTTCCTGTGGACTTTCTCTAAATTTCGGCACATTCGGTCCGGACCAGATATCGCTCCGAATATTTACAGTGAGAAGTATGCTGATGAGAATTTATTCTTTGTGGTCACATTAAAGCACTTTTTCATATCTGAAACTGTCAAAAGTCATGTGACAATCAGTTTGTTTAACACGCTAATTCATGCTTGGTCTCTATTTATTTAGGTACAAAAAAAATATTATTTAAAAAACTGAACAGTCGGAGCTGATGGTTTGCTGGACGGTGCTCCGACGTGTGGTGCGGGCGCGCTTCTGCTTGCCCGGCTTCGAGTCCCGGCTCGGGGTCCTTTGCCGATCCTGTGCCCCCCTCTCCACCCTGTACTTTCCTTTACTCTATCAATAAAGGCAAAAATGGCCCAAAAAATATATTAAATAAAAACTGAACCCCGATTAAATGTGCTGTACATATACAATTCAAGATAAAGCTAGTAATGCTGATAATGCAAACAACATTCAGAGAAATAAAAGTCAAGATTAGCAAAAATGCAGAATGCAACACCCTGTTATTTAATACCACATGGATGTCTTTTCTTGATGGGAGAAATAGAAAGTCATTCAATGATTTCATCGCCCCTTCACTGTTATTCAAATCTACTTCATACGCCCTTGAATAACTTTCAACAATACATGAGTCATGCCTCTGACGAGCAACAAAAATGATATCATTTTGGGTTGTGGAAGTTATTTGTAACACAGTGTGTCAATGGTTCCTAAAGTGCTCTTTTGATGGGTACAGTATGAAAACTAAACTGTACTGCTACTAAGATTTTACACAACAAATCTTATAAAACTTCCTACATCACTAAACTAACTTGAGGTCATAATACACGCAACAACAGCAAGTTGGGAAGTTGGACACAAGCACACAGGGATAAGAAATGGTTGTTTTATATTAAAGGGGTAATAATTTGTAGTTTGTAGAGGTTGCTAGTCCGAGGTTTCTGGCATCACACATTTTAATTAGTTTACCTTTTCATTTTCCACACGTGACCCATTATGATTGGCCAACCTAAATCTTTTTTATGAATCTATTCATTTTGTAAGAGATATTATCAAAACCAACCTGAGCTTTAAAATTTCAACAAAAGTTTAATTTGTTTTCTGCTTGTATTTGATTCTCACAAGCCTTTAACTCTAGATATTAAACATAAAACCTAAAAGATTAATAAATCTGAAATCTTGTGGCTTCTTGAAAGGAGTTGTTACATTTCTTACACTCATAAAACAACATATGCTGTATCTAGTTAATCAGACACATTTCTGTGTTATTTTTAAAACAACATACGTTATGTTGTTTTAACACATCTTGTGCTGTCCCTTCCTGTGGCTTCTTGAAAGGAGTTGTTACATTTCTTACACGCTTAAAATGAATGTGTTAAAACAACACATGTTGAGTCTAGTTAAAGACAACATATTTAATGTGTTGTCCTTAACTAGACACATCTCTGTGTTATTTTTAAAACAACATGCGTTGTGTGGTTTTAACACATCTTGTGTTGTCCCTTCTATTTATCTGAACATAAAATCAACATGAAATGACACATAATGTGATAAATGGGACAACACAAAACAATGTGTAAAAAATTAACACATCCTTTCTAAAGTGTAGTGATACAGTTTTATCTGGTGGATCCAATGCTATATCTCATGGCAATTTGTAAGTAATTTATAATGTGGCTAATTCATATTAATTTGTACAACCACATTCGCACATTTTGTAAACGTTAGGATTTCGATATTGTTTTGTATAATAATCATATGTCTTTGTATGAGCCAACTTGTAAAATGCATACGAATTCTCGTGAGATCAGGCTGGGTGGATCATAAACCTGCTGAAAGCATCCCATGAATTTGCGTTGACCATACCATATAATCTATTATTTTATATTGTATAGACGGTTTCAGCGGTAACAACATAAACACGCGGCTTTCGTGGTCATCACGTAACTCCCGGTAAACTCTGCAAAGAATAAATAACAACAAAGTCCTTTTAAAGTAGTTTATTTATATAACAAGCTAATTAAACAACACGTAGATTACATAGGAACCCAAAACATTTGTTATTTTCGACGAGGTATTTGTTGAAGAGTTCAGTGTCAGCAACTAGTCAGACCATTAAACAAACAGAAACCGGAAGTAAAGTTCGGATCAGATGCTTATCGCGTCATCGCACGTGCGCCTGATGAAACGGTCTATATACTACAGTATAATATTTACAATTCTCCCATTTTCTGTGTTTTTACAATGCAACATTTAAAAAAGCCCTATATAAATTAAATAAACTGTTGAATGTCTATAGGCACTAGAATATCATAGATTTGTTTTTATTAAGGTCACTCCCCCCACCCAGAACAACCCCTGTTTAGGGGGTCTACATTTTTGATGAAATTAAATTATCTAGTTTAATCTTGTGTAATTCTGTTACTTTAAAAGATGAAGACGAGTACCTCTAAAGGATTGTATTATTTAAAGTGAAGTACACAGTTCAATACCTCTCTTTTCTCCAGTGTGAGGTCACAGCCTACAATCCATGCTTTCATGCAGGCCCCCCGCTCACCATCCACCCCAAAGCTTCAAGCTCTGCCCGAACCGAACAACAACAGTACTGTTTCCGCTGCAGCAGGATTCTGCACAGTGACTGGATCCTTTTTTCCGAGCCAGACTTCAGCGGGCTAGCCAGCGAGGCATGACACTGATGCAGTGCATGGCAAACGCTGGAACTGGACACAACACCACTGTGACGGGCACTCAGCTGAAGACCACTCAACGGCTACATTGTTCATCAACACCAAGTCAGCACAATGGAGTGATGGGTAACACATTGCATTGAGGCATTTTGGTTTTAAAAGTTCATGGTCTGTTGCTGATTCTGAATAACGGATTTTTCCATACGGGAGCGTGTGGGAAGTACGTAATTTCTTTATGTAATCAGGAAAGGATCTCCCTCGACAGGGAAGACGTGGAATCTTGCCAAAACATAATTAGCGATCAGAGAAAATGAATTGATCCCCAGTGCAAGTTTATACATTTCCAGATGACATCATTAAAGGACCCGTTCTCATAGAACATGTGCAATTTGGCTCCATGATGCTAATATCATCTGTCGTATCACAATGCGGACACTAGTTGTACACCAACTACAATGTATTATTGTTTCATGTGGGTTTTTATTTAGAAATTATGTGGTGGACAAGAGAACTGACCTTTACGAGGTTTCCCAGCCTCTTAAGATAAAATTAAATATGAGCTGGATAGTTTATTTGTTAAACAAGTTATTGCGGCTTTGGACCATCTGCTTATCATTGCACTATTGTAATAAAGGACAAGATAGCATCTGTAAATAAAAAGGAACTGCATGAGAATGACTTCACACTGGACACTACGGCTATGTTCGGACAACAGTATGCCATGTAGATACTTCGCAAAGTATGCAATTGTTTGGATGTGTGGAATGCCCAATCTATGATTTGCCACTTAGGAAAGATTTTCCAATCTGAGGAATACCATAACCTACAATCCAATGTGGTCAATAGGTGATGTATCGACTACCAGTTGTACTGGCTCTCCTGATTTTGCCAAGTGGTTGATGTCCTCAAGACAACATTATGTTGACCCTTGGACAACATTTTAACCAGATTTCAGAAGTTTACAGTTTGTTTTAAGTTTAAGATAACAATGAGGATTAGCTGCTTCTAGACCGTTGTTTTTTACTAATCATTTCCCTTTGATTTTAGGATTCAGTTATGGTTAGGGTTGGGGTTGGGGTGAGAAAATTTTGTCCATGGGTCACCAAAATATGTTGTCCTGAGGACATCTCTCACTTGGCAAAATCAGGTCGAGCCAGCAGCACCGCTGAGGCATGCTAACCAGCCAAACCAAACCAGCCTTCTTTAGGACTACTAGGTTTTAATACTGCATTTTTAGTTGTGTAGTTTAATATTTTGCAATAATTTTGCAATAATAGGCCATTGCTGGTCACAAATCAATAACAATAAAGAACCTTAATGAAACTAAAAGCAAAACTTACCCAACACAATTGCGACCGTCTTCAGCAAGCTCATCATAGTGTCCCTGTTGCGCCGTTGACCTGAGCTGTGCCGGGACATCCTCATGGTCCGCTGGCGTACGTACATGAATATGTGAGCGTAAAGAACAACCATCACCACGAACGTGACCAGGTTAAAGATCGCCCAGAAGCCCAGATAGGAGTTGCTGTAGAGAGGTGCCATGTTGGAGCAGGTCTCAATGGCACAGATGCAGTTCCAGCCCACGCTTGGAATGGCTCCCATGACAATGGACATGGTCCAGATGATTACGATAACTACGACTACTCGCCGATTACTCATGCGGGTGTGGAGCTGCATGCGGAACACGGTGATGTGGCGCTCGATGGCTATAGCCAGCAAGTTCGCGACCGAGGCCGTTAGGCTCGTATCGATGAGGCCCTGCCGCAGTAACCATGTGCTGACCGTCAACCTTCTTGTATTGGGTCCCGTGTTGAACATCAAGTAGAAATAGGCGAGTCCCGCAAAAAAGTCAGCAGCTGCTAAATTAGCCATTAGGTAGTAGATTGGAAAATGAAATCGGCGGTTGATATAGATGGCCACCATCACAAGCAAGTTAGCGAGCATGATAAAAATGCATACGGTAATCCCGAGTCCCATGACCAGCTTGCTTACTGCATTCCATTCTGTGGCAAGATACTTCTCACTGCGATTATAAAAGAAGGCTATGGTTTCATTGTAGTAGCATTGTCCGTCACCCATCCTGAAAGGTTGTGTTTTTGCAAAAACAAAAAAAGCGTCAGAGAATTTCACTAGGTTCTAAATTATTTATGCAGTGTAATGTCACATTGACAACACACTCAGTATACTTGCTGCTAAGATTTTTTCAGATACACTTGATTCAGAGGCACCAGCGCAGTAATTCATTCATTATTAAAGTGAGAGCATTTGAAATGCATGGAAACAATTCTTCTACCTAAATAAACTACTAATAGGCCCTTCAACAGCTTTTTTACTATGGACAGCAACAAGCGCTACCATTGATACATGCATTTTAACGTTCCATTTCCATATGGTCCTCCTAAATGAGCATCATACCTCATAATATTGAGCAGGAAGGACCAATTAAACAAGCACATGCTAGTGACTTGCATAAACACACAAACACACACAATGGTAGTCTGTAGCACTGGCTTTAAAGTCTCAAAACAAACTATTAAACACATCTGTACAGGACTTCATTTCAATTGGCCAATTCTCCCATCCCAAACACCCAGATCAGGAAATCAGCCTCATCTGTGTATTGCAAGAGTCTGACTGAGTTTTTGCAACCTTATTATGTGCATAAGAGCAACCAGTAAAGTTTTGCTTGTTTTTTTTATTTGTCCGAGGTTTAAACTAGGTTAGGCCGCTGCAATTGCATTTGGTGACACTAGTGGTACAGAAATAACGGTTTACAATCCATGTCCTAAGCAATCGAACAAAAAATTTTAATGTAATATTTCCATTACTAAAACTTTCAAACAGACATTTGTTTTTGGTCTCATGAGACCTGTCGCAAGCTCTGCCTATCTGCAATCTATTGTTTACAGCTGAAATGTCAGGCGAGAGTAAATGACCTTTCCACAGTTATTGTGTACTTCTAAACCTATCGTCGCCGCACATTGGTCCATAGTGCTTGCGATACAAGCGGACAGATCCTGTCATTGTATGTAATTGTGTTTTATCATATAACCTCAGGGCTCTGATCTCACTGAACTTAAGGCAATGAACAAAAGCGGTCTGTGCTCAAATGTCTATGAACTTCCTCTCACTTGATGCATTACTCAAAGCCCCACTTCCAGCAATATCATAGCGGCCATCCTCAATGGATAAAGACAGTGGAAAGGAAATTCCAGTTAGGCCGTGACTGAGTGAGTTTGATAACACTGTGGCTTCACGGTGCTGTATCTCCTGCTAAAACCACAGTGCCTGACTATTACTCAAAGTGCATCTGCCAGTCGGAAGAGACTGCTTTATGTTATTTACAGACGGGAGTGCCGAAAAACATGGAGGAATGTGAAAGTCCCAAAAATGTCAAACTGAGGCAAAACATGTTACATGTTACTACACCATTTTAGTCATCCAAAATGTTGACGTCTTTCTTTGTTCAGTCGAGAAGAAATTATGTTTTTTGAGGAAAACATTCCAAAAATTTTCTCATTTTAATAGACTTTACAGTTTTTTACAGACGCTAGGACACATTTCTCAATACTTAGGTCACTTTTGCTAAACTCTTCAAACAGTTCTCCTAACTAACTTTCAGCTTGGCAAAGCAGTTCATTTCACATTCAAAATGCACTACAACTACCAAAACACTTTTTTCAGGTCTCAAATCAACTCATTCTTCCAGAACACTAGCAAAGGTTGACAGCCACAAACACACTTTGTCACCCACAAAACAATGCCCTAAAAACACTAACAACAAATAGCATTATACAATGTTTTCTTGTGTAAAACAAGGACACATCTCTTTTTATAATTCACTGCAATATATGTTACTGGAATAAATCAAACATGATGCAGAATTCTTCAATATTTTATGTCGTTTAATTAATTTTACTATTTTGCCTTGAGTACTTCCAAAATACCATAATTTGTATACACACCATCCACTGATACAGATAGATACAATAGTAATGCTAATCTACTCGGCTGTGGACATTTCTGGCTGGTCCAATTGTTTTTATAGCATTTAATTTTAAGATTTCAAATATATTTCATTAAAATATTACTGTAGAAATGTAGCAAATTGCTGTCTTATTAAGTTTTGTATTATGTTATTGTTTTGAACATAAGTTTAACAGTTTTGAAAACAGTTGTAACCATGTGCAAATTGGTCTGTACGTACAAAGAGTTTTGGCAGTTGTTGTGTCTGAGTGAGAAAAGATTTCATGAAATTTGAGAGATGTAGTCATTGAATGCATTTTGTGCCAAAGCAATGATAATTGATCCTCAGTTTAGCCCACATAGACTTCTGTTGTGCTCACTGTCTGAAGAGTTTTGCAAAAGTGGCCTAAGTATTGAGAAATGTGTCCTAGTGTCTGTAAAATACTGTAATGGACCCCAACACGTAACAGTTTTAATGCAGTTTAAAATCTAAACGATTGTCATTTTTGACAAGAGAAATAAAAAATATGCACTTTTAAACGACAACTTCTCATATATCTCAGGTCATGTGACGCGCCAGCGCGACCTCATGCAATATGTCATCACGTCAAGAGGTCACTGAAGACGTATGCGAAACTACGCCCCAGTGTTTACAAGTGTGGAGAAAGAGGACCGTCCCGACATTGTTGTATGTGGAATGATACTAATTAATGTCTTTGTGTCAGTTTATTGTCCGCAAATATGCGTTTCATATATGTAACACGTGACCTAATAGCACAATTAATACTACAATGTTTTCCCAATTGACTCTTTTTTGTTTACTCTGAATTTTTTTGCAGACCAAAGCGAAGGCAGTTCTGATTTTATTCATTTCAATATGTTGTGTTCCTGTAGCTAAGCTGGTAAATCATTATGTTAGCAGCTTAAAGATCATGGGTTTCAACTAGGGCTGGACAAAACTGACCAAAATTCATATTTCTTTATTTTCTACAAAGTGGAATAAATGTTCACATGCAAGTCAAAGCCACATGTGGGATGTCACAGTCAACTTAAAACAGCATATAATGAAAATAAAATTCAAAGACAGGGTTTTCCTCCCTGTTTGAAAATATACAGCTGCACAACATTCAAGCTGGTTGAGCTTGTGTCTGACCTCAGTGTATGTTTCTGGCACAGCTTCTGATGCAAAGAAGGAGGGTCATATGAAACCATACTGGTATAGATCCTGATGGTGCTAGTTAAAAATACCAATATATTACCAAAACTCGATATACTGCCCAGCTATAAATTGAACACACTGTAAGGACGCACTCACACTATCTAAACCAAACCACGCTTGGGCAAAAAGACCCCCAAAGCCTGGTTTGTTTGACTAAAGTGATCGTTCAGGGCGAGGTTTGGTTAATCGCACCGTGGCAAGATTGCAGAGGTGGGCTGGCTCAGGCGCAGAAGGAGCAGTGTGATCACTACTCGCGCCAGAGTGCGTTTTAAAAAAGATATGTCAATTGCGCAACCACTCACCTTCACCTGCCTTCGTTAAAACTAGGGCTGCACGACAAATCGCACGCGACTGTCACGCGCATCCCGTCAGCAAAGCCAGTTCATTGATAAGTAATAAATCGGCATCAGCTGCTTTCAGATGGAGCGACATTTACTACACAAAGCCTTAGTTCACTGACAAGAGGGGAAATATCGCATTCATAATCGCAGCCGATTCATCCGCGGTTATGAATGCGATTTCCCCTCCGCCTCTGTGTAAATGCCCAACCCAAATGCCGATCCATCTGAAAGCAGCTGATGGCGACTTATTACTAATCAAGAAACCGATTTTACTAACGAGATGCGCGTGACAATGGCATGCAATTAATCGTGCAGCCCAAGTTAAAACCATATGATTTGCGCAGCAGGGTTACGTTAATGTCTGTGCTGCACACGCGACAGATCAGCTAAGCAATATGAAAGGAATGTGAGAGGGCTGTGTGTCATCGTGCACCAAACGACTCTGATTAAAAAACACAGACTTAACATTACGATGGGTTCCAGTGTTAAGAGAGCATTTTACTTCCTGCTTTGTTCAAAACAACCGTATCCTAATGACGAAAGCGCGCCCGGGATCGGATCTATAAAAGTACAGTGTGAGTGCGTGCTTCTGGGGGCGTATGGAAGAGGGGACAATCGTGCTGGGGCATGGTTTGGTTTGGATAGTGAGAGTGCGCCTTTAGTCTATGTGAATAAAAGTGCCTGCCAAAGACATACATGTAACCACGATGAACCAATACACCCATCAATATAGGTTTCACTTGCATTGGCCTGTTTGTTCAATGATATCGTGGAAGCATATTTAAGCAGCAAACAAGTTTGTTTTAACAAATATTTTTACCCATTCATATTTTTGTTCACGCTAAAATCAATCAGAACAAGACCATAATAATCACTTCCACATGGCATTAAACACAAACAATACACAACAATAGTAATACTACACAGACAAACGTTTCTGGGTTAAAGATTCAGTAATAGCACCATCTTAGATCCATTTCAACATTGGTCCCCTGCCTGTTTAAGAATACAATGAAAGCATTGTTCTGCACCTGTCAAAAAGCAAATGTAACCGGATTGTTACAATGAATATATTGTTCTCATTGGTGTAAGTACTGTGAGGCAATGCTGCCAATGTGTTTCAGCCCATAATGTTGCTAATTTATACTCATAATTAAGAAGACATCTGCAAGCTGTTAACAAGTCATAGAAACTAAGTACAGAAAATCAGGTAATGAAGTAGTGGATATTAATATATGGATAATAAATAAGTTTTCATGTCCATTAAAGACTAATGGCAATTCTACAAAACAAAAGATATGAAACAAATATACTATATAGACTATAACCAAAACGTTTTCCTTGTGTTTTTGGAAGATTTCACGTACAGTACAAGACATATTTACACGGAAAAAACAACAAAAAACCCTGTACAGGTCTGCACTACACGTGTTCTCCACAGAGTAATAATAAATGCAAACAATCAAGACGGCAAAGCATCAAGCAACTTTCTTTAGATGTACAATGGTAAATTTACTACTACAAATTACCCTGGACTATCCTCCTTATTGTTGCCGTAAATGTGGGTGCCGCCCACATCTTTAAGCTTTTTTTTGTGTAAGACTTCCGGTGAGCCACTAAAGCTAATGGTAGTGCGAGTGACAAAACTGGCTAGTTAATATTTATTAATCCAAAAAGACAAGCATAATTGGTGCAGTTGCCCTAATAGCTAAAACAAACAAAGTAAATCTCTACAAAACATTTGTTTTGACCATAACACGCACCAAAGCTGAATATGAATGTGGCGTACCCTATGATCTGTGTCCACCATACGTCATACAAAAGCAAGCATTTATGGGGACAGTGACACTAAATGTAGAAAAATGTGAAAATATAAATAAAACATCTTCAGCACAACTTAATAAACAGTATGCAAATAATGATATAATAATGTAAGCAGCAGTTCAAATTTAGCTGTCAGCATTGAAGTTGCAAAATAATTGAATATATCTTCATTTGCTGTATCAGGTCACTTCTTCATTCATTTCATTCATACTAGGAGGCCCCCTTGCTCTTAACTTCATGCGACACTTCACATACCAATTGACGAGTGGCATCGAGCCACAAGAGCCATTCGAAAGCATAACACGCAGTCTGATTTGTCTGTCAGTTTTGTCAGTCGGTCTGTGCAGCTCTGAATACAGTTGACGAGCCTATCTACATGCGTCTTGATAAATGGATATGGTTAAAAGATATCCATCCAGAGCAGAAAAGACAAAGCGTCACAAAGTTAATGCCGAGTTCAGACTGCACAATTTTAGTCCAGATTTTGATTCGCCAACAGGTTTTGAGAAATCTCCGACAAATCACAGGCAAATCGGTGCTCGTTTAAGTGAGTGACAATCACACAGTATGAACTATCAAAGACAGGATCTGAGAGAATCGCAGCAGGGTCGCCGACACCCGTGAAATATCTGGCATGCTAGATATCTGGACCTTTCTGTTATTCAAAATGCCTGTGTAAAATGTGTTCTTACTGAAAATAACATTGACAATGACCTACAGCCAATGAGAGAGCAACATACAGGGCAGCTGGAAGTTCGGGGAGGAGTCTCCCCAAACATTTTCTCCTTCATAATCTTTTCTTTTTCTTATTTTCAATGCATGTGACACTGCCACACAAGACGCATGTTTTAACCGCTCAATATATATATATTATGGTTTTATGTATATTTGAGTTTTAACTAGGTTTTACATGTAGTCTTAGCCATTTTATTCCATTTTATCTCTTACTTTTAATTTGTGTGTATGTCTTTTATTTTGATATGGTTTACCTGTCATGTGAGTGATCACATGACAGGAACCAGGAAGTAACCGTATAAAAGGAAGTAGCATAGAGCACATGGGGAGCATATGCTAAAGCTAATCCACTGCTGGATTGAGGAGTTTCTTTCATTGTGGACTTACCCTTCCAGACATCTTTTGTGGATTACACTATCATTGGATTGTATATACACTGGAGAACACTTTGCACATTTGGACTTTTAGCACGCTTGAACTTTTAGATTGTTTTAGGTTTGGTTTTCTTGTATTCCTTTCTTTTAACAGTCTTAAGTTTTAATGTGTTGTTTTAAGTTCATTGTGATCTTGTAAATACACTTATTTAATTTCATTATAAATGTTATGTTATATTTGTCTGACCTACACATGCCTCTTTGATGTAATTGTAAGCAGGATGACTGAATGATCAAAATCAATGTCAAACCGGCCAAAACAATCAATTTCAGTTGGGGTTGAATAATTTTGAACACAACTGTAACTCTGGCATTTTTTGGGTTAGAAGCCTAATCTTGGTCTTGTTTTAAACGGTTTTTCACTGAAGTGTCTGGAGGTGAAAATGTTAAACAGATTTTTTTTAATAGCAGTTTAAATGTATGTTTAATAATTAAAAATAATGCAGTATATATTACATTTATAAATGAAAGCATAAAAATGTAAATGTTTCAAAAAATAAATAATGTAAACTTGAAGCCATATGTCTCAAGTAGTGGTGATCCAAATTTCAAGTTAAAATCACAAAAAAATGTGGTTTGTGTGACTCTTTTAGTCGTTTTACCAACAAAGGCCACTAGGTGTCAACGGTTTGCTGCATACTCTTGTCACAATTTATTCAATTACTCTCATTGCATTATTATTACTGGTAAAATGTTTTAAAATATGAAAACTACATTCGTAGAGCTTTCCAACAATATATAGTTTGTCAACGTTTTTGAAGATTTATAATAGGATATAGTTTTATGAATATATAATAATTAATATGCATTCCTATGGGGGGGATAGAGAGGGGTTTAGTCTTATAAATATTAGGGGTGGCACGGTTCACAAAACCCTCGGTTCGGTTCGTATCACGGTTCTATGGTCACGGTTCTCGGTTCAGTACGGTTCTTGTTGTTATTTTTTTTAACACTCCAGAAATGTATTATCTTATTAATGTATTAATTATCCATAATTTAGGATACAGTATTAAAAAAAGTTATATCATGTAATCATGCACAAACTGAATTTGACTTTAAGCACATTATTGGGAACATCCCTGAGGAAAGCCAGGCGAGATTTTGACACACCGAGAGGGAAGACATTGATGATTTCAACATGCTTTTCATTTATTTGGCAAAAAAGAGAATGTGTATTGCCATCTACATGAACTTTGTGTGCATTTTTAGCACACAAAGATAACTTGCATTTATCAAAATGCCAACTTCAGTGTAGCTTTAAGATTTATCACTGAGAGGCTGCTTAAATAATGCAGAGTATATGTGGACGAGAGAGAAACATAACGTTTACACCTGTAATATTTAAATCCGTCTCTTTTGTCCACTTTTGACCCTGATTACTTTAAGGGGCAGTTTATGAAATAAGATCGCGCAACTTTCACACGCTAGCAAAATGAAACTACGCAAAAATCAGTCGCTTTCGTTTTATCAACGAAAGGCTAAAAATAGCGCTGAATACGAAAAGACGTAAAAGAGTGTTCATTACCTCAGATTAGATAAATGGTCGGAGAGAAGGCTGTCACGTGTGGCTGTTCGAACACATTCACCCCATTGACTGCAGTTTTATCTATTGTTTTATTTCCGCTGTCATCATAGGTAACATGAAATAAAAAAATGTTTCCACACACCAAACTTATACGACGCTGGCGCATCCTCCAGCTGCGGGCAGACTTTTTTTTCTCTCCCTCTTGCCATTTATACACGTAACACGACCGGCAGCACTCACTCTCCACACCAGTCACCTCTTCTTTCGCGCTATTCGCGAAAGGGCCACACGCTATCAGGTCACATACAGGGCACGAGGCTACATTGCGCATGCCATGAACCGTTGAACCGTACGACACACACGCGCCCCGAACCGAGACAAGCGAACCGAACGGTTCGGATTTTTTTTATGAACTGTGCCACCCCTAATAAATATGTATGAAAAGTTGGCCCCACATGACCATTTACAAACTGACTCTCATAACATAATTTTATTCCCAAAATGGTGATGATATATGAAAACTACACTCTTAGAGCTTTTAAATGATATATAGTTTGTCATGATTAGATACGAATTCATATGCAAAAAACTGAAGCAACAGTAGGCGTCTCGTAGACGGAACAGTGACATATAGTAGGATTATCAATGTTTTAGGCGCACTCTTATCATAAATGAATTAATTACTCTCCCTACTTAATTTATTTTATAAAACACTGAAAATATCTGTATTCTAGAGGCTTAGACCTTTCCAAAGACCTTTCATTTTTTGAAACCGAGTCTTAAAGTGGATAAATCTGAAATCGACACCCTTGCGGTTTCGTGTGTAAGCCAATCCGTATATTTTGTGAAGCGAAAACGTGATCACATCACGTGTCGGAAGCGTCACACGTAACAGCAACAACAATAACGGCGGACTACGTGATTGTGTTCGTGCTACAGAAGCTACTAAAGCCTACTAGCTTTATTACAGCAAAATCTATTGCTTCTATGCAATTGTGGTGAGCAACAAGCGATAATGGACAACATCATACGTTGTTTATGCGCATGCTCAAAGTCTTCTTCTTCGTGTATAGTGTATATCTGTTGCAGAATTACAGTGCCCCATACTGGTCCGACATATATACCACACCGCTTTCAGTCGGTTTCAGTGGTTTCGTGTTTACGGATAATTTTTTTAGAACAAGGAAAAAAATTATCGGATAGGGAATGCACCGGCTTCGTGTGGACAAAACCTCATTCATGCAAGCTGTTGTACGATTCCGGTAAGCATTTTAAAACAATGCATATTTAGTTTGCATATTTAGAAAATTATTGTTGTGTTTTGGTATGTATACCATTGGAGTGAACTTTTTGATTAGATTTTTAAGCAAATTGTTGTTTGTTATAGTTTTTCAGTCAGCTATTTTGGTGTTATTTTATTCATAATTTTCTATTTGTTTCCTTGATGTTCTACATCTCTTAAAGAATATATTTTTACAGTAGATCTTGTTATCTAAATACTAATGTAACAGATTAAGGGCTTTTCAGAAAACATGTGTCAGTGAGGGTCACAATAATTTCCATATGGCAAAAATGTACCGTTATAAAATAATATGTGTTTTAGTTAACATTTTGTTTATAGCTACATTTAAGCAGAGACAGCGAATGGGTTTTTATAGACATTTGCGTTTATGTCATGTGCAGGTAACTGATAAGGTATCATTTAAAAAAAACTTTGAAAACACACATTGAAAACGCTCATCCCACTGTTTTGCTATGTAAACAAACAGCCAAAACTCCTAAAAAGTTTCCAGTTTTAGATAAAAATGTTGTCATGTACAGGGGTAAACGGACCCCTCACACCTACACTTTGTACTGGCACTACACAACAAAAGTTTCACTATTGCCTCACAGCAAGAATAAATGTCGGGGCCCCATCGAAAGGTCTTTCTAGCATTTCTGAGTTTGCATGTTCTCACTGGGTTAGTGTGGGTTTCCTCCGGGTACTTCTGGCTTCCTCCCACAGTCCAAAGACATGCATGTTGGGTGACTTGGAGATGCCAAATTGTCTTTCCCCAACTTGTGTGCAGTTTAACCAGTTCTCGGCATGAATATATCCATAGAATGGTATTTATAATAAATAAATAAACAACTAAAGTTTGCTGGTTACATGCTCCTTTGAAAAAAAATATAATAACTGCCTAATCAAAAACAACACTCAGATTACAAAGTACTGTATTGTATCAATTACATCTGGGCTAAGTATCAAGAAGACCTTATCACCATCAAATACTTGCTATACTGTGGCACCTTTAAGTGTTAAGGCACGAAGTTGTGTTGTGAGTTTAATGTGTTGCTTGGAACATGTTAAATAAAAGTTTAAGAACTTTAATATATGACTCCACAAAGCACATGTTATAGATAAACAAAAACTTAATGAACTGACACACACTACAAAAAGCTGCCACAAATCGTGTTATACTGTAACGTGAACAACATTGCTTGCAAAAAGCTTAATTAAATTAAGGCGTGAATTACTGTAAGCTATGTTTCTGTGCTTTTCAAGCAATATCCTACCAAAAGGCTTGTTTCCGATCATCTAATTGTACAATGTTTGCTGGTTGCATAATCCTGACCAAGGCTTTTTTCGAAAATTTCACTGAAATTGAAACCAGCCAAATGGCCATTTCAATGACGCCCTTAAAATCCTGAATCCTCCTTTTAAAAACAGAATTGTAGATTTATATTACTTAATCAAAAGGAAAATAAACAACAAAAGTATGTTGCGAAACACAGAACCTTGTAAAACTATATTAAATCATAAATGCCATTTTGCCATGTCTTGGTGTGTGTAATTCAAGGCGGACACACAGAGCTGTTTATAGTTTCACTATACTAAAAAATACTCAGGAAACCACAGAAGACAGGAACAAAACAACATAAACTACACGTATAACACAAACAAGAACTAACCAAGAATAGGGGCCTGTACCATACAGCGGGTTTCGTTGGCTAGCCAGGTAAATTTAGAATTAGTTTGTGCTAACCCTGGGTTTTGTGTACCATGATAATATCTCAGCTTTAAGCAGTGCTGAAAGGTTTAAGTGGGCCAGGTTTTATTATACTGTAGTAAAAGGGTAGCAACAATGTTTTTGGTGGATTGCTAGCATTTGTATTATCATAGTTTTAATAAGAATATCATGGTTGAACTATGGTTACTATAGCAGGACCAGTGTTGTTTTCATCAACGATGACGATAACGAAATGATTTCGTTGACGCACCTTTTTTTATGACGATAACGTGACGATGACTAGCTAAAATGGCTCTAATGTGACAAAAACATGACGAGACGCTTTCGAGTTTGCGTTGACGAGACACGACGGACAAAAAAGATTTAAGTCTGATGTTCACAATGCATGTAATTTCTGCCTATTTTGCGTGAAATCTGTCTGTTTTTAGCTCAAAAGAATCAGCAATGCTTCCGCTTCCTATCCTACCCAGATGCTGCCATGCCGCGCACCAGATTTCACACAACAACAACACACCTGCACCTGTAGCGAGTTCGAAAGATCGTGGCGGTGATGCCAATAAACGGAAACGACAAAATGATTTATGGACATACTTTCAGTATAATCCATCAGAAAGAAAAACGGAATGCATATTGGGAGACGACGGTAAATGTGGCCACAAACTAGGTGGGAAGAATTCCACCAACCTCAAGCGGCACCTGAAGGCTCATCACGCTGATATTTTTTTTAAAGGTAACTAACAAGTCACGCTGTTAACATATCATATACATTCAATTTTACTTGACAATCGGCTTGTGACACATTTAAAGGAATAGTCTACTCATTTTCAATATTAAAATATGTTATTACTAGGGATGCCACAATTCTCAATACAATATTGAACCGTTCGGTTCGACCCCCACGGTCCAATACGGGCAGGTGAATTGCGGTTTTATATTCCCTGCACTTTTGTTAATGTGCGCATGCCCGTGATCTGCACGCTTATAAACGCCACAGCGAGTTGATATCCAGTCACTGTGCGCTAGCTGCGTTGAACTCTGCTTGCAATGCTGGTGTCAGATTTCATTCGCGTGCACACACACCCAACAGAAGTACGACAACAAAAAGCAGCAGCACGACTGTCTTTTAAATCTGAGGTGTGGATTAATTATTTGTGCGTGTAGATTACATACAACATCAATGTAAAGATGCAAATTCGCGTGCGGCAATGCGAATGACGCAAATTGGGCTTGTTATTAATGCAAACGCGCGTTATTTGCCTCAAACACATCTTCTGCGCAAGTTGAAAAAGTTTAACTCAAGAAGAGAATGCGCATGATGCTAAAATAAATCCCACCAGTAATGTTGTTTGAGGAACGCATTTTTGGTTTCTACACAGACAGCATGATGTTGGACTTAACAGTAGTGCAGTAAGGTATAGCCTTCATTTACAAAGTAAAGTTTAATTTACTAAGTACAGGTATATAAAATGGCCAATTTATGTAATGTAATGAATTCACATGTTCCCCAGTTTTAATAGGATATGATTTTTATATGTCTTTATTTAATTATATCTTATATTGTTGTATCAGTACACTAGAAATATGTAAGATGATTTTTGCATTTACATAAAATAAAGAGAACTGCAATTAAAACCAGTATTTTTGCTTCTTAACATCTCAATGTTCCTGTTACCTAAGCATAGAATAATTAAAAACAGTTTAATAGGCCATGGCATCAGAACCGAAACCGAACCGTAAACCGCGAACAAGAACCGAAATATGTATTGAACCGTGAACTAAGTGTATTGTTGCATCACTAGTTATTACCTTAACTAAGAATTGTTGATACATCCCTCTATCATCTGTGTGCGTGTACGTAAGCGCTGGAGCGCGCTGCGACGCTTCGACAGCACCCAGCCTAGCCCCATTAATTCAATGGTACCATTTAGAGATAAAGTTAGAAGTGACCAAACACATCAACGTTTTTCCTATTTAAGACGAGTAGTTATACGAGCAAGTTTGGTGGTACAAAATAAAACGGAGCGCTTTTCTAAGCGGATTTAAAAGAGGAACTATATTGTATGGCCTGAAAAGTCCGCTCCCCTTCTCACTCTCATAATGGGAGAGGGAGGGTGTTACTGCGCCGAGTCGAAGTACTCCCAAAAGTGCTATTACGTCATAAAATATAGTTCCTCTTTTAAATCCGCTTAGAAAAGTGCTATGTTTTATTTTGTACCACCAAACTTGCTCGTATAACTACTCGTCTTAAATAGGAAAAACGTTGATGTGTTTGGTCACTTTTGACTTTGTCTCTAAATGGTACCACTGAATGAATGGGGCTAAGCTAAATGCTATCGAAGCGTCGCAGCGCGCTCCAGCGCTTATGTGCACGCACACATATGATAGAGGGATGTATCAGCAATTCTTAGTTAAGGTAATAACATATTTTAATATTGAAAATGAGTAGACTATTCCTTTAAGGGTAAGCTTTAGGTTTTACATGTATCTACTTTTTAACCTAAATAAATTTATTAAAGACTTTTTTTACTAAAATTGACTTAAACTTGACTAAAACCTTTTTGCGTTTTCATCAACTAAAACTTGACTAAAACCTTTTTGCGTTTTCGTCGACTAAAACTATCAAGTTTATAAGTGACTAAAATTTAACTAAAACTAAAAAGCATTTTTGTCCAAAAGACTAAAACTAAAAGGGCTGCCAAAAACAACACTGAGCAAGAACACTATGATAAATTTGTGTTGATTACAAAGAAAACACAAAACTGGTTAATGTAGTTAAAACCATGATTAATGTGCACAAGGAACTTGTGTGATGAGCACTCCAGATAGAGTTTCTAGTAATGGACAATAAACAGTTGTACATTCACCATATTATGTCACTTTAGCATGACGTCATGTATTTGTTAAACTTTCACATTAACACATTTAGCATCATCTACAGTATCAGCAAACTTTCTCCAACACATCTCACTTACTTTGACAACAGACGAGAAGCACTATAATATTCCTTGCCTGTTAAACATTTTTGTATGCTTATTATGTGTGCATTATTTTTGAGAAATGATTACTTTGGAAATCTACAGATCTCAATCTATTTATGTTGAATGTTATTGTTGTTTGGTGCCGATGTCACGAATATCCATGTGCTAATCTTAGGTTAGGATCAAAGCCTGAGGTGAAAGGTGTTAAGCTGCTTTATGGTACTGACAAAGTTTGATCACATTGGTTTGGTTTTGTCAACTCGAAACAAATCCTGTAACCCTGGTAATGACAAGAACAACAATGAACAAAACAGACAAGGACTAAAATAGACTGTAACACATTTAAATACAATTGAAGAGTTACATCAAAGGTTTAAACTATTTTACATTTATTCAATTAGCAGACACTTTCATTCAAAGCAACTTGCAGATGAGTAACATTTCACATGAGTATCAAATCAACTGTTATGAAAGCCAAATGTGAACAACAGTTGCTACAATGAGCTGAAACAAATGCATCAATTGCATCACCCCACTGTCAAAAGCAACCCAGAGAAAAAACAGTGACAAACAAATCACACTAACCCTACAGTCACATTGGCTACAAAAGTGAACGACACCGAGCGACACGCACTCGCTTGATGGGGCGTTCCTTGGCTAGTATCTAAAAGCGGTATCAAAAGTCACTTCAGAGGTATTGTTAAGTTACAAGAACGATGTTTTTGGATTTTAAAGTATTTATTTCTCGATAAAAGTAAAAAGATATATGAGATAAAATGCCAACTTTATCAGATATATACAGAAATACGCATTTTCCGCCATCTTGAATTTTTTCTCGCGCCACAGACCTACGTCACGCTGCCCCTACACTCCGATTGGCAGTCGCTTTGTCGCATCCCTCAGCATTTGCATAAAATAGCCGCCTTGTCTATTTTGGCTCCCCCTTGCTTGGCGCAGAGGCGAGCTTGTCACTGGCAAACGGCCACTCCCATTGAAAATGAATGGTAGCCTGTCGCTCTGTCTCTTGTAGCTAATGTGGCTGGGGGGTAAGGCCACATTCACATGAAGCCAGAGCTTTCCATATCCAATCATTTTTTTTCTCATTCTAAAAAAGGCTGTGTCGTCTCAAGAAATTTCTGCGTATACACAAAACCACTGAAACCGACTCAAATCGATGTAGTATACATGCCAGACCAGTACATGGCACTGTAATTCCACAGAGATACAATAAATAATGGAGAAGAGGACTTGGAGTATGCACATAAACCTTGTTGTTGTCCATAATAATTTGTTCCTCATCGTAGTAGCAAAGGTAGCTACCTTCTGCAGCATGAACACAAGCATGTAATCCGCCATTGTTGTTTTTGTTACGTGACATAGCCGTGTCTGAAACGGGTCGAGACGTGGGGTGACGACATCATCGTATTACAAAATATACAGAATATATTCCATGTACACAAAACCCCAAGGGGTGTCTGGTTAAGATTTGGATCGAATCCATCTGGACGAAACGCTGATATGTTAAAAAAACACGTCTTCGTTTGAATGGCCCCTAAGAGTCAAATATTTTCTAGTTTTAAAGAAATGCCGTCATTCATAGTTTCACTCAGAACACAAATGTGAACAATAGTCTTTAGTATCCAAACTTTTCTTTAATTTTAAGGACTTTTTAAAGCTATTGAAGTAATCCACCCTTATGCAAACCCATTGTTATACTACAGTAGTCATTTTTAACTATTATATTTTTAGTAAAATCATACTAGACAAATTCAACACTGTTACACTATAGTAACATTATTTAACCATAATATTTGCAGTTTTCAGTAATACAAATGGTAATCAATCTGCGAAAAAAAAAAAAAACATAAAATCATAGTGGCAGCCAAAAACTGTTTTTTTTCTGACTGCAGCCATACACATATTACTTCTGCCTCAAGTATTAAAGTATTTAATTAAAGTATTTTTCCAAGCTTAAGTGCTATAATTATGTCCCCAGTGCTTCTATCAACCTAGAGAATGTGAAAAAGATCAACCCAGTAACTTAGTTTTGGTAAACCATTCTCTGCAAGCATGTGAAAAAATAGGTAATTATAATTTGGCTCCTATTGTGATGTCAGAATAGGATAATACCGCCTTCTTTATCTGCAGTATCCAGCCACGGCACATCCATTTAGTACAGAGAGAAAGAGAGAGAAAATAATTCACAGTTTCAATTGCAACAAACCACCATCATTGTGATCAGTGTTTGCACTTCATCCTCTCATTTGCATTTTAAATGACACACCCCAAAATGGCACAGTTTTGCTCAGGCCTACAAAGTGGCATTTTTAACATGCTGTAATTAATTATCTGTGGGGTATTTTAAGCTAGAACTTCGATTACGCACTCTGGGGACACCCAAGATTTAGTTTACATCTTTAAAAAAATCTCATAATAGGACCCCTTTAAATAGTTAATTAAGGGCACTTGACTTGGCTTTCAATCCATTAAAATTAAAATATACAACAACATTCATAATGCAACCTGAAATTCACTTGCTTGAACTCCAATAAATCAGTGGGTTTCCTGCTTTTACGACAAAACTTTACACTAATCATTCTGTTTCTGATCTGCCTCAAATCTTCAGGAATTTCTGTACTCAGCTCTTTGCATCTTTCTTGTTCATAAGCATTTATGGATTCAGAGCCACAGCATTACCACTCTTTATTAAAAAGTGCCTACTCCCTATCAGACAATGCATCAGTAATGGGCTGAGCTGGGCTGACCTGGCAGTTTATAGTACCAAACTATGAATACTTTTGACAACACTACTACTGAAAATAACTGAGTTCCCATCCAATCCTGACTCATTGCAATTCGGTTTCTCCAAGACAGAATGACTGAGCAAAACATTGATCCAACAGCACAAATTCTGGACTGGTCTTATGTTCTGATGTGGTCTGAGCAAGCCACTCAAGTCATGCATGCCAGCCACATTGAACTCTTCGTCAAACAGTGCAATTGCAAGTCATACATCTGGGATTGCATGAATGTGAGTAAATTATGACAGAATTGACATTTTTGGTTGAAGTACTTAATGGTTTTAGACATAAAGGCTTCATCTTCTATATCTGTTTTTTCTTTTTAGTTTCAGATGTGACTTTGGTATGTGTGTTTTCCCATGCATCACTCTAACTGCAAGCAAAAGAATCTACACGAAATTTACCACAACCTTTACATTTTTGGTTAATAGTACAGTACCTCATCCGGTAAACTTCACAGTAAGGATCCAAAAATAACAGTCTGACACAGCAACAAACCTTCACTTAGGACAGTGAAGTATTACAAAATGTACAGCTGAACTAAATGCATTACTTTGCTAAATTGTAACTTCTAACCTAACCTCACGCCTTGCCCGCCCTCAACTAGTCAGGTGGACATTAAATAGCACAAAATAGAGCACAGCCACCTACTCCAAGTCAAGGGCCAACCTGCCATGCCCAATTTTTTTCTTAGAAAGCACCATTGCATTTAATTAAAGGCCACTGAACACATTTTATAGTTTGATATCTCCCTTCAGCAGGTTTGACACATAGCAGGAAGGGCAGTAACCAGCACTGACTGCCCCGCTCCACAGCTGCACCCAGTCCTGACCTGGGAGGCGATGGAGAACCATGTGTTTTTTGAAAAAGGGGAGAGTTTCCTGTCTGCTTTCTAGCACACAACAGAGCAACCAATGGACTGTTTGAACTCACCCTTACACAATGCATTGTATGTTCACTTTGTTTAATGTAAAGTGTACTTATTTTCCTTCAAGTAATTTGCTGCCGCAAAAATAATTATATTTAAATGCATTTAAAGCATGATGCACTGAACCTATTTATATGATCAATATAGTCATTCCATTAGAGCTAAATCTATTACTTTGGCTTAGGATACACCATGATATACTAGTTAACTCAAACTTTACATGGAGTATAGTTCACCCTCATAGAATAAAGCTGACAATTGAACTTGTTAATTTAACCTAAATGCTAAAATCTCTTGTTTAAAATTTAAAAACAACATTGGTGTGAATATATTTGATTCATGTTTTAATTGTGAATAATCAAATGCACTGTGCTGTTTAATTCCTGTGGTTACAATTTTAGTTTTTTTTGGTAATGTGACCAATTCATGGTTCAAGCCAATGAAATGATCATAAATAAAACTGTCCTTGAAAAGATATCCTTCATTTTAATCGTACACTGTGCACTGTAAAGACCAAACATATCTACTCATCAGGTTCTCACTACAGCACAATGATAGACTAAAATGTTTAAACAGCGTCACATCACTTCAGTAAGGTAAGCAGTGACCTGAATCCTGACAGTACTGGAATACATTATAGCCTACTAAGGCGTGTTTATTGAGAGCCCGCCAGAAGGACCAGGAATGTTTGAATGCCATCAATCTAAATGCATAACAGACCTGATTCACTACAGACACTAAGTATGAAACAATTTCTCTTTTGTTTGAAACGCGTTATCATGTTTTACTGTTATGTCTGTGCGAGGAGAATGGGGGAGGTATTACTGTAAAATGGAGCAAACAGAACTTTTGACACATTCTGGGAACAGGGTGGCACCTATGCATACACCCAAAAATCCATAGGCTACTCCAAGAAAACTTTTAAGGAGATCAAAATGCCTATTCAAATGCATGCATGACTAATCTAATATAGAGGTGTTACTATAGTGAGATGCTGTAAGTAAATAGTGACCCTTCTTTTACTCCCCCAGCCTCATCTGTCGAGCACTGCCACGCGTTACTGTTTCTGAGATCAGAAAGTTGCATAATCGCGTTTCACTGTTTTAAAGCAGAGCACGATCTTGATAAAATTACTTACTTAAATGCATACCTAAAGTTGTAGTAAGTAATGACCAGATTTATTTTATTCATGAGCAAATAGACCATGTGTCTGTATAAATGTGAATTAATGACGCAATAAAAAATATGTATTAGAAACAAGATTAGAAATTATATCTCATAATTACCTTTAAGATATTGAAGCAAAATACTTACTTGCAGTAGACAGTGAAATCCAACAAAGTTATTCCAAAACTGAACCGTAAATCCCACTAAAAAGTTCTTAAAGCTCCAAAAACACGGTCTGTTTAAAGAGGATGGTTTGGTTGTTTTTTAGCGCTGTTTAGTCCACGGCTGTGTTGAATATTCATTTTATTTCCTCGGACTCGCGCGCATATACGGCATCTGAGCAAGAATAATTCACTTCTGTCCCGTTAATCAGAGAAGATACAGCTGAGAGAGAGAAAGAGAAAGAGAGAGAGAGAGAGAGAGAGATGCTGTGACGTCACATTCGCACGAAAGCAAACACACGTTCTACAGGCGCCCTAGTGTGTGTGTGTGTGTGTGTGTGTGTGTGTGTGTGTGTGTGTGTGTGTGTGTGTGTGTGTGTGTGTGTGTGTGTGTGTGTGCGTGTGTGTGCGTGTGTGTGCGTGTGTGTGTATGCGTGTTAGGGAGAGTAATAATTGAAAACACATCCCACTGAGCATTAGAGATGAATTTAATAAACAGTGAGTAAACTACCTTTCAAAAAGTGTGTGTGGGCTTCATTTAGCCACACTTTTGGGCCCTTAAAAGTTAGTAACAAACATATATAAACTTTTTTATTATAATGGTGTCCTTATTTACATACCCAGGCCAATTTGTGTGTTTTGGACCTTTTATTTCACTTAGAAGATACTCTGATTGACAACAAACAATGAACTAATCTCTAAAAACTGTCAAATTAACCAACATCATCTACACAAATATAGTCACTTCCTTAGGATTTAACCGTTGTGTGACGTCACACACAAAAGAATGGATTCCTACATCAAATCATTGCCAGACATAAACACTAAATCCAAAACAAAAGCTAGTATTAAATTGCTTAAGCACAAGTTTTGAAAATGCATGGCAACAAACCACAGATATGTCAATGGACCACTTTTGTTGTTGCCATATAAACCAATTTTCACTTGATAAGAGTACAAAAAATATTGCTTTTGCACCAGACCGTTGAACAACATGATTCCATGACAGGTCTTCACAACATGATGGACATATTTGGCAAGTGAATCAGTTGATCCGAGGTTAAATTTCTTCTAAAGTTTGCAAAACAGCATCCCGAAAAGGAACATCTGAATTCCAGCTGGGTTTAACAAGATTTCCATAAACTGTCAAGTTTCAAGCTGATAGGACTTTGTGTTCAATGCATTAGTAAACAAACACGTACGCTCTGTCCAATACTGTTTAGTGTAAAAATAATCATCTATATAGAAAAACATAATCCACCTGTATATTTCTTCAAAAGCAAACGTCTAAGAAATGTTTTGTTTCTTAACAATGTTAGGCATAAACCTGTTAGATTTATGTGAAAACAAGTATTGCTATCTTGTTAGTCTGTTTATTAAGTAAACTTATCTTCTTGTAAGGATGTTTTGATATTTTTAGTGCAAAACAACACAAAAATATTGATTACAAACTAGGTTTTTTGCAGTTTGTCATCATATCGGCTTTTTCTAGAGGAAAGACGAGGTCATAAGGAGGAGAGGTTGGCGAACTTCCGGGATCTGGTCAGAGTGAGATTAAATAAACTGGAGATAAAGGCAATGAGCTATAATGTCTTCATGGTTTCCAAGCATACTGCATGACAAAGGATTGGGCAAAGTTGAAGACATCTTTGATTATAAAGATGTTTAACGGGAAAAAGTAAACATACTTTTCCAAAGAACTAGGTCAAACAAACTAATGAGACTAATCCCACAAGTATGCTGTAATGAGTTTGTCAAACTACAAGTGGTGATGTTCTGTTAGGAAAACAACACAGCTATTGCTCAAGACATAGGGGCTGTCCATCAAAGACTCAAACAAGCATTGAAGCATTGAAGAATAGATCCATTTGTTTATGCTGTAGTTTGTGAAGTAAATCTTGAAAGAATTCAATAATATAAATCAAATGATGGTTTTATCTGAATAAAAAAACATAAAAACCAACAGAAATCTCTTTAAACATACAGTATAGACAAGTATCTGTTGATCGTAAGTCTTGGGTTAATTTGTTTTATTTATTTCCTTGATGTAGGTTTTGTTTATGCATAAAATGATGTCTGTTTTGGTCATACTTGATTGCTGAAGCCTAATTCACACAGCACTTTGATCCCAGAAAATTTCCGTAAAATTGTCAGAGAGGCTTCTGTGTGAACGTTTCCGTAAAGCGGAC
This sequence comes from Misgurnus anguillicaudatus, assembly GCF_027580225.2. NCBI lineage: Eukaryota > Metazoa > Chordata > Actinopteri > Cypriniformes > Cobitidae > Misgurnus > Misgurnus anguillicaudatus. Next base: position 12,540,882 of record NC_073348.2, read on the forward strand.
CTAGTAACACTGCCGAAACATATACCGAGGGCATTCTGTGTGAACAAGACGCAGAAACAGTGCAGTAAGGGGCGTGCCGTAGTGAGGATGCGTGTGTCATCGCAACAAGAAGTTATGGTTCAGCTCTTTGACACAGATATTTAAACGCAGATCAACATTCACAACGAGAAATGTCAGCAAACTAGTCTAAGGCAGAGATCAAGGAGCTTGTCACTATTCACGCTGAAGCTGAGATCTTCACTAGCATGACAGAACAGCGCATAACACACTTCTTATGAACTTGTCATAAACTAAAATGCACCCGGGGGGTTTCTTCATAAGAGAAATCAAGAATATTTAGCAAACTTCCGACGCTGTAGAAAAATACGTCACATGTCTTTACGGGATCTTTACGATATGTGTGTGAATGCACACACAGATTCCGGAAAATCATTGGCAGTATGAATGAACCACAAATCAAACAATCCCACACTGTAAAAAAACAATTTGTTTGGACTACAAAGTTTTCTCACTGGTGAATGAGAGATGGGATGTGGACGTCTGGTCTGTGCATGTTCATGTGTTTTGGGGAAGCGTGACTTTGGATGGCGATTTAAATGGAGGGTGGGATTGTGATTTCATTGCTAGTCGGCTACCGTTAGCATTTTTCAAAATTAGATACCCTGCCTTTAAGTATTACTTTCTAGTCCAGTTAACAAATGTTGTGTTGTTGTAACAAATAAAAATATTTGCCATTTTAACTTAACAATATACTGAAAAAAACTAAGTTAAATTTACTTCATTTTTCTTTTGCAAGTTTTTGCAGTCAGGTTTTTCAAGTAAATTTCACACTTGTGAAATTAAGTAAAATATACTTACAATGGCTGATTTAAATTAACAAAAAAACAATAAGTAGAATTTACTTAAGTTTGCTAAGTAAAGTTATTTTTAAGTACTTTTAAAGGGTTACTTCTTTAATGGAATCTTTCTGATTTAATCATGTAAAACTTATTCTTTTTTCATTTGTTACTATATGATGTTGAGCAAGTAAGAAGAGACTGGTCTCAGTAGTGGCATTAGCACAGTTATTGCTCATTGAGTGAGTTAACACACATCATTTTACTCAATAAGGTGTTAATTTGTCAATTTACTCATTTTTTTAAAGTTAAATTTACTAAGGCACATAATCATTTTTTACAGTGCAGTGGCGGCTCGTGACTCCTCATCCGAGGATGCGCTTATTCAAAATAAGTGTTCGGAGTATCATATGTGTGGTTCCCTTTTCAAAAATATGTGTCCTGCGTGTCGAGAGATCCTGTGTGCATCACGTGTTTTGTCAAAATAAATGCCTGTGTCAAAACCGTTTATGATAATAGACGCTCACGTTTACACGCAAGACACCCCCTTAACATTAAACTCTGATTACGCATGAGATTATGCAAGTATCTGGCAAACGCGAGTGTCTCTTTTCATAAACCCTTTAGAGGCGCCTGCAGCAGGCACTTATTTTGGCAAGACATGTGATGCACACACGATCTCTCAAAGCACAGAACACATATTTTGAAATTACGAACCACACACAACGTGACAAGCTACATACATGTTGTGACCAACTTCGCATTGTGCGCCCTCAAAAAAAGAAGTCACCGGCCACCACTGTTACAGTGATGAGTTGATTAAACTAAAAAAACATTTGTAACGCAATTGCCTTATAATTTCTAGTTAAGAGAAACTTTTTTGTGTTGGGTTAAGTTGATTAAGATTTTTTCTTTAAAAAGAGTTTTCAGAAATAAGAGAGTTTACAATAAATTATCAAAATTAGTTTGTTGTACTATTTTAATATATAAATTACATCATATAATAAAGAGACAGTCAATTTGTTTCCATTTAAAAAAACATCTCTTGAAGTGCATAAATGAACATTTAAATATCATAACTTGACACAAACATTGCAGAATTTGCAGAGACCATAAATACTTAAAAAACAGCTGCTTCCACCAATGTTAATAAGACATTTTTATAGAGCCTTAAAGGTTTACCTCTTGTGTTTGGGGTAGTTGATATCAACAGCGTAAACTAGATTCAATTAGGAGTCCAAATACCTTGGGGACATCCGAGATATCAGTAACCACCGGACGTTCTTCGAGAATGAGCAATATTTCAATTACTTCCTTTGGAAGCACATCTTCACATGGCTCCTCACTTATGATTAAAATGTCCATATGAGTGCCTTTTAGAATGTCTTCAATTTCATCTGATGGCTGAAAATACAAAGATATAAAATTCAGTAAGGTTCCAGTATGTAACCTATTCAGAAATCTTTATTGTAAGCTGAAACAAACTTGTGTTTAAATTAAGGAAGCGCACCACTGGAGTGAATAGAATTTAAAGAATTTAAACACTTTCTATGAAGCATGCATTAAATGCTTTGTAGTGTATTATAAGGGCATTTGTATAATTCTGGAGTATTGCCTTACAGAAAGTTTATATTATGTTGTTTCATTAAATTAATAATTTTATTTTACATTATATAAATAATTTTATACAACAGTTCTTTCTGGTTTTCGATTTGCTGATAACCTTTTTCAGCCGTTTCACCAGTATTAACATGGAACCGCTTTACCGTTTATACCATTCTGTCACTGGTCATTTTAGAATTAGTAACGGAGGTTTGTTTGAACGATACGGTAACATGTTTGTGACTGGAATAAGCTCCCACCAGAGTGGACGGTCACACGCTCACAAATTAATCTGCACAAACACTGATTTTAAACACCTTGGAACGGTTTCCCAAACTGGGTTTATCCTTGTCTCAGACTAAATTGCACATTTGAGCTGCCTTAGGGGCGGGACACACCAAAGCTTTTTTACCCGGCTGAAAACGCCTGGAGGATGCCGAAGACCAGCTGTTTTTTCCAGCTGAGCTCCAGCTTTCTTCAGCTGAGCACTTTGGTAACTGTGATACTTGAGCTGTGAGCCGGATGGTTGTTGTGATATTTATCCCACCCTTCCTCCACTGTGATTGGACGGCCATGTGAGAACTGACATTGACGAGCGGAGCATTTCATCCAAAGTTGAATCTCTTTCAACGCTCGACGCTCAGCGCGGAAAAACGGCAGAGCTTAATTTAAAAACCATCTCGCACTGACATCTAACATTTATCAGCGACATGGTTTTGGCCATCCAGTACTGTTCTTTTTGAAAGGTGTGTTTGAAAAAACTACTTAAATGTTCTAATATAACTAAAGGGGGTTCGCACACCGGATGTGCAGCTCAACGCCACGCCCAGCTACGACTCAGGAAGTTGTCGAAATTGTCAAATCCCTGTCGCGCCACAGAGTGCCACTCACATATTTTAACATTAAATAACATCATATTTGTCCCAAATCATTAACGATTAACATTGGCTGCTAACGTATATTTTGCATTTTGAAGTAGATGCTATCTGACTAAGCTTGTGCTATTTGTTGTGCACTTCTGCTGTAGGATACCTCCGAGTTGTCCTAGACACGACTCGATGCTGCGCTGCGCGGCGCTGAGAAACTGACCCTTTCTGTGTAAATTCATGTCACACTTAAAACGATACACCAGTGAAAAATTTTAATTACTCCATGATTTACTCACCCTCAAGCCAGCCGAGATACATTTGACAATCATCTTTTAGATCAACACGTAAAGTTATATAAAAAATAGCATTGCTCTTCCGTGCTTTATAACAGTAGAAAACAAGAACCATGGAACAATTTCTGACCAAAAAAGTGCATCCTCCCTTCACAGACGTAATCCACACGGCTCCAGTGGCTTAATAAATGCCTTCTGAGTGTAATCAATGCAATTTTACAAGAAAAATATCCATATTTTAGATCCGATGAGAATAAAAAACAGGAACCAGGGAACTATTGTTAAAAATCAGAGAAGAGCAAGGACTTTTTTAGATACCTTTGATTCTGTTCATCTGAAAGAAGATTAAGTAAAACTTTGTGTAATTTTCATTATACACCAGAGTATCCATTTAAAGGAGCAGCAACTTCCTATGTGGTACACTTGGATTATAACTTTTCTTTTACTATATATTCTTGCAAGCTTCTAATAAAATGTTACTCAAATTAGGTTTGGTTTCAAATTTTTGTTGTGTTTGTGAGGGAGAGAGAGGGGGGAGACAGAGGACACTTGTGGCGTGCGTGACAGAAATATCTACTTGAAGGCGTTGCAAATATGACCGAGGAGTGCCACAACTTCCCTAAAGCGACCTTGGTTCGTCAAAACCATTACAAACGTTTTAAATGTTGCACGTCGCCTCGTTTCTGATGTGGACATTGTGTTCATGGTTCTGTTAATGTTTTATGTCTCATCACACTGATACGTTCAGACACCACACGTGACATTCAAAACGTAGCATCAATCGACTCTACGTGATGGTCATATAATTAGAATATGATCAAAAAGTTGATTTATTTCACTAATTCCATTCAAAAAGTGAAACTTGTATATTATATTTATTCATACAGACAGACGGATATATTTTAAATGTTTATTTATTTAACTTTTGATTATTTTACAGACAACCAAGGAAAATATGAGCATGTACAACACTCAATACTTTTGCCTGAATTACTGCAGCAATGCGGCGTGGCATGGAGTCGATCGGTCTGTGGCACTGCTCAGGTGTTATGAGAGCCCAGGTTGCTCTGATAGTGGCCTTCAGCTCTTCTGCATTTTTGGGTCTGACATATCTGTCATACCTCAGAAACACAGTGGACCATCACCAGCAGATGACATGGCACCCCAAACCATCACGGACTGTGGAAACTTTACACTGGACCTGAAGCAACGTGGATTGTGTGCCTCTCTTCTCTTCTTCCAGACTCTGGGACCCTGATTTCCAAAGGAAATGCAAAATTTACTTTCATCGGAGAACATCATTTTGGATCACTCAGCAGCAGTCCAGTCCTTTTTGAAGGTGCGATGCTTCTAATGCTGTCTGTTGTTTAAGAGTGGCTTTAGACAAGAAATGCGAGAGCTGAAACCCATTTCTTGCATATGTCTGTATGTAGTGGTTCTTGAAGCACTAACTCCTGCTGCAGTCCACTCTTTGTGAATCTTCCCCACATTTTTGAATGGGTTTTGTTTTACAATCCTCTACAGGGTGTAGTTATAACTATTGCTTGTACACTTTTTTCTAACACATCTTTTCCTTCCCTTTGTCTCTCCATTAATGTGCTTGGACACAGAGCTCTATGAACAGCCAGCCTCTTTTGCAATGACCTTTTGTGTCTTGCCCTCCTTGTGCAAGGTGTCAATGCTCGTTTTTTGGACAACTGTCAAGTCAGCCGTGTTCCCCATGATTGTGTAGCCTACAGAACTACTGTAGACTAAAACCCCATTCACACAGACCTTTATTCCCAGAAAATACCCGTAAAATTGCCAGACAAGCGTCTGTGTGAACACAAACTTGTTCCGTTAATCTTCTGGGATCGTTGCCGGAAAGAGGACCTAGTCAGATGGTGGCTAGAAGTTCTGTCCTCCAGCCTTTAAAAATATACTTTCATACGTTTAAATGTCATTATGGTATTAAAGGAATAGTCTATCCTTTTTCCATATTAAACTATGTTATTACTTAACTAAGAAGAGTTGATACATACCTCTATAATCTTAGTGTGTGCACTTCATCGCTGTGGTGCCCGGCGACACTTTGATAGCATTTAGCTTAGCCCCATTCATTCAATGGTACCAAACAGAGATAAAGTTAGAAGTGACAAAACACATCAAGTAGTTATACGAGCAAGTATGGTGGCACAAAATAAAACGTAGCGCTTTTCTAAGCGGATTTAAAAGGGTAACTACATTGTATGGCGGAATAGCACTTTTGGGATTACTTCGACTCGGCGCAGTAAAACTCTCCCTCTCATTATGAGAGGGAGAAGGGGAGCGGATTTTTCAGGCGAGTCGAAGTACTCTCAAAAGTGCTATTCCGCCATACAATATAGTTACCCTTTTAAATCCGCTTAGAAAAGCGCTACGTTTTATTTTGTGCCACCAAACTTGCTCGTATAACTACTCGTCTTAAATAGGAAAAACGTTGATGTGTTACCCATGTGAAAATTTGTTGTTATTTTGGCAACCAACGTTCCTGAATATCATAGGGCTCTATGACTGGCGGAAGTAGTCAAGCATCCTGAGATTTCACCGGAAACATAAGCGCTGCCGTGCTTAAACCCTAAACAACATGAAAAAATATAAGTTACTTTTTCTTATATCTTTGTTGGTGATAGAGCATTCTGTGCTGCTGCTCCCAACCTATGGAATGCTCTTCCCGAATACTTGAGGGCCCCACAAAGGACTGAGATTTTTCAAAAGGATCTTAAAACATACCTTTTTAAGAAACCTTTTAATGTTTAAATGTTTCATTACTTTTTAATCATCGTTTTTATTAACTACTGTTTGTATAAATTGTGTGTTTTATGACCTTCTTCAATATGTCTTTTGTAGCACCTTTGTGATTTTATTGTAGCACTTTGAGATTTTCTTAAAAATGTAAAGTGCATTATAAATAAAAGCCATTATTATTATTATTATCTGGCAACGTGACGTTGAGAATTTGGTCTGGACAATTAACTTACAAAGTACATTAATTTAACCGTGTCAATAAACTCTAAATTTAAACCAGTGTTTTGTAGTTTCCATCACGAGATAATACTGTATGTTATATAAGATTTCTGACGTAACAGCCAATTATTAAAATCTTTAGCTACTTAAATCATGTGTTGCACTCTTTTACAAGAGAATATACATGTAAACCATCACTCCGCCTTCTTTGATCCGATTGGCCACTCCTTACTCTGCATTAAACCTGTTTTCCTTAATAAATCCTTAATTTCCTTAATGATTCAGTGGTCAGCGCCATTTTACTTGTATGTTAATTAGGTTCACGTACATAAGCTGTAAACACTTCATTAATTTGGATATTCAGCCAGATCAGTAGACAGTTATTGTTTAAACCAATATGAAACAATATAACTTTAAAAAAGTTACCTTTATGTCGCCTGTAGAATGTCTGTCAGTCACCAAGGCGGGAAACAGAGATGTGGGGGAAGTCCGTGATCTGCTTCAGTCTCGCGATTTTTTTAAGTAAAGCCTGCGGAAATGTGACGCAGTTGTTTCAACAAGCATTTTTTTAGTATAAATAACAATTATACTAGTTTATTCAACTTTCAGCCTAGTTTAGGACAAAAAAATCTTGTTGTTTCAAAATTTATAAAAGTGTATTTATGTCTACAAAAAACGTAAGTTGAAATAACAAATTTTTTACAGCGGATTCCGGATACATTTTTCATGTATCTCTGTGTGAAAAGGGCTTGAAGGGACCATCAGTTTTAGCAGGTGAACCAGAATAAAGCCTGGAATACAGTCTGTTTTTTTATGTGTACGCTAACGTACGTGTCGAATGCACAGCCTTGCAAAGTATAGTTTATTTGACTCGTACGTGTACACAGATGTTCAACGCATGTGCATTGCGACAAAATGCAGTGCATCTGCTGGGCTATACTACATTCCCCTGTAGGCGGATATGCGACCTACACATACATTGTATGTGGGGTTTAAAAAATCCGGCGGTGCACGTACAGTACGCGGCCCCTTCTGATGACAAAAATTACGTAACGCACACTGTATGCAGACCCCCACATACACATCAAAATGTAATTAATTTATCTGTTGAAGATGGCTGACCATGTTAGTTTTCAGGCCTGGGTAACTTTTTATGCGTACGTAAGGGTCAGCATACAGTGCGCATTATGGAAATTTTATCATCAGAATACTGCGAGCGTATTGTACATGCACTGCCGGTACAGGACTATGTAGGTCAGGATAGGTAACTTTAAAATGCACATGCGTTGTATGCGCACCAGTCAAATAAAGTATACTTTGCAAGGCCTGTGTGTTCGACTGTACGGGTACTATCACGTTATTTTTCTTAAGAAGGATGGTGGGCACATACCTACTTAGAAACAACTGGTCATAGCTTGTTTTATTGCTTGTTTATTGTTTTATTTACCACATATTTTTATGATCATCTAAGCTGGTATTTTCAGTAGGAAAATGTCCAGACACAAAAGACTATTGATTCCTTGACATTTCTGGGTCTCAGTTTTAACTGATATGGAATGTGGCCCATCACTGAAAGCTTTCTGGCATATCAACCCATTTTTTTCCACTTGAACATTCCTGTCAGGATGTGAGCTCCTCTATGTAAAGGGGTTTACGAAGCTGCTGGGTGACTCATAGACCCCCCTTTATTTTTTTTACAGATGTTTGTTATTGAGTCAGTGAGGTCAGTAATCACATTTTCACTGTGTGTTAGCGATACCTCACAGTGGGTGTGTCCTGGGGGTCATGGGAGGATCGGTGAATCCCTTTGAAGCCAATTGGAACCCTCGATCCCACCATCTTGTCAGTTTACTCACAGACTCGAAGGAATTTTTGAGTTAATGTCTTCCATGCTGCCTTATAGAAACTTGGGTTCTTCAGTTTTACCTTACCAACTCTTCGTAAGGGAAAATCCAGAAGAAGAGACAATTGGTTGAAATATAAAACAGGATCTTCAAAGTCAACCGAGGTCTGGTCTTTATTAACCCCTATAGTATCTATATGGTTGTGATCAACCAATCAGTTCATGAACAGGTGCTATACCTCCATCTACTATATGCCTTTCATCCATCATTTTTGTGCTTTTGGATAGCTACTGATTACTTCAAGCCTGTTAAGACAGTCATTACAAAACAGCATACTATTAATGTCTAAGGTCTTTGATGGCAAGTATTACTATTCCTCAAATTTGGTAATGTTATTCCTAAAACATTACCTGTAGATCTCCATAAAGGAGGGCTCTAATAGACACTAGAATAAAAAAAGAGTTTAGGCTGGGATCTTACACAAAACAACCTGGCATTCATATAATAATGCCCCGGTATTCACCAATGAGATTTGCACAGGTCAGAAAAACTCTTTTTCTTTAGAGAATTTTAAATTGGAGTTTTCCTCTGGTATAGACAGAGACAGCCGCATAAGCAATGTGAACTACTGATCATTTATTCCTTGAATTTGTTGCTTTACCTTCTACCGGCACAAATGGAAAAATGTGGAAAAGTCATTATTTGAAACAAAAAGCCCTGTTATTTAGAGAAAAACGCAGCGTAGCTTGACATCAGGAACCAATTACCTCCCCCCCACCACAACCCCCTACCCTACTTCAGTCTCTGCCGTCCTGGAGGGTAGAGAAACTTGCTGGCAGTAGACATACCACCAGGTTCTGAACATCTGCTTTTGGACTATGGCTTGGTAACAACATCCGAGTATTTTGTGTTATAATATATTGAAAACAATTATTATCAATGACTTATTGTGAATTTTTTCTATTTTTTATTTGTTATTTTAAAGAAAAAAGTGTATTAAAAGTATAAAAGTGTACACTTTCATTATCTTTAAATAATGTCATTATAAAATATGATTCTGATTTGAAAAGAAATGTCAAGTAAAAGGACTCTTATAAATACAATCATATGGCATGGCAAGATACATCCAAAAATCTACACTCACAAGTCAAAGTGAAAGCAAAATTCATCACTTAACATATTTCAGACATTTAACTCCAAAGGCTGCATTTTTAAAATTCTGCCAATTGCAGTTTGTAAATGATTTTTAGACTTCATTGACATCCTTATTTGACTAGAACCTATTCAGTATGAACACAATAGCTCATCATAATCTACTAATATTGACAATGTAAGTAGAAGAGCTAAAAAATGTGACCCAGTCTGTGGAAATATACCTAAAGTTATTCTTTTCTACATAAAATGTTCCTAACACAATGTAAAGAACATTCTATGATAATATAACCTTGATATGTTAAATATTGACGAGTAAGGTTGTCAAAGATTGAAATTAATGTGAAATCATTGGGTGAAATCAAATGTTGATAATAATAAGATGATCAGACTTTAGCCTGGATTTCACAGACAGGGCTACAAATGTCTTGTAATTTTCACACAGTCCCTTACTACAGCTCACTGTCTCTTAATTTGTAAATTTCTTTGTCAGTTTGTCCTTCATCAAAAACACACCTTTATGTCTACTTATGGTCAAGAAATCAAGGTCAGATCAAAGCAACTTGATTATTTCAGTGTGTAAGATAAATCACTTTGAATGCTTTTATTTGAAAAAAAAAAAAACTGTATTGATCCCCTTAACAGCCATTAAAACTCTTTAAAGTAAAAAAGAATACATAAAGTGCCTCATGATGTTGCTAAATGCATTTTTTGGTGGTGATTATTCATATAACAAGTGTCATGAGAGAAGACTTACCAAAGGACTAGTTGCATCACATTTTGGTCTGGTTAGGTCAAGTTCAGGCTATGCTAACAGCTTGTTGTGTAGTCCCACATGAGTAAACTGCAAATATATTTGGTGAAGTCTTGTTTGCTTTTACATGTTGAGTTACAAGCTGGCCTAGTCTCATGTAATTAAATGTGTGACCATAACATAAAGTCTGGTCTTACTTTGCACCTCATTCTCTAACCAGGGACCGCCCACTTAGACAGTTAGGGACTGTCTAACTTAAATGCAGTCACCAACCATGTTTAAGGAGCAGGTTTATCTGAGGAACTTGACAATAATAGACATTAACTTGAGAGACAACAGTAATAGACTGGCATGGAAAAATAACACATACACAAAGTGCAAAAACAATATTAAAAATGAATGGAAACATGTTGTGGTGTGGTGAGCAAAGGCGGACACAGTGGATGTGCCTGAAATGAGGCATCACATGGAGCCTACTCCAACATTATCCTAACCAAACCGTGCCAACAGCGTTTGACCCCCAAAGCCTGGTTTGTTTGACTAGTGTGCAGTGGCGGCTGGTAACTTATGTTTCAAGGGTGCACGATGCGAAGCTTTTCACAAGATGTATGTAGCCTGTCATGTGTTGCTTGTCATTTCAAAATATGTGTTCGGTGTGTCATGTGAACCATATGCATCATGCGTCTTGTCAAAATAAGTACTTTCTGCACACGTCTTAAGGGTTTATGATAAAAGTGTCCTGTTTGTCAGATACTCGCTTAATCTCATGTCCCTACTGAAATATCCAGCTAAGCTGGTTTAAGCTGGTTTCCCAGCTTGGTTTTAGCTGGTATTGCTGGTGTAGCAAACTGGTCTAGTTGTTTTATGGTCACTTTTTAAGCTGGTCTAGCTGGATAGCTGGAAGACCAGCTGACCCACAAGCTTGACCAGCTTTGCCAAGCTGGAAGGACCAGCTTAAACCAGCTACTGCCACCTTAAACCAGCTAAAACCAGCTACCAACTTATGCTGGTCTTAGCTGGATTCTTCAGTAGGGGTGTAATCAGAGTTTTCTGTTAAGTTAGTGTCTTGCGAGAATTTTGTGAATGTAAGCGTCTCTTTTATCATAAACGCTTTCCAGACGTGTGCAGCAGGCACAAGATGCACATGGTTCACTTGACATGTTGCGCGCAGCAGGGTTACGTGAAGGTCTGAGCTGCACAGGCGACAGATCAACTAAGCAATATGATAGGGATGTGAGAGGGCAGTGTGTCCAAACAACTCCGAATAAAATAACATCACGATGAGTTCCAGTGTTACGAGAGCGTTTACTTCCTGTTTTCTTCAAAACAATCGCATCCTAATGATGAAAGCTCAAAGGGCTCGAATCGGTCAAAGTACAGTATGAGTGCATGCTGCTGGGGGAGTGGGGGGGCAATCGTGTTCGAGCACGGTTTGGTTAGGTATGACATAGGTGCACCCTCATATTATAACTAACCCAACCAAACTATGCCCGAGCAAGCTCTGTAAGCCTGGTACAGAGCAATCACACGAGTCAAACAAACCAGGCTTTGAGGGTAAAACACGCTCGGGTGGTTTGGTTGGGATAATGTGTGCATACCCTTAAAAGCTCCGGTGAAAATATATGATTACTTTTAAGTATGTGCTACCACAGATGTGTTGTTAGGACCTCCCCTTTTCTCACACCCGCTCCGGTCAAGAACCTGGCTGATCAGCGGCAGTAAATGGGACAGGCGAGACACGGATATCAGGGGAAAAGTTTTGTGGTCCACTTTACAGTTTTGCTTGCCAATTTCCGAAACAATGTACTACCCAGGAGTTCTTTGATGCAGCAGACCTCCCATTGATCTTTTAATAAGATGAACAATTTACGGATGATACCCTCCTTAGTTCACTGCTATTCTCATGGCTTTCAAGCTGAAGTTGACAGAGACCCTGTGGTCTCTTGAAGGCCAGTTTGTACAACATTACAAAACCACTGCAAAGAGGAAGAATTGAATCAAATCTACTCTGTTAGAGTAGCCCATGTTTGTATAAAAACTTTGATTTGCAGCCAAACTTTACACAATTTACAATGTCCTAGAACAGTTCTTTGACTCCTCTACACTGTAATGAAGGCTATTATTTTGCAGGGAGTGTAGCTCAGTTATATACGTGATACACACATAATAGAGACTAGGGGAGCTCGATGGGTTGAACATGTAATTGGTTGTTTGGAGGGAAGCCAGTGAGGGCTGTTCAGTAAAAGCTGTGACATAGGGGTTAAAGAAAAGAGGAGCTTTCATGTCCTGGGTGGCCTGTTTAGCTTACATTCAAGTGCAAGACAGAGTTTGACCGTTACATCCAGAGTTCATATCAGTGAAATCATTGTCTGTAAAAACTTTCAAAGCTCTCCTGTTTGCCAAGACAACACATCTAATAGGCATATCCGTTCGAATGAGAGTGTGTTTATTGCTGTTTCAAAATGGTTAAACTTTCTTCTACTGTGGACTTTTTTTTAAGAATAACCTGCTTCGCTTTTTTCATTTCAAACATTACATTTTTTAAATGAAATTTACAAATAAATAAATAAAATACCATATGACTTTTATTCCAAAGTCATAGTTGCGCTTAGCACTATTCTTTGACATGACCTTACTCAGTCAATCTTAAGGATATCAAGGTTATATTTTTACAGAAACGTATTTACTGATTTATGTAGAAAACAGTAAAATCACAAAAAATGACTAGCTGGGTTTTCACAGAATGGGTCATATATATCCTATATATTTAAATCCATATATTTGCCTATAGACTTTTCATCGGACGCACGTGCGCTGACGCGATACATGTCTGGATCCGAACTTTAGTTCCGGTTTCGTTTTTTTAATGGTCTGACTAGTTGCTAAACTGATCTCTTGAAAAAATGCCTCGTCAAAAATAAATAATGTTTTGGTTTCCTATGTAATCTATGTGTTGTTTTTTTGCTTGTTATATAAATAAACTACGTTTAAAGAACTTTGTTATTGTTTATTCATAGCAGAGTTTACCAGAAGTTACGTGCAGACCACGAAAGCCACTTGTTTATGTTGTTACTGCTGAAACCGTCTATACTATGCATTTTCTTTAAAGGGATACTTCACTTTAAAATGAAAATTCTGTCATCATTTACTCATACTCATGTTGTTCTAAACTTGTATGAATTTCTTTTTTCTGATGAACACAAAAGAAGATATTTTGAGAAATTATGGTAAACACACAGCAGATAGTGACCATTGCCTTCCATAGTAGGAATAAAAAATAGGATGGAATTTAATGGGTACCGTCAACTGTGTGCTTACCATCATTTATCAAAAATATTTGCTTCATCATTTATCACAATACTTCCCAAATATTTTCCCCCTACTATGGAAGTCAATAGTCACTATCTGCTGTGTGTTTACCATAATTTCTCAAAATATCTTCTTTTGTGTTCATCAGAAAAAAAAATTCATACAGGTTTAGAACAATGTTAGGATGAGTAAATGATGACAGAATTTTCATTTTAAAGTGAACTATCCCTTTAAAGCTTCTTTGCTACAGTGCAAAACTGTGAAGTGTTGAAGAAATAAATTTGAATTAAATTCATATGATAGTTGGACTTTTGTAGTGCGTTTAAAAGCTTTGGTCAGCATACACTGTGCATGACTCATATTTTTTCATTGGAATAGTATGTGCACACTGTACACGCATGACCGGATTTTTATAACCGTGCACATGTATGCACATGTTCAAAAGTAGATGCACTATAAAAAAATGCATATTTTGAATTCTGAAACTTTTAATGAGTCCACATTGAGTCATTGAAAATACTGACCAGCATTTTCTTGAATATATATATATATTTATATTTATTTATTTATTTAATTAACAATAATTATTCAGTTTTGTGATCTGTAAAAGAAAGTTATTTATTCTTATTTAAAACAAGGTTTGTGTAAATAATTGATGACAAAATTTTATTGATGATGTAATAAAGTATTAGTGAGTCTCAAAACAGCTCCAAGGGGTGTTAACCCAAGTTTTAAGAACATTTAAGAAAGGGTAAAAGGCTTCATATGTCTGTATTTGTTTAGAGACTCTTTGGGGAGGGCGAGAGTCAAGGATATGACCAACCACCTGTTGTGATGCAATGCAAAAGTTGGCCGCAGTCCTACCCTGAACTGTAAAACTATGGGACATGTGTGAAAGAGGGTAAAACCATTGAAGGGTGGAGGTCCCAACGGAGGGGCTCGCTTCCAACAGCTTTTGCAATCCATGTAAATCGCTCTAGTTTTTTCCTCGCCTCCCTTTCACCATGTGTCTGGAGTAGAAATTTTTATTTCATCTTCTCCTACAACCCAAGAAAGGTCATTCATATCCGTCAATCAAATAAAAAGTCAGTGTGAGTATAACCATATCCCGCTTTTGATAAATAGTGTCGAGAGTACCGGCTTGATGGTAATGAGGTTGACAGGGTTATAATCTCACATCTCCATGAACAAGATATAAGGTCGATGTTATCTTTGGGAAGTCAGCTCCCTCTGCATTCCTGCATATTCTTTAAGATGAGACATGCCTTGCATTCCCCAGCATGCTCAGCAGGAAACTCGGGCCCTTGCTGAGATGTCCTTTCTTTACCTTTGAAAGCCTAGATGTTGTGGTTTAACAATATTTGGTCTTTGATGATTACCATAGTATTCAGACTTCGGATAAAACAAGAACATATTGCTCTTTCATAGCCAAGGAAATATAATGGACGTCTCGGTTTATTGAATCCCTTTATTAAAATCTGTATTAAACCCCTTTTACACAGCGCGTCTATCCAAGAAAATTGCCATGAAATTGCCAGAGTGCATTCTGTGGGAACGTAAACACGTCCTGAATTGATCGATCCCTAATAACATTCCTGAAACACGTCCTGTGTGAACAAAAGGCAGGAACAGTGCCATAAAGGATGTGTCGTAAGGGCTGTTTATTCCTGGTATTAAGATGCATTTTGGTCAATCGGATCACAAGTGGACAAGAGAGACAAATTCATGTTTACATCGGGTATTTGTCCACTTTTGACCGCTTCTGTCCTGATTTTCTGAGGGGGTGGTCTGTGGGCGAGTCCCTCTGCTGTCATTTAAACACAAGTGGGGGAAATTATGGGTTTAAAATGATGTGAACTAATATTATGTCACAGTCCACTGCTTGTGTTGTTAGTAAACATGCTGAACAGTGTTTTTACATGTATATCTACAATCTTTTTCTGATATTTCAGAGCAATTGATGAAATAAGCTTGCACAACTGTCACACGCTTGCAAAATGAAACAAATGAAAGCAGAGAGCAGCCGCTTCAGTTTTATCAATAAAAGCTTAAAGATAATGCTGAACACCGTGGGTTCACACTACAAGTCATGTCCAATGGAAAAACATTTTGCTTGTTAAATTACATTAGATCAATAGGATGAGAGCATGCAGTCTTTTGTGGCCGCTCGAACATATTCAACCACATGTGCGTTTACAGCACAAATGCAATCCGGTCTAATGCGTTTTCGACTACCTCTGAATGTGGTCGAGCTGAAAACATTTTACACCCCATTTACACCGTTGTCCACTTGTGAACCGATCGACCAAAACGCATCTTAATACTAGGTGTAAACAGACTGGTAGTGAGGATGTATTTGTCGTCGCAATGACAGTTGTCATTCAGCTCTTTGATCGGGGGTTTTAAACGCAGATAAATGTTCACAACCAAGAAATGTCTGCAAAGTTAGGGCCTGTTTACACAAGAACGCTCGAGGGTGAAACGTAAAAATATTTTATCGGATGTGCCTTTTTGTTTACACGGTTTTTGGGGCTTAAAAACGCAAAAAAGTGAAACCACCCTCCAGAGTGGAAATCTTAAAAACGATCTACCCTCACGTTCCCGTCTAAAGGGTAAAAACGCAAAAGTCTGCTCACGGTGGCTCTCGTCGCGTACGCATTTACATTACAGGCATATGCCAGTTCAGGAAAATAACAACAAACATGTTAGATTATTTCCATACGTCGGACCTTCAAGTTGCCATAGCAGCTCTGATAAATATACAAGTCTTTCCAGCAGTTGTACGAAATATTCACAGCTAGTATTACTGATCAGAGAAGACGTATTAATTACCTCCATCAAATTGTTGATGCGCCAATTCGTTGGCGGCAAACCAGATGGCTTTGGTTAAGACCTGGGAGAACAAGGAAGAGGGTTGTACGCAGGCGCACGGACTTGGTTGTTGTGTGTCAGTGCTTCACATTGCCACCTAGCCGCCTGGAGTGCATACTAGATCGAATATCACACATTTTTGCGTCACCGTATGCACGTAGATTTCCTCCTCAATACGCTCGTATAAACGCAGAATAAAAAGTGATAACGCAACGCCACTTTTGCGTTTTCTTTTCAGATCGTTTCCATGTAAATGTAGCCTCAAATGAAGCCGAGGTTAAGGAGCTCCTCGCTTTTTGCACTGATGCTGTGACTGGTCGTCAGCTTAAAGGAATATTCCATTTTCTTAAAAGAAAAATCCAGATAATTTACTCACCACCATGTCATTCAAAATGTTGATGTCTTTCTTTGTTCAGTCGAGAAGAAATTATGTTTTTTGAAGAAAACATTGCAGGATTTTTCTCATTTTAATGGACTTTAATAGACAACAACAATTAACATTTAACTCAACACGTAACAGTTTTCTTCAACGGAGTTTCAAAGGACTATAAACGATCTCAAACGAGGCATAAGGGTCTTATCTAGCAAAACGATTGTCATTTTTGACAATAAAAATAACAAATATACACTTTTAAAGCACAACTTCTCGTCTAGATCCAGTCCAGCGCGACCTAACGTAAATGCGTAGTGACGTAGGGAGGTCACGTGTTACATATATAAAACGCACATTTGCGGACCATTGCAAACAATAAACTGACACAAAGACATTAATTAGTATCAGTTGACATACAACAACGTAGGAACGGTCCTCTTTCAACACACTTGTAAACACTGGGGCGGAGTTTCGCGTTCGTCTTCTGTGACCTCTTGACGTCATTACGTATTGCGTGGGGTCACGCTGGCGCATCACGACCGGATCTAGACGAGAAGTTGTGCTTTAAAAGTGTATATTTGTTATTTTTCTTGTCAAAAATGACAATCGTTTTGCTAGATAAAACACTTATGCCTTGTTTGGGATCGTTTATAGTCCTTTGAAACTCTGTTGAAAAAAACTGTTACGTGTTGACTTAAGTGTTAATTGTTGGTGTCTATTAATGTCCATTAAAATGAGAAAAATCCTGCAATGTTTTCCTCAAAAAACATAATTTCTTCTCGACTGAACAAAGAAAGACGTCAACATTTTGGATGACATGGTGGTCATGTCACAACCCCACAACATAGCCAGTGACATTTGGGAAAGTTTCAGTGAATCCAATTAAAACTTCACCAAATTGACTTTCTATTACTTTTTAGTTTTGTGAACAGTACGAACTGTAGATGGTTTGTGGCCAGTATTTGATCACTGACAAGCCCTAATAAGCTTTTTATTTAATCTTATTTCTTTCTCTGAGAAACAACAGATTACATGATTTTCTTCCTATTATTGCTCTCTGTCAATGTCACTATCCTTTATTTCATTTTTTCCTCATGCTACATTCTCTCATCTTTTTCCTATACCATTCCTTTCTCACTCTGTCAGGTTTGAAATCCCTACTTCACATGCTTGTTTTCACAGTCCTTGCATTAGGTCTCGCTCCCTCTGCCCCCCTAAACAGCCGGTGAATGGTTTATTTGATTTATTGTGGAGTTGCAGAGAGACTCAGGTTACGGCTTTGATGTCAGCAGTGACTGCAGGACCCTTGGCTCGCAAACGCTCCTCCAACATTAGCCAGGCGGACTCCGCTCACAGGAGAAAAAGAAAAGCCTTGTTGGGCTGCTGAAAACTAAAAAGCAAACTTAGGTCTTTCATAAAAGGATATCTTGGCAGTCTGAGGTTTTGTAAAATGTGCCCCTTTCAGTAATGTGGACAGCAAGGTTTGGAACGCATCAAGCGCTCAACTGTAAGCTAAGTTTGGAACGCTTTCTATTCCTAGATATTCATAAGGGAAAATTGCAAAACAACATTCACTTTACGCAAGACTAATATTTATAACCAAAGTGTGCTTTAGTGCTAATGAATCTTTTGTGAATGCACTGCACCCCGCTTTGAACGCATCTGCCAAATCTGTGAATGGAAAATGTCTTCATAACAGAGAGGGATTGTAAAGATTAAAGGTTGCTGTTTACAGTATGATCTTAAATAATTTGCGTTTGGTCTTGGGGTTCGTTTACCTTTTAAATCTAAATGTTGTAAAACGGATCATTTCACTCTGTAACTACATTGCCATTTGTTCATCTTGTTGACATTGTCGGTGGGCAGTGTAAGGAGCTCTTTCAACACTTCAGGTATTGTTTTGACATCAAAGCTTTGCACTTAGCACCCAGCCGCTAATACGCCATCAGTAAGAGTGCAGACGGTCAGACATCTGTGATACTGCTGTGTAGTGTGAAGTGTTACAGGGGGCTGAGATCACTGAATGAAGCTCATTCTCTGCTAAAACTGACCTCCACATAAACCTCATGAATACAGATCTGGCCTGTTCCCTTGACCTGAACCCCATTTCCCTTTAATTTCCAGTTATCTTATCATTTAACATTAGATTAGATAAGGAATCAGTTTTCGCTCTGCAATTCTTTCTGTTGGCTGGTAAACTGTAAAGAAATTGCAAGATGTTAACTTTAATTAGCTTAATTATTAAATTATATATATATATATATATATATATATATATATATATATATATATATATATATATATATATATATATATATATATATATATATATAAAACTTTAAAAAAAAAATTGTTGCTAGTGAAATGTGACTTTGGCATGTTTTTGTAAGTTCCCCACATAGTATGGGTTGAAATTGCTATAACAAGTTAACACTTTGTTGGGTGGTGATGACATATTTAAGTGTCCAATATGAATGCCTGTAAGTTGTAAATCTACTCCTTTATTTTGAGTGCAGCTGTACTAAAACTGAAACACACACTGTCTCCAACCATGAGTACACACCTCAGAAAATCACACAAAATCCGTAATTACAATGAGACTTAGACGGTGGAACGGGTGGCAAATGAGACAAAAGTAGGGATGTGGGATAAAACTCGTCGCCCATCCATTTTGTTTGTGTGGAGTTTTCCAGCTTGACATCAGATGGTTGGAAGGCAGACAACAGACACCTCCCAAACATCAGCCAACGAGAGACTGGCACCACAGAGCATGTTAGGAAACAACAAATATAATTTGATGTCCAAGTTTTATGTAAGTTTAGGTTTTAAGCTTTTAGTTTGTGTAAATGAAATGATGAATCAGAGCCAGAGATGCCTAGAGTGCACACTGAAATGTGTATCTCAAAATACACTGTAAGTCACTAGTATGAAATTAAGGTTCACACTGTGGTATATGGTGGGTAATGCAATGGTTCAATGATTAATTAATTATTTGGTATTTCAATTATACGTATATTTCATTTACTGTACTAGGAAAAAATACTCTATACTAAAAGTTTTTCTTTAGAAAAATATTTTGGTGGGTCTTGCGATAGATTCTATTAACATCTGGGTGGGTCATGCAATGAAAATGTTTGGGAATCCCTGTGCTACCATTTACGTATTGTTTCATTGATGTGTGTGTGCGTGTATGCTTGGTTGTGAATTACCCAGAATCTTAGATATCATTAAGTGGGAGAATTTGTGTGAGTTCATAGTCAAAACTGAAATATTTTTAGCACAAGACAAATTAAAATGGTTTTAGGGCGTGTCTCTGATCTGATTACAGATATGATACAATATATTTTTAACAACAGACATAACAAATACCGCCCAACTGGTCATTTTTATTTATGGACTACTACAGTGTTTGACACAAGAACTGCTACCAATAGAAGCAATGCATGGCACTGAGTAGTGTTGTGCTCCTGTAGCTAAACTGAAAAAGCATTTTATCAGCAGTGCAAAAGGTCACGGGTTTGATTCCTAGGGAACACAGATACTGATAAAACAAGCATGCCTTCCTATCAAAAATGGCCCCACAGATCATTTGTACAAGCAACTTATTACAACCTATAGACCCTTTTACAGCGCACATGATCAAATAGCCTGCGCACATTTTGGCAACGAGAGTGATGTTTTTCCCCATTGGTTGTAACGTGTTAGAAACTCAGAACGTTTATCAAAACGGTTTTCCAGCATCAAAATGTCTAGTTGTTGCGTTTGGTTGCACTACTATAATATATGTATATATCTATCCGGCCACTTTATATTTGGCCATCTGCTTACGTCTTCTATCCACTCCACTTTAGTACATGGATCTGGTAGCTGTATTGAAAAAGTTGATAAAGTCAACTTTTTAAAATAACTTTCTCTGTCTGAGGAGAAGTTGTACTAAAGATAGCAGTCTCCTGGTAAAAAAAACTTGCCCCCGCCCCTAGGTTAAAGGTGGAAAGATCACCATCCAGTAGCTCAATTAAGAGCAGTATATTTGTTCTTAGCAACATGAACTTCTCCACTGATGTCCGGACACCAGACTACAGGTGATGGATTGCGCATGCTCTTCGGTCTACACTACCATCGTAGTTCCCATATTGTTTCACTGCTCATTTGCATAAAGTGGTTGGACACACCCACATCACCTAACCAACATACAACTCACCAACTCCTCCGATGGGATTGATTTTTCATTCCAGTAATTCACATAGCAGTAAATCAAGAACATCCAAAGCAAAAGAAAAATATATTTATCTGAGAGAGTGGAAAATCCTCTGTTTAATGACGCAATACACAGTTCAATAGACTAAACGGGAAACTAAAGTTTTAAAAGCAAAAAACACTAATAGTAGGCTATTCCTTTACTCAACATGAACTATTGCTGAACTTTGTACTGACAGTGAAAAAGCGTTTGGATGGGTTTATAGCCACTTAGTGGAAACTGTTTTTCTGCTTCCATCTGTTCTAGTGTTTATTTTGTCCATTTGAGTTGTAATTATTTGTTCAGAATCTTTCCTGGCTAGTCTAGGTGGTGCCATTGTCATTTTTTTATATCTGGATATACCAATTTAGTATAATTATGATGGGCCACATACACAGGAATTAAGGAGAATCTCTAACTGCCAAGCTTGAATGCCTGACATTGCATTACTACTTATGTATGCACAATGATGTCACTCTAGAGGTAAAAATCGTAAGTGAAGATATTATTAGGGGACAGGTTCGGTGTTTTACACTTGGGGCCCTGTTTTCGGATTGTTTATGGTGAAATAGAACGGTTTTGACTGAAGTTTCGACATGTGCGGCTGCCCCGAGAATTTTCGGTTGTTTGTGTTTCACCTCCCACCTCTACAATGGGTCTATAGGTGCACTGGAACAATCATTTCTAAAATGCATTAAACTTTCGTTTACAAAGACGTGAAACTCACCGAGTGGTCAGGGGTGTTCACTGATATGCTCACACAAAAATTGCTGCAAAAGACGCATTCAAACAGGTGTTTTAGCATTCGTTGTTAACTTGTGGACCTATTTTTCTAAACGCCTCACACCCGAACATTATTCCGTTGAGAGCTTGAATAATAAACACTCCAGCCCAGGTGGTGGCGCTAATCCACCTTTGCCAATTGCAAGAATAGAAACAAAGTTCCAGACGCGGAGTAATATCGTACCTCACAGCACATCTAATACAAGTCAATGGAGTTGGCAAAAACTACGATAAAACCTGTTGGAATGCGTATTTTGCAGCGATTTTTGTGTGAGCATACCAGTGAACACCCCCGACCACCCGGCGAGCCCCACGTCCCTGCAAAGAAAGTTCAATGCATTCTAGGAAGGACTGTTCCAGTGCACCTATAGACCCATTGTAGAGGTGGGATGTGAAACACAAACACCCGAAAATTCTCGGACCAGCATCACATGTCCAAATTTCAGCCAAAACTCCTCCACTCCATCACAAACAATCCGAAAACAGGGCTTTAAGTGTAAAATACCGAACTTGTCCTTTAAGAAACTGAATGAAAGAGCACGTAGTCATATGAAATGATAGTGTAAAGAAATCTGTAAATACATGCAGAAAAAATGCAATTCGGGATAAACAAGATCAATTACAATTTGGTAACAGATGGCTCTACTTATTCTCATGTTGTGTGTGTATAAATAGCATACCATGTAAAAAGTATTGCAATACATACACCAAACTCCAAAAATGTGTCATTTCATGTATTGGTTTCTAAAAAAAAATTATATTTTTAAACCATGGTTGCTTGGAGTTGGGGTTAGAATTGTGGTTTGGGAAAGGATGTCATTTTATGTAACAGAAAGTTGTTCTAACCCCAACCCCAAGTGGCAATGGTTAAAAAATAGAGAAACCAATACATAAAACGACACAAAAAGATGTGTCGTATTAAGGTCATAGGAAGGACTGGCGTATCATATGCATCAAATTGAAGTTTGGTGTATTGGACGACTTTTCACATGGCATGCTTTTTATACGTGCTACATGAGAATGGATTGAATGGCTAGAAAATCAGCTAATTACCCAAAACTATCAAAAGTACCTGCAATTTGAGGGTGAAAAGGACGGGACACACCAACTGACAACAATTGACTAGCGGCAACAAAACGGACTATGGTCTGGTCTAGTGTTGTAGTTCTTGAGACCGGTCTTGGTTCTCCCAAAGACAATTTTTCTAATTTTATTACTAAAAACACCTGCATTGTGTTAAGTGGATGGCAAGCCATTGAAATACAGTTACGAATAAATGGTTAAGTTGATTTCAGCTCTTTAGTATTTATCATATCTGCAATGCCTTTGGTTATTTTATCAACTTCTCTGATGGCACACGCACGCACGCACGCACGCACGCACACACACACACACACACACACACACATTTTGGTTCTCATGTTTTGTGGGGACATTCCATAGACGTAATGCATTTTATACTGTACAAACTGTATATTCTATTCCCCTTACCTACCCCATTCCCTAACCCCAACCATCACAAAAAACCTTCTTGTACCTTAGATTTTCAAGAAACATCATTTTGTTTGATTTATAAGCTTGTTTCCTCATGGGGACATCAAAATGTCCCCACAAGGTCACAAAAACACTGGTATCCCTATCTTTGTGGGGACAATTGGTCCCCACAACGTGATAATTACCAGGTACACGCACGCACACACACACACACACACACACACACAAACACACACTTGTCTTCTTGGTCTTGTCTCGGTCTTGGCCTGTGTTGTTCTTGGTCATGACTTGGTCTCGGTTTAGGTGGTCTTGACTACAACACTAGTCTGGTCAAAAAAGTTGCCCTTTTCAAACACACCCCAAGACTAGAGCTCACGGCCAATTAGCAGGTACATTCTGCACCTACATGAGAGGTTATTAATATCACAAACCAGTATGTGGCAGTAGTCCGTATTCATAATTTATGGCCCAACAGCGATTTCGTCATATAAAGGACTATGTTTGTGCTGCTCAAAATACTGAGTTTATATACACTAAAAGTTTACATCTCAACAAAACTGGCTGATGCTTTAGCTTTATTGTTTGGATTTATCACTCTGTGAACCCTTACGAAAATTAACCATGGTTAGTGTAGTAAAACCATAGTTTTGCTCATAGTAATCAATTGACCAAAAAAACATGGTTACTACACTTTTACCACAATAAAATGGTTAATTTTCGTAAGGGAAGAAAGCGCAGGCTTGTAGTGTTTCATTACAAGGTAACATTTCCATCTACTGGCCTCACATACGTAATACTAGATTTAAATGTGAATCTTTTTGACAGTGTTGTTGTGTGTATGTGAAATTTGTCATGAACGCAAAGGAAAATCTTTTTCTGTTTTTCACTACATCGTTTTCGTGTAAAAATAGCCTTGGAAAGGAAAATCGGAGGAGGTAGAAGTGTGGATATTTATAAATAAGCTTGTTTGCTTATTTCTTTTTACTCTAATCTCACTCACTATTCGGCACTGCATAGCTTCTTCAGATTTGAAGTGTGAAAATTGTAAGCATTTCTATAAAAAACTATAAAAAATAAATGATATAATTCATCAAATGTGTTGTCCTTAACTACACACAAAATGTGTTGTTTTAACACATTTGCTTTAAGAGTGCACAATGTTCCATTTGTAATTTACACTAAAACATAATTTGTTTAAAGAAGTCCTAATTTGTTTAGAGATCAGCCGAGTTTAAGATGCACATTAGATGATAGAGTGTTTGAGTCTAAAGGCACGGCTCCATGTGGGTTTTATGACTTCTGGTTAAAGGCCACACAGTGAGACTTCTGGTGACGTCTGTACCACATCAGACGGAAGAAGCATTTGTGTGTGTGTGTGTGTGTGTGTGTGTGTGTGTGTGTGTGTGTGTGTGTGTGTGTGTGTGTGTGTGTGTGTGTGTGTGTGTGTGTGTGTGTGTGTGTGTGTATTTGGTGTGTCAGCTCTCTGTAAGCAGAATCTGGATTTTACTTTATTTTTCAAGGTTTTAATGTTTTCCCATCAGGCAGACAGATCCACCCATAAGACATATAAAACTCCTTGAACTTCTCTGTGGTCCTCTGTCTTCTAGAGTTTATCCCAACTTGAAATGCAGACAGTATTTCTATGAAGCCAGACTGTGTTGTATACTGTTTGTATATTGACTGTATGATTTGGATGCACAAATAGCATTTTTACATTTACAGTTAAGGCTGATTTACACTTTTGACCTGAGGGAGATAGCCTGACTAGAGGCGGACACTACTTGAGTACTTTCAGTAAATTTTCCAAGCATCTGTGCTTTATCAAAGTGTTTGTCTTGGGAAAAATGTACTTTACTTTACTAAAAAATGTTCACTACATTCTAAAGTATAGAATCATACTGTGTATTCCTTTAATATTGCATATTAAAATTGATTTAATACCTAATTACATAAAATGGTGTACTTTTACTTGAGTAAAAGTACAAAAGTTATTTTTACTTACTTAGGTAAAAGTAAAAAAAACTAGATGTTTATGTGAATGTACTTAAATATTAAAAATGTAGTTGAGTAAAAATGATGATAATATGCTTTGGAATGTATGTTTTCCAAAGAAAAACACTGATAAAATACGAATACTTAAAATGTACTTTTATGTAGAAAGTAAAAATACTTAAGTAGTGTCCGCCTAATATTCAAAATTATAGTCAGAATTTGAGTCTGATACCGCTCCATTGGCCTGTGATTATGGGACGTGTTTCAACCAAACCAGGACAAAAAAATGCCTCTGCATTCTGTTGGATATAGACCTACAACCAATCAGAGCACATATGTTGAAATGGCGTCTGTCCTTTTGCAGCCTGACCTGGGGCCTCATTTATAAAGCGTGTGTACACACAAAACAGGGCTAAAAACGCGCGTACGCCACTTCACACGCAAAGGTTGTGATCTATTAAAAAAAACTTGACGACAGAATGTGCGTACCTGTAAGCAAACTCTGACCCATGCGTACGCAGATTCTGGAGACAATTAATGGGAATTGGCGACACAGATGGCGAGAAAGTGAACTGAAATCAGATTGAAATGGGTACATGGTGGTCATAAAGCGATGGACATGGTCCGAAACAATGCTCAGGTGCGCTGTGGCATTTAAACGAGGCCCAATTGGGACTAAGGGACCTAAAGTGTGCCAAGAAAACATCCATCACACCATTACACCACCAGCCTGCACAGTGGTAACAAGGCATGATGGATCCATGTTCTCATTCTGTTTACGCCAAATTCTGACCATCTGAATGTCTCAACAGAAATCAAGACTCATCAGACAAGGTAACATTTTTTTCCAGTCTTCAACTGTCCAATTTTGATGAGCTTGTGCAAATTGTAGCCTCTTTTTCCTATTAATAGTGGAGATGAGTGGTACCTGGTGGGGTCTTCTGCTGTTGTAGCCCATCCCCCTCAAGGTTGTGTGTGTTGTGGCTTCACAAATGCTTTCCTGCATACCTCGGTTGTAACAAGAGGTTATTTCAGTCAAAGTTGCTCTTCTATCAGCTTGAATCAGTTGGCCCATTATCCTCCGACCTCTAGAATCAACAAGGCATTTTCGCCCACAGGATTGCCGCATACTGGATGTTTTTCCCTTTTCACTCCATTCTTTGTAAACCCTAGAAATGGTTGAGCGTAAAAAAAACAGTAACTGAGCAGATTGTGAAATACTCGGATCGGCCCGTCTGGCACCAACAACCACGCCACGCTCAAAATTGCTTTAATCACCTTTCTTTCCCATTCTGACATTCAGTTTGGAGTTCAGGAGATTGTCTTGACCAGGACCACACCCCTAAATGCATTGAAGCAACTGCCATATGATTGGTTGATTAGATAATTGCATTAATAAAAATTGAACAGGTGTTCATAATAATCCTTTAGGTGAGTGTAAGTATTAGATTGTGGATCGGGCTGCATTTTTCTGTCCGAGCCCAGCCCGCATCCGACAGGGCAGTAACTGAACCCAACTTGAGCCTGACAGGCATTAAGATATTTATGTCCGACCTGAGCCCGACGGTTAGAATCTCCTTTTTTTAATACTAATGACACTTGTACGTTTGTTTGTGTAGAAAGCCCGCTTTTATTAATGAACTAGAAGGCATTCGGAAATACAGATGTGCCCAATCTGCGCATAAGCTCAGCGCACACTGCACACGGCCAACAAAGCGCACCTTTACACAGGCGCGCACAAAACAAACAGTTAATTGAAATTAAATAAACAAAGCTAGGTCTACCAAAAACGGCCCAAGCTAACAGAACAAAATATTAACTTAACACAAATGCAGCTAATATAAAAACCACCCATTTTTCTCAAAAACTGTAAAAAAACACTGGCGTATAAAACTGCAACATGGTATCTATTCACATAATCCATCACTGAAAAGAATGATACATTCAATTTACTCAATCAATTTATTTAAGCTACATAAAAAAATAAAAAATTATTAAAAAACTTTTGTTTAAATTTAGCTTAAATAAATTGATTGCAACCACTTACCTTAAAAAATGAGTAAATTGAATGAATCATTTTTTAAATATTTAGGCTAATCCAGGTTCTTATGCAGAAAAAGGATTGCATCAAAGGTGGATGGCTTCAAGGCTGTCCTCCTTTGCTCGATGGTCCTGCCAGCAGCGCTGAAGTTGCGCGCACTGCTTTTGCTGCTGGCTGGCAAGGACACTAAGCTTCGCATAGTTGAGTTGATGATCGCTCCACCAGCCCAAAACATCTCTGTCGTCCTGCATTGTATGATTTTTAATCGAGTACATTTCGACTTCGTCCGTGGCATCTGACACAGGTACATTTTCCCACTCCTCAAAGTCAACTGCAGCTTTCTTGGGCGTGGGTCCTTCAGTGGCGGTCTATTCGGTGCGGAATAGTGGGAATGCGACTGTGGTCAATACCGTGCAATTACCGTGATATCATTTTAAATGAATGTGTCACGAAATGGCAAGTCATGGTCAAGTAGCTTAATTTGTGGTAGTCCTCCATCCAAATATCCGTTGTCATTCCGATCGAATTCACCTCAGTCAGTGTGTAATTCAGCTGCTCAACCAGCTTTGTGTGTTTCTCTATTGCCAGCTCACGGCAACGTTTTGACACAGTGGTGCGATCAGGTAGTACATCCTGCACTGCCACTGAACCATATGTAGCACCGATGTTAATAAGCTGCTGGGCCAGCTCAATGAAACCCCCTCCTTCAATGGAACGAAATGGCCTTATGTCTTTACAGCAGTACTCAACAAATTTTTCTGTCCGTTTTTGTTTGGCCTGCTGAGGAATTTTTCTTGAGGTACTAGCAAAGGCAGTGATGCTCGGCTGCAGTAGCCCAGGTGACTTGCAGACTCTATCCACATGACGCTGCAGGGCTGAATTCCTGGTCCTCTTGTTGTCATATTTCATGTGAAATCTGCAACCCTTACATTGAACATAACCAACAGGTTCATTATTATCGGCCTTGACAAAGTAGAAATACTTCCATACAGTAGACTTTCCATCATTTTCAGTGGTTTTATAATCTCTCTGGCTGAGGCCAACTCCTTTTTAACGTCTTCCATTATTGCGCTGCCAGCCACATGTAGCCGAATATGCAATATGCACGCAGCCACACACGTGTTGCGCGTTGTCATAGGCAACATAAACAAATTTACGCACACAAGAAGATGAATGCTATATATATATATATATTAATATATTAAATTTCAAATGTACATTTTCAAATGTAAAATGCCTATCACGCCGAGGCGCTGACATGACCAAGATAAAGCCCGACCCAAACATAATACGAACCCGGACAATCTCTTACTATTTGTAAGTTAGATGAACTTCATCCACGGACTTCAGAAAAGGAGCTGGTAACGACCGCTAGTTATATCCACGTTGTCTTGCGTGCTGTCGATATCTTCTAGAACAGACTTGATGGCAGAATCTTCACATCTCAATTCTCCAGCGGCAGCCGTCTTTGTTGTAAACGGGTTCAAAATAAGCGCTTGTTGGTGACGTGGTTGATTCCTTTACTGTTGATCATCTGTCCATCCTCGTATAAAGCCCTCCCTGACAATTTGAATGGTTTGATCAGCTTTCAGTCACGCATAGTAATGCCACAACGGGGCGACTCCACATGGAACTTCCCGACCTGAAATTTTGTGGGCGGGGCTAAGTTTGGCTGGCACCCAGGCTATGAGGGAGAGGTTCTAAAAGATCAAAGCACTTGCGGAGCACATAGAATTACCATGTTGTTATATTTTTGGAGATGTGAGCGTCGGGTTATGTAGAGCCACAACCTATGGTGTAGCTACAGCATAGGTCCAACGCAGAAGTATAAATCACATTTGGACATTTGGTAGACACTATTATCAGAAATAATGAATTACAGTGCATTAAAGCTTTATATTTTTATCAAACCCATGACCTTTATGCTCCTAACTTTATCAATTAAGCTACAGAAAGACCTTTTATTATACACTGATATTTTAGTACTGCAAATCTTAAGTACCTCTTTACCAACCCTTAAGTGATGATGTACAAGCATGTGTATGTGGGTTAAACAGTATCCCTGATGGAGATAAATAGTGATGTTATTTTATGCACAATTTTATAGTGAGTATAATCATTTAAAAAAGCAATCTGTAACATTTTTTTTTCACAAGCAACATATGTATTCACCTTTTTTACCTATGTATATTTTCCCACAACTCGCTCATGCAGTTCATGTTATGATTTTATGTATATTTGAGTTTTAAATAGGTTTTACATGTAGTCTTAGCCATTTTATCTCTCACTTTTAATTTGTGTGTATGTCATTTATTTTATATGGTCTACGTGTCATGTAAGTGATCACATGGCAGGAAACAGGAAATGATACTATAAAAGAAAGTAGCAATGAGCACATTGTTAGCTGATGCTAAAGTTCAAAGGATAGCTGGATTTGCTTTCTTTGGACTTACCTTTCCCGATACGTTTTGTGGATTTTGTATATCTTTTTTGCCTTGTATATACACTAGAGGGCACTTTGCACTTAAGACTTTTTAGGTTTTAGGTTATGGTAGGGTGGCCATTCATGCCAGTTCCCCGGACATAGGATTTCGCGTTGGTCGACTGCATACGTCATCAAGGTTTAATATTTCGGGTTCAATTTCAGAAAAGCAATCGTTACATTTCAAGGTAAGAATGAAACTTCAATGATTGTTTGTCTTAAAAGAAATAAATCTTAATTTTCTAATGTATTTTAACTGAAATGTGAGAACCTCGATTGACGAATGTGGTTGAGCAATGCGACTTCCGGAGAACGCACCCGAAATCCTGTTCGGGACAGGATGGTCACCCTAGGTTATGGTATTGTTAGTGTGGTGTTTTTAAGTCTATTGTGATCATTGTAAATACACTTATTTAATTTGATTTCACTTGTTTGTCATCCTTTTAACATTGTTTTAACCTCACACAGTAAGATCTGACCCCTTTTAACTATTTGTAACTCAGCTGATGGGGCTGATTGTTGCAATGCTAATCGATCCAAACAGCTATCAAGAGACAGTATTGCTGCTGTCAGGTAAAACGGTACACTCATTCCTTTGAGTTAGGCATTCAAAATGTACACATTTTACACTAATTACACATTTTCAGTAAATACCCGCTTTACTCTTAGACAATCTATATGATGTCTTAATTTGTATTTATGACTGAATCAACAAAACAAAGTCATCAGCTTTGTGTTTGTTGAATATAAGCAGTGTTGTACAAAACAGCTTAATTAATCTACAGCACAAAATTTGTAAATCCCAAAGCGACCGGCTTTTTTCTACATTTCCTTTCAAAAGTGAATCTTTGTAGTAATCTATGAACCTGAAACCATTATTTTCATTGTCAAGGACAACGGTAAAGTGTGGTTAAGGATGTGGCTTTTGTGGATACTTTACAAACCCAAATTCACATGAAATCCTCCAACACGTTTATCACACACTCCAATATCCTCACAATAGTAAGATGTCTAAACTAAGAGTTTGGATGTATTTCTGTTTTATCACAGGAAATGAGTGGGGCAAAGAGGACTACAGGATACAATCTTGTATTGGCTGAGAGTTGTGTCCTGTGAGTCGACTGCATCATTCTTGTGTATTTCAACTACAAGCTATAAATGGTGGTACATAAGTCAATAACAAAGACTTAAATGTCTGAAAATACATACAGTGTTTAAGACTCCATTTATATATGGTGTCACTAGAGTAAATTCACCACTGTATATATTTTTAAATTGTTATTTTTCCTTATTTTCTTGGAATTGCGCTTTAAGTGTGATTAGTCTGAGATCGGATTAGTAATGATGAGATCATATTTCTTAGTCTGCACTTTCCTGTCTGAGTAGTTGTCTGTGAAGCAATTCACAGCAGAGCCAAGATGGAGGACACATCTGGAAACAACTAGTCCCCAAGACAAATTTATTTTCCCTTTTCCTTGGCAGACTGGGGGTTGGGCCGCCAGGTAGACAGAAAATAAAGACAGAAGAGAAAGTAGGGAGTCAACTGGAAATCCAGCTATTGTATATAGTATTATAAGAAATTTTGATAAAATATGAAACCGATCAATAAAAAGTGAGAAGAGAAATTGTGAGGTGATTAAAAGTTGCTTGAAGGATGTGTTGCGAGTGTATAATAAGAATATTTAGACAGTGAGTAGCTTTTATACAGCCATCGGGCATTCGGTGGAAAGAGTGACGTAATCTGACTTCTGCATTTCATAAGAAACTTTAATGTGTCCAATTTACTGAATGTGAAGCTACCAAATCAAGTTAAAAGACAAACATAATGAAAATTTTGAGGGGTTTCCCTAAAAACATTGTTTTTAGATGCTTATGCTTTCACTGAGAGATTGCCATCACCATTGTTAAAACACCAATTTATATTTTGTTACTTAGGAAAAATATCTATAATACATAAAGCAATGAACAAGCAGGGTATCCATGTCGGACACCACGAAGGAAGCCACTGCTTACTAAAAAGAACAATGCTGCACGACTAAAGTTTGCAAAAGAGCACATTGACTCTCCACAGCAGTATTGGCAAAATGTTTTGTGGAATTATGAAATTAAGTGTAAAGATCTTTGGGTTGTTGTTCCACTCCTGGGTTGCAGGGGCACCCCCTTAAAGCATCCTTGTCAGACTCCCTCCAGATCATCAGATGGCACTGTAACCCCAAGCTCAGTGCTCACCACCCCTGCTGATGGCAATATTGTGTGTGATTGTCTTGATAGCCTCATTAGTCTTGATTTTCTTCACCTCTTTCTTGCCCTTTATAAGTGTGCTTGTTCCTTGCCATTTTGATTCAGTCTTGCTGTTATGTGATTGACCTTGGCTGGGTTTGAACCCGGGTCTCAAGTGTGGCGTTTTATTTGCTGAGCTAACTCCCAGACAGTGGAACCCAAAAGCAGAAGAGCAATGAGTCGATAGACTAAAGTTTTCCAAAATATAATCTTTACTTGAGAAGTCAAGGAACAAAGTACAAAACTAAGATAGCAGAGCTTCTGTAAAACAGAGAAACACAAAATAGACACAAGGGTCAAAAAAGGTACAATAAGGTACAAACTATTAGCTGGATATCTGTTGCCTGGGGTACATTGGCTCAAGACTGATCAAAATGGCAAGGAAGAAGCCTCTTATAAAGGGCAAGACACGGTGAAGAAAATCAAGGCTAACGAGAAGAGAACAATCACACAATAAGCTTGTTTGACTTAATACGGCACCAAAAGAAACGACAGGCAGATGATGTCAAAGTACCGCAAGAGCAATTTGAGAAACCATATGTAACCATAAGTCTAATTTTGAAATGCTCTCGCGGTACTTTGATGTCATCCGCCTGTCAGTTCTTACGGCGCCGCATGAACTCGAACACACCTACTATTGCCATCATGAGGGGTGTCGAGCACTGAGCTTGGGGTTACAGTGCCATCTGGAGATCTGGAGGGAGTCCGACAAGAATGCTTTAAAGGGGGCCCCCTTTAGCCCAAGAGTGGCACAACAGCCCAAAGTTTGAATCTTTACGCTAAGATTAAACTATTTGGAAAAACACACATCGCTACATCTGACGTAGAAAGGGCACGGAATATCATTAAAAAAATCATCCCAACCGTAAAGTATGGTGGAGGAAACATTATGATTTGGGCCTTGCCAGCTTGCAATCATTAAGGAGAAGATGAATTCCCAAGTATATCAAACAGTTCTTCAGGATTATGTTAGAATGTCTGTACATCAGCTGAAACTGTGTAGAATGTGGGTGACGCAAAAGGACAACGACCCAAAACACTGGAGCAAGTCCACAAAGAATGGCTTCAAAAAAACAAAATCCGCCTTTTGTAGTGGCCAAGTTAGAGCCCAGACTTCAACCCAATAGAAATGCTATAGATTGACTTGAAGAGGGCCATACACATGAGACTTGACAGAGTTAAAGCAGTTCTGCCAGGAAAAATGGGCAAAAATTCCTCCTCAACGATGTGTCTGATCCACAGCTACAGGAAGCGCATGGCTGAGGTCATTGCTGCCAAGGGGGATCAACCAGTTATTAATTCAAAGGGTTCACTTACTTTTTCCACTGCCATTTTAAATGTTAAATGACTGTTTTCAATAAAGACATGAAAGATCAGATATTTTGTGTGTGTAATTGTTTTTAGACACATTGTGGTGGTTTCCCGGACAGGGATTAGCTTAAACCAGGACTAGGCCTTAGTTTAATTTGGAAATATAAATAGTTTTAACAAACATGCCTTACTAAAAACATTACTTGTGTGCATTTTGAGGCAAAACAAAGGGCACTGATGTATTTTAAGATATCAGTCAGTGCAAGTTGTTTTCAGTTTGGACAGCTCTTAAAAATGTTTTAGTCTAGGACTAGTCTAATCCCTGTCCGGGAAACTGCCCCATTATGTGTGTCAATACCCTGTACTTAGATGATAATCAGATCATATTTTATGACAAATTTATTCAGAAAACCATGGAATTCCAAAAGGTTTACATACTTTTTCTTGTCAATGTAGTTATAGTCATAGACTGCTTTTTTGTGCATTTAATTGAACTTTTGTTTTTTTAAAGTTCTACAAAATATAATTTGAGTCCCACAGAAGAAAGGCAATAAAAACTTAATAGATTTTTTTATTTTGGGTTTATGTTATTAAGTTACACAAAATCATCCTAAAGCATAAGGTTGAGGTTTAGATGCATTATTATATTATATTGTAGTATATACACACTGTTATTTTTAGTAAACTAAAACATTTTTCTTAAAACATCTCTACTATGATTTGATAACCTCCACTATAATTTGATGACAAAGGAAATAAGTTTGTCTGAGGATATAAATATCTTGCAACTGCTCCAGTGAGCACTACACCTTTTCAACACAGTTCCTATGTGAACTTTTCACATTTATTGTAATTATTCCTTTTTTTGCAAAATATTCCCTTCCTGAATGATGAACGATGTGGAAAAAGTCTTGCTGTCCATGAAAACAACTTGTTCCTAATATGGTGGCACTACATTCTTGAATTCAAACACCCTACTGAAAGGCTCTGTGTTTTTCTGCTTTTTTAGTAAAAGAAGAGCTGTTTTAGTTTTATATATATAGAATGAGGAAGGAAGTGACCAGGATGCCTGCAGGTGCCTTACGTTTTAATTTAAGCACTTTTCATTTAGCACCCTCTGAGGAGCAATATATAACATTCATAGTTTAATAACCCCCTAACCTCTTATAGAGGAGCACTTTGAGTTTTAGACTTCACACATGGCTTTGTGGGTTGGGTTGGTAACACTTTCTCTCATTGTGAGACTCATGTTTCAACTGGGATATTTGGACTAGAGGTCAAATTATCAACAGATGGCTGGATGGCAGTTGTGTCATTGCTCCTTTTTGCACCAATACATTTTTATATTTTTTTCCTTTCCTTGAGGAAATAAACACTTGTAGCACGTAGACACTTTGACAAAATCAAATTTTAGCATGAAATTAATGTGTTATTAGCAGGGCTTGACATTAACACCCACCAAATGCTTGTAGCTTTCAGCTATGAATGGTAAGACAGCCATTCTCACTAGCCACTTTGGTGGGTTGAATATAATTGTTAAAACGAGTTTTCTTGAATGTCTTATGAATAAATAAACAATGTTCGACACTACAACTCCCATAAGCACTCCCTGCACCCAGCCCAGCACAACGTATGGGTTATTTAGGACTTGCGAACGCATAGAATGCAGTCTAAGTGCACACACGCACACTCCAGGCAAGGTGAAAGATTTGTGATTGCATTGAAGACATTTTAAAGGGCGTGTTGCAGGTTAACCACCACTGTCGATTAATGGGTACATAAATCACTCAAAATATGTATATCATTTTTAAAATGTCTCAAAAATGGTCTTAAAGATCAGTTTTTTTACATTTTTAGTATTAACGTGTTTTTTTACGCAATTCGGCGATGACGTCACATTGGGGAGAAGTGTCTGAAAGGTAGCCTCAGCATATTATCAGAACTTTGGTGACTTACTGCGATGAGGAAGAGGTTGCAAGAGCCAACATGTATGATGGCAGGGGCAGAGTGGGACCAAAAAATCTCCCGGGAAATTTCGAAGACGACCGGCCCTCGGTGGTCAAAAAATAAATAAAAATAGGGTCGAACGTGCTCAAACAGAAAGTAATAAATTGAATAATGTGTGCTGTGCATCTTTGAATAACTGTAAGAACATTTCCTTTAAATAGAATTTTTGTCTAAGTTTTGAGAGATAATAATGTTTTATCCACTGTTATTGCTTATTTAGACTTGTTAGTGTGGTTAAAAGCGTGTTTGGCGCATTTACCTCAGAGGTAATTTCAGTAATTTTGCTGTTTTTCCGGTAATAATAATACAATTTACATGTCAATCCTGCTTCCTTTTCTGTTTATTCATTTCATTATGCTGTTTTGTTTAGTTATGTACATTTATTGTCATGAGACGTTCATTGTCGTTATATGGATACTCTCGTCTAATATTCAAATCATATACGGAATAATGTGTGCATCTTTGAATAATTGTAAGAATACAACTTTGAAATTAATTTTTGTCATAAAGTTTTGAGATATAATAATGTTGTGAGGATATTTATTGCCATGTGAGAGGTTTATTGCTGTTGAATACTTACGTATGGAAATCATATATACAAAGTAGGACATTTATAATTTGGTATGGTTACCATGCTAAGTATTATTTATGATATATGTGGAGATAAAAACTTTGGAAATCTGCTGATTTGATCCATTCATGTTCTGACCACCAGGCTAGAGATTTTAAACATCCTTAATCCCCACTTACTAGTCTATCAAATAATATCTAAAATACATTGTTTTGTGAAATAAAAGGATGCTTTGTTATATTGTTTATGCGATCATAACTAATCACACAATCATTTTATACGCAGAAGCAGCAATCAGCAGCTGCAGCGCACTCTGATCCGACCGCATGCATACTGCAATAAACAGCCGTTCTGCGGCTTTTTACATGAAAGGACGACAGGCTATGCCATTTTGGGAGGGACCGCTCACTGATCCTCGTATTTTTATAAATCCTGGACATGGTTGGACCTGCCGAATGGGTTGAGCACTTTTATATACTTTGTTGAGAAGAGAGGCGCTGCACAGTTTGACCAATCGGGAAGCGGCCGCACATTAGACAGTGTTGCTAATATAACTCGCGATGTATAATTTTTAGCAGACCAGCCCACTGGGAAAATTCTCGACTCTCCCGATTGCCAATCTGCTACTGGCTTTAGGAAGTGAGTGCCTCACTCAGATTCCAGGATTTGAGGCATGCTGCCTGAATCCATTTGTGCTAAAGATAGGATACACCCATTTCAGGCAGGATCATCGTCCCCTTCAAGCAAGTAATGGAATCTTTTGCTCAAAATATGGTATTTTGAAGAAACCTATCCATATTTGAGAGGTGATAAAACGGGAACTAATGAAGGTAGGATGAAAAACTTTTTTTGAAAGCAGAGAGTCTTTTCTTTCATCTGATATATCGTATGTTTATATATTTTAAGAACATTTTCTGGAAGGCATTAAACTTTTGTGAAAATCATGAAAAATGCTGGGGCTGGCAACTTAAAAAGAGCTGGCGGAGAAATAGTTAAACAGTTTTTCCACATTTCTGTGTACAGGATTATTTAACTCAACCGCACCATCCATTCAGGTTTTAGTGGTATTGGAAAGTTGAGAGAAATGGCAGCTTTTCTGCGAGTGGGCGTGGTTTCAGCACTGACAGCGGACACACCCCCAGCATTTGAAGAATAGAGAACCCTGCCTGTTTTTCCAAGATTTTGATAACTTGTTTTATTTATTTTGTGTTTTTTTAATCATTTAAATGTGGCTGTGTGGTTAATATCACATTTTTTTCTGTGGTGTCACAGACTGAGAACACATTTAATAACACTAAGCTAGTAATTTTAAAGGATATTTTATGAGCATTTAATGCAAATATCTACATATCTCTGACAAAGGTCATCATACTTTCTTTTCGGCTGGCTTTATCAGTAGCGCCTCACTGCAGAACACGACATCCAGGGGGCGGGTTGGATTCATATCCAGGGGCGGAGCTGGATCCAGATCCAGAGATCTCTTCCCACTACATTTTGATTGGTTGACAGTTTTACCACAAGACACGTCGTACACTTGTTGTTGCGTTATCATTTCCGCATTGAGTCGTAACTAAATTAATTTATTATTAATTTATTACAAAAGTAGTGCCTTTAAGGTAAAATGTACGTTTTTTTTGCTATAATGTTTTGGAGTAAAACATTTTGGGTACTACGAGTAATCTTACCACATGCAGTTTAATACCTATGAATGGATACAGTATAAATATGCATAATTATTAACATATAGCCTATGGCATGTTATTTAGAAATTAATAAATTGAATGTTTCTCTTGAATGGACTTTGAACTTGTTTTAAAGCGTCTATGCTTACAGCCATTAGGAAACAGGTTTCCCTCGTAGATGGTTTACTTTTTTTTAAAAATTGAACCATCTCTGCATTTTGGTTGCTTAGGTCCACTGTCTGTGAATGTTTTCTAAGTTGGTGCAGAATCTCAAGTTTGTGACACAGAATGAAAAGAAAACTGATCCATTGTTATCTTTTATACCCAGTACCGCCTATACTACCTCTCCACATTAAAAATATAAGTCTCGTTTTAGTCAAGTGATCTTAAACTTTTGACTTACTGTATAGTGCAATGCTGGTCAAGTTAAAATTAGTTATTGATATCCTATGACAAACAAAAATATTGTTTTGGTATTATCAAGAAAGCACAGAGTGAAAGTATCTGCCATCTGTTTTGTACTCTACGTAAAGAGGTCAAATTAAAAGGGAAAACTTGGTAATGATCTGTTGAGAGGGTCAATGTCATATCATCCTCCCTTGACAGTAGGAGTTTCCCCACATGCACTGCTGTTTTCCATGAAGTGTCTCTCTGACGGAGAGCGGCGTTCCCATTGACATGGCTTTTTCCCCTCACGTGGTGTTGATGGGGTGGAGACAAGGTTCAGTCTGGGTGTGTGTTGTGTCGTCTGTTTTGAGCGTGAATGCTGCCTATATGTGAAGCCTGCCTACAGAACAGGGAGGACAAAGATTTCCTTCATAAATTTTTGTTGTGAGCACTTAGCAATGTGGAATATATATTTATACTATATATAACATTTCATTAGTTTACTTGTACATTTCTTATTAGCTCCTGTTTGATTATTTAATCAAATATGGAAAAGTATTTCACTAGGGAATAAGGTGAATTGGGTCTTTTTTAATATTTTCCTGTGTATCTTTTTTAAGTGAGCCATTAGTTGGTTAATTCCCCTTAAAATATAAACACTTTGGTTCTGTGGTGCCATTAAAATGCTTTAACATCCTGACTGGCACACATAGCAGCAATTCTTGTGTTTAATGTACAGCACTATAAGTTTGAATCTTCCATCATACATCCATTGCATTACTGTGCCTGTGTAATTGTGCTGTACAACTGTTCTGTACAACAATCTTTGTTTTAATTTTTTTAACAAACTGAGATTCAAGCTAAAATATTTTTAGAAGTAACTAAAACTAAGTTTGTTAACCTGAAACTTACATTTCAGAGTTTCTGTTGTATATAACCTAAAAAAGTCACCCAGAACCACGTTGGAAAATTATATATACTAAATTAGATATTTCATAATAAAATTAGTCTAAAATAACATAATTGGGGGTACTTATATTGTACTTAACTGTACCAAACCATACCCAGGTGTGATTTTCCCCATTCCCCCGCTGCTCTGCACTTACACGACAATTTTGATCCTAACCTGTGTCCGCTTACATAATTGCGTTGTGCTTACATTACAGAAGTGAAAATGACATGGTTCTCAAGTATGGTAGCCCATACTAGAAATGTGACCTCTGCAATTAACCCATCCCACTGAGTATTAACAAACATACTGCAAGTCGTGAACACACATGCAAACCTGGAGCAGTGGGCAGCTATCACCGCAGTGCCTGAAGAGGAATTGGGGGAAATGTGCTTTGCTCAAGGGGACTACAGTCGCAAGCTGCCGACAGTGAGACTCCAACCGGCGACCTCTGGGTTGCAGACTCTTTATCTATTAGGATGTAACTGCCTCTAGTGAAGTACAATGTTCCCTTATTACACTTAAGACGTGAAGTAATATAATATAAGAGGCAGCAGTAAAATAATATCACCCTGAGCAATTCTGGTGTTGTAGTTCATTCAGTTCTCTTTTTGGTGGAAGCCGGTACTTAGGTCTGGCGGAGCGTTCACTCCAGCTTCAGTGCCGACACGGAGCCAGCCCCAGTGGAAAATGGGTATTTCAGAGTAACGGGTATAGCCATTGTCAATTTTGTAAATACCCTATGCAGGAATTAATTAAATTGTTGGATATTGTGATGTCTACGTCCCGGGAAGAAAATACTTTCAAGGAGGTGTTCAGTGTAGTTCTGGAAAAAGGTTTTCTAGGTAATATATTCCTTTGAAGTGGAATTTGTGCTTTGTAACTTAGAAGTCTCTCATGCTCATTAAATACGGAAGTAAAATGCAGGTTGAAAATGGTGTTTCGCAATGATGCTTACAAATGAGAAATCCAGACAGAGACCGAAATATTCAACAAAGTTCACCACAGGGTATTTTACATGTTTCAAATAAATGTAAACAACTGGTTATAGTGGAAAGGATTTCCATTCTGTGGTAAAGCCTCAAGGACCACATTACCACATGTGAACCTCAGAAATTTAAACAGTGAAATTTTGCATGTAAATAAATAAGGCAAACAAGTGTTTTTAGTTTCTGATAGTTACATAATTTAATGACATTTCAATTGAATTGAACTGCTCAAGTGCTAATGTTAGTCAGTTTATACATCCATAAACTGTTTTTGTTCCTCAGATGGTTTATTCTTGTAAATCTTCCTGGTCAGCCATCATAACAAGTGCAAAACCCTGCAAACCAGACCAGTCAAGGCCTGTAAACCAGATTAAGCTGGTTTAGCTGTTTACGTTCTTTTTAAAAGATTGGCCCATCTTAGGGCTAACTTCAAAAAGTACCGGTTTAAATAAGGGCTTTCTGTGATGGAGAGTAATAAACATTAAAGGCAGAGACAGAAAGCACTTTATTCGAATGGTGAACTTGTAGGTACAAAGTGGGATTGTTTCATTCCTGGGTGTTTGCTTACTGGGCAGGAAGTGCATGTTAGGGTCACATGGGAATGATCTGCTACAGGCCTGCCCACATCTGTTAAAATAAGAAAGACCTTTGAATTTGAAAGGAAACTGAAAAAAGTGCCCTGTTCACAGAGTGAGCTTTGTGAACGCCTGTCTGATCAAGCCATTCCAAGTTAAACGCAGGGCGGTTTCCCGGACATGGCTTATCCTAGTCCCAGACTAAAATGCGTGTTTGAGCTGCCTTAATTTATAAACAACTTGCACTGACGCATCTTAACATATATCATTACCATTTTTTGTCTCAAGCTGCACAGCAATAATGTTTTTATAAGGTTTGTTTGTACAGTAAATACTACTTAAATGTCCTTATATAACCAAGGCCTAGTCCTGAAACAATCTAAATCCTGTCCGGGAAACCGCCCCTATGAGTACTAAAGGGCTAACGGAAAAATTAAATTGAAATGAACAGTGTCAGGTTATCTCTGTAAGACCCAAATATAGAAACGTTTCACCTTTTATATGTTGTTGTAAGAGTCTTCTAATGTTTTTTATGAAAATGTTGTAATATAACAACATTGGGCCTATGGGGTAGCAGAATTGCTGTGATTTCACTCACTGTCTGAACAAATGGTAATAACATTTCATCTGGGTGTATTGCTTATGTACCCCAATAACAGTAGCCTATATATCAATATACATATATACTGTCTGGCGAGCTTATTGTCCTCTATTTATAATGCTAATATCACCTATACCCCCACCCCACATTCCAGAACATTATCACCTGGCCCTCATGCAGCAAATAGATATTTTGGCAAACAAAGCCCAGAAAAGAAAAAGGAGCAGCTAGGTATATTTTATAAATAAGAAGATACGGATAGTTTCAAATATTGCTACAAATAAAATTTCCTAAATACTTATTTAATAATTTTAAAACTCTTATTAAAACTCAATATAGTATCAAAAGTATTTAAAATCAACATTATGTTTGTTGCTACCAAAGAAATTATTCAAAAGGTAAATTTTTAACAATTTAGAAGGACAGTTATTTCATGTTATGTGCAAGGTGCACAGGTAAATTTGCTACCCTGCAGGCCCAACATTGTAAAATTACAATACTGACATAACAATCTTAAAATTTTATATAATCCAGTTAGTCCAGTAAAAATGGTTGTAATCTTCAAGGCAAGTTTGCAGGTTTTGTAAGTTCACGGCCAGGAAAACAAACCTATTTACAAAGTC
Source organism: Misgurnus anguillicaudatus (assembly GCF_027580225.2). Classification (NCBI taxonomy): domain Eukaryota; kingdom Metazoa; phylum Chordata; class Actinopteri; order Cypriniformes; family Cobitidae; genus Misgurnus; species Misgurnus anguillicaudatus. Next base: position 12,582,774 of record NC_073348.2, read on the forward strand.
TTCCATTTAAAAGCATTGCAGGGTTAAACAATAGGACTTTTTAGTTGTGTAAATGTGTTTTTTTAAAGAGACAAAATCATTTACAGGTATATTTTATTAGACCTTAAACTGATGTTTTATTATTACACCAGAGGGTTTTACAGAGTTATTTAAATACATCATAAAAATATCTGATGTTTGCAAGATGTTACAAATAAATCAAATTTGTGATTTTGGTTTTGTAATAATCAGAACTCAAGTGTTTATATAATAATATTGAAGCATAATTATCCAAAAGTGGTTTACATATGATAATCCCGCTTTAAAAGATTTTAACAGACTGTGTTCATTGTCTTCATCATTTACAGGAAATACTTTCTAAAGGGTACATAAAATACACTAAAAATATATTTTTTAAGTTAAATCAACTTGAATTTACAAATTATTTAAATTTTCTTGACTAGTAAGGAGTTGATATAAATTATAAAAAATAAAGTTGAAATAACTTGCTCACTATAACCTCACTAGTCAAGAAAGAAAATGAATTGTAAATTCAACTTAAAAAGTGCGATGAAAATTCCTTAATGTCTCGTATTTTCAAAGCATTTGACTTGTTCAGTGCTGTAACAAAAGCAAACGAATAAAGTAAACTAACTTATTCTTTACATTTTAATTATTGTATTAGGAAAGCAAAGTCAATTTAGATTTATTTAATTTACATTTTTTGTTTAGTTATTATTAGCACCATTTAGTTGGCTATATTCATTTAGTATGGCTATATTCATTTAGTATGGCTATATTCATTGCAAAATCTAATCAATCCATACACGTTAATCCACACACACATTGGGGGAGGGGCAATTCGGCATTCCCAATTCACCTAAACTGGATGTTTTGGGCAATGGGAGGGAACCAGAGAACCCAGAGTAACACTGACACAGGGAGAACATGCAAACTCCACACAGAAAGGCCACATGACCGGCTAGCCAGTGTTCTTCTTGGGGAAGGGGGCCTTCTTGCTGTGAGGCAATAGTGCTACCCACTGAGCCACACTGCCACCCCAGATTTCAAGTATACTTTACAGCATGTAAAATGTGCAATAATCCCAAGCAGAATAAATCATCTTCGGATAAATGTCTCAGGCTCAACCTATAAATTCACTGTAACTTGCCACAGACTGACAGATGCTCAATGAGTTGACAAGCTTTCATTAGACACAGTCTCCAACTGTGTTTCTTCTCTTCTGGGTTTCTTTCGAACATATGCCAACATTTTGGTTTAGCTGTTTTATGGTGGCAAACTGTTTTCCCATGAAGCTCCCGGTTGCATGTGTGAAAATAATGGACAGTTAACAGTCCTTACCTCACACACTATATCACAAATAACAGAGGTCTGGGCTGCTGGCACAAAGCATCAGTCCTGCTGAGAAATGACTCAAGAACTTGGAAAATCAAGCATCATAGCCATGCTTCACTGTGCCCTTGAGCACATCACTAAAATTCAAGTTGACTCAATAGTATATGTTTTATAAAGTAATGTAAAACACTGATAAGACACTTTGATTGAAAAGTGACTTCTAAATGTCAGCCAACAAACACCAACCAAATTGTTATCATTTGTGGATCCAGCATTAAAGGTCACACATTTCACTTATCTCTATAACGTTGCTTTCGCTGTCCTAAAACAGGCTGATGTCTTAATTCCTTATCCTGTGAAGTCCTTTCTTCAGAAATACGTAACGAGTTCTGATTGTGTAGTTTGTTTAGTGTGTGTGATTCGACAGCAGCTTAGCTTAGCAGAGCCGGTTGAGCTAAAGCTGACGACTGACGTATTCCTGTGGGCGAAGTTTAGTCAAAAACTCTTTTATTGACGTAATTTAACAGGGAAGTAGAGGGCTGTATTCCAAACCGGCCGTTCGCTGTAGGCTTTGAAAGGGGAATTCTGTTAAAGAAAATATTTCACCTGGCAGTCTTTGAGCTTTATCATTTTGCAAGTATTATTTATGCTTTAACAGCAATATTACACATTAACTAAAGTTTGAAAAAGTGATAAGGAAGAACGTGACCTTTAAAGGTATAGTATATCCAAAAATTAAAATTGCGTTTACTTCCTTATTTTTTCCTAAACCTGTAAGAGTTTCTTTATTCTGTTGAACAGAAAAGATATTTTGATAAACGATAAGCACACATCGGTGATGCTAACCATTGACTTCCATGATCTTTGTTGTTCCTACTATGGAAGTCAATGGGTACAGTCTACTGTGTGCTTACCATCATTTATTAAAATATCTTCTTTTGTGTTTAACAGGACAACATAAGGGTAAGTAAATGATGACAGATTTTTTGTTTTTGGGTAAACTCAAAATCATTTTAACTTAATGGTACACTAACAGCACATTCACGTGGGGCGTAAGCATTGACGCTTCCTATTCACTTTTTTAATGGTTGACGTCATGCGTTGCTGAACTGAATTGTGGATCCGTCGGCGCCGCGTCACTGCCGTTGCTCACGGCAGAAGTTGAACATTTCTCAACTTTTTAAGCGGCAACGTGTGCGTCACCCAATCAGATTGCCATTGCAAATAACCTAGGCAGAGCCAGCCAATTACATTTATGGAAGACCGGAGCATGTGCCGCGGCCACTATGATTGGCTGTTGGCAACGCTTCAGACAAGCCTTCCATCAAGCGTTAACGCTTTTGCTCCGTGTGAATGTGCTGTAAAATAAAATGTTCAGAAATATAATTCCCTGATTGATGTGGCAAACCAGCGTATATCATCCACTGATACTGATGAATAAACATCAATACTGTCTGTTGATGTGGACGCTAATGTCATCTTTATAGTTATGGCTCTTGGTGTGAACCTTTAGGCTAAACTTTTTATGCAAATATCGTTTTAAATCATTTAAATCCGCTCAATCAAAATACCTTAAAAAGAACCGAAACACTTGGTCAAATTAATATGATAGGATAAAAAACGGTGAGGATTACCATCAGCGTTAGAATGAGAAGTCAGTTGATCTGAGAAAGTCAAAGCCCAAAGCTTGGCAGGAATTCACTAATATGATAGATATAATATGTGAGCAGTAACCATGTAGCGAAGTAATTCACCATTGCCGCACACCTGCTGTCTTACAATCCACAGAGCTGACCATGAACAGTCACTTAGTCAAAGAATGTGCTGTATGTCTATAGAATATAGGGAAGTATTGTCTGTCCATGTAATTCTGGAAACAACTGCACATCCTCCGACAAACCGACTCCTGTAGATTCGTATGGGAACACAATATTGAATTAGTTTTGCTTCTTACTTAGTTTCTTCTTTTTTTAAGTTTTACACAATATATGTTCACCAACAAGTTAGGGTAGACGTACTTCTGGGCATATTCTGTCTGCAAAATAATCATTGATTTTGCTTCATAAAATGTAATCAACACATTTGCATTCATTTTCTCTAGTTCTTGCTATGTAAACAAATGAAACAATGAAACAAACTGTGATTGGTGCCTTTTCATGTCAACTAGACTTACCTCCTCATGTCCAAGTGATCCTTGGCCAGAATAAACTGCAAACTGGATCAGACTTCATGCTGTTAGTCAGGACAAACACAGTGTGAAGTGTAAGTGTATTTGTGCCATGTTTGTACTTTCTGTGCAGATTCTGTTCCAAGGGCCTGATATTCTTAATAGGCACAAATTCAAAAAAGAGTGTTTACGTTTTGACAACAAAAGGCCCAGACCAAATACCCACACTTATTGTTACCTAAGGTCCTGAAGAGAGCCAGCCTGAGGGGATCTGTATTTTGGAAAATTATGTTTACATTTAACAATAAGTTGTTTTAATTGTATTACAGTCTTTTGCACAAACCAACAACCCATAAGAAAATAAATCACAGATGAGATCACGTTAACAGGAACATTTTAGGAGAAACATCATTGAAATGAAACCACTGAGAACGTCATTACATGTCCTGAGCTATGATAGATCAACATCTGAGCAATACACTTTTCCTCAGGGAAACTTTATTACATTAGCTTAGCTTAAAGGTGCCAAAGAATGCAGTGATACAATATGTTAAATTGTTCTCTGATAACTACATAGAAGGTATGTGGCTTTATTAAGTGCAATTATCCAGAAATGTTTTTACATGTCCATTTACAACCATAGGATTTGCCTTTAGAATGAAATGGTCTATTTTTGCCCTATTTGAAAGGGTCATAAATAATAATGTTGAGCTCTGCTCTTATTGGCGGTTTCTCGGAGCAGTTCAGTTTAAGCAGCTCTGTGTGTGTGTGTATACAGCCCTTACGTTTGAGCCTGTATCAGACGAAGATGCAGATTGTGAGGAACAATCAATTATTCAAAGATTGGAAATGGATGTTTCAGAGAGGCAAGTTTATGTGATTTTTTTAGTATGGGCCTGCAAAACACAACTGTAACGTCACAGTTGGTGTTATGTCGGGATTGGCCTGTTTTACAGCTGTCTTTGCATGCATGAGGTTTACATAAGGAGAAAACAATAGTGTTTATATGAGGCTCATGATATTTCATTACCATGTACTCTTATTATTAATCTATGCCTAGGTGAATACAGTTTTATGTCTATGGCACCGTTAATGTTTCTTTTTTGTTACACTTTTTTTAAATAGTACACTTTAGACATTCAACTAACTCCAAATAACTTTGCATCTACATGTCAACCAACTTATATTAGAGGCTATTGTTAGAATAAGTTGACATTTACTTGCAAAGTTACATATGTTTAATTGAATGTAGTGGATTATTCTAATAAAGTATTAGTATTAGTAGTGTGAAAAAGTGTAGGCCCCCTTCCTGATTTTTTTTTACATGTATGTCTACTAGGGTGGCCATTCATGCCTGTTCCGCCGGATAGTTCCGAACATGTTTTCGGGTGCGTTCTCCGGAAGTCGCGTAGCTCGACCGCATACGTCACTGAGGGTCTCACATTTCAGTTAAAATACATTAGAAAATTAAGATTTATTTCTTTTAAGACATACAATCATTGTAGTTTCATTCTTACCTCGAAATGTAACAGTTGCTTTTCTGAAATTGAACCTGAAATATTAAACCTTGATGACGTATGCGGTCAACCAACGCAACTTCTGGAGAACACACCCGAAAACATGTTCGGGATGTGTCCGGCGGAACTGGCACGAATGGGCACCCTAATGTCTACTTTAATGTTTCTGATTGTATCAATAAGCCCTATCAGCTGAGTTATAAACACATTTCTTACTGTGTGAGACTAAAACAATTTTAAAAGGATGAGACAGTCAAAAGAAATCAATTATATAATACCAATAATAACCAATAACAGAAAGCCCACACAGCACACACGTGTGCTCTTGCTGCCATCTTTATAGTGCCACTTCTTGTTTGCTGTCATGTGACCCCTCACATGACAGGTAGACCATAGGTGTGTTCGACATCGGCTGCGGCTGGATGTAACCGATCGGCAAGATTAGCCACGTGCAGGTGGGGAGGAGCTAAAAAACAGAGACGTAAAGTCAGACACTATGAAAATAGCTTTAACTGTTATAAAAATACTGTGAGCATTCGTGGAACCGAGGATGTGAAAATAAACACGAAATACACGTGATTGTTGTCATGTGGTGAATCTGACCAATCGTAAAACAGCTGTGTCGTCATTACAGCCCGTGCAGCTCCTCTTCGCGAACTCCGCTGGCTAACTCAGGCGGCTGATCTCGAATCGCTCTTGCGGTACTTAAAAACCATATGACACAGTCACGTGCCTGCAGGCAGCGCCAGCTTAAGTCGGACAAAATTACTAACCGGAATGCACTGCTTCAAGAAGTCGAACACACCTGATACAAAATAAAAGGCATACACACAAATTCAAAGTAAGAGATTAAATTGAATAAAATTGCTAAGACTGCATGTACCTATTTAATCACAAAAATCACAAACTATATATATTGAGCGGTTAAAACATGAGTCTTGTGTGGCAATGTCACAAGATCATGAAACAAATTTAAATATTAATCAAAGATAACACAAGCAAACACAACATGCACTTTTTAAATGTTTTTTTATTATTATTATGAAGGGAAAACAAAACCCAAACCCACATGGCCCTTTGTGAAAAAGCCCCCTAAACCCTTGTTAAAACATAACTTAACTATGGTTTATCCAGTGGCGGCGTGTTCGGAGTATCATGTTTGTGGTTCCCTTTTCCAAAATATGTGTCCTGCGTGTCGAGAGACCCTGTGTGCATCACATGTTTTGTCAAAATAAGTGCCTGTGTCAAAACCGTTTATGATAAAAGAGATGCTCACGTTTACAAAATACACGCAAGACACTCCCTTAACATTAAACTCTGATTACGCATGAGATTATGAGAGTATCTGGCAAACGCGAGTGTCTCTTTTATCATAAACCCTTTAGATGCAACAGACACTTATTTTGGCAAGACACGTGATGCACACACGATCTTTCAAAGCACAGAACACATATTTTGAAATTACGAACCACACACATGATGGGCTACATACATGTTGTGACGAACTTCGCATCGTCCGCCCTCAAAAAAAGAAGTCACCGGCCGCCACTGGGTTTATCACACCTAAGTTCAGTTTCTCTAGCTACACCCAGCCTTGATTACTGCCACACCTGTTCACAATCAGGAAATCACTTAAATAGAACCTTCCTGATAAAGTAAAGTAGACCAAAAGATTATTAAAAGCTGCACATCATGTTAAGATCTAAAGAAATTCAGGAACACATGAGAAAGAAAGTAATTGAGATGTATTCGTCTGAAAAAGATTATAAAGCCATTTCTAAACCTTTGGGACTCCAGTGAAACGCAGTGAGAGCCATTATCCACAAATGGCGTAAACATGGAACTGTGGTGAACCTTCCCACGAGTGGCCGGCCGACCAAAATTACCCCAAGAGGGCAGCAACAACTCATCCAAAAGGTCACAAAAGACCCCACAACAACAGCCAAAGAACTGCAGGCCTCACTTGCCTCAGGTCATTGTTCATGACTCCACCATAAGAAAGAGACTGGGTAAAAATGGCCCGCAGTTCCAAGATGAAATCCACTGCTGAGCCAAAAGAACATAAAGGCTCGTCACGGTTTTGCCAGAATACATCTTGATGATCCCCAAGACTTTTGGGGAAATACTCTGTGGGCTGACAAGACAAAAGGTAAACTTTTTGGAAGGTGTGAGACCCATTACATCTGGCATGAGAAGTAACACAGCATTTTAGAAAAGTGCATAATATGGTGGGGGTAGTGTGATGGTCTGGAGCTGTTTTGCTGCTTTAGGACCTAAAAGACTTGTTGTGAAAAACGGAACTATGAATCCTGCGTCTACCAAAAAATCCTGAAGGAGAATGTCCGACCATCTGTTCGTGACCTCAAGCTGAAGCAAACTTGGGTTCTGCAGCAGGACAATGATCAAAAACACAACAGCAAATCCAACTTTGAATGACTGAAGAAAAACAAAATAAAGACTTTGGAGTGGCCTTAATGTTTTTTCTGCAACACCCTTACGTTTAAGGGAAACATAAGGGTGAACTTAAGGAAAAATTACACTTAAGGTGCTTTATGCACCGGGCCCTGACCTCAATCCTATTGAGATGCTGTGGCATGACCTTAAAAAAGGCGGTTCATGCTCAAAAAAACTCAAATGTGGCTGAATTGCAACAATTTTGCAAAGATGTGTCGGCCAAAATTTCTCCACAGCATTGTTACAGGCTCATTGCATCACATACGCCCGATTGCAGTTACTTACTGCTTAGGGGGGCCCAACCAGTTATTAGGTTTAGGTATTTCACTTTATCACACAGGGCCTTGTGGGTTGGATTTTGTTTTCCCTTCATAATAAAAAACTCATTTAAAAACTGCATGTTGTGTTTACTTGTGTTATCTTTGATTAATATTTTAATTAGTTTCATGATCTTAAACATTAAAGTGCGACAAGCATGCAAAAAAATAAATCAGGAAGGGGCCAACACTTTTTCACACCACTGTATTAAGCAGACAGTCTATTGATACTTCATTGACTGGTAGTTGCACAGTTCGTCAGTCTAAAGTGTCTAAAAAGTACTATAGTATCAACATACAGTCTTACTTTTTATTCAGTATTATAGTGATGTTTGGAAGCAAATTCAGATTCCTTTAAAAACAAGCATATCCTGCTAAAAAATACAATAGACACAGTCACAGAAATTCTATTGGATTTATGGCCCAAAACACACTACAGTGTAGTAGTTTTATTGGTAAAAGCTAATGGTTCCTATTTGTATTTGTATAAAAACCATTATAATTTTCTGTAATGGTTTTATTGTTTTTTTTAGCAGTTTTATCTTTCCGTGTATCTCAGATAAATATGTGTAGCATATGCGAGTAATGATTTGCAAAAATTTTTATATTATAAAATATATTCCTGCGTAGTTAAGATTGGCTCAACAAGTGACTTGGAATTTCATTCATAAAACATTCAAGAAGTCAAAAGGTCCCTACTTAAAAGAGAGGACCCAAATACATTTGTTTCTTTCAGATTGGGTTTTACATAATTATTAGTCTCAGAATTGGAACTTTAACAACAACCTGAAAAAAACACCTATTTACCTTAATAGAAAAAAACGTACAGAAACAAATATACAGAAAATATATACAGATAGAACAAACTGCACGCTTCATTACAGTGTTTAAACGCAGTTACACGCTGCTTGGTTTGAGACTGTAAATAATTCCTGTTTGTTTACAGACAGCAACAGCAGACTGTGTTGAGGCGATAGTCACTTTTTCTTTGTATTACGACGGACATGACCTTTAAATATTTGCACGCCTTAGAGAATAACCAATTCAGTGGTTCCTGATGTAAGCACAGGTTTAAACAAAGACAAGCCATGCAAACCAAGTCTGAGACCTTCTGGCATCCTGCGCGGCTGCCTCACACCCTGCAGAATCATTTAACTCGGGGTGGGAATTGCAAAAAGGCAACTCGGGGGTTTCCTGCGATGACTGTTTTTATAAGGTCCCTTTGCAAAACTGTTTCAATGACCCAGAGCTCATGGATGCTCGTAAAAAGTATGACATTTTCAAATGTAGTAGGCCTATACCATTGCACATCAGTAATTTGATTTGTGAGGTATATAATGTAAGGATGTATTCATACAAAAGCATTTTATCATGGGTTTTAACAGAATATTTTTGTATCTTATATCTTAAAAGGGATAGACAGCATATGTGAGTCATGTTTTTCAGCAGGTTTTTTGTATCAATCCCCATGTGTAGTTCAGGCTGACTCACATGGCACAAGCACATGCTGCTTTTGTGCTCCATCTAGTGGATCAAACCGGAGAGACTCAGCCATAACTGTTTCATCATGGGTTTTCTTGCATACAAATGCACCAACATGCATATTATATAACATCTTTTATGTGTTAGTGTGGGTCATTCCTCTTTTGGTGTAATTTTAAACTTTGCATCAAATGAAAATGCTTGTGTTGGAATTAAAAAAGTAATTCAGTGTAAGGGTATACTAGATTTTTTAAAATCTGGTCAAGCTTCTTTACTTTTTCACACTATTATTTTAACTTGAATATTTACACAACGCCAAAAAAGAGAACTTACAGAAATGTACTATTATTGAGAAATTTGAGATAATTACTGTTAGTTCTGTAACTGAATTATAGACGATTTCAGCAGTAACAACATAAACAAGAGGCTGTCGTGGTCAACACGTAATTTCCGGTAAACTCCCTTAAAATAAATAACAACAAAGTACTTTAAACGTAGTTTATTTATATAACAAGCAAAATAAACAACACATAGATTACCTAGGAAATTTTTTTTATATTTTCGACAAGGGATTTGTTCAAGAGTTCAGTTTAGCAACAAGTCAGACCATTAAAAAAACTGAAACCGGAAATAAAGTTCGGACCAGACGCGTATCGCGTCACCGCACGTGCGTCCGATGAAATCGTCTATACAATCTCTTTAAAACACCACAAAATACTTATAATTCATATAAACCACTGTTAATACTTACTAATGTTTATAATATTGTTTTTCCTTCCTAGTTTGTTAAAGGAATATACAAGTTCTTACTAATAAGATATGGCAACTGCTTGAACAAAAATATGAAATGTTCTCCCAATATAGTGAAAGTAGTTAATATGAATTCCATCTTTAAAAACTGTGAGTTTAATATTTTTTCATGCTTTATGTGATGGGACAGTAGACTTTATTGTAAGAACGACCCAAGTGCATAAGCCATATTTGTATTATTATTATTATTATTATTATTATTATTTACAAATAATGCAAATAAATACAGGCCATTTAGTTTGACTTAGTAGTTCCATATGTTCTTCGCAGAATGGTGCTGTAGGTGCGGATAGCTGCTATATGCAATATCTACATCAGAATTATTAATTCATATATTAACATCTGGCCATCCATTTCTAATCAGAACAATAATGTTTGTACAACTGTGTGACTTTAGGGTCAGATGGAGATCATGGAAGAGGACACGTGCAGCAATACAGGAAAGACCTCGACAGCAGCTGGGATCAAACATCCCACTGGAGCTTTACAACTCAAATAAGCTGAATACCATATGTTGGTGTGCCATTTTTTGAAACTCGCTCACTTTCCCATCCCGGAGCTTGATACATTTTGCCAAGGTCATAATATGAGGCTCCAAGAGTCGGACAATATACGTTTAGGTTTGACTGATTTTTGAGGATTTCTTGTGTGAGGCCATTTGGGAATTTCAGGCTTTTGGGAAAATTTAGGTAAGGCTTTTAGCAGGCTATTGTGAATGCAAACCAACATACTGTAACTAGGAATATTAACTAGGCAGATTAAAACCATCCATCATGCGCTTTCTGGAACTTCAAGAGAATGCATCTTCTAACATTCAGGGAGAAATCCACGTATGTAGTTTTTGGCAAAGCCGGTACATAAGGCAGCAACGAATATTATTCACAGCAGCTTTCAGATCTCAAAATAACATGGCTCCAATGAAAATATTGTGACATATTTCGTTTCAGATATCTCACCCTATGGTGAACTCCCAGAACTGGGAGGACTTAAACATTAAGCTCTGCTTTATATCGCAGCATCACTATCCTCAAAGACAGAGAAAACAGGTTGTATTTTTGCATTCTCGTGTAACTGCTAAGTGAAAATAAAATAAGACCTCAAAATAATGCAAATAAGTTATGCAGAGTGATTATTCAGTTATTCCCCTCAGAATCGGCCCGCAGTTGGTTAATTGGTTGCAATGCTGCTCAACTGGAGTGTGCCATTCGTCTCACGTAATACCACCAGACTGACTGGATTAAGACGTTTCTCTTCTTAAGAACCATGAGAAATGAAGAGTCTCACAGCGGAGAGGTCTGAGCACAAGTAGACACGATGGAGGGGAAAGAAAACTTAAGAGAGCAAGCGATGATTTGAAGGTTATAAAGTTCAGCAAGGAAGTTTATGCTCAGTAATTAAGTCAGCTGGGATTGTGAAGCCTAACATAACAATCGCTTTTTCTGGGTCAAACAGAATGACTAAGAAGCACTGTTTGCATCCAAACCGACTCCTAAATGTTGTATATTTGTTTGACACCAAATGCATCAACTCCTACAGTATGCAACACCAACCAGGCTTTAAGGACATACTCATTACCTGTACCAAACTGGTGCGATTGTCCCCACTCCACCGCTGGTCTGCACTCACACTACACTTAATGATCCGAACCCATGTGTGCTTACGTATGTGCGATTGTTTTAAAGAAAAACAGAAGATATGTGCTCTCTCAGCAGAGTCAGCACAATGGAGTTCATTGTAATTTTAAGTTTGTGGCTAAGATGTGTTTGAGTTCATGCAGCGTTGTGCAGAATGATTAGTGTATGACATTAAAGTAGCATGAGATAATGCTAATACCCTTAAAAAAGCCATAAAATCAAAACTTTCTTGTGAGAGACGAAAATTTGCTTTGTTATGGAATAAAGTTACATGGCAAATATGAAAAGCAGACTTTTTTATCACAATCATGGTAACTCAAAAGGGATTTGGGAACAGATCAATAAATTAATAGGTAAAACTTCTAGTAATAATTTAATACAGCTAAAGAATAATGGTTTGCTTTTGCAGGATCCATCTGCTGTGGCAAAGACAATAAACAAGTATTTTGTTGATTCTGTTGATACCATAGCTGATTTTCCTATGAAATACAACAACCTACCTGATCTGCATTTAGATCTGTTAACTGAGCCCCCACTATATCCAAAATCTGTATCCATTTCCGATGTGGAAAAGGCAATTACACAGCTTATGTCCTCAAGAACAAAAGATGTGTATGAAATGGACACACTCATGCTAAAACAAATAGGTCAGTCAATTATGGGTCCACTAACACATATTATTAATGTGCCACTAGATCAAGGGAAATTTCCTGAGTCATGGAAACTTGCTAGTGTTATTCCTATATTAAAGGGTGGTAACTCCTGTCTTACATCTAATTTCTGACCTATTAGCATTTTGCCAACGGTATCTAAAGTTTTTGGAAAAACTGGTTGCTAAACAAATCACTAATCATCTTAATTGCGGCTCTTTTCCTTTACATTCAATGCAGTTTGGCTTTAGGGCTAATCATTCTACAGAGACAGCATGTTATTTTCTAAAGAAGGTTAAATCAAATATGGATAAAGGTGGAACAGTGGGAGCAATTTTTTGGATTTTCGCAAAGCATTCGACACAGTTAATCATTCAGATCTACTGCACAAACTTCATGCATTTAATTTCTCTTCACCTTTACTATCAACTAGTGTTCCTCAGGGTTCAATTTTAGGTCCAATTCTTTTCAGTGTATATATATTAACGATTTACCATCTTTGTGTAAGAACTGTGACACTTTGATGTATGCAGACGACACAGTTGCCATGTTCTTTTCAAAAAAATAATATAATCACAAAACCGAAATTTTAATATCTGGAGATAGAGTACAGAATATCACAGAATTTAAATATTTAGGATTATATATATAGATTCAAATCTCAATTTTAAAACTCATATTAAAAAAGTTAGTAATAGAATTAAATTGAGTTTTGTGAACTTCATTCATTCATCAGAGATTCCCTTTCAACAGACGCTGCTAAATTTTATTTCTTTTCTATGATTTTATCCCACATAACATATTGTTTAATAAGCTGGTCTAATACGCATTCTACAACAGTAAAATGATTATAAACTCTATGGGGTGGTTTCCTGGACAGGGATTGGCTTAAGCCACAACTAGTCCTTAGTTTAATTAGGAAATATAACAAGTTTGAACAAACATGTCTTAATAAAAACATTACTTGTGTGCATTTTGAGGCAAATCAAAGGGCACTGGTGTATTTTAAGATATGTTAGTGCAAGTAGTTTTCAGTTTGGACAGCTCTTACATTTACTTTAGTCTAGGACTAGTCTTATCCTTGTCTGTGAAACCGCCCCTATATGAACAAGCCTTAAAAATACTGGACAAAAAAACATACCATTACCACCACTGTAGATCTCTGAGTAAATATCAGTTACTTACCGTAAAACTTCAAATAATAGCCGAGTCCCAAATAGACGCCTGTCTCTTTTAGACGCCTGGTGTGACGACAGGTTTGGGTAAATAAACGCCTGTCTCAAATAAAGGCCTGGTCTGTTTTTTAGTTTCGGGTTGTATTTAATCTTCTAAAACCCGTCAGATAGTCTGTTTAAGACAGTTCTATGGTGCAGATTGAACACGCTAAAGTTTTTTTTGCTTACCGGTAGATGTCACGTGACAGACGCAGTCGTTCCTTTACTCATCACTATGACAACACAACAAGCTTCGTCGCCAGGATTGAGGTGATGATGAGAGTAGCGAAGTGGCAATCGAGAGAGTCAGGACTTTTCCCCGTGGGCCGGTAGTGTTTTGGGGCCGCTGATAATAGCCGGCTTTCAGTCTTTTGTCATGCATGCACTTCCGCCACACATTGTATTTCTCACGCGGAAACACTATTTATCATATTTAATACGCTGCAGCGCCTAAAATGTATCTGGCCGCACTGCTCTCTCTCTCTATCAAGCCCGTCTTCCCTAGAGTTCTAGTCGAGCGAGCCAATACAAAAAAAAGAAAGAGGCTACACAATAGCCAATCAGAAAATAGCACTGTTGTATCTGGGTAAGATTTCACGCAACAACCAATAAAAAACATATCATTGTTTGCTTTATTTATACTGCCAATAATTTAAGACTGTTATTATTACACGAACTAATTTGTTAAACACATTCAAATTAAAAATAAAACGTAATATGTGGTAACCTCCTGCTGTCATGCTGGAACAATTAAATTAAAAGCCTGTCTCTTATAGACGCCTGTCTCTTTTAGACGCCTGGTATGATGATAGGTTTGGGAAAATAGAAGCCCGGGCTATTATTTGAAGTTTTACGGTATTTGGGATAATCTAATTAAGTTCAACAAAATCTGTTTCATTTATAAAATCAGACGTGGTTTAGCACCTCCTACATTATGTGACCTTGTACAGTTTAGATCAAGTGAGGTTAGGCTAACCAGAGAAGCAGTGAGGGAAGACTGCATTATACCCCGAAGAAAAACAGCTTTTTGGTCTTTTCATTCAAAAAGAATGCAAAAAAAAAATGGCTTGTAGAGAGCCAAACCTGTGGGCACTGATTCCTTTTGTGTGTATTTATACATTTAAAATTATTTTCTATGAATTAGATTTGCTACCTACAATGTGTTGTATGTAATTTTATAATTGTGATCATTTTTTAAGGTTGCCTTTTTACACCTGGCTAGAGGACTGCCAATGAAAATTAGCACTTTTGAGCTAACTCGGGTACATTTACATTATAGTAATGTTGATAAATGTACATTGTCCTCTTTTAAATAAATGAAAAATTTAATTAAATGAAAATGACTGCTTTATGCTTTGCAGTCTCTCTTGCAGTGCATGACGTCGATATAAACAGTCACATAATTGACCTCAAGCTTTTGGATCCATTCACCATTACAGTTTGCACTCACCCTATTGTGCCCCGACCCCAAACCAAATTGAACTCTAACAGAGATCACCTCTGCAAGCATACCAGGATATAGCATACAGCACCCTGGTATGGTACAGACCAGTAGCGAACCAGACTTTGGGTACTGGTTGCTACATACTTGGGTATGGTTCAGTATGCATAGTGTGAGTACACCCTTCGATAGAGTAGTTTGAAAATGATTGTTTCTCAGCAGGTGCTTAGCTGGTGAGAAGCACGGCAATGTGTAAAACTCTTTAGAAAGTACATTTTCGAATGGCTCATTTATTGCTCTCTCTCTGCAGAGAAACAGAAGAAAGTATTTGTTTTTATATGTTTATACATTTTTCCAGTACTTTTATTTCTGCTATGTTGTAGTTTTAATGATCTTCCAGTTATAAGGTTGCTTTAAACATGATGCAAGACAATCCAGAGACTTACATTCAGGTAATAAAAATAACTCCTTCGGTAATATACAGTATATTACACCGATGTAGTTTTACCTTAGTTCTGTTGTTGATGAATTTAAATATTTTTGCAATGCGAAACCTACCAATACAATAATACCTAAAAACAGATAAACATGGATGATAAGCGCAAAACTGTTGTAGCCATTATATCTGAAAAACATAAATACAATTTCTATTGATTTCAATCATTAAACTTCAATTCAATTTTATTTATATAGCACTTTTAAAAAAAAATTTTCATTATACCAAAGCAGCTTTACATGAAATAGAAACAAAGAAGAGCAAGGAACAACAAAGAACAACAAACCGTGACAGTTTTTGAATATGATGTAAGAGTATTTGAAGCTACATGGAGTCATTTCTTATTAAGTAACATAACAAATATTATAAAACGATATAATTCAATCCAAATATCTGTTACTATGAACTTATTTCAATAATACATCCATCAAATCACCCTGTTCATTAACACCCGGGCTATTCAAAAATGACCAGCAACACTTCCACTAGTATTCTGCCTTTAGGGGGCGACATTCTTCATTCTGTTTGAGAGCTGATCCCCAAAACAAAAAGATAGAGATGCATTTTGTGTGTGCGTATCGGATATCTTCTTGCAGGAGCATTTTAGGGGGCACTATCATGTTTGTTTATAGCTGGGAGATGGTGTAATTAAATGGGGAAGCTATACCCATTAGTATCGATCCACTGCTGTATGGTTACACCTCTGAAGTAGCCCCCAGCCAGAAGAAGAGGGGAGTTTTATGTTTCTTCCAATCAGCATCTTTTTTTATATTTAATGGAAACATCTAAGTCAGTGGATATAATCATAGCTGAGAGACCGACCTGATGAGAGGCAGTTAGAGTGGCAGGTGTAGCCGATCGGATGTCACAAAAGCTCTTTGGCACGGTCACGCAGTAGCTCTTGATAAAAACAGATGTGCGGCCTATACATAGATTTGATGAATAGCGGGTTTTCTATTCTAATGATCACCAGGGTGTAATTTGGTCAAGGACACCTTTATTAAACAATAATCATAGATTTGTGGTACAACAGAAAAAACCCGACAGCAAGTTACAGGTCAAAAATACCATTAGTATTTCTCATCGTCTCTAAATAGCTAGCACTATCTATTATAATAAAATCGTAATGGGTCCAGATGCAGTGTGAAAAGACCTTTACATGAATGGGTTTCGATGGATGCTGGGATTGCTAATGCTTAAAGTGTCTTGTTAAGAATGTTTTAAATAATAGAATGTATAAAAATAATAAAATAGATTTGAATAAAAATTCAATATTACACTGTCAGTATAAATCCTGTATGCCAGGGTGTACATACAGTACTTATACACTAACAATTTAGTATGCTTAAAGGACACCTATTATGCACATTTTACAAGATGTAATATATAGGTCTTAAGTGTGCCCCGAATGTGTCTGTGAAGTTTCATCTAAAAATATTTCACAGATCATTTATTACAGCATGTCCAACATGCTGTTTTCGTGTCTGCGCCTTTCAATGCAAATGAGCTACTGCTTCCTCACTCCTTTACCAAAAGAGACACTGAGTGCCTTTAGTTAAAATAGATCTGATTAATTTGAATACAGTCTTAAGCCCTATTCGGACGGGATTAGTTTTACGGGGGTAGATGGTGTAATGTAATTTTACCACAGGACGTCTGTAATATTAATGGTCAATTCGGACGGGATTAGAAATCTCAGTAAAACATTTAGAAGTGGGAGGGGTAACTGGATTGCGCAGCGCGTCACCTCTCGTTGTCACGTCCACATTACCTTGCTTCCTGATATCACATGTGCAAACAACATGACACAGATGAGGAAAACTTGAAACACTCATTTCAATTGGGGAGAACGTCAGTTTCAGAAACAGTGCTATGCCTGAGTGAAATTGACTTTTTTTTAAAAGTTTGAGTCGTTTTATTCAGTGAAATCAGTTTGATGTTTAACTTTATCAGTGCCCTTTAATTCAGAACTGTTTTACAGTATTTTTAGTTTGGTTTTGTTTCGCTGATCATGGCAAGATGATGCAACCTTAAAGTGACTTTGGGTAAAGTGCTGAAAGGCACAACAGTACTTACACTACCGTATATAAACATTTCACAGGTCACCTTAACCTGCATGTTTCAAATTACAGCTTTACTAGCAGGAGACTGTTATAACAACGGCTCTTAAGAGCAACTTCTTTTCATGAAAATAACGCACAAACACTGCAATGACATTCTGAGTCGTATATCATGCCAGATTATACAGTTTATGTCAGTAAAAAAGCAAAGCAGCATTGGGCGTATCTTCAATATCAGGAAGATATACCCATTCCTTACAAAGCATGGACTACTGCAATGCTCTCCTTGCTGGCCTTCCTGCACGGTCTATCAAACCATTTCAACTGGTACAGAACACAGCAGTTTAGCTCATCTTACAAGAGCCCAGAAGGACTTATGTAACACCGTTCTTCATCTCTTTCCACTTGTAACCGATTGAAGCGCGTGTCAGGTATAAGTCACTACATCGGGATACATCCCTCATCCTATAAAACTAAAAGAAAGCTACAAAAATGAACTAATGACTTTCTCTCTCAACAGGTATTGTATTGGAATTGTAAAACTTGCTATAAACACATTTTCTATTATTGCCATGACAGTTTACAGTTTAACATAGTAGCATAATGTAAAAATGTATGATTATTCAAAAGAAAAACCACACGAATGAAACCTCACCCATAACCATTACAAAAAATCTGCAAAAGCAGATTGTGCTGAAATGTGCGAATGAGATTGTACGAATTCATGCGAATAAGCCACCTTGCAGCATATGTACTTATTTTGTTTTCCATTTTTACTATTTTAAAATCTTTTTTGGGAATCTGTATACTTTGAGATAAATCCCCAGCATTTTTTTGGTAAACTCAACATCATGAATTGTGTGAACTTTGGCAGAATGAGTACCATTTGAATTACAATAGTTATAAATTAAACTATGGTTACTATAGTGAAATCATGGTAAATGTGTAGTTACTATGGATTTACTACAAATAAAACTACAGATTACATTTTAAATTGAAATGTTATGTGGGATCAGATTCCTTTATTATGTCCAAAATTGGAGTTTTAAACCACAATGTGTCGTATTCAGATATTCAGCCAAACCCCCTTCTCCAGTCTTATTCTTTTCCCTTCAACCCCTCACAGGTTATAATTATACCCTTAGTCCAAATTCATAATGTCAGCAGTCTAATTGATGCAAGCAAGCTTTTTTAGGCTTTTCTGTATTCATGAGTTAAGACCGTACCATACTGAACACGACTGGCAGCACTCAGCATGCAAATGACTGTGGATTTAGACATGCTGCTGCTCTGTCCCTTTAGGGCATCTATACTGTGTCTTATTACCCACAATTCAGAGCAGCCCACATCCGTGCAAAGATGGATAACCTACATTTCATGTCCTTTACTTCTCATTTTAAATTTGTTTTAGCACTAACCAAGAAATGATGTCAGCGATAAATAGTTTAAGTTAATTGACAATCCCTTCATATAATTTAAACAGATTTTTTTCTGTCTTTGGTGAAATATTAGACATAATGTCTAAGCTTTAGCTATACAATGAAAACCTAAACCACATTAAATCATAAGAGGGTATGTCCAAGTTTTCTGAAGCTCTTCAGTATTGTGTAAGGAACAGACAAAAACTAAAAAGTGAAACTGTTTGACTTCAGGTTGCGTCAGGTTTAAAGGGCACCTATTTAATTGCTAAAAACAATGTTATTTTGTGTATTTGGTATAATACAATGTGTTTGTTTGGTGTGTGGTGCAAAAAACAAATTATTTTTCACATACCGTACATTTTTGTAGCTACAGATATCCTGTCTTTCTGAAACACACAGATTTTGTACAAAACTCACAATTTGAAAAGCGCTGTGTCCCCGATTGGCCAGCTAATATGTACGTTGTGATTGGCCTGAATACCTCTGACGCCAGCCGGAAATGTGATGCTCCTTACCATGTTTGAAAGATTTCCTCACAATGCAATGCTAACAGGAGTTAACTTACAGGTTAAGTCTGAAGCGAGAGGAATTATGATAATGTCTACATCAACAAGCCCAGGAAGTAAACTGTTGCCTACAAAAAACGGGTGTTTGTTGTAGTCCAAGAAAAGAGATTCACATTGGAGACGATAACTTGCGGCATCATTTACTTTGGGTTATGTACCTTTTGCATATCTTTAACATTTGTGACCAGTCACGGATGGTAGGGACACAAGTCGGATCTGGGGCATTTTGAATTATTCACAGATTTCTAAGCTTTCCAACGATGTGTAACACATGGAATTCTGATAAGAATTGGAGAAGTTGTGGCCATTTGAATGTAGGAATGCAGGAAAACTCAAACCGAGAAAATAGAGACTGAAAGTTACACTTTTCTCCTGAGAGACAATAGGGCTCATTTACATCTCATTTAGCTAAGCCATACCCCCGTAAAGCCGTTTTGAGATACAGATGTTCTAGCATCATATGTAGTATTTTGTGACAGAAGTCCGGATGACAACATGCAAAAATAAACGGGACTTTTTACCTTTGTGTTTATCACAAGTCAAATCCAGTCTGTTTCAGATGTGTGAATCATCCAATGACCATTTCTGTCCAAAAATGCGTATAATCCTACCCAGTCTCCTGAGGATGCGTATAAATAGCACGAAGTGTAAAACTCGTGCAATACATACGCCAAATTCCACTTTGGCGTGCATATGATACGCAAGTCCTTCCCATTCACTTAAACGGTGCATCTTTTTTTGTCGTTTTATTTATTGGTTTCTCAATTTTTTTCTGTTTTTTAAACCATTTTCACTTGGGTTTAGGGTTAGATTTTAGATTTGCTTAATGAGGTTATTTAATATACAGGTTTCTCCATGCTTTTGTCCATATTTAAGCCATGGTCGCTTGGAGTTGGGGTTAGAGTTGGGGTTTGGGTTAGGATGTCATTTTTACATAACAAAAAGTTGTTCTAACCCTAAACCCAAGCGAAAATGGTAAAAAATAGCAAAAATAGCGCTGCAAGAACTGACAGACAGATGACGTCAAAGTACTTTGACGTCATCCGACTGCAGCGCCACATAAAGTCGAACAAGCCAGTGACGCGGCTGACGTACGACGCGGCTCACTGTTATCTGTTGCGCCCCACTTTTTTTAATTTTTGTGCGGCCGAGCTTCGTTTACAGCCTGGGGAGACGCACGCTATAAGTTTGAAAAAAAACTTAGCAAACATGTCTGAGGAACAGCCGCGTCACTACAGTCACGTGACTTCACAACAGAACCGAAAGAGAAGACAATGCTGAATAAAGTCGCAATTCTTGTTATTTTTGAACCAAACTGTATTTTCGATGCTTCAACACATTCTAACTGATCCACTGATGTCACATGGACTACTTTGATGATGTTTTTATTACCTTTCTGGACATGGAAACTGTACATAGATTTTAAACGGAGGGACAGAAAGCTCTCTGACTAAATCTAACGTTAAAACATCTTAAACTGTGTTCCGAAGATGAACGGAGGTCTTCCGAGTTTAGAACGACATAAGGGTGAGTCATTAATGACATTATTTTCATTTTTGGGTGAACTATTCCTATTAAGTCGCCACGCTGTTCCATTTGGGGGCGGGAACAAAAACAAAACAAACAAAAGCTGCTTATCCAGTATGTAAATATACACAGACAAAGATGCCCCCTGCTGCATGCTAGAATCTCTAGAAAAACAAGCTGATTTCAACCGCAAAATGTACGCTTTTAAATATACAAAACTGCCATCTTAAACATGGAGAGGCTTCTTCGTGATCTGAACTAACAGATTCTGCAAAAAAAAACGAAAATCACCAATTTTGAAAAAAAAAAATCTCAATTATCTCGAAAGTTGTGCTGCCGACTTGTGTCACTGGTTTCCATGAGGGGTCACATACACGTACTAATACACACTTACAAAGGAAATGTAAAATCATTAATCGGATCATAGGTGCTCTTTAACACAAAATGCTGTTGTTGGTGCAGTCAAGTTATTATAAAAAATAACATTTGATTTGTTATTTAGTTTTACACAAGCTGTTGCATTACAAAGTCTTATAGACACGTATTGTTGCTTTTTGGATATTGACACATTCACTACCACAAACTATGTTTTATGCAAAGAGCAACATAGATATTTCACATAACCTCTAATTTTGTGTTTAAGTGAAGTTGAAAAAAACAGAAATGTCAGTAGGAAATTATAAGTAGTTTATATTTTAGCAAACTATTGCTTACAGGTATAAAGGCATGTGTTGTAATAATTGGTCTAGGCAGTCAAGAAACAATGAAGATGCTTTCTGCAGACTTTCTTCTGTTTTTCTAAGCTTCACTGTTTTTATAGGAGCAGTATCTCTTGAGGGCCCCCTACAGGGCACTTCTGCAAATGAATATCTTATAGCTTCTCCAGAACACTTTCTGGCATCTCACTTATTCTGTTTGTCAAAAGTTTAAGCTGATGCAATGAACTTACTATGACCTCTTCAGTTTGCCAACAGAAACTTCTTCAGACACTCACAGGCTCCAGAGGGAAAGGCCTTTTTCTTTCCGTACACACAGCATTTTTGATTTTTCAAGGAATCAGACAAAAAGGGAATACGTACATTGTCATTCCCACCCCTAAAAAACGCTGCTTTTGATCAGGTTATGACACAGAGCTTTGCCACAGAGCCCAGATCAAAGCAGAGAAGGCTGTTTAATGAACAAATAATAAAGCCATTCAAATGTTCCCATTGGAGCTGTCTGAAAGCACTGTTACAAATGCCACTTTTCCACTGCTAGCGTGCACAATTTGAAATGATTAGGATCCGTGGTGAAGGCACATAATGAAAAATTAATTGCATGAGTCTTTTCATTGTTGTGAGCGAAACAGCTCATTTACAGATGGTCAGTCCCCACCTGCTCAGCCAACCACAGACAGCTGAGCAGAGCAACGGTGTGCATGTCAATAACACACGCATACACTGTGCGCATAGCTGAGATGTTAAATGTTTGAAATAAGTGCTTTACATATCTTTAAACATTCTGTTAAGGAGGCACAGCGATAAAAGTCATAATGAGAGAGGGCAACAGGGTAACGGACCAATATTTTTGAGAGCCCCATGGGAAGGTTGTGTTTAAAGTGAGGAACCGCTTGCCAAAATTACCCAATAAAATTTCTCTGTAATTAGAATACAACGAAACCCTTTTGGGAATTATATAATTCAAGGATGTTTTTATCAAACTTGCTATGGGGACACGTTTTTGCATGCAGTTTGCATTCTTTTATAAAGATGAAAGCTCTGGAATAATAGTTGCATTATTATTATTATTATTATTATTATTAATGTTGTTTTTTACTTACATGCTTGTCTGAGATTAAAACTCCACTTTTCTGAAAATAGGCTCATTTTCCAGCTCACCTAGAGTTAACCTCTCCACGTGCACTAATTCGTGGGCGGGATGACGTCGGTTTTTTTAATGCTGCTAACATCTATATAGCCTACTGTCTACAAACATTAACTCTTTCGCCGCCATTGACGAGTTATCTCGTCAATCAAGAGAAAACGCTTCCCTGCCAATGACGAGTATTTCTGACTTTTCCCGATACCGCTATTATCCACCAGGTGGCACCATTCCGCAACTTTTTAAACCCGGAAGTATTGCCCTGCGGCAAGTGGCTGCGTGTACGGGTCAGTTTTAAAGATCGCTCTAAATGGGATCTCTATGAAAAGTCCATCACAAAAATTTAATTATCTCTGCTTTTTGCTCAAAATGTGGTGTTTTTGCAGAAACCTACCCATATTCAAGAGCTGATTACAAAAGAACTACTAAAGGTAGGATGAAACGTTTTTTTGTTTGAAAGCAGAGGGTCTGTTCTTTCATTTGGTATATTGTATGTTTATATATTTAAAGAAGAACATTTTCTGGAAGGCATTAAACTTTTGTGAAAATCATGAAAAGGGCTGGCTGGCAACTTTTTTAAAAAATGCTGGCGGCAAAAAAGAGTTAATAATATTAACATTACTATACATCATTTAAAAGGTCTACGGGTTTAGCATCAGTGTATGGTCTCTGTTTTGAGATACAGATGCTCTAGCATCATAAATGTAGTATTTTGTGACAGAAGTCCAGATGATAACATGCAAAATATAAACAGGACTTCTTACCTTGTGTTGATATAACGATCGCGAATCGAATCCAGTCTGTTTCAGATGTGTGAATAACCCATGAAAATTGTCTAATAGAATTCATCAAATGACCATTTTTGTCCACAAATGCGTATAACCCATAAAATACAGATATATAGTCTGTTCTTTACATCAGATTTCGCAAGAACATCTTGTAATAGAATATAATATACAATCTAAGGACTATTTACGTTGTAACACTGTATATGAGATTACACTTTAGGTTTCGCTAAACACTTAATCTTTGTTTTTAAAAGTCATATTTGTTGACCGCATACGTAATAGGGGATTATTACTATTATTACAGAAAAGCAACCGTTACATTTTAATGTAAGAATGAAACTACAATTATATGTCTTATGTTTTAAACTGAATGGCGTATGCGGCCAACAAATACGACTTCCGGAAGACGCACCGAAATCCTGGCCAGGCGCGTCCGGGAAGAATGGCACGTATGGTCACCCTAATATTTTTCCTATTTAAATCTTGACTCTTCTGTAGTTATATTTTGTACTACCACAGACGGAAAATTAAAAGTTGTAATTTTTTTTTATATGGCTAGGAATTACTGTATACTTTCATTCTGGTGTAATAATCAAGGACTTTGTTGCCGTACCATGGCTGCAGCAGGCGCAATGATATTACGCAGCACCCGAAAATAGTCCCCTTGGTGTCTTTCAATAGCAGGGGACTATTTTCGGGCACTGCGTAATATCATTGCGAAACTCTTTGGTAAATTTTGAGCGCGATGCTAATAGTCTAATCAGATTCAATGGATTATGCTAAGCTATGCTAAAAGTGGTACCGCCAGACCCGAAGATCGCCTGAATAGATTCCAAAATGGTAAAAATCAAATGTTTAACTTTAGGGGAGCTGGACAATTAGCCTATTTTCAAAAAAAGATCTATCCCTTAATGATCACATGTTTAATCTCCTATCCCAGCTCAAAATGCATAGTCAAGTAAACCATTGTAAGCCATTTATAGGTGATTTTTCCCTGAAACTCTAATGCATTTCTATGCTGGCTCGTCGACATTTGAGGCAGAAGTAATCTGTTAGCAGACCAAATGAAGACGATGAGTGAAACCTGTCATTATTATTTTTCATTTTCTTTTTTGTGCAGCGCTTCACTTTAACCTCCCCGAATTCAGCCAGGCATAAAGACATCAGCATCCTCGAGTCATTTGAACAAACCATTGTGACAATCCAGGTACCTATTAAGGTAATCACAATCAGTTATTTGAAAATCACATCCAGACAACCTGGCAGGGTCCAAACCCCATGTGTTGGCCTGCACATGCACTGATATTGCTCTGGCTGGAGAAGCATGTTTGATCCCCTTGTGAGGTATAGGCAGATGGCTTCCTTGGTGTAGTGATGGCTGTTATTAGCCATGACTCTCACCCATATGTTCCAATGGAAGGGCAGGTGGCCCAAGATAAATTTTTCAAGCAGGTATGCTACGACTCTATCTGTGGCAAGTCTCCTCAATGTGTCAAAACTGGTCTCTCTAATGTCTGAGCTTTATCTGTTTCATTTATTATCTCTGTTGATCTTTGAAGTTCAGTTTTTGAAGTTTAACAGTTTGACAGACTATAGACCTGTGTGCTTTTTAAATCATGGCGTTGTGAAGGTCAGTGATGGGTTATGCAGAAGGCACATCTGTACATTTTACTGAGCTGAGGATGATAAATGGACAGCAACAGGAAGAACACAGCTCCTTTGACATACTGTACCGGCGAGGGCAGGCTGTTTCTTTTTGCTCATGCTAATGTTTTGTGTCCGGGGAAGTGCTGACATGAGTTAGATTTTAGAAAGTGCATTGAATACAAAAGCAATCATGCAGCATTAAAGATGCATTGCGATGCAGTGCGATGAATTTAAATGTCGACAAATTGAGAACAGGATAGATTTATTGTGTAATACCAAAACCAAAAAGGCTAAAATAGGTCAATTTGACCATAACTCTATTTCTCTGTAACTTTTACTGTCAACGAGACCTCATTTTCTGTGTGATGCCATCACAAGTGGACTTCCAGAAAATGTTCTTCTTTAAATATATGAACATACAATATACCAAATGAAAGAACAGACCATCTGCTTTTAAACAACAACAACAAAAAAACGTTTCATCTTACCTTCAGTAGTTCTTTTGTAATCAGCTTTTAAAATCAGGGTTTAAAAAGTTGCGGAAGGGTACCACCTGGTGGATAATAGCGGTATTGCGGAAAGCCGGAAATACTCGTCATTGGCAGGGAAGCGTTTTCTCTTGATTGACGAGATATCTCGTCAATGGCGGCGAAAGAGTCAACAAAGATAAGCACACTTTAATTTGTGTATGTGTCTGCTTCCTAATTAAAAAAATTCAGGTGTCAAAATGGAAGATAGTGGACATTCCATTGAAAGATGCAGCGATATTTACTGAAGCAACGTATTTTAGATTATGCGGTAATGTAGGCAGAGGTACGTATGGTGAGTGAGACTGGTTTGACAATATTGTTAGACTGCTGTCAATCATCTATTATTCTAAAATAAGTTTAGCACTTTTCAAGTGTCTTAAAGTGTGCATAAAATGTAGTGAGTGACATAAACATCAGAAACAGAAAACCTCCACTTAAAATTCTTAACACAAACGGCTCTATCATACACCCGGCGCAATGTGCGACGCAAGTGTCTTTTGCTAGTTTCAACCCTGCGCAATTATCATTTTCACATATAGTGCCACGTTATTTAAATAGCAAATTTGCGCCCACTTTTGTGCCCATGGGCGTTCTGGTCTGAAAACGAGGTGTGTTCAGGCGCATTGTTGGTGCGTTGCTATTTTGAGGCAACTAAAATAGACTACGCCATTGACCAACAAAAACACAGTCTAAAGTCAATGGCACAATGTTTTTTTGTTATTTAAAGAGCGCGTTAGTAATATGCGCCTATAAACGGAATGACAACGCGGGTTTGCTTATCACACACATGAATGTGCAGCAGCACAAAAATGCTTTTAAATATGAAAGATTAAAGGATTAAAATGTAAAAGATTAAAGGATTGAAATGTAATAGATTATTATTGAGTCTTTTGGATATAAATGAGGACCGATTATGAGACGTTAGAAGGCGTAAAGAGCTACTTCACCTGTAACCTGGTAAGTAAATAAATGCTTTGCTTTAAACAAATGCATCTATTTTTAAATGTTTTTTAAATGCTACCCTACGGATTTATTGCATATGATGACTCTTGATATGGTGAGATGAGAAACATTTTAAGTAATGCTTTTTTTTAAAAAAACTTGCCGCTGTCCAAGTGCTGAAACGCTTCGGCTTTCCGCACGTTTGTAAATTCTTTATATCTTCTTTGTATTTTTAGAGTGCAAATGTTTTCTTGCATATTTGCTAATTATTTTATGAGATTACAATGATATATCAATAAATTTACAGTAATTAAAAGCCTACTATTTGTACTTCTATGACTGAAAGAAAAAGGCTTTAAAGCGTAACTAAACCCCTGGTCAGAGCCTGACTCCACCCACTGGCAATATTTGAAAAATGCAAGAAAAGTGGGCAGATCCCAATGGAGATAGAGGGGACGAACTAAGCTTGTACCAAGTGTGTGGTGAGATCGTAACAAGGGCGTGGTGAGCTTGAACCTGCTTACGTCACAAGGTCTTTTTTGGACCCAACATCCAATAGGAAAATTCAACTGCAGTTGCCACCGTTCAACCTGAAGAGGGCAGCACTTTTTTTTACACCATATATTATAGTATTGACACTTTATATCCAAATGTCAAAAAACTTACTAAAATCAATGAACAGCACTAATAAAGCATAATTCTTACAGATCATTAACTAAAAAAAGTTGGTTTAGGGTTTAGTTACTCTTTAAAGGTTTTAATCCAAAAAATTAAAATTTCAATAAAAATGAAAATAATGCATTCTTTAACATTATTCTTAAACTGGTGGTCTTCTTCCTCCGCTTAGTTTTTCAGTTTACAAAGTCCGTCATCTACATAGGGATTAGACATAGCACCAACGCAACAGGCTTTTAAAGGGGATGAGAGATAAGACTCTCATTGGTTTATTGCACGTTATGCCCAAAACACACCCATTACTCATTAGAAGGATAAGAACAACCCTTTTCGACTGTGCGCTCGGAGCACAAATAATTTTTCCTGTCGTTAAATTAGCAAAAGTGGCATTGGACACGCCCATTTAGACCGTGCGCTTTAGACAATGCTCTTAGATCGTTAAAATAACAGTCACTGGAGACATTAATGATAATATAATAATACCAGGTATTAAAGCACAGAGAGAGAGAGAGAGAGAGAGAGAGAGAGAGAGAGAGAGAGAGAGAATAACTCTTAAAACCTAGAGGTACAGGTCTGCAAATCCATTAAAACCTGATACTGGCTTGTAAATGAGAATATGTAACATGGTGTCATTAACAACTGCATTAGTTCACAAAGTTAAATGAGGATGTTTGGGCCTTAAGGTGATTTCATTGGCTGCATAACATTTTAATGTGTACACTATTCAGAGATAAAAGCTACTTAATAAACATACAGTACATGTAAATGTAGTGTAATAAAACAGTTATTGAATTGTATGAAATACATGCAAATATCTAATTTGTCTATGCAAGATTAGTTTATAACAACAATATAAAAACATGTTAAAGGAACACGCCCACATTTTGGGAATTTAGCTTATTCACCGTATCCCCCAGAGTTAGATAAGTCCATACATACCTCTCTCATCTACGTGCGTGCTGTAACTCTGTCTGACGCAGCCCCCGCTAGCTTAGCTTAGCACAAAGACTGGAAATGCATGGCTCCAGCTAGTATACTGCTCCCAATAAGTGACAAAATAACGCGATCATTTTCCTATTTATGTGTTGTGATTTGTATAGTCAAACCGTGTACAAACAACAAGGTGACATGAGACACAGCCACCTTCCAACAGTGTACACACTGGGAACCACACCCTCAGAAGACGAAGCACTGCTACTTGGGGGGAGTGATTTGCACAACTCTGACCGAACTCTCTGCTCCTCACCAGGGGCTTCTCGTGTGCTGCGAGCAGATCACTCCGCCCATGCGGCAGTGCTTCGTCTTCAGAGAATATAGTTCTCAGTATGTATACTGTTAAAAGATCGCTGTGTCTCATATCACCTTGTTATTTGTACACGGTTTGACTATACAAATCACAACACATAAATAGGAAAATGATCGCGTTATTTTGTCACTTATTGGGAGCAGTATACTAGCTGGAGCCATGCATTTCCAGTCTTTGTGCTAAGCTAAGCTAGCGGGGGCTGTGTCAGACAGAGTTACAGCACGCACGGAGATGAGAGAGGTATGTATGGACTTATCTAACTCTGGGGGATACGGTGAATAAGCTAAATTCCCAAAATGTGGGCGTGTTCCTTTAAAATATCTTGCATACTTTTAAAAATGCAGTGTTTATTCAATCTTGATGAAGCATGCTGTCACAATTTAAACACAACAGCTTTTTTCTTAGATCAGATAGCTTTGTGTTGTTTCCCAGTGGACTGTTAAAGATCGCGGCACATGTCTCCTGGAAATCTGTGTAATACAACCAATCAGAGGATGACTTCGGTTCTGCTAAAGTATTTTCAGTAATAAGTGTTATGTAGGCATCAGGCGATTTTGACCTTACCTGTTTTTATCTGTTAGTGGTCTGAGATGTCACATATCATAAGAATGTGCATGTGTGTGTTTTCCTGGGTTTAGGCATAAAGGAATAGCCTGATTGGATTGTTAATAGAACTGTCATGTGCCTGACAGCAAGTGTTGAAATGCGTTAGGAATTTCTGCCATTGTCAGCCGATTGCAGATTCGCTCCCACCACACATACAGTAGACGGCTGTTAGCAGTAAAGAGTCATGGCAGTACTGTTACTCCAGGAGGAGGTGAACCCTCATTCACCCTGCTACTTTTCAGCAGGTCATTAGATCCAAGCCCTGCTGATACACTGTCCCACCCAGAATCCTTTGGGAAGACAGAGCAAAGCAGAAGTGGCAAGGAGACAAGGAGGACATTTGTTAAGTGGAAGGAGGCAGATAATCACAAAGGCCACTTGAGTTCGAACCCGACAGTGAGAATTCCCACTGTAATGCTATGAAAAGAAAAGAGGTATGAAGAGCCATAGCGAAGAACTTCTCCTGTCAGAGGTATGATAAAAATGTTAGCTGGATTAAACTCCACATAGCTTTCCAGTCATTTACGTTACAAAAGGAAAAGAAATTTTGTATCGCAGCCAATTCTAAGTCTGCCGAGTCACACTTGCTAAAGCCGACAACTAAAAACCCAAACAGATCACTGAAAGAAAGGCAAAAACACCCTTTTCACAACACTTATTTTTCTATTTTAGGATTGCCTATTTAAAATGCATTAGCCCATGGATGGCAGATAAAATATGCATCTTTTGGACTTTTAACCTTTTTAGAATTTATTTCTTGTATAAATCAAAGAGAAATTGAGTCTTTCATGGCTGAAACTCATCCATGTTTCATGAGGGACCAGAAGCAAGACCTAGATAATAGAATCCCCATCACAGGCGCGTGTGTTTGCTTCTACCTTTCACCAGATTCCATTACATCTCACACATTAATAGGCATGCCACATTACAGGAGGTTCTCAAGTCTGTATCACGGAGAAAATGCGATAAATGATCCGCTAAGCTATTGTTTTAAGGTCCAAAGCACAATCTAGTTAGACTACACGATGTTCACAGTTGCAAAAGAGCTCCGAATGACAATAAACATATTGTAGAAATCTTGTGGAGCATTCAATTATTCTACCCACACACTGGTATGGGGTGATTGTACATTGTACTATATGGTACAAAAGCTGCAGGTACAAGTAGAGAGATAAAACAAATAATAGATTTTTTTATTCACATACATATGTAAGATTCTCCAAAACATTTTCAACAGTTTTTTGCTTTAAAGAGCACCTATTGTCCGATTCACGTTTTTAAATTTCCTTTGGTGTGTAAGTGTGCAGTAGTACAAGTTAACACTATGCAAAAGGTACAAACCCCAAAGTAAACGATGACGCGAGTAATCGTCTCCAATGTAAATCTTCTTTTTTTTTTGGACTACAACAAACACACAGATTGTAGGCGACAGTTTACTTCCTGGGATTGGTTATGTAGAGAAGACCAACATTATTATAATTCCTCCCACTTTGTCTCACAGCCTATAGGTTAACTCCTGTTAGCATTGCATTGTGAGCGAATCTTTTAAACATGTTAAGGACTGTCACATTTCCGGCTGACGTCAGAGGTATTAAGGCCAATCACAACGTACAGATTATCTGGCCAATCAGGGACACAGAGCTTTTCAAATCCTTGCGTTTCAGGAAGAAAGTAAAATCTGGAGCTTCAAAAATGTATGGTATGTGGAAAATAATGTGCTTTTTAACCATAAACCACGCAAACACATACCAAATACTCAACATAATGTTTTTTTTAGAAATGAAATAAGTGCACTTTAACTCTACGCTCCAACTTATCCTCCAACTTATAAAACCATTTAGGTCATTTGTCGCTTATCTCCAGGGTTGCCAGGTTTTTACTGTAAAACCCACCTAATTGCTCCTCACAACTATAGCGTTGCGTTCCGAGGGGGTCCTCTTGTAAAAAATTGCATTTCAGGGGGGAAATCTGACTTTTTTGCAGGGTTCATCTGGTAAAATTTACATTCCCAAGGTTTCATTTGTTATATATAAACAAACCTGCATACAAAATGGTAATTGTTACACGTCATTAAATGACGTCACACACAATATTTTTACATATTATAGAATAGAATATATTAATTTTGGAGTACAGGCTCCAATGTCCTAACCGCCGATACATGATATGCTGTCTTCCAGAATTCCCAGCCAGAGGAAGTACATCAGTGCAGATCACATGGTTTCTATATGAATGCTTTGGAAATGAATTCATATGGATTAGTATCTTGTAAAATCAGGCTGTCATAGTCTAGTGGTTAGAGAGTTAAGCTTGTAACTTGTTTGAGTCTCACGGCCGGACAGTTAACCCCAGTTGCTCCCTGGATTTTGCAGTTATAGCTGACCACTGCTCTGGGTGTATATGGGTGATTCTCACGAAACCATTGAAACACCACGGCACTAATGATTTTTGCTTTAAAATGTGTAATATAGTAACATTAAAAAGCATCAGAATTAACACAATACTGTGTTCTACCTTGCACAATGTGTGATTTCAACATAAGAATTTATAATTGTAAATTTTATCTCATTTTCTGCTGAAATTCTCATTACCGCAATGTGTCCGGCTGTGTTTGAACATGCGTTATGTTGTAATTTAATCAAATTAACACAAAAATATTAAGACAAAAAAAAATAAATGGATGTTTTGCTAGACTACTTTAGATGACAGAAAAAATATTTACTGAATATTCATGTATAATAATAATGAAGAAAAATTTGGAAAATTATGTGTCCATGCCTGATGTTCTCATCCTCCGCAACACTTTTTGAAAACAGTTTAAGCACACATACAGAATTTTAATAAAGTTTGATTTTGAATGACCAAGCACATGGACCAGTTACTTCAAGATGGCTACCAGGTAAGATCATTTTTTTACAGTTAATTTGAAGTATTGTCTTGTCAGAATGCTTACACGACATTTTGATTATCATTACCGCAACATATGCTTATTAAATGTTAATTTAATTAATAGAAGCATAATACTTTGATTTTAAATGCATGTGCAGAATCTCCAAATTATGTTCTTTCAGGTTTGTCATGTCATTTTGAAAATATATATGGAATTTGGCATATGTATTGCATGATTTTCACACTTTGTGCTATTTATACGCAACTCCTTGAGACTGGGTTGCTAATATTACACATTGAACATATTATCCCATACAGTATATATTATCTCTATAGCACTTGATGAATTGGCTTTGGTTAACTGACATCAGCTCTGTAGTATTTTTTACCTCTACAGCTCAAAACTGCTAAAAACTGTTCAACCATAGTAAATGAATGACCTGGTGTGTGGTGATATTGCTGTTTTTGTTGCAGGAAAGTCACCCCAGCACGCTACACCATTTTTTGATGATCGATTACAATCATTAGGGGTACCACTGTAGAACAGAGCAAATACAAAGTGTGATGAAAGGTTAACCTTCTGGTTCTGGGCAGTGCTATGCCCAAAGTTCATTTCTCACTGTCGACTGACTCAAGGTGAATCGTGCAGTGATGCATTGATACAGCCAGAGCTGGTGAACAATTTTCAAATCGATCATTCATTAAATGTCAGAACAATGCCATCTTGTTTTTTCACAGTATGTAATAATGTTTGTAAGAAACATTAGGAAAAAAGATAGCTGTAAGTAATTTATTTGAATTTATTTGAATTTAATGTCTTCTTTGGAGTCAAGCCTTTATTTTACTTTGTGATTATGAATAACCAAGGGACACAAGTTTGAATGTGATCCACAGTCATTTTGTAATGAGGGGTAATGCCAGAGGTTATCTCAAAATATTGCAAAATGAGTGTCTGAATTTGCATTAAATAATGCAAATCTACGAGTCTGACACCCTATATGATACCATGTCATCATGCACAATTGATCACACTTTCAGAAAAGGAAGTTATAAGAATCATACAACCCCATTGACTAATTATAGGCATAAGATACATCCAAAAGACTCAAGCAGAAAAGGTATTATCATCAGCAACATGTCTTATAAATGAGAGATTCTCTATACTGATCTTAGGTGATCTTAGGTATATATATGCCCAGTCTCACGAAATTTCGTTATATAGTCACGTATTTTTTTTTAAATTCTTTTTTCGTGTTATAATCACGAATTTCCGCGTTTTTTCGTAATCGTATAACGAATTCCTGTTTTCGTGTGATTATCACGTATTGGTTACTCAACTGTTTTGTCCTATTTTCTTATCATTGTCGCTTCGGATTAGGGTTAGAATTACATACAATGACATCCCTACCCAAATCCAACTCTAACCCTAATGCCAGGTGACATATAAAAAAATTAATCAGAAAAAATAGTATAAACCTATGTATGAACTTAGTGACATTCTAATGCAAGCACCAAATCTAACCCTAAACCGAAGCGACAATGGTTTAAAAATAGGAAAAAGCAGTTGAGAAACCAATACGTGATAATCACACGAAAACAGGAATTTGTTATACGATCACGAAAAAACGCAGAAATTCGTGATATCACGAAAAAAGAATTAAAAAAATATGTGACTATATCACGAAACTTTGTGAGACTGGGTAGATATATAATTGCTACAGTATAGTCAGATTACATAAATCCCAATTTAACCCCTGACTATAGTTGTATACAGTAGTTGGTATTGCTGGTAACACATTACTTTATTTAAACTATGAATACAGGAGCCTATGTGGCGGGGCTCAGCCCTTGCCCAATTTAAACCCGGGCGGTTACGCGTTTGGATGAAACTTATCCTCCAGTTTCTGTTTGTTGGTTTGTTTATTGCTCTGGCTAGTGGCGGAAGTTAGGTTTAACGAAAACAGTTTATGTTGTTACTGCCGAAACAGTATATAATACTGCCGAGAGCATTCGGTTATTATCATCAGCCCATTTTTGACGTCTTTGCCTATTTAGCTCGTTTCTGATGTGGTGTTTAGTGGCTGTTGTATCTGAGCTCCTCATTTTGTCAGACAAAAATGCACACTGCACTATAGGTAATTTCGAGAAAACGAAAGACATGAATTAATATCCCCATTATTGCATTAGGGTTTCTAAAGGTGACTTCTGAAGCTATCTTATTTTTTGATAGTAAATTAATCACTAACTAAATAATTTGTGTTTTTTGCTATCTTTTATTATAGCACATTTTAGTTTATTCTGTTATGGTAATTTCTGAAGAACCAAATCTATCTTCTGAGACACCAGTAAAGCTTCATCATCAAAGTGTTGATTTGAACAGAAATGTATTAAATGCCAAGTAATCCATCAATAAACAGTCCTACATGACTTCTATATGCAATTTTTAAGCTTCTACACCAAACGCTTTGAAGAAGATTTAGTTGGGGTTTATAAAAGTGGAACTTAAACAAAACAGAACATAGGGAAATGCTCATTGATAGAGTCTCAATTCAGATACAATTCAGATTTCATAACACACAAAAACAAACTAAGATGGCCACTACTTGTTTAGCTGTGTAGTACTTGCCAAAAATAAGACACAGTGTTGACCAGGGGTGTGTTTCCCGAACAACGACCTAACTCGCTGCTGAACCAACATAGTCACTACTGTTTCCTGAAAGAATAGTAACTTTGTCGCACATGCGTCGTTTGAACCATGTTGGATTAACAACATAGTTGATGATGTCACGTGGGAAGTGAGGTACAAATTAATCTGTGCAAATCGATTTAATGTCAGATTATTGCTGTCAATAACATATATTGCATTGGAAGAATGATTTTGTTATTGTAATTTAGCTATCTGTTGTTTATATTAAGATATTTAATTCACACGCAAGTTCTCTCTTACGTCACTCCTCCCAGGGCTTCCCCAGGGTCTTAAAGGTCGTAGTTAGGCGCACATGCGCAGTTTTCAAATGCAGCGCTTTAATTTTACAAACCTAAAAACGTAAAAGAACATTTTTATATATTTAGAATGATGGATATAGAATGTACTGCATGTTTTTCTTATTTTGTTCAAAAGCATGATCAACCTAAGTCTACATATTATAATAACAAGGATCGTTCAAACCACAATCTTGCGAATGTTCGTTGGTGTTTCGGGAAACACCAAATCGTTGAACTTTGTCAGTAACGACTAAATTTACGACAGTAGTTGGCTAACGATGCTTTCGGGAAACGCACCCCAGACTGTGCTGATGGTGAAAATATTCACAAAATTGACATTACACAGAAAACTTAAAAAAAGTACTTCTATTGGTAACGCCTAAAATCTGAAGTTTTTTCAACTTAAATTATCTCACTGAAGTGAAAATATAAGGTGAAAAAAGTTTGAAATTACTTCAATTGAAAATACATAAAATACTTAAACTTTTCACTTAAAGTAAGAACATTTTGTTTACAAATTTTAGGTGTTAACAATTAAAGTAATTTTTTAAAGTTGATCCAACTTTTACGGTTTACAGTGTTTAAGAAGACAATTGGTTTAAAAACACTACATTTGCAATTGAACAATTAATTTATGACACAACCTCTTCATTATTGTCTCCTTATGACAAAAGTCCAATTATAATTAAAAGTCTGCATGAATGTTCACTACTGTCGATGCTACCACTGTATTAAGTTCATAGTAATGTATAGTACAGTTATAGTTAGTAGTTACATAACTAGAATGAGCACATCCTACTTGATTTATTTATTGATTGTGCCCCTCATCCATGGAAGAAGTTATTAATGTTTTTTTATTTATTATATAACTTTAATTATTAATTGATCACTCATTGTCTTTCATTATATTAATGGCACAAATCCAATCACTGTTTGTCTAGCTTTACTTCTGGCTGCCAGGCTTTTTAGGACCTCTGAGCTTGATGCCCCTGGCAGTCAGAGCCCCCAGGGCACAGGTCCTGGTGTGTTGGGCTATTTTAATCTCTCTGCCAATTTTAGGCAAATTAAACTGAAACATACTAAACCGAACGATCAAAGTCCCTGGATAAAACGTAATGCTGCAATGCTACTCTGGGATATGAATTACACAGAATACTGTCCTTTAAAATGCCATTTTATAACATAACTGTGATTCCATGCAGATGAATCACACCGCTTTCCTGATTGCTCTGGAAAGTGCTCCCATCTGGAGTTAGATGACAGATGATAGAGTGTCCTGGACCAGTCTGGCTCTGAAAACTCCCCTCGCTCATCAGTATAATGAGGCCGATCATTTGTGAACTCATGCTGTGGCTTATGGCTGCCACCGGGGCTCTCAAGTGATTTCAACTACAAGAACGTCCACACAGCTCATTACTTTGAATATGTCTGCATACCGCAACCAAGCCTGAGTGTCTCTGGGTAGTGAGGCAGAATAAGTAGGCTGCAATCACATTTGCTTCACCGCGGGCAAACTGCTGTGTCATTCAGAAAAAAAAAACAGTGTTATAGGCATTTATAAGCCTTCGTTGAAGTGGAAGTTTAATTCAAATACAAGGACATTGGGTTATGGGATGAGTTTTCATATATATTAATAGGGCAAAAATTGGCATTTGGGTTTTTTTACATTTATATACTGTACCTGTATTCTGTTTTTTTTTTTCAGATCGTCATTCAGCTCTTTCCCAGACTAGAATCAATTTGTGGAGACTACATCTGTAAAAAAAAGCACCACCGGTTTGTTTGAAATCTTGGAATATAGAAAGCCATCGTGACAACTTTTATGATATTTTCATGGCGCTTTGTGAAGCTTGACAGATACTATTAGCATCTGCTAAAAGCAAAACCGCAACATAAATATCTTCAGTATTATCCTGTTGTGCAAAAACAAACAGCATACAGATATAAACCGACATGAGGGTGAGTAAATAATGACAGAATTAATGAATTCTCACATAATGGATTCCACCCATCAGCAATCCTTTACGATCCGCAGACAAACAGTCGAGAAACAGAAGTATTGCAGTATTGTAAACAGAAGAGCCCGGGGAGCAGATAGCAGCGCTCGCCGTGCCCTCCGAACACAGATGACAGTGCTCATTAGAAAGAAATAATGGCGCCCCTTACATGCATTGGCCATTATTAATATGCCTTAGCTTGGGGATGTCACAGGTTAACTACTATTTCATTTCACCTTGGACGACCTCCAGCAAAACATACCTAATAACGCTGTCAGCTCCCCTGCTGACAATAGCAATTTAGCGCTCCCGCGATTTGCACGAGGATAGCCGCGCTTTTAAAACACCTTGAGAGTTCTGCTGAAGTGACAAACACAATGACCCTCATCAGACACTCGTGCGATCTATCGGCACTCACTTTTCGGAGGCTCGCCTGTGCCTGGGGGTCTCGGGAACACCACAGGGGCTTGAAAGCGCAGCTAGCGACAAAGGGCAGAATTATTAAGATGACACGTCGTGGTTGAAATCAATACAAGGGCATGGGTGGGAAATTAAGGCGGAAATAAGGCAGGAGCCTGAAGCAAAGAAGCACGTAATTGAGCTCGCTGTTTACGGCAGGGGGAATGTTAGCCGCAAAGGAAAATTAGCATGCGGCAGACAAAAGCGCTGTGTGATAATTGCAAGATAAGATGAATCACACAGATTATTGAGGCTATAAGGTGTGAGTAATGTTGTATAGTCTACTGAGAATATGGGCTTGAAAAGCGCACAGTTTTTATTTAAAGCTTACCTTTTGAATGCTTTAATGTAGACAGGATTTTTTTTAAATGTTTTCCTAAAACACATAGACAGCTGTTAAACTTTTGCCTCTTGCACTTGTACACTCTAAAAATGATTAGTTGAAATTGAGGAAAAAATAAAGTACACTGTAAAAAAAATGCAGCATAAAGTTAACACAGCGCGGGTTGGCAAATCAATTTAACGTACTATTTTAAAGAGCATAAATTATTTGATTCACAATTTTACATTTCCTTTGGTGTGTAAGTGTGTATTAGTATATGTTAACAATATGCAAAAGGTACATACCCCAAAGTAAACAATGAAGCTATCGATGAAGTTATCGTCTCCAACGTAAATCTCTTTTCTTGGACTTCAACAAACACACGGATTGTAGGCAACAATTTACTTCCTGGGATTGGTGTAGAAAGACCAACATTATCATAATTCCTCCCTCTTCGAACTCACAGCCTGTAAGTTAATTTAAGTTAGCATTGCATTGTGACCGAATCTTTCATACATAGTAAGGAGCGTCACATTTCAAGCTGACGTCAGAGGTATTTAGACCAATCACAATGTACAGGCCAGGGACACAGCGCTTTTCAAATCGATGAGTGATCTGGAGCTACAAAAATGTAGAGTATGTGGAAAAGAATGTTTCTTGAACCATAAACCACGAGAAGACATTGTATTATACTGTACCAAATGCACAAAATAACGTTTGTTAGCAATGAAATAGTTGCACTTTAAGTTTTGACCTGTGATAAGTTAACATAACTTAGAAAAACAAGTTGAATTGTTTAACATAATTTGTTAAGCAACATGAAAAATATATAAAGAGTTTTGTTGCATAACGAGATAACTCCCTTTTTTAATTTGTCAGAAATCTCGTTGTTTGGTTGTGCATTCCAATTAATGTCAATTCAACTGCAGTTGGTTTGTTTTGATTTAAACCTTCATAACTTAAAAAATACAGCTAAGTAGTACCATAAAACAAAATAATAACATGATAATATAATAATACGCATGTTTTGACAAAAATTGTAAAAACGTACCAGAGAATACGTAACAGTATGGAAAATGATTGCTTAATTTTTTTTAATGCAGCAGGTTTCCTTAATTAATTTAAGTAAAGTCAGTGTAGAAATGAAGAGTTTCGTTGCAAAACGAGATAACCACCATTTTTTTACACTGCATGAAAAGAGCTGTATACGGACAAAAACGGGATGGGAAATCCCTGCTAAACTTTAGGTTTGCCAGATTTTTGAGGCAGAGTGCTTGGAAAGGTAATACACCAAAGTAAACTTGTGAAACATCCAGAAACTTTACGTTTGTGGATGTATATAGGAACTGGTGGAAGTTTCCAGGAATCCTGTCAGGAGAGGTGGGTGTGAGGTGTGAAGGGCTTTTTATATGTTAATGACCCACAGGTAGAGGTGTCTTCTTTGTTTTCAGAGCTGAGTGGGGTGGGGTGGGGGGTTAACCATGTCTCTTTAAGACAGCACATACAGTATTGTGGTACATAAAAACTGTTTTCTAAATACGTTCATTATTCATATAATTTAATTAGTCTATTTAAGAAACTTAGCATCATTCAAAATAACTAATATTCAATGGACACAATTACAACTTTAATGTGTGAAAATTATGTCTCTGACTCAAGAGAAATGCAGCAAATGTTATTTCAGAATATTTATTTCCAACACTTTGAAAACATGTCTCCAACTGCCCTAGGTCAGAATATTGTGCACGTTTCTCTCAATGCTGCATACATCGTTTAAAAGAAGCCGTTTAAATGACATCATGTAACACATTTTTGCTAGCTAGGATGTTGATACATTAGTCAGTGAAATGTAAAGCTGCTTGATTTTGCTGATGTCTCATGATTTGAAGTTCACTGTTTCTATTGTTATTATAATTCTACCCTAACATTTCATTAAATCTTTTAAAATAGAAACAAAAATATCAATAGACAGGTCCATAATCTAAAAGACAGTCTTTCACATGTGAATGCAAAACATGTTCGGTGATACTGACTGACAAACTTGGATAAACATATCTGCAGAAACCTGTCAGCTACTGTACTTCTAATCCAGAGGTGCCCAAAGTTGGCCCACAATAGATCTTTAATTTGGCCCATCATGCCATGTGAGATAAGGAAAAACAATAAAAGTCATTGACGCAGATGTTCATATTTTTAATTAAACATTTTCTAAAATGTATCATTTTTTGTTGTATTTTTACATTACAAAAATGTAAATTAATATTAAATGCAAGGGATTAAAGTGAATTTTTTTATGTTTCATGCATACTTGAAGGTGTATAAAATGCATCACAAAACTTAATGAACTCGGGTACTACAGGCTAAAAATGAAGAGGTTTTGACAGTGGCACACAGAGAAAAGGATATTTAAAATTGATTGGCAAAATGATTTCTTTTTTTTTTACAAAAAGCCTTGGAAAATAAAACTGCATTAGTTATGCATAAACAGAGTAATGTTTGCTTATTTATTTTTAAAATATTAGAAAACTATAAATTAGAGGTTATCAGAGCAACTTTAATTTTAATATAACACAACAACATTTACTTTTGGCCCACGGCCCTCAGTCAGGTTTGGCCCTTGTAAGGAAAATGTTCGGGCACCAATCAATGTGTAGTCTATCTGAGGAGGTAACTTTTAGCATATGATAATGCATGCTTGTACAAAGTCAGTCCACATATTATAATGTTTGTCTTCAATCAATCAATTTAAATAAAAGAGATGGGGACTTTATAATATAATAAGGGTCCATATATCACATTGATAAAAGACATACATGTATTTTTACTTTAACATGAACTAATGCTGAGTTAAGGCATATACTATCATAAACTAATGAAGAGTCATCATTCACATGACATGTTTTTCATTGTTAGTTAATGCATTCATTTACAATAAATTAATTTGAGTTCATGTTGTAATTAAGTAAGTTCAGTATGTTACATGTCTTAACTCAGCATTAGTTTATATTTACTTATATTTAAGTAAGAATTCATTTAGGTATACGTTCAATGTTTCCAATGATGAGCAGTTAATCCACTAAACCCAAAGATAATTCCTGAGGCATGTTTAAAGAGTTCGTATTTCATCAAGTAAGTGCTGATTCACAAAGATTTTATATTTAAGAAAATCTGAGCATCATTCAAAATAACTGTTAACAT
Organism: Misgurnus anguillicaudatus; assembly: GCF_027580225.2. Taxonomy (NCBI): domain Eukaryota; kingdom Metazoa; phylum Chordata; class Actinopteri; order Cypriniformes; family Cobitidae; genus Misgurnus; species Misgurnus anguillicaudatus. The sequence goes on from NC_073348.2 coordinate 12,624,069, forward strand.
GTTTGTCAACTAAACATGTTTTGTCAACGTTATAAACTTTATAGATATATTTTTTATTTTTTATTAATGACCAAGTATAAAGAACAATGCATAGTGTGAAAACGCGGATTATATAAAAGTATATAATAAAGTGCGAGCAGACAGCAGAGGATCAATCAAACTTGGGCTGGAATGATTGTAGTGCATCCAATCTTGGAAATCGTAGTTTACATCTACAGCAGCATATGCTACAGCAGTGACAACGCCAAAGAAAAGGACTACATTTCCCAGAATGCACCTGCACCCACTCATCTGCCCCACCCTTCAGGTGCGACTGCTTGACCTATGGGCTTGACGGGAAAATTCAAAATCGCGAACCGTTACAGCCTGCCTGGACTACTCTTTGTTTGCTTGCACATCAACAGTTAAGGTAAGTTTGATTTAATTAGTTTGTCTGCATCGCGCTGATCGGATGCCTATTTGTTCATATTATGTTATTTACTATGATTCGTTTTTGTCTTTATACTAGAACTGTTTGAATTTAAAGCACAAACAGTAAAACATTAAGGGTATACATGGTACACAGCGGTAAACATGAGGTTAAAAATTCGCGAAGTAACATTCAAACCGGGCTGTTAAAAGAAGCAATTCGATGTTAACATTTTTAAAAACAAAACTTTAAAGATGCCAAGATGAGACGTTCTTTGCTTAAAACCAACAAAACAACAGTAACTTGTGTGTTGGAAATGTTAGCAGCTAGCAAGTGTGTCTCTGCTATTTTAAATGATACAGACGATCTTTTGTTGTTTAAAAGCTCATTGCTTTAGTGCTGGTAGATGCTGCTTATTTTTCAAGACGGTTTTAATAGCTTTATATTGATTTGTAACAAAGCCAGCTTCACTTTGAGAGAACCTAGATGCTAATTGTAAAGAAGCTTGGAGTCATAATATATTTTAATGTAATATGTTTGCTGTTCTTCATCTTTTTAAATATGAAGTCTATCCATGTTTGTGTTTACAGAGGTCATGTACACTGTGGTCAACTTTGTGGACGCTGAAGAGGTTTCTGGGTAAAGATGATGTAAATTTATTCATTTAATTTTAAAAAAACAGGTTAAATAGTAAACAGATGTGTTATGATGTATGTGATTTTGATTTTTAATTCTGTGTTTGACAGAGAAATATAATGAAGTAACAGTGGAAGCTAAAACATCAGACTGATCTAGACACTGAAGAAATTGATGTCACTGCATTCTGGCCAAAATGATGTAAGTTTAATAATGAAATTATTAAATCAAATTGGTTAAATAGTAAATAGAGGTGTTATGATGTATGTGACTCTATTTTTATTCTGTGTTTGATAGACAACTATATTGAAGTAGCCTACTGTAATGAAGCTGCAGAACGTCACAGAGACTCTGAGGACATCAACACAGAAAATCTAGTAAGAAGTTATGAAGACATTATGAAGTTCTTTGATCATATATTGTTGTATCTTTGTACAGTTTAATGTAAACTTTCTAAAATGTACAACTTTATGTCATTTGATTTGTCGTGTGTGTGTGTATCTGTATATGTATATGTGTATTAGTATTATGCCAAATACTTATATGTACTTTTATATTTCCAAAGGGCTCCAAAGAGATGTCTGTCCAGATGAGGGTGCATCAACGTTACCTTTGCTGACAAGTATATGCTTTACAATGTAAAACCTAACAGTTAACTTAACTCAAACCATTTAAGGAAATCTGTTGCCTTGGACCATTAAGTTTTGAAAAGATACATTTGAGTACTGTGAACTTAAGTCTTGTGCAATCTTGAACTTATATTTAGGTAGTGTGACTGTGTGAACTTAAGTATAAGTGCTTAACTGCATGTGACTCAGTTTGAGGCTGTTTACACTTGGCATTAAAATGTGTTTTCGTCGATCGGATCACAAGTGGACGACGTTAATGCCAGGTGTAAACGGTGTTCAAAACGTTTTGAGCTCGTCCACTTTCGACCACTTTCAACCACATCCAGAGGTGGTCGAAACCACTTTCGATCGGATCGCTTTGGAGTTGCGGAACGCACATGTGGTTGAATGCGTTCGAACAGCCACAAGCGACCGCCTTCTCTCCGCCCATTTATCTAATCTGAGGTATTAAACACAAGTTTTACGTCTTTTTTGACTTCTGGCGTGAACATTCGGTGAACAGCGCTATTTTTAGCCTTTCATTGATAAAACTAAGCGGCTGATCTCCGTAGTTTCGTTTTGAAAGCGTGTGAAAGTTGCGCGATCCTATTTCATCAATTGCGCTGAAGATTCAAAGAAAGCTCTTACATACTCATGTACAAAACACTGTGCAGCATGTTTACTTGCTAAACAAGCAGTGCACTCCGACATAATATTATTTTGCGTCCATATAAACTCATAATTACTCCCACTCGGGTTTGATTGACAGCAGAGAGACTCGCCCACCGTCTCACAGACCACCCCCTCATAGTATTCAGCACAGAAGCGGTCGAAAGTGGACAAAAGAGACGGATTTAAATACCAGGTGTAAACGTAATGTGTCTCTCTCGTCCACTTGTGATCCGATCGATGAAGACACATCTTGGTGCCAAGTGTAAACAGCCCCTTTGTTTAAGTTCACAGTACTCAAATCTATGTGTTTTGGAACTTGAATGGTTTGATGCAACCGGTTTTCTTAAATGTGAGAAATTACAGTGTTACAGTGAGAAATGTTTGAATAATTCCAAGACAGAGCTCTGTGATTGATTCTACACTGCAAAAAATCACTTTCTAACACTTTTTATCTTGTTTTCAGTAGAAAAACGAAATATTCTTGAATCAAGATGTATTTTCTTGATGAGCAAAATTACCTTAGAAAATATGTCTAGTTTTTAGACAAAAATATACAATTTAAGATAATTTGTGGCTAAACAAAAAAAAATCTAACAATGGGGTGAGAAAATTGTGTTTTAATTAAGTTTTTAAGAAAAAAGAAAACTTAAGATTTTTTTCTCACACTATTGGCAGATATTTTTGATTGTTTTAAGCTCAAATTCACTTAATGTGTGTGTGTGTGTGTTTTATTTATTTATTTAGTCTAAGACTAGACTTATTTTCTTGGGTCATTTTGTTCCTCAAGAAAAAGCATTTTAATTTAAATAGTATTTTTGTCTTGTTTTCAGTAGAAATATTATGTAAGAAAGTCATTTTTTGCAGTGTAGGACTGATTTCTTAAGAGCAAGATCAATATAGTTGTTGTTCATTTTATTTAGATATTTACTACATTACAGTGGCAGCCGGTGACTTCTTTTTTTGTGAGCACTCGATGCGAAGTTTGTCATAACATGTGCCCGTCATTTGTGTGGTTCCCAATTTCAAAATATGTGTTCTGCGTGTCGAGTGCGTGTATGTGCATCGTGTGTTTTGACTAAACACGTGATGCACGTGGTTTACATGAAGCAACAAACACATATTTTAAAAACACAAGCAACACACATGACACTCCGAACACTTATTTTGAATTTGCAACCCTCGGATGAGCAGTCACGAGCCGCCACTGCTACATTACATTGTACTGCTTTGAATGTAGTTTACATTGTTGCTTTTATTTTGTTTTATTTTACTCTAATATTTCTTTCTCTGTCTGTATATTTATGAGTTTAAATGGTATTGTTTATGTATGCAGCTTTTAATATTTGTGTATTATATTATTTTGTGATTGTGACAATTGTGGATTGTTCAGTTTTTTATTAAATAAACATTTCAAACTCAATTCAAGTTTTTATTTTTTTAAGGGTTTTGGGGATGTATAGTAGTATATAGTGGGGGGGGGGGGGGTTGTAGTCTATCTGCATAGCAGGCAAATAACCAATCAAGTCACTAAGCTATGGGGGCTTGGGTTGGGCTTAAAACAAAGTGTTACCAATCAAATCATCTCAACTGGAAAGTTTCAAAGTTGTGTCCCAATAGTTGTCAGAGTTTTGGGAGGGGGTTTTAAAAGCAACCAATCAGTGTTGAGATTAAACACCAATGGGGACACTAGAATTGTGCAAAGGTGTGACATTCCAGTACCTCTGTAGGTGTGAAAGTGGCCCCTGCCAAAATCTTCAATGGGATTACTTGCCATGGCAACAAATGGCTGCTTATTCCACGGGGATATCCCCTCAGCAAGATACATCCGAATTGGTATCATTACGGGAGTTTCCTAACTTGGTGGAATTAGTAGTTTACCTTCAGTGGAACTAGTAGATACTTCCGAAAATCAGTGGTGTTTACAGGAGTTTCCTAGTACGGATACACCTCTTTTCATGCAGTGTTAATTGTTCAGAAAACTTGTTTTTTGGTTGTGCATTCCAATTAATTTCAATTCAACTGCACTTGGTTTGTTTTGATTTAAACCTTCATAACTTAAAAAATACAGCTAAGTAGCACCATAAAACAAAATAATAACATGATAACATAATAACAAACATGTTTTGACAAAAATGTAAAAAAATGGATTTATCTCGTTTTGTAACGTAGTTCCTGAATAAAGTTCCTAAACTTGATTGAATGGTTCTTTGAGGAACCTAAAATGGTTCTTCTATAGAACTACCATTAGAAAACCTTTAAAGCACCCTTATTTTAAATAGGGTATATAAAATACAAAAAATCTGTCCTAACTCTTTCAAGTTCAAAAAGCGGTGTGTAGCCTGTATTGTAAACTACTGTATGGCTTCAGAGAAATTGAAATATAGTGCATAAGCCTGGGCTGCTATTTAATTTGTTATTTTTTGTAGCTTCGCACATGTGGTCTATACAATGTATAACCCTTAAAATCTTTCATTTTTGTCCTTTACAAAACCTAAAATAGCTTTGGAAAGACTGTAGCTTTGCAATACAAAAGTCTTTGAGCATTTACTGTAAGATGGTTTAAAGTGTTAAAAGAAATCCTTTTAGTAAAAAATGTGTAATATGAACCCCCTCTGGTTTGACTAGAGCCATTCTGATGATGAAGGTCATTCATAATGATTAAAATCCAAATGATTCAGAAATGACTCAGGGGATTGTGGGTCCAGTGGCACCTCAATACATGAAAATTGCATTACCAGTCAAAGGCGCTGTCCTGGGACACACACACACCTCTTCAACATTAGCACAGACAGCCTGTGCCCGCGAGCAATGAGCCATCAAAAGAACAATCAAATCTGACGTTAGGCAAGGGGGCGCTAGCAGATAAATGGTACAGGGGGGTTTCTTGTTTTGCTGATATGAAATTTTAGCCATTTCGATATTTATTATATGATATTGCCCTTGAGGTTGAGAGACATGGATTGATAATTAAGACCCAGGGTAATGTTTGGCATTGTGATTTCCCAAAGGAGTGTGATGGTTAGAAGAGGTTTCATGCTGTCACTAACAACTGCTTTAGGTGTGAAATATATAACAGGTGATATTAACATACACTCACTCGCCAAGTAATTAAGTACACCTTGCTTGTATTGACTAAAGCCATCACAACTGGCTTTAGTGGAAGTGCTAGAAAGGTGCTGAAAACATTATTCTGATATTTTGGGTCCATATTGACATGCTAACTTTATATGATGCTTCATATTGGTCATCTGCACATTCTACCTCTTTCGATTATTTGGAACTATGGGGCTTAAAGTGTATACTGTAGGGCAAAAGCAAAAAAAAATGTCAATCTAAGGCTAGCCTAGGAAAATAGTATGCAAGTAGGGCTGTAACGATTAATCGTGTGTCCACTTAAAAATGCCTGTCTGAAATCGATTCTGAATCGCAAGGCTGTGATTCTGTGTTCCATGCACAGTGCGTGTACTACAGCTTTGGTCAGTAGGAAGTCTTTATCGATCTAAAATCATTATGAGTCGGAGTCGTTTATAACGTGCATTTAAAAAAGCAACACTCATTTAAAAAAATCATTAAACATATTCTTTATTATCATGGAAATACCTGAAACAATTTGAAGAACAGCAATATAAATATTCCTGTAGACATTTCCTGGAATAGCATTTTTAATGCTACTTCTTCCGTGGCACAAAGGCAGTTTCTGCACGAGCGCGCCCCCTGGCTTTGGGATGTGCCGGGATTTCACTGTAATTCATTAAAATTAATTCATTGAGAAAACTCGCATTTGCACGATTAATCGTTATAGCCCTATATGCAGATAATGTAAATCTTAAAATTACAGAATTACGCTTGGGACAGTCCAGTGGCTGAAGCTGAAAATTTCCCAACAAGCAATTTTGCATTTTAAAGAAATCTAAAAGCCGTCCAAATACAGCAGAGACGTCTAGGCTAAAACAAGGCAAAATTTTTGCTGTCTAACTTAAGTCTAACCATAGCCCAAAAAATAAATAAATGAAGCCAAACAGCCTTTGATTACATGATGGAATATCATACTGTACATCATCTCTAAATTATTTTGGCAACAACTACATGCAACCATCTTTTTTTGCTATAAGTGTGTTACTCATAGTCGGACTATCAGGTCTATACTTAACCCAGACAATGAAATGATGGCTATTGCTCGCTGGGCTAGCTCAAAAGATGTATATCTCAGATATTAAGATATTTTTATGATTTTTTTTAAACTGCACTGTGAGATATTTTGGTCGCCTAAATTTATCCCTACACTCCCACAGTATAATTTTACCAATATTGTCAGTTTCTCAGCTCTATCCTGAAGCTCCTCTTGCACATGTTTCTCATCATCTCAGCACAAATGATTCAGATCATCCGCCTATGTTTAAAGCCATGCAATAGTTTTGTCCAATCAGTTGGTTTAACACAAGAGACACAGGGGAATTAATGGCGGTTGGCATCAATTATGTAAAAATATGACTTGACTAGTCGTAGGTAACAAGTATAAAAAATGTTTGCAATATCAGTGTTACATTGTGTTAGATCCTCATCTGTTTCCCTGACGTTCATCCCCATCTGAACTACATCTCCCATCACCCTCTTCACTTCTTTATCTAAACTGTGTTGGTAATTATCCTCACCTGCCATCAATCACCATGTCTATATATACTCTGTCTGTTCTTACTATAGTTGTCTGTTTTTGTCATATGTTACCTGTGTTGGTGAGTATATTGTATTATTGTCTGTTAATAAATCTGTTATTTGTGTATCTCCTCGTCTCTTTGCACCAGCCTAACGTAATAGTCAGTGCAAGTGACTATGACAGACTAAAAGTGCTAAAAAAGTGCATTAACTACTTAACATTTTGTGCATTTGTCATTTGTGCTTGTTAAATTAGCAGACAGATAAATATTATAAATCAGTCAAACAAAGCTGGCATATGTTTTCAGTAAATTGAGCATAAGCAAAGTTTTGTAGTACTTTAATTTGTAATTTAAATAAGTGATAGAATTAAAATTTTACTTTTACTACTACTACCACCACCACCACCACCACAACTCCTCCACTACTACTGCTCCTTCACTACTATTACCAACTCCACTACTACTACTACCATCAACACCACCACTAATACTACTACCACCACCACTGCACCTCCACTACTACAACTACTACTAAACCTCCATTACTACCACCAGTACTACTGCTCCTCCATTATTACTGCTCCTCCATTACTACTACCACCGTTACTACTGCTCCTCCATTATTACTGCTCCTCCATTACTACTACCACCGTTACTACTACCACCACTGCTCCTCCACTACTACTACTAAACCTACTGCTCCTTTATTACTACTGCTCCTCCATTACTACTACTACCACCACCAGTACTGCTCCTCCACTACTATTACCATTACTACTACTACTACCCCCACCACTACTACTGTGATGTCAGAAATTCCAGCTGTATACACTTTTATGCATTTTTTAAAAATACATTCAATAAATTAACTTACATTTTATGGCTAATGGTGGATTTAATTTCAGAATTTACCTCAGGTCTTCAAAATGAAGCCAAACTATTTTTTAACAAGGAGTGTTTGCCTTAGCCGGCTGTGTACACTGAAACTCATAGACAATAAATTTTTCTCCAGTTTATTAAAAATATATAAAATTTAATATTACGCTACAAAAGACATTTACACAACAAAACACAGTAGAAGGTAACAGACGAAAAATTATTCACATTGAAACTCAATTTTTTTGGTGTGCTTTCTTTATTTTAACCCCATTTATTGGACCAAATATGAAGCTAAGCTAAGAAAGAAGATTGTAAAATTTAAACAACATAATAAGCAGATTAAATGCATTTTGAATATGCTGTCAATCAACACCATGCGTATACTTTATGTACGCGTAAACGCCACTAAAACTCAAAAGGCCCTGTACCCAGTGACATCCACATGATGATGGCCCTGTGTAACGGTTTGTAAACCTTTCGATGCAGGATTTTAAGACAACATAATTTTGTCCATAATGGTTTTAGACTTTTGGGGTGCAGTGGGGGTGGGCCTAATTAATGAATTATCAATCAGTAAAGGTGGTTAGAGGGTTATATTTTGTTAACTTGTGCTTGCCATTAACGCCCTCAATATTCATTGGGGCCTAGAAATATGTGCTAACAAGAGCATTTCTTGATTTACATTGACGTTTTCATGAGTAAATTAGAACTTTAGATTAAAAAAAGATACTGTGAATACACATGGTCTGATTTTTGTTTATGAATTGGTTCTAAAAGGGAGCAAGATGGTGCCGGGGATTGTGTAAAATACATGAATTTAGCATAAATTCTGTGTAATTAAACCTCAGAAAAATAAGGTTACTAACCAACAGCACTACCCTGTGTTATTTAATATGATTTGTTTAATTCAAATTCTAAGTTTGAGATTGTTTAATGTCATTAATTTTCTTTGGGGGTGTACGAAGGGATCCCCCCTCACCGGGTGGTCCAAGTCAAAAAGTTTGAGAACCACTGAGTTAAAATGAAGTTATGTAGATAAGAGTTAATATTCAGGACAATACTGATAATAGGGGAAACATGCTTGCAAAACACAATAACTCTGGCTATCCATTCGGGCAGAGATGGTCAGTGATTATTAATAAATTTAACTTTACAATAACTCGAGAGAACAGCCACAAACATTTTAAACCATTAAGCTAACAAAGCAGGTTTGGTTGTACTATCGATCTACTCATGATGTAATGAAACTTTTCTACACGTAATCAGTCTTTGCCATCATTTTAAATAATCCAATTAGTCAAACTTAAATTTAACATGAAATATATTTCAATGGCCTACAGTTAATACAAAAGATACAGGTTCTCTTTATCATTTGTGAGTTGAATTAAAAAGTGATATTATAGTAAACTGCTCATAACACAAGCACAGCTGTGACCAGTGTTATATATGGATGCAATATTCCAGTTTTTTGTCATACAGGCTGTTGCCTTGCACTAAACCTTATTATGAATTGAATTTCAGTAGAGAATATGTTCAGAATGAAGGGTTGGTGTTATAGTAACATTCATTGCATTGAAGTTTTATGTTATAAAGAAAGTAAAAATTAATATATATGGTCAATTTAATATGATTGGAAAGGCTGTTTGATTTTGGAGCATAAAAATATTTACAATAACACACTGGTAAATACCTTAAGTCTTCTGTGATTTCTAATTCACTCATTTTAATGATGAACATCCAAAATCACAGGCACTTGAGCACACTCAGTAACCTAATTATAAATCATAAATGTGTTTTTTATTCGTCATTGTAACACTTAATAGAGTTGCAGAAATTTTAAATTAATGTCAATGTTTCCAATCAAATTACAATACATTAAAAGAGGTGCTAAAGTAATATAAGCATTTAAGTGCCGTTCACATAATGATAACAATAACTATGAAAAAACTTTTAAAAACCGTTGTACTGTATATTAAAAAGAAGAGTGGAGTTTACACCACAACTATAACGAAAAAGATACAATGAACAATATTTTTGGGATCACTGTTTGACCGATTTTTTTCCCAACTGATGAATGATAAACCATTGACAGCCAATCAAATCTATATGAACTTCAAGTGCACGTGCATTGAAATGACAGATGACACTATGGAGAAGCTCATTGCTAAGGTCTAAAACAAAATTACCTCAAGTATCCAGCGCTGATGCAGTTGCTGTGAAATTCACTATGTAATGCTTTTTATTTTACTACACTGAAACGCCAAAAGGCAAGATCCAAAATACTAAATTCACTGTTTAGAGTTAACACAGCGTGTTAACGGAGGTATGGACGCTAATATAGTTATCGTTATATTTAAAGTTATAGTTATCGTTATAATGTGAACAGCCTTTTAGTGACATAAATCAAGCACTGTTTAACATAATCATCTGGGCTTTCAGAAAAGTGTTCATATGATAACAATGTGATGTAATAAACACAAGTAGAGATGACTTAATTCAGGAACTAAAGTTTCAGATATTAATTTTACTTTACAAAGTTTCCGTTTTACTTAAAATTTTCCTTTCCTTATTTTCCTTAAAGAAATATTTAGTTTTTTTCTATATTATACCTGTGTAAAAAAATCTGATTTCAGAACAAATTTCTTTGAAATTATCTTCTCTACATACAACTTTGTTAAGATTTTGCAATCACCAGCCATATTAAAGGGATAGTTCAATTTAAAATGAAAATTCTGTCATCGTCCACTCATTCACATGTTGCTCCAAACCTGCACGAATTTCCTTTTTCTGATGAACACAAAAGAAGACATTTGGAGAAATGATGGCAAACACACAGCAGTAAGTGACCACAGACTTCCATAGTAGGAATAAAAAATATGATGGAATTGAATGGGTACCGTCAACTGTGTGCTTACCATCATTTATCAAATTATTTTCTTAGTCATTTATCACAATATTTCCAAAATATTTTTTCCTACTATGGTAAACAATAGTCACTATCTGCTGTGTGTTTACCACCATTTCTCAAAATATCTTCTTTTGTGTTCATCAGAAAAAAATTAATACAGGTTTAGAACAACATGATGAGGAGTAAATTTTCATTTTAAAGGGAACTATCCCTTTAATTACAATTATAACACATACGGTAACAAGAAGTTCTTCCTCTGTTGAATGCAGTACCATCTTAAAGGCAGACTTAAATTTAAAATTTTAACCTAAGAATTAGTACACATTTTTGATAAAAGTCCAACTTTATGTTTATCAGGAGTTGAGTGGATAGTAAAAGGTGCACATTTTATACCAGACCTGAATGAAACTTAGCATTTTGACTACTGGCTTTCTGAAACATACTTCTGAGGAGATTTCTGAAATTTATTTCTCGGGTGATGCAAGTTTTTACACTTTAAATAATGAGGAAAAAGAAAAAAAACATTTGCATATGAATTGTGCAAGTAAATTGGGTCCATTTCTCTTTTTACATCTGTGATAAACTGTTGACAAAATTATCGGTGTGAAAATATGTATCAGAAATTTTGAGTTCACACATGAATGGTAAAACAATTTTTCTAGCTAATGAAGCAGTGAGTCAATATAAACATTTATTGACTGGACTGAATATACATAGTATGTTAGCCCACCCACAAACTAAATTATCAACCCCACATGAACATGGATGGAAGCATTTGAGCTCCACTTTTCTACGCAACTGTACAGTATTTACAGGTCAAACATCAAAACATCAGTGGAACTAAAATAAATCTGTAGTTTTGAAACGTCACATTTTCAAATACAAATACACATATTTGTGCAAAAGGAAATTTCTCTCGTCTGTTTCTTTGCCGTTGAAACAAGGAAGCAATTTAGATTAAAATAAAATGAACAATTCTACTATTGCTTTAACACTGCTATTTGTTCCCTCACTCCGTAATATGAATTCAGCCGTACTGCATGAACTTTGCCTCAGGTGAATTGGTGTAAGAAAAACATCCACTGACCGCGGCCTCTGGTGACATTCCGGAGGTAATAATATTGTTGAATGAGGTCATGGAAAAACAATATACATTCAGCCCAGAGACACCTGATCCCACATCAGTAGTCCTACCTGGAGATGTGCCATACTTTTCCGAACGTTAACTCGACATTTCAGTCAAGGTCCTCCTCAAAACTGTCACTCTTTGTTTGGAGAGTTGAGCACACACAGTAAACCATTTGTCCTTTAAAACAATAGTCATGTTCATCAGTCAAATTCCTCTGTTAAATAGTTCCATTCAATAAATAGGTGTCCATGGTAAAAGTGCAAGGCTTGTTCCTTAGATCCGAGGCAGGTCTCAGATGGGTATTGTGGCGTTCAATATCTGAACTCGCATCTCCTGAATGCTGTTGAGAATCTTTTTCTGATGCCCAGCTAGACTGATTCCAACCCTTCTCAGATCGCTGCAAAAAAAGAGACGAAGCAGTGGAATCAGTGATTTCATGGCTGGACAAAATTCACAAAATAAAATCACCCATCATCAGCTTTATCACTTAATATTGTCCTTATTGGTGCTATTCAGTGTACGAAAAATAGCAAGTTTAAGCAACTTAATGTGTAGCTGAAATCAGTAAACCCAAATTACAGTGCTCTACATCTCCTAAATATTATGTAAACAAATCAAACGCATCTAAAATCCCTGTGATCACACGTTCATTACAGTCATTTCTGCAGTACATGAACAGTAAACAGGCTTGTTGACCTCAGCAGCATGTGACTTACTCCAAGGTCATCTGAGTGACTACTTCCAAAGAAGTGTATCCACTTTCCATAAAGAGCTCCGTGTATCGACCCATTTTTATGGCCTCTAACCATTCCTCCACCGATCTGAATACGCAGCCCTCAGGGCTCCCATGCTCCACTAATAAATTGGACACCCTGTGGGAAAGACGCATACAGTGGTGAACAAATGGTTGCATAAACCTGACATTAAACATCTAAGTTGGATACTGAAAACATTTATGGATCTGCGCTGACTCAAGCACAATGTGCCTGTAATATGTATCTAATGGGCTTTTAAAAGTAAACACAAAAATAAAAACAGGCATGATGTATTTTTCCCTCATAAATGTATTAAAATACTTGTAGTTGATCTATAAATACACAGCTATACAGAGTATAGTTCCATTTTTACGTGTGCGCAAAGGTCCTGTACGGATTTTTGTAACTGCTGTACTCTAAACATGTAGGTTGCGCATGCATGTACAGGAGTATGAGGGCCAGAAGAGATGTTGCATTTTGTCGCAACACTGTAAAAAAATTATGTGTTAATTTTTTACACATTGTGTGTGTCATGCCATTTAACGCATTATTTCATGTTAAAATAAATGAAAGGGACAACGCGTTACAAAGTAATTTCGCCACTGCAACTCCACCACTTTTAGCGGTAATGAGCATGTAACAAAGTTTTTTTTTTTTAAATCAAGTAACGCAGTTTCAATTACTGAAATGTAAATGAGTTTGCCACTTGCGTTATTCTATTTTGTGAAAAATGAACACTTGCAGCCAAGACAGTTAATGTCGCAGGACCGTGGTGGGCGGCACAATGAATAATAACACATGGTCCTGCGATGTTAGATCAGAAGTGTTCATTTTTCACAAAACAGAGCAACGTGAGCAACAAACTCATCCAAACCTCACCAATTGTAACCGCGTTGCTTGATTTAAAAAAAAACGTTGTTACATGCTCATTACCGCTAAAAGTAGTGCAATTACAGTAACGGAAATACTGTGTAACGGGTTACTCCCATCACTGTTTTTAACACAACTTGTGTTGTCCCTTTCATTTATTTTAACATGAAACAATGCGCCAAACGGCATGACACACACAATGTGCAAAAATGAACACATCATTTTCCACAGTAAATGCCCATGCATCGAACATCTGTGTAAACATACAAGTCTAATAAACTATGCTTTGCAAAGCTGTGCATTCAACGGTGCACAAAACAAATTATACTACAGGCTTAAGACCACATTGAAAATATAGGATTTTATTTATACAAACCTGGAAATAAAGTTACAAAATTTGAAATATGTTTTACATTAGGTCACTAATCAAATGTGAGACAATGGCCAGTTACTTTGTACAAAAAGGGTCAGATTTCCCTGTTTCCATTGAAGCACGCCAAACTTCGGGGTAGTGTACCAAATGCCAGACAATTCTGAAATTCTTTCAACTTTTCACTCAAACTACTGTGTTAATAATTTAATTTCTAATAAAAAAGTTCAACTTAAAAATTGTACAAAAATAAAAATGTTCACTAGTGTCATACTGTATGACAAAATAGTACAGTCATTCTTTGTTTCATATTTGAAACTTAAATTCCTATTTAGTCTATTTCATAATTCTGCTTTCATAACCATGACCAATAAATCTTATTATCACTAAAATATTCATATATTCAGTAATAATTCGGCTAAAGTTTTAAATATGATCACGCAAAGACCAGAAAAGAAAATTACAGTGCTATACCACAGCTACCGTAAGCTTGCCAGATTCTAAATCAATTTCATATTAAACCTGCACATAATTGCATAACACAATTACAGATAATAAATGATTTCAACATGTAAGACTACAGAGCACTTCACATACAGCAAATGCATTTGATACCGTATAATCACCGTAATTGGAAGTCATTTGCACGCTGTCACTTCAGTTCAACTTAGCATTAAATCATAAAACGTGACTGCTTATTTGTTACAAGTGTCATTAAATTTTGATTTCATATGACAACCGTGTACTGGGGTGGTTAACCCTCCGTTATCACCATTTTACAAATGTGACATCATTTCCAATCATATGCCATAAATAACAACATAATTAACATATAATAGAGAGAGGGAGAACAGAGAAACAAGTAAAGAGAGACAAGTGAGAGATGCATTAAATACAGAGAGCTTACTTTATGATAACTTATGAATACATAATTATCAAAATTACATAATGTTCAAATATAAATATAAAAATATATTGTTTTTAAAAATACGTTTTTGACTTAAACCACTGTATATAACACTACAAGCCCCCCTTTATATATTGCACAATGTTTATGTCTAAACACACAACAACAACAACAACAACACAGCTCTGATCATGTGACTGAACCTATCTGATATCCGAGCACTATTTCAGGAAGTTATTAAATATAATCATTTGTGGGCAATCACAACATGCGTTCATAATGGCACTTCATAACTTTATTGCATGCCAATCATAAATACAGATGGGCTCTTGCTTATCAATGCCAGGCATTTAAAATAAAATTCCATGTGAACTTTATTAGGTCCACAAACGTAATAAATAAGTCGCAACCTGCCAGCCGTGAGACTCAAACTCGCAACTCTTATGGTGCATTTCCACCAGCTGCGATAGAGGCGACAAAAACGCACTATTCGGGTGTAATTGGACACTTGAACATTTGAGTTTGCTCGCTTCATACGTGTGTGAAATTCTGGTCATTCGAGACATTCACGTGGAAATTTCGCTTCATAGGAGGGGCTTCTTCGCCTCCGCTGAGACCCCGCCACTCTGCTCGCTTCCTGTAATCACGTCACTACTACAGCAAGGTCTGATTGGTTAACACGGCGCGGAAATCCGAAGAAGTTCAGATTTTTCAACTCACGCGTTTCCCGCGGCAACGTTCAATTCGCGTGGTCGACGCGTTTCGCGCCATTCGCGCCACGGGCAGGATGCCTAATCACATACCCCCCTCGGGTATGGTGCATCCCTTCGCTGCCCCCCAAAAGAAAATGTATATCAAAACATTCTAAAATGTATAATTTTATTAAACAAAACATATTAAAGTATGTATTGCTGTTGGTTTGAACAGAACCACTGCACTAGGCTACCACTGCCCATTGTTTGGGACAGATTGCTCTCTGAATGCTTTCTGTTGGGCTCATCACTGTTTGAATGATGCGGCCATTCGTTCTGATCTCCGATCGGCCATCGGGATAATGAATGATACATCACTGCAGAGTTCCGCCTGGCGGTGCGAATGCAACCTGAAAAATTGTACTTGGGAACATTTAGTTCTCTGAAAATGGCCCCAGTACTTGTTTCTATAAATTAGTACAGGAACTAAGGGGCCAGCAGGTGGCTATAGTGAAGATTAAAGACTGGTGGTCTACCTGTTTGATGGGTTAACGAGACTCTTCAGGCTACTGGGATTGCGGATAAGTTTGTCCAATAAACTGACGATTTCCTCAAATTTGGGTCGGCTGTTCCTGTCTTTCTGCCAGCAGTCCATCATGAGATGATAAAGGGCAGTTGGGCAGTCCATGGGACCTGGCAGTCTGTAATTCTCTTCTACTGCCTTTATCACCTGAAATAAGAACAAATATTACTGCCTTTTGACAAAGTCAACACACTCTCTGGTTATATTTGGCATGCCTCCAGCCAGCTATTTCAGCATAGAAGACCTGTCATTGCTAAGGTCACAATAAACATTTTTCTAACCTAGAGGGTTTTGCATCTGTACTCTTATGAAACGGCTCTTATGTTTAGATTCAGTAATTTTCCTTTAATGGCAATGAAAAGTGGTTAGTCAGTTATTGAAATGCCTTATTTTCACAAAAGTCACTCTAGTTATTTCATTGGTATTTAACAAATGTGACAGCATTTCGCTGCAAAACCCTCTAAGTGCATGCAACAATATCCACTTTAAAAGCATCTTCAGCCACTCTTCACTGTTCATTCTTAATAAAGGTAAAAGGCAAAAAAAATGCCAATATGTTATTTATTTGGTTAACCTTATTTAACTCTTTCCCTGCCAATGATGAGTTTTTAAGGCAATCCATATTTCCGCTATTATCCACTAGGTGGCGCTCTTACCCAACTTATAAAACATTGAATCATCCACTAAGGCCAAACAGTAAAAACTGTGTATGTTTTGATCATCACTCTTTATCTGATATATAACAAAAGTCTTTAATTAAATATTTATGAAATTCATAATATTTGGTTGCCGTTGGCTGTTAACTTAAAAAAAAAAAAAACACTAGCAGGGAAAGAGTAAAATATTATTGTACTGTGATGTACGCGCACCACCATTCATCCAATTCTTCTTCCGTGCATTCTAATTTTGTTTTTTTTTCTTCCAGCAAAGCAACATTTGATCTGAGGCAGGAATTGAAGAACATTCACTCAATATCATTATCTCATTATTGACGGAGGTGGCATTTGCATCTAAACTCTTTATATGTAACCTGAGATGATTTTGCTCATCTTTTGATCTATCACCCATCCTTTTTGATTAAAAAAGAGCATAGGCTCTTGCACAAACATTACCACTATATGTGCTGATCATAAAATAAGTTAGTTGTTAACATTAATTGATGTTAATGTTTGTATTTGACTATAAAAAGTGGTACATTAGTAATTAATTTATCTAACAGGGTTGATCTGAGAGGTTTATTAGATAAGTTCACCATTTTTGTTTAGATTTTTGATAAACCAGACTTGAATCAACAGAGACTCTCCTTGAAGCTAAAATAAAATAAAAAAGCAACAATATAACAAGTGCAGCTCAAAAGCAATCCCTTGCGGTACAGACTCACAGAGAGAAGAGGGAGAGAAATAGACAGACAGAAAGAGAGAGAGAGAGAGAAAGTGTGTGTGTCTAGCAGAGGCAGCTGAGATCTGAGGGGAAGTTTCTGTTAAATAAAACATCAAATAACTTTCTCTTCCCAAGTGTGTGTGAAACAGATTAATGATGGAGCAGAGAGCGGCGTGTGAGGAGCAGATGAAGCCATCACTGGTAAACTGTAAAGGAGGAAGAAAGGCCAGGCATGCTTGATAAAACCATGACTGGAAAATGCACCTCCTTCTGGGACACGCTCAGAAAACTTAAGCATCGCCTTGTGTTTTATCCCTGCCTACAAATATACTCGTCATCTCATGATCTGAAATATGACATGTACATCTGCATAACAAGAGACACAGAGGCAACTGTTAATCCTGCTCTTGGATTTTTCTAAATCTGTAAGTCTAAATATCGAAAACCAAATAAACAAACCTGTAATCTAACAATAATTAGATTTTTACATTTCCCAAATGTCTGCCAGTTCAAATCTTGCCAAATCTTCTGAGTGACAATTTACTGGTCTAAGTTTAAATAGACCACTCACAATTCTGGTTTCTGAAAAAGAACATTGTGTATTTCAATGTGAGTTTTTCACCCGTTTGGCAACTAAAGCAACAGCAGACATCTCACACATCACCTTTTTTGTTATCAGTGTTGTTTTCCAGACTGTGTTTATTGTTGGCTCATAAGTAAAGCATTAAATGCTCCCTCATTTGAAATCCATTTTAGATTAAAGCATCTGCTAAACAAATAATTATAAATATTTAACATACTTAAGATAAACAGGAAAATATGTGTCAAAGACATGATGTTTACAGAAAATATAGAATTAGACCTAATGAGATCATGTCTATTTTTAGAAGAAACAGAGAAGCAATGGCTGATGAAAGCTACTAATGTCTTACAAAAGACAAAAACTTCAAACTTTCATTAAAACCTGAAACTTTTTAACCTACAGGGTTCCCACACCTTAGTTAACTTCAAATTCAAGGACCTTTCAAGGACTGTCCAGGGCCAATACCCTCAAATTCAAGGACTAAATGTGGGTACACATTTCAAATGACAGCAAGGTTAAATATAAGATACATTGTTACAGTTCCCTTTTGAGGGAACTCGTGCTGCGTCACTGCGGTGACACTTTGGGGACGCCTCCAGGGGTAAGTGCGTCTGAATGTGTATATCAAATTCAACCAATGGTGAGGCTTAACGACAAAGACAGGGTGACAATGGAGTCAGAAAGTATATCGCATATGCAATATTGCTAAACAGGGGACGCAGTAAGTATGGTAAGGGATACGCAGCGTCTCGTTCCCTTCTCAGGGAACAACAGTTACACATGTAACCCGAGACATTTTCATGTGTCAACTCAACTATGCAAAAAAGCATTTTGGTATGAATCAACATTTGCATACAGAAGATATAAGCATTTAAAGCGAACAGTTTAGCACGTGTGCTTAAAAAGTCTAGAATTTTCATGATATTATCCTACACTACACAAAGAATTATATGGATTTTTTTCCAGAAAACATCTTGCATAAAATAGATTCAACCACTTTTAATGACCTGTATCTATGTATGGATTTTTCAAAAACTTCCCAGGGCCTTGAAACCCCCCCCCTCAGATTCACAAACTTTCAAGGATTTCAAGGACCCGTGGGAACCCTGAACCTAAATATCTATTACGTTCTGCTGTTTGTATGTGATCTTTCACTTGACCAGCAGTGAATGTACTGCAGTGCAAGAACTTTTGCACAAACGTCATCGTCGCTGATAAAATCCACTGACAATTCAGTGCCCGGGTTCATCCATACTCTATATATAAACATCAGCAATCTCTCACTCTCGTCTCTCCTACAGCAAATCTGATATCACATGCCAGCTTCTAAAATGGCCACATGAGGCAATTATTGTGGTGTAGTGTTATTGTGGTCTAGGGTTAAAAGACTTCAAAGTCAAATTCCTGTATGAATGTAATGAATGCATACCATTTCCTAAAAAATGTAATATATACAGTCATTTTGTGTTTGTGTGTGGTAATATTGGATGATTCATACAGTATGTAACACAATATTATAATATGTACCTACAAACTAGTGTAACCAGGATTTTTGGATTTTTTTAATAGCACACGTCTTACATGGTTCATTCAGCAAAGTGTAACATTTTAAAACTTGAATCCAAGTTTACTGTTTATAAAGGTACCGAACTGTTGGAGTAAGGACAGAGATATTATTTACACAAAAGTGTCATTTCAACTTACATCTTGATTGCTCATCTCCCAGTATGGCCGCTCGCCATACGACATCACTTCCCACATGACAATGCCATAGCTCCATACATCACTTGCTGAGGTGAATTTTCTGTAGGCAATGGCTTCAGGCGCCGTCCACCGGATTGGAATCTTCCCACCCTACAAGACAAACAGCAGACTGTATTTCATTTCTCAGATCAGTAACAAATTATGTCGAAACATCTTAACAGGTGATTATAGCTGGGAAAGAATGGTGTTAGGCTGTGAAAACACCCACACAAAGCATGCGGTCTGTGGATGGCTCATGCTAATCGCTGACTGACTATCCTATCTTTGGTGCTTTCTCTCTCTGACAGTGCGTTTCATGCATCAGATGTCTTCATTTACTCTGTTGACAGTTCACACACATCTACACACTCACACAAACTTATAAAACAATCTTTTAAGTTCTCCTTTGACATGCTAAACTAAGAAATAAATGCTATGCTAATTACGACCAAACCTCTAATTATCTGCTTTTAATCCAGAATTATTCAGCTTAATGTACAGGGCTAAAAAGATTTTCATTGCCATGACAAAATTTGTACTGACCCTGAGGCAACAAATTGCAACATGACAATGATAAATAACTTTTATTTTTAAAATGAATACAACTTTTATTATGTTTTGTCTTTCTCATCAACAACCCAAGATTCAACTAAACCATAATTTCTCTGTAAATTGTGCTTATCATAGTTTCAAAAGTGTCTCAAAAATATTCTCAAAAGTCAACACTATTTACTGGCCACAAATACTGTCACCCTATTACCAAAGAAAGCGGACAGCTGAGGAGAATTTTGACAGAAATGTTGTTTATATTTTCATAAAATAATAATAACTCAGAACTGGTCTACAAGATAAGGAACTTTCACCATGGAAATTGCATTTAGCACAAATATTTGGGATTTGCGTTATTTAGTAAGTCGGTTGGTAAAATAATGCAGACAACCATCGGTTACACAAATCATTTCCAGTGAATTGCCCCTGAACTGCAGGACTTTAAGATCTCAGCTAAACCAATAAACAGATTGACAGAATAAAAATTTGGGTAACACTATTTTGCTAGTCCACATTGGACATTTTGCTAACTATAACTGGTTTTGCAACTATAATTTTACAAACAGTCAACTAGAAGTCAGCTATCAGACATTAGCATATTAGTAATCTGTCTGCTCAACAGATAGTCTTCTGACTATAAGTAACTTTGCAACTACATGTCAACTTATGCGATTTATACTTTTGCGTCTGACCTATGCTGTAGCCTCTATGCTGTAGATTAAACGTACATTCTTTGTGTCATTGTGCAATTTCACATGCAGATCACTAGTAGGTATTGTTTATGGGCATGTTACAGTATAAAGGCAAATATCACTTCTCAACTTGGTCCATCTTAGTTTTACCATTGCTAGTGGAAATGCTTATGAGGAAATGTGATTTTTTTGACTTTGACACAGAAGTATAAATTGACCTTTACTCAACTAACCCTAACCCCTTCCCTAACCCTACCTATAGGCTCTAATAAGAGTCATTGCAAAGTTGTCTATAAAGGACTATAAAAATAAAGTGTAACCTAATTTGGCAAAAAAGCATTAATAAGCCTTACTGTGGGTTTACACCAAACGCAAAGCGTGCAATCGCATAGTGTTGCTTGCTCTAGATTACTCGTGGGATTTAACTTTGTGTCATGCAAATTTTTCGCTCTAGTTGAATATTTTCAACTTGGCCGAAGACGCGTTTGAGGCGAATAGTGCATGTTTTGCATCATCCGCATCGCCCCACGCGAGGACGCGTCTGATCGCGTCTTTGCATTGACTAATCTACTCGTGCACATTGTTGAACTTGCATCTGGTGTAAACCCACAGTACACTGCAAAAAATGATTTTCAAGAAAACATTTTCTTAATATTTTTGTCTTGTTTTCAGTAAAAATATCAAAAAATTCTTAAATTAAGAAATTAAGCTTTTTCTTGATTAGCGAAAACGACCCAAGAAAATAAGTCTAGTTTTTAGTCCAAAAATATCAAATTTAAGTGATTTTGTGCATAAAAAATTTTTTTTTTTGCTTGTTTTATGCACAAAATCACATAAATTTGATATGTTTGGTCTAAAAACTAGACTTATTTTATTGGGTCGTTTTGCTTATCAAGAAAAAAGCATCTTAATTTAAAAATCTTTTTTTTTTTACTGAAAACAAGACAAAAATACTAAGATTTTTTTTCCTGAAAATCATTTTTTGCAGTGTAAGCACTAAGATGCGTTTTCATTTTAGTTTTTTTAAGAGACTTCCAGGCTCAATACCTCATAGAATTACCACAGATCAGGATAGCAATAGTATTGAACGGGAGAAAGCTTTTGGAGTTTGAATACAAAGTATAAACATAGGCCTGCTGAGAGGAAGCTAATAGACGTGAGGGAAAAAGTTAGGTAGTTAGCGTGACTCAGCGTATCCGCTGTGAAGCACATACTCTTGTGGTGTAGGCCGCCTCCGGGTCGTCCTCCAGCACTCTCGACAAGCCAAAGTCAGACACCTTGCACACCAGGTTGCTGTTGACCAGGATGTTGCGGGCAGCTAGGTCACGATGCACGTATCCCATCTCAGAAAGGTAGCGCATGCCCGAAGCGATGCCACGCAGCATGCCAACCAACTGGATGACTGTGAACTGCCCATCGTTCTTCTGTTAGAATGGCAAAAACATATTATATCCACAAATGTGAGCCTGATTTGGAAATCTAAGCATGACTACTAGCTTAGATAAAATAATGAATAATGTGTTGAAACAGTTATTGTAATGATAGTACTTTTAAATGGGGAAAGTTTACCTTTAAAAAGGTGTCAAGGGATCCATTCTCCATATATTCTGTTATTATCATCACAGGTTTACCTTGAAGCAAATAGAAAAATTATTTTAGCTTTAAGACCTTTGTTATGTAACCCACAGAGTTTCCACAACTATTGCCCAATACATTTCTATGATTTTTAAAAGTTTGTTACATTAAAAACAACTAAGCTAATGTGATGTATTATTCTTAGCTACCCACTTAAATCACTGTAGAATGATTCTGGGCACTCATCATCTGGTCAGGCTAAAAAACTAGCCAAACCATTTCAGAGATTAAGGTAATTATTAAGTCAGGCTTGGTGACCCGCTAGATCAACATATGCTGGTGTAAATCTGTTTTATCCCTCAGATTTGAAGTTTTTCTATGAGCTGATCTTATGAAAAATAGTGTTTAACCTTTCAATCATATTGGTAAAGACAAGGTGACATGCAAATATTGCTTATCACCAAACTTTAAATAATTATCATCACATGGGTGCACTTACTCTTGGTGACCACTCCCTTCAGGTGAATTATATTGGGATGATCAAACTGGCCCATGATACTGGCCTCGCCCAAAAAGTCCCTCCTCTGTTTCTCTGTGTAACCAGCTTTCAGAGTTTTAATGGCCACTGGGATCTCTCTCTTCCCCGGCAGCCGCAGCAGACCGCTGCACACCTCACCGAACTCGCCTGCGAACGGGAGGCAGAGCCATCAATGACCCGCGGCAGGAAGAAGCCAGACAATGAAACGCCTCATTTTGTTCGGGCAGATTTCCCAAAGTGCAAAGCTACTGAGGTATGAACCTGCTTCCTACTGAATGAATAAACTCTTGCGGGTCACTCTAGTGTTTATAGTGCAGCAGTTTCAGGGCAGCATTTTAAACAGAATACAACCAAAATAAATTTATTTGACATTAGCGTATGAAAATATTTGTCCTGCAATGAAGTTTCTTAAGCATATTTGATAGAATTACATGGTAATATATTGTATAGTACAGTGTTTTTTACATACTCAGGTATTGTCTGGAAACCCTAATGGTTACGACCCAGGCTTAAGACATTACTATAGCATGTGTAGTTATTGTATGATATGCCATTCAACACAAAAACAAGAATATTTTACAAATGAATTGACCAGAATGTCTAAATGCAAAAACAAATCAGAATGTAGTTCAGTGTGAAAAAAACCCCAAGACACTCCATCACATTTTCCTTTCGGGCAGGGAGCATGTAACCCTCCTGAGACCTGTTTTGTTTTACTTGTGCGCAATTCACTCACCGGCTCCAATAACCCTCTCGATGGTGATACAGGAGACATCAATCTCCTTGGCGAATTCATGGACAGCCTGGCTTGGATCTTCGTAGGTGTGGGGATCAATATACGTTCGTACCGCTGGGAATTTGACTGCGAAGAAAGAACACAGGACGGAAGACAGAAATGAAAAATTGTTGCTTCCTGTCACTTCGCAGCACTTGTAGGGTTATCTTATGTGATGCAATGTAAGAAGATGTATGCGGTGCCAAGAGATGTTTCTTGTGGTTCTCTCTCGAGACTCTGTTTGTACTTCTTAACAACACTGACAGATTGCTTTTGCAATGCATAATAGCATAACTCATAACTCTCAAAATCCACCACGCTTCTGTATGTCACTCTATTATTGGGTACATGGTTGGTGGGTTTCTAGCCGAATGATTAATAAACAGGATGACACAAAGGTTGCACATACAGTATGATTATAGTTCTAAATAAAAGAACTTCCCAGATTGGACAACAGATTTGCTTTTAAATATTCTGATACAGTTTGCAGAGTGAATCCTGACAGTTACTGTAAAAACATTCATGGCCTGACGTCACTTTGCCTGAGGCTTATGATAATCTGACACAAGCCAATTGAACTCTGGGTGAACCTGAATGTGTCCGTCTGTGTGTCTGTCTCTGAGACTTACTGTGACCATTGTGAAAATGCATTTTCTCTTCATCTGGATCCTGCTTGGCTTTGCTGTAACCACAGCGCCTGTAACAACAGAAGGCCTGCGTTAGTCGGCTAACTTTAGAAAGGCATTTCTCTCAAAAATCACACATTTTCTCTCGCTATACATGCGGTGCCAATAGTTGAATGTGTCTGAGAGATAAAGAAGGGCTGGTAAACAATGGAGGCTGAGCTGGTAATGTTTTTATCTCCTCTCAACACGAGCACACTCTAGAGATAACCATTCACACACACACACACACACACGCACACACACATGCTATATGACATATAAGTCTTAAGTGAATCCAATGCATCACTGTTTAATCTGTCAGCAGAGTGTGTTTGTGTGTGTGTGGATTTTGGATTGAATAAGAGAACATCCAGCCACAACACTGGGCCATGTGTGATACACTTGAATGAGCCAATGATGTTTCACGATCTGTAGAGATGAACAGCTGAAATAAGGATTTCATAGTACAGTACTAAGATGTTGCTGGCAGGGAGACTGCTGTAAAATCTGACAAAGTCAATTTACATTATATACTGACTATTAATTCACATTAATGCATTTGACAGACACCTTTATCTGAAGTGACAATGCTTTACCTATTGAGCTGCAGGGATGTTTTAATTTAAACTTTTTATTATTAATAATACTATAATAACCCACTGTTTTATATTTGGTACATCAGGGTATGTACCAAACTACCACTTTTTTTTGCAATATGCAGTATGTAGGGAATGTAGTATGTAAGCCTAAAACTAAATATTTTGGGGGGATATTGTGGTATTTTGTAAGCTTAATTATTTTGTTAAAATGAATGTGCCCTCATAATATTTAATAAAAAATGCTAATCACTCTTCAAACTATCTATTTTTACTTCCAGTCATGGGGACTGGTGCAAGGGTGGGGCTGGGAGAAGATCGCAATGATTAGCAAATTGCAACTTGACCCAACTTCCAACGATCCAATCAATTCTTGAAGGACAATTTCAAATCCCGCCGTACCGTTTTTTTCCTCATTTCAAAAGCTGTTTCACTCAGATATACTTCACCATGGGATAATAAGACTAATAAATTGCTACTTCCAGTTCATTGCGACTTTAAGGTAGGAACACACCAAACCGTTTCCAACTAAGTACAGCAGCGCAGACTGTTGGCTCACATTGGCTGGTGTTGGGTCCAAAGTTGCCCTGACACATTATACTGACAGTGGCCAAATAGCACGTCTGATAACTTACATTACCAGCAGGAAGCAATAGTCAGTATTCGTTACTCAAAGCGATGGAAGAGCTAGTGACTGATGGGATACAAAACATAAACAAAGCAGCACACCCTTACCAATTTCACTCAAATTTCCCTCACCTCAGTAGCCTGACGTTGCCATACTCAATTCTAGTCAGAATTTGAGTCTGATACCGCTCCATTGAGCTATAATTATGAGGCGTGTCTCAACCGAAAAATGCCTCTGCACTCAATTGGATAGACCTACGACCAATCAGAGCAACGGAGTGTGTGATGTATGTTGAAATTACGTATTTGCAGCCTGACCGAACTGCTAGTTATTGACACAACGCTACAATGCTACAATGACACAACATTGTGATTATACTGAGTTAGCGAATGTACATCAACACCTATTATGTTTACAACATTTCATTTATATCACAACATGAAGTTTTTACTAAGTCATAGAGTAAGACTATCTCTTACCATTTGTACGTTAGGTGAACTTCATCCACGACAATACCCATTACGTTGGCTTGAAAATATTGGAGCCTAGCATGTCCCTCCACTTATTCAGCAACCATGATTCCGGGCTTCCGAAAAGAAGCTGGCAACGACCGCTAATTATATCCATCTCGTCGTGCACGCTGAGTTGCATCGCCGTGATAACGTTAGCCATTTCAGTTGCGACCAACTTTTGCCGAATAGGAAGGACGGCAAAAACATCAACAAATGCCCTGCTCGCGTTTCTCTGTTCCTCTTTTAAAATCAATGCTCTGTCGATATCTTTTAGAACAGACTCAATGTCAGAATCCACACATCTGAACTCTACAGCGGCAGCCATTCAACACACGCGCTCGTTTGGTGACGTGGTTCATTACGTTACTGTTGATTATCTGTCCATCATCGTATAAATCCCGCCCTGACAATTTGATTGGTTCGACCAGCATTTGTCTTAGCATAGTAGCTCCTCAACGGAGAAACCCCAGACCGATCTTCCCGTTTTCAAATTCTTGTGGGCGGGGCTAAGATCGGCTGGCACCCAGACTATCACCTCAGATGAATTTATGATCTATCTGTGACAGCCAATCAGAATCATCCGACTCCCAGACGAGCTTTGTTTGGCTGTAAAGCTTCATCCCTCTGGGGAGATACCTGTGACTCTCTCCATTTAAGCAGAGCTGATAAGTCTATACAACTTGCACACCAAACCTTAAACCCCGCCTCTTCCTGTACTCCACCTGCAACCTGTTTCATATTGGATCTATATGCTATCAATCAACACGTCCGAAATCATTAGTGGAACCAGGTCCTCTCTACTGAGGAGTGTAAATTCTATGCATATAAAATGGAACGTGATTTTTTTCATATACTCTTAATGCCTAATGAAACATTGCACTGTGTTCAGTTCAGTTAGCACACCCAAAAAGTCTGTCTAAAAGGTGCAGTGTGTAAATTTTAGCGGCATCTAGTGGTGAGGTGCTGGTGAATTGCAACCAATGGCTCAGTCCACTGATTACCCCTCGTTTTTTAATCACATAGAGAAGCTACGGTAGCCGCCACCGGACAAACATGTCATGGGAGACAACAAAAAAAAGTTTGTCCATTAAGGGTTTCTGTAGAAACATGGTGGCAGAAAATGGTGACTTCCATGTAAGGGGACCCTCGGTATATGTAGATAAAAATTACACACTGCACTTTTAAAAACAAGGCAAGGCAAGGCAAGGCAAGGCAAGGCAAGTTTATTTGTATAGCACATTTCATACACAAAGGTCATTCAAAGTGCTTTACATAGAAATGAGAAAACAAAAATCAAAGATACATGAATTTAAAATATCAATTAAAAGAAAATAAATGTGATTTTAATAAAAACTGTTTAAATGTGTGAAAAAGAATAAAACAGGAATAAAAGTATAAAACAGTTAAAAATAAGAATAAAAACAAGAGAAATAGAAAATAATTAAAATAGTGCATATATAATATAGTGCAATCAGTTTGGACGCAGCATAGTGCTCATTCAGTAAATGCATAGCTAAACAGATGTGTTTTGAGTCTGGATTTGAATGTGGCTACTGTTGGAGCACATCTGATCTCTTCTGGAAGCTGGTTCCAGCTGCGACTGGCATAATAGCTAAAAGCTGACTCTCCTTGCTTTGAGTGAACCCTTGGTATTTCTAGCTGATGTGATCCTAATGATCTGAGTGATCTGATGGGTTTATATTCAATGAGCATATCAGCAATGTATTGAGGTCCTAGTCCACTGAGTGATTTATATACCATTAATAATACTTTAAAATCAATCCTAAATGTAACTGGTAGCCAGTGTAGAGACCTGAGGACCGGTGTGATATGTTCATATTTTCTGGTTCTGCTCAGAATCCTGGCAGCAGCGTTCTGAATGAGCTGGAGCTGTCTAATGGTCTTTTTGGGAAGGCCAGTGAGGAGGCCATTACAATAATCCACCCTGCTGGTGATGAAAGCATGCACAAGTTTCTCTAAGTCTTGTCTGGAAACAAAGCATCTAATTCTTGCGATATTTTTGAGATGATAGTATGCTGATTTAGTTATTGCTTTGACATGACTACTGAAACTAAGGTCAGACTCCAGAATCACACCAAGATTCCTGACTTGATTTTTAGTTGTTTGACCCCTAGCGTCAAGGTATGCATTCACCTTGAGAACTTCATTTTTGTTTCCAAACGCAATGACTTCAGTTTTCTCTTTGTTTAACTGAAGAAAGTTTTGGCACATCCAACTGTTAACTTCATCAATGCATTTGCACAGGGAGTCAATGGGGCTGTAATCATTAGGGGATAGAGCTAAGTAGATCTGGGTGTCGTCTGCATAACTGTGATAGGCAATTTTGTTCTCTCTCATTATTTGGCTTAGTGGGAGCATATACAGGTTGAACAGGAGTGGCGCTAGAATTGAGCCTTGCGGGACTCCGCATGTCATGGATGTCCACTCAGATTTATGGCCACCTATACTTACATAATAACCTCTCCCTTCTAAGTATGACCTGAACCATTTTAGGACCATCCCAGAAAGCCCGACCCAGTTTTCCAGCCTGTCAAGAAGTATGTTGTGATCGACAGTGTCAAAAGCAGCACTGAGGTCGAGTAGCACCAGCACTGATAGTTTGCCTGTGTCTGTATTGAGGCGAATATCATTTATTATCTTTATGAGTGCTGTCTCTGTACTGTGGTGTGGTCTGAAACCAGATTGAAAAATATCAAAGTAACCATTAGAGATTAAGAATTTGTTCAGCTGATTGAAAACAACTTTTTCAATGATCTTGCCTATGAAAGGAAGATTTGAGATTGGTCTGTAGTTGCTCAATACAGTGTTATCTAGGTTATAAAAACAAGATAATTTAAAGTTATTTAAAAATATTAGGATTGGCATTAGGATTAAATATATTATTAAGTAATATTGTTTTAGCTATAACATCCAGCCCCACCTTTAATACTGGCAGAGCAACAGAACCTTTCTATACATGCAGTGTTTGTGAAAGAGATATGTAACAATGAAGTGTATCATAATCTTCAACTGATGTCCTCACCTACACCCCAAATCTTTACATTATCACTTTTAAATCATAGCAGCAGTAGGCTCGTGACAGCTACACTAACAGCCCTGTCCAGCATCAGCTCGTTCTTCAGACAGCTTCCTGTAATAGCCTTCTTACAGTGCCCTTGTAGCTCATTCATGAATAAGTCTTGACCCGGTAAGGCCAAGAAGGCTATTAACAACTCTGATTGCTTCCTGCAAAAGAGCGTGCTTCAAAACCATCCCAGCGACATGAAAGGTGACGGAAATGTCAAGGCTGTGGCCCGTACGATACACTGATATACACTTTAAGAGTAATTGCTTCAAACCATCTTGCCCTTGAGGGACTTCCTAACCCTTGCTTAAACAATTTAAACTGCCTTTCAAATGGCAATCTCCAGGGTTGTTAGGATTTCCGCTCGCTGATGTCTTTTTTGTTGAGTTCTTTACCTCATGCCAATGGTAAATCTCAACATGAACTTGACAGCTTTGAATTGATGACTGCAGCCCTGGTCAAAGGTGAAGGTTGGGAACGGTCTTTCAGAATGTGCAGGACCAAGAGGTCAGAGTTTGCCTCTGTCTAGTTAGCCCCTGCTAGTAGATGTTTTTCAAAGGTATTCTGACGAAGTGGCATAATAATCACCAATATTTAATGATTTAAAAAAAAAAGGTTTTAGAAATGTAAAATGCAATTTTAATGTTGGCTGCCTTTGATGTCATTGATTCAGGTGAGATTGTGTGCATCAAATGTGTCATGATACTTTTTTCCTGCTGGCTTCAAAGCGACTAACTATTACATTTATGGTTCAGGTGATTGGCTCAGAAATGCCAATGAGCAAAGATGGCAGACTGCAAGGTCGTATCCTCAGGCTGCATGCTGCCAGCGAGTGCCATTGAGATAAATGGAAATGTTAACAAATCTGTCCAGAATTAAAGACCATCTGGGACAGAACAGGTTCCTCAGAGGTACAATGGAGATGTTTTGCTGTCACATTCACATGTTTATATTTACTTACATCCCTGGATACTAGGACTGGGTAAAAATATTGATCTTCAATTTAACAAACCATCATCGATTTGGAAAATCCCTGAATCGATTCTTAATGTGCAGGCAATAAGGAGTCCCCGATGACCCAGGGCAAGTGTGAACGATGCTCAGGATCATTGACAGAACTGTCACTTGCCCACTCGGGCAAGTGCTGCATCATCACAAAAGTTTCAATTTTGCACATTTTAAGACTTGCCAATTTAAATATTACAAACATGCATACTTACAAAAAACTACAACTAAAATGCCACAATTATCCTTGTGTGAATGTGAATAATTAAAAAGAAAACGCATGTGTTAACAGTATAGTGGATCCAAGCATGTAATAAAATGACAAACAATGACTGCAACCCAAACAAATTCCATGTCTGCAAAACAAAACACTTAATAAAATATTGATAACCCATCAATATAAAAAATGAATTTCCAAATTGGTTGCAATACCTTCCCCTTCTGCATACAGACAATCTTGCTTTTAATGTAAAACTTAATATTTCATCCACTTTGAATAAACTTTGCATTTCATAAAAGCAAACAAAGAATAAACAGACTATCTACCCCTACGGGACTTCCAGTGTAATTCCAGTGAATTGCACACTGTTTATTATAGATATTGTAGATCTCAGTATACTGTATGTTTCCTCTAGTCGGTGAAGACAATAGCATCCATTACTGTCTCATTTCAACATGTGTTGCCTGAGATGCAAAATAGGACACAGGATATTGTTGTTGGCTCTTTGTGTGCTCTGCCATTGTGTTTGGTGATCGTGAAAACAAATCTTCAGCAGATGTTTATATTAAGAGCGCGCAGGCCCTTATTTTACCACTGTAGTACTGTGGATGTTAAACAGGGATGACTCTAATTCTCTCTGTGATGGCCTTCTGCTAGCTCAATACATGACAGCTAAATTGATTTGCATATCTCATATCCGTAGTG
Organism: Misgurnus anguillicaudatus; assembly: GCF_027580225.2. Classification (NCBI taxonomy): domain Eukaryota; kingdom Metazoa; phylum Chordata; class Actinopteri; order Cypriniformes; family Cobitidae; genus Misgurnus; species Misgurnus anguillicaudatus. The sequence continues at coordinate 12,655,393 of NC_073348.2, forward strand.
TGAACAAAATCACTTATATATTGTACTGTGACATAGAAATGAAGTCTTTAAATAGTAAGTCATAAGGAATATTTGTTTAAAGTGGTAGCCAATCATAAGATACCCACGTTTTACTCTAACAATATAGGGGTGGAGAAATAAGTATAGTATAATGAATATTTTAATGAGATGCTCCATTATTATTTATTATTTGACCAAATTTAAATAATACAAGAAAGAATTAAGAAAACGATTGTGCAAGCACTGAAGTCTGATGCTGACAAAAACGTAAAGGATCAGGATCACAATGTATTACAGCTATGCACCTGACAGACACTTAAATCCAAAGCTAATCACAGCATATCTGTACTGTATGTGTGTTGCATGGAAATTGAATCCATGACCTTTGAGTTGCTAACACAATGCTGCTGACTCTCAAATAACAGATTTTAGTATTATCTTGTTGCCAAGTTGTTGCAATGATAAGTGCTATTAGTAACAAACATAAACATTGCTGACTTTTAAATTTACCTTTATACCTCTGTGTTTTTACCTTCGTGTATGAAATGAGCTTTATAAGTAAATTAGCCTTGCCTTATATTGTAGTAAGACACAATCAAACATGTTCTGAAAAACAGATTCACTTAACTTAGAAATCAGGCCGGTTCTTACCTGCCGCTCATCAGGAAACCCGTGACAAGAGCGATGAGGATAACGCCCACAGTTACAGCTACAGCAATGATAGGAACCTGACCCTGTTCACTGGATGCCGCTACTGCCGAAACAGAGAAGAACCAATGCAATGGGGAAGAGTCAGTGGGTCATTACAATTGATTTTGTACCATTTTATAACAATCACATTTTTTTGCCAAATCCATATTTCATCAGCCTAGAAACAGTTTTATTGTAACGACGGCAGTGGTTCAGGGGCAGAGGTGTAAAGTACTCAAGTAAATGTACTTCGTTACTGTACTTAAGTATTTTTTGGGCTACTTTGTACTTGTACTGAGTATCAAAAATATAAGAAACTTTTACTCTCTACTCAATTACATTTTTGATTGGGTATTTGTACTCTTTACTCCACTACATTTGAAATGACACTTAACGTTACTCGCTACATTGTTTATTCGTCAAATAAAAACGAGACGAAAGTGTCAGAGGGTGATGATGGATAGAATCTGTGGTCGCGAGGGTAGACGCACACACACAACTGAGGGACGTCATGTGGCGCCACGCAGGGCAATCGTATGAAATCAAAGTACTGCGAGAGCGAATCAAATGCATATGGAGAAGTCTGGTCTCGCGGTACTTTGATGTCAAACGCTGAATGGCTTGCGTTGTGCCACCGTAGCGGGACATCTGCGTGCTGCGTAAATGTCATAAACTGTAGAGAAAAGTTAGCGTCTTATCTGAGAGAAGAGATAAAGCGCAAACATATGGATGCATATCACATTTGCTTCTGTCAAGGGACCCTTTGTTAAACATGTGATGCTACAATCAAAACAAAAGTGATGCGCGATTGCAGGAGGGTCATCCCGCAACTCAAAGGCAAGCACAAATGTTTTATATACTCTGATGCTACTTTATCAGCTAACCTGAGCTGGTTGATATAACTTACTATATAAGCCAAAATAAACCAGCGATGTCCTGTACTGATTGCCTAAGATTGATAATAAGTGTACAATTCCACTGTCCTCAAGTATGCTGTAATGTATTTACTGTAAAGAGGAATGACTGAAGAAATGTAGTGCACTTAATGTGAGATAGTGGTGTTACGTACTGTATTACATGTGTTTTCAATTAATCTTTCAAATGAACAACTTCACGTTTTTAATATGCACATTTCTGTTACTGTATATTAACTGTAACAACCTACTGGACTCTAATACTGGAATTTTTTATATATTTAGATTATAACTTTTTTAGGATTGGCCTATAAGAATATTTGGTAACACTTTACAATAAGGTTGATTAGTTAACATTAGCTAATGTATTAACTAACTTGAACAAACCATGAGCAATACATTTGTTACAGTATTTATTCATCTTTGTTTATGTTACTTAATAAAAAATTAAGCTTTAATTGTTTGTTCATGTTAGTTCAGAGTGCATTAACTAATGTTAACAAGATTTTAATAAAGTATTAGTAATTGTTGAAATTAACATTAACAAAGATTAATAAATGCTGTATAAGTGCAGCTCATTATTAGTTCATGTTAACTCATGTAACTAATGTTAACTAATGAACCTTATTGTAAAGTGTTACCATATTTATATAACAACAGTTAGGCTATATATTTGTCAGCATGGCACATTCAAGTACACAATGACACTAGACTTAAATTATATGGGTTTAAATTAAATTTAATGTAGACTAAAATCTCATGGCATTTAGTTGAATAAAATTAGACTAAAACTAAATGAATTCAGATGACAAAAATAACTCAAACTAAATTAAATTTTAGTCAAAAGACTATGACTATGTTTAATCTGTGTTTGTTCTGCCAGGTCAAAATTTTGAGGTGTTTGATTTCTTTTCTATATTAGGAAATAAAACCTCATAAATAAACTTTCTTAGTTTTCACTGACCTACAATGTCTCTTTGTGTTGAGGACTAGTGCATCTTTGAGCCAACATTCAGTACGAGTAAAAATACTTAAGTACTTTTAAATTGGGTTACTTTAATACTTTTACTCAAGTCGTATTTAAATTGGTGACTTGTAACTTGTAGTGGAGTAATTTTTACAGTAAGGAATCTGTACTTTTACTCAAGTATGGCTTTCAGCTACTCTTTACACCTCTGTTCAGGGGCGGCAGTGGTTCATGTAGGTTGTCTACAAGTCGTAAGGTTGGTGGTTCAATCCCCGGTCCCACCTGACCAAGTGTTAAGGTGTCCTTGAGCAAGACACTTAACCCCGGCTGCTCCCGATGAGCTGGGTGGCGCCTTGCATGACTGACACCGCCGTCGGTGTATGAATGTGTGAGTGAATGTGAGGCAATATGTGAAGCGCTTTGGATGGCCATTGGTCTATGAAAGCGCTATGTAAATGCAGTCCATTTACCATAATAACGACACTTTCAAAAATGCTAGGTTATTTTCTAGCCAGCGTTGGGTCGGGACGAACCTATGTTGGGTTGTTTCAACCTAATGTTTGGTCAGATATAAAAAAATTCCTGGTTTAACAGACAAGGCTTGAGGCTAGTCCTAGACTAAAACACATGTTTTAGGTGTCTCAACTAAAATAATCTTAAAATATGCCAGTGCCATTGATTTGTTTTAGGATATACACCAGTAAAGTATTTTTCAAAGTCGTGTTTATTAAAGATGCTTAAACATTTTATTTAAGTAAGGCCTAGTCCTGGCTTTAGCTGAGCCTTGTCTGTGAAACCAGGCCTTTATGGATTAATAAAATCCAATCACTGGATTTGTCCCTTTTTGACACAATTCTGGGTTGAAAATATGTATTGAATGCAAGCTTGAATTCATGTATTACTCCGAAATGTGTCAGCCCACAATTTATGACGCAATGCAAGACATATGCAATTTTCAATATTGCTACAGGGGATTAGTGCAAAATGTCTTTATTGTAGCCAGTTTTTATTTTAGGTTAATAACTGTCATGGTGATGCAATATTTTCAGAATGTGTATAGCTAGCTACCTGAATAAATAATAGTGCATGTTATTTACATCGTGACCCTTATAACAAGCTCACAAAACTTTGCATCTGCATATTTCTGGCTTTGGGCAGTCATAATAAACATGAATATAGAATTCACAGGGGGGCAAATTATCATTTATCTGCTTTTTTACAACAGGGCCATGTCTCATCCAATCAGAACTTTGAATTATAACTAATATCTAGTTTATGGTGTACATTCATCTTTTTCATCGTGTGCAGTCAACTCACAGTAAGGACTGGTTTCAAACTCGAAGCGACGACTGAATCCTCCATAGCCCGCGGAGGTACGTGCTCTGATTTGAAAGATGTACACTGAAGATGGTTTAAGACCGTCCACCACAGCGTCCGTCTCCTTTGACTTTACAATGGTGTAGCTGGTTTCCTGATCCTGTTCAGCCCCGGAAGAAAAGGAGGATAAAAATCATCAGAAAGAATGAGAGATAAAGTCTTTATGTCCCATGAGAGGACAGCAAAATGTGTGTGTGTGTGTTGAGGGCCCAGTAGAGAGGATCGGTTTCACATTCTTCATTGCCTTTGTTTTAAAGCCCTGTGTTAAGTGCCCTGTCCATTAGCTTTCAAATGAGCTGGTGTGGGTCGTCATAGCTTTTCTGGTTCTAAGTGCCTCATATCAGTGTTTCCCAGACCGGTCTCAAACACTGAGGTCATGCCGAGCTAAGGTTCGTTTTCAGTGGTATTCTGTGCTTAAATGGCTCAACAAAGCAGCTGGTAAATGCTGCAAGGTGAGGAGCAATCAGAAATGGAGATCAGAGAGGGCTTTGGTTTCAGGCTTTGTGTGGGTTGTCGCCAGTGGCGTGGTCTGCTGAGACACCCTTCAAATGGGTAACATCACATCATTAAATGTTCTTTGCACAGTGTGCATCCAATGGATTAACATTCACATATATGCAGGAAAAAGCTAATTCCAGTGCATTTTAAGTACGGTAAACATTTGGTTTAGTATGCATGTTCCTTAGGAATCAAACCTAAGACTTATGAGCTGCTATTGGAATGTTCAGCAACACAATTTACATAAGTTTCTTGAATCAGGCATGCTAGTTAATATTCATTTTTCACATTTTTAGAGTAAAGTAAGGTCTCTGTCATTATCTGCAGTTACCTTTTCAAAAAACTTGATCTCATATTCCAGTATGATGCCGTTGGGTCGGTCGGGTTCTTGCCAGGACACAGCGATACTGTTCTTTCCAGTTTTGCCTTTCTTGACCACAGATACAGGAGATGGAGCTGAAAACACAATAGTTACATTCACTTTTCACCTTAAATCAAGAAGAAAATATATTTTCTTGCGTGGTACAGTGGAGTCCTGATGCAATGCGCCGTAATTACCAATTGCAAGTTTCTATATGCTTGAGACTAATTTATGATAAGACCACCCCCTTATCTATTCCTAATTAAATGAAAATATCATAGTGTGTGGATTACTTTAATGTACTTTATTCTGTTCAGGGAATAGGGAGTTCGTAAATGTGAAATATTTTAAACGTCAGTGCTAGACACAATTAGACAGATTGGTCTGAGGTCTTTTATCTTCGCTAGCTGATCTCTTCGAGAAATTGCTTTGAATATGGATTCTGGCAGTGATGTATTTTTTATGTTTATGCAACATAATTACTGCCAACCGAAGACTGTTGCTGAAATATGTCTTTATTTATTACATTCCCATACATTTTGCTTGAAACAGGCCTTATGTGGCATATTCATTTACTGTTTGTAAACACAACATACTGCACACACCTGGCTCCTTCTCTTAGGCAAAACACAGAAATGTGCTTTACTACCTGACAGTCCTGGCTCACCTATTTATAATCTATGATAAAATAATTAGGAATGATGTGAAGCCAATCAGAAGTGATGTTTGTCTCTCAAACATTTTGTACTTTAAGGTTGCTGGATATCATAATGGCTGACACGTATTTAGAGGATGGGGTTTTGAAAAATGTTTGAAGACATGGCGTTACATACTATTTATTTCTTACTAAATAAAAGTCCTTTAGAATTGGTTCAATAAAATAGTTTGAAATAAAATTTAAGATACAATGTATGTTTACATGAAAAATGGCTGAAAAATGTGGTTGACAGGTTATTGCAATATGGTTGCTAAGGTATTCTGAGTGTTTTTAGAGCATTGCTCTAAGGTTGCTGTTCAGGATGGTAGGCCAGTGGATGGTACAGTGATCAGGTTGGTTGCTTATACAGTAGACAACAGAATTTACACTTAAGTCTTTATAATGCTGGTCACTGGATATGACATGGAAAATTGTTTTATAGGTATCTAGGATGTTTTTTTTTGTATGTGTGTTTATCATCCAAGTATCGAAAGCACTTAAAATAGTAAAAGCATGTTTCTCCTCAAAAAGCCACGCAAGGAATTTTACTTCAGGAATTTTCGTGTAGAAACTGATGTTTGAAGTTCAAAGTCCCTGTAAAGTCAATCTTAAAATTGTCTCTAAACACATTAATGTTAGAAATGTATTGCTGTTTGAGCCGATGGTGTAGTGGGCAGCGCTTTGACATGTGGTGCTTTCGCACTTTCGGCGACCCGAGTTCGCTTTCCGGCTCGTGAGCATTTGCCGATCCATACCCCTCTGTCTTTCCTGTCCTCTCCTCACTCACTGTTCAAATAATAGCCAAAAATATAACTAAATGTATTGCTAAAACTAAAAGTATTAGAAATGTATTGCTAAAGCATGCCAAACAGACGGTAAACTATGTAGTACTGAATTTTGATCATTTATTTTATTTACTTTTATTTCATTTTTTCTATCAATTAAATTTGTTTGAGTGGTGAATAACACATTTTCTGTGGTGTGACCAACTCAGAACACATTTAATGTCTGACTTTACAGAGACTTGTGTTTGTGAACAAGTGTTTGTTTAATCAACCATAGCCATGGTGATGCTTGTTTAATTTTATTCTCAATTCATTTAACGTTAAATTTAACCATTTTAAAATAACATTTAAACCATGATAAAAATGTCCAATGGTTAGTAATTAGTCCAACATTTTAATAACGTTTAATCATGCCAGTGTCATGGCTTGAAAACCTCTGTCCAGCATCAACCAATGTAAACAATAAAGTGAGACAAACACATTCATTCTCATTTGCTCCCATGTGTCTTTGATAAGTAAGGAATTTTAATCCAAAAAATTAAACATTTAGGGAAATCTAATTATACTGACACATGTTTACAAATGTCCTAATTATTTTCCATTAAATTATGTGATCTGATGAGTTTAAAGCTCCTTTCTACTCTTCCGCGATTGCTGTGAGCACAGGTGTTGTGCAGCTTACTCCTGGGTCTTAAAGTACACCCGATTTGTCACAACATACGCAGACAGATGACTTGCAGATTTGTCCTGTGTTTATATGAAAATTGTTAACAAAACCATGATTAAATAATATTAAATGAAATTGTTAAGAGCCCCATGATTATATAATAACCATGACGATTTTGGTCACTATAAATGTGCTGTTAAATTTTAATACCGTTTCATCTCTAAAATATAATCAATATTATACATATACAATAATATAATCTATTCATATGTAATTACATTCAAATTTACTTTATATATTTTTATATATTTTATTCATATATTCATATTTCAAGCAGTGTTACTCCACTGTAGTAAAATCTGATAAAAACTGCATCATGTGTATAATGCATGCCCACAACTTTATTTAAAACTTTAAATTCAATTGTCGATTTCCCACAACTTTTCTCTCTTTAGCTTCTTACCTTTCCTCCCGTAAGGCTATGTCTGGTGTCACGTATATGAGAAGACATAAAAAGACTATCTCTCTATATGTGAAACGCTGAAATCAAACCGGCTTTATATTCCTTGAACAGAAGTGTCGGACTGTGTCCATGAGATAAAAAGCATTTAAGTTCTCTGGACGATCCCTAAGGCGCTGATCCAATAGCTCAATAGAAGCTCATGATAGAAAAGTAGAAAAGTATTTTTTTTCATCCTCTCTTTCCCAAACAAAGAGTAACTGTATCTTTTTTGCCCAAACAAAACTGTAATCATTCCTATCTTAAAAGCCTGAAACGGTATACTTGGCAACCTGATCTGCAGGCCAACAGGAAAAGAGGGGGTATTGTGGAGGGTGGATGGGCCACTTAAACGGTCTGGCAGCCTGTTAAATGTTTGACTTTCAGTCAAGTGGGAGACACGTTGCTTTGAGTTATTGATTCTCAATAATCCTTAAGGTCAGCCTAGGGAATTTTGTTCTATATTGGTGACAGAATGATACAAAAACATCAACAGGAGGTCCTTCAGGAAAACAGCTACAGGGTGTGATGGTGCTAATATATACAAGCCCACATGGATGCTAATTTAAGCTAACTTGATCATGCTTTAATAAATCGCATTTGGAAAAACAGGTACAGTAGTTACGTCTTTAAAGAGGCCATAAAATGATTAATCACATTTCACTTAATCTTTTGACATTTAGAAGGTCTTGCATCCTGCAAGCTTCATAGCTTTAAACACCCTCCTTATCAATGATGTAAGCATTTATGTAATCATTCTCTAGACTAGAAAAACAATAGCTGGATATTTGACGTCACAATGTAGATACATTTTAACAATACCTGTTCCAGAACAAGGTAACAACAATTTTTCGCACTGTTAAAGGATCTGAAGGAGTAGTTGACTCATTTATTGGTCAGTTTTGATTTGCACTGTGCAAGACGAAAGCAAACGATCTAATAACACTGTATACACAAGCATACGTGTCAAAAACAAAGGAGAATGGTGAGTGTGTCACTAGTTATTCATTTATATGTTCCCACTAAAAACTTTAACCGTTGTGCCTATGAGATTGTTTGGGTGTTTGTGAGATTTTTTTGCCAAAAATGTTGACATTTGACATGATATCAATAACAAGCATTTCCATTAGCAATTTTAACAATATTATTCATGAATAAAGCCTTGGATGGACACATGGCTTATTTCACCCTCTTATATACTAAGATTTTTGCCAGAGCAACACAAGGATGCACACTAACAGAAAGCAATTCAACATTTATAAATAAGCTTATATACTATGTATTAAGCATTTTTAGACAATATAAAGTATATTTCTGGTTTTAATTAAATATATTATTCAATGGAGAAATTGTTTGCTCTATTATAAATCATAAACTTAACTATTCACTGACATTAGTGGGTTTTTCGCTGTCATTGTAAACCAAGGCCAGTAGCCTCAGACCTCGAGCCACAAGGCTAATATCAGTCAGTACTGTATTTCCAGATCCCCCCACAGGTGAAATCACACCGTGGTAATGCAATGAAAATAAAGTTATGCATGGCTTCATACAAAAAAAAAACATATATGGGTAGTTTACCGGACAGGGCTTACCCTAGTCTCAGGCTTAAACGCATGTTTGAGCTAAACACCTTGCACTGATGTCTCTTAACATATATTAATGCCAATGTTTTATCTCAAGATGCACACTAGTATTTTTGATAAGGATTGTTTGTAAAAACTACTTTCATGTCCCAATATAACTAAGCCTAGTCATGGATTAATTGAAACACTGTCTGGGAAACTGTCATTAGAGGGCCCATATTATGCAAAAATGTATGTTTGGACATAAATATGTGTTGGCAGTGTGTGAACACCCTACAATGAAAAAAATCCTACCAATCCTCATTTTTTATCGCTATTAAACCAGAGCAGTTTCATTAGACATCCTATTTTAATTCTCTTGTTAATAGGATGTCACACTAACAAAGCCCTGCCCACAGCCATTGAATGGCTGGTTAACTTTACCCAAACATTTTCTAAATGCGTTTGTTAGCATGCTGAAGCACTAATGCGGCTAAATACTGTATACTATTGCCTCAGACTGTATTCATGGAATCAGATCTATTTTTAACCAAAAGCAGTAGCACATTTTTATATAAAGGAACACGCAGGAAAGCAGCACTTTTTTGCTCACACCCAAATAGGGGTATTTAATGCTGCCTTCACGTGCTATGGTAATTATGGTAAATAAATTTAGGGATGTCCTGATCCCACTTTTTCATTTCCGATCCAATTCCGATACCAGAATTCTGAATACCAGCAGATTCCAATACTATTGTAATTAAATGTGTGTAGTGCTTTTTGCTACATCTAGTATCATTTTAAATGTTAAAATTAATAATTTTAAATGATTTACAAGTTACAGGAAACATTGGTAATATTAATCATGGCAGTGTTTAGGAGAACATATAATAGGTACGTTTAATCAATTAAGTATGCTAAATATTTTTTTCCTAATTGCATAAAACTGTCATAGTAAAAAAGCTTTAGTGTGCAGATGGTTATTTTGTGAATTATGCGCTTGACCAGAGTTTTATGCACATTCCGGGTGCAGAATTGATGCACCTAAATCATCCTGTACACGCTTATGGGCTTCCTGGGTGCAGAATTGATGCCCTTGAATCACCTTCTCACGGGAATCTGCTCACCGCAATGGAAAGTTCATAACTGTTAAAACACAGAGAAAAGAGATTAGATGCATCATGTGCTCAGCACATAGTGAATTGCATCCATCCAACGGCTTACTGAGACTTTATAAAATCAGATCTTTAAAATAGCCTACAGTTATCTTGTGTGCACGTGTATGAATGACGCGTTTAATCCGTCCGCTTCACCAGTGGATTAACTAAGTTTGCGAGTAAATTACAGTGTTTCTGTGAACTTAAAGATCTTTAAATGTGCGTTGTTTCTGTCACAGAAAGCTATTGAGTGTATTAAAAGACTTTGAATATAGTGCATAAAACGTTTATGGTGCTTTTATAATACGTTGTCCTTGTAATAGCTTGTCAGTAACAACCACACTAACGCACATATCGGAATTGGATCGGTCATGTTGTCGGTCCTCGATCTGATGTCCGATACAGCCAAAAAGCCCGGGACATCCCTAGTAAATATCAAAAGCCGACGTGGAAAATGCACATGAACACCCCCTCATGTGGTATTTTCCACTGGGCAACATGTAGAATATTTTTATGCCCGAGTTGACGAGATGAGATAACCTTTGACCTTTTCAAAATGGCGGAGAGCAACTGAAGAGTCGTGAATGACCATTGTACACTACTTAACGTTTTTTTTTTGCTACTGTTAGCGCATATTTTTGTAGCCTATAAAATGTTGTGTCATTGACAATTGTAATATAAGTCATTAACACTCAGTGTCAAATTTAAAAATACCGTTATGGTTTGGTGTTACCTACCAGCTAGCAGATGCTAGCTAGAAGTCAATAGGAGCCTCCTAGTAATGAGCGATCAGGCAATTTACTCGTGATACAGTATGACAACAAGCACTTCAACACAACACACTGGTAAATACCAGTTCACAAATTAAAAAAAATCACCTTTTCCATAGCACGTGAAGGCAGCATTAGACATGCTATAACAAATTATCTGTGGGACAAAACTTCACGAACACATTCTAGGCACACCTGAGACTTAAATTACTTCTTGTAGAAATGGAACAATATGTGCCCTTTAATATATTTTTAGGAGGGGGTTATTTGGAACACAACTTGAAGCTTATAATCACTAGACCACACATCTTTATTACCAAATTTCAATCTATTCAATATAATCCACTATGTTTGCTGCATAATCAGTGTAGAATATGTAAACACAAGTTTAAAGATTTTGTTTAGTCCTCTCAAAGCACAATTTTACTCTGTGAGAAATTTCCCATCCCTATTTTTAGTTCATTGTGACTTTTCAGTCTCACAATTGTAGACAACCTAATACACATGACAATTTCTAAAAATGTTTACAGTATATTTTACAACTTCCAAAGGATAACACTAAAGCACTATTTTAAGTAACAAAGCAAATACTTTCAGTACAGAGCAATAAAGTCTTTAAAAGTCTTCTCACCGATGACAACCCGCAGTGTGCAAGGGTCTCATCAGAGAGCCGTCTCTCAGTTCATTAACAGATGGAACGGCAGCATTCTACAGGAAACGTGTTGGAGAAAGTGTGATGTTAGCACCCTGATTAATGCCTCCAAATGGGAAGTGTTGCCTTCATCTAGTGTGAGAACACAGAAACTTTTGATTTCCGTGCCAGCCGAGGAATCGCTAACACGAAACAGCAAGAAATGTCAGTACATCCATGCTAAACTTGTGTTAGCGAACTATTTTCGTCTTTTTCCTCCATACTCGCAGTTGTCAAGCAAGTAACCAGTTTAGTGTGAACGGCATCAAATAAATAAATAAACTAATCATGCAGCAAAACAGGGATTTTAGTTTTTTTTGCCTGTGAAATCTTTTAAACAAATATTTGCATGTAATTAACTTGAAGATAGCATGCCGGACTTATGGTTTTCATCTTTGTAAGAAAGGTCACCTCCTTCGTGCCGACCCCGAATGACTGCCAGCATGAAGATCTCGACAGGCCGCTTGTTTGTAAACAAGTGTTGTTTGGGGAGCCCTGCTGAGGAATAAGATGAAAAAGCCCTGGCAGAGCCAAGTGACCCATTGGCCAAATCTAGGTCTGAGATATAGCTCTTGCCAGCAGAGGACTGTGCCAGCCAGAGGCATGCAACTATGGGCTATGAAATATATTCGAAAAGTATCTGCCAAACACGTGCCCTTCAACGTACAACATGTGTCTCTATACAAGAGCACAGACGGAAAGATTTATTCTTGCTCATGTAGTATGTTGAGGGTACTGTGGTACTGTATAAACATTTCTAAATATTACTAAATATTCTAATATTTATGTTTATCTATGTTAGTGAAGACATAAGATAATTATTTGAAATCTTCCAATCTACGTTTATGCATTAAGTAGATGCCATTATCCAAAGAAACTTACAGTACATTTAAAACATACATTTCGATACTGTTTGTGTGTTTGTTTGGAATCTAACCTGTGCGTTGCTAATGCGCTCTTAGAAAATTAAAGTACTGGGCCATTCCACCGAATCTGTGCCATTTCTGTCCCCAGGACATGCAAGAAAACTAACTCTAAAATATACCATAAAGATACATTTAGGTACTTATATCTAAATGGTACAAATTAGGACCTTTTTAAAAGGCCAGTGACAGCATTTGTACCTTTTTTCTGAGATTTAACAAGCGAGCTACAGGAAATTAATGGACCATGACAAGGTACAACCCTTTATGGCCTAATATCCAACATCACAATTTAACGTCCAACAGATGAATATGAAACTATTCAGGTTATATTTTATCTCAGCAAAATATATGAGTGTTAATATGAGTGTTTAGATCACCATCTGCAAATCCGCTTTCAAGTCAAGGGATCCACTTACGGATGTGATGAGTTGAAGTGTTCACAGCCGTTTGCCAGAAGAGTTTTGCTGAGAGGCTTTGAGGATACTCACTGTCACAACTCTTTTTAGACCAAAACGTCACATACTTAGCTCTCGATGAGCAAATAGCGGAGGCTTACGAAATAATTCCACAAAAACAGCCTCCACTCACGAGTCTGTCGACATTTATCAGAGAAAGCACTTCAGAGGCTTGCCAATGCAAAGCGCTAATCACTTGCACCTGCAAACTATTCAGTTTGTTTTGAAATCCTGCTCGCTTGAAAACGCTGAAAATTAGCGAGCATTTGATCATCCTACGCGAGCCTCTCTCGGTTTTACAAAATCTCACCACTTCTGAAGTAAAACCCGAATTTATATCATCTGCGTCTTTGTAAAGATGTGCGTTAGCATGCTAGTGTTCCGCACACAAGTTATGTTGACTGTGTGGCAGCCGGTCTTGCGTCGCAAAAATGATCATTTTGCCTGTCGTAATTAATAGTGTTTTAAAGAGCATAATTCCTCTGTTGAACTGAGAATAACTTAATGAGCTGAGCAGATGTTGAGGTTATCTCTTTAGGGGGAAAATACTGTACTGTATCAGTGAAATAAATTAGCACCCTAAGACTGTTTTTGTACAAATCCGAGCCGCATCTGCATTGCCTTTATGACAGAGACGTATTAGTGCGGAAATAGGCGCAAATATTATGTTAAATATTTCTCCCTAATTTAGGCAATCGTACATAAAGGTTACACAAAAAGCCCTTGGTGGATAATGGATTACCCAAATGGGAAAGTGAAAACAAATGGTTTAGCCTTAAGAGCTGCTGCAACACCTGCGCTGGTTATTGTGGCACAGTAATGCAGGTCTGTACAGTAAGTACATAGCACTGCACCATATTTTGAAGTTTTTGATTTATTTGGAAAAGCTTTGATGTTCACTACATTCAATACAGAAAATAAGAACTCAATGGGCAACACTATGATTTTCATTTGGTAGATGGGCTATTCCTGTTATGTACTTCCTGTATATTAAATTCTGTATATTTTAAAGCATGACTATACTTTTGTTGTAAGGAAAGTGTATACAGTACATGCCATATAACACACAATGGCAACATAATAAACAGTATTAAATATAATAGGATACAGGATAGGATAATAGGGAGAGCATTGCATTAGCAATACAAAAGGTTATGGGTTTGAACCTAGGGAACACAGTTGCTGAAAAATGTATACCTACAGTCTAAAAAATGCAGGGTTATTTTCAACTCAGTGTTGGGTCAAAAAGGGTCAAGCCCAGCAGGCTGGGATGTAATTTAACCTATGCTGGGTTGTTTCAACGCAACAGGCTAGGCTGTTTAAACCCCTTGTTGGATCAAATATAAACATTTTTGGGTAAAAAAAACAAACAAAGGCTGGGTCCCTTTTTGACCCAACACTGAGTTGAAAATATCCCAGAATTTTTAAAAGTGTAGTTGCTTTGGATAAATGCATTTGCTAAATGCATAAAATGCAGTATATTCATAAATTCTCCGTTTTAGAAACCTATCACAATCCAACATTATATAATATTGTTACAAAATTTACAATTATTATTATTAATAATATAGGATGCAAATTTGCTTAACTATGAATTTAACATTGCATTTACAATCCTAGTTATTTTACAGTTAATATCACTGATTTACATGTTATGATAAACTTAAATTTGGTCACTCTAAAAATGTCTGGGTTATTTTTGACCCATGTTGGGTCAGTATTGGACAGAACACACCGCTGGGTTAAAACAAACTGCTGGTTTGTTTTAACCCAACTGCTGAGTTATTATAACCCATGGTTGCATAACAACAACTCAACGTTGGGTCATTTTTAACCCAGCATATGTTTTGTCCAATATTTACCCAACATGGGTCAAAAATAACCCTGACATTTTTAGATTGTTTTAACGGTATTGGAAAACATTTTAAAGTAACAGATTTTTTTTTTTACAAAAAATAAATAAATAAATAAAACTTATTATTATAGATGATACTGCAAAGAAAACATTTTACTAAACTGCAGTCTTTCTGTTTAAGACTTAATGGATAGCACTTAACACTAAGTCAATTAAATTAAACAAAGCAATTAAACGTTACAAAAAATGCTGGGTTTTTTTCATTAGGTCAAAAGGGACAAACCCAGAAATTATTTAACACATTCAAATGATCAGTTGATCGTTATATTTTGACCCATTTTGTGTTTGTTAGGAATAAAATACCAGCATGTAATCTAGGCACTTCATACACAGAGTGTGGTTTAAATAAGAAAAGACAAATGCAAGATAATGAGAAAGTGATTTCCAATTAGGCGACACAGAGGAAGCCTGTATATCGCCTTGATGTTTCAATACTGATTCAGGTTCAGAAAGTCAAGCACCTTTGTGAGCGCGTCTAGTCTCAGAACTCCAGCCAAACCTCACGCTTAGCCTCCAGCCATCCAATTCACATAAAACACAGCCGCTACTCGACACATCGACCAAATGAATTATCATGGCCGCAGAAGCAAAGTGCTCAGTATTCTGGTGGAACCTCACGCAAAATCCCTCATTTCAAAGGTGCCTTATCAACACTAACACTTCCATAACACACACACACTCCAGACAGAGTCCCTCCCCACAGTCTCTGGGCAATCCTGAGCAATTACAGACCCTCTTTCAGATAAAGCAGATTATGCTTCTGGGTCCATTAAGGCCATTATTAGCTTAATGAAAAGTCAATAGCAGTCAGCAGAGGTACCACTACTGAAAAGGATTTAGGACGAGGTACCCTCTATTACTTTACATATGCCTACTGTATATGTGACTCAGGAGTCACATTGCAAGCGTGGAAACTTATGCATATTTGCACTGCAATGCAAAGAATAAAAATGCTAAATTAATCCGTATGTTGGTCTAATTCTCCAGCAAAATATACTGCATGAGATAAAGACTTTGATTTTTATTACTTTATTAGCAAAGTGTTCACTGACATTTGCTGTTGACTTATATGGCTTTAAAGAAAGAGCTAGTAGAATTTTTCTGAAAATAAAAGACAAGAGTTTTATGAGGGTTTGCCTAACCAGAGACTATAAAAAAATATTTAAGCACTATTTGCTTTCTTAATAAATGTCCATGGTTTTATTGTTTATGATATATCATTGCACTTTACTCTATATAGATCAAAATATGTTTGTCCTCTCTTAAAAGTGGAATTACATGCACCTCCGAAATACTTTGCCGGCCATTCCTTGATACTTTGCTTTTGATATTTTTCCTGCTCATGACAAGACCATTGTAATCTAATGGCACTTTTCAATTAGATAGTACAGTTCAGTACAGCTCATTTTTGGGGGGTTTCCACAGTGTACAGTACCTAGTAGCCGATACCTTTTTAGTGCCACCTTGGTTGAGGTTCCAAGCAAGAACTATTGATACTATAACGTAATGTGTAACACTGCAGATCACTGATTGGTCAGAGATAATCACTACCAGTGTCATTTCTAAATGCAAGATTAGCTTACCCTCGTGCGCCATTGAGCAAACTAAGGGATGTCGTCATCTATGCTTGTTGTACAAGTTCCCAAACTCCCCTTTAGCGGTAAAAAAAACATCCACATGCCGAGAAACAACATTCTCAGTTGCTTCAATAAATTATACCATTTATGTAAAATTTATGTTTAAATGAATGTCACGTTATTAGGCTAATCTAGTGTCTCATATATACTGTAGGAGCTCTCAACAACTTATTAACCTGTGCTCAAACCTGCAATAAATAATCAGACTTCAGTATGACCTCAAATATTTTTTAAGATATTTCAAGACTACATTATTTAAGCTATGATATCTACATTAATTTATTTATTTATATTCTTACTGCATGTGCAGCAGTGAACTACTACGTGATTGTCTTTATTTTAAAACTTTTATTTTAAACATATCAAATATTTGGCTTCACCCCAGCTTCCCTACCAAATATTCGGCTCCACCACAGCTTTCCTATAAAATATTCGGCTTTATCCTAGCTTCCTTGCCAAATATTCCATGCCACCCCAGCTTCCCTACCAAATATTCAGCTTCTCCCCAACTTCCCTTTCACATATACAGCTTCACCCCAGCTTTCCTACAAAATATTCAGCTTCACCCCAGATTCCCTACCAAATAGTCAGCTTCACCCCAGCTTCCCTTCCACATACAGCTTCACCCCAGCTTCCCTACCAAATATTCAGCTTTCCTAACAAATATCCAGCTTCAGCCCAGCTTCCCTACCAAATATTCAACTTCACCCCAACTTCCCTTTCACATATACAGCTTCACCCCAGCTTTCCTACCAAATATTCAGCTTCACCCCAGATTCCCTACCAAATAGTCAGCTTCACCCCAGCTTCCCTTCCACATACAGCTTCACCCCAGCTTCCCTACCAAATATTCAGCTTCACCCCAACTTCCTTACACATATACAGCTTCACCCCAGCTTCCCAACCAAATATACAGCTTCACCCCAGCTTCCGTACCAAATAGTCAGCTTCACCCCAGCTTCCCAACCAAATATACAGCTTTACCCCAGCTTCCCTACCAAATATTCAGCATCACCCCTGCGTCCCTACCAAATATTCAGCTTCACTCCAACTTTCCTACCAAATAATCAGGTTCACTCCAGCTTCCCTTCAAATAGTCAGCTTCACCCCAGCTTCCCTACCAAATATTCAGCTTCACCCCAGCTTCCCTACCAAATATTCAGCTTCACCCCAGCTTCCCTACCAAATATTCAGCTTCACCCCAGCTTCCCAACCAAATATACAGCTTCACCCCAGCTTCCCTACCAAATATTCAGCTTCACCCCAGCTTCTCTACCAAATATTCAGCTTCACCCCAGCTTCCCAACCAAATATACAGCTTCACCCCAGCTTCCCTACCAAATATTCAGCATCACCCCTGCTTCCCTACCAAATATTCAGCTTCACCCCAGCTTCCCTACCAAATATACAGCTTCACCCCAGCTTCCCAACCAAATATTCAGCTTCACCCCAGCTTCCCTACCAAATATTCAGCTTCACCCCAGCTTCCCTACCAAATATTCAGCTTCACCCCAGCTTCCCTACCAAATATTCAGCTTCACCCCAGCTTCCCAACCAAATATACAGCTTCACCCCAGCTTCCCTACCAAATATTCAGCTTCACCCCAGCTTCTCTACCAAATATTCAGCTTCACCCCAGCTTCCCTAACAAATATTCAGCTTCACCCCAACTTCCCTTCCACATAAACAGCTTCACCCCAGCTTCCCTACCAAATAGTCAGCTTCACCCCAGCTTCCCAACCAAATATACAGCTTCACCCCAGCTTTCCTACCAAATATTCAGCATCACCCCTGCTTCCCTACCAAATATTCAGCTTCACCCCAGCTTCCCTACCAAATATAGAGCTTCACCCCAGCTTCCCAACCAAATATTCAGCTTCACCCCAGCTTTTTTCTACCAAATATTCAGCATCACCCCTGCTTCCCTACCAAATATTCAGCTTCAGCCAAGCTTCCCTACCAAATATTCAGCTTCACCCCAGCTTCCCTACCAAATATTCAGCTTCACCCCAGCTTCCCTACCAAATATTCAGCTTAACCCCAGCTTCCCAACCAAATATACAGCTTCACCCCAGCTTCCCTACCAAATATTCAGCTTCACCCCAGCTTCCCTACCAAATATTCAGCATCACCCCTGCTTCCCTACCAATTATTCAGCTTCACCCCAACTTTCCTTCCACATAAACAGCTTCACCCCAGCGTCACTACCAAATATTCAGCTTCACCCCAGCTTCCCTACCAAATATTCGGCTTTACCCTACCAAATCTTCAGCTTCACCCCAGTTTTCCTACCAGATATTTAGCTTCACTCCAACTTTCCTACCAAATATTCAGCTTCACCCCAGCTTCCCTACGAAATATTCAGCTTCACCCCAACTTTCCTACCAAATAATCAGCTTCACTCCAGCTTCCCTTCAAATATTCAGCTTCACCCAATCTTTCATACCAACTATTTAGCTTTCAAATAATTGAAATGGGAGGAAAAGTTAAAAAGCTCACCTGCTTGGTTTGTGGTGACATTGAGCGAGACGTATTGGCGCAAAGGAGCCGTTATTTCTGAAACTCCGTTCAAAGCTTCCACCTCAAATGTGTAGTTAGTGTGTGCCAGAAGGTCCACCACCATGACAGAGGTGTTTCTTAGGCCCGTCTGTTGGGGAAGATAGCGCACATGGCTGCCGCACGGCTCGTAGTGGTCCAAGTCTGCGCTGATCTTTCTGCACATGATGTTGTAGGTGAGGTCCTTCCTGCCGCCTGTCTCCTCCGGAGGACTCCATTCCAAAAACACACTGGTCTCATTTACATTAGAAATGGCATTACGTGGGGCAGACGGAGGCTCTAGGGGATGACATCAGTTTACAATTATTTGCTCATCCTCTAAACAACTTTTCACCCCAATGCTAAATGTTTAGAAGTACATAGGGATGTGACTTATCTTTTCAAGGTTTTAATATTTTTGCCTTTGTACCTTTAGAAGGAAATTAAAAGGAACAGCGATCTGAAAAAAGCCAAAACTCAAACATCTGGTAACCAGAAGTGCTACTGCACAACCTATTTGGCTATCTCTATTGATAACGTTCATAATAATAATAATAATAATAATAATAATAAAAATATGTTTATTTTTATAGCACCTTTCAAGAACCCAAGGTCACTTTACAATGTAGGCCTAATACAAGTAGTAAACAGACACATATACGGGCCAACTGCTTATTATAACAGAAAAACAAGCAGAAAGCTGATGGAAACAAGCAAACACTGATTACATACATTTTGACAAAGTATAAAAAATAAAATAAAGATGAGAAAATGGTGAACAGAGAAAACTGAATAATGTGCAATGAAGGTATATTTACTTGTGCAGGCCATGTTAGCAGGGTCAGAGTCGGTCCTGTAGTATCCCTTCTCACATTGACAAGAAGTAGACGCCTCCATCGTGGTAAAACTTCTGGGAGGACATTTACTGCAACTTTTGGTCTGAAGAGCCGATCGGTAAAACCCTGGCTTACAAACTGCAGAAGAAAAAGATATCAAACAGAGGTGATTACATTACTAATGCAATCGATCTGTGCTTTTGTTGTACTTGTTTAAAAGTGATCAGAAAATGTTAGTCATTAAAGTCAAACACTTAACAGCTTCATTAAAAGAGCAAGTGCATATATCAATAAATCACTGTTGCATTGAACACTCAAGCCTGATTTCACAGACAAGGCTTAGCTTATGCCAGGATTATGCCTTGGTTGAATTACAATATTTAATTCAATAATTAAGTTTAATAATTTAAGTTTATGTTTTAAATATTTAAGTTTACATGTCATTTGCATTGTGTTCACCTAAAAATTCCACTATTAGACACGCTGCAACAGGTCTGACATTATTTACACAAATTAAAGTTAAAAAGCAATAAACAGACTAGTGTAGCACATGGTTTGTATGGATTATGTTTTAATAAAATTTTTGGACACTGTTTAGTTCAAAATGGCAAAAAAGAACCATAACATTTCTGTATATTGCATAGACTATTATAAACTTTCCGTTTGTTATTTGTGAAGCTTGATTGCCCTTGGTAACTATTTACTTTCATTGCATTGGCAACCACTCAAAAGTTATTCAGGATTAAAACAACACAGTGGTGATTTTAAGTTTTTAATTTTTTTATGTTTAACAACACTTACCCAACTTCCAACCTTGCACATAGTATGACCAAAGAAGTCACAATTAAAAGCATTACCAAAAAGTGTTTATGGAACAAAATGAAACAGTAGCCGTTTCTCAATACTAAGTACGCCAAACTCGGACTTGTGTCCTTCGTAGTTCGAACTTGCAAGTTCAGACTCGGAAGAACGAACTCCTGACGCGAAATGCATTCTGGGAAACTTCGCTGTCATAAGTCCACACAAGTCTTCTTTGATGCATCCTCGATAAAATGGGCGGATCAAGAACACATCCGGGGATTTTATGTGAACTTGGGCTTGATGCGAACTTTGAATTGGAACAGTACTTGGGCCGCGACCAGTGTTGGGGCTAGTTACTCAAAAAAGTAATATATTACGTATTACATATTACTCTCAAAAATACTAATGCCTTACTTTACTTTATTACTCCCTGGAGAAAGTAACTAGTTATATTACTAGTTATATTACTAGTTACATTTTTTTTCTGGACAAGAATGTTTATTTTGCTGGCTTCCTTACCCGCTACCGGACGCGGGGCACAGCGTTCGGAGAAACATTAAAGAGTGTGCACTTCACCGTCAAGTTATTTTCCTTCCGTTGAACATAATAAAATATGACTGAATCTCCACCCGTCGAAACTAGTTTTCTGTTGCTGGGAACCTTCCTCTGAAAAAGAACTTGCCATTGTTGATGCTTCCATTTTCCCGATCTGTCTTTAAGTGTGCCGCTGCCGCTCTGTGCTGCTGGCTGCCGGGTGTCGACCAATCGGTGATGGTAAATGATACCTCGTGCCAAACTTAGACCAATCACTGTTCCATTCACACCCTCCTCCCCTTCCCGTTTGTTCTCTGTGTTTTGTGCCTTGTGTGAGGAAGGTGCTACTGGCAAATGTAACTCAAGTAACTAGCTCGGGAAAACTGTAATAATATTACCATTTTCAGGCGGGTAATGCCTTACACTACTAGTTACTGAAAAAAGTAATATTATTACAGTAACTAGTTACTTTGTAACTAGTTACACCCAACACTGGCCGCGACTGATGACGTTTCACAAGTCCACAAGAACGCAAGTACAGACAAGAACGCATATTGAGAAACGGCTTGTGTGTTTGTATTGGTAACTACTTAAATGTTTCTCAATTCAGGACAGGTGCGTATGCACGGCAAACTGAGGGAGGGAGAGAGAGAGAGAGAGAGAGAGAGAGAGAGAGAGAGATTATCAATGGCCTCTGCAGTCCAAAGTGCACACAAAGACATTAATTACAGGCTCCCTGGTGTGCACTAAGAGACAGACAGCAGAGGTGCACTGTGAATTCAACCCACCATGAAAGAGAACAAGCCAAACTAGTGAACAGACAGTCAGCTTACAATTTACTTTTTTCTTACTAAAGCCAACTTAAAAAAGTTTCTTGGATAAAAAATACATTATATGAGTTTAATGTAATACAATGCCTACATAGCACAAATACCCAATTAGAGCTGTATTTATATAGGCCTTCTTCAGTTCTGACATCAAAATGTAAACAGATATGTAGATTTACAAAGTAGTTTGTGGTAATTGACTTATTCAAAATACAGTAGGAAAGTTTAAGGCTCTTTAGTTCGTCGTCAGTTAATATGTATGTTCGGTGGTCTGATGTCCATTTCCATCTACCAAATTACTTGATCTAAAAAAAAACATCACTTTTTATCTGCATGACTTGCATATCTGTTTTCCCAGGTTGCCAGTGTCATGGCATCCAGACAAAAATTGCTTAAACGAAGCTGTAAATAGACGTTTTGCCACAATGGTGGTATGATGAGGTTCTCGTTGAATGAATTAGACCACATGGTTTAAAGCAGCGTTTCTCTATACTCCAGTCCTCACAGCTCCCCCACATAATAGCCGTTTCTCAATATGCGTTCTTGTCTGTACTTGCGTTCTTGTGGACTTGTGAAACGTCATCAGTCGCGGCCCAAGTACTGTTCCAATTCAAAGTTTGCATCAAGCCCAAGTTCACATAAAATCCCCGGATGTGTTCTTGATCCGCCCATTTTATCGAGGATGCATCAGAGGAGACTTGTGTGGACTTATGATAGCGAAGTTTCCCAGAATGCATTTCGCGTCAGAAGTTCGTTCTTCCGAGTCTGAACTTGCAAGTCCGAACTAGGAAGGACACAAGTCCGAACTTGGCGTACTTGGTATTGAGAAACGGCTAATGTTTTAGATGTGTCCTTATACAAAACACCTGATTCCACTCATCAGCCTGTTAGTGTGTTAATTAGGCAGACATTTCAAACATTCTGGAAGGAGGTTGATGAGTTGAATCAGGTGTTTTATATAGGGAGACGGATAAAACATTTTGGGGGGAGTTCAGTGAGGACTGGAGTGCAGGAAACATTGTTTTAAAGTCCTATATAGTAAAGACTTCACTATACTGTAAGGGTCATTTATAGCTACTATTTATAAGGGGATCAGGCTAAGATTGATGTTTACCAAAACGTTACTGGCCATCGGCTGTCTTTCTCCAATTATAGCGTTTAATTATAGTTTTACATTTCAACATGGATATCAAAAATCTGTTGCCTTAAATTGTAATACCATTGTCTTAATGTACTTATAAAGCTGTGCTTGACAACAGAATATTTACTTCAAATTATACACAGCTCCATGTGACCCTGCTATTTCCATTAACCTGTGTCCTGCTGAAAAACTGCCATAAAGCACTACAATGTAAAGACTGACAGTATTATGATTATCTAAATGGCTGTAAAACACCATGTATGGTAGAGCTGTAAGAGTTTTTTAATTGTATACATGTATCAAAGTATATATTTATACCTGTGCATTTGGAAAGGTAATGTTTATGATTTATCTGAAAAAGTCATACTTACTTTCCATATAGCCAATTACAGATAAGCATTTAAAGCTAAAATTTCCACTTCACAGTTTATAAAGTAAAGTGTAATGACAAAAAAATAAGTTTGCTACAGTTTTTAATATTTATAATCAGGGTTTGAAATTAACTTTTTCACTCACCAGCTTACTAAATTTGGCTACTAAATTTTTGAGTTACCGGCCATTCAGAAATTCTACTAGCCAAAAAAAGAAAGAAAATAACCAGATTAACTATGTCAAATCTTTATTTAATAACATTTATTATATATATTATTATTATTTATTATAAAATCTGAATTTTATATTATTAAAACTACATCTCCTCTCTTCCTCTTTCATCCTTGTCATTTTTACCAAAAATGTCTTTTTGGTAAGCAATTCGACACGGTACAATAAACATCAAATAAAGCATTGAATACATTCCATTACTTTATATATTAAATCGATTTTCTATTTAATATTAACGCTGTAGTAGTTTTTTACTGGACTTTGTTAATGTCTGTACTACATAAAGCAGAATAATAAAAGTGTTTTTATACTGTTCTTTAACCAGTAAAAAAAAATAAGTCAGAGAAATGTCGTTTCTGCATGTTGCTAATAAATATCAGTGGTGATGTCTGGTTTTAATAAGCACGTCAACGGAAATAAGTCATCCTATT
This sequence comes from Misgurnus anguillicaudatus, assembly GCF_027580225.2. Classification (NCBI taxonomy): domain Eukaryota; kingdom Metazoa; phylum Chordata; class Actinopteri; order Cypriniformes; family Cobitidae; genus Misgurnus; species Misgurnus anguillicaudatus. Next base: position 12,679,669 of record NC_073348.2, read on the forward strand.
GAGCCAGTGTTCCTACTAGTGCCCGAGCCCCTGTACACGCTACTGATTTGTGATCTAGGGAGCTAGGGAACTTATTGAGGCACATGGATAGACGAGCCATTCATGCCCAGTTTGCCACTTGGTATTAAAACTTCTGCTATGATTCTCTTGGTCTTTTTCTTCTTTGTTGTTTGGGGTGACCTTCCTTTTTAGCTGGGGTTAGTAAGACCAGCTAAGTATCGCCAGATTTTTATGTTCAAGTCACTCTCGAGTCTAGTGCACAAATGTTTATTGCATAGTGTTGGGTGAGTTCAAGTAAGACAGAGATGTGCAGATGCTGCGCAATAATGCTGTATTTAATATACCATGATGACTCACGATTTGAGTATTTGTGCTAAAACTGTTCAGATTTGGCTTACAGAGCTTCACCAAGAAACTAACAATTGAACATAATTTATAAAAAAATAACCTCCCAAATTGGATGGCAATTTGACAACAGGTTGGTGGGGTTCATTTCAAACTCTGTTTATAATGAAAATTCCACAAAATGAAAATGAATTGCAATTTAATCACCCTCTTGCCTTAAATTAAATATTTTTCCATGGAACAATAAATATGTTTTTCAAACAATGAATATTAAACGCGGAGTCCACAATGTTTGAAAGCCAATAGGTGTGTTCGACATCGGCTGTGGCTGGATGTAACCGATCGGCGAGATTAGCCGCGTGCAGGCGGGGAGGAGCTGAAAACGGAGACGTGAAGTCGGACGCGCTGTGGTTCCCGTAGTTTGCTGCATTTACGTCAGGCATGGCTGATCACGTGCCGTTTGCTTGCTTAATCGCATTAAACATGATTTGTAAGATTTAAACTACATAAAAAGTGAATTATACTGTTTTGAATGTCCGTTTATGAGCTTGAGTGGAACTGAAGAGTCTTTCAGGATCTGTTTTTAAAAGAATATAGTTCAACATAAGCATATATTATTTAAATACCAATGTAGTGGGGTCTACGTTTTTTATCCATTTTATTTTGATTAAGATGACACAATATAACATCGCGACTACATGAAAAGAGCTTTAACTGTTATAAAAATACAGATTTGTGATTTTGTGAGCATTTGTGGAACTGAGGGCGTGAAAATACACACGAAACACACGTGATTGTTGTCATGTGGTGAATCCGACCAATCTTGAAACAGCTGTGTCGTCATTACAGCCCGTGCGCTGGCTAACTCAGGCGGCTGATCTCGAATCGCTCTCGCGGTACTTAAAAACCATATGACGCAGTCACGTGCCTGCAGCGCCAGCTTAAAGCTGCCGTCGGCAACTCTGGAGGATTGAGCAGTTTCCAAATGTTTACAATTTCATGTCCCTCCCCCACTACCTCCGAGCAACCTCCCTCAGAGCACGTTCTCGTCAGTGCGTGTGCAAAAGTATTATTGTGAACGCATACTTAGCAAGAATACTTAGATTATTTACATAACACTCTGAAATACAATCAATGGTTGATAAAGCACAATTACCTGTTGAGAAGAAATGTGGCAAGCTCTGCATCCAGCTTGAAATCTCGTAGATTCCTTTCAAATGCCGGTCCGATATTGATCCTAGTTTTAATATGGTCACAGTCGCTTTCTATCTTTGTTTCCTTCTTTTCATTGGTTGTTTTCCTAGCTCTAGTTGTTAACCGAGAAATCGGAAGTTTGTTACTGAAAGTTCTCTCCGCCATCACACTGTTCAAACCAAAACAACTATGAATTCAGGCGGATGCACGTGATATTGTAACGCGCGCGAGGGGGATGGGGATCTGTGGCGCGTGCAGGTACTGTGATTGACAGGCAGATTTTACACAGCCCTGCGCTGATTGGACCAAATGAACCAGCCTGCGCTGATTGGACCAAATGAACCGGGAGCGGTGGATTTTTGCAAAACAAATAACAGGCTCCAGGTGGAGCTAGAAGCGCGGGGTTTTTTCTTAAACAGTCTAGTTGATGTTGTTCTATCGGAGCATAGTGTTGGTTTCAGTGAATATGATCAAAAAATATGATAAAATAAGTTGCCGACCGCAGCTTTAAGTCGGACAAAATTACTAACCGGAATGCACTGCTTCAAGTCAGCCACCGATCGGTCTGCGCAGCGCCGCATGAAGTCAAACACACCTATTGTTGATATTTGAAATCACCTAACCCCAATAGAATCTGGACCTTCTGTTGATAGACCCGCCCCACACATACGCAGCCCGGCAAGGATGTCGGTTAGTAGACACGCTCCTTACTGCTGATTTGCTATAAGTGTGTTTTCGTAGTCGGCCCGTCTCCTTTTCCAAAGCGTTTTTCAAACATCGTGGACTCCGCCTTTAATGTTTGGCCATTGCAGTGCTACAAATGACAAACATCTTTGTTTTTTAACATTCTGTATATTTATTTTTGGAAGAGCTATTCCTATAGATGCCAAACCAACCATAACGTTAAAACATGTGGTGAGGACTGAGTGTTTAATGTATGCACAACTAGTGTCACAAAACACTAATTGTAAAAATAATGGATACCTGTATTTTAAAAAGGCTTTGAAAAACCAAAGATATCAGCCACATTGACGACTTGGAAGTAAACGCCCACTGCTATGATTGGATAACAGTTTTTCATAGTCAAAATAACTTTCAATACTCATTTAATCTCATGTGTAATCAGTTTACTGTTAAGTGAGTGTCTTAAGACACAGTCTCTTTCTTACACACACACATTTTATCATAAACTCTTTCGACACGCACCCACCCACCCAAGCACACCTTTTATCTCTCGACAAAAAACAATGGCCCGAATATGGTATGGGTGCCTCGTTATAATGTGAGCGCCCTTTAAGCAAGACAAACATATATTAGAAAAAGCAATGTCATGTCATATATATATATACACACACACACAAAATCCAGATATCACAATGCATGATTTTTAACTATTTATTAGTATGATACAGCTGCAAATGAGTATTTGAACACCTGAGAAAATCAATGTTAATATTTGGTACAGTAGCCTTTGTTTGCAATTACAGAGGTCAGACGTTTCCTGTTGTTTTCACCAGGTTTGCACACACTGCAGGAGGGATTTTGGCCCACTCGTCCACACAGATCTTCTCTAGATCAGTCGGGTTTCTGGCCTGTCGCCTGTCACACGGAGTTGGAGCTCCTTCCCAAGATTTTCTATTGGGTTTAAGTCTGGAGGTTGACTAGGCCATGCCAGAACCTTGACATGTTTCTTACAGAGCCACTCCTTGGTTATCCTGGCTGTGTCCTTCGGGTCATTGTCATGTTGGAAGACCCATCTTCAATGCTCTAACTAAGGGAAGGAGGTTCTTCCCCAAAATCTCATAATGCATGGCCCCGGTCATCCTCTACTTAATACAGTGCAGTCGCCCTGTCCCATGTGCAGAAAAACACCCACAAAGTATGATGCTACCAGCCCCATGCTTCACAGTAGGGATGGTGTTCTTGATATGGTACTCATCACTCTTTTTCCTCCAAACACATTTAGTGGAATTATGACCAAAAAGTTCTATGTTGGTCTAATCTGACCACATGACTTTCTCCCATGACTCCTTTGGATCATCCAAATGGTCATTGGCAAACTTAAGATGGGCATGGACATGTGCTGGTATAAGCAGGGGAACCTTCCGTGCCATGCATGTTTTCAAACCATGACGTCTTAGTGTATTACCAACAGTAACCTTGGAAATGGTGGTCCCAGCTCTTTTCAGGTCATTGATCAGCTCCTCTTGTGTAGTTCTGGGCTGATTTCTCACCTTTTTTAGTATCATTGAGACCCCACGAGGTGAGTCCTTGCATGGAGGCCCAGTCTGAGGGAGATTGACAGTGATGTTTAGCTTCTTCCATTTTCTAATGATTGCTCCAACAGTGGACCTTTTTTCACCAAGCTGTTTGGCAATTTCCCCATAGCCCTTTCCAGCCTTGTGGAGGTGTACAATTTTGTTTCTAGTGTCTTTGGACAGCTCATTGGTCTTGGCCATGTTAGTAGTTGGATTCTTGTGGTGGACAGGTGTCTTTATGCAGCTAATGACCTCAAACAGGTGCATCTAATTTAGGATAATAAATGGAGTGGAGGTGGACATTTTAAAGCCAGACTAACAGGTCTTTGAGGGTCAGAATTCTAGCTGATAGACAGGTGTTCAAATACTTATTTGCAGCTGTATCGTACAAAGAAATAGTTAAAAATGTGATTTCTGGATTTTTTTTTAGATTATGTCTCTCACAGTGGACATGCACCTACGATGACAATTTCAGACCCCTCCATGATTTCGAAGTGGGAGAACTTGCAAAACACTAGGGTGTTCAAATACTTATTTTCCTCACTGTATAATACTTATTTTCCTCACTTTTTTGGGATTTACCTTTCCAGTTATGGATTGTGGATTATCCCTTTGATTGTATATACACCATTAGAAACTTTGAACATTTGGACTTTTAACACGCTTGGACTTTTAGATTGTTTTAGGTTGTATATATATTCCCTTCTTTTAACAGTCTTGAGATTTAGTGTGTTGTTTAAGTTCAATGTGATTGTAAATACACACATGTAATTTATTTATTTTGTCTGTCTCATCCTTTTAAGTCTCTTAATCTCACATAGTCAAATCTGACACCATTTTTAATCTTTGTAACTCAGCCGATAAGGCTTATCGTTACAAGCTTAAGAAACAAAAGTTATGATACAGCTGATGTTAGGTTTAATTGTTGGGCATAAACATGCTGTCTAAAGGTTGTGTGTGTACATTTTTGCGGCATAGTGATGAGTTTGCGCGTTGCAACCAACAGCTCACCCCTCAACTTCAAAACGCATGTGGTAGGCGCCAAAGGACAATCATGTTGTCTGAGACAACGTGTGGATGAAATGCGCTCTGTAGAACAGTTTGTCTGTTTATGGCTACTGTTGGACCCACATTGTAGATAAAAAGGCTCATTCTAAGGTAATAAAAACAATAGAGTTCATTATGTAAGATCTTTATACACCACTGACAATATAGTTGTGTAAATTATATTGCATTTCTGACAAGAGATCCTTCTAAAAGTTACACAATGTAAGTTTAGAGATATTTCTCTTTCCCCATTGAAGTAGATAGGACAGTCTTGCATGACTTAAATAATTTCCCGGAGGCATTAAAAAACATCACTCTAAAAAAGGCTGGGGTATTTTTTACCCGTAATGGGTAAATATTGGACATGGTGGTTTAAAAATGACCAAATGTTGGGTTGTTATGCAACTATGGGTTATAATAACCCAGCAGCTGGGTTAAAACAACCCATCATTGGGTCTATTTTAACCCAGGAGTGTGTTCTGTCCAATATTTACCCATTATGGGTTATATGGGTTAAAAATAACCCAGACATTTTTAGAGTGATTTGTGCCTAGTTGCACGACCTCCCTAAAGGGACTTTGCCTAAAGCTTTAAACCTTAAAAACGTTATCATCTTAAAACAGAATCTAACAAACTAACCCAATTGATTGAGACTTTAAGGAAATCCCTGTCAGAAAGTTGATTCAGTGTGAAATGCCTGTTGCCAGGTTTCAAGAACCACTTTATTAAACAATTTGTCAGTTGACCATGATCCATTAAGAAGAGATGCCCAGCTGACAGATATAGATCGAGACATTGCAAAATACATTTTTCACACTTCACTTCACGCATCATAATCACTACGACGGACGTGTGACATTACAATATAAAAGGCCATCTTAACGAAAACGAGGGGTTTTGATTGAATAAAGGACTGAAGCTGGGCGGCACTAATGGGCTTGTAGAAGCCTCAGATTGCATTACACTCGGGGCTGCTGTGTAATCGTTCGGCCATACGAGTGTATATTAAATGAACATACCACACACGACAGGATTTTTCAACAGTTTATCTACATAATGAAGCCACAAGACAAGTACGCATTTATTCTGCCATGCTCGACTAACACAGAAATGATATTTAAACATATCTAAAAATGAATATTTCATTAAATTATTTCACAAACTGGGCAAATGCTTCCTCTAAGATTAGAAAAAAATTATGCATTTTGTTTCTGCAGTAAATGGCTAATACAGGGCCAGTGGGAGAATATGATTGTTTTATTTTGTGTATTTATTTATTTTTATTCATTTTATTTATGTAATGAATGCAAAAACAATCTTTTTTGGCATCGGTTGATTCACCTGCACAAAATCTTGGTCTCTTTCCTTGCAACATTAAATGAGGAGAAATAAACACGTGTCATAATAGGCAGGAAGATTTTTGATCAGTTTTATTGTGCATATTGATTTAGCATAGATGACTTGGATTAAAAGCATTTCAGGGTCTTTGATGTGCGTGTCATTTACATTACATCTATGCATTTGGCAGACAATTTTATCCAATGTGACTTACAGTGCATTATAGGTATACATTTTGTATCAGCATGCGTGTTACCTTTGAACCCATTGCATTTTGCACTGCTAACACAATACTTTACCACGGGGATATACAGGAGCATATGTATTGATTTCTGATCAAAATATTTAATCATGTTTTAATCACAGCATCACTTTTATTGATTTGTTTTTTATCATTTATGACAGGTCTGATAACAACAGCGGCAAAATAACAAAGGCGAGATTTCCAGGTAACACCAGATAACAGAAGAACAAGTGCAATTATCTTGAAAAAAGCAATAAAATCATAAATTTGTATTATCTATTTGGATTAGAAAGGATCTGAAAGTTATAGTACACTCTAAATGTACTTTAAAAATGTACAAAAGCTGTCACTGGGGTGGTACCCTTTCAGAAAATACATCTACATAAAGAGTTTCTATTAGTACCTGAAAAGGTACATACTGGTACCTGATTTAACCGTTGACCACAAATCAGTCATAAGTAGCACAGGTATGTTGTAGCAATAGCCAGCAATACACTGTATGGGTCAAAATGGTCAATTTTGTTGTGTCAAAAATCATTAGGATATTAAGTATATGTTCCATAAAGATATTTTGTCAATTCCCTATTGTAAATGTATATAAAATGTATTTATCATTAGAAATATGTGTTGCCAAGGATTTAATTTATTTGTTGCACCCTCCGATTCCAGATGTTCAAATAGTTGTATCTCGGCCAAATATTGTCTTATCCTAACAAACCATCAATGAAAAGCTTATTTTTTCCGCTTTCAGGTGATGTATAAATTCTAATTTAAAATATGGACACTTGTGACTAGTTTTGTGGACCAGGGTCACAAATGTGTACAGTACATATCTGTACCTGAATGGTACATCTTAGGACCTTTTTAATAAGTAAACTCTTGGAAAGGATGTGTTCATTTTTACACATCTTTGTGGGTTAAGCTTTTAACACATTATGCGCAATGTAGTGCAATGCGCGACTCAAGTGTCTTTTGCTAGTTTCAACCCATCACAATTATATTTTTTTCATGTTTAGTGCCACGTTGTTTAAATAGCAAATGCATTTTAATACAAAATATGGTGAGATGAGAAACATTTTAAGTAATGCTTTGTAAAAATCCCATGGCGCTGTTCGAGTGCTGAAACGCTTCGGTTCTCCGCGCGTTTGTAAATTCTTTTCTCTTGTTTGTATTTTTAGAGTACAGACCTTTTCTTGCATATTTGCTAATTATTTTATGAGATTACAATGATTATGTAGGATATTAATACATTTACAGCAATTAAAAGCCTGCTATTTGTACTTCTATGACTGAAAGAAAACGTCTTTTAAAGGCTTTTAATCCATTTGAAATGAAAACAACACATTTTTTAACATTATTCTTAAACTGAGGGTCTTCTTCCTTCGCTTAGTTTTTCAGTTTACAAAGTCCATCATCTAAATAGGGATTAGACTTAGCGCAAGCGCAACTGGCTTTTAAAGGGGATTAGACTAAGACTATCATTGGTTTAGTGCATGTTACGCCCAAAACACACCCATTACCCATTAGGAAAATATTGAACAACCCTTTTCGACCGTGCGCTCGGCGCACAAACCATTTTTTCCCATCGTTAAATTAGCAGGCATCGGGCATGCCCATTAAGACCGTGTGCCGTGCGCTTTAGACAATGCGCTTACATCGTTAAAATAGGGCCCTTAATGTGTCATTTTGTGTTGATTTTGTGTTAAAATAAAAAAACAAGTTGTGTTAAAAGTAACACAAAATGTGTTGTTTCAATAATAACACAGAGATGGGTGAATTCTGGGACAACGCATTTGTGTGTTGTCCCAGAATCAACACTAATGTGTTGTTTTAAACACATTCATTCTAAGAGTGTACAGTCCTAGTGACAGCTTTTGTACCTTTTTTAGAAAGTGTATAATCTTAATAATTAATTTTTTAATCGAGGTAAAAACACATTATGATGATATGATTTATAATAATACACACATAGTGGCATGTATTAATAATAAAAAAGATACTTAATGATTTTTACTGAAATTAAATCAAGACATGCACCTCAGATAAAGACTTATGGTGAACTCTTATGACCCAGATATCTTTGGAAATATAGTCTTTAAGAAATCATGCACCTGTGTAACTGAAAAGACATAGGGAACACACACACACACACACACACACACACACACACACACACACACACACACACACACACACACACACACACACACTCACACCACATCTCCAGTGTGTTACCTCTCAATAGTTCATCCCTCTGTGAGACCTGCTTACAAGCACGATTTATCACTGTCAACAACCTCCTTCAATTCTGACACACACACACATGTGCACGGCCTTATCGCTCTTCAGCTGGGTGGTAACTCAGTCATCACCTCTGAGAGCCAAAAATGTCACGGCAAATCTGTGTGAAGCCTCTGAATCTAGAAAATGATTTTGTGTTTGTTTTCTGATTACCCTGCTGTCAGGATCTTTATTTTGACATTATTAAAAACTAAAATAATTCTTTTTTTGTTTGCGTAACAGCAGAGAATGTATTTGTTATGTGGTCTGGTAGCTTATTTGGTCTTGATAGCTTATTTGGTCTATACAGGTGTGCAAATAAAGCAGAATTTTGTGCAATGAAACCTTTGTGTATATCATATAAGTTTGACCTCAGAGACCTATTATAAAGGATGAATGTTTGAGATGCCTACGTTTTTTTCTAATCTTGCCCAAAGTAAGCAGAAGTAAATTATTAGTACTTATAATGTAATAAAGGTTAAAGCAAAAACAGTGTTTCCACTTTTTTCGGACCCAATAAAATCCTGATGCATTGTTGACTTTTACAGAGTATATTACAGAAACTCTCAGAAGTCAAAGGTAGGTTAGGATAAACGCTTTTGGTAAATGACTCTACGGCTGCAATTCTAAATGTATACAGATATACCCAACCAGTCAACCATGTCAAGCCAATTGAGATCTGCTCCATTACATCTTAACTGCCCCCAGCATTAACCATCACCAAGCATTCACTTTAGTCAAGATTCTTCGGCATCCCTAACAACATGCCAACAAACAATGACAGATGCTAAATACGATATCATGGTACTGCCAAGCGAAACAGTGTGAAATTTAAAAATCTGATCACTCAGATGCACTTTGGCCTTGCTGCATCTCAAATGCATTGGAATTCGACATGCTTGACTGCGACGTCTCATTTCGGATGCAGAGATGATCACTGCTAGCAGTAGCAGGGTGTCCATCCAAAGCCTTAATGCATTGTGAAAAAGGCTAATAGGTAATTAATATGCAGCAAACAGTGGTGGGCCTGGCAATTAATGAGCCTGCAAGGATCTTAATATGCGTACCATTAACAGAGGGACATTTTCAGATGAGATGTGTTGATTAATAAGCTTTTATATTATTTATTATGCTAAGAAGGGAAAGAAAGACTTTCAAATGAGCTTTGATGCCTGTGATGTCCGATAATTGAAATCATGATGCTTCAAATAAATAAATAAATAAATATAAGCAAGGAAGAGTAGGTTAATGAAAGCTAAGTGGTTGGAGAACATTCTTATAAAAGCGTTGATAAAATGCCCTGACAAATAAAGATGTAACTAGTTAGAAAAGGAAGCTCATTATTTAACATGCATTTAATAAAGGTTGAATCTAGACGAACATTAAAATAGACCGCCTGTTACTTAATCATATGTGCTCAATTGGCCTTTTGATAATGAAATGAAACGCATTGCTCTGCTGAAATTAGGTTAAGGTCATGATTTTCATAATGTTTGACACGGTTAGTGGTTCTTGAATGAACAGAGAACTGAAATATAATTTTATTGCAGCACTGCAGTGGCAGAGCTCCACCGCAAAATGCTCAAACAAACTCATACTAATATTAGTAAAACAGTTAATTCCAGTCCTTGATTCTGATTTGCCAATAGCTGTGTTTTATTTATAATAAAACTGCACTGAATGATTTTGTGTATCACTGCTATTGCTGTATTGTGCCTAACAACACATTTTATTTTATGATACCATATTGCTTACATATATGAATACATGCAAAACAAAATATGTAAAGAAACAAACATTTGAAACTTAGGGCCCTATCATACACCCAGTGCAATGCACGACGCAAGTGTCTTCTGCTAGTTTCAACCCAGCGCAATTATCATTTTCACGTTAGCTCCACGCTGTTTAAATAGCAAATGCATTTGCACCCAATGTTGCGCCCATGGGCATTCTGGTCTGAAAACGAGGTGCGTTCAGGCGCATTGTTGGTGCGTTGCTATTTTGAGTTAACTAAAATAGACTTCGCCATTGACCAACTAAAACCTGGTCTAAAGTCTATGGCGCATTAGTGTTTTTGTTATTTAATGAGTGCGTTAGAAATATGAGCCTATACACGGGACGAGAACGCTGGTTCGCTTATCACACACATGGATGCGCAACAGCACAAAAAAGCTTTTAAATATGAAAAAATAAAGGATTAAAATGTAAAAGATTATTATTGAGTCTCTTGGACATAAGCTTTAATCCAAAAAATAAAAATTTCAATACAAATGAAAACACAATTAACATTAATCTTAAACGGGTCTTCTTCCTCTGCTTTTTTAGTTTACAAAGGCCATCATCTAAATAGGGATTAGACATAGTGCCAGCGCAACTGGCTTTTAAAGGGGATGAGAGATAAGACTCTCACTGGTTTATTGCACATTACGCCCAAAACACACCCATTACTTATTACAAAATTAGGAACAACCCTTTTCGACCATGTGCTTGGCGCACAAACCATTATTCTCGTCGTTAAATTAGAAAAAATGGATTCGGACACGCCCATTTAGACCATGTGCTTTAGACATTGCGCTTAGATCGCTAAAATAGGGCCCTTAATGTTCAAAACTTAATTCTTTATATTACCATCTCTAGCTGAAAACTATTTTTAACAATAGCAGGGTCAAAATCCATCTTCAAAAAAAAAAAAAAAATACAATGTAGACATAAACATGAAGTTTGTATGAAGACATGTGACAACAGAGGCAGACAGAAAAATAAATCATAACAATGCTACCCCAGATGGCTATTGACCACTGACACTAAACATCCTTTCCCATCTTTTACTGTACTGTGCCTCCTGTGAGTAAATGTGACTATAAATGAATGCATACAAAAATAACACATAAAAATGTGATTGACATGATCTGATGATTGTCTTTGTGCTATTGCTGGTCAAACCTGTGTGTTTTTGCTCAGAAGAGAATTGTGGGGCGGTTTAAAGTTGATCTATGGAAATGCCATAGACCAGGGGTACAGGGAGTAGACTGGTCCTAGACTAAAATAAATGTATGAGCTGGCCAAACCGAAAACAACTTGCAACTATATCTTAAAATACATCAGTGCCCTAAGTTTGCCTCAAAATGCACACAAGTAATGTTTTTAGTAAGGCATGTTTGTTAAAACTAGTTATATTTCCTAATTAAACTAAGTCCTGGCTTAACCGAATCCCTCTCCGTGAAACCACCCCTATGCATTATATCAAAATCTTTGTCATTGTTTTTGTGTCATTCATAACAACAGCCAATTGACTTTTCCAATCCACCTTATCTCCCTGTGTGACCCACAAGTCCGACACACAGTTTGAAAACCCCTGCCATAGACTACTGTCTAAATTTTATTGACATCTAGTAGGGCATCATTTCTGACAGTTTTCACCGAACTGACAATGTGAATGATCAGATAAATTTTCTCCACATGTTCAAACAATATTATCTATTCCAAATCATGCCTGGATGCTAAAATTTATGAACTTAGAAACTCATGTAGCGAGATACAGATACTAAATTTGCCATTTTGTTTTTTTGTGTGCCATCTCAAAGCATCAATGATATAATGTGAGAATACACTGATATAAACATAAAGGTTAATATTTGATCCTGTCTGGGAAATTCAAGTCTCATAATCTAATTATGAGATTAGAGGCATCAAAGTTTGATTTCACTTTGATTTCAGTCTTTGACTTGACCTTACCCAGTCAATTTTAAAGATATCAAGATTATATTTTCACAGAATGGTATTAACATTACATAGCATGATTTTATGTAAATTTTAGTTGTAAAACAGCACATTTTAGCTGGGTTAAATGCTGATGAATGCACATTTGCATATTATTACTCCAGTAAAAGGAAACTTCACTGAAAAAATATATTATTAATACCAATACATTTTTACTGAATATTGATGTTTGACGTATAGCTGTTGGATGAAGCCATGCATTATCATGATTATACCACAGTTACAAGCATTTTATATAATACATAAAGTGAAAAAAAAAACTACTTACCCATGGTAAAATCACTAATCCATGGCATCTTTTGCCTTTAATATTGTTTTATTAAACCATGATTTTATTGAATCATGAAAAGGAAACTTTGAATTAAACACAAGCTGGTGAGTCTTCTCACACTACAGTCAGTGTGGACGATTCTAGCTGTGTAATTTTCACTCATATGTGTGAAAAAATGGCTGCTTTTTTCCTGCCAGCAGGGTGTACAGACTGGGTGAGAAGAGTTTCTGGATAAAGCTGTCATTTTCTCACTTACGAGAATATCTGACATACATGTACCATTATCAGAGCAACGCTTCTGTACTCCAGTCTGCACCAGGGTGGAAATCACAGAGTCGCTCTAAAGGCTTATAAATGAGTCCATAAAAAATCCTATTAAATTCTCGTACTGTCGGCTCGTAAATTTAGCCAGTCATTATAAAATCACCATCCACGAAACATTCAAGAAACAGGCCGTTCATCAGCAGTATCTTCAAATAAATCAATAATCACTAATTCTCTTCTGTTCGTGCATGATGTTATAGGTTGTAAAAGTGTGTGAAACCATCATGTGGTACAGTAAAGGACTAGTCCGGTCATATATAAACCTTTGGTCATCATTTATTCTCCCTGGTGTCTGTCTAAACATTCATGACTTTTTCTGTATAAATATAAAGCCATTTTTACATGGGAAATGCGTCCAGAATTGGTCCGGGATCGTTCGATTTTGGCTCATTCACACTGCCAATGATTTTCTGGACACTGTACAGGCATTTACACATACTGTATAAAGTAAATATCCTGTACAGACACGTGACGTATTTAAAGTCCTGCACTTGGTAGGTTTTTCCACAGCATCTTAAGTTTGCTTAATATCTGTGATTTTTCTTTTGAGAAACCATGTGCGTGCATTTTTATCTATGACAAGATCATAAGAAGCGCTTGGTGCAAATCCCTGTGTCAAAGAGCTGAACCATAACTTCTGGTTGCGATGACACATGCATCCTCACTACGGCACGCCCCTTTGTAACTAGGTCCTCTTTATGGGAACGATCCCAGAACATTTACAGCACATGTTTGTGTTCACACAGAAGCCTCTCTGCCAATTTTATGGATATTTTCTTGGACCAATGTGCTGTGTGAATGGGGTATACATTTTTTTTGCAGAATGTTAATGCTTCCCTTCTTCCCATAAAACAAAGGCATACACTGACCAAATCTTATACAAAACTTTCACTACTTTTATGAAAATGGACACCAGCACTTTAATGGACACCAACACTTAACAGTTTTAATGCAGTTTAAAATTGCAGTTTCAACGGAGTTTCAAAGGGCTCTAAACGATCCCAAACGAGGCATAAGGGTCTTATCTAGCGAAACGATTGTAATTTTTGACAAGAAAAATAAAAAATATGCACTTAAAAAAAACACAACTTCTCGTCTATCTCCGGTCCTGTGACGAGCCAGCGCGACCTCACGTTAATGACGTCAAAAGATCACGTGTTATATATATGAAACGCACATTTGCGGACCATTTTAAACAATAAACTGACACAAAGACATTAATTAGTATCATTCGACATACAACAACTTTGGAACGGTCCTCTTTCTCCACACTTGTAAACACTTGGGCGTAGCTTCGCATACGTCCTCAGTGACCTCTTAACGTGATGACGCATTGCGTGAGGTCGCGCTGGCAAGAAGTTGTTTAAAGTGCAATAAAACTGTTACGTGTTGGGCTCCATTAAAGTCCTTAAAGTCCTTTTCTCAAAAAACATAATTTCTTCTCGACTGAACAAAGAAAGACATCAACATTTTGGATGACATGGTGGTGAGTAAGTTATCTGTTTTTTTTTGTTTTTTTTATTTACTTATCCTTTGATATTTTTCTCTTTTTGTGTTTCTGAAGAAAAGTCGTATGTGGCTAAAATGATAATGCATATATGACTACAGGAATTTGACTACAGTTTTGTCTAAACTATTTATTTAAGGTTTCTCTATCTGTTGTCTTAGTAAGAAGGATACTAAATGTCAATAAAAAAGCGTTGACATATTCTGACATTTGTAACATCCAGTAAAAGATCTGATGTTCCAGAAAAAAAAATGGAAAAGACATCTCAATCGCTTAGCATGTTGTGACCGGATCGAGTTTGATGTTTGCATTAGTAATGGCTGACAGAAATGAAAATCCAGTGCTTGCAGGAATCTTCCACCTGAAGATCCTGACAGAATTTAACAGAGGGCCAAAACACCCTGCATTCCTCTTCACCTTCATCCGTTTCAATCCAATTTTCTTTCTTTGCAAATCTCTCTGTAGCACACCTCCACATGCCTCGCGGTCTGATCTTTGCAAAGTGTCCTATATACACCGCTGTTTGTATAAAACATGTACTGGTACAACATTTTGGTGCAACTGACATATGGGTACATCATGAGATCAGACACCTTTGTTACTCCTTTGTACCTTTTGTCTGACAACGAAAAGAATTTTGAGAGGACAGACTTAGATCAAAGTTATAAAGTGTCAAATTTTACAAAGCCAAATTAAATATCTATAGCTTGACATACAGTACGTTGCGCAAAGATGTCATGCATGCATTATATGTTATATAGTGCTAGAAAAAACTGATTTTTAATATGGAGGTACAGATATTACCAGAATAAACTGCAATGTGGACCAGACATGCCGCAAGTCAAACGTCTGGGAATCCGAGACTAGATGAAATGTGACCTACATTCATAAAGACACATGAAAGCATGGTTGACTAGTGACGATTCATGTGAGTATTCGCAAAGCTAAAGAAAGACATGAAATTCTGACAGCTTCAAAGGTGTTTTCCGGCTAGGTGAATGCACAAAATTGCAAACTGCACAACGCACAAGCTGTTATAGTTTAGCTCAGAAGATCAATTCTATTTTCTTCTATTCATTTCTACTCTATTCTATTAGCAAAACGCATAAATTCCCATCTGAACCATCACCGACTGCATTATTTATTTACTACTCCGTCACAAACAATGTATTTGTTCTCCCTAAAGAGCAGCCAGACAGCCTCTTTCCTGTGTATCTCAGGTGACTGTCATGTTTACATTTATTTTATAATTGCTTGCAAGAAACTGTTGAATAGGAACAACGTCGCACACACACCCACTGCTCCATTGTGGCATTTTCTCACCGAACGGTGGACCGTTCTCCAGACAAAAGCACCAAAAGCGTTCCCGACACTTTGTCTCCCGGTCTGCTGGGCAACCTGGCCAACTGCACGATTTCCCCCGCAAGCATATACTGCAGAGGCATCGGGTGTTCCCTTAGGACAGCTCAATGGAAATTAATTCCCACAGAAATATCAAACCACACTGAAAAAGAACCGTTATCGCTAAACGCCAACTCTGGATGTACACAAAGGAGGCAATCTGAGGAGAAGGAGGATGAAGGGTCTGTTTCATTCACAGGACACAACGCCCTATTCCAGCACTGGAGCATAGACCCTCAATCACTTCCTGTCTTTTCCATCCGAGCCGTCATTATATTCTCTGGGCTCCAGTGATGTGGATAGGGGCTGGGTAAGTCCCCCTACCATTTTTAAAGATAAAACAGCACCTGATGCACCACTGGGATAGGAAATGGAATAGCTCACCCGAAAAATATCCTTTTGTCATTATTTACACACCCTCATGTCCTTGCAAAGTCATATGCTGCTATTTTTGTTGTTGTGGAACACAAAAGAAGAATTTTTGAAGAATCTTCATGCATCTCATTTCCATTAAACAATTAAAAGTGACTCTACTGACTGCCAAAAAGTGGTTTGTATGATTTGTGTTGTAAGTTTAAAGTCATCTACATCCATATTTTTGCTTTCTGTAAAAATTTTATTCACTCATGTAAAATTAAATTATGTTTTATAAATCTGATAAAAGTGATAATCTTCTTGTGATCCAAAGCTATTTACAATTGCATTCTTATGCCAGGTCTAATGCAAGGTTGTCACGTGTCATAACCAAAAACATTTCAGACAGATCAGTTTAAATACACTCTCAGAAATAAAGGTACAAAAATTGTCACTGGGACAGTACCCTTTCAAAAAGGTACACATTTGTACACAAAGAGTGCATATTAATACTTCAAAGGTACATATTGGCAGTTCAAAGATACATATTTGTACTTTAAAAGTACATTTTAGGACCACTTTTAAAGGGTACTGCCCCAGTGAGAGCTTTGTACCTTTATTTTTGACGGTGTACCGATCATGATCTTTTAAGGAAAACAAATTTAAAAAAATATTTTTTTGTTTTTCCCTCAACTTAAGCACTATTCGGACTGGATTCGTTTTCCAAATGACATTTGAGTTTCAACATGTCCTCCACGACGTCTGTGATTTTATGTAAATGGACATGCTGTGTGCACGCATTGAGAAAACAGAGGCATGTGTTATTGGTCTAAGTTGAGGGAAAAACATGGTAAAATACTGAAAAACTGGGGCCTCATTTATAAAATGCTGCGTAAAAACCATCCTACATTTGATCTTACGATCATTTAACAAAAATGCGTACGTGTGATTCATAAACCGAACGTACGTGCAGAAAATGCGCATACCCCTTTCAAATCTATAAATCGCAACTGAACTTGAACTTGTGCACGCAGACGAGCAATTTCAGATCTCCGCTTTTAAACGATGCGTAATTAATGTCAGACATATTAAAGTGCGCTTATCAATGTTTAAACCCAATTTCAAACAGCAAGAATGGCTTATATTTCCAAAAACCTGCAGCAATCAGACAAGCAAAAGTGCGTACATCTGCTCAGACCCTGACGTGGTGCTAAGCACTTTCCCACGTCAAAGACAGTTTTTATAAATATGGACTTTGCCATGGATTTTTGCGTACGCACACTTTACGATCAAATCTGTGCGTACGCACGCTTTATAAATGAGGCCCCTGGTATTTTCCTTTAATGCTGCGTTAACACCAACTGTGGTAGAGGCGTGAAGCGCGAGCGATTTCAATGTTAAGTCAATGTGAAGACACGTTGATTCGCGTCTGGAGGTCCAGCGGCGCAGATGAGGCATTTGGCATGGCGCGGAAGACGCGTTTCTGCCTCATCCGCTCATCTAGTTTACGCGAAAGGCACGAATTGAGCGCTGTGTGTGGTACACGCGAATGGTGCTTGTTGTGCATTTTTCGGTTCATGCGAATTTGCGTCTGACGCCCGAGTTGAAAAATTTGAACTTTGGTGGAATTTCGCGCTGTGTTAACCAATCAGGTGCCTGCTTGCTCTGTGGTGGCAGCCCCGCCCGGAGTCACTCATTCCACCAACGCTTGATATTGTCCGTAAGCAGTCACCCGGAGCTATCCGACACAAGTTCTTACATCTATAGAGGAGACAGCAATAAAAAGGACCTCGCTTGGAAGAGTGTCAGTGAGGACATTGGCCAACCTGGTAAGTTGTAATTTCACTTTTGAGTCACGTGACGTTTATTGACCCGCACCATTTAGTTTCCACCTATAGTAAGGTTACCAAATACAAACTTTCTAAAAAAATGCACAATCAACATCAGTCATCTTGCAAACAGACAACCGCATAGCACTTGCCCCTTCCACAAGAAAGGGAGTTTGCCTCTGACACGCGTCAAATGCTTGCTTTTTCCGAGCGTCTACTTCGCTCTACTCGCGCGAATGCATTCAAACTGTTCAAGTGGCAAACTAGGCGTGGTAGATGCGATTTTGACGCCTGAAACGCGGTTGGTATAAACGCACCATAAGAGCTTCTGTAAATTTTGCTTTGCTCCTCACACAAAGCTTTTTTATTACTTTCAAAAACATGGTACCCGTGGACTTACAGGAATTGCCAAAGACAATGATGTTAGCTAAAATACTTTCTACTAAAGAAAAGTTGTCATCTAAATCCTGGATGCCATGAAGGTAAGTAAATGAACAGCACATTTGTATTTGTCTTTAGTTTGGTGAACTATTCATAACTTAATAATTAACTCTTTCCATTGACGTTCAATTTTTTTTCCAATTTAGATTCAAACGATTTTAAAAACAAGACAATCGAGGTAAAACAATTATTGTGCCTCCTTTTGTTTCTGTTGTTTCATCTTGTAATATAAATCCAGCGCCTCGTGATCAGCGTGAGTGAATCAGCTGCACCGCGGCACCTCTCTCTTGTTCGTGCATTCGCTCTCTCTATCTCACTCTCTCTCTCATGTGCAAATAGATGGCATTTTCTTGTATTGTGGTGTCTTTTAATTAAATAATAGCTTTTATAGCCTAAAAGATTTGTTTACCTTGTTGCATAGCGGGAGTGTGGCCGACCAAAGAATGGAGTTTAAATGGAGTTTAAATTATATGGACTCTAAGTGAGCCAAGTGGAATGGATTTGAGGAAGCGGCAATGTGTAAATCAAGGCTGTTGCTAAAACGTAGAATACTGTTTAATTTATTAGGGCGTTCCTCTAGTTGAATGGATTTGACTGACGGTGCTCCAACAAGTAAACACACACAGGAAAATCCCCGGTGTTAAATTAACTCTATCAGTGTTGAATCAACACTGTTTGGTGTTTGTGTGATCCGCGCCAGGATCGGTGTTAAAAAAGACTGGTGTTAAAAATATAACTCTGAATCGGTGTTGGAGTTGATGAGATGGTGAAGTGATGATTGGGACATTGGTGGTGAACACCTGCTGGTCATTCAATTCAATTACATTTTGGACATCCTGTCTCTAAATTTTTGTTTTGATGACTCGTTTTCTGGAGAAGATACTGAAATAATAAAGAAAGACAAATTATTAAATGCAATAGATGAATACTGTTGGGTGTATGCCTCCAAAAGCTTTCACGTTTGCCTCTCTATCAGCATCTCTGTTTGAAGATAAAAAGATAACTTGCTGAGTTATTTTCTAATTGGATAAGTTTAACTTCTAAACAGCTGTCAGAACAAAATACAATGCTCAACTATTCCAGCATCCACACACGTGATTTAGTAGACAAATCTTCTTTCTGACGCGATGTCTCACAAGTCAAATAGACATTTATCACAAAATGTATCACATTAAATCTTAACTTTGTGTTTGTTATGAGTTCATTTGAAGTCACCATTACTGTGATTAGTGTTTCCTTTAGTTAGTCATTTGTCCCTTGATCTTCTCTGATCTAACTCTCCTCTTTTAGCAATAGCAACAATGTTTTAGTAAAACCACTTGTTCATTGCTTCATGTAAGGGGAAAATCTTCCAGACCTTCTCAGTTTATTTTTATTATATTCTACTCTACAAAGCATTGAAACATTTGGTCACAAATTAATTAGAAACAGGCATATAGAAAAGCTCTATGCAAATGACATTGTATTGAATGAGACTGCTGTAATGCTTTAGTGTGTTTTTGTTGTTTTCTGCTTAAGAGAGACTTCATGATTTCTGATACAAATCTCAACAATGGTGACAGTTAATGGTAAGAAAGTTGCTAAATTTTTGTCATGTTGCAATGCATGATGGGATTTATAAATTAGTTTTCTACAATCCTGGTACCCAGCATGGATTGTGGCATGAAGCTTTGTTGTTGATTGTCACCATGATTGTGTTTTATAGGCTGATTGTTGATGTCTCAGTGTGTCTGACTTACACCACAGATTAGATTTGGGTAAACATTATTTAACTCTTCCGGTTATGTGGACTTTCACAGCACTGTTGGATTTCATGGGAGCCTCACAGGGTTGTCACCACATAAATTAAACACTTATATTTAGTGATTACTTTTTTATGATATCATTGAATCCCAAGACTTATACTTTCATACTAATTAACATAGTATGAGTTATAGACTTCATTTCTCTCATCTTCCTCTGCTTTAACAGATGTGTTTTATAAACACACTGCCACAATTAGCAGAAGAAAACTAACACTAAACTTCAAGACCCAGGTACCCAACTAAAGTAAACACTAAACGGAGCAATGGTGACTTACTTTATTAACCAGATTTTCAGCAGTTCTTTAGAAGTTCAACCTATCATCCATGTAACTCTGGAAGCAAGTTGTAATTTTAGTTTTCAAACAGAGATGATGATAGTGTTCATTTAACTATGGTGATTTCATCTATTGCATTTAATAATTTGGCTTTCTTCCTCGTTTTAGTATTACTTTCTCCAGAGGAAGAGTCAACAAAATAAACATTTAAAGACAGGAACAATTCCAAAATTGAGTTGATTTGACACGGAATGACCAGCAGGTGTTCACCATTAATGACTCAATCACTTCATTATCTTATTTACTTTAACACTGATTTCGTGTTTTTTTAACACCAATCTTGGTGTGGATTATATAAACACCGAGCAGTGTTAATTTAACACTGGGGATTTTACTGTGCACATATGTGCTAAATTTGAGAAAAAATGTGTGATTAATTGAGTGGACTAATTTTATGTTGCTTTTATAGTTTTTTTAGAGTTTGACAGACATTGTCACTGTGGATTAGTGAAAAAAAAAATCTTAAAAACTACATCTACTTTTCTGTTTTACAAAAAATATCCCTGCATGTGCTTGAAATAATATGATGGTGAGTAAATAATAAGACAATTTTATTTTCGGGAGAAATGCTGCTTTCCCTTAAACATTTAACATAGGACATTTAAAAGAAAGGAGAACTGGGTCTGAAACTCTTTTGAGTGCATCAGACTAAAGTCATCTCATGCTGCACTGAGCACCAGTAATCTCTTAGCCGCCCGAAGAGATGCCTGATTTATGGGTGTAGAGTTTACTGATGAAGCCATAAAGAGTACAACCTAATTGAAGACTAGAAAAAAAACACAGTTGGATGCTCGCCTGCTCTTTGAAACGATATTTCCTCAGAAATTTATTTTTCTGAGATGAACCAAGACACCGCTGAGTAAGATATTTTTCCCCGTTTTATGTTTCAAGAAACACAGTAAAGAAAAGTAAAAGCATGGCTCACAGGGCAAAAAAACCCAGCAGTACTTTCATCTTCATCCAATTTAACTCGCTAATTGAGGGATCATTTAAAATGTGATATTGTTGACTGTCAAAGACTGACTGTTGTTGCCATAGAAACGTGAGGCAGAATGCAGAATGGATGCATTTACACACTTTGCTAGATGCCTGAAAAGAAATAACAAAAAGTTAAGGTTTAGCATAAGAAGTGTGTACAAAGAGCACAAGGTTTGACGGGAACTGATAAATGAATCGTTCCACACACAGGGATAAGGCTGAGTAAGCTAACTTTCATCAGTATCTAAATGAAGTACCATGGTAAGGTCATTTGTTGGACTTAGCTGGTTTAAGCTGGTCCAGCTGGTGTCCCAGCCTGGCCAAGCTGTTGTTTGGCTAGTTAAAGGGTTAGTTCACCCAATAATGAAAATTCTATCATGAATTAATCACCCTCATGTTGTACTGTATATATCTATAACTGATCCTTGTTTAACACATACATATACCATATTTTCCTGACTATAAGTCGCTCCGGAGTATAAGTCGCATCAGTTAAAAATACGTTTTAAAGAGGAAAAACATATATAAGTCGCACTGTACGTGGTGTTTATTTAGAAAATGATTTCACAAAATCCAAGCCCAAGAACAGTTATTCAAAGTTATTCAACTTAACAATAGCACAGAACAGCAGGCTGAATAGGGTGTCCGTACATGTTAAAGTAACATAAACAGTTATTTACATGATATACAATAGCATACAGAACATACCTGGGACGCTGAATAGGCTAAATTAACACCACAAGCCAAATCAAGTTCAAAAAGGTCTCAAAGTCATTCCGCATCCCTGAATTACATAAATAAGCTTTGGAAACTGACTTTATGACCACAAAAAGTATTCTTGGACCAACACGAGGGTGAGAAATAAATGACAAAATTTTCAAAAAGCAAACATGCTTTAAAGTGGCCGGCCAGCTGGCCTCTCTGAAAAGCTGAGAAGTGCCTATATGCAACCATCAAAATGTTCCCATAATTGTGAAGGAAACACACATACTGATGAATTTTGAATGTTGTGTACAGTTAGTTGCTTTGGAGAAAAGTGTCAGCTAAATGCATAAATGCTGAATGAAATGGAAAACGGATACTGTATTTCCATTTATTGCAATACAAACCAGATGTTTGCATACATAAATGATATCTACAATAGTACACAATGGTTTTTAACGATGCTCTTTCACATATTTCGGATGTATGTGCGCTTTTTTGTATGGCGACAATGAGGCTTTGAATTGCTGTTTTCAGTTTAAAGTGCCAATTTATGTTAGAATAATTTAACAAACAAGTCTAAACAGAAATTGGTTCTGCTCATGTTTCATGAATGAGGCCTAATGAATAAATATAGGCTACACACACAATAATGTACAATAAAAGGTTTCAAATAGCTTTTAAAAAGATTGAAACAACCAGAACCGTCACTGTTATGTGGTTTGCTAGAAAACATTGAAGCTAAAGTGGAATAAAACTGCAGTAAAACTTTTCCATCAAGTTTCGAAAATATGTCCTCTGAACAGTTCCTATTTAAGAGACACAAATGTTTTGCACACATTTCACGTAACTTCCAAACTAAGTATGTCTGAAAGTTTGTTGCAGTGTAAGTAAATGATGTCATGCTAAACAATACACACAAGAGCATTGATCGTGAAGTGGGCTGATATCAAGCTGAGTTTTATTGTCACGTCCACTTCAATGAATCATCTGCCTGTCATTATTACGCCTTCTGACAGCTGTTACACTACCAACCCACTTCTCCCATTTCCTACATGAATAACACCGCTGAGTCACATAAAGGCTTCAAACCACCCGCAGAATGTCTCTTAAATATCTATACTCCTGATATCTTAAATGCAAATGCTACTATTATGGTTATTTGAAACAAACTCCAACACAATATAGAGTTGGCCTATAACATGAAACTTAAACCGTAAAATTACTGTAATGTGAAATGAATGCTACCCTCTACCCACACCATATAAAAGGGTCAGGTTCTCATCAGCGTCTGTGACATTCAGAAACGCAGTTCAAGGGGATATGTCGCACACGTGCTGCATTCACAGCGTTTGCATTTGCATAATAATGAAGATGTTCACCAACCTTGACAGGAGCCATTAACTTCCTCATGGCCCGCCTGGCACACGCACCTCCCAATGGGTACCAGCCACTCCCCCTCTGCGCTGCAATGCATTCTGGGGAGTTCATCAGCCACTGAGTTGTTGACGCAGGTCCCTGACACCTCCAGAAGCTGGGATGAATCTGCCCCAGTTATGGTATCTGGGAAGAGGGCCAAATTCCTGACGACCAAAGGACACTTTTTGTAGAAGACACGGACGGACACGAGCGCAATACATGCACCCAGGTCTTGGAAGGCCAGGTAGAAGCCTTTCTTGGTCAGCGGACCCACGTCCCTAACTTCTGTGTTTAACTTCATAACCCTGTCACCGAGATCGAGCTCTGTGAAGCTCTCATCGGCTGCAATGGTGTCGATCTTTGTATATTGGCTTTCCCGAATATTCCTCCTCTCCTCGTCGCTGGTTTCGTAGAAATGGACGTTGAACGTCTCCTTGCAAGTGCCGAGGCCGCCGGGGAGACTGTTGCAGTCCCGCAGAGTAAACTTGAGCTCCACGAAAATTCTCTGGGCGCCTTGGTTTAGTATCCAGTTTGTTTGCAACCAATTGTTCTGGTTGTGTTCCATCACTTTGCACACCTGGTACGTATGGATGGGTGCGTAGTTCTCATCCACCTCTCCAATTTCTTCCCACTAAACAAAAGTAGAGAAAACAATAAAAAAATGGTTTGGATGAAACATGACCTTATTTCAGTGTGGAGAATGACATACCATGGCCCTGTCCCAAATACCACTATCAGTCCTTGGAGTCATCCACATTTAAGTGATGCTACAGTACATACAGTAGACTGGCAAGTAAGAGTTTATTGTACATTCGTTGTGCATCACTGCACAGAGGGCAGCTACAATTGTGACTGATATACCGAATCATATAAGGACAAATGGGACATTCTGTGGCAAGGAGACCAAATTTCATAGTTCAGGACCACTTAAAGACAATGTGGGGTAACCAGAGCCCAGTTGGTAAAATCACCAAATCATACTTTATTTTTATTTGGTGGTAAAATGTGCAATAACCCATAGGACCTCATACTTTTATCACCCCATTTATCAAAACAGTAAGCGCTGGTCACTTTAAAACTCCATTTTCATGTTCAAGCTCAGTACACAGCAAACGATTTTGCATTTAAAAAGTGTCTAATAGCCATCCAAACACAGCCCTAGGCTAAACCAGGCAAAATTTGGCCTGTCAGTAAAATATTAAAACAAGTCTGAACATAGCCCAAAAATAATTAAAATAAAATAAATAAATGATCAAACACCTTGTAATTACAGTTGACTTTGCTGACATGATGGTACTGTATACTATTTTCATAGTTATTTTGGCAAAAACTACATATAACCAAATTCAAGTTTATTTTGGCTAGGAGTGGGATACTCATAGCCGATCTATAGTTAACCTAGATGGTATAATGATGCCTATTGCTTGCTGGGTATTCTGTAGTAAATGTGAATATACTGTACAGTATGTGTGCTAATGTGAACATATTCACAGTACTTTTTACATGTAAATATACTTATTTCACCCCCCAGACTGAACTGATTCATTGTTTTAAACTTACATGAATACCTAAAGGGATAGAAGTCAATGGTGCCCCAGATCTGCTTGGTAACAAACATTCTTTAAAATATTTGTTTTCAGCAAAACAAAACAAAAAAATTATAGGAACTTATAAGTTTGGAACAACTTAAGGGTGAGTAAATAATAACAGAATTAAAAAATTTTATCTCTTTAAATTTCTATATTTGATGCCGTAATTCCAGACATTTTCAGTAAGAGTTAATGAATTTATGAGATGCATCCCCTAAAGAATTAAGGAATGCCATACAGTCCATTTGTTCAACAAAATCTTTAAAGACCATTGTGTCACCTATACACACACAACAATGGCTGTACATAACAAAATGTTGTTTTGTGTATGTTTTGCTGTCCACAGAGATCCTCAATAACAATACATCAAGTGGCAGAGAGATTGTAAAAAACAATCTGCCAGCTGTAATCTACGCAGTCAGGAGACTTGTAACATGGTAGTTAACAAAGCAGGACCCCAGAATGCACCCAGAGGGCCCTAACGGCCCTTCAGAGCTCTTCAAAAGCACAGTCAATGACCAGAGAGACCCTCCCGAGGCCTCATATTACCTCTGCCTGATGATTTCTGAATGAGAGAGATTGTGTAGACAGCAGAAGTGAAGTCTACACCACCGGGAGTCGTACTGTATAGTGTGTGTGACTAAAGTCTCTGTTTAGAAACTAAAAACTGAGGCTATGTTTGGTATGACTTTCACTAAGATTTAGATGGGAAAGGTTTGTTGTAGGTAATTTGTGTAAGGTTTATCTAAGCTTCTGTCTGTAATATTGGAAGGCATGTTTGAAATGTCAAGACTCTAAACTACACTAAAACATTCAAGAACAGGTACTAAACAAACTTGATATAAAGTCACTCACAGGCTAAAGTCTGAATTCTTGTTCCTATATAATTTATCCTAAATAGTATGCATTCCAAGAAATAGTACATTGAATACAAGATGTTAAAAATTCCCAGTGATATTTAAGAAACCAAGGGTAATTTTAACATATGAATCAATAACATGCCAAGGGCCAGATTTACTAACAGCTTGCGCCACCGCAAACCATAATTTTGGCGTTAAATAACAATGTTGGGATTTACTAAAGACGCACAGTGGATAATTAGTGCTGAAAAGGTATGGTTTGTTATTTTAGCAACTGCCCTTATTGCATATGCATTTTTATGAGTTTCCCTTTCAGACCCTAATTTTTTGTGAGGAGAATATTTAAATGATTCACGCAATGCGATTTACTAATATTTGCATGTGTGTTATGACTGGTATTTATGCCATCTTGTAACGCAGAGAAAAAGCATTACTTAAATCATTTTGCGCTTAAAATGGCTGCAATTGTTGCTAAAAAAGAGACATCACTGATGGCAGAGACCACATTTATACAAGGCAGAGGATTGTTTTAACATGTAACAGTTTATTTGGAATGTCAGAGGAACATATTATCTAAATTATTGTTTGCCAAGCCAAGTTATTTTAAATTCGCTGAAGTAAATAAAATAGAACTCACTAGGAGAAGTCACACAATACCAGACTTCTTGTAATCCTTCATTTTTAGCTGGGATTACACACACCGAATTTTCCTCTGTGATGTCCGTGGTGCTGAATTCAAGCACACTTCATCAGCTCTGCTTATTTGTGACTTGCGCTTTTTAAGTAAATAACCCACAGAATTTCCACTCCCATCAGGGCATTTTAGTAATTGGGCTCTCACGCTACTTTGCCCCGTTTAGTAAATCTGGCCCTAAATTTCACAAATATCACAAATAAGCAACAATAATCTGCTCAGTTCATGTTCTGTGAAGTAACCCTTGCTCCCAGCCAGAAAAAAGTGCATTATTCACAACTTTTAATGTGATAAATGAAGTATGCAGTATTATTCTGCTGCTTTTTAACATTATGTGCATTGCGCGGACAGGGATTAGACTAGTCCTAAACTAGCATTTTTTTAAGAGCTGTACTCTTTGTTTTGCCTCAAAATGCACACAAGTAATGTTTTTAGTAAGGCATGCTTGTTAAAACTGGTTATGTTTCCTAATTTAACTAAGGCCTAGTTCTGGCTTAAGCTAATCCCTGTCCAAGAAACTGCCCCTATATCTCCAGGTTGTTTGTTTTAGGTTATTATGATTGACAGATTAAATAAAACTTTATTGCAAGCCATTTTACAATATTGCACCATGGCTCCAACAATGGTCATGAATTCCAAAGAGACTCAGATTTTCTTTATTTGTTTGAGCATCCAGCCATCGTAATATTCAAATCACAGTTTTTTTAAGGGGGGGGGGGGGGGGGGGTGCAGGACTGTTTGTCTCAAAAATGGCAGAAATGTGGTTGTGTTCAGGAAATGCAGTGTGATTGTTATTATTGAACCGTTTCACAGTTATTAAACTGAGCCGCTATTACAACGTGGACGTAAGAAAAAGCGTACCCAATCTGCAAACTAATGCAATTCTTAAATACAGAATTCCTGATGTTATATTGACCACAGTACAGCAATTCAATGTTAATTAATGTTTAACAAAGAGACCAGTGTGTCATGACCAAAAGCGTTCACTAATAAATTAAAATTACCATCAATCAATATCAATGAATATTCAAAACACATTTGCTGACATTAGCTGTATCTAATTTCAATATCACAGTTGAACACCTCCTTCTATGTCTGATTATCAGTTACAAAGGGATTAGAAATGACCACTTATAGCAAGTTGTAGGAGTACTGTAAAGTAAGGAAAAGTTTTATGTTAGCTATGTCATGTGAAATTGGTGTATAACAGTTACACAGGAGCTATTTAGCACAAGCTGTTAGTATAGTATCTGAAGCAAGCAAATCCCATTGCATCATGGCCGCTGATGTAATCCTTTTTAATCTCAATAAATAACTGATTTTATCGTGGAGATGACAGCAGAAGACACAACAATACAACTCAGTTTTGTTGAGGGGGAAGACTTTGGAAAATTGATGGACTTCACTGAGCCTGAATACACAATAGCAAGGGGGAAAATGATCATGTCAAGGTTGGAGCTAATGCATCAGAACATACCTACTGAAATGTTTAAAAAATATATATATATAACTCAAGACAATTACACATTTATGACCCATATTTAGCAGCATGAATGATAAAATTTGACTGTTTAATGCAAATATTAAATATTTGAAATGGATTATACATAAACACATGAATGTCTTTTTTACTACACTCATAATGGTGCCATGAAATAACAGTTTTTTGTTCCTCAAAGAACCATTCAGTCAACAAATGGCACTTAATGACAGTTATCATAAACCTGCATAAAATGTCATGATTATGCACACCCCTTTAAGTAAAGTGTTACCAGTCTTTTCAATACAAAGAAACTTTTTGAAGCAGAAAGGTTCCTCAGATGTTAAAGGTTTTTTATGGAACCATTCAGCCAAAAAAAAGGTTCTTCTGTGGCATTGTGAAGTTCCTTTATTTTTAAGAGTACATCTTCTGGTTGTTTCTTACTTTTAGACTCAAATCTATTATAAAACTGCCATTTAAACAACAGCCAAATAAGTTGTAGCGCACATCCCTGGTTTTCACTCTACCATTGTCTCTTTCTTGAGAATTATAGGCATTATGTTACATTTTCATTTCTTCAGCCCTAAATTTCACTCAGCAAGAAGTGATTATATTCAGCTAAGAGTCCGATGATGCTCCAGGAATAAAGTGATACAGAAGAGTGTATGTCAGAGGAAATGTGATTCTGTCATTCTGATTCTCTAATGTCTGCCAGTGTGGTCATGATCTGGTAAATTGCATTGGCAAAGCTGCAATTTAGAGAAAGTCACCACTGGAATGAAAATGGAGCAGTGCAAATTTGGATTATGCAGATTTTCAACCTCACACGTGAATATTACTAATTCCACAAACCCCCGGATGACAACATTTATGACACCCTGATAAAGATGAATAGGAAATTTCAAAAGGCTTTTATAAAAAATAACACATTGAAAATGAGATTGCACAAGGATGCGATGAACGTCACAGCTGTGTGTAGTTGATAACATGCATCATATCTGGATAAACATTGACGTGCCACACCTGGCCAGCAGCCTGGCGAGGGCCAAGTAGCAGAGATTAATGCTAAAACAATTCACACAATCCACAAACACTATCTGTAATCTTACAATAACTGTCACACAGTATGTCACAGTTAAAAAAATGTGTGCACTGTCAGAAAAAAATGTTGATGGTACCCTAAGGTTCCGTTTTTTACTTTTACAGGTATACTAAACATAGTATGATGTCGTAACTCTTTTAGTATTTACAGTATTGTGTACATTTATTTGTGTATTGTGTACCTAAAGGTACATTTAACAGTTTTAAGTCAGGAATGCAAAACTCGTCAAAACATGTATGTAGCACGTCATGTGTGTGGCTTGTCATGCCAAAATATGTGTTCACAGCGTCCTGTGAACCTATGTGCATCGCGCATTGTCAAAAAACCTGCATGCTGCAGACGCGGCGAAGGGATTTATGATAAAAGATGCACTCGTGTTTGCTAGATACTCGCTTAAATTCATGTGTAATCAGAGTTACGAGTTATGCGAGTGTCTTGCGAGCAGAGGTAGAAAGTAACGAATTACATTTACTCACGTTACTGTAATTGAGTAGTTTTTTTTGTGTATTTTTACTTTTTTGAGTAGTTTTTAAAATCTGTACTTTTACTTTTACTTAAGTATGTTTTATTTAAAGTATTGTACTTCGCTACATTTTAAATCATATCCGTTACTGAGTAAAAAAATATTTTAAAAAGCAAAGTGATAAAGACGCGAAACGGATGTAAATGGGCAGGGCCCGGGGAACGCACAAAAAGAACCATGGAGACGGACGAGACAGGCGCGCGCTACTGCAGACCCGCCTCAGTTCAAATCTTATGGAAGAAACCCCTGGTCATATTTAAGCGACCACTTTCCACTGACGCGAAGCGAGTGTTTCATTTCTATGAAAGGTAGGATTCATGCTCTTCAGTACGAAATTGCACGACGCGTTTTAATACGATGCGCATTATCTTCCGAGGTCTAGCAGCTTCGCGTCAAGTCAAAAGAACTTCAAAACGTCCTTGAGAATGCGCAGGTCATTAGACATTGCAGAGAGAGAGCGCGCGAGAGAGAGAGCAAGAGAGAGAGAGCGCGCGCGCACGAGACAGAGAACAATAAATGCTTTAAAAAAGCTTTTTATTTTATTAACTTTTTGTTATTGCACTTTAATTGTAAAGATGTTCCTACAATTAAAAACAACTAGTTTGAGATTTATATTCCCTTGTCGTTTTTTAACTATACTAGAATCCTCCACCTCTCCCCGCTGTAAAAAAAGTAACTTTTACTCTGAATAAAGTTAAAATGACTTACTTTTTACTTTTACTTAAGTAAAATATTATTAAAGTAACTTTACTTTTACTTTTGTACAATTTTTTAGTACTTTTTTGCTTGCGAGTATCGCGTGAGCGCGAACGTCACTTTTAAACCCTTTTGACACGTCTGGACCAGGCACGTATTTTGACATGACGCATCCCTGCTAAAAAAACAATAGACACCATCACAGAAATTCTAACGGTTTTATTGGGAATTTCATTGGTTCTAATGGAATACATGTATGGCCCAAAACACACTACAGTGTATTGGTCGTTGTTGGTCTCTAATGGTATGTATTGGTTCTATTGGTTCTATGTATTGGTTTTAATAGAATATGGCCCAAAACAAACTACAGTGTAGTGGTTTTAATGGTAAAAGCTAATGGTTCCTATTGGTATTTTAATGGAAACCATTATAATTTTCTGTAATTGTTTTTATCAGCAGAGATGATGCACATAGGTTCACATGATGTGGCAAATAGATATTTTGACATGACAGGCCACACACGACACCCCAAAAACAAATTTTTTATTCCTGCCTCCTCAGAAGAGAAGTCACGGCACGGCACTGTTTGCCCTGCTAACATTTAAATGGTACACAATTGTTCCTTAAGATACACAATAGTTCCTGAGGCTATACTATTGTACACAAAAAGGTACAACATTTTAATATGTTGTCATGAAGGAACAATAATTACCTTTGAGGGTACAGGCCTGGCAAACTCGACTCCTTTTAAGTATCCGGGTTATTATGAGTCACTCACTAAAGTGATCCGGGATGTGTGAGTCACTTGAATCACTTGAGTCAGTATTGCTAAATCGCCAAGGAAACTCAGTACAGACCCACTTGTAACCTGCTGATCCACGCGACTCAAAATTCTCAGAGTCAGTTCTCGCGCAGATCAGCCAGTTACGAGTGGATCTGTAGTGCGAGCGAAGTCTCATCAATAATGTTGAAAGAGGTTTGTGTGTGTGGTAGCGCTGTTTATGGTTTTACATTGAATTGTAGTAGGACTCAACTGATCCGGGTTAATGACACTAGAGACTCGCGACTCATGAGTTAATTTAAAGATCCTGGTTAAAGATCCGAGTGAGTCACGACTCAAACATGTCTATACCACACCAGTGACAGAAAAGTTACAGTTTAGTAACTTTCTGTGCCTTTTCTTTGACAGTGTATAGATAACAAAATATCAAGACAACGCTATCTGCAAATAAACAATGCATGACCTTTATCTCTTAACTATAAACTAAATTTAGTTAGACAGTTTTGAATTGAGTTTTAAAGCTGTTGGTTGCTGTTGGAGCATCAGTTATGCCTGCAAAATGATAAAGCTCAAAGTTCAATGCCATGCAATATACTTTCTTTAACATAATTCACTTTTTAAGGACGACAGAGAACGGCCAGTTTAGACTACAGCCCTCTACTTACTGAATATATGATGTTTTATAAATATTTTTAAGAGTTTTTAAATAACCTCTGCCCACAGGAATATACCAGTCACCAGTTAAGCTAAGCTGCTGTCGAATCACAACACACTAAACCAGCTACACAATCACAACTCGTTAGGTATTTCTGAAGGAGGAACTTCATAGCACAAGGACGACATCAGCTCCTTTATAGGACAGTGAAAACAGCGCTATAAAGAAATGTTAATTGTGTGGAAAAATACTGTGTTTTATTACACACGAAACATGAACACGTTATATTGCGCAGTCTGGAAATTAATTTATTTTCCTTAAATAGTTTTAAATGTTAGATTTGAATGTTAAAAGAATGTGTAACACTTAACTCTGATTACACACGAGTTTAAGCAATTACAGATAGTGTTTATATGGATTGTGTGAATTGTTTTAGCATTAATCACTGCTACTTTGCCCTCACCAGGCTGCTGGCTAGGTGTTACACATAAATGTTTACCAAGATATGATTCATTTATTTTCCTTAAATAGTTTTATATGATTGATTTGAATGTTAAAAAAATGTTCTGATGAATCAAGTTGTTTTACAGCAGAACATCTTCACATGGCAAATAGGATCTGAGTACTACAGATGGGAAATTGATTTTGATTAGAGGACTTTTAAATGTCACATATTATCAAATCTGAAATTACGTGGCTTTTTTCATGATAGTCAAATGCATACAGCCTGCTTGAAGTAGCTGTTATCTGAAAAGGTTTGCTTGTACTTCCGTAAAATCGTGATGGCCAAACAAACCACCAAGCAATATGGCACCATGTGAGAAAATGCGGTTAATCTATGAATGTCAGGAAACTAAATCATAGCACAGGCTACTGAACACCATTTATGTACGAGAACAATGGCTAATGTTCATTTATTCAGAAATTCCACAACAATTAGTTTGAATTTAGCTGTCCGTAAACATTTCAAAAGTGACTGCTTCAATGTGGCAGTTCAATGCCGGGTTCTTCAAGAAAGGGTTTGACCTCAAATCCACAACCCGTAAGTAAACACATTTTAAAGGGAAACTTCACCCATTTGCATTTAGCTTTGTAT
Organism: Misgurnus anguillicaudatus; assembly: GCF_027580225.2. Taxonomy (NCBI): domain Eukaryota; kingdom Metazoa; phylum Chordata; class Actinopteri; order Cypriniformes; family Cobitidae; genus Misgurnus; species Misgurnus anguillicaudatus. The sequence continues at coordinate 12,712,997 of NC_073348.2, forward strand.
CGTTAGAACCCCAGTCATGTTTTTGAATGGTCGTGCATCATTCCCTCAGTTTCCCCTGAGACAGGAGAAATACAGATTTCAGTGAGGCACTTCCTTCTTTCAATAAAGTAAAAATCGTCATTTTGCATCATTGAAAGAAGGAAATCCTGTATCTTTGTTGAGTGCGAAAGACTTACAGACACTCATTCCTCATTTTTCCAAGGTGGGGGCTATGGATGGGACCCACTCATGCTACAGACCTATTACAGATCAGTGGGTGGGACTTACGAAAATATACGAACACAGACGGAAAAAAACTATCAGCCGCCATCTTTAGGCTAAGCTAAGCTAAACAGAAGTTGTGGAGCGAGTCAGACTTCATGTTACAATAACAGTGAAAGTTAATCAATATTATATGGAAGAGGGTGATTTCGCAAGCGTGTTGCTCTAATCCGCTGTTTATTGCACCTTTTATGAGCCACAATACAACAAAGAGCTGAGGCAGATGGAGGAAAAGATGCCAGAGGAGTAGGCCGGAGCCTGGGCTTCGGCTGAGAAGAGGAGCACGGGGAAGACGCCGCAACCCTCGGCCTCTGCTGCGTAGAGAAGCTCGGACTGATAGTGCCTCTACTCTTGCTGTGTGCTTTCTTTATAACATTTCTGCATCAGATAAGGATATGGACGTTTGTTTGGTGAATGTTTCCAGACAAGAGACCAACGTTGCGCGTGTTTGGACGTGTTTATTTCACAGACGTGTTTCGGCTTACGTTACGAGCAGACGCGCTGCGGAGTATATGAGCTTGGACAGGCTCTCGCTGTGTGCTTTCGGTTTAACATTTCTGGATCAGATAAGGATATGAACGTTTGTTTTGTGAATGTTTCCGGGTGTGTGGTTATTTCAAAGACGTGTTTCGGCTTACGAGCACAAGCTCCAAGAGCTGAGGCAGCGCGTCTGTGGAGATATTGTGCAGGGGACGCGTTTGTGTGGTGGATGCAGGGATAAACGGACGTCTGACTAAAGTGAGTGTTTCTATTTTCTTTGTTATACTAACGTGGCATTTATGTACACAATAGCATATCTGAGCGGTGTTTTATATGTCTATATTGTGAAAGCAATGAGGCCGTTATAACACAGATGTAATTACAGTAAACAAGAGACAAAAAGAAAATTGGTAAAACTAAATAAACATTTAAAATGCATACCCCACGTACTTCAAAAGACATTTGTACTGCAGATCTGACACCTCACGTTACTGTTTGAATAAGACTTTGCTACACACCAGACCAGAGTGTTATTGTGTGTAACACAATGTAACATCACGTTTAAAAGTAAGTCGTGATTGGTGTCTGTCAGTGGTGTTGGCTATTTTCTTTGTTTTACTAACGTGGCATTTTTGTCCACAATAGCATATCTGAGCCGTGTTCCGATTAATGGGAGTGGCTTGCAGAGCTGTGCATTGTGGTGCATAGTGGGAGTTGTAGTTTTTCATACAAATGTGCTCTAAAGTCACGTTCTATCTTTTCTCGGTCAAATAGGCACAAAATTCTAAATTTATGTTACATTTCGACTACAAATACGACCCACTTTCCATAAAGATTAATGTTCCTATCGATGAAATGGCCCTTTAAGTAGGGCTGCACAATTAATTGCACGCGATTGTCACATGCATCTTGTTGATTAGTAGTAAAGCGGCATCACCTGCTTTCAAAACCGGCTTCTGGTTGCCGCTTCTAAAAGCAGGTGATGGTGATTTACTACTAATCAATAAACCAGCTTTACTGACGAGGTGCGCTAGACAGTTGCATGCAATTTATCATGCAGCCCTAACTTTAAGTTACATTTTAGAGCCAGAGACAATTATGCAATGCTAACGTGATGCTAAAGTGTTGCTAATTGGATGCTTACGTGTTGTTTTGTAACGTTAAAGTCTTTGGTAGTCACAAATTTTAATAGAATATCTGTTGGAAATCAGACGTTGTTAGTTTTCTTAAGTTACAGACACCGGCCCTGTTGGTGCCTGTTTATTGAGTTAAACATGGTAAGGTTCAAATCTCTTAGTCTCTGTGTCTCTCTGTATCGGTTTACTAACCTAACATTTAGTGTACAGAAACGAACATTTAGTGTACTTCCATGGCTAACGTTATTTCAACTGCGTATTTCACTCATAAAACAAACAGCCAATCAGAAGAGTATGAATAATACTTATTGCAGGCCAAAACAACCTGTTCTTCACAAAGCTCCAGAAAGAGGAGCTGTAAAAATGATATAGTATTTTGGCACTTAAACTGTAAATATATATTCTTAAGGACATCATAACCTAAAATAAAACTCTCGAAAGCTTTGAAATATGGGACCTTTGAATTTAAAAACGTCATATGAAATAGTTCCATTGTTCAGTTGTGTTTTTGTTCCTTTTGGAGTTTTATTCCTTCTTAACAATTACAAAGCAAGCATGAACAGTTAAACGTTTCTGTTTATTTAGGTTTGGACATTAGGGCAATAGGACATTGAGTAAACAAAGATGAAGTCTAATTTTTGGGTGAACTTTTTCTTTAACAACATCAATCAGTAATAAAGATTACAAGAAAACAAACACATTTATTGTTCTGTTATAGTAAAACTGGGGTCAGGCATTTAAGCATAAAGATTTCTTTGAACTATCATCATTTAAACTCTTTTTCTAACCGTAATCCAGTCTCCCACTGAGTTTCTGGCTTTTCTCTCTAAATCTTTTCCTCCGATAGCTCAGCACACTTATTTTACACTGCTTTCTGCTCCTAAAACCTTCAATTCTCCCACTGTGAGTTAGTGTGTGCTGTAAGCATGCATTTACCCATAAACCCCAACTCCCACAGCACTCCCTCCTCTCATATCCGATGCTACACCACAGCGAACGAGAGAGAAAATGCGATAGCCCATTATTACCCACCATTTCCCTATCACAAGCCACCCCTGTCATCACGGCCCTAGGTGCATGGGATGTGGAGCCAAACAAGACTGACAGATGACAAAGAGTTCATGGCAAAATGTCTGCGTGAGAGGGTGGTGGGACGAGTAAATGTCACTTTTTCGGGGTGGATGGAGAGGTTCTTCTGGTAAGCGTAACATAAATGTGTTTTTGCCTTCGGTAAGAAAGTGGAGAAAGGACAGCGGTGCGAGCCAGAGGTGCCCTAGGCCTGCACAAAGCCCGGATTTAGCTGAGCTCCTGTAAACCGCTTCAATGACTTGGCAAAGCTGGTCTGCTCTCATGGCAGTTAAAGCGGCAAGAAGCAAGGGTTATAAAACAAACAAACTAGCGAGAAAATCGCTGGTGTTTTGTGGTCTAGCTCCAAGTACAGATTGCTGATTGTAGCGAACACCAAAAAGTCTAAAATATACAGAGTGTTTGGGGTGCGTTTCTTGACACCTGGCAGAAAAATGCATCTCCTATTAGCTCCTTTAGTTTAAACTTGGTTTCAGATTTCATGACTACATGTGTCATTCATTTTGTCAGCTGTCTGAAATAAACAATTATTTTTTTTATTTAATGCAAAAGAGTAAAATATGTCATGTAAAAAATCTGCTGTTTGAACTCCACCAGTTTTAGAACACAATGACTTCCTCAGCTTAAAGTCAGTATTTAGTGTTGACCTCTCTTGACTGAAGTCCTGGAGTCATTAGGATTAGGATTTTATTTTATTTAGGTTTAAGAAAGCCTGCAGATTCCTGCTTTTGCTCAAATGTAAGAGGAGCTCACATTAAATACTACACACTTCAACTTAGAATTTTATTCTGATTTGTAATACTCCATAAATGTTATGTTTTTCCTGGTGTAATGTAATAATGAGACTGAGAAATTATATACATGGTGTAAGCTGCATCTTAATGCCAGGTACAGGGCAGAAGCGTAAAAGCCCTTGCTGTTTAAACATTATGCTGCCTTCTAATATACTTCATTGTTGTCGACGAGCAGATAAGGCCATCCCAAAATGCAAAAAAAAGATAAAAAATAATAATAATGTCTGATTACATTATTTAAAAATTATAGAAACATTTAGGAAATTTCTAAAATTCAAGCTTATCGTAAATTGATTTTTAGTTTCTATCAACTGTAATTACAGTAAATTGTACTGTATTCAGTGCCTAAACTAAAGGTTTATACTTCAGGCCCTAGGGGTGGAAAGGGACCAAAAAAATTTAGTGTGAGTACAGTAAAAAGTACCTGTCCTAAAATCTACTTAAGGAATATTCCACTTTCACAAAACAAAAATCTCCATGTCATCCAAGAAGAAGAAATTAAGTTTTTTGAGGAAAACATTCCTTTAAATGTGCACAATGCGGAGTGAACAATGTTTGAAAGCCAGTGTTGATATTTAAAATCACCTAAACAAACATGGCAAAAGAAATGCGTTTTAAAACATAAACAGGGTAGGGATGCTCACATTGACCGTTTAACCATTAACCGAAGGTAAGAATTTATGACCGATTAACATTATCAGTAAAAATAAAAAAATATTTGTTAATACATTGTTCGTGTCGTCATGAGCCGACAGACATTTCGCCACTTTTTCTATCTTTAATTTGTGAATGTCCTGTAAATGACACAAATTATTGCTGCCCTGACGGTCTGATAAAGTAATCATTTGTATGAGAAATCATTTGTATGCGTGTTTGGAAGCTGAACGGAGACGCACGCGTGTCCGCGCAAGATGACACGGTCCGTCTTGCGCACATCCGGACAGACGTTCGCTGATGGCCTCGGACCCTGTCCATAAACATCTCTTTTTTTTGCACAAACGGAGAAAGACGACGCAAAAGCAAAACTTTCTGAAAAGCATCCTGCTTTAGAAATGACCACTGTGGTAGATGAAACGGAGACAATCTGCCCTTTGGATATTAATCCTCTGGACTGATCGCGTGCTTTTTAATAAGGTAATGTTGCGTGAATATCTGATAATGTATGAATCCTGGTTCTGTTGTTGATCTGGCGCTGCTGTTTCCACATTCAAATTAAATCTTTTGTATTTACTAGTTCACAAACAACCGTCAACTGTATTTTTACTCAATGACAATTTCATATTAAAATCTTATAAGTTAACGGTTAATGTTCGGTTTAGAAGCTACGGTTGTCGGTCGGGAAAATTAACTGATATGAGCATCCCTAAAACAGGGCCTAAGTAGGCTTGAGACTGGTCAATATTTGGATGTTGCTGCTGGTTGAGATGTTAGTGAGACCCAAAGAGGGTGTTGTTCACCCTAGTCCCTGGGTCCCAACACCCCAGTATAGTAATGGGGACACTATACTGTCAAAAAGCACCGTCCTTCGGATGAGACGTTAAACTGAGGTCCCCAAGAGTAGGGGTATTCCCTGGCACTGGGCCAAAATTTGCCCATTGGCCTACAAATCATCCCCATATATTGATTGGCTATATCACTTTGTCTCCTCTTCACCAATAAAACTGGTGTGTGGTGGGCGTTCTCATAAAAGTGCTACATAAATGTAAGAAATTATTATTATTATTTTTATTGAATATTATTCTCCCCTAATCCCATTTGCGAAGAAAATGTTAAAACAAGTTGAGGAAAAAAGTAGCGCAATAAAAGTACTGTTACACACTATACACAGGTAAAAGTAAAGGTAGACTATATAATTATTAAATAAAGTATAATTTCTAGAAAAAAGTAGCTTATTACAGTAACAAGATTATTTGTAGCTCATTCCTTCACATCCCATGTCAGGCACTACTGAGTTTCTAAAACTGCTGGGCTGCTAAACCCACCTCACTCTCCAGAGGCTTTGATAAATTAATATAATTGTTGTCCAAAAACATCCCCAACCTCCCGAACACCAGCATCTCCTCCCTAACTCCCACAATCAATCCAAAATCGACCCACTGCTATACTCCTACTCCCACCCATGCTCAAATCTGTCTTCTGCTATAACCCTTAGCCCAAAAAGCTGATTACATAACTGTATTCTGTTTCACGTGGGAATACTGTGACTAACTGCAATGTTTATGAATCTGCGATTTTATGAACATAATATTATGTTTGTATACATACACATGTGACACTTTCCTTGTACATTCTGTTTTGGTCATGGGTTTAATTTTTAGCTTTATTAGCCTCAGTAGTTAGCGCATGCTGGTAGTTGCCAAAACTATTCCATTATGTAGCCAAAAGCTTGTTTCGCCCTATAATGGCTATTTTAAGGTAGCCATGTTAATGGTTAACTTGCCTGAACTTCATGATTTTTTTTTTTAATAATACAGTACAGTACAATAACTCAATGTAAAAAAAATCTAAATAATAGTACAGTCTCATTCTGCAACTAGCTTCTATATTATTTTATAAATAATGTATATGTAAAGACTCAACGATCAGAATTTCTGTCTAAACATAAGCAATAAAATAGGATTATTATTTAACAGATATAACTAAAAAATAATGGCAGAATATACAGAGTCAACATTCAAAGATTTAAAGCTACTAACCTCACTCCAGTAAGTTAAGTAATGCCAGCTAAATTAATTCTTTGTTTAATAAATAACATTTACAATTTTGTACATTTGTGTTTGTACAATTTCACATGTTTAACATGTTTTTTAATTTCCAATTAAAATTAAAATGAGGAAGAAAAATCTATCTAGCCCGACCACACTGACTCCATTAGGATTTTTCATACAAATAAGACAACTCTATCAATATTCAATATGTTCTCCATAATCCTGGCTAAAATCCCAAGCTTGCTGACATAATCCTCGACTGCAAGGGTCGCCCTAAAGTAATTTTAACATCCAATAATAGAGCAAAAATCACTTTATCTCAATAGCCATTGAGAGGGATGTGAATAGCCCTCTGCTGTATTTGACATTGATTTATCGCTCCCCAGATTTCATGCCATATTCAGGATATCATGAAAGGATGTTTGTATTTCCATCTGAAAAGAGGCATAACAAGTGTTATTCAGCGTGCCTGGAGACTTTGGGATCTATTGCTGGCCTGTATTGTTGAATAGGAGGGCAGGTGCAGGTAAGTACGATGCAAGTGCTCTTTTTGCGTCCTCGCAACAGGAAACTGAATTAAGCTATAACAGCACACTGTGTCAACACTGCATCCAGCCTGCATGAGATTAAACAAAGGCCTCCAAACACCAGCTGGGGTGGGTACCGTTATAGCACGCTGCTATCAAGAATGAAGAAATTATAATGTTTGTACAGTCATAAAGCTAATGTATTGTTTGAGTCTTGAAATTCAAGCGGCGGCCCAGCAGGGGCCCAAATGTAGCAATTTTGCTTCTTATATTGCTTGTTATTATACACTTAAGTCAGAGTAGATGACATTTTAATTTGATGGCAATGAAAATAAGGCTGTGGGGGGAGAAAGTTTGTTCAATAAGTTGGATTAAGACTTAGTGTGTGTGTTCACTACTCACTGGGATGGGCTAAATGCAGAGGTCACATTTCAAGTATGGATTACCAGTTGACAATCACGTCACTTTTACTACTTATATTTTAGAGTTTGATGGCCTTGGTCACTATTTTCTTTCATTCATGTACAGAAAATCAGCAGCTTAAGACTCTTCAAAGTATCTTCTTTTATATTAATGGAAGAAAGAAAATTACAGTATATGTCTTTAAACGACATGAAGATGCAAAAACTTTCAAAATTGTCTTTTTATGGTGAAATGGTGAATCATATCTTTAGCAAACTGTACAAGCAAGCAAGGACTGGATGATGTCATGATCAAATGTTAACATAACACAGATTCTTGTTTCTAGGGTGTAAAAATACCCACTCCCGTCTGTGCTAACAGCAAGATTTTGACAAACCTAAAGTCATGCTGGGATATTCATTTTTCTGTTTCGTTACTTACTTCCTTGACAGTCTGTCAAAAACAAACAAGATATCTTTTTTTGTTTATTCTGAAAGCTTTCTTCATATTTTTCTTGGTATTCTGGACGTATTACAAATGAAAAAGAAAATTGAGCTACGTATACAAAGTTGTCCATTTGTCATAAAAAAATCCCATTGTTCAATGGGCTTTCCAATCAGCTGGACAGACAGAAATAGATGACATTCAGATGGTCAGAAAGGAATTAGAGCAGCGAGTTAAGTGTGTCTTTGTGCCTTTTTGAGAATAAAAGAGGGCTTTTCCTTGATCTTCATTTGTTTCTGACCTGTTGTACTTGTCTGTCTGTCTCTCACTCTCTCTCTCGCTCTCTCTCTCTCTGCAGTGCTCTATCCATGTTCTATTCTTTTTCATTATGAAACCGTCTTTTGGCGTCAAGGGAATTGGAGACCTTGAGATGTTCCCCTAAACCAGCAACAAAAAGCAGAGACAGAAAAATATGTGGAACTCACCCCATTCTTTGGGTAGGCAACCCACCCCAGGTCGCCAATTACAGAGCGAGAGTCCAGCAGGTTCACTGCAAGAGGAAATAAAACAGGGGACAAATCAATGATCAGGCAAAATCAGGAAAAACTGATTTATTATGTATACATTTTTTATTAATGAATTCCTTGCAATGCATGTAACCAAAGAATCTGACATCACAAACATGTAAATCTCTAAAGTCCATGCAAAGTTGTGTTTACATTGTATAAGCTATATAATTATGTTGCTATTGTATCACTGTCTAATCATAAAAAATAATTATATGCAAATCAATACAAATAAATATGACATCACAATACTGATGTGTAGGTTTCAGAATGTTTCTGTATTCAGAAAATAATGACTATAGGAAGTATTAAGAGAATTGTACACTTGCATTATCTATGCCCTTGGTTAAATGTTAGGGAATACAATATGTGCAATGCATCTTTAAAAAAATCCTGTCCTTTTGATTATTGTGTTAAGTATTTGATACACAGGACAAGTCACCCTGGGTCTTCTTTATCTGCTGAAACCTTTTACAAACGGCCACGGCCACAGCTAATTAGATGACCTTTACATTCACAGTCCGATCAGGGATGAATTTTAATTTGACATTGTGTTTTGATCAAAGGTTGCATGGCGAGACTATTTAGCATGTTTGAGAATGAGATGCTGTAAACAAACACCGTCAATGCTAAAAATCAAAGACAGATTTAGGTAAGGAACAGTGAGTTCATTTTATATGGTTTTACTAATTCAGGATTGGCTTTCCTCTTTGCGCCTCAATGAATAACACCATCAGACGCGTCATGGATGACTATTATTGATCTTACATGTTACGTAAGCTTATGTCTGAAACATACTGATTTGTAAAAAAAAGAACAGATTTGCAATAAATACACTTTATAAATCGTTCAATAATACACTACATTTAAAACTACATTTTAAACCAAATGAAATTGGTGGCCCATTTTAATGTCTCTGAATGAGGTCTAAATGTGTTTTGTTTGAGTGACAGACATTGATGTACATTGTCCTACTTAAATTGAAAGATTTCCTGGGGAAAGTCACTTAAATCTAATTAGCACAAAGACGTACAGATCTGAACAAGATTAAAGAGAAGTGTCGTCCATGGCGACAAAAGTGGAGACGTGCAAATCATACATATGTTCTCACAGTTGATCAAGTACACTTTGGAGGAATGTTTTTCTAAATTTTAGGAACAAAGGATTGGTGTATTTCTTTACAAATGAACCTTTACTCAGGCAAAAACGTGCCAATGCTGCTTTGTCTTTGCTTTGTGTTGAAACACCCAAGGTTAAACCGTAAATGTTAGATGATTTATTTGAAGTGTTCTGGGACTGCAGTGTTATGCTACTGAGTTTATTCGCGTAGTTCATTGCTCTCGAAATCGACAGGTTTGTTCGAATCTCGCTATACTTTGTGCAGCTATTGTGATTTTTTCAGTAACCGTCATCCTTCTGCTGGGCCATTATGCCAGTCTGTGTGGGCACCGGCGCGCCCTCCCCCCATCCTGTTCCCTATTTTTATTGTCCCATCCTTAGCGTGCAATCAATCAACTCATCCCCAGACATCACCGCAGTGTCCATATGCTGACTTCAACCGCTCATTACAATATTTACATATTCTATAGGCCAAGCACTTCAGCCAAGTGATAAATTGCAGCATATCAATTACAGTAACAGATCATGTGTTGACATATCCCACAGTGACAGTAGTGAAATAATTGCTTTGCATTTTAGTTAAATAGTCAAATTACTCCATAAGAAGTATATACATGTACAGGAAAATAAAAGTAAATAGTCCAATATGGAAATTTGTAGTCAATGCCTCTTGATGTTCGATCACTACAAAGCAAATTTCGGGAACTTTACATTTCCTTTGTTTCTACGCCTGTAATGCAATTTCACCTTCCCACGTTGCACCGCATTCTCTGTGTATTGTAATTATATTAAATAAGATATAATTTACAAATCAAAACAAACATTTCAAAAACATTAACCTGCAACAAAATAACATTTATATATTTATAAACCTTGGTGGAAGAGCTTCAGTAAAAACTGTACGCTCTTTCTGCATTGAGCTGTAATACCTGAACTATTTGTCAATGGTTCAGTCATTCGTCAATGATTCAGTATAATGCAATTCAGATTTTTTTTGCAGGATTCAATAAACAAGTTCAAATAGATGAGAAATTAAGGCAATGCACAGTACATCAATTATGTCTGAGGTTTCAGTAAATGTGCAGTGGTGAGTTGAGATGTTTGAAGACCACCTGGCTGGATGTTTGGTGAGCTGATGTTTATAAACTTCTGCTCTATTAAATATTGTGTAATGTTAAACTATTTCTGCTATAAGGATTGCCTATTGTATAAAATTCTACATATATTATGATGTTTATGATAAAAAGTCATACACACATAACACAAAATAAAATATCATTGGAACCAAGTTACAGCATAACCTATGTTTATCTTATATTATCTATCTATCTTTCTATCTAGATAAAAATACTTAGAACCTTAAGTGGTTTGACAGTCTAATGCCACTAAAGCACCACAAAAATATTGTACTTTTATTATGTTTTTTTTTTCCCAAAAAAATCTAAATAATAATTTTAAGTTGATCCTAATAATAAGTTGATCCTTAGAGCCTATAATGTAACGACAAGACCATCATCTCCAAAAGTATCATATAACTTAGTCTAGAAAATTAAAACTATAGATAGTAAAATAGCTCTTGATAAGAAGATGGCTCTGTTGTCGGCTGCACCAAAGACCCACTGAACAAATGTTAAGTCGTTTCTTAATGCGACTGCAATGACTGTCAATTCAACATTTATATATATATATCTCTACAATATAAACAACCTATTCAGAAACATTTCCCAAAGTCTTACCTTCATTACTGGGAATGCCGAAAGTCCTTAACGCGCCGAGATTGAAGACGCAAATCCAGGCATGAATGTAACTCCACCGCGAACGCATACTCATTTACTGATGAAATGTCAACCGGATGAATGTACTGAGATCACATCAGTACTGAACCGATCCTACGACAGCTGGTAAGGACATGAGGGTAGATTATAACAGATACGAAGAGGAAACACACATTTGAAGGAAGAGAAGCGACGCGCACGTTGCGCTGCGTGTTGAAGCGCGCTCCGGTTTGAGCTGTCACACGACGACACAGCAGACAGCACGAGGGGGAGGAGGAGGAGTAAAGCATCACCGCTCTCCAATAGACATCAATGACTGAACATGACACTAGACACTAAAGCTGTGAAAGTGTATATCTAATACATTTTTATATAAATATGTAAAAAATTACACATATATGAAATGTGGCTAAATAAATTATCACTTTCTAAGATAGATAGATAGATAGATAGATAGATAGATAGATAGATAGATAGATAGATAGATAGATAGATAGATAGATAGATAGATAGATAGATAGATAGATAGATTGCATTATCTACAAATTCTACATGTAACCAAAAACTACAACAAATGTCAGATATCTTTATTAACAGAGCATGTGTGATTTAAGCTTGCATGCATAGCCTCCTTCCTGCAGCCCCATTTTCACTGCATTCCTAAAATCCAAATTTGCACTGAAGCAGCACTTCCACCCACAAGATAAATGTGGCGGTGTCTGCGTCTCTTTCATCTGCATGATTATACATATTCCCGTGCCGTGCCCTCCCGACACATCCCACGCTCCTCAGCGCTTGTGCTCATTCACCAGACACTGACAGAGAAACTCTGCAGACAGCAGGAACCATCAGACCCATTTCAGCTCCTGACTTTCAAAATGACAAACGAAAGCACCACAGCAGTGGCTTTGTCTTCAGATGTCAACAGAAACATGGAGGAGTCGAGCTCTACTAACTCATCTATTACCACTGGTCTCTGTCGCATGTGACATCAGAAAACTGTTGTCAAAGCCTGGTGTTAAATGTTTAAATAAAGAACAGAGCACAATGAAAATAAGCCCCAAATACCCTCTTAACCCCAAAAAGACAATAAAGAATTAAGGCCTTAAAAGCCTTGAAAGAGTCCAGGTAACTTGAAAGATATCAGAGATATTAGTTATACTTGGACTCATAATATATACATACTTCTGTGCTCAAGGGGTACTGAGTAGTTTTAACTGCACTACTGTGTTTGATGCAATGTTTTGGTTTATTGCTAGGATGTTGCTTGTTGGTTGCAAAAAATTTTTTAAAAATGTTTTTTAAAGAGTGTTTGGGTGTTGTGGGTGGTTGCTTTTACACACCAACACACCCCATCCCTAAGTCTCTGTGATACTGTGGTTCCTAGATATTACTTTTTATAATAACATCTCAGGCTTCATTTATACAGTAACAGTGTTGGAGAAACCTAAGTATACGAGCAGAATTAGTCAATATTTTCCTTAGCAAATAAACTAACAGTCAAAAGGTGGAGAATATAAAACGTTTGCCACCAATGACCATTGAACTTGTCTTTGGCTACCAACCATGTCTGATCCTGAAACAAGCCGGGCCTATGCTTTGCCACCATACTCAGCTTAATTAGGCAGATACCGTTGAGCTGTCTGTAATGATTATCGTGTCTGGAAAAAGTGGACTTGGGAAAGTATGGGAAGAGGAACAATCTGGGAACAAGGACAAACTGGTGCATTAAAGAATTTACAGGTAGAAATGACCCATACTACAGTTAAAACAAAAAATAAAGGTTGCCACACAATAATTTGCTAAAAAAAATAGCTTAAACCATGGTTGTTGTAGTTAATGTAAACACACTCAGTACACTTGAGTCAGAAAAGTTTCCACAAGCAAATGTACTGTAGACCATGCATACTCATACTGTACACTTACCATGACTACATGGTCCACATTTGTCCATATAGGCTATGAGCACTAGTGCTCACTAGTCATAATATTAACTCATAATATGAACTATTATGAATACTATTGCAAGTATAGATGGTTTCAACAGTAACAACATAAACAAGCGGCTTTCGAGGAACACATGTATCTTCCGGTAAACTCCACTAAGAATAAATAACAACAAAGTCTTTTTAAAGTAGTTTATTTATATAACAAGCAAAATAAGCAACACGTAGATTACCTAGGAAACCAAAACATTTGTTATTTTTGATGAGGTATTTGTTCAAGAGTTCAGCTTAGCAACTAGGCAGACCATTAAACAAACAGAAACCAGAGGTAAAGTTCCGACCAGACGTGTAATCGCGTCACTACACGTGCGTCCAATAAAACCGTTTATATAATTAATGTGTAAGGAAAAGTTCACCCCCAGAATGTCAAATATGGCGGCATGTGAAACTGTGTGTATTGGTTCTTGTGTGTTTTGTCCCAACTCAAATAACGACTAGTCATGAGACATGCGTGAACCAATGCAATTTTACATGCCACCATATTTCAATGTAGAGTTGCTTTTGTCTGGTTACAATACATATATGTCATAGCTATCGCTTATAAAAAGGGTTATTATAAGTTATACAATTTTCCAAGCATCAATCGTTTAATTTAATGTGAAATGTTTGTGTTGTTAAATTTCTTTCTTTGAGTGTCTTGGCAAATGTAACCATGGATTAAGATATAGTTAAGGAAGATAACAATTAAAATAATAGATAGATAGATAAAAATGATTTTTCTTGAATATAAAATTATTAGACTAATATTGTGTGCAAAAAATAAACAAATAAATATGAAACACATCAATACCTTTACTTTTCTGTTCACAAACAGAAAGACCATACAAAATAGTATACATACTGTAGTAATAATAGCATAAAATACCATAACCTTAATAAAAAAACTGACAGAATTGACACGAAATTCCAACATATACAACATTACTTGTTTATTATGTTTTGACCATCACCATATGTACTCTTGTTTTTTTGTTAGCATGTTAAATATCACCAAAGTTTCTCATTTTGCATTTCGCTGCGTTTTGTGCCTTTTATACAAACATGAAGCAAACTGAGTCACTGGCCACTGCCAGATTTTTTTCCTCTTTTCAGGGAGTTTGACAGTGTCATGGTAAAGAATGAGAGTGATTGATCACCTCATTGTCTTTTCATTAACAATGATAACAAAAGCCATTTGGAAGCTTGCAAATCCTTTTCAAGTCAGAGATGACTAGTCTTTCAATGACACTGAGATCATTACATAGCATGTGAACATTTTAATGACGGAAGTACGTCTTAACAACAAACTTAAATGTTCGGAAAAAAGTTTTTGGGGCCAAACTTAAATTCGGATAGACTTCAGAGAATCAATAACAACAGAGTCTCTTGTCTAGAGCACATTAATTCTGATAACAAGTTAAAAAAAAACATAAAATATCTCAATTGAAATTGTAGCGAAAACATATCAACCATTATTACACTGAGCTAACATTACTGTGTAAAATTAATGTATGCAATGTTAACTACAGATCGGCTGCCAATATTTGCACAGGGGGATCCGTGGTCGCAGTCTTGCCTTATTTTATGGAAACATTTTTAATTTCGACAAGCTATTTGTTCCAGAGGTCAGTTAAACCACTAACCAGACCATTAAACAAACACGGACCGGAAGGTAATTTCGGGCCAGACCGTAACTCAAAATATGGTTTGCCATCACATATATCTCCATAAACACATAGAAAGGTATTGAGAGTTATCAGTGGGAGTATGTTTTAAGAAGGTTCTTGAGCATGTTGTTGTGACTCCTGAGGTAATACTGTGCAACTCAAGCATATGGTGAGTGTGTGAGCTGCATACGAGCTGCTAGCCGGAGGAGAAACAGACCAGACGTCTGCTGTACTGCATCTCTATTTGACACTTCTGCCAGCTGCAATTCACTAATATAAATTTCTACCTCAAATTCTGATTCTGAATTTATTCATTATAGCGTTATAACTATTTTATTGCTTTACTCGATTCTTTGTTACAGGTCAGCCCCCGCATTCTCTTCAATCAAAAGCAATTTGTGAAATCCCACTTGCTGTCTGGATTGTGGGTGAAAGGCTTAACCACCCGGGGTGAGGTTCAGCTGAAATATTTTTATAACGTCATACAACACTGATGCTAGCAAACCAGTTAAACTATATGAGATCAGACTTTTAATGCTGTTGGATTTCTCAAAAATGTCAAAAATTATGAAATATCAGAGTCCTTGGTGTAACACCTCATCTTGACTGCAGTGTGCCGCATGACGCAACAAACAGAGAAAGCAGTGCACACTTGCAGTCTAAGTACTGTTATTATGTCAAGCTCTGTGAAAAGAAGACATCAGCGTTTAAATTTCGTCTGACATTTTGCTCGTACCCTTGCAGAAAGCTTTGGCATGACTACTTTTCTTTGTATCGGCTACTGTTTCTGCTAAAATGTATTTTTTGTAAAAGCTGCTTTGCGACAATGCAAAAACAAATGCTATACAAACAAATGTAACTTTTATTATACTTTTATAATTGTCTTTTTGTTAGACAATGTCCATTTAAATTACAAGGGACATAAACCTGAATAATACATTTGGTGGTAACGTTTTCTTATAAAGGTTATAGTGTAAGCAGGTCTGTTACACATACTGTGCAGAAATGAATAATGAAGGTAAACAGCACAGAGAAAAGTGTGTGACCTCAAAAAAAAGTAATATTATTATAATAATCATATTTTGATAATTATATATGAAAATCTCATTATGAAGACATAGTAAAATATTAAGTATTTTTTTTATGTGTATGTGTCGACAAGCATACACTGTAAAATATTAAGTAAATGTTTACAGTGTGCAGCAATTTTGCAACACACCTTTCATTTGAATAGGATTTTAAAAATGTAGCTATAGTTAATTCATTGTGGATTTGAGCAGGCATTTGCATATTATTTCAATCTATCAGCTGATAATTACTAAGTAACGCATCTGAGGTGGCTGTTTAATGCTGAGAAGGGTTGGTTTGGGCCATGAACTGCTAGGCCCAGCTGTCTGAACTACAAATCTTCTTAGTCCAAGGGGAGGGGGATAGAGAGGGGATTGTTAAAATGGCAAACCCGTCTGTTACTGTGCATTTGTAAGTATGTCTCCTAAAGAAAATCCTGTCGATACACACAAAACTGTTTCCGGTAACACTGAGAATTATACTCTAATCCTTTGACACAAAGAAGGTGTCATCTTGATTTTTTTTTTTATTTGCACAGAAAGTTTTTTTGTTCTTTTCTTGCACTGAATACTGTTGACAATGCGAGGTTGTGTGTGGTTGTCGAGGTCGCACATGCATATGACACTTCTAATTACACAACCACAACACTGATTAGACCTCAGGGATTTGTGAATGTAACTTAAACATAGGTGATGACTTCATTCATCACTGTTCTGCATCGAGGCTCAGCAGGACAAACTTTAAATATGCACTCTAAAAAATGTTTAAAATTATTTTCAACCAAGCCTTGGGTCAGAAAGGGACAAACCCAGTCGCTGGGTTAAATTAGCGCAGAAAAATGTTCATATTTCACCCAACAATGGGTTAAAACATCCCAGCATTTTGAGTTAAAACAACCCAGTATAAGTAAAAATTACAACTCAATATATTGGGTTCATCCTTTTTGACCCAACAGAGTGCATTAAACAATGTATTTTGCACCATACACATGTTAAAAATGCCAACTCATACCTAACCATAGATCAATTCAAATGACCAAAACACTGTGCGTACATAACACACCAACAATATAATTGGTGTAATTGGTATTTTATGGCTGAACACTTAATAAATGGATGGCAATTAAAATATAAAAGGACAGAGCTGGGGCAATTAAAACTTGAAGGGGCAGAAAGAAAGGGAGTAGGACAAAAATGGCTTCCCACTCGCAGAAGCCTCTCACATCAAGTTAACTGCTGAGCTAAAAAAAATCATTGTTTGTTTCTCTCCAAAAAGACAATGATATGCTGCCTATAACAATGCTCAGCCTCATCTCCATAATCCCCCTCGTCCCGATGGCAGTAAAAGAGGGAAAGGTGGCGCGTGCGCACACAAAACCCGGCTGGCTGTGTCATCGTTGACAGCTTTATTAAAAGCGAAAGGCTGAATTGCTGTGTGCTCACCAGCCTTGCCGTTTGCCATTTGTGCAGAACTGTGGAATTGTGATGCCAATTGACCCCGATGCACACACAGGAGATCAAAGGCGGTTCCTCCCCTCTTGCGACTGCTGGGTTTCACAGTGAAGTGATTATCCCAGCGCATGTGAACAGAATCCTGTTACAGAGATCTGAAGTTCAGCTAGAGGGCTCGAAAAAATTAGACAGACTTTACAGCCTGTGGAATGAGTTATTTGGTGCACGAAATTAAACAATATATATATATATATATATATATAAGTTTAAAGTTAGATTTACTTTGGTGTCATTACTGTAGTTTTGTAAATAGTTTGTACAGAGGAAAACACAATTTTTCAATATGGCGGTCTGCATACTTTGAATATGTAATAGTCATTATGTTTACAAGTTTACACTTAAAGTCACATATTTTGAGACAGCCCCTCCAGAATGAGTTCAGTTCAGTGGATCTGTCTGTCATTACAGGTGTCATGCTCCTTTACTCTACATATTGCATCATCTGTTTCTTGCAATAATGAACCTTCAGGCTCCATATTTGCAGAAGAGCAAAGAAACCTTTGATAGAGATTTTCTGTCTTCAAATCATCCATTACATCACTGTTATTATGGGGTAGGAGTATGTTTTTTTTAATCTTTTTGAAGGGCTTGTTGACCTCTGAAGCAGAGATAGTGATAAATGGGGCTAATAGGAAAAAAACCTCTGAACTTCTTAAGCAGAAAACAAAGATTACAAAGAGCATAAATCAAAAGGTACGAAGTAAACTCTGGTTTATGGGCTTCTCAGAGTGGAGAAAGTCTATTATATCTTAAAATATTGTATTATAAATTATAAATATATAATTTGGTAATGAGGTAGAAGGCCTGTTAGAGTAAAAGTGAGCTATCCACTTTGGTATGTGACCAGATCCGTTTCATATAGACTAATTTGTTTAAGAAAGCAATTATTCTTCACAATTATTTCATCATATAATAAACTTCAGGCCATCAGACTGTCTGAGTGCACGGCAATATGGAGACGATTGTTATCATCCTGTAACTGCTATAAAAGTAACCTGATCATGATAAACTGATACTTCCACCAGGTTTTATGGCATCATTTTCTGTGGTTCACTGCTAACATGATGTAACATTCAATCTATCATATTCTTGACAATAAAGACACTTTGCATCGGACGGTTAACATTAAACCTTATTATTAACTAACATGCCAATACCTGAATACAGCATGTAAAGTGTAACTTAAAAAAATGCTATACCTGTTAAATGACACAGTTTTATTATAACACAAAATATATGTTCAGATTTTGTTTTTTTACAAAATGGACCACTTTAAATTATTGATAAAAGAAAATTTTACTGTATAAAAGTTGTAAAATAAACTGTACAGTAAACAAAATGACATCACAATATTTTTACAAGTAATACACAATGTTCAATAATTCTAGTAAACATTAAATAACATAAACCCATAAACCAACCACAGGACATTTTATTACATGTGGCGTATGTAGTGTAATATTTTCCAAAGGTTGCACTTTGTTTATACATCAATGACGGTACATAGATAACAATAATAGTACCCTCACTATAAGAGTTGACAAGAGCACAACATGACTCTTCAAGAACAAAGTCCAATGGTCCTGATAATAGACAGGCAAACTGTATATAGTGCGACACATGAGAGTGAAAATCAAAAAAGTCGTATTTATTCCCAGCAATGTTTTTCACATGTGAACCTGAGTAATGTTTGTCTTTACTCTCATTGGCGGAAATGTTGTTTCTAAGGGCACTTCATGTGGACTGTGGGCTCTTGGGAACATCAGCACTCCACAGATTGTCAGTCAGAGAGAGAGAGAGAGAGAGAGAGAGAGAGAGAGAGAGAGAGAAAGAGAGAGTGAGAGAGTCAGAAAGAGAGAGAGAAATAGAGAGAGAGATAGCAAACGCACCATTAGTGTATGAAAGGTCAGTATGTCCTTCTGACCTTTTTTCGCAAAAATGGACCACTACAACATTACCATCCATTACTAAAGCTGAAATATTAACTGTCTTAATGTTTTTTTTTTTTTTTTGAGTTCATGTTGTATTAATAAACTGAGATTGCAAACAATACAGTTACAGTAAAATATATTCTGATCTCATCAACACACCATGTGAACTGAAATACTGACACATCTGACTTATATGTCACCAGTGTTGTTCCTGAACGAGCTCATTGAACGAAAGTTCATGAACTCGTTCATATTTTGAGCGAACGTGAACTGAACATACTGTACTACTGCCTGATGAACGTTACTGTGAACTTGTTCATTCTGGTGCTTGTGAATGACACGCTCTCTCAGTTTAACGTTGTTCAATAGTGTGCCAGATTTCTATGTTTCTATAGTCTTTCTAGAGTCTTCCAGGCGAAAACCCAGCTAAAACACACTGTAAACAGGCCTTAATGTGTAGCGGAAAAAACACCCAATCTGGCAACACTCGCGTTTCAAGGCTGCATGCGTCATCAAAACAACACTGACCCCCCAGTCACATTAGCTACAAGTGACAGAGACAGAGCGACAGGCTACCATTCATTTTCAATGGAAGTGGCCGTTTGCCTGCGACAAGTGACGAGCTCGCCGCTGCGCGAGCAAGGCGGGGCCAAAATAGACAAGCAGGCTATTTTATGCAAATGC
The DNA here is from genome assembly GCF_027580225.2 of Misgurnus anguillicaudatus. Classification (NCBI taxonomy): domain Eukaryota; kingdom Metazoa; phylum Chordata; class Actinopteri; order Cypriniformes; family Cobitidae; genus Misgurnus; species Misgurnus anguillicaudatus. Next base: position 12,733,141 of record NC_073348.2, read on the forward strand.
TGAGCGATGCGACAAAGCGACTGCCAATCGGAGTGAAGGAGCAGCGTGACGTAGGTCTGTGGTCGAGTCTGAGAAAATAATTCAAGATGGTGGAAAATGCGTATTTATGTATATATCTGATAAGTTTGGCATTTTATCTCATATATTTTGTTACTTTTATCGAGAAATAAATACTTTTAAATCCAAAAACACAGTTCTTGTAACTTAACAATACCTATAAAGTGACTTTTGATACCGCTTTTGGAAACTAGCCAAGGAACGCCCATCAAGCGAGTGCGTGTCGCTCGGTGTCGTTCACTCTTGTAGCTAATGTGACTGTTGGGTGACTCTGGACGCTGCTGAAATCCCTGCTGTGCCACTCACATAGTTTAACATGAAATAACATCATATTTGTCCTAAATTGTTAACGATTAACATAGTCTGCTAACGCATATTCTGGATCTTGAAATAGACTCTGACTAAGCTCACGCTATTTAACGTGCACGTGCGGTGTTCGATACCTTCGAGTTGTCCTACACGCGACACCTCCCAGCACTTCTCGCCCGATGTGCGACCCCTTGAAGCACCCGGCTAGCTTTTCAAGGTATATGCAAGCAAAAATAAAAATTAAAAGACAGTCAATGCTAATGTAAACCCTGGTTGGATAAAGATTTAAAGTTGGATATGAAGAATAAATCTGATGCATTTAGCTTCAGTGTTATAGCTGATAAAATAATTGCTGTCTGTGGTTCTATGTGGGCTATAATTGCATCCTTTTTTTTTTAAATAATATGGGAAAAAAGAACTATAAATTCGTTCATTTTTGGAACTGTGACCTAGTTTAAATTTTTGAAATATGAACTGTGAACTGAAGTTCATGTAGAAAGTGAACGTTCCCAACACATATGTCACTGTCAAAATCATATGATTATTTCTACACGATTCATTCAGACATTTAAAGAGTTGAATCTAGAGTTTTCTCACAGAAAGACTTTATAGCATTAGGATAAAGCCTGGTTTAATTTGGATCTTGTTCTGGCCAAGGACTGCTTACTTTTGATGCTTTTCCATTGCGAGGTACAGCTCAGCTCGGCACGATGGGACTCGCCTCACTTTCATTGTTTTTTTCACTACAGTTTAGTATCCCTTCAAAGTGGGTGGAATGATATACTTAACGTTATAGTTGTGCCGCCTTTACTGCTGTGACATCATCATAAACGCTAGACAAACAAACACACAACATTGGAGCAACAAAGGAAATCAATGGGATGTCGTGTTTCCCATACATTCATTTATTTGCGTCGGCCAGCTTCAAAATTGACGGCCACGAAAATTTCTGCACATTGAATTTCTTTTGTGTTCCAATCAACTGTTGGTTCACTGTATTTAATTAAGTACACTCTAAAAATTACTGGGTTGTTTTCAACCCAGCGTTGGGTCAAAAAATGATGTACCCAGCCATTGGGCTAAATTATCCCAGAAAATTTTATATTTGACTCAATGGTGGGTTTAAACAACTCAGCGTTATTTTACAGCCCAACTTTATAAATAAGTACAATTAACATAAATCCTAAAAATATTCAATCTGTTACTCAAGTGTTTAGTACATGATTTGCATAATTTTCATGCCATAGCCAGGGTGTCCAGGGTGGGTTGTTAAGAGTTAACAAATGCTATCCCAGGTGAAGAAAGTGCACTTAAATAAAATACACTTTTTTAAGTATACACTTAATAAATGTACTTTTTTTGCAAACTAATTGTGTAGCTACTAGCTAATATATCACATTTATCTTTAGTACTTCTTAAGATTAAGTTAAGAACATCTAAGTGTACACAACTGTTGTTTTAAGACATCATTTATTTCAATAAAAATCTAGCTAAGTATTACTGGTATTTTTACTTTTTCAGGTAAACTGAAGTAATACTCTGGGTACACAATCTCTGTCTGTTTTGGGGAATGGAGTGGGACTCGCTGTAAAAAAAATCCGTAGAAATTGCAGCTGGGTAGCCAGTAACTTACCGTAGATTTAAATGTATTTTTTTACTGGCAACATTTTGTTGAAAGTTAAATGAACATTAAACATTTACAAGTCTTTGTCTTAACAGAGTAAAACTAAAATAACAGCATCAAGCAAAACATTCTGGGAAACAAAATCTGAAGCAAAAAACAGAAATAGGTTGATTATGATTTTTGGTTCCCAGAATGCTTTGCACGATGCTGTTATTGTATAGTTTCACTCTGTAAAGACAAAGACCTGACAATATTTTAAATGTATTTAACTTTGAACAAACTCTTGCCAGTAAACAACACGAATCCAAATCCACGGTAAATTACCGGCAACCCAGCTGCAATAACATTGTAATTTCTACTGAATTTTTTTACAGTGCTGTTGACTAAAAGTAGATGATTTATTTTAATTTTCATGCACCAATGTTTTTGTAATCATTTTAATAAGCAATATTATATGAACAAGAACTTCACAAGATACTACACAAGAACTTTATTACTGCTCTTATAAATGTTTTCAGGATTACTTTGTTAAAGGTTAACTCCTAAATTGAATGAAATAACATAATTCTTAATGTTTATCTTTTGTTGAGATTAGCTTTACCGTTTTACGCTAGGCGTGTTAACATATTTGGCATATTTCATTTAAACCCAGTTCTTCTACATCTTTGCACCAGAGTTTTTTTTTTTTTTTGAGAGTGCACTGTTGCTTCTCTTACAGACACAATCATGATGATGATTATTACTGCTTTTGTCTTACTGAATGTAGTATCCTGTCAGCAATAAACCGCTCGCTAAATGATGTGCCTTATTTGATAACTTTCAGTCTAGGCGGACAACGTGTTGTCAGATATTAATACGAAAAACATGCAAAAATAATTGTCCTTAAAGAACTTTAGTAAGTAAGTTCAAACATTGTCTTTCAGAAATAAATCAGAGAAAAATATTTTTTTATGGTAAATTTAAGAACTCATCTTTTATCTTTAAAGGGGGGTTTTAATGGTATTTCAAGCATTTTGACTTATTAACACAGTTATAGAGTTGTTTCCTCATGCTAAACGTAGGCAAAGTGTCAAAACCGCAGTTGGGCGTTTTCTAGAGTATTTCTGTGCCGAATGCACTTCGCCAGGGTTCGTACAAGTTTTGGCTAGTTTTTTTCGATTACAGTTCTAACTGACGTTTCAGGGGTTTTCGATACATATCACTTCTTTATATGGGCTTCCGCCGGAAAACTTCCCCCGGAAAACCCCGCCCAGCCGTCAGTCAGCGGGAGACGCTAGAGCTTGCTAACAGCTTATCACGCCACTCAGCTTTGTTTAATTTCAAAAGTCAACAATGGCACAAGAAGAAGTGTGTTTTTGGATGTAAGGAGAAAACATCCAGCCTCATGGAAATAATGGATATAGTTTATTATCCGGATTAGCAGCGGAGTTTTGCGTGTGTGTTTGATGCTGTGGATTTTCAGAACCGGGTCATGACAAGTTACACGTGGTAAGTAAGACTTCTGTCTTATGTTGGAAATAGGCGCGTGTATATTATATAAATGACACGAACATGTAGTGAATCATAAGTTAAAACAGTGTTGTATAGTGTTGCATGACTCGTACTCGCTCCTCCTGCGGTAGTAACTCCTCCTTCTTCATGTTTTCGTACGTTACCGGAAAGATTCGGTAAAGCTAATCTTTCTTTTATAAATCTGATTAAACTAAAGACTCTTCAGAGATATAAAGGATGTCATTCTACTCTATAGGTACTCCAGATTAACATCAGAAATGCAGAAACAACGTGTGTTACGTGAGCTTTAAGAAGTTTGTTTACTGTCATGTTACTAAAATTGGATCCTTTACTTGTTGTTGCCTTTGCTTTGCAAGGTTGCCTCATCATTACAGGCAAAGGGTTCACTTAGCATAAAAAACACCACCTTATTGTTTTTAATCTACATTAAATGAAAGCAGTCTCATTAGACTTGTATTTTTTCTTATATCAATGTGAGGTCACATTAATAAAACCCTGCCCACTTAGTCCTGCATTAGTTTCCACCCTCAGCGAGTTGTTCTCTGTCCACTAGATACTATTGTCTCAGATTGAATTTATCAGATCTATTTTAACTGAAAACGCTCACTGTCTGTTTGTAAGGAAATGAAGAGCTGTAGCTCATTTACATTTAAAGGTACAGACATTAAAACAGTGCGTCTTTGCTCCCACCCAAGTAGGGTGATTTTGGACATGCTATAATAAATGAGCTGTTGGGTATTTTGAGCTGAAATTTCACAGACACATTCTTGGCACACCTGACACTTATATTACAACTTGTAAAAATGCCATAATATGTGCCCTTTAAACAGGAAAAATTCAACAGAATAAACAAGAATTTGTGGATCTGATAAGAATGAATTGGAATTTAAAAAGGCTTGTTTGCATAACTTAGCAAAACTACAATTGTAAGGGCTATGGAGTTAAATAAACTTCTCTGGGCTTACAGTGCATGCTCTTTGGGCTATAGCAACACAAACACAAAATTTATATACGTAGACTGAAAGTATACTAATTAAAATGGTCATTCTAGTTTAGTCTGCATATTTTATAGCATCCATAATGCCAGTACAAAAAACATGTTTGGAATGTTAACAAATTTTTTTTAAAGGCGGCCTTCTGCTTTATGTAGGAGGAACCAAAATAAGACAGTGTGAAATTTCTTCTTGCATTGTTTTGTGGTTGTCACATTTAAAAATTCTCCACACATCGCCGCCTTTGTTTTTTCCCCGAAACTATAAAACCAGATGGTTTCTGACACTGCTTAGCCCTGTAAACATTACATCCTACAGTTCTCCCACACACATGGACCCATCTGATATTCACTTCTTGAAGTGCACCCTGTGTGCCCTTACCTTCCAGAGCACACATTGCCCTTGAGCTAACAACAGTAAAGAAAAATGCTGTCTGAACATTTATTCAACACCTGAGATGTCTTCATTCCACACTTGGTCTGGAGCTCAGGTCGTTTACAGCAAATGTAGGCCACCGAGGAGCACCAATCAACACGCTCGGATTTTGTGTAAGCCACAAACTTGCTAACTCTCTAATTTAGACATCTCTGAGCGTTTCCCAGCCCCCTTCGCCCTCGATTGAAGCCTGTGAGGTTCCTGAGATGCTCTCATCCTCATGCTAGCAGCGCCGGCTCGCTCACTCTATATGTGTCCTACTTTCAGCAGCTCAACATGAATAATGTGCAGCAAGTCTCATGAAAGAATCATTGCCGCCGATGAATTATTGATCCGACAGAGAAATGTAAGTGTAGGTTACAAAGTGTGTTTACCCACACAAAGTTAAGCACTCTGCTTTATTAATCAACTCTTGTTGAAAAATCTAATCTGGTTGAAACTCGGGATACCACATTGATGCTTTCAAATGGATGAATGCCAGAGGACAGTTATAGAGACATCTCAAAAAATGGAAATTCCTTTGAGGATTGTTGGAAAGAATACAACAGCTTTATAGAATCATTTAGATGCTGCAAAATCATGCAATTCTAACCTTACCTGGAATGTATTAGAGCAGTGCATTACATTATATCAATGACATATCAAGGAATATTATTCGTACATAGCAAGGTTTTAAGCATCCATTTTTTTAGCTTATTCTGACAAACCACCAAAGATGCGACCTCAACTGAATCTACAAATTGCACTGTATTAGAAACCTTTAACGGTTATCAGCGTGTATGGAATCGAAGACCCGCAGTCCACCCGTGCCTATTGATTCCCAACTCGCATCCGCACTGCAAATTACACGTTAATATAATTTCACCCTTTACATGAAATATTAGCAGTTTACCTGCGGGTACCCGCTGGTACCCACCTGCATGCTAGACTCTGCAGCTAACTATGCATTCACACCCCCATCGGCGAGATCATCAAAAAAAGCTCTGGGTGCCATGTCAACGACCCTATAGAAAAAGTTTAGTGGATGCTCTGACACTCGAATGCATGCAGAGGTTTCCACCTTCTGATTGGTTGCTAATGAACTGCGTCATAACTCATTACCATAAAGTTCAGCTGATTTCAATTCTCCTCGACGTTCACACCATACATGACGTGTTGCTGAACGCCGGAGCTCGCCGCCGGCTCTCATTGACAAAGAAATGACTTCCTGCCACTTTGACGGTGGCGGTGTGAACGCGCAGTTGGGGTCTTAAACTGAAACTTTATCTTTCAAATGTTACTGTGGCAGACCATAGTGTAGCACAAGTTTTGGATGTTGGGTGTATAATAATCTGGTTTTGAATTATTGTAATGACAATGTTTAATGTTACATTTTGACTACTAATATGACGCACTTTCAATAAAGATTAATGTTTCTACGGATGAAATGCTCCTTTAAGTACAGATTAAATATTCAATAATATTGACTTTTAATAGCAGACTTGGCAAATCTGAGCTCAGTCAGCGACAATGTTAAAATCTCCTCTGAATCAGTTGAAATATTTTGTTGCTGAGGGAAACAATTGAGATACACTCTTTTGATCCAATGCCAAAATTTCCACTTACAGTATGTTTTCTGGTTGTTACTTAGATTTAAATGAACTAATATTCAACCAATCACAGGTGAGTGCTATGTTGCTCTTGTGATTTCTTTCCTTCACGGTTCTTCTTTGGCCTTTTTTTGCTCCGAATACTCATCATATCTTATCACACTTTATTATATATTAGTATTTTAATTCATTAACGCCACATTCTTAACTTCAACTGGTCTGTAGGAAAGGCAGGATGCTGTGTGGTGTGTGTAACTTAAATATTGTGTGTAAAATATCTTTATTTTATAAAACAAATTATTGATGTCCACAGTGGTCTCAAAGTCCCAAGTCTTGCAAAGATTGTTTTTTTTTTCAAATTTAAGTATTACATCACAAAAAGACAGGTTCATGTAGGCTTTCTTGCTTCCTGTAAGCTATCATAGAATATTACTAAAATTGCAATAGCACCATTTATGGTTCTACCTAGGTGCTATATAGCACTTAAAGTGGTTCCCCTATGATTATGAGCCTGCGAACAACCTTTAGTGGTATTTAACACCATTTTCGGAGTGTGGGTGCTCTCAAACCCAAACCAGAATGTATTATATCATTAGGAATGTGCTAACTTTGTAGATAACACAAATTATTTGTTTGGCCTTTGAGGGTCACATCATCTGACAGCTGTCCTTCACTTTTAAAAAATCTTCTACGCCCATGCAACTTAGGCAACTATGAAAATATTAAATTCAAATTCTTCATTTAGTTGCTACTTTTAAGCACTGGGCACTTTAACAGCCAACACCACCAACTGATTTGCTTACCAATACTTCAAAGTAAATCCCACTGTGCTGGGGAATGAGGTAAGATATGGTGATATGTGAAATGTCTGTGTTGTAAGCATGGACTGTAGGGTGCACATTCTTAAGATGTTTTACCAGCATCCCATTTTTGGTGGCATTTTGTTTTAGTAAATAAACATTATGTGCACCTAAGACAAATATGGATGTATCTATGAAATGCATGTTTTTTGCACATTCGAATGATTGTTTAACTTGTCACTGGTGGGTTTTTGCCTTGTAAATGATGATAAGTCTTCAAAGAAGATGTCTAAATGTTCCCTGTCTTAGTATTGTTTGACATGATTGTGTGCATAACGTTAATGAAAGAGTTCACTTAAAAATACTTTCATTGTTTAGTTTCAAAGCAGTATGCTGTTTATTACCATGCAGAGAAAAACACAGTGACTATATTTGTCAAGCTTTTAACAACAAAGAAAGTAAAGTACAAAAATAGAAGAACATACCAAATTATAATTACTCTGTCAATTTTTTAAATCTTCATAAAAGTGCAAATACAAAAGTTTTTGACATTTTTGTTTACTTTGTACACTCTCAGCAAAAGAGGTACAAAAAGGTACAAAAGTTGTCACTGGGGTTGTACCTTTCATAAAAAAATACATTTTTGTAGGTGCATATTGGTACCTCAAATGTACATGCTGGTAACTCAAAGGTTCATACTGTATGTTTACCAAAATAGTACATATTAGGACCTTTTTTAAAGGAACCGTCCCAGTGACAACTTTTGTACTTTTCGTACTTTTCGTTCTAAAAGTGTACAGTGCTGGTTTGGATTTTATGTCCAGTGTAAAATATGGGTTCTAAAGCACAACCACTTTTAAAGAGATCCAATGTTTTTATAGATTTACCAGGGAGCTCTCATCCCAGCAGCATCTTCATTAGGACAAAGAGCGTTCATAAAGATATCCAGTAATGATATTATTCATTTTTTAACAATGAAATTTGCTTGTGGGCACATGTATTTTCAGGTCTTGACGCTAGGAGATAATTATAGATCTAAGCAATGTAATTCTACGTGATCTACAGAGATAATATAGAGCTAAGAAGTGCTGAGCTAGTCTAGAGAAACATTTTTATACCATTAACTCAACTGGCATGCAATTGTAGTGTAAGCTGTCAGAAGTCGTACAAAAGTTACTCAGTCATCGATTTAAATGTAGATAATGTTTCTTTGTTGTCTTCAAGGACATGGAAAAAATATTCTATACATGCATAATAGATTAATTTCTGGCTTTGTAAACGTTTCTCAATGAATGTCATTTCGTTGTTGGTATGTAACACCAATTTTTGGCAGCAAAATGCAAATTACACATTCCTTATGCAATACATTTCAAAATGTATTAAAGACTTGTCTTAAAATGTCTTTTCAGAACCCTAAGTACAGCAAAGTTATGACAATTTTTTAACAGTGTCTCCACTGAGAGCTGCAGCCACTCTACCTGTCAGAATGACTGTAATCCAAATTCATTAAATGATAAAGAATTTACTGTTAAAGACTTTAACATCTCTTCTACTTTTAATGGCATTACTGTCTTCTTTCACTTGATGAACTTCAAAATGCATCATATAAAAAATATTAAGAGCACATATTTTCATTAAACATTACTATTTAGTATTTAGTATAAATACTATTTTGTATACACTATTTAGGGTGGATTGTATGCAAATTTGGTTGCAGAGTATATTGTTCATTTTAACATGGCTGAAATGCTTTCTGACCAATCAACATCCAGAATCAGAACGACTGAATTATAATAGAAATTACAAAAGGCATGCTAATAATTATTTTTATAGACTTTTGTAAATAGCACTTAAAATAGTCCCATTTTGTGACAGAAAACAAAAAGTTAAATGGAGCAAGTAAATTGACATATTTTCCCCCTCAGTATTTCTCATTGTGAAACATTTTAATAAATGCCTTAAAGACTTATCAGAAACAATTTGCTAGACGATGAATATCAATGAGTTACGAGTTTAACCAAATGAAGAAATTATGTTATAAAGACTTCTAATCAAAATTCCTGCCGGAAGTGCATGCTGGCCTGGCGTAGCTCCATTACATCATAGCATCCAATGAAAGGCTTCAGGCTCCTTTCAGAACATGTCAGATGTGGGAACGTATGCAGACTGTTGAGATTATGGCATCAACAGCATTGTGCATCTCCTCTGCCTTCTATGAGGCGGTCTGTTGAGAACTGGGTCTGGATAGCTGTAGGGCTTCTCTCCTCCATCTACAGGTCTGACCATCTGCCTATGGCTCTTGATTGACAGGAAACACCACGAAAACACAAGCATGCCAATAGCTAAGGGCAGGAAATGCTGACTGCGAGCAGGACGTGATGGACGTAATGCCCACTGCTAATAACAAAAGATTATGCACAAGACTCAAAGGTGGGGGAAGGAAGATCCTAACCCAGTAATATAATAACAGTACATCATCCTAATATATATGGATTTGTGGGTATCTGCCTATAAATGGATTTGAGACCAATCTGCTTTGAGAAACTTACAAAGAGCCAATGAATGTTGGCATGCAATATTTACATCTGCTGGCACCGGCCCGCGAGTATAAAATGAGAGGTAGGTCCTATGCATAATCAGCTTTTTTTTGCTTCGAAAGCCGGCAGCAAGCTGCTATTGAGAAGCTCTCTCTTTACTACTGGGAAGAACACTGCGTGCTGAAGAGATAGTTGGCGTTAAGGGGTTCGTGGAGTAGTCATGTTCCCATTGTGCGACCTGGAGATTGCAGCATTTGTTTCTCTTACACCAGCTTCTCAGCTGGCACCCACATATCCACAAAAAGAGCAGCTTCCCCTTTCATCTCCAGAGGACTTACCTCTGTCACCAGTGGATCTGCAGGGCTTCTGAGGAGTCTACACTGCCATTCTCTTGATCCAGCTGCCCATCTGTTCGTGTGTCAGTTTGCAGCGTCATTATGGCGCTAATTTAGTGCCATATTTTTTTTTTAAGTAGAATTTGGTACTTTCTCAGACGCCCTTGGCAGTCAGATGTAGCGGAGCATCTGCTGCCAGCCTTTCATTAGTTGAAGTCTTGTAAACTTATGTTAAGGCTTGGCGTCCATATGAGCGACCCCTACAGGTGGATCCCACATGTTTAATGTCGGTGGAGAGAAAGCTAAGCCCACGTTTATCCCTCAACACAGCTCTCTGCGTTCTCTGTGAATTGCTTTTAACCCTCTAGGCGCCACGGTCGACTTTTGTCGACAAGATGCGTCACTGAATGTAACTGCCGATTTTGTCACATAGGGTGTCAAATTTCGTTCATCCCCCCCCTCCACTAGATGGCAGACATGTCATACTTTATACCCGACTCAGAAAAATATAATGCTTCTATACAAACTCTTAGAGCAAGAGCGCATTGAAGTGCGCAACAGCAAAGCTAGTGTGCAAGTGAGTCATTTTATCACAGCGATAACCTCAGCGAGTTTTTTCAATACATGATCATATAATGGCATGAAAAAAGCTTACCTGCAATGAAGTATTGGGTCTTATATTCGCTGACAATGATTATGAAGGGGAATATCTGCCTTCAGAAGATGCTGGTGATTCATTTAGTGACCACGATTCAGACGCGCCCCTGCTTTGCAATCGTGCGGCTGGACAAAGTGAAAGTGTAGCTAAGTTATACACCAAGCACATGATGAATCCTTTGCCCAAAGTCAGTGGTGGGAATGTTACACGGGGTCGGAGAATTCATCGGGTTAGCGGGCGTGTTACAGGTGTGGGGAATGAGTCTGGAGGTAATATGCGCGTCCAGTCTTTTTACCGTGCAAGCAATGTAGAGCGAGCTGCGTCTTCCCGAGCGGGCCCTGGGAGTCTGTCGGGTGAGCGGACGACTTCCAGTGCTCCGTCCCATGCACACAATCATGGCGACAGTAAAGGCAATAGTCCAAGCTGTGCAAATTCTCTCCACTCGGGGCGCATGCGAGGCAGATCTGGCCATGCTGCTCGTAGCAGGAGCAGAGGCGGAGTTACATTACACGGGGCAGAGGAGCCATTATGCATAACGTTATCGGCGCGCAGATCAGTTTGTTTACTACCTACTATTTACCTGAGCATTCAGTATTGTGCAATTCAAAATTGTGTTGCTCCAAGTTTGAAAATTTATAGCAGAAAAAACTTTTTATCGTTTTTGCATAATGTCCAAAACCCACTAACACATTTCAGTTGTGTACTTGATCTCAAAGGTTTTCAACAATGTTTTAATAAAAAAACCTTGCCATTATTACCAGTGTAACACCCCTCCTTCATAATCTTTCAATAATGTCATGTCTGTGTTATCCTTGGTTTCCACTTTTACGGCGCATTCACACGGGGCGTCAGCGTTAACACTTAACGGAAGGCTTGTCTGAAGCGTGGCCAACAGCCAATCACAGTGGCCGCTACACATGCTCGGTTCTTCCATAAACGTAATTGGCTGGCTCTGTCTAGGTAATTTGCATAAGGCGATCTGATTGGCTGACGCACGCGTTGCCGCCTGAAAAGTTGAGAAATGTTCAACTTCTGCCGCGAGCAACGGCACTGACGCAGCGCCGACGGATGCACAATTCAGTTCGGCAACGCATGACGTCACCCATTAAAAGTGAATGGGATGCGTTAACGCTGACGCCCCGTGTGAATGTGCCGTTACTGCTGTAGAAATCAATACTGTGGGTTTGTTTAACTTCATGGTGTAAAACATTAAAGTACCACAAGAGCCATTCGAAGCAGTACTGCAGGGTTGATCTCGCAATACTTTGATGTCATATACTGATCGATAGCATTTGTGGCATCCAGCACGGTATTCTGTTGTTGCTTTTATCAAGCCACACTGTTGGCTTATGATATAATTAGGGATGCACCGATATATCAGCATAAAATCAATATCGTCAGATAAAAACTTCCCCCCACCATCAGACATTGGCCGATTGTTAATAAACAGACGATCATTAAAAAAGATTATATTCTGACAATCAAAAGGGCTGGAAAAACTCATCAAAGTCAAACTGTGTGATTATTTTGAATTGGTCACAAGGAACAAAAGATATACAGTTTGTATGCCCTGTACTCACTGTAAAAAATGCAGCATGAAGTTAAAACATTTTTTCCCCCAAGTCAATTCAGCCCACTATTTTAAGTTTTGACTTGTGATTAGATGACATAACTTTTAAAAACAAGTTGGCTTTTTTAACTTAATTTACCAGGTTAAAGTAAAATACTGTTGGTATATATTGGTTCAGTCATTCAAAGTAATCGAATGAAAGAAATGTTATACCGATGCATCAAGGCCGTAACCACACCTCTTAACATTTAAGTCTATGGGCCCTATTTTAACGATCTAAGCGCATTGTCTAAAGCGCACAGCGCAACGTCTAAATGGCCGTGTCCGAATCCACTTTTGCTAATTTAACAACGGGAAAAATGGTTTGTTTGCCGAGCGCATTGTCGAAAAGGGTTGGTACAATTTTTTTAATGAGAAATGGGAGTATTTCGGGCGTAACGTGCAATAAACCAATGAGAGTCTCAGCTCTCATCCCCTTTAAAAGCCTGTTGCGCTGGCGCTTTGTCTAATCCCTATTTAGATGACGGACTTTGTAAACTGAAAAACTAAGCGGAGGAAGAAGATCCCCAGTTTAAGATTAATGTTTAATAATTGTGTTGTTTTCACTTGTATTGAAATTGTTATTTTTTTATTAAAACCTTTAAAACCCGTTTTCTTTTAGTCATGGAAGTAAAAAAGCAGGCTTATAGTTGCTTTAAATGTATGGCTATCCAATATCATCAAAAAAATTTACAAGTATGTAAGAAAAGGTTTGTACTCTAAAAATACTTCATTTGTAACAAACAGGAGATAAAGAATTTACAAACGGCTCTCCTTTCAGCACTTGGACAGCGTTACAAGATTTTTTTAAGCATTACTTAAAAATGTTTCTCATCTCACCATATCCACAAGTACAGAGTCATCATATACAATAAGTCTGTGAGGTAGCATTTAAAAAAAACATTTAAAAACAGATGCATTTGTTTAAAGCAAAGCATTTATTTACTTACCAGACTGCAGGTGAAGCAGCTCTTTGTGCCTTCTAGCGTCTCATAATTAGTCTTCATTTATGTCCAAGAGACTCAATAATAATCTTTAACATTCAATCCTTTAATTTTTCATAATTAAAAGCGTTTTTCGCTGCGCATTCATGTATGTGTTAAGCAAACCCGCGTTGTTGTCCCGTTTAGGCACATATTACTAATGCGCTCTTTAAATAACAAAAAATATATATTGCGCCATTGACTTTAGACTTTAGACCAGGTTTTTGTTGGTCAATGGCGTAGTCTATTTTAGTTGCCTCAAAATAGCAACACGCCAACAATGCGCCTGAACACACCTTGTTTTCAGACCGGAACGCCCATGGGCGCAAAAGGGGGCGCAAATGCATTTGCTATTTAAACAACGCGGCGCTAAACGTGAAAATTATAATTGCACAGGGTGGAAAATAGCAAATGACACTTGCGTCGCGCATTGCGCTGGGTGTAAGATAGAGCCCTATATGTATGAATATTAAAAACATGGGGGGGGGCAATTTGGGCATTTATGATTATTCGGAGGGACATGTCTCCCTTAATGTCTATTGGGGTTATGGCAATGTCCCTAGTTATAAATAAATCTTTTATTTTATTTTTTATTCATGAACATGATTCGGCAGTCTGTTTTCTATCTGCGCTCCGTCACAGTGTCATTAAGCTATGCCTTTGTTGTTATTTTGTAATCTTTCGCCATGAAAATTACATAATGTGTTAAATGTGGGTGTGCTTTTCACACCTCTTTCATTCTTTACAATTATAAGCATCCAGAACATCTGCAGAATGTCATTCTTTTTTTTTTTTAAACAAACTACTAAACAATCTGATATGCCTCACCTGACATAGACCTCATATTTAGAATATGTCTAATATAGAAAATTATGATGCACTACCAACTACCAACCAATATACTAACAAATACCAGGAGTAAAATTTATAATATAATCCAGCACATACACTGTATTTTTGTTGATGACATTGAGTGTCTGAGACACATTTTTTTTTGCCCCCAGGAACCTGTAGGCTTTGCCTGGCTATAACATGTCCTCTGCATACAACATGCATCATTTCAGACTTTTGCATCCACCTATAATATTGTATAGAGTGTTTGTGGACATACTAAATGTATCTTAACTATATTTATTGTGTAAAACAATTACACTGAAGTGAGAACTATATTGGGGGGGGGGGGGTGTCAGTATAACCTGTTTCTTTGGAAAATTGAAATGCTTCTGGAATAGGATATTGTTTTAAGATCACAGGGTAAATGTTGCATCATTCTTTTGATGTTTTTGAAGAAGTGCTCCATAAACATGGCCCTTTTCGGTTGAGCTTTCATACCTTGAACAGACAGCAAGCTTTAAAATTTCATAACCTCTGCTGTGATAACCTCGCAGTGAATATTTCATAGTGTTGTACTAAAAATTTACTGGGAGTGCAATTCAGAAACACTAAACAAAAAAGTGATTTTGTTTTTATAGAAATGTGTAGTCCAAAAGCATAAAGTATACACATTTATTTTAGATACATTTTTAATTTGAAAATAAAATTAAAGGGTTACTATTCCAAAAACAACTGGGACAATTTATAAAATAACTTACACACTTTTAAAGGTATAGGTGCTTTACGATTCCAGCTTTACGAACCCTTTTGTTTTATTTGGTTCTACAAAGAACCTTTAACATCTTTCTGTTTCACAAAAGGTTTTTGTAAGGTAAAAATGGGTGCTTTAGATCAGTGATTCTTAAGGTTTTTCAGCATGTGGCCACAGTTGTGTACGGTGCATCCCTTCATATGCCCGAAACAAAATGTATGACATAAAAATCAAAAAAGTAAAATTGGAATGAAACAAAAGACATTAAATTATATAATGTAGTGCAAAGATCCTTTGACAAAATGATTCTTTGAGAAACCAAAAATGTTTTTTCTATGGCTTCACTATATTTTTATAATTATATATTATAAAAATATAGATATTTACAAATTATATATAATTATATATTTTAGAAATATATTACAAATTATGGATATTTGAGATTCCATGCTCAAATATTAATTAATTAATTCAATTTTAAATATTAGAGAATGGAATCGCAAATATCCATAATTTGTCATACATATAGTGAATACAATGTAATTGCACAATAATTATGCCACATTACTTATATTAGTCATCACAGTTTAATGAAAAAACAAATACACAAACAAAAAAATAAATAAAGATTTCAAATACTCCCTTACAGAGTAATTAAGCTTTTTTTGTTTTGTGATCTCTAGCTTTGAAAATTATATGTTGTGCTCTTAAATTTGGGTTTGTTTCTCGTGTCCCTTTCTTTCTTTCATGTAGTTATACACCATCATTGTGCTGTCAACTGTATCAAAATAATCTACAGAATATCATTCTTTGTATTTTATGAAGTAAATCAAATTTAGAATGAATTACTAAACACGCCTATGTCTTAACTGGCAAAGACCTATTTATAATACATCTAATATAGTTTATATATAAGATCATTTAAATTTGCATATACATATGTTTATAGATTTGTAGCTTAGACTTGAAGTCATTTTCTTAGCAGCACAGTGTTACAAATGTCTTTTATATAACAACTGATGTTATCAGTACAGCTGCATTTGGCTGTGTATTTTCCTTTAGTAGGAAGCATTGAATCAATAGATATTTGTCTTTGGTGAATTAAAGCGCCTCAAGGTTAACCATAACTGCTGATTTAGATCAAACCAAGCATACAAAACTGATGTATGATCACAAACTCACACAGTCAGCATTTCCCTTCTTAAAAATCAGGTCTGAAAGCTCATTTCATCTAAAAGAAGACTAACAATTATCTTTTTATTATTCATTTGGCTTGATGCGTGTGTCCCAGCTAGTGGTGAATTCAAGCATTGTTCGACTTAAAATTAAAATGAATGATAAGTATTTGATCAAACAATGATCAATAAAATAAAGATCAATAATCAACATGATCCATTAATTAATCCTATCAAAAACAAGTTGGGAAGACTGAGTTAGTTTTCACAGGGGCTGTATTGCAATTCCAGTTCAATTTCATTAATGCATGTTTTTACTACCAATGGTTTTGTATGTTTGTGTCAAGCATAATGCCAAAAATGTACATACTATTACCCTTCAAACACCTTTCAAAAATAAATCTATCCTGAGAAAAAATGAAGTGAAAAATGTGACAACGAGCCCCGGTTGCCCAATAAAGAAGCTAGTTAGTTTAAAGATAGTGACTGCACAGTATAAATATTATTCAGCATTTACAGCGACATGCAGGAATCACAGTGTTTTTATTGTCTAGTTGAAGTACAGTAAATGCTTCTTCTGTGCACACACTGGGTTAATAAAAGATAACCAGGCACTAGAGGGAAGTCTCAGTGCGCATGTCATGTCTGCAAGCTAAGTCTGTTTTCATTGCTTTGCTTCACCAACAGAAATCTAGCGCTGTACCAACAATCCATTCCTTTCACATCTCCTGCCCATTGCTCCTTCAGTGAGAATGACAGGCCTGCCTTGCTCTGGGAACCGGGGTATAAAAGGACGATCGCACCTCATTAAAAAACCATGCAGCACGGTCGAATCAGATTCGGCGTTAATCGCCAGAGACATGGCGTAATGTTTAATTTTGTCGACGATGGAGGCACTTTCGCCTGAGGTAACTTCAGTCAGAGCCATGTTTGCGTGCAAACCTTCACTTAGAGCTCGGCTGAGCGGCGGAGTCGTTCACATGAGCGTAATGTTACAGGGGGAGGCAGGGTACGCTGGAGACGATGCACGCTGCTTTTCAGCCAGTCAGAAGAGGAGGTTGCGTGATGTTTTATTGAAGCCGAGTCCTCTGAGAGGGGCTAAAAAAAACTCGACGCCTTTGCAAACCTGTCTGTTTTGGCTGTCGAGAATGGCTCCCAATCACGGAAGGATAAAAACATCAAAATAAGCTAATCGAGACAGGGCTTGAAGTTCTTTGCCCCAGAGGATGCTGGGACTGTGAACGCGGCAGCCCATCCCAACACGCATACACATAGAGGCCAGCACATGAGTGTGCCAATCTGGGCATGAGCAGGCCTATAGACAAACTGCTTACTGCACATAAGGATTTTATATTTTTGGTCAAGGTGTGTAGGACAAAAAAGTCCACATATAGTCTCATTCCCACAGAACTTAAAGTTATGTTCACACTTGTGGCTGGTGTTTGCCATGGCAAACATGATCTATTTTTCATGCTATGTATTTGATGTATTTGATAGAATTTTGAGGTAGCAATAAATTCAAATCCCAGGAACACACATACTGTACAGCACTGGTACAATGAACATTGTAACTGCATTGTATATCTGCTTTGGCTAAATGCATAAAACGTTTGTGTATAAGGTTGCAGGTTTGCACACTCATTTTGAAATTATATAAAATATCCAGGGTTGGATTTTAATTATTTTTACCTAGATCCCACAAGTCCTAATAAATACAGTTTAATTAAAAATAGTTCTGAAGTTTTTCATTTAAGAACACCGCTATCACACAAAACTCAGTAAAGTAGTACCTGCATAGAGTGGACATTTGATTGTCAAGCGATCAATATTAACCAGTTCAGCACCACTGCCATGGACAGCACCTGGTAAGGTCGTACGTATAGCATACCTAAAGGAACTTGCCAACGTATAGTTCGGGAAAACTGCCTAGAAAAGGTATACCTTTAATTAAGTTATACCTTTTAGGGGCGGTTTCCCAGACAGGGATTAGACTAGTCCTAGACTAAAATAAATTTAAGAGCTGTCTAAACTGAAAACATCTTGCACTGACATATCTTAAAATACACGAGTGCCCTTTGTTTTGCCTCAAAGTAATGTTTTTAGTAAGGCATGTTTGTTAAAACTAGTTATATTTCCTAATTAAACTAAGGCCCAGTCCTGGTTTAAGCTAATCTCTGTCCAGATAACCACCCCATAGAGTCTTCATAATGTGATAAGAGACAACTTTATCAGGAAACGCAACACAGAATATTATTTAAAAAAAAGGGTGGGTCCTTTCATTAATCTCCATTCACTCACCATAATACTATAACTGCAGCATTATCATCATCATCATCAAAAAGAGATGTTTTTATTCAGACTGTAAGACTTGTTGTATGTCCTGTTGCCATACAGTGACTTACAACAGTCATCACACTTTCTCAAATCATTAAATAACCATGTGGTGCCAAAGTCATTGGACGATGTGTAATGATGGAGGCATTTTACTTTTTTCAGACATGTGCATATATGCATTCTGCATAACAGATGAATAGTAATGGAAAGTCAAAGAAAGTGGAATAAAGGATAAAAAGGAAGATCACAGTAAAATTACTCAATCTAGTTGTTCTATACTATCAGGTTCTATACTATCAGGTTAAAACCATGCTCATTTGCATAATGCAATAGTGTGGCAATATTCTGTATGATGATAATGTTTGTTCACCTGATGTGAGTTTATGATGAGGACAGCAAATTGAAATTACTTACATTAATATATCAGATCAGATATACATTTACTATTATAACAACTCCATCTAGTGAAAACAAGGTGATCTGCTTTCCTTAGTAGAGCTGAAGAACGGCTGTCAGACAAAATCACTCTAATTATACACAGACAACACACTGAATTATACAGACAGAACATGATGACAGCTATTAAGTTTGGGGTGAAATGTCACCCTGACATGTTCTTCACAAACTTTAGCCAGATTTTGTGAGAACTGTTAAAGGTGCTCTAAGCGAATCTGTGTGACGTCACACTTTGTTGATGTTTGAACTGTTTTCAAACAAACTGAGCGTAGCTAACTCCTTCGCCTCCCTTCCGTGCTTTCATGAACGTGCCCAACCCCCACCCCCAAATCCTTCTTGTCATTTATTGGCTGGAACACTTTGTTAAGGTTTCTGGTAGTAGGTTTGGCCACTTTGTTTTATTGCAGTTTGTGGAGCCTGGGCTGTCTACAGAAATCGCGATTTTTTACAGCGTGATCAGCGGACAGACGGCAAGCAGATAGTGAGTAGATGTTTGCTTTATGTAACAAAAAAATTTGTATGGTCTAAAACGCGCAAATTTCATTTAGAACACCTTTAAACATGTCATTATGACATAATTTTGTACATTTAAGTAAACTTGCTTTACAGTTTTTTTCGATTGCTAAACGACAGTGAGCATGTCATGGTCTTGCCAGACCTTTGGGCTAGATTCAGGTCTGAGTTCATATGGCAAGACCATGACAGTACTAGGTTCTGTGTGGGGACACGTAGAGTCATATTGTGTATGTGGCTTCCAAGTGTTCCCAGTGTCTTGTCGCTGTCATGGTCTTGCCAGACCTTTGTGTTAGATTCAGGTCTGATTTCATAGGGCAAGATCATGGCAGAACTGTGTTTTCTGTGGGGACATGTGGAGTATCATTGTATGCTTTGGCCACATGTTCCCAGTGTCTTGTCACTTTTACTCTCTTATGTGCTCTCGTCCTGATTATGTAATGATTTGCACCTGTTCCCCATTTGAGTTGCTGTCTTTATAATGCCCGCTCGTTCTCTGTCTTGGGCTCGTTCGTTGTCCAGATTCAGTGTGTTTAGTTCCCGTCATCCGGGGTGCCTGAATCTTATGCTCAGAGTCTTGTGTTTCAGTGTTCAGTGTTGTTTCTTCGTTTGGTTATATACTTTGTCAGTTATTACTTGTTTTACCCCCTCGTGGGTTTTTGTGTTGTTTGGTTTAAATAAACCTTCAGTTTATTTTACATTCGTCTGCGTTTGGGTTCTCTCTGTTTAAACCTACCGTGACAGAACGAACGAGCCCTACTGAACCCAGCGGACATGTACAGCCGGTTGGCGATAAGGGGCAGGGGTTCCCGTCCAGCATATGAGTCGGGTTACAAGTTTTATGACCCGCTCGTATTCGGGCCGGAGGCAAATGCCAGGCGGAAACCAGCCGGGACTGCCGGATCCCGTCCAACCTCATCCAACCCGAGGGGCCTTCTCACAGGGGCGATCAAGCTGGAGAAGCCGGCTCTCGTCCCTCTGGCTCCGGAAACCACTCCTGCGCCCGGTCTCCGTCCTGCACTCCCCGCATCCAGACGGAGGAAGAAGAGGACGAGGGGTGCGTCGGATCAGCTACTGGCACCCACGCAACTTCAGTCGCCA
This sequence comes from Misgurnus anguillicaudatus, assembly GCF_027580225.2. NCBI lineage: Eukaryota > Metazoa > Chordata > Actinopteri > Cypriniformes > Cobitidae > Misgurnus > Misgurnus anguillicaudatus. Next base: position 12,753,745 of record NC_073348.2, read on the forward strand.
GAGCGTCATCCGACGCCACGTCAGCCGCCTGCGCAGCAAGAGCCACGTCAGCCGCCGGCGCAGCTAGAGCCGCGTCAGCAGCCTGCGCAGCTAGAGCCGCCTGCGCAGCTAGAGCCGCCTGCGCAGCTAGAGCCACGTCAGCCGCCTGCGCAGCTAGAGCCACGTCAGCCGCCTGCGCAGCTTGAGCCACGTCAGCCACCAGTGCAACCTGCACATCGTCAGCCACCTGCGCAACCTGCACCTCGTCAGCCACCTGCGCAACCTGCACCTCGTCAGCCGCCTACAGGGACTGAACCACGGCAGTTTTCTGCACCGCCTGGACATTATAATTTTGGGACTCATTTTTTTCACCCTGGACATTACTCACAGACTAAAAGTACATACTGTAATTCAAACAAATACAGTTTTTTACAATCACTTTGCTACTATTTTCAGAACCTTGATGTCATTTTTCACAACTCTAGACACAAAACTCACAACCATTTTTCAAAACTCTAACTCTTTTCTCAATTGCTTGGATACAATACACATAAAACTTGGATCATTTGTTCATTCAACCAAAATCACCTGTTCAATATGACACAACTTAACATCAAAGTACTACTATTTCAAAAGGCAATTCACACATCACATTTCAAATGAGTGTCTATTCATTTCCTTACAATGATCTAACTATCAATTGATACAACTGCTCAGAATGATAAGTAATGGTTGCATTACTCTTACAGTTTTTTACAATCACTTTGCTACTATTTTCAGAACCTTGATATCATTTTTCACAACTCTAGACACAAAACTCACAACCAATGATCAAAATGCACATTTTTCAAAACTCTAACTCTTCTCTCAATTGCTTGGATACAATACACATAAAACTTGGATCATTTGTTCATTCAACAAAAATCACCTTTTCAATATGACACAACTTAACATCAAAGTACTACTATTTCAAAAGGCAATTCACACATCACATTTCAAATAAGTGTCTATTTATTTTCTTACAATGATCTAACTATCAATCGATACAACTGCTCAAAATGATAAGTAACTGTTGCATTACTCTTAATAGTTGTATGGAAACAGACAAACAATCTTCCATGTATACTGAATATCATGAAAGTTTCAAGATAACGAGATTCATTGTAACCAATAAGCATGGAGCATGAACCAATTATCACTGTACTGTATAGATGCAGGCCCTTGTGTCACGGCTAGTCCGTGTCATGTTTTGTGTCTGTTCTATATTGTCATCACCTGGACACTTGTTAATTATCACATCATTCATTCCACCTGTGTGTCATTAGTCTTTGTGGATTTATACCCCTGTTTGTGCTATACTCACTTGCCGGATCATTGTCGCCATGTTTCTCCATCCTGTCTGTTCCTGATTATTCATTACCTGCCCGTTGTTTGATTCACGTGTTTGTTTTCTATGTTATTTATATTAAATGTTATCCTTTTATTTGAACTCTGCACTTGCGTCCTTACTCCCGTTCTCCGTGTCGTGACAGAATGATCCGGCCAGACTGGACGCAGCGGGTTCACGGAGGGCGGCTCCCCCAGGAGTTTCGTCGAGGGGGAGTAGTGACATCGGGGTTCATTTCCCATCAGCCCCGATGTCTCTTGGGGACCACCGTGAGCGATCGCTCGCTCCTGCGGGAGGAGGATCGGCCCAGGCGGTCCCCCAACGGTTGAGTCGTCGTCTACGGTCCCTCGGAGGACCACCATCCTGCTCGCAGGGAGATCCGGAACGGACCACGCCCGATCGTTTCCCCGGGGTGGCTACCGAGAGAGGGTCTCCGTTTCCGCGAGGGGATGGGAGATGACTTCCGGGGGCAGCTGATCGTCGGCGATTCCCAGGAGGGGGGTAATTCGTCTGCCTCGGTTCTCGGAGTGATCGCTCCGGTTCTCCTGGCACAGTCCGGCCTACCGTTCCTGTTGGTTTCATCCCGGCGGCTGCCGGCTTCGCCAGGGTCCCCAAGCCCTCCACCCCTCCCTTGGACTCTTGCTACCAGACTTTGTTTTTGTTTTGTGTTTATTTGAGTGTCTGGTAGCCACTCGTAGAGGGAGGGGTTATGTCACGGCTAGTCCGTGTCATGTTTTGTGTCTGTTCTATATTGTCATCACCTGGACACTTGTTAATTATCACATCATTCATTCCACCTGTGTGTCATTAGTCTTTGTGGATTTATACCCCTGTTTGTGCTATACTCACTTGCCGGATCATTGTCGCCATGTGTCTCCATCCTGTCTGTTCCTGATTATTCATTACCTGCCCGTTGTTTGATTCACGTGTTTGTTTTCTATGTTATTTATATTAAATGTTATCCTTTTATTTGAACTCTGCACTTGCGTCCTTACTCCCGTTCTCCGTGTCGTGACACCTTGTAATTGCTTGTCCAATTCTGCCAACTTGTTACTGATGATTGAGTGCAGATTGTGAAATGATGTGACCTATGTTGTGATTGTACTGTAGTGTTTTCATCAATACATTACAAACTTTGTTCAATGATTCCAATGTGTCTGTAGTATTCTCTCTACTACTGCAGTACTTTTACAGATATGTATTTGCTCTACATGTACCATAATGAAATCTGTATAACCAATTTTGTTCTACAATATTTAATGATTGTACAAACAATGACATAGTGAAACTATCAGTTGCTTGTGTGTGGGTGATCTATAGCAGGGCCGGAGTGGGACTCATTTTCAGCCCTGGAGTTTTAAGCCTTAGACCGGCCCATGGTAGTTTACGACTGACTATTAAAATAATATAATTAAATCAACCGTAGTATATAAGTCTGCAGTAGTGCACTGTTCTCTGCAGCCTTGCAAATTCATTGTATTTTTCAAATATATCATTTCCAATTTAGTCCAAATAGTGTAGCCTAAATAATTATGATTTTTGCCATATTTGTGCAGCCCTGCCATAAGACATTTTAATATTATTTAAGTAAACTTCTGAATTCGATTATTTAAAAACTACTGAAAGGGAACAAATGTGTTTGAGTGTTTCCTATTTCTAAAAAATGTGGGTCTTGAGATTACCTGTTGGGTTGATAAAGTTTGAAAACCCCTGATATCATATACAATAGCCTAAACAAGAATTATCAAGTATGCATTGAAAACAAATGGAAAAAAATCTGTTTTATAATTTTTTTGTAGTTATTAGATCATGTCTTTTGCCAAATAATGTAGGCTAAGGTAGACCTACATTGTGTCAACAAAAGAAAACATCATATGGAACTTACTTTTGAAAATTAGCATTTTTCAAATAAACTAATGAGTTTTGCATCAAATGGATTTTTGTTTCTCTTGCAATAAACAATGAATAATGACTATATAGACGATTCATTGTTCTGTGACTTGGATAAAAAATACGATTTGTATATCCTTTTCCTTAGAGGCCGTTCGAATGAAGATGTGCTCAAGTTTATTTTAAATATAGATGCGCGGCAAGCGCACTCAAATATAGACGCGTCTGAAACAAAACTCGCGTTCACAGGCGAGCGCTTTGAAAAGCATTAGAAAGCGGCACGTCCTGCGTTTTTCAAGCGTTTTAGATGTTATGAACCCTCGTGCATGAATTATTCCAATAAGTGGTCGGATTCGGGACACAATCAACTTGGAAATAAAGCAGCGAGGATATATCTCAACCGCAAATATGCGAATGGGGCTGCTGTGAGTTCTGGCAGCTTATAGGGACAGCAACCTTCAACCCGGTGGCATGACAACACCAGCCCGCATGACCCAAAAAAAACCAGACCGGTTCACCGGGAATCCTCCCCGTTCTCCCTATGGCCAATCCGGGCCTGATCTATAGTTATGTTTCAATCGTATTTCACAGTAAATTTGTGTTTTGAAACAATGATTGTGCAAGTGCAAGATGTCTTTAAAGATGTGAATGCACAATGCAATGTTTTGAACACTTGACAGCCTGTGTTACAAGTGATAACTGTTTTGAGTTTTGTATCTAAAGTTGTAAAAAATTACATCAATGTTCTGAAAATAGTAGCAAAGTGATTGTAAAAAAATTTAATTGAGAGGCTAATCCTGCCTCTCTCTAGCATCAGGCCACTCCCTGCCACCCTTCTCCTTCCACAAACCCGTCTTCCTTGTTCCATTTCCAAAATTAGTTTTTCTGAGCTCTACATATATATATATATATATATATCATATTTATATGAAAGGTAATATTTTATATATATGAAATATATATATGAAATTGGAATTTATATTTATATGAAATTGCAGTCAGCAGTGTTTGAAAGGCACAAGGCTGAAATCAATTCTGTTTTGAATGTAGGGTTCACAGTTTTGACAGCAGTGTGTTAGCATTTGAACAAAGTGCTGTAAATCCACAGTGTTGTGCAGGTTGTGGTTAAAGTCATGTGTTGTGCAGGTTGTGGTTAAAGTCATGGGATAAGTGTGTAGAGTATTGAAAACTGTGCTCAAGCAATAAAAACAAACTAGAGTTTGGTCCACATGAACTGCTGCTGTGCAGACTGTAGTTAGAGTTTTGCACATGTGACTCCAGTTGTGCCCACTGTCATTTAGCCATCGAAAAAAACTGTAAGATAGCATAAATATAGACTTTCAAACCTTATATTTCAACTATTCACTTTTTTAATGTACTTTTTCAATATGTAATGTTTAGGTACATTTATTTTTTATGAATGTTGAATTCATGTTCATGGTGTTATTGCAAATTCTCTATGTATGGTTCTATTTTCTGTTCATTTTAAGGGGCATTTCCATGTAAAATGGAAAGTCATGTCTGGTTTAATTTGATACTCGTCATTTATCATATTAATTGACTAAAATTCCTATAGTCGTGGTAAAACTGGTCTTTTTATAAGGGCAATATAATTTGCAGTAAAACCTTGCATTCTATTCTATAATGTTAACATGTGTTTTCCTTTTATCATTTAAAGCTGCTTTGAAACAAATTAAGTGAATTATGATTGTCATTTTCTTTTATATCACTGTCAAAAATAAAGGTACAAAGCTGTCACTGGGGCAGAACCCTTTAAAAAAGGTCATAATATGTATCATTTAGGTACAAACATGTATCTTTGAGCTGCCAATATGTACCTTGAAAGTACTAAAATGCACTCTTTGGGTACAAAGGTGTACCTTTTTAAAAGGGTACTGTCCCAGTGACAACTTTTTTACCTTTATTTCTGAGAGTGATTGATATTTGTTAATTTGTAATCATTTTAAATACCAAAATGTCAAATGTACAGTGTCAAAAAATTTAAACATAACCCTGCTTGATTTTTTACCACAAAAAGTAACATTCGCTAAAATCGTGGTATCAAAGAAATTAAAATATGTGCATTTTTATTTATAATTACTAATGGACTAGATATTTTAAAGTAACGGCTTGTTTTAGTCCAGATTCACTTATTTCAATGCTGTTACCCATTTTTTAAGTATTTAAAGATTTCGTTGTAAACATTTTAACTAAATGAAAATCAATTTATAAAACCCAAACACAACATATCAGTTGTTTGCCCTCTCAAGGTTCTGTCAGGGGCTTCTGATCTGTCAGGGGCTTCTGATGGTTACAGTTTTTTTCGATTGCTAAACGACATTGGGCACAACTGGAGTCACATGTGCAAAACTCTAACTACAGTCTGCACAGCAGCAGTTCATGTGGACCAAACTCTAGTTCGTTTTTCATTGCTTGAACAGAGTTTTTAAAACTCTACACACTTATCCCATGACTTTAACCACAACCTGCACAACACTGTGGATTTACAGCACTTTGTTCAAATGCTAACACACTGCTGTCAAAACTGTGAACCACACATTCAAAACAGAAATTATTTCAGCCTTGTGCCTTTCAAACACTGCTTACTGCAATTTCATATAAATATAAATTCCAATTTCATATATATATTGTAACAGGGTGTGCTTTAATAAAAGCGATGAGAAGGGGAATCCATGTGCAAAAGGTGTTTATTATGTAAAATCCCAATAAGGGCCAGCAAACAAATCCAAAGGGTAATCCACAAATCGTAATCCAGAATCAGGCAATTGTTCAGGGGCAGGCAGAGTACAATCCAAAATCCAAATAAACAGGCACAGGTCAAAAACAGGAACGGATACAGATAAACAGATTAAACAGATAACAGGCAGATATACAGACAGGTTAGGGCGATGTAATAATCAGCCAGGAACAGCTATACAGGAAGTGACTTATATACAAAACAGACAGGAAGTGTGAACTGAAACATGGCATGATGAATATCAAAATAAAAGTCTGAACAGAGCAGGATATCAAAATAAGTCCAAAATACAAAAATACACAGAACACAAGTAAACACAGAACAAAACCTTACAGAACCCCCCCTCTAAAGGGCGACTCCCGGAGCCCAACATTCAAATAATAAAGTCCAAATAGAGGGTGGGCGGGCGGGCCAGGATGGTCCCGGATCATGAGGCAGATGTGGGCCCGGGTCATGGGGCAGGCTGGGACCTGGGTCATGGGGCAGGCTGGGACCTGGGTCATGGGGCAGGCTGGGACCTGGGTCATGGGGCAGGCTGGGACCTGGGTCATGGGGCAGGCTGGGACCTGGGTCATGGGGCAGGCTGGGACCTGGGTCATGGGGCAGGCTGGGACCTGGGTCATGGGGCAGGCTTGGACCTGGGTCATGGGGCAGGCTTGGACCTGGGTCATGGGGCAGGCTTGGACCTGGGTCATGGGGCAGGAATAGGCCTGGATCATGGGGCAGGCTTGGACCTGGGTCATGGGGCAGGCTTGGACCAGGATCAAGGGGCAGACATGGAGCAGGATCAAGGGGCAGGCATGAAGCTAGATCATTGGGTAGGAATAGCCCTGGAACACAAGGAGAGGAAGGATCAGAGTCCACTTCGGTCTCCGCCTCGGCGTCCTCTGCCTCCTCTGCCTCCTTCCTGTGTCCGGGTACTACCCCCCCCCAAAAAAAAAACTTGGAAAAGCTTCCAAAGCCCAGGGTGGCGAAGTCCCAGGTGGTGGACCAGACAAATCAGATGAATCAGGTGAGCCAGGTGAATCAGATGAGCCAGGTGAGTCAGATAAGACAGGTGAGTCAGACGAATCAGATGGGACAGGTGAATCAGGCAGGACAGACGAATCAGATGAAGCGAGTGAGTCAGATGAATCAGGCGAGTCAGATGAATTAGATGATTCAGACAGGACAGGTGAATCAGGCGGGTCAGGCGAGTCAGGCAGGACAGACGAATCAGATGAGTCGGGCAGATCAGATGAGTCGGGCAGATCAGATGAGTCGGGCAGATCAGATGAGTCGGGCAGATCAGATGAGTCGGGCAGATCAGATGAGTCGGGCAGATCAGATGAGTCGGGCAGATCAGATGAGTCGGGCAGATCAGATGAGTCGGGCAGATCAGATGAGTCGGGCAGATCAGATGAGTCGGGCAGATCAGATGAGTCGGGCAGATCAGATGAGTCCAGGGGTTTGGGTTCAGGGCCTTGAGGAACATGGGAAATACCAGAGCAAACGGCAGACAAAACGCACCACAGGGCTATGGCAAATTCACATAGTCTATAGTCCAGGAGACATACCTCAGCGGTAGATTCAGGTATGGCGGCCATCTTCACGGCAGGTGCAGGGTGAATAATAGCTCTCCTAAGTGCAGGTGTGGTGGTGACGATGGCCCTCTGAAATACAGGTGCAGGAATGACGGTAGCTCTCTCGAGAACAGGTGCAGAAACAGGCAAGATGGTGGCAGTTTTCGGAACAGGCAGGATGGTGGTGGTTTTCTTGAAGACAGGTGCAGGTGCAGAGACAGGCAGGATGGCGGCCATTTTGGGAACAGGCAGGGTGGCGGCCATTTTAGGGACAGGCAGGATGGCGGCCATTTTGGGAGCAAGCATGGTGGCGGCCATTTTGTGATCAGGCATGATTTTAACAGGTTTGGGCAGAACGGGCAGAACATGGCTAGGTGTGTGGTGAATATTCCCTGGTTCATTATCCACCACACCCACAGTGAACGGAGAACCACACAACAGCAATGCAAAGTCAATATAACTCTCCAGGGACCAGGCAGACATATCACGTGGCATACATAAACGCAACCATTCATCCAATGCGTTGTAGAAAATTGGTTTTAAAGTGTCCTCATCATAATGTACTCGATTACTTAAATCCAAAAAGTCACTTACAAAATCCTCAATGGGCCGGTGGTTCTGACGGAGTGCAAGCAGTGCAAAAACAGGTTTCATGGTGCTGGTGGGAGATTACAAACCTTCGCTGGATTCCGGGTAAAGGCTGATTATTCTGTAACAGGGTGTGCTTTAATGAAAGCGATGAGAAGGGGAATCCATGTGCAAAAGGTGTTTATTATGTAAAATCCCAATAAGGGCCAGCAAACAAATCCAAAGGGTAATCCACAAATCGTAATCCAGAATCAGGCAATTGTTCAGGGGCAGGCAGAGTACAATCCAAAATCCAAATAAACAGGCACAGGTCAAAAACAGGAACGGATACAGATAAACAGATTAAACAGATAACAGGCAGATATACAGACAGGTTAGGGCGATTGTAATAATCAGCCAGGAACAGCTATACAGGAAGTGACTTATATACAAAACAGACAGGAAGTGTGAACTGAAACATGGCATGATGAATATCAAAATAAAAGTCTGAACAGAGCAGGATATCAAAATAAGTCCAAAATACAAAAATACACAGAACACAAGTAAACACAGAACAAAACCTTACATATATATATATTTCATATATATAAAAAATTACCTTTCATGTACTTTTAGTTTCTACCTTTTTTCTCATTACTGTAATTCCGTAAATTACTTCAGACTACTCAAGCAAACTGCTAATTTTCATTTACCTTAAAGATATTGATGTTCTAAAAAAATTAATAAATCATGTGATAATTCAATTATTAAATCATTCTTTGAAGAAAACATTACTTTGTATGAAGTCACTGAAATTGTTGAAACTGTAAAGATAAAAAGTTTGTAATTTGTGTATTGGTGTTTGATGTTAGTGTTTTTCCTCTCAGCAATCGAAAAAAAAACTGTAAAAACTTCCTTTCACTGAAAAAAAAAATTTAGTTTTAGGTTTTGCTTTGCACCTTATTCATGAGAAGAGCTATCAAGAGCTACATGAGACATTAACATCAAGACAGGTTTGTGAAACTATCATTTTTAGAAAAAAGTTCTATTGAGATTTATCCCAGCATTAAGAATACAGTAACAATATCATACACCTCTTCAGTGCGTATCTCACTTTATTGCAATGTTTCACTGTGTCTACTTCAAATATCTAGAGAGCAATCCACATATATTTTTTATGGGTCCCTGTTCCCCAAATAACCTCCATCCCAACAATTCACAAATGTGATTAACCAATCAGGTTCTCTATCAGGCCCCGCACTTCCGCCTATAACTGTCCTGTCATAAATCTCAACCAGTGGATCCCTGCTGGTGACTCGAACCAAGAACTGATGGCAGATGGCATAATGGGCATCTGGGGAAAGATTTAGGGATGCATTGCTTGAATTGTGAAGGGGGGGTTATAAAAACAACCTTTGCCAAAAAGCCATGATAATAACTGAAATGGCAATATGGTGATTATTCTCAGTTGTATATTCATCTGGAGCTGAAGAGAAACCGTTGTGACCCCACTCTTGAGCAGACATCTCTGTGGCTATTCATCAATGAGGGTCTGGCTTTGTCTGCCCTGCTCTTCTGTGACGGCCTGCCGCTGTGACGCGGATGAATGAGGCGTAAACAGGAGCGGTGTGCTAGAGTAAAGGCCTGACACGTCGTTATTCAGAGATGAGGGACAGGCGTGCCATCCGGCTGCTCTGAATCTCGGGAGCCGCATTGTTGTTGTTGCTGTGGATACTTCACAAATTAGAGCAAAATGCACTTGCTGTTCAGCAAATTTTCCTGCTTTTGTGAAATGCTGAAAAAGCTCTTTATGATACTGTGTAAAACAGAACAAATTATAGAGGTGTGGAGTCTTGGCCTGAAGTTTTTCAACACCTTTTTTGTTGTAATGACTAAAAGCAAACATGATAAAAAGGTTTTTAGCAAAATTGCAGTTTTATTTTAATTTACTTAGAATCATCTGAAAAAAAACCTCAAATACATTTTATACAATATGGTTGCATTTGTTAACATTCGTAAATGGATTAGCTAACATAAACTAACAATGAGTGTGTTTACATGCACAGAATAAGCGGATAACTTTTAAAAATCCGCTTATTTTAGAAACCTTGTCCTTATGTGTTTTCATGCAAATCAATAAACCGGCTATGCAGAAAACTGCCTTTACATGGGATTTAAAGATTTGTCAGGTTTTTCGAAGGCAGTGACGTCACCGCCTATCGTACATGTAGTCAATCAAAAAGCAAACAGGAAATCTTTCTTAAGCTATAATGTTGTATCTCTTCTCATGTCTACAGAACCTGTAAATGTAACATGCTGTGAGCTTGAGCATCTATTTTCACAGTTTCTCTGCCAACTGTTTTAGTCGAGCAGACTTCTATGCGTTACTTTCACTTACTTACACTAATTACTGAAATTAATCTTTCACACGCGGAGACATGCGCACAAGAACAAAACTGTGAGAAAGCCGGTTAAAATAACCCGGTTAAAATTGGGGTAATGAGCAGAAAACTACCTATGTCGGTTATGGGCTTTCCCTGATAAAAGGAAACCACTTTACGAGTTTACATGACTTCACACATTATCAGTTTGTTAAGCTTTTCAGATCAAAAGACTGTGCATGTAAACGCACTTAGTAAAGCAATATATTTTTTCTGTATTTTTCTTTGTTTATGTTGGTTAATGTGTTCTTGTTACAACTTTTGATTTAAAAAAAATATTTGTAAATGTTCAAAATTACAAATTAACATGAATGAAGGTTAATAAATGCTATAGAAGTATTGTTCATTGTTAGTTCATGTTAAAGCTGCAGTCTGCATTTTTTTATCATATTTACTGAAACCGTTTCTACCTCCACCTAGAGCCTGTTATTTGTTTGGCAAAAATCCCGGATCATCTGGTCCAATCAGCGCAGGCCGGTTCATCTGGTCCAGGGCCGTGTAAAATCTGCCTGTCAATCACAGTTCTTGCACACGCCACAGATCCACCCTCCCTCCTCGCGCGCGTTACAATACACACATGCATCAGCCTGAAGGTGTGTTGGATTGAACGCAGCTTGATGGCGGAAAAAACATTCACTAACAAACTTCCGATTCCTTGGTTAACAACCAAAGCTAGGAGAACAACCAAGGTAAAGAAAACAACCAATGAAACAAAGATAGAAAGTGACCGTGCCCGTATTAAGAATCAATATCGGACTGCACGCATTTGAAAGGTGAAGAGACCTATGAGATTGTAAAGGGTTCAAGCTGGATGCAGAGCTTGTCACATTTCTTTCCCACAGGTAATTGTGCTTTATCAACCATTGATTGTATTTCTGAGTGTTATGTAAGTCATCTAAGTATGCTTGCACACGCACTGACGAGGATGAGCTTGATGGGAAGTTGTTTGGTGGTAGTGTGGGAGGGGCATGAAAATTGTAGATATTCAAAATCATCTCAATCCTCCAGAGTTGCCGACTGTAGCTTTAAATAAAGCATTAACTAATTCTAACAAGTGCAGCCTTATTGAAATGTTTTACCCATGTTATTCACTGTCACTGTTGGGTTCCTGTTTGTGTGTTTTTGAGATTTTATTATTTCCTTGTCATGTTTTGTTTTATTTTACTTATTGCTACCTGTGTTCATTGTTTATTGTTTTATACCTGTCCTGCCTTGTTATGTTTAAAGTATTATTTCTAGTGTTTATGTTTGTATTTGAGTCTTGCCTGTTTCTCCCCGTGTTGATTTATTGTTACCGCCTAGTCATTTGTTACCTTATTGGTCACTCATTGTCTTCATGCTCCTCCCCTTGTTTGTTGTCATGGTGTTTTATTGTTCTGGTTCTCTCATTGGTTCATATTGTGTATATATTCACTTCCTGTTCACCCCGTTGTCACGGTCCATTGTGTTTGATGTTACGGTGTTTGTGCCCCAAGTTTTTCGTGTTTGCTTTGCTTACTTGTGTAAATAAATCATTTAACTGCACTTGGATCCGTTCTCTCCTCATTCGTGTGCACATCGTAGACACTTTCAAAAAAATGTTTTAGTACTTTGTGTCAACATTAATCACTTAAAGAATTACAAATCAAAATTAAAATAAGTATATCAATGCTTATATTTTGCAGAAGTAAAGCAAAACCGTCAATGACATTACTTCAGGACAATTAAGCCGCCCTCCCCCTTTGTTTTCTTGCCAATTGGACCCAATTACTTTGTGCAAAAAAATAAATATATGATTTATTAGTCATTAACTACTGCCTAATTTCTGATCATTATAGTCAAATGAAGTCAAAAAAATCTTTATTCACCATGATAGTATTTATTGTGTTCATCCAAAAGTCTCCTGTTTTAATTTAGTGACTGAGAGTCTCCGTCATCGCTTACTTTCATTATATGAGAACTGGGAGAAAATGTGTGTCAACTGTCATAAACAATAATTTTAAAATGCAACAATAATTTTTTTTTATTTGGCTCTAAAACCTTTATTGTTCTAAAAAATATATATTTTGTCATGTTTTACTTTTTCTTTTGTGCTTTAGTGAAATGTTACTTTTTCAACACATTGTTTTTTCACAACACTTAAAGTGTGTGTGGTGTGCTTTTTTATTGTATCATATTTCACTTGTGCTTGACAGATACAACTGGCACACTTTCTCCGGCTTCACAACTAACAAGAGTTGAAGGTCAATGTCAAAGCCATCAGTCAACAAGAAAAAAGCTATCAAACTAGAAGGATTATTAAGACAAGACCCGTTTTTCTAAGCACTGTCATTAAAAATGAGTATATGTTCAAAACAGCTTCTTTGCAAATGGATTTCTAATAAACCGGCTGCTTGGCTTCTTTATAAATTACAGTGACTTACCAAAATGTCTACAAAAGAACTATGGGACATATATTAGGCAGTATAATACATTACCTGCAAATGGTGCGTGAGAGAGGAACGGATCATCAGTACCTGTAACTAAAGCTCACTGGTCTATACAGTAACTGTAGCCAGACATGGGTTTTCACACCATAAAGCACATGCATTTTTTCTCTCTGCTTTCATTTGTTTTCATGGTTCATCTACAGAAGTAATGTACCCAATACTAGAACCTGTGCTGTGAAACAAATGTGTTATGCTATAAATATTTTATCAGAGCATGAAATGTTATTGCTAATGTTAAATGGGTTCATACTTGGAAGGTGCACATTGAAAACTAGTGATTTAAACAAAAAAATCAGTCTCATTAGTTTATTAATTACTATTGGTCCACTTTATTTACTCCATGTTGTAAACCATGCACATTCACATACAGCAAAACATATCACAAACTATTACCATTTGTATCTCAATATTCCAAACACATTTAAGGCTCTTTTGCAGTAAATGCCATCACAACCGTGAGCCAAGCCCTTCTGTTTACATCAATTATTGAGCAAGGCTTGGCGGGCGACTCGCTGTCCAATCCAGCTGCATCGGTTGACCTTTCACAAAAGCTCAGAGACGGCTCAAGTGTTAGGTCAAGCACAGATCACTTTCTCGTGCTATAAGGGAACACTTTCAAACCTGCCTGATAAATTTTTAATTCAGCTTTGTTCAATTAGTGTGTAATCAATCTTGGATTGTGTTTACTAAAATGTGAGACTCATTCACTGGATGTCAACTTTACTCTTGAAAGGGTCATATGAAATGTTCTCTAGGGAGACTTTAATTCCACAGTGTACATTTACCTTTACATTACAGACACAGACATGTTTGATTAATTTAATTCACTTTAATTCAAATTTATGTCTATAGTGCTTTCACAAGTTTGCACTGTTCCAAAGCAGCTTTGCAGTAACAATACAGACAATGGAGACTGTATTTTCCTGATTTTATTGATTTTTTTTATTGTTTGTAAGAGGAACACCTACATTAGCGTTACTAACTGAGAAATTCTGTAGGTTTGTAATCAGACTGTTGAATTTATAGTGCTACTTATACAAGTATGTGTATCTAGCCTAATCACCCGAGAATTTGTATGTATTTTACGAGGTAGTTAATTTGTATGAATTTGTAAAAAGTAATTTATACAAAAATGAACGATTATTATAAAAAACAACAAGACACACTAGCCCTAACTCCAATGTCACGGGGTGAAAGCAAATCGTACAAAATCAAACTAACTGGTGAATCCAGTTAGTCAATGATGTTGGGCTGTTTGAAGATTCTGTAAGATTGATTGCATAAGAATTTCAAAAAGGGTTTCATATTTCTTATAATAAACATACGTTTTTGTACGATTCACTTAATATGAATTCATATTAATTACCGGTAAAATACATACAAATTCCTTTGATATCTGGCTGAGAAGTCTCGACGCTTGATCTAAACCAATCTGATTTAATAGAAACATTGTAAAAGGCCAAATCATAAACATCGACCTGCTGTAAATGTACGACCACAAACTTGCTGACATCCATGTAATTAGATTAAACATTGCATATTAATTTGTCCAACAATAATAGACGGTATCAATGCTGTTTACAGCCATTTAAAATAGAATTAAACTGGGTGAGGGGGGCACTACTTGAGTATTTTAAGAAAAATTTCCAAGCATCTGTGCTTTATCTTGGGAAAAAATTTACTTTACTAAAAAATTTTCAATACATTCTAAAGCACAGAAGCATACTGTGTATTCCATTTATATTACATATTAAAGCAACACTATGTAGTTTTTTTACCTGTAAATAATGTCTCTAAAATTATTTTTTAAATTATTAAAGAACAACTTTTAACTGGACAAATTGTACCTTTGCTGCAACCTGAGCAGCCTCCTAGCTGCTACAAGCACACTCTGAAAGTGGCAGTGGAGGGTAGGAAACACAGCCCCGCCCCATCCCCCTGCCTGCAGAAGAGTGTCTGATACCAGGCACTGTTGCGCTTTTCAACCACATGGGGGAGCTGTAAGTCATTTTTACATGGAAACTACATAGTGTTGTTTTAAAATGGATTTAATACCTAATTACATACAAATTGTGTACTTTGACTTTTCTTGAGTAAAAGTACTTTTTACTTAAGTAAAAGTAAAAAAAACACACTAGATGTTTAATGTACTTGAATATTAAATATAAACCAAAAACCAAAATGTAGTGGAGTACAATTATGATAATATGCTTTGGAATGTATGTTTTCCAAAGAAAAACACTGATAAAATATGAACACTTAAAAATGTGTTCCCCTCTGGATGTAAAATTAGTAAGATGTTGTCTCATTGATTGCTACAGCAGTAAATCAACAGCTACACCCAGGATAAGTTTTTAATGTGCAAAACTATAATGGGTTTTTGAATTCATTGTTTAGCATCATCATGTGTCTTAAGCATGTTTTTAAATTGGCTGCACTGGAGTACGTATGGCATCTTTGACGGATCGTCCCACTGTCCAGCCGTCTGAATAGATGGGGCTATTTGTCTTGTGGTCCAGAGAGGGAGTTGAGGACACAGACGCTCATTTCTCACCGACAGCCAGATGTGATGAGGTCAGTGGTGGCCTTGTGATTCGCCTGCTGGGGTTAATGATGACTGGTGTGGAAAAGCTTAAAGCTAGATCGGCCTTGTATCGCTTCTGCAATTACACGTCTCTCGTTGTGAGAGGAGATCATTTGAAATTGAAAAGACCCTAATTCCAGCTTCTGGTGGTCTGTGAAGAAGGATGGCCGAGATCCACTAATATTTCAGCTGAGTGATTTCTGGCTGAATGTATAAATGAGGGGTTTCTAGCAGCCCCTCACATCATTAACATAGATTTGTTGCGCCTCACTGCTGTGCTTGTCTACAGGCAATTAGAGCACTTACTGTAACACCTGATATTTAGACTAACATATTGTGATCTCCTAATGCACTGTGCTGTTGAGAAGTATTTCTTTTGTGGTTAACAACTGAGTAACGTAAACTAAGGTGTATCTTACATATTTAGTTGTAATCTTGATATTTAAGGAATTTTAATAATACATTGTAAAAAAATGCATGTGAAATCTACAGTAATTAACTGTGTTCATGCACAGCAAATAACTGTAATAAAGTTCACAGTGGATTACAGTGCATTCAGTGTGAAATTACAGTAGTGTTTCAACACTGTAAAAATCACAGTAAAAAGGCATGTGCTGTAGAAAGTCACAGTGAATAAAATATCCTGCAGAGATTCACAGTAACCAACATTGTACTGTAAAGACTCACAGTAACCAACATTGTACTGTAAAGACTCACAGTAGGGGTGAGCAGGGGCAAAAGTACAATTTTTCAGAAAAACTTAATTTTAAAAGATAATGTTTTAGACAGATATATTTTTGCTGTGAGCAATAACTCACAAGTGTGGACTATGAATTCCAGGTGAAATTTGTAAACAAAACGACAAAATGCTTGTCCACAACAGCTGAGACCTATCAGACAGAAAATAAATATGGACACAGATGATGGCTTAGATAGGATCTGTTTTGCCACCTAAGAGTATTGTTGGTGATATTAAGAAAATATTTTTCTTGTTCGAACCTAACATAAGTGATTATGTTCTTAATTTATGAAAAACAATCTTAAATATTTTATTTTAGAGAAAATACATATGGTAGGCTAATAGATACTTTAAACAGTATTACACTGAAATCATCTTACTGGCCATATGCTGGTGAGACATACGCCCTCTGAATGGAGAGCAGTTACTGTCCTTTTTACAAGAGTTGGCTCATTTAAGGCATAGATCCTTTTTAAAGACGAGCCATCAATATTATTCATCAATTCTTATTGACCACCAATTAGCAATTTTACATTTTCAACTCTAACTTTGTTCACATATATGATACATAATCCATAGTCCATTGTTTGGAGTCAAGTTTTGGTGATTGACTGGAGTGCTAGGCGTATGTTTAAATTGGTAAACATCTGATAACTAGTCCACTCAAAGCTGATATTATTTCATACTTAAATGTCAATACAGGCACGTTTAATGTCAATTAAACCTAGGGTGGCCATTTGTGCCAGTTCCGCCGGACACGTCCCGAACATGTTTTCGGGTGCGTTCTCCGGAAGTCGTGTTGCTCGACCGCATACGTCATCGAGGTTCTCACATTTCAGTTAAAATGCATAAAAGAAATACATCTAAATTTTTTTTAAGACATACAATCATTGTAGTTTTATTCTTACCTTGAAATGTAACAGTTGCTTTTCTGAAATTGAACCCGTATGGCCACCCTTATTAAACAAGTGCTTCCCAATCCTGGTCCTCGAGGCCCCCCTGACAGAAGGTTTTAGATGTCTCCTTATTTAAAACACCTGATTCAACTTATCAGCCGATGTCACAGAGTGACTTTTAGGGCGGAACCAAAAAGTGAGAGGAGAGGTTCCGCCTGGACCGAGATTCTAAAACACCCAATGACTTCCTGGTTCTCCATGGCAACAAAACGAGGCTTTATTAGAAGCAGGTGACATCGTTTAGGGTGGCGATTCATGATTGGGCAATGCAACAAGGGAGAGACATATAAATAGGACATCCAAAGACACAGAAGGGGCGTTCGATTTTGGGCAAATTCACTTCCGCCTTGGGCAAAGCAGCAACACCAGCCTCTGAAGAGTCCGCAGGCCCCGTTGATCTGGCGACCGCTAGGAAGCGGGCGGAAAGAGTGCGGGGCTGGTCCGGATGAAAAGATGGAGTGGTTGTTGTTGCAAGGAAGTCGATGCGTTCATTTTTGTTCCATTGTTTCCTGTGGATGTTTGGAGCGGCCGTTGTGGCAGAGCGGTGTGTTTATGTGGCGAAGTGAATGATAAGGAACCGAAGAGAGGATCTGTTGGAGTAGAGAGAACAGAGAGGCGAGTCACTGAAACAGGTTTGGAGGAAAACGAACTATATTAAAGAGGTACATCCTTACCTGTGTGTGTGCATGTGCATTGAAGGCCATCGTGAAGCACAATCCTTGGCGGAGATTTCCTAAAGTCAAGCGACTTTGGAGAACCACGAGAAGAGGACGAACGTATACAGAGGAAGAGAGATAAATGTTACCTGACCGTGAGTACAAGTAGTTATTTACATTCACTGAGGCATTGGAAAAGAACAAACAGTAAACTGTCGTGTGGAGTGTGTTGTTGTGTAGTGGCCCCACCGTGGAGAACAAAGCCGGTGGGCGAGCCAGCAGGTTGCAGGACATCCGGACCACTGTGCGGGGACTCATGTCATCTACACAATCGCCTGTGGCAGCGATTGCAACGTCTCCCTCCCCAGTGAAGTACTTGACCCAGCGTGGAGGTATGGGCCTTATCTGACACTAAAGAGTGGAGTGCCATGGGTAAATGTGAATTATTGACGTGTGTGTGCACCTGAAGTATTTGCAGTGCTGTGCCGTGTCTCCTGTCGCCCGTACCACTCCTAGGTCGAGCCAGTCACTTTGAGTTGTGTCGTGAAGCTGCTGTGGGGTGATCACCATCGTGGACTTACCTTTCTACCACCCCCGCCTGCGTGTCCAGGCCCGAAGGAGATTGGTTGAGTACAATGATTGAAGTGCTGTGAAGGAGGTCATATTGAAAGTCATATTCACCTGAAGAGCTTGTAGATCCAGAATAGCAGACCCAGTGAACCGCAGAGCCACACTAGAGCCGAGCCAAGAGATATATGTACCCAGACGCCTTGTCGATTCAGAGCAGCACGCCCAGCAACCCCGCGGCAGAGCAGGTAGTTGCCTCGTACCCATACATCCACTAATTGTTGTTTTACTCTGCCTCCAGGAGAAGAGGAGCGTGCCACGGGTTCAAGAAACCAAGGGAAGGAGCTCAGTCCCCCTGTCTCCCTCCCCCTCTCAGTAGTGCCTTGGCCCCGGCACTTGCCCCCCCCCACCGTAAGAACCAGCTGGAGGACAGAAGAATTATTTTAGCTTCCCCTTTCCCACCATAGTTTTAAATAATTTAAATAAAGTTTGTTTTAACTTTCACTTACCTGTTTCATGTGTTTGGTCATTGGGGTGTTTTGGGGACCTCCTCGAGGTGGAACATACGGAGGGACCTTAGTGGTCCGCTCCGACTGGTAACACCTACTTCAAAAATGGTAAGCATGTCTCCCTAACAAGCTGATGAGTTGAATCAGGTGTTTTAAATAAGGAGATATCTAAAACCTTCTGTCAGGGGGGCCTCGAGGACCAGGATTGGGAAGCACTGAATTAAACAATTAATATGTTTAAGCATGCTGAATAGAATAAAAACATAAATTCTAACTTTTAGTAAATCTTGTAAATGTGTTTATTCATACTGTAGGATCCAGTAGATTACTAGCAATTACTAGCAAGTCGGGTTGCTCGGCCGCATACGTCATTGAGGTTTTCACATTTCAGTTAAAATACATTCAAAAATTAAGATTTATTTCTTTTAAGACATACAATCATTTTAGTTTCATTCTTACATTGAAATGTAACGGTTGCTTTTCTGAAATTAAACCCGAAATATTAAACCTTGATGACGTATGCAGTCGACCAACGCGACTTCCGGAGAACGAACCCGAAAACATGTTCGGGACATGTCCGGCGGGATTGGCACGAATGGCCACCCTAATTTGGGCTTACCTGTCCAGTTACGTTTTATGGACTTTGGATATCACTTTCTTGGATTGTATATACACGGTGGAAACTTTAGCACATTTGGACTTTTAACACGCTTGGACTTTTAGATTGTTTTAGATTTGTTTTTTGTTTTCCCTTCTTTTAAAAGTCTTGAGTTTTTAAATAAGTGTAACTCAACCTTTAAGGCTGACCATTACAACTTTATTTTAATATTGATGAATGTTTACAGAAAATAACTTACCAATCAAATGCTGTAGGGAAAACCACAATAAACTATATATTAAAAATATATAATCTCTGGTTAGTTACTTGTCAATGACTGCCAGTAAACTACTGTGGAAAAAACCACAGTAGTTACCTGGCAGCCATTGACAATAGTACCTTACTGTAGAAAAGAAATCACAGTTGTTAACTGGCAGCCATTGACAAGTAACTTACTGTGGAAAATAAATCACAGTAGTTAACTGGCAGCCATTGACAAGTAACTTACTATAGAAAATAACACAGTAGTTAACTGGCAGCCATTGACAAATAACTTACTATAGAAAAAAAACACAGTAGTTAACTGGAAGCCATTGACAAGTAACTTACTGTGCTTTTTCCTAAAGTAAGTTACTTGTCAATTGCTGCCAGGTAATTACTGTGAATTTCACAATATGTTTTTTACAGTGTACTGTGGAAAAAAAATCACAGTAGTTAACTGGCAGCCATTGACAGGTAACTTACTGTACAGAAAAATCACAGTAGTTAACTTGCAGCCATTGACAAGTAACTTACTGTACAGAAAAATCACAGTAGTTAACTGGCAGCCATTGACAAGTAACTTACTGTACGGAAAAAGAGATTGCGAATTGCAATCAACATCAATTTGGACAAACGTGTCGTATTCTGAGACAACGTAGGGATGAAACGTGCTCTGTAGAACGATTTGGCCGTTTAGGGCTACTGTAGAAACATGATGGTGACTTCTCAATAACATTTAACAGGATCAAACATGTACTTTCACTTTTTTGTATCATTAAAATTATGTTTTTAGTAAGTTAAAAATACAAGTGATGTAAATTTAACAGTAAGCAACAATTCCCTGCATGAATCTTCATGATTGATATTTCATTTAAATAAATATGTTTTCTCTTATATTCCTTACCAGTTAGTAGGGGTGTAAAAATACATCAATATGGTTCGATACATAAGCTATTTTTTACAATACGATGCATCGATCACAAGCATAAAATAACGATATGAGGTACCATTATTTTGAAACTCTCCGCGTTCTCATTCTGTGATGCAACTTCCATTTCCGCCAAAGCGCACATTTTCATTGGTGGGGAAAACTGATACTAGCCGCTTTTGCACTATCGGGCCTGTGCGAGCCAGGGCTTCAAACGGGCCTCACGGAGCCAATAGCCTCAGACCTCCAGCTGTGTATCCAAAATCACAACGTGTTTGCATTGTCAAGCCAATAGCGCCGCAGCGCTTCAGAAAACCCCGCCCTTAATACGCCTACCTGGATGTAACGTCACACAACTTCGCCTGTTTTACCGTGAGGAAGTCACTTCAATCTGACAGGAGACGGGAGTGAGATTGCATCATCATACAACAAACATAATGAAAATAACTGAGGCGGCTGTTTGCAAGGTGAAAGCCAAGATGAGAAGATAGAGATGTTTGCTCCATCCGCAGTGTTACTCTTTAAGTTTATGTTGGCTGCACACGAACAATCTCACGACGAGACAATATCAGATCAATAAGCAATAGTAAACTTTATGAAGTAGGATAATTACAAATAAAGCGTTCATCTACCTAATGTGCCATTATACTATATACACAATATTTTAAAGAATATAAAGAGTCCTAATAAAGAGTCCTAATTTTACATTTATGTAAAATAATCTTATTTTAAAATACAGGTATGCACGTGTGTCTAAATATGTAACGTTAAGTTTGTAATTATAGTTCTATGGCGATGTAAACATACTTACACATTATAAGAGGTGTGATATCTTTAATCATGAAAACGTTAATAGTTGAGCATCACATGAAACACAAGGTAACTGTCTAATAGCTATTTCAATAATGTGTCAATCAATAAATACTTGTCTATAAAGAACTGCCTCGAATAGCTGAATAGGACTGAAAATCACTTTACTTGCATCTCAAAAATCAAAACGTTTGAGAAATCATTAGAAAATTTACTCGTTAAGAATCAACTCTGAATATACACAAGTATTTAAAAAGCTATGTTACAGTGGTTAAGTTAATGATGGTTATATTTACCATTTTGTTGCATCTTACCATTTCTGTGTTTCAGATGTGATCCTTATTAAGCAATCATTTTCAATAAACTGACAAGCAGATGTAGTAATAATAGCGCAGTACTTTATTTACATATGAAGTTTATATCAGTGCACAAACAGTGTATTTAAAGACATCTCCTCCGGACGGATTTCAACATCCATGGCTCCTGTCGTCTCATCATCATCATCTTCGTTTCATCTCCTGCTCTTGCATCTGTTGCTGTGTCCTCTCTCATATACAAAATAAAAACTCCTGGATGACAAACTGAAAGCTGATGTTGGCATTTTTCTGTAAAACGGACACAAAAGAATAAAGCAGCACATGTGACGTTTTCTATAAAGGGTTTGTAAATACACATACTAGTATACCCACATATAAAGTTTGCTACATTCATATAAGAGTTAAATTAATCTCCAAAATACCAGAAAGCATGGCTATGACTAACATAATAAAACCATGGTTACTTTTTCTAAGGGCTGACTAAAAAATTCAACAGAGATGACAATATAACACAAAAAACACAATAAACACCCATGTAAGACACTTATGCAATCGTTATTTGTATTGTATTTTAAGTGTTTTGTATGCAAACGTTATGTAGCATGTTAACTCACCGACTGTAGATACCATCGTGACTCGAGTGATCGCTTCTTTAATACATGGACGATGAAATGATGATCCAACACACATCTTTAATTTCTCAGCACTGTTGAACTTTAACCCCCAGTGGTCCAAAAACGCGGGGACGCATTTTGACGTGTTTTCTCCTTATCATAGCAGAATCAACTTAAAATACTCCATCATTAATAATCATCACTTACGTGTTTGACATCATTTGAAACTCTGAAGGGTCCTCTTTAATTAGTGTACATTCACAATACCAAGAGATCTTTGTGTTTTTGTCAAATAAAGAAAATAAACAGGGTGCGCATTCAGACATTTCTGTCTCCTCCAGCTGTCTCTCAAATCACGTTACAAATATTAGTTGAAACTCTGCGAATACTGGTCACACAAACATGATACACATATCCAAAGAAAGCCTGAAATGTCTACTTATAAACAAGCTAATTATAATCAAAAACAAATATTTCCTGTTTATATAATCTGCATTGAAGTAAAGAGAGTACCGTTTTTCCTGGCTGAGCTCATTATCTCTAATTCGGTCACGCCCACGGGCTGTTGACATGGTAATGAAGAGACGAGCAGTTCCAACAATAATAAACAAAGCGTAAAGTTTTATCAGATTTAAAGACTTTACCGCATGTTTGGATTATAAACTTTATACACACACGTGAGGAATATCTTCATTTATGTCTGGACATTGAGGAAGAGAAGCGTTTATCTTTAACGTTACCTAAGAAGAAGAACAATGGAAGACGCAGCAATGGAGGAGGATATATTCCTGAAGAAACTGTAAGTCATTTGTCTTCATTTATATTTGGTATCATGTAATATGTTATGGCTTGTGCAGTTCAGCCTACATAAGCAACCTCAGCAGACTGCACGCTTCGGATTGAAAAACTTTCGCATTGTTTACAAACGAGTACGCGCGTGATCACGTAATGGCGGATTTCATTGTTACATGCTGTACAGTGCTAGACACAGTTATTCACTTTCGTATCCTTCATGGCAACTTTGAGTAATGTTGCACTGCTGTATCTTTTAAGTGTGTGATGTAATATGATTCCATGTTTACATGCTTATTTACAAACGAGTACGCGCGTGATCACGTAATGGCGGATTTCATTGTTACATGCTGTACAGTGTTAGACACAGTTATTCACTTTCATATCCTTCATGGCAACTTTGAGTAATGCTGCACTGGGGGATCTGCTGTAATATGATATTGTTTACATGCAACGCATTCCATACATTGCGCTTTACACGCGACACCGTTTTATTATGTGCTCCGCGTTGTTTACACAGAGACGCGAGCTCGCGCACACAGACGCCACGTGCGATGTGTTTTTAAAGTTCATACTCGCTTACAGAAACGCGTTTAAAACAGAAGCTAGACGATAAGAGGATGGGCATCTGAAAACAGCTTTTTTATATAACTAATCATTGCAGATGTTTATCTAATATACTAATTTAGTTTATGTACATGATAGTTTATCTGAATGTAGTGCTATCATTTACCCATCAGTTATGTATGTAAGGGTATTTCTGTGGACAATTTATGCTAACAGCTGTTCATAACTCTCTTACAGGTCTGCATCCCTCTCATCAGTACAAAACTATGAAGTGGAAAAACATATTCACACTTTTTGGGCATAAAGTTATATGGTAACATTAGCCACATGAAGTTTACAGCTCTGTTGTTTATCAGTTTTTTATACAAGTTAAGTTTTTGAATAGGGTTCTAGTATGGGTTTTGTGGACTTATATCAGTGACTTAAAATTTTTGCTTTTTTAAAAACCATGCATAAACCTTTTTCTCTCAAAAATACAAACATGTACATACATGTAGCTCATATGATATTTTAGCCCAGTTTGTGCTGAACACAGTGGTATGAGACACTTGCCATTATTATGTTTTAAAGCAACTGAAAAAAGACCAAATGTAAGAGCATGTCAGAACCTCTGACAGTGTCCCAAAATGATCGGACCCCAGAGGGTTAAAGACTTTGTTCTGTGCCTGAAACTTTATAAACTCATCCCGAACCGGTAGCGGTGTGCAACGGGTCCTTAGCATGGTGAGTTCGGCATTGTAACTCGTCTTTGTTTTTTACATATGCAGATCATTTTCTACAGTCCGAAGTACAAACATAGCAGGCATCTTCCGTTAAACAGTAAATTACTGGTGATCCCAATTATTTTTAAAGTTTTAAATCTGCAGACAGATGGATGCGCATCTTGCCAGAGACTCAGATAAACTCCGCCTTTGACCTTTACCACTCCCCTAGCCCCGAGAAGCCCGCTCTGGCCCAAGGTATTCGACGGGCCAGAAAAGCCGGGCCTTAAGCCCCAACGAAGCACCAGTGAAGCACGATCATGCCCCGGAAGTTACAATGCAAACGCGACAGGCCTCGGCAGGCACTGGCACGCCCGCTTGAAGCCCGATAGTGCAAACACGGCTGTTGTTTCTTATCATAATGAACTCTCTGATTTAGGGGTGACCTGAAGATTCACGTTCATATGGGAAGAATCCATTGCGAAGCAGTTGTCTCTTTGTTTCTGCAGTTAAAAATGAAAGTTGGCAATTCTGGCTATACTTTAGTTATTTAAAAAATGTCTTTCTTTTATTTTATTTATAAATCACTCAAGCACCTTTAAATTCCTCCACGACTAATGACAAGGGTAGCTGGAGCTGGCCTGACCTCATTTAAAGCCGCAAGGATGTAAAGCTAGGGGGTATTCCCAACCATCTTCTAAGGTGCTTGTTGAACTTCCTCTCCATTTCTTCAACTGTTGATAGGAGCACCTCATATACAGTGGGATCAGGACATCTTGGTAAATCCAGCACTTGTATTTTCCAGGCAGGCCAGACTTGTCAATCTTCTTCAGCCACTCTTCAACTTGTTTTCCGGTGCTGGAGATGCTGTTCTTGTCTTACAGGGAATCATCATACCACTTTCAAGGCATCTAATTGGGTTCCCCTGGATGTTTGGGATCACTTCCCCTTAAACAAGTAGCCTTCCAGTTGTTTTGCCATTTTGAATTACCAGGCTTCTTGATTTCTTGGAAAAACATCTTTGCCCAAGTGGCCATGCAATCCAGTTCGGCCAGGACCCATCTTTCCTGTATGTGGATTGGCGTTATCATGGTAAGATCATCCATGAATGCCCTGATTGCTGGCTGTTGACATCCAGCTGCGGTCTTGGGCCCCATTGATTTTGTACTCACTAGAGATGATCAGATTTATTCTCATGATGAACAAGATGATAGAAAATGTGCATCCTGTCACTATCCCATTCTCCACCAGCTGCCACTTTGTTGTAAACCTGGCAGACTGGAATCATAACTTGATATCTCTCAGGTAACTTGTGATCATACCCTGGATGTTATGCAGGATGTGGTAGTAATCCAAAGCAACTTGGATCAAGTTAAGGGGAATAGACCCGTATGCATTCGCAATTTCAAGCCAGACTGTTAGGCTGCCCTTCTTCTCCTTTGCTTCTTGGATGAGTTGGCTGAGGACCCCTGTATGCTTCAAGCATTCAGAGAACCCCTTTACACCACCCTTCTGGATAGAGGTGTTAAGTTATCCATTCTGGTTCATGTAAGTGCACATTCTCTTCGCAAGCACAGCAAAGAAAATCTTTCCCTCCACATTAAGAAGGGATATAGTTCGGAGCTGGCTGACTTGTGTTGCTCCCTGGTCTTTCGGCACAAAGCACCATTCCACCCTTCTCCACCTTGTTGAAATGGTTCCCTTGGACCAAATTACCTGCATAAGCTTCCACAGCCTTCGGAGCAGCTTAGGTCATTTTTGCATACTTTGTATGGTGTATCATTTAGAACTAGGGCAAAAGATGATCTTGCGTGCTTAACAACCTCTTGAACCTCTCTCCATGATGGACACTCTGTACTGAGGGATGTGGTAGGTGGGCCGGTAGTAAGCCCAAGATTTTCGTCCAGGGCCTCATCTCCTGTAGGGACACTGAATCCCTCCTCAACTGACTGCTCCACCTCCTCTTTGGAACTTGTTAGAGTCCCAAACCTCAACTTGGTGAAGTGGTAGGGGTCCTTTATTAACTGGGCTCTCTCTTCTGTTGTTCGCTGATTCTGCTTGAACCACTCCAAGCACTTTATCCAGATCTCTAACCTTGACCACTCCTTCTCATCACTCATTTTGGGCCATCTAATTCCTTCCTTCATTGGCCAGGGTGGGCTTTCTGGATTGGCATTTGAAGCTCTCCTTGTGTGGTCTTGGGGGGTTGTTGGCACTGAACGATCATTAGGTCTAAGATTTGCTTCCTGCCTAGGGTTCATGTGATGTGCATGCATCATCCTTGTCCACACATGGACCTGCTCTGATGTTTTTTGAGATCTCTTACACCTTTGCAGATCCTTTGCAGATACAACTACATTTCACTTCCGATGCCCCAGTCAATGTGGTTTGTAAGAGCCTTCTCTGCGTCTGTGTCACTGTCCTTGTCATTGCCATTCTATCTGTCCTAGTGAGCCTCTCATCCCCTGCCCCTCTCGGGAGAATCTGGGGGTATTGCTCATTTGTCAGTTCTGTAGCTTGCTTGGTGCCCTCTTGCAAGTCCCACAACAAGGGTTGCTGGCCCCTGTTACCCCACCAGTCTTTCCTGTAGGTCAGCTGTTTCTCCCGCCTCACCGACCTTCTTTGGTTGCCATCCAGACTTTCCTGGAAGTCACAGGTTGCCCAGAAAGTTCAGTTATATAATACATCTGTGATGCTACTGTACATCCATTTCAAATGGATAAAGCCATGCTCTGGAGGTGAGGTCTGGAGGTTATTTTTTGGGTTTAGTTATCAAAAATGTTTTTCTTTGTGTGATATTCTGTACATTGTGGCTTTAAAATGTTATGAGGAATCCTTTAACAAATGTTTAAAACGCCTTTTATTTTAAATTAAAAATATATAAAAATGCATTGTCAGTTTCATTTTCGTTCATCACTTGAAAGGCACTTTTGATTAATTCATCAGAAAGTTGTTTCTGTGTGCTGCTTGTGAAAGAAAATAAAAGGAACTTCGATGCTGTGTCAGAGCTGACGCTATGGGGAACGCCTACAGCGTGACGGCGTCTGAGTATGTATATCAAATTCGACCAATGGTTGGGCATGACGTCATAGATGGAAGCCAGAGAGCATAAATACGGCAGAAAGGAACGCCCACTTTATCTTTTTAAGCCTCAGCGGCTATCTATGTGTGTGTGTGTATCAAGAGTGTTTGAATAGCTCAAACTGTGTGACTGAATAGTTTAACTGTGTGGCTGATAATGAAGGAAAATAAGAAATCAGAAAGTTTAGGAGCTGAGCATGCTCACGCCGCTCTTGAGGGAGTGGTGTGATGTGTGTTCATTATGATAACTAACCTTTCAAAATGCTCTGTTGTTCCTCCTCTGGGTGTGGAAGCCTGCGTTGCAGCTACTTCCCCTCATTGAGAGGGACGTGATCTCGTGTATTCTCCCCTCGAGGGGGTTGATATATTCGAGTACAGGGTAGTGAGGACAGCTATCCTCCCTCTGGCATGTAATGATTTAATCAAGCTCAGTATACAAGCTGCATGTGTTGAAGTTTAATCCGAATGGCCGGAAGAGCATCCGCACGATAAGCTGCCAGACCCCTTTCAACATGCTAAAACTCAGCCACACACCACTCCGGCTGTGTGTCGTTGTTTTGATGAGTCAAGACAATGATCGCGTTTCTCGCGGCTTAAGTCCTGCATCCCCTGAGGTGGTGTAGTGTACTTTGACCGTGAAAGCTCTGCCTCGGTAGGGTTTGGAAGCACGCATTACGGTCACTTCCAACCTGAACGGGAGCCCTATGCAATGTTTTACCTCTGAGGAGATATATGTTGTAAACACAGCCCTTCTCTTCACCGACCAGTTCAAAGATCTGCGTCCACTAAGGCGGTGTGCACTTATCCTTGCTGCCGGGAGGGACTCGAGAGCCCGCATGCTGGTTTCTCCCGTCCCCAATCGGTAGCCCGTGCTTCACTGTTTGACTGTGTCAGACAATGTTCGCGTGACTCGCGGTTCGAGGCCCGCCTCAACCGGTCTATTAAATGAGAAGTTTATCGAGGTTGTTTCCCGTAACTGCTAGTTTTAATATGTATGAACCAGCAGATAATAAAGAAACTATATCATCCAGCAAATTAGATGAGAGATTTCTAACAAAATGAGTGCAATCTCAACACCAGAGGCTTCCTTTCTTTCCTGATCTCCATTATTATGCAAGTCATGGAAAAGACCATTCTCTGACCATGTTTACACAAGCACTTCAGCTAGCTTTTAAACATAATATGCTATATTTAGAGAATGTTTTTATGTTGCCATGAGTGGCTTCATCCCTAAAGCCTCCAACATTCTCAATATTTGTGTATAAGGCCCTATCAGGGTATGCCCTCCGGGGGAGTGTGGGTTTTATCCGCCATTCACGGGTCCCACACCTCTCGGTGCCCTCCTGTATTAACTGTGAACACTCTGCCTCTCGTAGTACAGAGCACAGTAAATCAGCTTCCCTTGGTAAAAATTATAATAGCATGGAAAAACATTCCAAACATATCTCAATGGGTGTTATGCACAAAAAATTAGGCTACATCCCTAATTTTAGAGCAGGAATTGGAATTCCTTTTATTCAAAGGCTACACATTACTGTCAGAAAATTATGGTTCATGATGTTGACAGTCACTCACATTAATCTCAAATCAGATCCGAGGACTGGTTTTTGTTAATGGATTTTTCCTGCTCACAGAATCTCAGGTTTGCCTTTGGGGGCATGGCATACCAATATCAGCCTTCCCTTCAGCCTAGCTCTATCCCTTCACACATTTACAAAATGTGTAAATGCTGCCCTGGTGCCATTGCATCTTTAGGGCATTTGCATACTATTTATATTGACGATTGGCTAATATTAGCACAGTCAGCACAGATGACAGCACAACATCGAGATGTTGTGCTTGCACATCTAGATACCTAGCGTTGAGACTGAACACCAAGAAAAGTATGTAAGTCCCAACACAGGTGATCACATTTTGGGGATAATATGGAACTCAACGATGATGCACGCACAGATGTCTCCTGCTTGTGTCCTGTCTATTTTTCACATAACTGAATGAGTTGAAGCTAGGTCAATCGCACACCAAGTGGTGGTTTTAAAATCAGGGTTTTTCCTCGAGGGGCAACCCTTTATGCATGTTCAGGGTTATGCGCACATGTCTTTGTACTCTAGAATATGTAAAGATTTTGGGTTTCTGTCTCAAGGCCCGAGGTGAGGTGTGGTCTGTCGCTGCATGACATTAATGACAGATACATCTCTCTTAAGCTGAGGATCAGCTATGGAAGGCCAATAGGGAAAAAATGTCCAATCAGCTAAAACGCTAGGAAAAGTGTGCTTCTCCAGTACAGAGGACCTCTTTTCTGGGTGTAGTATGGATTTCTACGATAGCAGGCATGGTTGTCTCCTGCTCGTATAGAATCCATCCTTTAACCATGGGGTTCCTTGAGGGGCAACCCGTTTCTCATGATCAAGGTCACACGCAGATGCTTTGTGCCTTAGTATTATGGAAGAAACAATGGTTCCTTTCGGCCAGTGTTGGCCTTTTTACCATGTTCAGGGTTACGCACGCATGTCTTCGTGCCCTAAGAATATGAAAAAATGCTGGGTTTCTGTCTAAAGGCCCGGGGTTAGGTGTGATCTGTCGTATGACATTAATGACAGATGCATCTCTGTTAAGCTGAGGATTGGCTATGGAAAGCCAGAAGGACAAAAATGTCCAATCAGCTAAACGCCAGGAAAAGTGTGCTTCTCCGGTACAGAGGACCTCTTTTCTGGGCATGGTATGGATTTCAACGACTGCAGGCACGGTTGTCTCCTGCTCGTATAGAATCCATCATTTAACCATGGGGTTCCCTGAGCTGCAACCCGTTTTGCATAATCAAGGTCACACGCAAATGCTTTGTGCCTTAGTATTATGGAAGAAACCACGGTTGGTTTCTCAAAGAGGCCAGTGTTGGCTTTTTCACATGTTCAGGGTTACGCGCATATGTCTTTGTGCCCTAAGAATATGGGGAAAAAATGTGGGTATTTGTTTATAGGCCCGAAGTTAGGTGTGGTCTGTCGCCGCATAACATTAATGACCGACGAATCTCTTTCTAGCTGGGATCAGTTCTGGAAAGCCAAAAGGGCCAAAAATGTCCCATCAACTAAACGTGGAGCAGACGTTCTGTTGAGGCAGGCGTTGAGCTTGGGGAATGAAGACTCCACCCACACTTGAGCAAATTTGGCTCAGGTTCAGCCAAGCGAAAGCTGACCTGTTTGCAATTCAGGAGAATTCCCATTGTACTCTTTGGTTTTCTCTCTTTCACCCAGTTCCAGTCCGACTGGTTGCCATGACACAGGAAGAGTCTGAGGGCCTCCGGTGTGATTTTCCCTAATTGCTCAGCTCCCGGTAGTTCTGGAGAGGGTCCGGCAGCACAGGCACAGCTGTTGCTTGTAGCCCTGTGTTGGCTGACCCGAGTGTGGTTTTCGAACCTGGTCTCCCTCCTAGACGGCTCCCCATTTCAGGGGCCGATCTGGAGGGATCGGTAGTCTCAGGCAAGGGGCACTGTGTTTTACCCCTGCTTAGAGTTTTTGGGTCTGGCCTCTGAGGAGGACAGACTCATAGAAACGGGTCTCTCAACTGAGGTTGTGCAGACTATTTTACTTCCAGAGCTCCCTCCACCAGGAAATTATACGCATTTGAAGAAAGACTTTAATTACGTGGTGCCAAGAGCACTTATATGACCCAGTTAACTGCCCCTTGGTACAGTTCTGGAGTTTTTATAGGAGCAGTTTGCAGCAGGGTTCCCTCTTTTGACGATTAAGGCTTATGGAGGCTTATGGAGGCTGAGGCCTGCGAGTCCTTTTAGGATCCCTGTGTGGGATCTGTCTGTGGTCCTGGAGGACTTATCAGGGGCACCATTTGAGTCATTGATACCATTTCAGAAAGTTTCTTACTCTGGAAACTATATTTCTTCTAGCTATTACCTCCATTTAGAGGGTAGGAATTTTATTGGCTCTTTCTGCTTCACTCACTTGCCTCGGGTTCGCTCCAGGCATGGTGAAGGCTTTCTACCCTAGACCTGTTTGAGTCGTGACTCACTCAGATCTGTAACCCGGATCTTTAAATTAACTTATGAGTCGCGAGTCTCTAATGTCATTAACCCGGAACAGTTGAGTCCTACTACAATTCAATGTAAAACCATAAACAGCGTCACCACACACACAAACCTCTTTCAACATTATTGATGAGACTTCGCTCGCTCTACAGATCCACTCGTAACTGGCTGATCTGCGCGAGAACTGACCCGAGATTCTCACTCAGAGCCGGAAACAATGCAAACTCGAGAGACCGGCGGATCCGCGCGAGCCGCGAACTGACCTTGGATTCTCACTCAGAGCCGTAAACATTGCGTACTCGAGAGACCTGCGAATCTGCTCTGACTCGAGAATCTCTCAACTCGTAACCAGCTGATGCGCGCGATCTGTCTCTCTGGCTCTGTGGGCTACATAAGCAGGACACAGTTTTTTTCTATATTGTTATGCTATTATTACTAGACCTATTTTTTTTAAATGGTCGACCATACACACCAAACCTAAAACTTATAAGGCACTTGTAGTCTGGCGGATTGGGTATAACGTTCCCCATAGCGTTAGCTCTGACGCAGCGTCGAAGTTCCCTCGACAGGGAACGTTTCAGGTTACGTATGTAACTCTTTTTCCCTGAAAAGGGAATGAGACGCTGCGTCTTCCTGGCCATACTTCCGGCGTGCCTGAATACCCGCTTCGGCTTATGCGAGATAAAGTGGGCGTTCCTTTCTGCCGTATTTATGCTCTCTGGCTTCCGTCTATGACGTCACGCCCAACCATTGGTCGAATTTGATATACATACTCAGACGCCGTAACGCTGTAGGTGTTCCCCATAGCGTCAGCTCTGACGCAGCGTCTCGTTCCCTTCTCAGGGAACAAGGGTTACATACGTAACCTGAGACGTTATCAATTTTATGACTATCTGGTCTGGTCCCCTCCAACCCATGCACACACATACAGATGATTTGACTATCAGTCAACTATAAGCAAGATTCGACAATTCTGATTCAAATATGTAAATCCTCAGTCAGGGACACCCCTAGTCCGATTTACACCCCTACCAGTTAGGTACATTAGGGTGTTTATGTTACCTTTTGTTTTGATTAATTAATATGTATGTCGTTGTTTCATTTCACATTTCACACATATTGGAAAAAATCTACGGAAAAGCTGTTTGTGGTTAATTTTGATTCAGCATGTGGCTGTCAATTTTACCACCTGTGTTATGGTTGTTAAGTACATGTTATTAAAGGGATAGTTCACCCGAAAATGAATATTTGTCGTTTTTTCACTTACCCTCGGGCCATTCAATATGTTGGTGAAATTTTTCTTCAGTAGAGCAAAAAAAGAAGATATTTTACAAAAACCACAGTGGTTCATGTAATGCAAGTAAACGGTTTCCGCCACTTTGAAAGTTGAAAAAGCAGATATATCCAATACAAAAGTAATCCCCACATCTTCTGGTTGACATATTTGGTCTTGTGAAGCAAAGGAAACATTTATAACAAATATAATGTTATAAATAACAAATGTAATGTTATTTTACAACATTATTAGGTTTAATGCAGAGCCGCTGCTAAACATGAGCACAATCTTCTTCTTGTGGTGTTTGGTTGGCAAACCAGTCTCTTAGCACCACCTACAGAGCGGAAGGGTAAAGATCACTTCTTAGATATAAGCCCTTTTCACACAGTTTTTGAAAAATACATGGAAAATGCGCCCGGGATTGTTTGGTTTTTGGTTCATTCGCACTACCAATGATGAGTACGTGCGTGCATTCACACACATAAAGTAAAGATACCGTAAAGACAAGTGACATATTTAAAGTCTTTTACTTGCACTGAAAAAAATATTTTTTTAAGGTAAGTGGTTGCAATAAATTTATTTAAGCTACATTTAAACAAAAAAGATTAGGAAAGTAAAATAAAATAAAAACTTTTGTTTAAATGTAGCTTGAATAAATTGATTGCAACCACTTACCTTAAGAAAATTTAGTAAATTGCATGAATATTTTTTTCAGTGTGGTCGGTTTTATCCACAGCGTCTAAAGGTTGCCTTATCCTAAATTTCTCTCTCAATAAACCACACGCTCGCATTTCTGTTTATTACAAGATCATAAGGAACACGTGATGCATGGGGGCTCGTTCATTATCAATGTATGGAAGGCACCAACAAAATACTTTCATTTTTGTTTGACAGAAGAAAGTAAGTGAAATGAGTTTAAAAATAATGAGCTAATGAAGACAGTTTTAAATGATTCTTACAATGTTGTTTTTCTTAAGAACTGACAGATTAGAACTGAGAGAAACCTCATTATTTTTCAGGGATTCATCTAAAGAGAAAATACTTACACATCTCTGTCCTTGCACCTGCAGTATCCTAAATAATTTAAGAACAATAAATCTCATGTTATCTCCTTCTGTGTCTCCATTGGTCACATTAATGGGTGTCCTTGCATGAGACACTTGTGCATGACAGAGCAAAGGAACAGATTCTTGCTCCGTCTGTCAAGTTTCTTCAAATTGGTCCTTGAGTGATACATACAATGGAAAAAAAGATTTTACCCCTCTTTAAAGATATACAATTCAACTGGTCATTTTAATCATCAAGCACCACTATAACATTAATTGTCTACATAAAATGAAAAAATCTTGGAATATTTGCTATGATTTTTTAAATTGATTGAAATAAAACTACCATATAAATATTTTTTTTAACTTTGAGGTTTGAATATAATAATTTTTTAATATATCTTCACACAACACATTAATAGTAAATACATATTTTCCAACGATTTATTATGCAAAACATATTTGTCAACCAAATGACTACATATGAAAACAGATTTTATTTTTACACCCAGTCTTTAAAAATATATGGGAAGCATTTTCTCCTGACTTTCAAAAGTTGATTTTTAGACTTAACATTTATTTGCGTAGCTATTCTAACTATTCACAATTATATGTGTAGTTGCATTTGTTATTTGCATTTGGCATTGTTTATCCCTGCTGACTGCGACCCTATCATAATCAACACAGAACTCATTTTTTGGTCGCAACCCACCAGTTAAGAACCACTGGTTTGGAAAATCCCATTTCTCAAATAAAGACTAATATTTAGTGCTATTTCACCAACTTCAGTTATCTTACGTAACACATGAGCACAATATCTCTCCCAGTTTTAATTTAAGATTAGTTAAAAAATAAAGTTAATGCTATGAGGATAATTATTATGGCAGAACATGCATCCTACAGCAAACCGCAAATAATTATCTTGATATATGATCCTTGGAGATCTTTCATTTCGCTAATTCAATTTCACACACAATTGCAATTGGTCTCTCGCACACAAAACAGCAGCAGGCATGCTGAAAATAGATACCGCAAAACTATTTAACGCATTGAGTTTTTTCTTCATTTTTTAATATCATATTCTTAACTCATTTTCTGTCTCAGTGGCCATGAACATCACACACCCAGTTAAAGATTCCTCCCTTTACAGAGGAATGCAAACCTCTTTCGAACATTTAAAGCCATCTTATTCGCTCGCCATGTGCTTATTTGTTCCTGTCAGTAATACAATATCTCCATGTTAGTGGCAATAAAGAGAGACGAAATAGGCTCAACAGATTTTAACAAGGCATTAGTGGGTCTATAGGGACTGTTCACACAGAAGTCCATTACTTAGCCACTGGGTCATATATCTGTCCTGCAGATGGCTTTTCCTTTTATGCGTCACCTGACACCATTGCTTCCACCATCCTGCTTTTCAACCGCTAGTATTGCGGTAAAAACTTCTGAAATATACCATACAATGACATAATGCAGCAGGTCTATTATAATCTAGACAGCCTAATAAAACTATGAATGTGTGTAAATAATAAGAAAAGTTTGCTTGCTCATACTTAGGAACGCAGGCTGCTTTCAAAAATCTTATTTCTAAATCCAAACTTTGACATGTTTTTTGTCTTGCACTATTTGAGCAACAGACAAAAATGACTCAGTAGCTCAAACCATCCAGCGCGTAAAGAAGAGGCTTCTTTTCTAAGTAGTTAAGCCTAGGATTAGTATACGATTATCATCAGGTAGACAACTAAATGATGGAAACATATGCTGACAGTAAATGAGAGGTGAGTCATTTTTACAGTTTAAAATAGAAATTGTTTCAATATATAATCACATGATAACAAACAAGATTGAGCTTTTCAATCAATGTGCAATATTTACAAAAAAAAATAAATATGTTAATTTATTATAAATGTGATGAAAACCAGAATGGATATAAAGATTTTGTTGGCAGAATAATGCAGTCATTATGAACTTCATTGAGCATCATGTCCATGCAAAGGCAGCTCAAATGAACTCTATCACTTTGATCAAAGTGATAAAATCATATTTCCTTTATCTCAAGATATTTCACTTGCTTTCCCTGATCAGTACTGTATCTAGCAGTTATATGGCAATCTGCAGTGCGGTTATAAGAACGATCCAATCACATAAGGTCAGAGACATAAAAAACAATTTTGATTTTGGGGGTTTGGGGCACACAGTCCTGCGCCCCAAGGCGGATCCAAAACCAGCCAATTAGAGCTCAGCCTCAGGTCACGTTTTATCCTTTTTACTGACCTACATACACACTCGTTTGGGGTGTGCCCCAGACAAACAAACATGACACACAGACACACACAACAAACTTGATTTTTTAATATAAATTATAACATGACTAACAGTAAAATAGTACAACTAAATGATTTTATTTTATTTTGTATTCATTTGCACTATATATTTAACTTTTTGGTAACATGTTAAAGTCGTTTTTTCTCTGGGCAACTTTGGGGGGTGGCGCCGCAACTGTATGTGACCCTGTCTGTGAAATCCAGGCTAAGGTTTCATAATCTTATGATGAAATGAGCAACGTCAAAGTTTGATTTTAATCTTTGACATGACCTTACTCAGTCAATATTAAATATATTGTGATTATATTTTCACAGAATGTGATTTACATCATCTAGGATGATTCAGTAAAAAATTATTTAAATAAGTACATTTTAAATACAGGCAGGGTCACATATTTATACAAAAAAGTATATAATATTTAATATATAGTGCTACTCTGTATATTTTACAGATTTAAAAGTACTGTGACAATATCTTTATTTGGATAAACATTCAAACTCAACAGTGACATTGACGAGTCATTTCAACTGAATGGTCTGGCATGCCGTAGGCAATAGAAAGGTTGTGTATTAGACTGCAGAACTGGGCTTGTATGAAGAGCAGGGCATCCTGGGATATAACAGGGGCCATGCAATAAAGTCATCCAGTGCCCCCACTTGTTTGCCAAATTAGGATATATTGTCACTTTAAATTCCCTCAAAGACTTTCCTCCATTATTTGAGGGAACCATTTGGGTTGTCGGCTGAGGAAACATTCTTTGTTCTTCTTTAAGATAAAAGGCACTTAATTACTTCCATTAATTAAGTTCGTCCTTGAGGATTTTCACTCACTTAATTGTAAATGTCTCTGGTGGAATATTTCCCTCTTATTAAAGTTTAAGTGCTAGAATACATCTAATCTTCCTGTTATATATGACCATCAGATGAACAGCATTTATGGCATAAAAAGATTGGAAGTAAACAATGAAAGCTTTTAGATAGAAATAAATGGGCAGAGCATTTTTCAGAGGGTTTTTAAACTGCTCTACACTGCTTAAAGTACATAAAAGATTCTGTTAATAATTTTTTATTATATAAGCTAAAATGCTAACTAAATCATATTTTTTCTAGGTGAATAAACTTGTGGTTAGGCACCATGCATTATGATTTATCTTGGTTAAACAGTCCTGGAATTTTCCTGTAGGAAGTTACAGGGTCATTACATTAATACTTAAAATTTGAAACGGTGTTGGACAGTAATTGATAAAACAAGCAAATAGAGATCACTACAAAGTCCAAACTTTTTAATAAATATGAAACAAATGCACCTTTTACAGCACTATGGATATTTATGAATTTGACTGAAGCTTTTATTTAAAGTAACTTACAAATGCATTAAGGTAAACATTTTAATTAGTATATGTGTTTCCTGGGTTCAAACCCATGACCTTTACGCTGCTAACGCAATGCACTACCATTGAGCAATACAGGAGCACAGGAGACATCTCCAAACACTCCAGAACAAATGTCCTCAGTTTGCCATTCAGCACCAGTGTTCCTTCAAAAACCCTGTCACCAGACGTTTTATTCAGTAGACGTCTCTGCACAACATGCTGATCTAAACACTTCTGTCTTGAAGTTGCCTAAAGATATTTATGTGGACCTCTGCCTCACTCAATTATGGATGTCATGCAAATGAGATGCTTTTGCGTTGGTCTTTGCACCTAAAGCTGTGTAAATATCCAGAACAAACCTTTTCATGTTCACCAGAAAGAAACTCCAAATATTTAAACCTAAAGTGAATGCATGCATCTGAATATGTACCAGTAGGGGATCCATCTTGTGGCCCGAAAGAAGAATTTGTGACATTATTGGCAGGATGACATGAAAAGAATACACAAATCAGAGGTTGTCAAGTGACAGGAGGGGGGGGGGGGGGGGGGGGTCTTGCCATTGTGAACGAGAATACGC
Source organism: Misgurnus anguillicaudatus (assembly GCF_027580225.2). Taxonomy (NCBI): domain Eukaryota; kingdom Metazoa; phylum Chordata; class Actinopteri; order Cypriniformes; family Cobitidae; genus Misgurnus; species Misgurnus anguillicaudatus. Next base: position 12,792,112 of record NC_073348.2, read on the forward strand.
TGGAACAGAGCCATGTTCTCATTTAAATGTTATTTGACTTTCCCATGGTCTCTAAGATCCAGGCTATCTAATAAAGAGAGACAGTTTGACCGACAATAGAAAACTGCAGGGTTTTCAGATTATGGGCTGCATCTGCCTAAAAATCTGCACCCCCCCAAAAAAAAAAAAAACTACACAAACACTGACTGAGAGAAAAATGCTTTACAGAAAGACAGATTCTAACCACAAGACAGATGTCTAACCACAAAAAATCTAATTTATTTCTGTCACTTTTGTTTTATTTTAAGATACTAATGGATTACAATTTCATGAACCAAATATTCCTGTGATGTGTTTATATATTTCTTGAATGACTTTCTGTACTTTTTATGACAACATAGAAGGCCATATGTTGTGTTCATGTGACTCTATCTCCCTCTTGTGGTTGTGATGTTACAACAAGCAGAACTCAGCTGCCTTGCATTAAGATTTGGTGTATAAATACATGATTGCATACTATATCTACACTGTAATTTTTTTTTTTTACGAACAATTACTTTACATTTTTTACAGTGGTTTACCATTATTGAAAATTATCATTAAAACACTGTAAAATTACAAACATTATCTGTCAATTAACAGCTCGACTGTTATTTTAAGTATTATGTAATTAAAGACAAAATACAGAAAAACTACGTTTTTATACAAGAAAATACTATATTATTTATACAGTATTTTTTCAGTTTTCTTAAATTACATACAAATTCATGTAAATTCATGATAAAAATCTGTAATAAAATTTTTGGTTTGTCATATTTAAAGTACATGACCATACTAACATATTATGTAATTAATGACAAATTACAGTAATGCTTATATTTATACAGAAAATGTACTGTACTGTACTGTAAATTTAATTTAAAACACTGTAAAATTACAAACATTATCTGTCAATTAACAGCTCAACTGTTACTTTAAGTATTATGTAATTAACGACAAAATACAGAAAATCTAAGTTTTTATACAGGAAAATACTATATTTTTATACAGTATTTTTCCACTTTCTTAAATTACCTACAAAGTTTAGTGCAGGGGTCTCCAACCTTTTTATGAGCAAGGGCTACCACAATGGATAAAACAATCTGGAGGGCTACTTTTTGATATAGTCTACTTAAAACTTTTTTGTTTTACTTGTTTATTTTATTTTATTTTATTTGACTTGTTTATATGTTTTAGTATTGTTTAAAATTTTAACATACGTAAACCAAGCCAAGCTAATATAAAAAAAATATGTAATGAATAAATATTACAGTTGAGACTATTAATAGAATGTGCTTTGGCGGGCACCTCACAGACTCCACGTTGGTGACCCCTGGTTTAGTGAAATTACAATAATAATAATGTGTAATTAAATATGTTGCTCATTATATTAAAGATTTAGAGCCATACTACAAATTTAATATATGTACTTGTCATTTTAAATGAAATATTATTAGTTTTACATTTAAGTGTATTTTTACATTTAAAGTCTGTAATTCTGGATACAAATTTAGCTTACTTTTATCACTGCATTAAACAATGCATTGTCTCTTGCAGCTTTGCTCTCCACATTGAAACTTTCAGTCATGTTGTGATGTCACTGAGAGTTAAAGCACATACATTCCAAGAAAGCTGACTAAAAGTAAATTGAATACAGATAAAGCCAGGAAAGCTTTGCAATAGTCCAAACAGAATTCAGTCAGGCAAGAATGAAAAGAGCAGCAACACGTTTGAAAGTTTCAACCTTGCAGCTGAAACTTTTTGCCATTAAATGGTTTAAAGTGGACCTAAGTGTTCACAATAATGAGGCAATGCCTCAGAAAAGAGAATAACACAAATAAAAGTGAAGTAACAATTTATTGTTAAACATTTTTGTTAAAGCCCCACTGTGTAGGATCTACTCCCATCTAACGGTAAAATTCTATATAACAACCAACTGAATATTACTTTCTAGCCCCCCCCCCCATTCGGAACGCGTTTTAACTAGTACGGTGGCCCTGTCATGCCAAGGTTAACATGGCTTCCAGTAGCTAAAGCAAAAGCAATGAAAAAAATGAACAATTTGCAATGTCCTTTGCCTGTGATCCGTCAAAGCACACAGATTTATGTTAAACATGTAAAAAGTCTGATTGTCATGATATGTCCGCTTAAAATCACATACAAAAAGCAACCATAAACGTAGCTTAGACACTTTTTCATTGACGCGAGGAAAATTATCACAGGGGCTGTTACACTTGGTATTAAGATGTGTTTTCGTCGATCAGATCACAAGTGGAGGAGAGAGACACATTATGTTTACACTTGGTGTTTAAATCCGTCTCTTTTTGTCCATATTTGACTGCTTCTCTCCAGATTACGGAGGAGATGGTCTGTGGACGAGTCCCTCTCCTGTCATTTAATCATGAGTTGGAGTAATGACAGGTTTAATTGGACGCGAAACTAATATTATGTCAGAGTCCAATGCTTATGTTTTAAGTAAACGTTAACGTTACATGTCCGTGTATATGTAAGAGCTTTCTCTGATATTGGTGAAATAAGATTGCACAACTTTCACACGCTTGTAAAATGAAACGAAAGACGCGCAGATCAGACGCTTTTATCAATGAAAGGCTAAAAACAGCGCTGAACACCGTGTGTTTGTGCTAGAGGTCAGAAAAGATGAAAAACATTTATCTCAGTACCTCAGATTACATAAATGGGCAGAGAGACGGCGTGTGGCTGTTCGAACACATTAAACCACATGCGTGTGTCACAGGTCGGAGGGGACCCGAGATAGCTAAAGGGTCACGCCCCTTCCTAGTTTCCACCTCGAGGAGGTTCCCAAAGCCACCCCAATGACCAGACAAAACGGGTATACTACGTTTAAAACACAACTTTATTAAATATTTAAAAGCAAGAGGGGAAAGGGGAAGGGCAGTTTAAAACAGACTTCTTCTTCTCGTCTCCAGGGTTACTGCGAATGTGGAGCGGGGGCTAGGACTCCTTTCCAGGGCTTCCTTTTATCCGTGGCACCCTCCGCTTCTCCTGGAGGCAGAACAGGGAGAACACAATTAGTGGCTTGGTCCAGTACTTTTCACTACTTGCCTATTACTTTCGCCTCTCTCTCTCTCTCGCCCTTAGGTTCTCACGGGTGGCCTTCACTACACACTTCCCGGCCAGCAAGGACGAGGCAGTGAGGAGGGGGGTTTTCCACGATCCACAGAGGTGAATCCTGCCACACGGCAGGGACAACTTACTTTCCCCTCGGGGTCATGCTGCAACAGAGGTAAAGTTAGCGACACGAAGGTAAATATTTCCCAGGACTGGGGCCTGTCGTTCTCTTCAGAGTGATTTCTGGAGCAGAGGTAATGTACACGCCACAGAGGTAAGTTATTCACACTACTGAGACTTTTCGTTCTTCTTCAGGGAATGCTGTAAGCAAAGGTAGGTTATGCACGACAAAGGTAAGTTACTCACAAGACTGGGGCTTTTCGTTCTCTTCAGGGCGATTACTGGAGCAGAGGTAATGTACACGCCACAGAGGTAAGTTATTCACACTACTGAGACTTTTCGTTCTTCTTCAGGGTAATGCTGCAAGCAAAGGTAGGTTATGCACCACAACGGTAAGTTACTCACAAGACTGGGGCTTTTCATTCTCTTCAGGGCGATTACTGGAGCAGAGGTAAAGTACACGCCACAGAGGTAAGTTATTCACACTACTGAGACTTTTCGTTCTTCTTCAGGGTAATACTGTAAGCAAAGGTAGGTTATGTACCACACAGGTAAGTTACTCACAAGATTTAGCTCACCCAACGCTCCTCCGGGCAGTGGACTTTCACAGTGACAGTTGTGCACCGTGTACCTTCACCCGATGGGCCTCCAGGTGACAAGGGTACTTCCCAGTCTACCTGGGCTGCTTGGGTGTCGTGGGGACGTTGGGTCAGGCTGCGCGGAGCCGAACGCTTCCCTGGCTCCCCCTCCTTTCCGGTTTCAGGGGTCCTGAGCTGGGGCGAACCCTCGACGAGGCTCCGCACACGGATGGTTCTTCTATGCAGATCTGTTCACAATAATGACCCTTGGTCCATACGATACACATCAACCACTATTCACTCTGATCTCCAGCTAAGCTTCACCACTGCCTGCTCTCGGGATCGGCGCGGGCTCTCGCTAGCACACAGGGAATCCAAATTTAGTTGCCTTCTCTCATGTGATCCAGGCCTCAACGTGCTGTTACCTCTTCACGATTTGGACCGGGCCAAATCACAGCAAGCTTTAGTGTACACACACAATGAAAGTCACAACTCACCCACAGCACTCTGCACACACTTCACGTGAATTATGGACTTGGCCAGCTAGACTCAGACCCCTCGTGAGGCTGGTTGGGCGTTGTTCTCGTCACAGGGAAAGAAAATGGCACGTAGTGATACTTGACGGACCCCTATATGCTACTCGTTACACTCTCGGCTCACCCACGTTTCTCTCGCCCGTGGGGCCAGAACTCTGCTGGTTAGACTCACAACACAGGTTAGATGTATATACCCGTTAGCAATTTTCTCAGTGTGTTACATTCGGTTACTCACATATATTGAGGATGCTTTACCGGCTGGTCCCCTCACTCGTGCTTCAACAGTTCATCCACAGCTCACCCACGTTTCCTTCCGTAGTGGGGCCGGAACTCTTCAACCCACTCACAACACACGCCAGGTAACTCGTCTTCTGAATATTTCGTATCAATACATTTACTGCTACTCACGCTTCGTTGTTGACACACTGCCGGTCTTCTCTTCCTATCCCAGCTCTTCCGTTGTCCTCGATCTTCAGAAGCGCCAGCTCTGGTAAGTAATCCTCAAAACGTTTGCATTGAGTCAACACATCCATATGCCAATATATATATATATAAGTTCCTTGTATTCAGCCCAGTCAAAAGTAAATCGCCAAATATTTCCTTCACCCAGTCACCTTCAACCTCTTTCCTTCAATTGAGAACGCGAACAGGCTTCCGTTGTCTTCCCCAAGGGATCGGTGTGGACCAAACACACACAAGTCTGCACAGCAGCAACAAAGCACACAGTTTGCGTTTCCAAAGCTCCTTTTGTACTCTGCTCCTCCTCCTCAATGTCCTATCAGCAATCGCTGTCTTTATTACCCGCACCTGCACTCAATACGGCCTGATTTGCTCTTCGGGGAAACATCGTTGGGCGGAACCTATCTTCCCTACTTTTGGTTCCTCCCCCACAAAGACGTCACTCCGTGACACGTGTTTACACTAACTGCATAACCATGCTATAGTTAGCCAAGGAACTATAAAACTTCAAGTTTACAACATAGACTGTATAGATGTAAACGAATATGCTGAATTACCTGTGGTGAAGATAGAAAGTAGCAACTTCAGTGTCCATTGAGCCCCATCTTGGAAAACTAACTCCAATATTGACTTTGGTCTTGATGTTTTTCCTGTCGCATTGTCGTTTAAAATCCCCGTTTCGCTTCCTTGGCTACTTGTTTTAATGTCCTCGAGAATATGTCTTCAACAGGCTTTCAAATCAAAGCATTAGATTGCAGGTTTATCACGCCGTGTGGCTGTTGTAAAATCATAAGGATTCAGTCTACGCAGGTCGCATATCCGAGCTGCATACGTCATCAAGCCTGGTTTATTTAAATTAACTGAGCATTACATTCGCAAGTCATAAGCATATTACATCAATTTACAATTAACTAAGAATAATTGTCAGCTTTATAATTGTTAATATTCTGAAATAAGACTTGATGACGTATACCGCCTACACATGCAACCTCCGGAGGCTTCAGCTAGTGGCCAGCGTGAGTGTAGTCTGAAAGCGCGAAAGGTGGAGCTTGAATTTCAGGAATGTCCCTCGTCTGCGAATGTATTTCAAAGATGAAGGCACAACATGGATTCAGCCAGAGAACGATTCGATGGTATGTATTTTAAATAGCAGATTCTACACTTACGAGAATACTTTGATTAGTGGGGTGGAAGTAATTACACATGAATGAGCACATACTTTTGAAAGAAAACATGTTTTTTTGCTAAGAATTAACTAAAAAAAGTACACACTGGAGCTTTAAAGCCTTGACAGCGAAAATAAAGCATTCTTATATTAATTTCTTCTGGATATAAATGGTTACTTCACACAAAAATGTAAAATGCTGTCATCATTTACTTGCCCTCAAGTTGTTTCAAAACTGTACAAGTTTCTTTTCTCTGCTGAACACAATAGATGATGTTCTGAATAATGTTGGTAACTAGACAGCTGATAGGTTCAGCAGAAGGGTGAGTAAATGATGACAGCATTTTAAATTTTTGGGTGAACACACAGGTAGATCAAATGAACACAAACAAAAAATAAATATAGCTCTCATGCCATTAACACTCACTCCTGGTCAAACTAGGGAACATCAAGGAGCATCAAGAAACATTGCATTGTCTATAACATCCATACTGTTTACATCTCAGAGCCTCAGGTACATTACAAGAACATCTGTAAGAAGACAGAAGAACTATAAGATTAATTATACAACTATTTTAGAAACGTGACAGAATTATAAGTCATTCTCTAAAATATAAAGCAAATTATGTCACTTATAAAAAATAAAGAGATACCATGACCACCTTTCAGTGTGTATTTGCCCTCAAAACTAACAAAAGATATGATTTGGGACTGACTTATGTACAAATTTATCTGATGATTGTGTCGTTTTGTGAGGAGGTCATACCATTTACTCTGTCCACTCAAAATTTGCAATTTTGGAAATGAGGCTCAACACTCTCGGGTTGATGGCGTACTGGCGTCCCTTTTCTTTGCGTGTGACTTTGGTCCCTTGATCAGGGTTAATTTTGAAGATGCATCTGTTGGAACAAATAATTTTTCCATTAACTCCATGGGGTCCAAAAATCATTAAGAATCATACACTTACGTGTTTGACATAATTTGAAACAGTGAAGGGTCTTCCTTCATTTGTGTAAATTAACATTAACACCAAATCTTTGTGTTTTGTCAAATAAAGAAAATAAACAGGGTGCGCATTCAGACATTTCTGTCTCCGCCAGCTGTCTCTCAAAACACGTTACAAAAATCTATTGAAACTCAGCAATTACTCGTCACACCAACATGATACACATATCCAAAGAAAGCCTGAAATGTCTACTTTTGAACAAGCTAATTATAATCAAAAACAAATATTGCCTGTTTATATAATCTGCATTGAAGTAAAGAGAGTACAGTTTTTCCTGGCTGAGCTCATTATCTCTTATGCGGTCACGCCCACAGGCGGTACCCGCTGTTCACATGGTAATGAACAGACAAACAGTTCAAACAATAACAAACAAAGCATAAAGTTTGATCAGATTTAAAGACTTTACCGCATGTTTGGATGATAAACTTTATACACACACGTGAGGAAGATCTTCATTTATGTCTGGACATTGAGGAAGAGAAGCGTTTATCTTTAACGTTACCTACACTGTCAAAAATAAAGGTACAAAGCTGTCACTGGGGCAGTACACTTTTAAAAAAAGTCTTAATATGTACCATTTAGGTATAAATATGTGTTTTTGAACTGCCAATATGTACCTTTGAAGTACTAATATGCACTTTTTGGGTACAAAGGTGTACCTTTTTGAAAGGGTACTGTCCCAGTGACAACATTTGTACCTTTATTCCTGAGAGTGTAGAAGAAGAACATTGGAAGACACACTGGATGAGGATATATTACTGAAGTAACTGTAAGTCATTTATCCTCATTTATATTTGCTATCATGTAATATGCTTATGGTTTGTGCAGTTCAGCCTACATAAGCGACCTCAGCAGACTGCATGCTTCGGATTGAAAAACTTTCACATTGTTTACAAACAAGGACACGTGAAATCACGTAATGGCGGATAACTGTTACATGCTGTACATTGTTAAAGACAGTAATTCACTTTCGTATCCTTCATGGCATCTTTCAGTAAGGCTGCACTGCAGGATCTTTTAAGTGTGTGTTGTAATATGATTCCATACACTGTTTACATTGCGCTTTACACGCGACATCATTTTTTATGAGCGCCGCATTGTTTACATGGAGACGCGAGTACTCACGCACATGGACGCCATATGTGATGCATTTTTAAAATTCATATGCACTTACAGAAATGCATTAAAACGTTAAAAACCAAAGCTAGACGACCAGTCGATGGGCATCTGAAAACAGTCGCCTGAAACAGCTTTTTATATTATTATTATTTATCTGAATGTAGTGCTATCAGTGATATTTACCCATCAGTTATGTATGTAAGCTTATGCGGTACTTCTGTGGACAATTTATGCTAACAGCTGTTTATAACTCTCTTACAGGTCTGCATCCCTCTCATCAACTATGAAGTGGAAAAACATTCACACTTTTTGGACATATAGTTATATGGTAACATGAGCCACATGAAGTTTACAGCATTGTTGTGTATCAGTTTCTTTGTTTTTACAAGTTAAGTTTTTGAAAAGGGTTTGTTTCCAAATAAACTGAAAATGTCCCACTGACCTTCATTTCTATTTTGATTATATTGTTACCTTCTTAATAAACCTCAAACAAACATGTATACATTTGTCCTTACATTCTTTACTGTAGTTCCCAAAATTCCTGCCTCATTATGCAGCTCATTATGCGATTCTTTTGTTGCTCAGCTGTCAATCAATCCTTCTCGCATACGGCCCCTCTAAACAAAAACTGTCTTACAATTTCTAAATCAATAAATTGTTTTATGTGAATGAGTAGGGAGAATGATATTCACATCATTTTAAAGAAAAAACTCTAGACTACTAGATTCTGTTTAGAAAAGTCTTGTTAAAACGTGTTTAGTATGGATTTGTAGACTTATATCAGTGACTTTTTGCTTTTTAAAAAACCACGCATAAACATTTTTCTCTCAAAAATACAAACATGTACATACATGTAGCTCACATAATATTGTGGCCCAGATTGAGCTGAACGCAGTGTTATGACATGTAAAAACATGTCACAACCTCTGAAAGTGTCCCAAAATGGTCAGACCCCAGAGGATTAAGTGTAAAGCATTCAGACTGATAACTAATACTATGGTGTCAATTATGACCCAAAAGTCGCACACACGAAAACTGCTAGCGAGAGATAAGAATCACAGGTGTGAAGACACCAGTCATTGTCCCACCCCAGATTCTTTAAAATCATTCAGATCGAGCGAGCACGTGTTGTGCAGCTGAGAGCATCGTGAATAGTGTTCTGTGCGCTCTTATCTCTTGCTCGCACGTTTTCGTGCACGCGACTTGGGTCTGAATTAAAGCCATAAAATACTAACCAAAAAATTCAGTAAAACAGCACTTTTGAACACAGTGTACAATTTAAGTTTTATTAAAGCTGCATATGGTGACTTCAGTCTACTATTTTTTTGCGGCTATTTAGTATTATAAAACTGCCTGCAGAGGGCGCCAATACCCTTTAATTTTTGTTGTTACACGCCACAGAATGAACAGTTACTTTTTTCATTTTGGCCAAACATTTAACTCCAATGTCCACTTAATCTTTTGGCAACTTCTTTACGATAGAAATGCTACAGCCTCTCTAATTTCTTTAACAAAAATACGTGGACATCAACATACAATTTTGAAATTGCAATGAACTTATCTTACATACTTTGTGAGATATTGATGTATTCTCCTGGGTTGGCATATATTTTATCAATGATTTACTGTACAAATCTGATGATATGGTGCAAATTCCAAGAAGTTATAAAAAAGTTTTCTCATCTTGTTCTTATGATAGCACCTGGGGATTCTGGTTGGTGCTCACATTGCAGATAGCATGACCCATTAAATATAACAATAAAAAAAGAATAATAGTATTACTGCACGTTAGCGTATTTCGTATAAAATAAACAAAATAATAAATAAAGTGTGATAATGCTATTATATTTTTATTAAATAAAACTAAAATTATTTTATTATCGTAATATATACGTTTTTTAATATAGACTGTTATTTAGGGCAAATCTTTCTAAACACATTTACATTCTCATTTCTGAGGCGCTATGAGTGACTGATTGTGCTGACAGTGACGTCTTGTGAGTTAAGTGTTGGACAGATCTGTTTCAACCGTTCATTCAATTGAATCGGTTCAAAGGTCATCTCACGAAATTGGACGCGCTGTGTGCTAATCTAGGCATAGCAGAACAAAACTGTAAACAAATTGTTAATGTAACAATACGAAATACATTACCTCCCTGGATATGATTTGGTCTTCCGACCTTTCGCCATCGTGTCAGTTTTGTTTTGAGTAATATGCGCGAGGTAGAGAGCAGAGAGACAGTTTAAAGGCAGAAAGGGTGCACGCGCTGCTCTGCTCACTCTGTCACGCAAACAAAGATCATCACTCATTAATCACATTAAATGAGCCCAATCTTTGTACCGCATGGATGGTGCATCGCGAGACATAAGCCCGTCACGCTGTTATATTGGCTGCTTAATTTAAGGTACAAGGTCATCACGCGTATGCTGTTCACGGCGCATATACACAGACTCAGCACAGGGCTGCAAGAAACTTTTGACTTAACATATTACGAGTTTTTTGGACATTCATTTGGAATCACTGTACTCATATCATCAACTTATCAGGCCATTAGTTATTCAAAATATAGGCTATAAACGCAGCGCACTGCTGACCACTCAGCTGTCAATCTTCTGTGCTTCAGATTAACACTCTCAAAGTTTCACATTAAATGATAAGATATTTGTCCAAAAACAAAATATAGGCTAAATGCTGAATACTACTTATATGGGACTGCAAGACATTAACCTAATAGTCTACATTAATCTGTTTGGAGGGAAACGTACATTATTCTTGTGGAAAGAGAAGGACGTTGGTAATAAAAACTTGAGGCGACGGTGAGACTGTGTTTCATCTGTTTTCAGACGGAAGGGCCGAGGTACCCGTGGGTGAACCGCATAATATTTGATGTAACAGGTCTAATATTAAAGGGACACAAGGCAGCATTTTTATGTTAATAAATCATCTTCGTAAGTCGGTATATGGTTAAATGACTCATTACCGGACGAATGAAGTCTCTCTCACCCGCCCCTACCGTCTGTAGGAAGAAAACCCCACTTGCAACTTCGCTGTATCCGACCCGGTGTCCTTCAGTCTCGCAAAGTCTCAGATATTGCGAGAAGCAGTATCACTTTACAGCAAACAACACAGAGGCAGGCGAGCTAAACACGGCTAGCGATTGTTGCAAATGGCAGAGCCGGGGAAGAAGCATCGAAAACCCTTGACGGAAGGGAAACATAACTGGATTGGAAATAAGCTGATAAACTTGGTTCCGAGGAGGGAGGGACAACAGTTTGTTTTTAAGACAGTGTGTTTGAAAGCATTTACTTTCAGACACTAGGGGGAGCTCGTAGATAAATATTACGCAGACTTGCCTGGTTTCCCTTTAACATGTCATTTGCGTTGTAGACGCAGGTCTGGACTCGGCAAGAGTGGACTGCAGGTCTAACATCCAAGACCATTTTGACTCGATTCCGATAGGTAGCAGTTTTTAAATGGCCCTGTGCTTATTTGTGTTTAAGATCTGTCTGAAAACCGTTAAAGGTTTCATTTTAACTGCGCGATCATGCTCTGCTTACACATCTAGGGATAGTTCATCCAAAAATGAAAATTCTGTCAGTAATTACTCACCCTCATGTCGTTCCAACCCCGTAAGCCTTTCATTCATCTTCTTCATCAAAAAGATCTTAATTTGTGTTGCAAAGATGAACAAAAGTCTTATAGGGTTGGAACGACATGAGGGGAATAAATGATGACAGAATCTTCATTTGTGGGTGAACTAACCCTTTAAGACGACAATTATCCAAATATAAAAACAAGATCAAGTTTCACTTCTACATAAATGATAGAACTGATTGGAGCAAGGCAATAAATCCTGTGTACATTTTCAATGTGTAATGCATAATGAATAGATACCTCTGTAAGAACTCCAGCGTGGCTGCAATTTCCACTGGATAGTCAATGTTGTGCAGGTAATATGAGCAGAACATCATCTGGAATGCTTTGTTGAAGCTGGGAAGCTGATCGTTGACTATGAACTGGTCCACTGCAACCATGAACATCTTGGCAGTAAGTGGGTTGTTTCCTGTAAAAATGGCCAGGGAATATCTTGCTTCAGGTATGTGGACCCAATAACATTATGCTAGCTTCATTCTTGAACAGCCCCATATTTTGTATATATACTGCAAAACAAAAACCTGTGCAAATGTAAACAATGAAAACTGGCAAAAAATATATTACATGATTTCTTTAGCTCAAGACATTTAAGCATATTACAGTACACTTTCTTGACCTGTTACTTCTATAAACAATTTTAAAATAAGTAATTGAATCAGCAAAAGTTACTTGCACAACCTACCACAAACAACAATGCAGGGGTTCCATGGAAGCTTAGTGGTGTCAACATCGCTTGCAATGGCAGTGTCATCGACAATTAGAAACATTTTCTCTTGTTGCTCTTTGAAATGAGCTAGCAGCATCTGAACAGCTGCACAAGTGTCATCACCTCCTTCCAGAGTTTGGTTAAGAACAGTGCCAACTCTGCTTGATGGATCAGTTTGGACGAACTGAAAGTACCGCAGGATTCTCCGGATCTTGGAACCTGTGGACTCTTCAAAGGTGTCATCAATCTGGATGCCTGTTAGTTCTCTGAAATGAAGCCTCATTCCAATTTCCTGGTAGAGGAAAGGCCACACCTTAAAGATCTCTTTGGTCTCCTTCAGTCCTGATAATAAGTCTCTTCTCTGTGAGGGAAACGTCTCCACCATCAGTTTTTCAACTCTCTTTTCATCTTTATCATTGTTTTTGAACATGTTGATTAGCTCTTCTTGTTTTTGATCTTGCAATTGTTTTGTTTCACTACTAGGAAGCTCTGGGTCAGGGTTAATGCAGCCATATGCATCTTTACGCCCTTTCTTTACGTTCTCAGGCCTGCCACTTTCAGATAACCTTTTATTGGTGGGAGCTTGGAGTCGTCTGAAATTATCAATCCGAGACATCAATTGCTTTACAATGGAGTCATAACCAGTGCCAACAACCTGGCCCTCAATTTCATCTCGGAATGATTTCGGGTAGCGAATTACCATCTGCCTGGCTATCTCAGCAATGTGCCTCTTTCCTGGCTTCTTGCACACACCGAGTACTTCAGCCACTACAATTCTGATGATCTCTCTTCTTTCTGCTGCAGATGGCCTCTGCTCATTTTCTAAAAGTTGTCTGGCACTTGGGGCCAACTTACTCCAGGGTATGTCAAAACTGTAATGCCAGCTATTATTTTCCCTGGCTAAAGGGGAGGACCCACTCTCTGATGCAGAAAATGATTCTCGACATGACACACTGGGTGAGGCTTGATTTGAAACACTAGGTGAGGCTTGACTTGAAACACTGGGTGAGGCTGGACTTGGCATAATGGGTGATGCTTGACTGCTCTTTGACATGACCAAAGCTGAGCTCCTTGCAGCAGTGGTTTTTAGTGTGGAGTTATTGCTGGTGACATTATCATCAATGTCACTAACAAATGAATCTTCACCAGTGCTCGACTCCTCAATTAGAGTAGTAGCTTGTGAGGAGGAATCATTCAACATTCCCATCGCTGAGGATGAACCAAAACAACACACACACATTCATATCAGTCAATATGATTTGCATAAAATTGCCTTATTTGTCTGGTTTATGAGACAATCATAATCTTGTTGCAATTACACTTTAAAGGGTTAGTTTACCCAAAAATAAAACTCACCCTCATGTCGTTCCAAACTCGTAAGACCTCCGTTCATCTTCGGAACACAGTTTAAGATGTTTTAGATTTAGTCTGAGAGCTTGCTGACCCTCCATTGAAAATCCAGAAAGGTAATAAAAACATCAAAGTAGTCCATGTGACATCAGTGGGTCAGTTACAATGTGTTGAAGCATCGAAAATACATTGTGGTCCAAAAATAACATATATTTTGACTTTATTCAGCATTGTCTTCTCTTCCGGTTCATGACTAAAGTCATGTGACTGCAGTGACGTGGCTGACGTGTTATTATCAGAAATGTTTGCGAAGGTTTTTTTTTTCAAACGTACAACATGCATCTCTTTCAGACTGTAAACAAAGCTCAGGTGCACAAAAAAAACAGCTGGGGCGCACCAGATAACACGTCAGCCACTGCAGTCACGTGACTTTAGTCTTGTGCACACAGTTTCCAACAGAACCAGAAGAGAAGACAACGCTGAACAAAGTCGCAATCCAGGGTCCTCTGGACCACAATGTATTTTCAATGCCTCAACACATTCCAACCGACCCACCGATGCCACATGGACTACTTTGATGATGTTTTTATTACCTTTATGGACATGGACAGTATACCGTACGTAGATTTTCAATGAAGGGTCAACAAGCTCTCCAACTAAACCTAAAACATCTTAAACTGTGTTCCGAAGATGAACAGAGAACTTACGAGTTTGGAACGACATGAGGGTGAGTCAATAATGACATTATTCATTATTCTATATTATTATAATATTATTATTTTTGGGTAAACTATCTCTTTAAATGGTCTCACACTTTGAGAATTTTCACTTTATATAAAATGCCACGCTACACAACTAGATAGAACAAGTAGAATGAGTAAGAGAAATTCATGTATTCTGTAAGTCTCTTAAACTTGTCATACATGATGCTTAGAACTTTATACATCAAACTGAAATTATATAAGTTGCTTATGGATTATTAATTTACTTACATTTAAGGTGGGCAATTACTTTTCGGATCTCTATTGGCCTAAGGACTCCTGCAAGGTCATCTGCCTCCAAATACTTAAGGTCCTCAGCGGAACTTACTCCAAGGTCTTTAATTACCTCCACCACTCGCTTGATTACATCCTCTTGGTGGAATATAGAACTGAGTGATAAAGTTAGGTTGCTCACCCATTCATCCATGACTGCAAGGAGGAGAAAAAATTGGTTATTGTTAAGCGAATATCAGACTAGCACTGAAAATAAAAGCAGACCTCATCCCTAATTAACAACACTGTGCTTAAGAGATATGACTTTATATCTGTTTAGACTGTACAGAGGCAATGGGTAGAAATCAATGCAGTGCTCTACATTTATGCAGTGCATATCCTCATCTGCTTGTGTGACTTCATAAAGTCCATACTCTGCCAAATACACTGAAGTGTGAGGTGTCACTAAAAAGCACACCTCTTTCTCCTGTGTGATCAAAACAAGCTCAATCTGACCAAACTTGATTGACTCATCAGACTCCCGTTTTAGGCAGAGAAAAGATCCCTTTTTGTAAAGGGTTCCCTTAAAGTTCACCTCATGGGATACAGAATCTGGTTCTGTAACCATGTGGGCTAGAACTGCATTGCGCACTGCATCACTATACAGGTGAGCATGATATGGAGTTGAGTTTTTTGCCCTCAGCACTGGTGCAAAATAGGAGTTTGAGGTGAGGGTCGCTTGGAGGAGTTGGTGCTGGTTTGCGAGTGACTGGCATATATTCTTAAAGTTCTGGGTTCTTCTTACACACCTCTTGAAGTAGGAATGTTTACTCTCAAACCTCATTGTCCATAGTCGTATTAGGGGGCCAAGTTTGAGGATTAATGATGCGTAATGGAGAAGATAGTGGTTCTTGGGTTTTAAACGATCAGAAGGAAACACTGCTTTCCTCGTCTCTAGATATTCAAACACAACAATGTTGAGGTAAGCAATCTGGGCAGTGGTGATTGAGGGAGCACACACTAGTTCAACAAGTTCTTTCAAAGCGATCACTAGTTGCCACACATTTGGTGCAGGCATTATCTTACTTTGTTGTAAATAGAAAAGCCTAACAATGTCACTGCTAAAAATCTATAGCCTAAGTATTGTGGTATTCCAGAATGTTTCTCACTGTCACACCCCAAACAATTAGGAGCAGTTACCCGGACAGGGAATAGACTAGTCCTAGACTAAAATAAATATAAGAACTGTCCAAACTGCAAACTACTTGCACTGACATATCCTCAAATACAACAGTGCCCTTTGTTTTGCCTCAAAACGCACAGAAGTAATATTTTTAGTAAGGCATGTTTGTTAAAAATAGTTATAAACTAAGGCCTAGTCCTGGTTTAAGATAATCCGGTAACACTTTATTTTACGACCCGCAAAGTACCGCGTAATTAAACCGAATTTACAGCGTACCTATTTGTAACAACAGAGTACCTCAACAGTACGTACTTGTAGTTATAAGGGAACAATATTTTAAGTTTGGGGTAATAAGTGGGTAAGAATATATGGAAAATTATTCTCTAAGTATTTCATAATTACAGGGTACCTATTGTAATATTACGTGGTATGTATGACTTACGTCTATGTGTAATATGGTCTATGTGTAATATGTTTTTTTTTTCATATTTGCTACTTATCTGATGAAGTGTATTGTATAGCCTACAGTTGATGTCTACACGTCGGCAAATAATATATAACAGCACAATAAAAATAATAGCAACTTGTACCTCTTTGATCTGTATATTTATACAGGAGTTACCAGGTAACTCTTATATTTGCGGGCTGTAAATTAAAGTGGGGCTTATTCCCCGCTTGTTCTGTGTATGTACCAGGTAACTCTCATATTTGCGGGCTGTAAACTAAAGTGGTGCTTTGTTCACCTCTTGTTATAAATGTTATAGGGCAAATACCATAAACATACAGAATATTGTTATTTTAATTTTAAAGCAACTTCTTTCAAAACATCTTTAAAACACTATAATTAAGCCAACACTTAATTTTTATTAACACAAAACTTTTATTTCAAATAAAAAGTCATGACAATTTTTCGTTGTTTTTGCGGCTGGCTTCCTGTGTTGGTGTTCTTGTCCACTCGGATGTTGAGTTGATGTCGTCTCACAAATGCTGTTCTGCATTACATATAAAAACATAAATGAAAGGCTTCAGTAAATGTTTCTTCGCTTTGCCTTGACAAAAAACTGAGTTTTCTGAGCTAGTTATTAACTTTAGGCTAATTTATGTGCTAGCTAACCTGCTGCTACAGTTAGCTGGCAACTGTCTTGAAAAAACATTGTTTGAAATGCGTGAGTCATGTATTAACAAAACCAGTTACCTTATTCAGCATGCGGATCCTGCTCACTTGACTCGCAGACGTACTCCACAGTGTAGAAAGTTTTAAAAACCTCTTTAAGAAATTTCACCTCAGGATCGCGTTCCAGCAAACCTCCTGCAGACGGCCGCGTGCTCTACACCTGCGCAGTAGCCTACGCATGTAGTCGTCGTTTGCTTTAGCGGGTGCTGATATCTTCTGTTGTTTCATTCTGGTTTGCCATTGCATACATTATATTTGGCTAAAATACTTGTGTTTACACATGTTACAATGTTTTATTCCACCAATGATAACACCTATTAAAAATAAACAAATAGCGTGCTGCTTTGTGGTCATTATTGTGTTATTGTGTCATTTGAAATAAAAGAGTTTCAGAGTCAAAATTGCAAAGCACCACTTCAAATATGTCCGCAAATGTAAGAGTTTCCTGGTAAATAGGGAATAAGTTGCTATTTTTATTGTACTTACCTTAAAAAAAGATAACCACATTAAATCAGCTGGACTTTTGTAAAAGCAAATAATATAGGCTACTAAAATGAAAGTGATGTGCTGTTATATTTATTTGCCGATGTGGCTTCTAGACATTGACTGTATACAACATTCAGTAGTCAATATGAAAAATGCACAATAAAATCATAAAAAAAATAAAACATAATTTCCCCATAGACTTGACTAAGTCATACATACCACGTAATATTACAATAGGTACCCTGTAGTTATAAAATACTTAGAGTATAAATAATTTATAATTCTTTTGAATTAATGAATGAATAGATTTTATTTCGAACATGTAATAAAAAGAGTAAAACAAAACAAACAATCATAATAATAATAATAATAATTATACTTTTTTCCACTTTTTTCTATTTTAAAATGGAAAACAAGAAAACATCTCTTCATATTCTTACCCTCTTATTACCCCAAACTTAAAATATTATTCCCTTCTACCTACAAGTACGTACTGTAGAGGTACCCTGTTGTTACAAATAGGTACGCTGTAAATTCGGTGTAATTACGCGGTACTTTGCGGGTCGTAAAATAAAGTGTTACCGATAATCCCTGTCCGGAAAACCACCCCTTAAAGTTTGGGGCTTAAATCCAGAGCTTCCTACTCATATTTTCATCATTGTGGTGGCGTTAATTTGCATCCCTGCTGAAAAAAAACAGCGTACCAGCAAGACCAGCACATGTTGTGTCTTGGTGCTGGTCTGCTAGTGAACACCAGCTAAACCAGCATCAAACCAGCATCAGCACCAGCATTAGCACCAGCCAGACCAGCACCAAACCAGCATTAGCACCAGCTAAACCAGCATTAGCACCAGCATCCCATGCTGGTCATACCAGCATATGTTGTGTTTTGGTGCTGGTATGCTGTGACCACCAGCTAAACCAGCATAGACCAGCATAATTCCCATGCTGGTTTGATGCTGTTTTTTCAGCAGGGATTCAATTCGTAAATACGATCTTTATGACATGACATGAAGCACCAAGCTAGCTTAGGGACAATCCATACAAACACTCTTTGCTAAAATACATTAGACTGTCACAGTGAAAAGTTATTTGTCCTGTATCAATGCTAAAGGCCTAACCACTGCAGTCAACACCTTGGATTATCCATGCTGTTAAATGAAAGTCTGTAGGCAAGTGATAACCTTAACCCTTAATTTCTAAACCAGACCCGGTTTCACAGACAGTATTTAGATTAAACCAGGATTAGGCCTTAGTTCAATTTGGGCATTTAATAAGATTTTAAAAATGTGCCTAAGAAAGAAAAAAACAACACCTTACTGGTGTGCATCTTGAGACAAAACAATGTCACTGACATGCTTTAAGATATCTACGTGCAAGTTGCTTTCAGGTAAAACAGCTCAAACATGCATGTTAGTCTGGGAGTACAACCTTGGATGTGAAACCCTGGGTATATGTTGTAACTTTTATAGAATTATGCCAATGTTAGCAAACAAGTGTTTTGCGTAGGACAGAAGGTTAACCTAAACCAAAAGGTTGTGTAAAAGTGCAACACGGGTGAAAAAGCAAGTTGATATTAATAGGCATAGTGTTTCTAAGTTCAAGAATTTGTTAAAGTGTAAAAGGGTCATTATGTGTCACATGAATGTAACTATAACCTCACCATTATATGAATCCATATAGGTCTACATCAAGAATTTAATATAAATACATATGCAGTGTTTGCTCTGTTTAATATAATCTGTTTGGTCTGTAAAATTTCTGTTTAGCAGAGCAGTGGCAAATATATTTTGTTGTGGTATAAGTTACTGTTAGTTAATCATGCTCTGCAATATAAAACATCTTTAACTAATTGATTAAATATAACAGTCAGCCTACAAATACAACTAAATAATTAGCATGTGTATATTTTTTCCTATTCTTTCTTTTAAAACATGACATATTTTCCTGAAATTGCAATGGTATCACACTATTGGCTGTCCCTCCGAGTTGTTTTTAGCATGATTGGTTATTCTGACTGTCATCCGGGAATCTGGGCAATGACAACGCCTTTTTGAGTCAGTGGGTGTGTCGACTGCTGCTACTGTTGGACTTTAAAGTGTCCATTTGCATGTTCATAATTAGAGGAAAGGCACGGTATTAAAATTAAACTATTTATTGATCAGATATGAAAAAGTTTTACAGCGCTGGGCAGTCTCAAGGCCACAATAGGCAATCGACTAACCCCCAGCATTTGGGGAAAACAGTTATTTATAAAGTATGTGACGTCGATCTTCTTCTTAGAATCTCCACCCACAAAGGCTGCTTTTCCTCGTGAATCTGACTCCCTCACCACACCCTATTTCAGCCTATAGGCAAAGATAAACACACAGACAAAGGAAAAAAACAACTGCTCTCCCCCAACTTTGAGAGTCCTGCAGTTTGTCTCTTCTCCCCCCAGTACTTTTCCACTTTACATATGATTGACTTCACATAGCATTTTATAATGCTTTCTTAAAAACAAATCATTAATAAAACATTCATTTATTCATAAAAAACAAACTGTAAGATAAAAGTGATTATTATGTAGAACACTTTTCAATATCATGACATAATTTCATTATTCGTAAAATTGGTTATATGAATAAGGCACACATTAACTTCTTTAGATAGATAAACACATATTACATCTTTTACTGCAATACTACTTCTAAGCAAAACACTTTAATCATTATTCAAAAAAACATCTGTTAGGGAAGAAAACACACACACAAAGAACAAGCGCAGGAGATTCTGTTCTTCCAAGTTGAGCTGCCATCCCCCCATTAGATTATTCTGTATGCAACCTTCATTTCATTGGTTAATACACATTTATCAAAGACAACATCTTATATTTATTACATCAATTATTCACTGATTAATACTGATTAAGTAAGAAATATATTGCATATTTTATCCTATGAATATTAAAGCATTGGTTAATACATGGTTATCTGTTTGCTTTTCCCACTCTGGTCTCTTTCTTATCTTTGACAATTTCCAGACATACATTCCTAGTTAATTCTTCTTGCATTTTTACACACACACACCCAAGCTGGTAGCTTTCCACTCTCAAACTCAAACACCTCATTTTTACGTAATAACTCAATGCATATATGAAACACACAGTGTTTGTAGAATAAAATGATTAATTAAAGAAATATAAAATGGAACAAAATCAATTTCCACAGTCCTTATTTGGACATCTTTGTAGCTTTAACACGTTTGGCAATCATCATGAAATGTAAGCAGTAAATATATAAAACATAATTATTCAACAACACAACAATACTCCATTGTTCATGAATTGGTTAAATGCATTCATTAGTTAAACATACTAATTTTCACTTTCTCTAAATATAACATAATTATAAAGCAAACAACTTGTTTATTGAAACCATCTGTTCTGTGTGTTTTCTCTTCAGGGCTTTTTCTATAGCCCCCTGACTCCCACACACATACCAGCCACCCCCTCCTTGGTAACTTTCCACACACACAGACAACTTTCTTGTGGTCATCACAGAAAACATTGTTGTAACAATACACATTAATTAAGATTATAAGCAGCACGATTAATACAACAAAATCAAATCCCACAATTCCCTCTCTTTGTCACGGCCTGTCAAGAACCACAAAAGTCAAGGATCCCGATGCAGAGGGTTTTTTAATGAATCAATCAGTATCAGTGGGTATGTGTAGAAAATAAACAAACAACAATGTCTTCATGTAATAATGTGTGTGTGTATGTGTAAATGCAAAAGTCACAAAGTGGGAAACACTGAAGGACATCCACTTGAAATACACTTGCTGAAATCCTCGCAGGGCACAGAGAAGGAATCCTGGTGGGAGAGAGAGAGAGAGGCGGTCAGATCTTCAGCAGAGTCCGTGCTGGACAGCGCACTGCAGCGGTCCGAGAAAAGCGCAGAATTACGCGCCCGAAAGCGCACTGCGGCTGGACAGCGCAAGGTGTATAGCAGCGCTCGGAGAAACCACAGACTAAGAGTCCTTAGCTGGATGATAGTAGACACTCCAATCGGGAAAGACTGATGGCAGAACTGGGAAATCTAAGAGGCAAGGCAGCAGAGAGCTCGGTGAGTAATTCAATACGAGAAACAGATAACAGACTCGACAAGACTAGAACTAGACTAGCTAGCGGGCAGGCACATACAAAGACGAACTTGCAATGAACAAAGGAAACGAGGGGAATTTAAATCAAACCGGATTGGGCAATAATGAGAATCAGGTGCGGGTCGCAGGTGAGAGAAGTCAGAGGTAATGAGATCACCAGGTGGAAGACGCGCACGTGTGGAGCTGTCAAAACAAAAACACAAAACATAGTGAAACAAAGACAAAGCAGCCAATAAGACCGAAATCATAACAGGACTCCCCCCCCACGACCGCCACCGGGCGGTTCATGAGGAGGCTCACCCCGTCGCCGGCGGAGATCCTCTATCAGCCCAGGGTCCAGAATGTCCCGGGCCGGTACCCAACACCTCTCCTCCGGACCATATCCTTCCCAGTCTACGAGATATTGAAATCCCCTACCCCGGCGACGCACATCCAGTAAAGATTTAACTGAATACACAGGGGCACCATCTATAAGCTGAGGGGTGGGAGGGGTGGGGGCAGAGGGAACAGGATTAAGGTGGGAAAAATACACAGGCTTCAGTTTAGACACATGAAAAACTGGGTGAACCCGACCGAGTGCTGGGGGCAATCTGAGCCTGACCGTCACGGGATTAATAACCTTAACAATGCTGTATGGCCCAAGGAATCGTGGAGCCAGCTTGCGAGAAGGCTCACGGAGAGGTAAATCCTTGGACGAAAGCCATACTTTCTGCCCACAGATAAAGCGGGGCGCGGTTCTACGGTGACGATCGGCCGCGGCTTTGGTTCGTCTGGCAACCTGACGTAATGTAAATCTAGCTTTTCTCCAGGTGCGTTTGCAACGACGGACAAAAGCAAGAGCAGACGGAACCACCGCATCAGGTTCTTGTGACGGGAATAAAGGGGGCTGAAACCCCATGGACGCCTCAAATGGGGACATGTTAAGGGAAGAAACAGGGAGAGAATTATGGGCGTATTCAACCCAGGGTAACTGTTGGCACCAGGAGCTCGGATATTGCGATGTCAGACAGCGGAGAGCTCTACCTAAATCTTGGTTAGCCCGTTCACATTGCCCGTTGGTCTGAGGATGATACCCTGAAGACAAGCTAGCTGTGGAGCCTATTTGTCTACAAAATTCCTGCCAGAAACGAGAAATAAACTGAGGACCCCTATCTGAAACAACGTCTGTGGGCAGACCATGTAAGCGAAAGACGTGTTCGATCATTACCTGGGCAGTTTCCTTGGCAGTGGGTAATTTGGGCAAAGGGACAAAATGAACCGCCTTGGAGAAGCGGTCCACAATGGTCAAAACAACAGTGTTTCCCTTAGAACTAGGCAAATTGGTTACAAAATCAATGGCGATATGTGACCAAGGACGAGAGGGGATGGGTAACGGTTTAAGCAGACCAATAGGGGCTTGATGAGAGGCCTTATTGCGGGCACAAACCTGACAGGCTAACACAAACTGTCTGACATCGGGACCCATAGAGGGCCACCAAAAACGCTGACGTACGGTAGCCAACGTTCTCCGAACCCCCGGATGGCAAACAAACTTGGACTCGTGACCCCACCGGATGACCTCGGAGCGAAGCGCATTCGGTACCCACAATCGACCCGCTGGGCACCCCTCTGGCACTTCCCCCTCCCGGCCGGCCCGTCTCACCCGTTGTTCTATTCCCCAGCGCAGGGCACCCACCACCCGCCCCTCAGGGAGGATGGTTTCGTCCCCATCAGAACCGGGATTTTCGAACAAACGGGAGAGAGCGTCGGGCTTGGTATTCTTAGAACCGGGCCGGTACGAGAGGGTGAAGTTAAATCTGTCAAAGAAGAGTGCCCAACGAGCCTGACGAGAAGATAACCTCCTGGCTGACCGGATGTATTCGAGATTTTTATGATCCGTCCAGACCAGGAAGGGCTCCGAGGTCCCCTCCAACCAGTGACGCCACTCACCCAAAGCTAGTCTGACCGCCAGCAGCTCCCGATTACCTATGTCATAATTTCGCTCTGCTGGGTTTAACCGATGGGAGAAAAAGGCACAGGGATGCACCTTGCCATCCTTAGCAGACCGCTGAGACAAAACGGCGCCTACCCCGACATCCGAAGCATCCACCTCCACAATAAATTGAGCAGCCGGATCTGGAATAGAGAGAACAGGAGCAGAGATAAACCGGGACTTTAAATTATCAAAGGCCTCCTGAGCACTAGAATTCCAGACAAACCTCTCTTTAGTGGAAGTGAGAGCAGTAAGAGGCTGAGCAACCTGACCATAATTTCTGATAAATCGCCGGTAAAAATTGGCGAAGCCCAGAAATCTTAATAAATCCTTACGGGACTCGGGGACTGGCCATTCGGCAACCGCTTTGATCTTGGCTGGGTCGGGACGGATCTCACCTGGGGCAACAACAAAACCCAAGAACGACACTGACTTACGATGGAAGTCGCACTTCTCCGCCTTAACAAACAACTTATTCTCTAACAACCGGCGTAAGACTCGGCGGACATGCTGAGTGTGTTCCTGCATAGAGGGGGAAAAGATGAGAATATCATCTATGTACACAAAGACAAATTTGTTAATCATGTCTCTCAGCACATCATTCACCAGAGTTTGGAAGACTGAGGGAGCGTTACAAAGCCCGAAAGGCAGAACGCAGTACTCAAAGTGTCCAGTAGGGGTATTAAATGCTGTCTTCCACTCATCTCCCTCTCTTATACGCACCAGATGATAGGCATTGCGTAGATCTAGTTTAGTAAAGACCTGCGCTCCCTGCAAAAGCTCAAACGCAGTAGACATTAAAGGAAGGGGGTACCTATTCTTAACAGTAATGTCATTTAATCCCCTATAGTCAATACAAGGACGCAGGGAGCCGTCCTTCTTTTCAACAAAGAAAAACCCCGCCCCTGCGGGCGAGGTGGAGGGACGGATGAGACCGGCACGCAGAGCATCATTAATATACTGGTCCATAGCCTCTCTCTCAGGACTCGACAACGAATAAAGTCTACCTTTAGGCGGAGAAGTGCCGGGGAGGAGATCAATAGCGCAATCATATGGCCGGTGAGGAGGAAGGGAGGTGGCCCGGGCTTTACTAAACACCTGAGCGATATCCGCATACTCCGCCGGGACCCCGGTCAAATCGACTGCCGGAACCTGAGGGAGAGAAAGAACAGAACCAGAAACAGCAGAACCAAGACATGACACATGACAAGACTGAGACCAAGACAAGATAACACTATGCTGCCAATCAACGTGAGGGTTGTGTTGCACTAACCATCCATGCCCTAAAACAATAGGAGATAGAGATGCATGAAGGATATGCAACACAATCTCCTCACGATGATTACCAGACACAGAGAGACTCACAGGAGAAGTGCAGTGTGTAATCCGCGCCATCTGCTGCCCCTTAAGGGACCAGACATCCAAAGGGGATTGAAGAGGGACAACCGGGATACCCCAGGCGCGAACCAGCGCTTCATCAATGAAGTTGCCCTCCGCGCCAGAATCGAGAAGGGCAGTGGACGGATGATCACGCCCAGCGAAGGACACAATGACGGGGAGTTGGGTACTGGAAACAGGGGAGAGTTTTGAAGAAGTGCCCACCAGGACTCCCGTACTCACTGATGGGCAGCGGCTTTTAACGGGCAGACCCTAGCAAAATGCCCGGACTTCCCGCAATACAAGCACAGGGCCTTCTGTATACGCCTCTCTCTCTCTCTCTGAGACAGGCGCAAACGCCCCAGCTGCATGGGTTCCGGCTCGACTGACGGCAGAGGTGAGGAAGAGGAAGTGGTGTTCTCCTCCGTAAACACTCGCTGACGAATGGAGCGTCGCTGATCGCGAAGCAGTCTCCTGGCCTCGATCCGGAGAGCCAGATCTATGATGGCATCTAGTGACGGGGGAAGGTCTTGAAGAGCGATCTCGTCCTGAAGATCATTGGACAACCCCTCTACAAACTGGGCTCGAAGGGCCGCCTCATTCCAGTGACAGGCAGCCGCTAAGGTCTTGAACTCTATGGCATAATCTGTAACTGTGAGTCTGCCCTGAACAAGATGTGCCAAACGAGCTGCAGCGGCGTCCCCACGCACCGACCGGTCAAAGAGTTTCTCCATCTCCTCTCTAAACTCGTCAAAAGACCGACAGCAAGGGTCATTGGCATTCCACACGGCCGTAGCCCACTCGCGCGCTTTGCCAACAAGAAGGGTAATCACATACGCAACCCGAGTGCGTTCAGAGGCATAGCGGCGGGGCTGGAGGGCAAAAACTAGCGAGCATTGTGAGAGGAAAGCCCGGCAGGAGGCGGGATCGCCATTATATGGGGGTGGGGGTGAAACGTGAGGTTCCGTCTGCGACGGCTGACTAGGCTGGGTGGCATGATGACTGACCTGGTCAAGTCGAGCGGAAAGGTCATTCAAACGAGCAGATAAGCCCTCAACCTCTTGAGAAGTAGTGGTGAGTCGAGTCGAGTGTTGTCCTAGCCATGAACCCTGCTGGGCGAGCGCCGTCCGAAGAGAATCAACCTCCGCGGGATCCATTGTGGCAAGTTCGTCCTGTCACGGCCTGTCAAGAACCACAAAAGTCAAGGATCCCGATGCAGAGGGTTTTTTAATGAATAAATCAGTATCAGTGGGTATGTGTAGAAAATAAACAAACAACAATGTCTTCATGTAATAATGTGTGTGTGTATGTGTAAATGCAAAAGTCACAAAGTGGGAAACACTGAAGGACATCCACTCGATACACACTTGCTGAAATCCTCGCAGGGCACAGAGAAGGAATCCTGGTGGGAGAGAGAGAGAGAGGCGGTCAGATCTTCAGCAGAGTCCGTGCTGGACAGCGCACCGCAGCGGTCCGAGGAAAGCGCAGAATTACGCGCCCGAAAGCGCACTGCGGCTGGACAGCGCAAGGTGTATAGCAGCGCTCGGAGAAACCACAGACTAAGAGTCCTTAGCTGGATGATAGTAGACACTCCAATCGGGAAAGACTGATGGCAGGACTGGGAAATCTAAGAGGCAAGGCAGCAGAGAGCTCGGTGAGTAATTCAATACGAGAAACAGATAACAGACTCGACAAGACTAGAACTAGACTAGCTAGCGGGCAGGCACATACAAAGACGAACTTGCAATGAACAAAGGAAACGAGGGGAATTTAAATCAAACCGGATTGGGCAATAATGAGAATCAGGTGCGGGTCGCAGGTGAGAGAAGTCAGAGGTAATGAGATCACCAGGTGGAAGACGCGCACGTGTGGAGCTGTCAAAACAAAAACACAAAACATAGTGAAACAAAGACAAAGCAGCCAATAAGACCGAAATCATAACACTCTTGACCTCTGAAAGAGGTCACACATTTTCTACTTCCTCCTCATCCAGGTTCTTTAGGCCTAATAGGGGCATGCTATATGGGGCTGATTGTTCTCTTTTTTCTCTATTGCTGACACTATTAATCTGTTGCACAGGGATCTAAGACAGGGAATACAACAACATCCACAGGTCACCAGGATAGCCACTAATACACCAATGGACACTACTATGGAGGTTACTGTTGCCCTCCACAGTCTATCATACTGCATAAATCAAAGGTGTATGACGTCGTTGAATTTTTTGTGTAATTTAGTTCAATTCCCCCATATCTCTGTACACACTAATCTTGTGGTGTTGTTTTGGATCTTTTGTCAATTTTCAGATTACCTCCATTGTTTATGCTAACTATTATGGTGATTATAATTGCAGTTATAACCCCTAGGGCCCACAGAACCTTCCAATTTCCATATAGCTTCATCCCTGTGGAAAAAATACACTTATGCCTATTGGCAAATACTCAAAAAACAATCATAAATTCAAAAAAAAATTGAAATGTAAAATTAATACTGTAGAATTGTATAAGAAACTTAAAAATTAGATTCAAAAGGAAACATTGAAATGTAAGATTATATAAGAAACTTAAGAAATTTAAAGGTCAATATGGTATGTAGCTACCCAGGTTATAATAAATAAACAGTAATTGTGATGTTCAGGTCCCTGAACACTTCTGTCAGGATTTCCACCACCTTATGGAAGTCCAATTTATCTAACCCACACCCCAGCTGTTGGTAAAATTCTCATATGTTGGTAAATCAGTACAATTTTGTTTTGTTATTAAATGAAAAATCAATCTGCCGTCGTCCTCATGGGTAACTGCACATTCACCTGTGTGTTTGTTCTGTCTTACAACCTTTTGTGTACCGTACTTCGCTTTGAATTGTACGGCTATACCTGCTCCGTAGGCACAATCTGTGCAGTGTGCTAAAGGTTCTGTTGCTGGGCTAGGAAAAAATGTCACCTTTTTATGCCCAATTTTACAGATTGTCTTTTGAAATTGTTGTTGGTGTTGTGTGAGTGTTACCACTGATGTTTCACTTCCTGTTTGTTCTCCCTGTATTCCAGCTGATTCACTTTCACTTTCAACACTCTCCCTCTCTTGGACCTGAGTCCTCAGGTCCACACCGGTTTCTGTGAGAGACCGTCTCGGTTCGGCCCAGCACCGTCTGAACACCTTCACTTTCATTCAATCATCATTTGTAACAGCTTAGTCTTTGTCCCGGTGTCGTGTAGCCTGGCAGGAAAAATGTTTAATCATAGCAGTTATTTTCTAGAAATAAACATCATTAGTTAGTGGCAGGATTGGATCCTACACCAAGACGTTCCGTGGGCCTGGAGACTGTTGACCTGTAAGCAATTCAAAGGATGTGAAACCAGAAATCCTGTTAACAGAAGAGCGAATAGACATTAATGCAATTGGTAATGCCTCAAGCCATGTTATTTTTGTCTGTGCACAGATTTTGTCAAGTCAAGTTTTAATGTCAAGGTCAGGTTCATTATGTCAGCTTTGCTCTGGCATTGGGGTGACAAGCAGCCCCGAAACTATATGTCAATTCCAGTGCGTGTTTGTCAGTTTGTCAGATCTAACTTTGTCTTGGGAAACCATGGTTGGGGATATAAGTGGTTTATTAGGCAGTTGACAACAACCACTTCATTAGGTACCTTCACAAGCCTGTATTATGTGTCAGGCTTCGCTAGCATTTATTATAGGCCGGCCTTTCCTGGTTTCAAACCCACCTATCTGCCATATGGCAGTTCCATATATACTGCACCAATCACATATGCAGAGTCACTATAAATAATCACCCTCTCTTCACCAGTGTAGTGCAAGGCTTTGATAACAGCTATTATTTCAGCTCTCTGTGCTGACTGTTTACCGTTCAACCTACCACTCAGTCTTGTTACAAAATCATTTTCACCCTGTTCAACAACTGCAAAACCTGCCTTTAGCGTACCATCTGATGCTCTAAAACAAAGCCATCCATAAATAACGTGATTACCGGTGGGGGAGTTGTCAGTGGTACCGCGAACAAACCATCTCTCAATTTGTTTGCTTTTTCAGTCAATGGTATGCAATCATGTGGCTCACCCTCAGTGATTAGATCTGCCATGTTAACTCCCTCATGCACATACGTAATGTTGGGGCTTGCCAAAATCTTTGCTAACTTCCGCTGCCTGAGAGGAGAGAAAGTGAAAGCAGTTGAATTTACAAATGACATCACAGAGTGTGTGGTTAGTACTGTAAGTGCATGGCCCATGACAATGTGTGATGTTTTTGTTATCAATTTCGCAAGTCCTGCTGCGTAGCGTGCCCATGCTGGCTGTCTTTGTTCAATGGGGTCCAATAAAACACTACTGTACATCAAAACCTTCCTACCTCCTGGCGACTTCTGGTATAACACCCCGTGTGCACTGTTTTGTGTTTCAGATACATCTAAGATTAACGGCTTGGCGTAGTCTGCACAATTCAAATGGGCTGCCTGTGATAGTTGTGCTTTTAGTGAAATGAAGGCCAGCTCTGCCTCTGGGGTCCACAGTAACTCTGCTTTCAGGTTTTTCATGCCCTGCTCTCTCACTAACTCCCTTAAAGGTGCAGTAGCAGACACATACATTGGTATATACTGTCTGCTGAAACCCGTGAGGCCTAGAAAAGATAACATATCTTTAACAGTTTCTGGCCTTGGGTGAGAAATGATGCTCTGTCTCTGTTGTGGGGTTAATGTTGAACCCTGCGCTGTTACCATTCTGCCCATAAAGGTTACACATGGTCTGCAAACTTGCAATTTTTCCCTGCTCACCTTGAAACCTGATGTGTAGCTGTTTCAAAACCAATTTGGTAGCTTTCATGCACGTTTCCATGGACGTGGCTGCTAATAAGAGGTCATCAACATACATAATCAATACACATCCTTCAGGTTGTACACATTTGGTCAGTTCTTGTTGCAACACCTGATTAAAAATTCCTGGGGACAGAACAAACCCCTGGGGCAAACGATTATAGGTCTATTGGCGCCCCCTATAGGTGAAAGCAAAACATGGTTTACATTCATCAGCAATGGGTATGCAGAAAAAGGCATTAGCCAAATCAATGCATGTGAACCATTGATGTTCAGGCAACAAATTGGACAGGGCCACATATGGGTTTGGTACATTCAGTGTTCCTGTCTCCATCAAGGTGTTTATAGCCCTGAGATCATGTACTAACCTGTACTTGTTTGAGCCGGGTGTTGGTACAGGGAAAATTGGTGTGTTCCATTCAGAAAATGTTGGAGTTAAAACTTGTTTACACAATAAACCTTCTACTGTAGCCCTCACCCCTTCCTCTTCATCTGGCTTATTTCTATATTGAGGAACCCATACTGGCTCTGAGGTGGATAGTTTGAATGAGACTGGGGTAATGTTACAAAAACCCACATCTGTGGGGCCTTGTGACCATAGGTCATGTGGCATGCTTTCAATCATTTGTTCTGTGCCCTCACCGTTTTTGTTTTCCCTATCATGACTTCTGGCCAGCTGCTCATGTTTTAAAATTGCGACATCCTCAGTTTGTTGTTTGATCCAATACACATCATGGCTATGTGAATGCCATACCCCTGTGATGTGTGTTTTCTGCCAATCAGTAATTGTCAGAAGTTTCTTAACCATGCTGCTTAACTCTCTAGCCTCATGATTAAGATGCAATGCCAGTGAAATGTGAGGTGCAGCTGTGTCAGACATTTTATACCATTCTTTTTGTTTTTCTGATAAGATTATTGGGGCAGCCACACCCTGTTGGCCCACAAATATGCCATCACCCACCAACCTCCACTTGGTTCCCTCAATGGTCTGAAAAAGTTCCTCATAGGTTGTGGTATCAAACCTGTCATAAAACATAGTACAATGTAATGGATCTATGGGTGGTAGAAATAAAGCTATGTCTTGTATCCATGGCTTATATGTGTTGTAAAGGGTCACTACACTATTACTGGACATCTCCTCTTCCCAATCTGTCTCTAGTTCTGCCCAATAAATGTCAACTGACTCTTTATACTTTCCCCCCACCAACATCCATTGATTTCCTGTCTCTGTTGACCCCAATGAACAATTTATGGTATTCCCATCAGGAAATCCGACTATGACCCCATCTGGTGAGCATAGTATGCTGGCCCCTAATTTAATTAGCAAGTCTCTGCCCAGTAAAGGAATGGGTGCATTGGAGAAGTACAGAAATGAATGCGAGACAGATTGATTAGCAATTGTTGTTGGTAAATGTTTAGTTAATGGCCACTTTTCAATTTCACCAGAGAAACCCATCACACTCACTGTTTTATTACTCAGATCTTTTGACTTTATAGTGCCTCTTATTACAGTGGAGTATGTAGCTCCAGTATCCACAAGAGCTTTTAGTGGTGTATCGTTTACCACTACGTCTATGAGGGGCTCAGCCATTCCCCTCATAGTGGTTCTCTGTGTGCCCCGTCATTCCTCTGCACCATCACCCTGACCCCATGATGGGTGCACAGGCGCCATTAAATCAGGTGATGATGAGTTGTGTGGCGCTGGTGGTCCCCTGGCAAAACCACCATTTCCACGCCCGCCACCTCCTCTATTGGGACCCCATCCCCTTGCATTTGGTGCGTTAAGTGGATACCTTACACCGGAATATTGGGGCTGTGGCCCAGCTTGAGGGCATCTACGGGCCCAATGACCTTTTTGTCCGCACACATAACATGTACTACCTCCAGGGCCGCCGTATCCTCCCCTGTTTACGCTACCCCTACCTCTGGGAGCCTCTCTATACTGTTGATACCCTCCCCAGGGATTCCCTGAATATGGTGGGCCTGTATATGGATCTGGTGGGCCATACTGGTTTGGATACTGGTTAGGTCTCTGCTCATTGGGGTGACCTGAAGTGGTGGGTGGTTGGGCTTGTTGTGGCATTTGTTTCTTTTTGTTAGTGGCCTGTTTTGCTTGCTCCAATTGTAATTTAAGTAGTTCATTTTTCAATTTATCAACCTCAGCCAACTCTTTATTAGATTTATCTAAGGCCTTTTCTATGTAAAATATCAAATGTCTCTCCCATAGTTCATTAGAAGCTGATGGGATGTCTGGATTATTTTCCATGGTGTGTTTGACTCCAGCTGGTGCACCTGCCATTACAGCTGACCTGAATATGTCCCTGGTGACTGGGTTATTTAACCCATTTTCTTCTGTTAATTGTTCCCATTCAGCATTACATCTGAAATAATAAGCTGCTCCTGTCTCATCTGGTTTAATTTTGAATTTGATATTTTGGTACACTGTTGGTGGAGTGGGAAACTGGGCCCTAAGCGCCTTACCAATGTCTGTACTCACCGTACTATACAATGCTTCGTTGTCTGTCAATGTCAAATTGGCATTTTCTTCAAAATCTTGTACTTGAGCTTTACTTAGAATTTGCCCTAACAGACATCTGATATCACCCACGGCCAGAGCTACACCATGACTCATTGTAATTAATTTATTTAACCATCTCCCTCCACCACTAGTGATTGGTGGTAGTTTACTCATTATAGCAGTAAGATCACTATGTGTCCATGGTTGATATTTTTTAGTTCCTTTGTGCACCACTATGGGAAATTGTGTACCATCTACCTTATCTTGGTCTGGTTCTCCGAAAAGTTGTGAGGTGGCTGTTGGAAGTGGTGCTGGCTCTATGTTTAATAACTTACTCTTCAGTGATTGAGATGCTACCCACTGATGAACTTGATGTTTCCGCTCGCTTCCTGTGTCTGGTCTCTCTACATTTAGTTGGCCCTGTGACTCGTGATCAGAAAGTGGGTGGTAGTTTAAGCCTGATCTGGTGCCTGACCTCTCAAGAAACATTTCACCTTGCATAGAGACTCTCAGGGGTTCTTTTGAATGTATTAAGCTGTGCTTATTACGGTCATGCTCTAACACTATTTTCCTTAGTTGCTTAACTTCTCTTTTCATCCCTTCCATTCTTTTATGTTCTTTGCTATGTCTTAATTCTGCTGATGTTTCTGAAGCGTGACTACGAACTCTCGGTGCTTTAGAGTGTGTGCCGTGTTCATTCTGTTCACTGGCTTCAGAACGGTTATCTAACTCTTCCTTTTCCTCATTCTCTTGGCCAAGACCAACAAGTGTGTCACCCTCAGGGCCCCCACATGCTCCATATGCAACATTTACATCACCACCACTGGGCGGGTGTATCACTGGTGTCTTTGGTGAATATGGTTGCAGTAAATCAATAGGTTTTTCAACAACCATAGACTTTCTAGGAGAAGTCATAAACTCTCCCTGTTTCATAACAGTTTGTGTTAGTTTGTACAGTTCATGTTTTATTTCTTTTAGTTCTTCACTATCCTCTACATCTACATGACCGCTATTGATTTGAAAAACAGGCTGTTGCATTGGGGCTTTGGCTTCCTCATAAGGAGGAGGTGTGGGCAAGGAGGGATAGATCGATTTCACTGGGGGTGGAGCTGGAGGAGGAGCCGTAGGTGTCACACTTGAGTCTGGTTGACTGTTTCCTTTTTTAACTTCCTTTTGCTTTGCAGCTGCACCACTGTCAACTTCCCCTTTTTTATTTGATTTAATAGCCTGCATGGCAGCAGCAACCAGAGCTAATCTCGTCCAAATTCTCAACTCTTTCTCTAAGTTTGTCACATTTGGCCCTTTACCAAACCACTTTTTTCCTTCTGCTTTTACAATCTTAATTTTGTTTACCAGTCTATGTTCCATGGCAAAAATAATAGGCGTGAGAGGAACTCTCTTTTTCTCCTCTGCCTCCCAACAGTTTTCTTCTCTAAACGTGTTCCACGCTAATGCAACCTCTTTTTGTCTTTTCTTAACATCTTTAGGATCAGTTTGGGCCATCATTAATTTAATAATTTTTTGCCATTGTACATACACTGGTGAACACCCATACTCATCACACTCTTTCTGAAATTCAACCATTCTTTATACAACTGTAAATACAATTCCTCTATTTATATAATGTCAAAATGAAATATACCCAAATGTAACTGCAGAACCAAGCACACAATGGAATTTCCTGGGCCTTCCACCCAAAGGTTTCCACACCCTTAATTTAATACTGTACTCAATTAGATGATTCCTAGGCCTTCCACCTAAAGGTTTCTCAACCCTTAAATTTAATACTGTAATCAATGAGATTATTCCTGGGCCTTTCACCCAAAGGTTTCTCAACCCTTAAATTTAATACTGTAATCAATTAGATTATTCCTGGGCCTTTCACCCAAAGGTTTCTCAACCCTTAAATTTAATACTGTAATCAATTAGATTATTCCTGGGCCTTTCACCCAAAGGTTTCTCAACCCTTAAATTTAATACTGTAATCAATTAGATTATTCCTAGGCCTTTCACCTAAAGGTTTCTCAACCCATAAATTTAATACTGTAATCAATTAGATTATTCCTAGGCCTTTCACCTAAAGGTTTCACAACCCATAAATTTAATACTGTAATCAATTAGATTAAAAGTTTTTCACTCTGATCAATTTATAAAAAATTTAAATTTGTAATTCAGTTCGGATCTCCTTATCAACACAAGTAATTTGGTATATCCAATTAGCAGAATTTGATAAAACAGGCTTCTGCTTACCTTATTTTAATAGAGCGCTCTTTTTGTGTTGAAAGGGAATCCTCGCTTACTCTGGTTTCTTCAATGTGAAACCCTCCTTCCGCTCACTCTCTCCTTTCCCTCCACATCACGTCAGGGGTCACCAGTTGTTGGACTTTAACGTGTCCATTTGCATGTTCATAATTAGAGGAAAGGCACGGTATTAAAATTAAACTATTTATTGATCAGATATGAAAAAGTTTTACAGCGCTGGGCAGTCTCAAGGCCACAATAGGCAATCGACTAACCCCCAGCATTTGGGAAAACAACTATTTATAGAGTATGTGACGTCGATCTTCTTCTTAGAATCTCCACCCACAAAGGCTGCTTTTCCTCGTGAATCTGACTCCCTCACCACACCCAATTTAAGCCTATAGGCAAAGATGTCACGGTACGTGTAAACCGGATAATGGAAAAATAATAGAAGATGAACCCAAACGCAAGATGTAAGAAAATATAACAAAGATTTATTTACAAAAACTGAAACACCCACGAGGGGGTAAAAACAGAAGGAACAAAACAATGTGATGAACACAAATAACTGTAACAGATAAACGGAAACCAGAACACTTGGATTTAACAAACATCAAACAACGCACGCACACCACACAGAGAACACAAGGGCATTATAAAGACACCACATCAATGGGGAACAGGTGAACATAATTAATCACTTAAGACATGATTACATAAGGGAGTAGGGTAAAAGTGACAAGACACTGGGAATACGTGTTACACAGATATGATGTGAATACACACGTATTCCCACATAAAACAATGCTGCCCTGGCCCTGCCCTCTGGATAATAACCAAACTCAGGCAAGACCATGACAGCCACAAAACACTGGGAACACGTGTCACACAGATATGATGTGAACACACGTGTTCCCACATACACACACTGCTGCCCTGACCTTGCCCACAGAACATAGACCTGATCTACACTAAGGTCTGGCAAGATCACGACAGCAACAAGACACCGGGAACATGTGGCAGCCACACACAGAATGTGATCCCACATGTCCCCACACAGAACATGATACTGCCACGGTCCTGTCAGATGCACTCAGACCTACATCTAGCACGGATGTCTGACAGGACCATGACAGTACCCCCCACTTAAAAGACGGATACAAGACGTCACAAACAAAAACAAACAAAAACATTAAACACGAGGAACGAAAGACTGCTCAACAGAAGACAACCACAACAACATTACAACGAACAACAGAGGTAAACAAACATAGGTGACAAAAGGATTGGGGTGATTCAACAAAAACAATATATGATGAAGGGGTGGTGGGGCAAAAACAGGGGAAACAAAATGTCCATGGGGCACATAAGTCCTAGAGTCCCGCGGCTGAAAAGCCGACCGGTGACGTGTCTCCGGCTGCGTCGGCGGGTGACGTGTCTCCGGCTGCGTCGGCGGGTGACGTGTCTCCGGCTGCGCCGGCTGGTGACGTGCCTCCGGCTGCATCGGCGGGTGACGTATCTCCGGCTGCATCGGCGGGTGACGTGTCTCCGGCTGCTTCGGCGGGTGACGTATCTCCGGATGCAGCGGCGGCTGACGTGTCGCCGGCTGCTCCGGCGGCTGACGTGTCCCCGGATGCACCGGCGGGTGACGTGTCCCCGGTTGCACCGGCGGGTGACGTGTCTCCGGCTGCACCGGCGGGTGACGTGTCTCCGGCTGCACCGGCGGGTGACGTGTCTCCGGCTGCACCGGCGGGTGACGTGTCTCCGGCTGCACCGGCGGGTGACGTGTCTCCGGCTGCACCGGCGGATGACGTGTCTCCGGCTGCACCGGCGGATGACGGGTCTCCGGCTGCACCGGCGGATGACGGGTCTCCGGCTGCACCGGCGGATGACGGGTCTCCGGCTGCACCGGCGGATGACGGGTCTCCGGCTGCACCGGCGGATGACGGGTCTCCAGCTGCGCTGGTTCCGAGGCCCTCTTCGTCCTTCTCCTCCGTCTGCAGACTGGACGGACCTCTGGTGAAGGCGTGGTCTCCGGTGCCGGAGAGATGGGAGGCGACCTCCCCAGTCTGACAGCCCCGGTCCAGATGGCTCTCGGGTTGGATAGAGTCTGGCGGGATTCAGCCGATCCGGGCGATCGCCACCTGGCCTTACCCTCGGGCCCGCATACGAGTGGGTCATAGAACTCGTAACCCGACTCGTATGCGGGACGGGATCTCCTTCCCCGAATCGCCAGGCGGCTGCCAGCAAACATCTCGCTGGGTTCTGTTGGGTGCGTGCGTTATTTCACGGTACGTGTAAACCGGATAATGGAAAAATAATAGAAGATGAACCCAAACGCAAGATGTAAGAAAATATAACAAAGATTTATTTACAAAAACTGAAACACCCACGAGGGGGTAAAAACAGAAGGAACAAAACAATGTGATGAACACAAATAACTGTAACAGATAAACGGAAACCAGAACACTTGGATTTAACAAACATCAAACAACGCACGCACACCACACAGAGAACACAAGGGCATTATAAAGACACCACATCAATGGGGAACAGGTGAACATAATTAATCACTTAAGACATGATTACATAAGGGAGTAGGGTAAAAGTGACAAGACACTGGGAATACGTGTTACACAGATATGATGTGAATACACACGTATTCCCACATAAAACAATGCTGCCCTGGCCCTGCCCTCTGGATAATAACCAAACTCAGGCAAGACCATGACAGCCACAAAACACTGGGAACACGTGTCACACAGATATGATGTGAACACACGTGTTCCCACATACACACACTGCTGCCCTGACCTTGCCCACAGAACATAGACCTGATCTACACTAAGGTCTGGCAAGATCACGACAGCAACAAGACACCGGGAACATGTGGCAGCCACACACAGAATGTGATCCCACATGTCCCCACACAGAACATGATACTGCCACGGTTCTGTCAGATGCACTCAGACCTACATCTAGCACGGATGTCTGACAGGACCATGACAAAAGATAAACACACAGACAAAGGAAAAAAACAACTGCTCTCCCCCAACTTTGAGAGTCCTGCAGTTTGTCTCTTCTCCCCCCAGTACTTTTCCACTTTACATATGATTGACTTCACATAGCATTTTATAATGCTTTCTTAAAAACAAATCATTAATAAAACATTCATTTATTCATAAAAAACAAACTGTAAGATAAAAGTGATTATTATGTAGAACACATTTCAATATCATGACATAATTTCATTATTCGTAAAATTGGTTATATGAATAAGGCACACATTAACTTCTTTAGATAGATAAACACATATTACATCTTTTACTGCAATACTACTTCTAAGCAAAACACTTTAATCATTATTCAAAAAAACATCTGTTAGGGAAGAAAACACACACACAAAGAACAAGCGCAGGAGATTCTGTTCTTCCAAGTTGAGCTGCCATCCCCCCATTAGATTATTCTGTATGCAACCTTCATTTCATTGGTTAATACACATTTATCAAAGACAACATCTTATATTTATTACATCAATTATTCACTGATTAATACTGATTAAGTAAGAAATATATTGCATATTTTATCCTATGAATATTAAAGCATTGGTTAATACATGGTTATCTGTTTGCTTTTCCCACTCTGGTCTCTTTCTTATCTTTGACAATTTCCAGACATACATTCCTAGTTAATTCTTCTTGCATTTTTACACACACACACCCAAGCTGGTAGCTTTCCACTCTCAAACTCAAACACCTCATTTTTACGTAATAACTCAATGCATATATGAAACACACAGTGTTTGTAGAATAAAATGATTAATTAAAGAAATATAAAATGGAACAAAATCAATTTCTACAGTCCTTATTTGGACATCTTTGTAACTTTAACACGTTTGGCAATCATCATGAAATGTAAGCAGTAAATATATAAAACATAATTATTCAACAACACAACAATACTCCATTGTTCATGAATTGGTTAAATGCATTCATTAGTTAAACATACTAATTTTCACTTTCTCTAAATATAACATAATTATAAAGCAAACAACTTGTTTATTGAAACCATCTGTTCTGTGTGTTTTCCCTCCAGGGCTTTTTCTATAGCCCCCCTGGCTCCCACACACATACCAGCCACCCCCTCCTTGGTAACTTTCCACACACACAGACAACTTTCTTGTGGTCATCACAGAAAACATTGTTGTAACAATACACATTAATTAAGATTATAAGCAGCACGATTAATACAACAAAATCAAATCCCACACTACGCGGGAGGTGGGATCTTCAGTACTACTTCGGTTCTGTGTCTTTTATATTGTTTAAAACATGGACTATTTGACATCGGACTGTTCAATTTTTATTTTGATGGAGTGGCGGGATGTAAATGAAGAACAAAAAAGGAGTAATGATAACGAATTTTAACATCGTGTGACGGACATATTGCAATCTGCGGAAGGTAAATAACTTTTTATTTCATACAAAGAATCAGCTAACATCAAAATATAGTGTGTTACATTAAGAATCTAACCGCGATTAGAGCAATATAGATAGTATATATTTCAATGTAGCGTTATTATGGTACTGTGCATGTTTAGCATAGTGTCAGCTAACGTTAACTTAGTTTTTGATAATAAAAAAATCTGCATATCTTTACAATGTCTTAACTGAGAGCATTTTCTCTTTAGACAGAGAGGATCTCGAACCACACTTCTTGCATCTAGAAAACTAGGTTTTTGAGTCTACGGTTGATCGCGGGATATGGGCCTACTGATCATAAGGTGTTTTGGACCTGGTAAGTAACATTTTGCAAGCTTTTGCAAATGTCTCTGTTAGTAACTAAATAGATAATATTGCTTTGTGTGTGTGTGTTTCCCTCGTGATCCAGGATTTTTGTGAAAAAAAGGATCCAGCCACACGATCCTCAGATGCGGTGAGTAAGTTAGAGGCACAACATGTAAACTCTGCTCAAAGGCCAACTGACCTATCTTATTGAGTTCACAGGCATAGCTAACCCAAAAATAAATGTCACTTTTTAAGATGAAAGTATTTTCAAACCTGTATGAGTTCTGTCAAACACAAGAATGTTGGGAATTAAACAACATTGGAACCCATTGTATAAAAGAAAAAAAAGAAGGAATTTCATAAGATAACTTTTTTTTATTGATTACAATAATTTTTAATATTTGGTTAGTCTAGCAAAACCATGGTTAATGTTAGTAGGGTTATCCTATGTCCCACAGATCAATGGTCTGTTAAAGGATTAGTTCACCCCAAAATGAAAACTTCCTGATAATTTACTCACCAATGCCATCCAAGATGTTCATGTCTTTCTTCAGTGGAAAAGAAATTAAGTTTTTTGAGGAAACGTTTTAGGATCTTTCTCCACACAATGGACTTCAATGGTAACCAGAATGTTGAAGTCCAAATCTATGCAGTTTCAAAGGACTTTAAAGTGCTTCAAATGACCGCAATCCCAGCTGAGGAATATTTAGGCCTTATCTAGCGAATCCATCGCTCTTTTTCTAAAAAAATTAATAAAAATGTATATACTTTTTTACCACAATTGTTTGTCTTGTGCTGGACTGCAACGCGCATGACGTCATTATGTTGGAAAGGTCACATTCATTAATCATCCATATGCACATGAAATTACCATTTTAAACAATAAACTGACACAACAACATAAATATGTCTTTCGACATACAATAAAATTGGAAAAATCCTCCTCCACGCTAGTAAACAATGGGGCATTAATTCCGACTACATCCAGCTTGACCTTTACAACGTGACGCCTCTACCAAGGTTATTATAGTTTTGCATTTTTCATTAGTTTCTATTTTTATTTCGTTTTGAATTTTTGTTTTTGTTTCGTTTTAATTAGTTTTTAAAGTGGGTTTGCTAGTTTAGTTTTTATTTTTTTTTGAAAATGCTTAGTTTTAGTTTAGTTTTTATTAGTTTTAGTGTTAGTTTTTAGTCTTTTTTGTAATTTGGGTTATTTGTCAGGGGCAAGAATAAAAAAAAATGAAAAAGAATTGTGTAATAATAACTCAACAAAAACGTCATACAATTTTGGAAAATATTCTTTCAAAAATAAAACCAGTACATAAAACGTACATATGGGCACAAAAAAATGTAAACAGTCTCAAGTTCAACACTCCACACTCCACAGTAAGTGCAAAATGTGATGTGTGCCAGTAAAAAACTTAAAGGTGACATAGAATGATTGAACGGAGTATTTATCCTTGTTCTGTGATGTGACATGTAGACAATTATTTTTTTGTGGCTGTAATGCCTTAGAAGCTTCCTAAAAACCTCTCTCAAATAGCTCTATTAGGGTGGGGGATTTTAAACAGGTGGTTTTGCACCTATTTGGCTCCCCCTACTGGCTTAACTTGCAATCTCATTACTGATTGGCTGACTTTGCTGCCACTCAAAAAATGTAGCCAATTATTTTAAAGTGGAAGGGCAGTTAGATGCCTATGATGTCATAAGCATCAGTTTTTCAGATTGGGCTGTTTTCTGGCTGAAATTTCTAAAAGAGAAATTTCTATGAGACTGAGATGTTTAGCATGTTTAGCACTTTTTGTATGTTTGTGAATGTGGGTAGACTACCATTATTCAACAAAGACAAGGTAAAAATGGTTTTTCATTCTCTGTCCCCTTTAAAGAGCCAACAGACTAAAGAAGACATACATCAGGGGTGGGCAACTCCTGGTCCTGAGGGCCAGTGTCCCTGCAGAGTTTAGCTCCAACCCTAATCAAACACAGCTGAAAAATCTAATTGAAGTCTTCAGGACTGTTTGGAAATGCCATTCAGGTGTGTTCGATTAAGGTTGAAGCTAAACTCTGCAGGACTGCGGCCCTCGATGCCCACCCCTGACATACATGAACCGCATGTATGCAGCCCATTTTTGAGCCACAACAAGACATTTGTCAGATTGTAAGGAAGCTCAATCTGAGAAAAGAACATGACAAATAACCAGAGGTGGAAAGAGTAGCCAAAAAATGTACTCAAGTAAAAGTACAAGTAACTAAATAAATAAATACACAAGTAGCGAGTTACTAGTTACTCTTGAGAAAAAAATATATATACATACATGCACACACAGTATACAGTGCACACCATAAGTATCAGGACAGTAAAGACAAAGTTTGCTGTTGAGACCAGAAATTGGTAAGATGAATATCAGTGTGTCAGAAGTACAGAAGTCACATTTTATTAACCTTTGATTATGTTTCAAAATACATGCTTTAACAACAAAGAAAAACAGCCTTTAATGCTGACTTGTATGTTGTACCCAAACGCAAAACTCAAAAGAAATGGATCAAACTGACACTACATATGTGTGTGAACAATTAATGCATTAGGACACAGTTCATCACTTAACACTTCTGAGTCAATGGTCATAATGTGGCCACATTAGATAGTATTAAAATACAAACGTGTTCTGTCATTGAGTTGGAATAGTGTGCATGTTAAAACAGGTGACATTTCTGTACTTGTGTCTATTCATCTTTTAATGTTTAGACATTTCTTGACTCCACAGCAAACTGAGGATTTTTGCATGTTTTGTCTGAAAACTTTTGAAAGGCACGTAGGCCTACAGTAGGCCTATATGTATGTTTAAAATTGCAAAATACACAAACAGTACAGATTAAAGAATCCTTTAGACAAACACAGAATAGACAAGCATTTCTATGAAATTAACTTGTGTCTTAAGGCTGATGTATACAGCTTATAGAAATATCATGAAATATCAGACAAGTAAACCGACACAGTTTTGCATTCAGTTATGCATATTAAAGTTCACTCAGAGAATCTCCTAAGATGGCCATCGACAGTTTACACTTACATGAAATACAAACTGATTTTAGACAAAACTTATGTTTGTTTTATGTTGTGAATCTCATGTCACGGTGTGTGTGTTGTGAGCAGGGACGTGCACAGACATTTTAAGGGGCAGGGGCTCAAGTGAAATAAAGGGCACCTTTCATAATTATGTATTTTTTTTCTTTTCTTTTTTAAACAAAAAGTATATATATTAACACAATTCTGAGTTCCTTTTTAAAAAAATTATTAAAAAAAGTTAATTAATTTTATCTTCCTCAAACTCACGCAATTGTTTAATTTTCAAAAGATGTCTACGAAATAATCAGTTCACACAGACACCATGGTCTCCTTAGTAGTCTAGGTTTATAGAGCAGCAAAGGAAGCCATTACACAATGTGCATGTTTTGAAAACATTAAATTACATATTAATTACAAATTTGTTAAAATGCTAATAACAGAGTTGTAACTGCTGAGTTAGCGCTACATGCCAATAAATGCTATATCATATGCTAGCGTTTAGCTGATTAGTTGTTACTCAAAATGTATTTTTGTCTGATAAGGGCTCAAAATATAAGGTCTGTTTACTAATATGAGCTTCTGGCATGAGCCTCAGAGCAAAGCAATCAGAGCAGAGCTCAACATTATTATTCATGACCCTTTCAAATAGGGCAAAAATAGACCATTTAATTAAAATGACAAATTCTAGGGTTGTAAATAGACATGTAAAAACGTTTCTGGGTAATTTTTGCACTTAATAAAGCAACATACCTTCTATGTAATTGTCAAAGAACAATTTAACATATTATGACAACACATCCTATGGCACCTTTAATCTTAGGTTTCATATTTATTAAGGTTACACATGTCAGAAACAACAAATATAGATTAGGCCTATTTTATTTGTATTTTATATTTTACTTTTTTGTGATGTCAGTGAAAATTCTGACTGGGCAAGTAAAATACTGAACCATCAGATTTCTTCCCAATCTACTCCAGCACTCCAGTATAACACAT
The DNA here is from genome assembly GCF_027580225.2 of Misgurnus anguillicaudatus. Lineage (NCBI taxonomy): Eukaryota > Metazoa > Chordata > Actinopteri > Cypriniformes > Cobitidae > Misgurnus > Misgurnus anguillicaudatus. Next base: position 12,835,653 of record NC_073348.2, read on the forward strand.
TATACTTATTTAACAGCCACTACAAAAAACGCAAACAAAAAAGCCCAGCGGGCATTTGATGTCAATTTAACATCAATTTGACATCAAACATCGACATCAAAATTACTTCACAGAATAGGTCAAAAATGAAAGTCATTTTGACGTCAAAGTGTCAATGTCAATTTGATGTCAAGATTTTGACCTCTACTGATGTCATTTTGATGTCAATTCTACATCATTTTGACATCAGGATGTTATGATGTTGATGTCATATTAATGCTATTTTGATATCATTCAATATCAAGTTTCAATATCAATTCAACATAAATGTGACATCAAACATTGATGTCAAAATTACATCAAAATTTATTGACATTTTAATTTTTCAATGTCAAGCATCACTCAATTTCAACCTAAATGTACAATGACTGACAACATACACATACTTTGAGATCTGATATATTTTTATTTGATTTGATTTTATTACACAGTGTAATACAGTGGGGGCGCTATCAGGGCCGCATTAACACTGTAAGGGGCCCCTGGGCTTTATCATTTTGTGTGGCCCTTTATCCACCAGAATTGCAGCCTACATTCACACAATCTTTATAATCACTAAGTGCAAGTTGTCATGCTTTTATTTTGCTGGAATAAATGGAATTACAAAATATTAAAACCATATCAGAATGCCCGCAATATGCACAAATATCACTGCATAACATGCACATAGTCCTAGCTAGGGGTGACCCGAATAGTCTAAGATTCGATGCTTTGACAGGAGAAGCCTGATTCGACTACTGCACAGTCAATTGTCGCAGATGTGTTATAAAATTGAGGATCATTTAATTTTGGCTGTATAAGAGTGCACAGTATCTGATTTCACATTTAACAGCTTTCTCCCAAATTAAAAAATAAACATCCTATTATGATAATATTAAGTTAATAATATAGTAGCTTTCAATAAATATTTTTAAAGTCTGTTAATAGCCTAAATCCCGTGACAGGGCTAGACGTCCATATCCATAAACCATTGCAAAGTCTCTTTGTTTCTGCAATTAAAAAGACAAAACCGGTAATTCTATACTTTCGTTATTTTAAAATTTATTTTAATATTTCCTTGTTTTTTATTTAATTTATAGATTATTTAGTGTTATCTGATTAAACTATTTGTGGGTTTTATTCCCCTGCGCATTTAGGCATTTTGCACCCATGTTCTGCACCTATTGATTCTGACTTTGTTTTTATTTTTTATTAATTATAAAGGTAAATTCTGATCTAATTTAAGTTCTGTAAGTTTTGGATTGCTTTTCGTTGTGTCGATGTTGCGCGGTTGCATGCTGTCACATTCAACTTAGCCGAACGTGCTAGGTGCTCTGCGTGATCATATTTAGGGATTCATCAAACGTAACATCAAAAACTGATTTTTTTCGACAAGTATAAGTTTTAAAATGTATTTAAAAAGGTTGCTTAACTTGTCAAAAGTTGAGCTACAAAACAGGTAAGCCGTTTTTGTGAATACAGAGATGATCAAGTGAAAGTAAGCAATCAGATATTTCTGTGCAAAATAATAAAGCATATATAGTGTCTATAAAATCCTTAATTTCAATGTTTTTTGGTTATAAATGAACCGTTTAAGTAATTGTATATAAAGCTTGTTTTTTATAATTTACAGTAACAAATTATATGTAATTTCTCGTCTTTTATTTCCTTGCCACGCTAAATCTCAAAATGAAACGATCGCTGAACTTAGCCGTGGATTCCGAGGCAGAATCTAATTTGTTATTTATTAGATTTAGTTATCAAAAATGTTTTGTGTAATATCTTTGTGTGCTGTTCTGTACATCTTGGCTTTAAAATGTTACGAGGAATCATTTAATGAATGTTTATATACACGTTGTCTTTCATATTAAGATAAAAACGCGTCCTCAGTTTAGTCTTTGTTCATCACTTGAAAGGCACTTTTGGTCACTTTATCAGAAAGCTGTCTGTGTTGCCTTCAGAAATGCAATAATGGATTCAGACAGAAATTTTAAAAAGCTCACTAATGATTGCAGGGTAGCCTATAGTAAGTGAGAGATTTTCTTGCGCAGGAACTGCATTCACGCACGGACATTCAAAGCAAAGCGATTAAACATAATTTCAAAGGGAGTATCAACTTTTTATAAAATGCGGCAGTTATTTTTTTCCGGCAACTCGGGGCCCTTCCCAGCCCGAGGCCCTGGGCTTAAGCCCAGGTAAGCCCATGCATTAATGCGGCCCTGGGCGCTATGGATTCACACTTCCAGAGCTCACAGTTGCCTGTAAAAGGGAACAAGAGAACAAGAAAGCAACAATTAAAACAGGCCCTGTCCATTAACATAACTAACGCTTAGTACCCATCAGTAGTAGGCTACCCCTAATGAAAATTAACAATTTTTTGTGGCAAAAGTGTATTGATAGTGGATTACTATCAGCAAAACCATGGTTTAACTAAGGTTTTTATGGTTTTCTCTGTTTTACCCTTCCCCTTTGGTTCACACAATGTCCTTCAAAACAGTGGCAAGACATAGGGGTAAAAATATTCCCCATGGAAATGAGACACCACTAGCCTACATACAGGGGCGTGTCTAGAAGGGGGGCATGGGGTGGCACCGCCCCCCCTTGGAATATGATTGGCCCCCCCTGGTGCCCCCCCTCCAATCTCATTGGGCCAGCTAGATTTACTGTCAAGCTGAAAATGCCCACCGCACCATTGGACCAGAGAGCTTTCAATCACTGTTTGATTTGAGACTCGCGCGAACGCGAAGACGAAGCGAGCACAGTAGTTGCGCGTTTCTAAAACAGGAGGAAAGAGACACCATGACACCCACCACACCATTGGACCAGTTGTCAATCACTGTTTGATTTGAGACTCGCGTGAACCCGAAGACGAAGCGAGCACAGTAGTTGCGCGTTTTTAAAACAGGAGGAAAGAGACACAGTGACACCCACCGCACAATTGGACCAGTTGTCAATCACTGTTTGATTTGAGACTCGTGCAAACGAGAAGAAGGAGGGCGCCCTGCCACAGACTCAACACTGGCACAAATCAAATAGATTTTCCATGATTACCATTTACATTTTATTTTACTATTTAAAACGACTTCATGTGCTTTTGCAAGCGCTCAGCAGAGCCACTCTCTCTCGCGCGCGCGCGTGCACGCTTTCTCACTGCTGCGTGCGGAACCTCGACAGAGCCTCTCTGACACTGAGTGAGTTTTGACACTGAGTGACTGTTTTCCACCTGGGTTCCTCTGTTGTCTTTTCACGTAAAAGTTAACAGTCAACAGATGTTACTGACAGAGAAGACGGTTGATCGAGTATTATGACTTAACGAAAGGTTAGTGTTTTCACACACACACACACACACACACACCAGTTCTCTGTGCACGAGCTCTCTCTCTCCCTCCCTATGGTGCGGTATGCGCGCGCACGCTTAACAGTATTCTCTGATATTTTTGAATTTGCGCTGAATTGTCTGCGCTATACGCGATCTACAATAAAACTATCACTCGCATTTAAAATTAAAAGCGCTCATAAACACAATCAGATGAGAAGAGCAACCCTGCATGAGACACACAGATAATCCGAAATCACCTCGTATCAGCTCTTCAAAGTAAATTGTATCAGACAATGTCGCATTTAAATTAGGATTTTAGCAGTAACAGCTGGTTGGATTAAACACGAGGTGTTATTGGGTCGTGTTTAGTCACTAGCTTAAACTCTTTCTTGTTGTCTGACAACAGAACAGATAATATGTAAAAAAAATAGCATTCAGTGGTGTTAAAATACAATATAGGCTAATAAACAATGAAAGTAAGATCAGACAGAGTAGAAAAACAAATTTTTAAGTAGGCTAATATTTTCCCAAAATCCTGATATGTCAGAATGTTAACTAATACCAGCTACACGCAATGTAGATAGCCTACTTAAAGGAACAGTTCACTTAATTTAAATGGTCATATACCTAAACTTGTTTCAAACCTGTATGAGCCTCTTTCTTCTGCTGAACACAAAAAAGAAAAGAGTTAAGAATGTCGGTAACCAAAATCAGTTGATGGATCCCATTGACTTCATATGTAGTAACAAAATAACATGCAGTCAATGGGGTTCATCAACTTTCTGGCTGCTAAGACTCTTCAAAATATTTTATTTTGTGTTCAGCCGAAGGGGGGCTCATGCAGGTTTGAAATAACTCTGGGATGAGTAAATTATGGCAATTTATTTAAAGTGAACTATTCTGGAACAGAACTTTTGTTTAATCCATGAAAAATATAAAAAAAAAAAATACCATCTATATTAGAACATGTGGCATTGCACAAGATTTTGGGAACCATGCTTAATATTTTCTAAACCAGTATTTATTTTCATTTGAATTTTTTGATTGGCCCCCCCTGACTGGTTCTTGGTCCCCCCTGTGCCCTCCCATTTATAAAATCCTGGAATCGCCCCTGCCTACATAGGGAAAAGCCCGGACGAATGTGATGTTTTGAAATCGCTGCTGTCTGGCTTTGAATGAATGTTCACATTCTACAATTCAGAACAAAATGTAAACTTATTACTAGCAGTGAAATGAGATCCTGACATATGACACTATTAAAGGAACACACCAACTTTTGGGGATTTTAGCTTATTCACGGTTTCCCCCAGACTTAGATAAGTCCATACATACACTGTAAACCCGAATAAATTGGGAAAACTCAAATAATTTTTTGGAGTAACGATTTTCCCAATTTTAAGTATGCAGTACTCATATATAACAATTGCTCCTAACTGAAATAATTAAGTTATCTTAACACAGTTATTTTGATAACAGTTAACATATAATATTTAAAGTTAATAAACATTTTAATTTTGAGTTCTTACAAATCAAAGTTATTTACTATATCAAGTAAAATTTAAACATAAATACTCTATTCAAAATGTATTATTTTAAACAAACACACAACACATGTAATACATTTTTAGACATTTATTTTGAACAAGGAATAGTCAGCTTTACATTTACGTTACATTAAAACATAATACGGTTTATATACACATATCTTCACTAAAATAACAAATGTGATACAATCTAAAAAAGTAAAGTCTGTTTAGATTCTACATAAGTACAGTTATGCTTTTAAAGGGTGCAAACTAGCAAACTGACTCTACGTCAGTACAGAAACCCTTTAAAGAGGGGCAAAATTCAAGAAACTGTTTTACGATGTTAAATACATTCTGGAATGAACAAGAAATGCCTAGAAGCCAATAAGAACATGTGTTTTTTAAACAGTAACTTGGGTCTTCTGAGTTTACACTGATTTAACAAACAAATCAAAATAACATCAGTAAAGTAACCTTAAAAAGACCACAAGTTTTAAGATCTTCAATAAGTAATGTACTGTTGAATGAACAAGGAATGCCTAAAAAACAACAATGCACAGCAAAACAAAAAGATTTGAGATATTTCATTACTTTAACAGCTGCATGACATAAATATCAGGTTTGCAAAAAAATAAAAAACAGCCTATGTAACAAATTATTAAGCAGAGTAACATTGTTAGTGTGTGCTACTGTAGTGAGAATTACACTTTACATCAACTCTCTCTTTAAGGTTGGCAGGCCAACCTTGATTTGTCCAGAACAACTGACATATTTGCTTGGTTGTAATGCATTGGAGCAGTAGTGTTGTCATGGACAGCAGTAAGTAGGGCCACTGAAGCATCCTCAATCTGTACTATAGAACCATCAAGCTAAAGAATAAAAGAGGGAAAAAACAATGTTAAGGACAGGGTAATTATTATTTGGCAAATATTTAAAAAGTGTCATCAAAAGAGGTAGGTGGTGGTCCAGTTGTGCGTAAAATTTGTGGGACAAGTTCTGATAAAATCCGTTTTATTTTTTCCCAAATTCCGTTTTATTTTTTCCCAAATTCCGGTTTCTCCGTTTTAATGTTTGCAAATTCCGTTTTATCCGTTTTAATTTTTGCAAATTCCGTTTTATCCGTTTTAATTTTTGGCAATTATATTTTTTACCCTTTACTGTTATTTTAGTCATAAAAAGAGTGTGTCTTTAATGTTAATGATTAAAATGTAAATTATTTGGGGAAAAACTGGATAACAGGATTACTTAATGACTATAAAAGATGCATTTACACACGCACATACACACGCGTGCGCGCGCACACACACAACTCAATTCAATGCATTGTTTAGTGTTGTTGCAGGAGGCTACAACAAGGTGTCAAAGCAGTGGTGCCTTCAGAAGTGCCTTAAACACATCAATCCAGCGGAACGCGATCCATATTTTATACACAATCGCTTGAAATGCATATAACTTTACAAACATACACAGGATAGTGATCTGACTTCGGACAGCATGAGCACGCAGCTCTTTGCACGTGCGAGCGAAAGAGAGACAGAAAGCGGCGCCATGATGCAGATGATTATATTTTAAATCCGAGGGATAGTTAGTTTGCCTCAGCTCGCTTGAAATGCATAAAAGTGAACAAATACATGAGGATTTGTGTTCGCACTTCGGACAGATGCGTGAGCGCGTGCACGTGAGAGAGGTACAGTGAGACAGACGTGGATGAGAGAGTGCATGTATCTTTGTGCTCACCGTGAACAGAGTGTTGACAAAACTTACAAAATAACAGTTCTCCGGTCACATAAATGTCATGTGAGACCTGCTCAGAACTAAGTGCTTAGCGTCAAATTTCTTAATTTTTTCGCTGACGAAATCAGAGTCGTGGAGAGCCGCTTCGCGATGGTTTCAGTGTTTTGGAGGGGGTCTGAAACGACGGGAGTGGGCGTGTCGCCCAGATTTACTTCCCCCGGTCTGCATTTCCCCCAGATATACGTTCGTCTCCCACACAAAAACATAATTTTATTCAAAAAATGTAAAATTCCGCAAAATTCCGCGTTAATACTAGATTCCGTGTTAATTAGCCAATTCCGTGATTCCGTCCGCGATTCCGTGATCGCGTAAATCAGGGGTCGGCAACAGGCGGCCCGCGGGCCAAAAGTGGCCCGCCAGTAATATTTTCTGGCCCGCCGGATTAATTTGAAATTCGTTTTTTTATTTTTTTTTTAATCAGACTTTTTTATTTTAAAATAACAGTTTACAAAAATGGCCTCCTGTATCATTCCTTCATTCGTTTTTTCAAATCAAAACCAAAAAAATTTTTCTATTATTTATTTCCTGAACTAAAATGTGCGCTCAGATCAAAAATAACAAAAATGAATGAAAACGGGTTCGGACAAATTTTAATTGAACACCTTAGCAGACATATAGCCTACCAATGAAATAAATTTAAACAGATCAGGTACTAACAGATTACATTTTAATAAGGGTTTTAATAAGGGTTTGAATAGAAACCTTTCCGGTAAAGTCTCATTCGCTTACCGTCCGACTTTTGAACTTTTTTCATTATTATTTATTCGCGTATAACACACTGACAAATAATATGTATTACCTGATAAAAAAAATATTTGCGTCGTGGACAAGTTGCCACCATGTCCTGGGCAAGAATGTCCTGAAAAAAATGCGTATAATAGCTAGTTTAATCTTAACCGGCCGCTCTTTCTCTTCCGGCGATCCGCGATCATAACTGTCATTAGATTTTGAACATACTTCTAAAACACAATCAATCAAATAATTGCAGAGGTTTGACTTCATGAATCATTTGCAAATTTACCTCGTAAATCATGTCAATGCGTCACGCGTGAAGACGTTAAACTCCGTGACATCGCAAATTACTGAAAAGTAATTGCAGGCTTTTAGAAACCACTACAAAATATGATAAAATAAACTCTTTTACTGCAGTAATATTTTAACTATTACACTTTTAGCGTAGATTTTAAAGGAATCTACTGTTCTGTTCTGTTACTTGAACTTGGGGCTCGAGCCCGACCTTAGGTTCGACCTGCCTTCGAGAACAGCAAGTCAAGTTCGTTAACCGTTAATTATTAAGACTAAAGGGGCAGGTAAATTCGTTAAAAAATGAAAGTAATCCGCCAAAATATGGTTTTACATGTCTATTAAAATAAAGCCATTATTAATTTTCCTAACGCATAGTTCTTTGATCTTTACCTCCTTTTAAAAATACATTTGGCAAAGGAGGATTTTCAGCAATTTGTTTGAACAGCAACTCTGCAACCAATGATTTCGGTTTATGATGGTTAGAAATTTGAGTGAGAGGCTTAGTTTGTCCTATTTAATTTATTATTTATATTTCATTATTTTTTCTGTGACATTTTTTCTCTGCTAACAATACAATGTTAAAATAATATTTATATTGGCACGAACACAAATTTTGTATAACATTTATAATTGTTATAGGCTACATCATCTCTCTTTTTTCGTTAGAGACATTGAATTTGAGATTCTGGGAACGAGATCAAAAGTTAAGTTTTGCGGACCCGTCAGGTCGGGAAATAAAGCGGGTGAACACAGAGTGTATTTTAAGCGGTTTACTGAATAGAACCTTGTCGGAGCTGGACAAAAAGCGGAGACCTCCTTAAACCTTAGGTGTGTATGTGTGTGTCCCGGATAAATATTAATAAAAAAAGGAATACAGTTCAAAAGTCGGACTGTAAGAGTCTTTCATGAGAGCATAAATGCCTGTAATATGTTACCACTAATAGTACTTGATCTGTTTAAAATGATTTCATTTATATATTATGCCTATAAAGGTGTTAAATAAAAAAAATTGTCTAATCCAGTAATTAATTTTTCATCTGAGCACACAATCAGAAAACCCGTGGTGGTTAATTTTTTCATTTTTGTTTTTAATTTAAAAAACGATTGAACGAATGATACACAGACCCATAACCATGTTTTTAGCCATTTTTAATGCCGTCTTTCGTATTTTAAATAAAGGAAATAAAGACAATGTTTCTTGACAAAAGATCAGATAACCTATACTAGGCTAATTCAAAATAAGACGTAAGTGTGCCAACAGCAGTTGGCCCGCCATCTACTGGCTAAAAAAAAATATTGGCCCGCGGCCAAAGTTACTTGCCGACCCCTGGCGTAAATTATAGGGCCCTAGATTTGTTCGAACTCTGCAAACAGCAGAGAAAAGACAAAAGAGGATATTGTAAAACTAACCCACATCACATGATATATTAAGCAAGAGATGCAGTATAACTTAAGTAAATTTTAAGTAAACTAGAGTAAATTTATATATATATATATATATATATATATATACCTCAGATGTTAAACGCAGTAAAGGCCAGACATCCAGAAACACTTTTACTGATGGGCTGGTGTTCATTTTGGAGCAACATTTCTCTTGCAGATGAGACTACAGTTGATTTTCCTCTTCTACACCTATAGAGCAATTCCTCCTCGTACTATTTCAAGTGATACTTTATCCTCCGCCGTAGGAAAGTTAGGCAAATAATTAACTGCTTCTATCTGTTAAATGGTATCTACATCTGTGAGACTTGAATGCACTTAATGTGTTAAACGTATGATACATACAAGGCAGTGGATTTGTTTTTAGAGCAGTGTCTGTGTTTCACTCTGTAGTGTCTGAGGAGGTGGACTTGGGAATGAGAATATTCTGCACACCTTGCACTTCCAGTCCATCGTCTTATCTAAAAATCAAGAATTTACACTGTTACAGTTTATTCTTAAACAGTAATAGCGAGCAGATTCTTAGAATAAAGAATACACTGAATGACACATGTCGTGCAAAATGATGATCCAATCTAAACATTATGCAATGCCTACAGAAAGCACATTAAAGTCGTCATTTCATTATTAAACATTAACATATGATGTATGAAATTTCGTTCATGAACTCGCAAAACTAACACGTTACAAAACACAATCCTTGCTGGTCATAACGTAGTTAAATCAAAAACTATAAAAATAAATACATACTGAATAAAAGATGAAGTTCTACATCCATTTATTTTATGAACCATCTGTGTTCATCTGTAGCAGCTCCGGACAATGAACTAAAAGCTTATCTTATTGCCCAACAACTTTCAGCGCGTGGCACAGAATATCGGAATTACGTTAACGTATCGTTTGTAACTATATGTACAGTTTAAAAAACAAATAATTTATGTTGTTTAAGTAGTGTGTTCGAATTAAAGGTTATGTCTGACAAATGCATTAATCTGGGTCTCTATCTACCTAAACAGTAACGTTAACTTAGCTAGCAACATGGAGCTCGAAATGTTTTCTCTCCTGCAACACATTTAAAAACTTAGGCTTGACTCTACGTCACCCTAAACTATGAACATTAAAATTATATAGACAAAACTAAACATAATTATGTTTAGAGTTAAGTAATTGAACTGAAAGATGATACTTACAGCACCGCATGAAACGAGACCGATCCGCCATCTTGAATACTCCTCACAGGCAGCTTGTCATGCGTAAACGGATGACATCAGATGCAGCAGCTTGTCGTGCGTAAACGGATGACATCAGATGCAAAATTTCTATTCTATTATTTTTTAAGTTGATGTAATTTAAGGAGACAGTTTGTGTAAATCAAAGCAACAATTTACACTTATCTAACTTGAAGAATTGTGATTTGTACAAACTCATAAATACCACAAAGTTCTAAATACTTATCAAGGTCAATTAATTACTTTGAGCATCAGGGTTTACAGTGTACCCTTTTCATCTCCGTGCGTCCCGTAACCCTGTCTGACGCACCCACCGCTATAGCTTAGCACAAAGACTGGAAGTAAATGGCTCCAGCTAGCATCCTGCTACCAATAAGTGACAAAATAACAACAACATTTTCCTATTTATATGTTCTACTTTCTCTTAAGACCTAAATTGTTGTGTTTATGAGGATACTTGCAAAGGCTTGGGAATTTTGACACGTGTGTTTATTTAAGGCTAATACAGCAGCAAAAATACTCACAAGCTTAATGAGAAGCGGATGCGTGGCTTGAATGCTCCTCTCAAATAGAAACAGCGAGCGCATATAGCACTGTTGTTTGTATTTCAACGGCTTAAAATCACTTAATTTAAAGATGAATGTGTACAAATGTCAAGCTTTTGTGACTGACCACGCTGCACAGCAACGTGACAGGGGCACGTAACCTCGAATGAGAAAATACAACGAGTTAAGTGTGTGCGCTCAATCTGCATAGACTGTGTAGCCTCTTATGGAACAGCTGAAATTCCACACGGGGGCGTATTTGTTCCTCCGACGTTGCATAATAAACGTGACATCCGAATATTTTACCGTATTATAAATTGTGAATGAAAAGTGAGATTCGAACGAATGTCCGATAGTGAACTAATTGTTTACAGTATTTATATCGTAAAATGGTCAGAAACGTCAAGAGACAAACAAAGTTTTGTATTAAAGGCTTGGATATTCCATTTCCTTGGACTTTTGGGGATTTATGAACAATTTGTTTTGGACAATTTCACCAAAGCGGATAAAAGGAAGATTTTGAAGGTAAGTAAATATCCTAAATCGGCTTAAAAGTCTATAATTTTTATTTTGTTATCCTACACTACACAATGAATAATATGGATTTTTTCCAGAAAACTTCTTACATAACATAAATTCAAGCTGTTTCAATGACCTGTATATGTATATTTTCAAAAACCTCCAAGGGCCTTGAATTTCATCCCAGATTCCCAAACTTTCAAGGACCTGCGGGAACACTTCATCTGTTAATAGTGTCATATGGCAGGATCACATTTCACTGGAAGCTTCGGTGATACCGGGTTGTGACTTCTGGATGGCACCTGAAAAAATGTAACAGCAATTGCCATTTATCTTGCACATACTGATCAAAATAAAAATCATGTAGAGAATAGAGCTATAGGTGATGTATGTGCATAAATAGAAAATATAATTACCTATCATGACTCTATAAAGTTCCATTCTTCTGAATGCCAGCTTGTTACCAGTCCCATCCATGTTCATAATGGACATGAGGCTATTTGTGAGCACTCTGTCAATAAAAATGGGAATAAACAAAGTTATACATGCTGTACAGTACGGCTGTGTATCGCCAACAGTTTCCTGATACAATACGTATCCCGATACAGGGCCACGGTACGATATGGATCGCGGTTGTGATTTTGGCATTCATTTATTAGCTTTTGGGGGAACTTGTAAAAAGACAAAATCTCAGAGCTATAGTACATAACTCATGTTGTTTTAAAGCAGTTTTACAAAGATAGTGCCTTACTTCATTGAATGTAAAATGCGTGCAGTAGCTTTATTATGGATTGCTTACTAGAGCACGTGCAGTCTTTTTTGTGCAACGATACTTTAATTTTATGTTTTGCAACAGTTTAGGATAAGATATCCACGCTAACTTTATCACTCGCCTTTGGCAGCAGTTTAGGTTAAGATATCTAGGCTTTTATAACTCGCTGAGAGAGAAAGTATGTGGCACACGCAGACAAGAGAAGAGTGTATCATCGTATCTAGCTTTAACTCTGACTGTGAATAAGCTAATTTCACAAAATGTTGGCATACTTATTTAAGGGGGAAAAAAAGAGTCCATACATTTTAAGATATTAACAGCACCAACTTCAGAGACTGACCTTTTCATCACATTGTTGACATTTTCCCGCAGAGTAGCTCAACCAATTTTTGACATCTGAGCTGTCTGAAGAAAGAATTTAACAAATATGCAGAAATGTATATGAGGTACAATAATATGTGAATAAGATATTATATTATATATCTGTTGGCAAAGGTTTGTTTTCCTTTTTAGTTGTAACCTACCATGAGTTTTCGTTTTTCCTCGCTGGTTAGCTCTCTCTTAAGCTGTTGAAGCTGGTCTACGAAGTCGATCAATTCTAAGTGGAACTGGGAATGCGGAGGCTCATAAAAACGGCCAGCTTCAGAGAGCTTTGCTCTCATGTCAGCTAGCAAGTACAGCACTCGCTTTTGGAACTCTGAATGTCAGACCAAAGAGAAAAATATCACATCATATTCTGTACAATAATTTTCAATGCAGCAGCTATTTTTGTTTATAACACACTTACTTTTCTCTTCCATTGGGAAGACATCTTCTCTATGGTAAGATCTGTGTTCTCTCTCCCGTTTTGGCGTTTCCATGATCCTGGATCTTGATCGATTCTGTGGTCTTTCTCGGGTCCTGGAATGATTGTGTGGTCTTTCTCGGGTCCTGGAATGATTGTGTGGTCTTTCCAGGGTGCTGGACCTGGAATGATTGAGTGGTCTTTCGGGGGTGCTGGACCTGGAACGATTGTGCGGTCTTTCGAGGGTACTGGACCTGGAACGATTATGTGGTCTTTCCAGGGTGCTGGACCTGGAACGATTATGTGGTCTTTCCAGGGTGCTGGACCTGGAACGATTATGTGGTCTTTCCAGGGTGCTGGACCTGGAACGATTATGTGGTCTTTCCAGGGTGCTGGGCCTGGAATGATTGTGTGGTCTTTTCAGGCTCCTGGACCTGGAAAGATTGTGTGGTGTGTGAGGTGTTTCCATGTTCAGGGACCTGGAACGATGGCGAGGTGTTTCCCTGGTGTGCTCTTGACCAATCACTTGATGGCTGGAACTGGGCGTGGAGCTGGACTTGGATTTCTTTGGTGGCGTGGCAGGGAGGGTGTGTGAGGTGTTTCCATGTTCGGGGACCTGGAACGATGGCGAGGTGTTTCCCTTGTGTGCTCTTGACCAATCACTTGATGGCTGGAATTGGGAACGGAGCTGGACTTGGAATTCTTTGGTGGCGGTGGCAGGATGGGGCCTGTTTGATCGCAAACAGTGAGAGAATATTAAGCAACTGACTTTAATTAGAAACCTGTACATTTAAATGTTGATATTGTAGTTTAGGATATATGGCTCTTGACCAATCACTTGATGGCTGGAACTGGAAGCGGAGCTGGACTTGGATTTCTTTGGTGGCGGTGGCAGGGAGGGGCCTGTTTGATCGCAAACAGTGAGAGAATATTAAGCAACTGACTTTACTTAGAAAACTGTACATACATTTAAATGTTGATGTTTAGTTTAAAGCGGAAGTCCACCCTAAAACAACATTATGCTCTAACACTATATTTCATCACATATATGTAGTTGATTGTGATGCCATCAAATGTACTAACTCCATATCAAAAATTAAAGCTTTTAACTGCTACAGTCAAATCACCGGAAGAAAAATGCACACCTACATAATTCTGAACGTTCTAAATGGGGGCGGGTCTTGAGGCGAGATGATTGACAGTAGATGATAACGTTCTTTGATTGACAGCTGCACATGATGAGCTAACGTTAGCTTGCTTTGCTTGTGTTCATAATAACAACAACATAATAATAATTTTCTACGTAGTATGTTTACCGTAGTTACACAAAACAAGCAACAACTAAGCCAAATGATGTTTTAGATATTTTTACAATTTTACATTACCTGAGTCCGCAGAAAAACGGTGCTGAAAACAGGACTCGAAATCTTCCTGACGAAAGTGCTGGCTGCATATTCAAATTTTCGAGGAATCTGTTAGTTCATGTGTCAGCCATGGCCGTAGCTACCATTGAGGACACCGAGGTCATGTCCTCGGTAGTTTTTTCTTGAAGTTTCGTTTCATTTTGATGTGAAAATAGCCGACGAGACAATCCTTGCATCTACGGATCATCACGTGCAGTGATGGAAATAACGGCGTTATATATAAACGTTGTTTCCTTACAGCGTTACTGACATTAAAATGCTGCGCATTAGTATAATTAATCTCACTGAAGCGAGTAAACTCTCATCATTAGACAGGCAATGTTTTTCTCTTGCGTGTGTTGAGGGGTGGGAAACACATAACTGATTGGCCTGTGTATGTTAGAGGGGGTGGGACAACCACATAATCAATGATGATTGGCTGAATTTCCATCGTTAGCCAACCAGAAGCAGGATTAGCTCATACACTATATACATGCACAGTCCGAGCAGTGTCGTGTTGCCAACTTGTTGATGACTTTGTCGCTAGATTTAGCAACTTATAAAAAGCGAAAAAGGACAAATCTAGCGATCTTTTCTGTCGTGGTTGGAGACGGACGCGAGAGCATGTATCATTCTCTACACTCAACGAGCAGCAGGTGCTGCTAGACAATCACAAGCATCCCGGTCCTCACGTGCAGTCCGCCCGAGTCCCTCACACCCGCAACGACAGACCGATGGAAGTACAACAAGCTCAAAGGTAGCGGTCGCAAACACAAAATATAATAAGCACTGCTTCTATACAAGAATAGTATGCAAGAAAGGCAAGCATGTTTGTGTAACATGCAACGTAAGAGTCTCTCCACGTCTGTAATTCTAATCTAATAAAGCAAATGAAAATGAAAAGGCTGTAACAAACTTAACTATCATTTGGAAAGCCAGCAAAAGATGAGCAGAGAAGAAGGGAAGATGAGAAAGTTAAAGGTTATGCAGCAAATAGCCTACAATATGGATGCAATACAGCTACCAATGAGATTAAAACCTACACTACTGCTCAAAAGTTTAAGGTCACTTAACTAAAATGTTAACTATGGTCTTAAAATCATTAAATCTGAAGGCTTATGGTTAAATGCTTGAAATTACTTTTGTAGACAAAATATAGCTGTGCCAAACAGATTAATTTTTGTTATTAGAAACCAAAAAATATATTTTTTGAAATAGATGACTTACACTGAATATTGAAGAAAAAGCAGCCACTAAGAGCCCTTATTACATATAAACTCCTTCTATACTCTTAAAAATTCATCCTAAATTGAAAATTTAAGAAGCTTTTTGAAAAAATGACACAGTTTTGCAGTTTCTAGGCAAAGGGCGACTTGCACTTCAAATGATGAAATGTAACCATTGATTTATTTTGGATGCTTTTAGACACCAACAAAATTCTCACAGACACAGTTACATTTGTGCTATGTCGTAGTTTGGACATGTTTATTATTATTCTGTAATATGGAAAAAATGTAAATAATAAAAAAAATGTCCTCGGTATTTGAAAAATCCTGGCTACGGCCTTGGTGTCAGCTGAGGGTTGCATTGATGTAAAAACTCCCCACTGTTGCCTGAATTTGTTGTCCTTACATCCACATACTGCACAGGTTCTAGTCATCTTTTATCGAGGGTTTTTGTGATTTCCCCTTCAGAGATGGTTAAAGCGAAGTTACTCTTTGGTTAGGTTCGTCTGACGGCTAACTTCAAGTTGACTTGAGTTGATTTGAGAGCAGATTGAGCGGTAAAATAAGTTATTAGGCTTGTTCAACTTCATGCGGCGCCGCAAGAATAGACAGCCGTATGATGTCAAAGTACAGAGAGAGCGATTCGCAAAATCATACGGAGGAGTTTACTTTCAAATCGCTCTCGCGGAACCTTGACATCATACGGCTGTCGGTTCTTGCGGCGCTGCATGAAGTCAAACAAACCTGAAGGCTGCATCGGTCATTAGTGGGTGGAGCTAATGACTCGGTTTCGCGCAGTGCATTCTGGTTAATTGAGTCCATCAAAGACCGTTACAAAAATTACGCTTCAACACACTATCAATCTAATAATCGAAATCGTGCAAATTTCTTTTTTCCTCATGTAAAATGCTAAATGAAAATAAATTACTCGTGATAACAAGCTAAAATGTCTAAAGTTTAATTCCACTTTAAGATATATGGCCAACTTGGCCTACTTACCATGTCCTGATGAATTTGCCTCAGAACTTAACTGGTCATTCGGTGGGGTATCATCAATTGCTTCATCTTCATCATCTGTGTAACATATGAAACAGCCACCTTAATCGCACTTACAGTACTAAAAGCTTCCTTCTTAGAAGTCTCAGTGTTAAACACAAATTATTTTGGACCTGCTACACAACTGTTTCATTATTATACCTTGAACAAAGTCATCAAATGTTTTTTTTCACAATCCTCTTGGGCTTAGATATGGCTAGCTCATCGCCACTACCCTCAGCAGCTGTCGAGAAGTTGTATAACTCGCACTCATCCCTGTCCACTTGAATGAATGAAAACCATGCATCAATGAAATGATTATGATAAATGATCATAAGCAAGTCTTATTACAGCAACTCACATTGACTTGATGTTAATTTCAGCTTTATGAGAGGAAATTTCCTCCATTTTTCCTCAGGCTTTCGCATCTCTTTCATTGCTTTCAATGAGTCGATGCCAGGTGGCCAGTACACCATATCATCAAGCACCCAGGACTGTGGAATGACTCCTTCCTCTTCTTTAGTTCTCTCCCTCCAAACAGCCCGAACCCACATGACAAAACCTTTACAGAAAGGGAATATTTTGATTTTTAGTCTAAATCCAGGCCAGTTCAATTATGAAAACTCTCATGTACTACTAAATGGTTGTGCTTATCTATACTTTTCAATGTTACTGACTGAGGCAGAAGGCAGCTCGGCACTGGAGGCTGAGGCAGGACAGAGCTGGAGGATGAGTGGGTGGCAGCACAGTGGTGGAGGCTGAAGCAGGAGGGTGAAGACAGTGGTTAAACACTTGCGAACTGAAAAAGGGCTGAAAAGGTGACATTTGTGAACTAAATCAATGCAGAAAGAATATAAAAAAATAATATTTCAGCACGTAAATGAAGCATTCTCCTGTACTTTGAGCATAAAATAAAGGGAAAAGAAAACATTAACATTATATGGCCATAGGCAGTGCTGCAAAGTATTCAAGAATGAATATTTAACATTATTATATTATAGGCTGTTATATTATATTATAACAGCTGTTTTGATTTAAGCTGTTTTGCTCCTATTTGGATGGAGAAACTTCTATATCAATTCTAGTATAAAATTATGTATCTGTTTTACATGTATTTACTACATACATACATACATACATACATATATACATGCACTGCAAAAAATGACTTTCTTAGTATTTTTGTCTTGTTTTCAGTAGAAATATCTAAACATTCTTAAATCAAGATGTATTTTCTTGATGAGCAAAATGACCTAAGAAAATAATACTAGTTTTTAGACAAAAAAATATACAATTTAAGTGAATTTATGCTTAAAACCAGCAAAAATATCTGCCAATGGGGTGAGAAATTTTTACTTGAATTAAGTGTTTAAGAAAAAAGAAATCTTATTTCACTTTTTTTTCTCACTCCATGGGCAGATAATTTTGCTTGTTTTAAGGACAATTTCACTTAAATTGTATATTATTTGTCTTAAAACTAGACTTATTTACTTAGGTCGTTTTGCTCATCAAGAAAAAACACCTTAATTTAAGAATTTTTTGATATTTCGATTGAAAACAAGACAAAAATACTAAGTAAGAAAGTCATTTTTTGCAGTGTACATACATGCAATACCATGTATGCCGCTAAAACAGACCAAACTATGTAAATGTTGACAACCTGTTTTAAATCCTAATCCTGATCTATGGAGTGGACAATTACAGTTTAACGTCGTTCTACTCCATGTAGCATAGGAAACAGAATATACCCAGAGTTGATTGCCTCACGTTTGGAGGGCAGGCAGACAACTTTACGGTGTAACTTGTCCCTTGTGATCAGTTGGCGCTTTGCTCTGCTGAGGTCTCTAACACGGACAATGTTGAGTAGTCTGGAATCACATGGGTCATCAAAGAAACTCTCCGTGTCATTATGGTGTATCACATCACAAACCAAAGAGCCATTTGAACGTTTTTCCTTCACAAAGGCAAAATTTTCGTTGTCCAGAAGGAAACAGCCATCCCTTAATGTGGTAGATACACGAGTGAACGTGTCTTTGGCTACACTCCTGTGTTTCGTTGACCTCTCTAGCTCTGTTAAACGTTTGGCAACCTGGGCAATAGGATTTTGACTTTGCCTGACCAGTTTCTTCAGTGTCTGGAGGTAATTTTCAAATGGAAAGCTTGAAACATTGTTCAGGGAACATTGGAAATGCTCAACATTGTCTGGCAGGTGGGTCAGAGAGTGTACATTGTACACAGCAAAGGTTTTCCCATAAATCTCTTCAGACTTTTCAATGAAGTACACAGTCAAATCTCTGGCATACCCTAAATACTCGTTTCGCAGCACATCATCAGAGTTTAACAAAATTGACATGATGACTGTGAGTGCAAGAAAATGTTTGTAGAAAGAAGGTGCAAGAACTTCCCTCAAAACAACTGGTCCTGAGTAAAGGAGGAATTGTCTAAATTCTGTGGCCTTCCACCTGTCAAGTTCCTGCAAACCCCTTGGCTGGCGAGCAAACTGCCTTGGCAACTTTCCATTTAATGATTTCAGATGATCCGAAATCCTGCTCCTTTGTTGAAATGACAACCTGCATGTATTAGGCCCTTGCTTCATGTAATGCAACATTCTCCGAACCACACCCAAACAGACCAAGTGCATGTAGTCCAAGGCAAACCCTTTGATACATGAGATTCCTGCAACAGTCAGTGGGGATATCTGAACTTGATGATTCGTATATACCCATTGATGGAAATCCTTGGAACAGCACCTGGTTCTTTGGCCCCAAGAACAACCCTTCCATCATAGGTGCCTCTGATAGTGCATCGCTCACAAGAATGATAACTGTTGTGATTCTTAATGCACTTCAAGAATGCCCTGGCAGGAGCATCACATATGAATGCTTTTAAAGACAGTTGAAGTGCTTTGCCTCCATGAACAATGCCATCTTGCTGCAACTGCTGCAACTCCTGGAGAAAGTCACTTAACTCATTCCCCGCCATTGACGAGTTATCTCGTCAATTATGAGTTAATATTTAACTAATAATATGCCTTTCTGGACGAATTTCAAAGTGAAAGTGTAATACCGCTTTTATCCACTGGATGGCGCCAAAACCGAATTTATCAAAAACGGAAGTTAAAAAGATTTCAAGATTTATTTTAACTGCCTATATGTTTGATAGTCATTCTGAGTCTGATATCTGACATAAATTTGTTTACAAAAACGCAATTTTTTAAGCTTTTTGCTCAAAATGTTATATTTTTGAAGAGAAATATCCATATTTCAGTGGTTAAATTAAGTGGAAAAAGTAAATATATAATGAAACGTTTTTTCCCCATTTTGTTTGTTTGTTTGTTTGTTTATTGTTTGTTTGAAAGCAGAGGGTGTGTTCTTTAATTTGATATAATTTGTATGTTTATATATTTATAGAAGATAATTTTTCCTGCAAGGTATTTTGTGAAACTTTTGTTAAAATCACAAAAATGCAGGTGGGCAACTTTTCTCAAAAAGGCTGGCGGTGAATGAGTTAAGTACTCTTCCACTGAATTTGGTTTAGCAACTCCACAGTAGAGGGCCACAATGAAAGGAGCAAAGTCATGAAAGTTGCAGAGTATGGGCCACATTTGCAAGTTGGAGGATTTAAAAGGGGGAACACCATCAATGTTAAAGCACAAATGTAGGTGCTCAACAATTCCTGGATGCTGAGCCAACACTTTTAATATGCCAGAAGCAACACCAAAGTAGGTATAGTGTCCACCAGATTTTTCAACTGTTGCCACTTTCTTTGGTGTTTGCAACAGTGTTCGGGAATCCTTTGGGAGGCGATGTCCTTGTCGCCTAAGGATCTCCATCATCTCATTAAGAGCAGTTCGCGTGCAGCTGTTCGTAGTGGCCCAGGCTGCAAGCTCTTCACTCAGATCAGGAACGTTTTCTTCTGAAGACTCATCAGACAGAATTTGGGGTTCGGAGTCAGACGATAGCACCACATCAATATCTGAATAATCAGGTGACAATGTAGGTGACAAAACCTCCTCATCCACACTCCCCAGCATTTCATCTTCCTCACTCGAATTCTCAGCCAGTGCAAGGACTTCAGCATTTCGTTTCCTCCAGTTCCTTAGACATGCCATCACACTGCAGCGATGCTGCAAGACATGTTTTAATTATAGAACAATTTAGTAGTGCTGGGCAGTATTCGGTTGTTATGTCTGACGTCATCATGTGCCGCTTCCGGGTCCAACCAATTTCAATTGCCATAGGGAATTAACAAGAAAAACATGTTCCTGTTGAAACTATTCAAACCCATGATCCTATTTTTTTTCCTCCAATAACAAAATCAAAGATGACCAGACCTGGACTCTTGGATATGGATTTTTTTTAGTAATTATTATTATATTGCTCTCTGTGATTCTATAGCGTGCAGACTGCAGTGTACACTGTAAGTTCATATAATTTTAGCTTAAATGTGTAATATGAATACTGCTCATAATCAGTCGTTTAAATAGTGTCCTCAAAAAAAATGAGTTAAGGCTTGGACCCGGAAACAGTATTCCTTATGTCATGACAACCGAATACCGGTCTCAAGTTAGATCTCAAGTTAGTTCATTACCATGGCAACTTCTTGCACGTCCACTCTGAATGCAACTTTCATATGTAAAAAGTAATTATACACATAAGAGATGGATAGACACATTCTTTAAGGTTATTTCTATTCGTCATGATATTGATATATGAACTCTTGTTGTCATGTAAGCCCCGTTGCGAGCATGTGCATTCCTCCGAGACTAAACTGTCCGGGTGCTGCACTGCTCTAGTTGAATGCGGTGGATTTCCCCCTGAAAATATCATGTTAAAGGGATAGTTCACCCAATAATCAAAATTCTGTCATTATTTACTCACTCTTATGTTGTTACAAACCGAATAAATGTCTTTGTTCTGATGAACACAAAATAAGATATTTTCAGAAATGTTTGTAACTAAATAATTCATGAACCCCATTTACTTAGATAGTATTCTTTTTTTCTACTATGGAAGTGAATGGGGTCCTCAATCGGTTTGGTTACAAACATTTATCAAAATATCTTCCTTTGTGTTCATCAAAACAAAGAAATGTATACAGGCTTGTAACAATATGAGAGTGAGTAAATGATGACAGAATTTCCATTTTTGGATAAACTAACCCTTTAAAGGCTTTCTAAGCGAATCTGTGTGTTGATTTTTGAAATGTGTTTTCAAACAAACTGAGCGTAGTTAAACCCCCCCCCCTTCAGTGCTTTCATGAACGCACCCAAACCCAACCCTCAAATCCTTCTTGGCCTTTATTGGCTGGAACACTTTGTTTTGTTTCGTGGTGCAGGTTTGGCCCCTGTGTTTATATTGAAGTTTGTAGAGCCTGGGCTGTCTACAGAGATCGCGTTTTTTACAGTTTGATCAGCGGACAGACAGCAAGCAGATAGTGAGGAGATGTTTGCTGTATGTAACAAAAAATGTTTTATAGTCTAAAACACGTGAATTTGCTTAGAGGGCCTTTAACAACAAACCCTATAGACGGTTTCAGCAGTAACAACAAAAACAAGCGGCTTTCGTGGTCATCTTCCGGTAAACTCCGCGAAGAATAAATACAGTTTTTTACAATCACTTTGCTACTATTTTCAGAACCTTGATGTCATTTTTCACAACTCTAGACACAAAACTCACAACCAAAGATCAAAATGCACATTTTTCAAAACTCTTAACTCTTTTCTCAATTGCTTGGATACAATACACATAAAACTTGGATCATTTGTTCATTCAACCAAAATCACATGTTCAATATGACACAACTTAACATCAAAGTACTACTGTTTCAAAAGGCTATTCACACATCACATTTCAAATAAGTGTCTATTCATTTTCTTACAATGATCTAACTATCAATCAATACAACTGCCCAAAATGATAAGTAACTGTTGCATTATTCGTAATAGTTGTATGGAAACAGACAAAGAATCTTCCATGTTTACTGAAAATCATGAAAGTTTCAAGATAATGAGGTTCATTGTAACCAATAAGCATGGAGCATGAACCAATTATCACTGTACTGTATAGATGCAGGCCCTTGTAATTGCTTGTCCAATTCTGCCCACTTGTTACTGATGATTGAGTGCAGATTGTGAAATGATGTGACCTATGTTGTGATTGTACTGTAGTGTTTTCATCAATACATTACAAACTTTGTTCAATGATTCCAATGTGTCTGTAGTATTCTCTCTACTACTGCAGTACTTTTACAGATATGTATTTGCTCTACATGTACCATAATGAAATCTGTATCACCAATTTTGTTCTACAATATTAAATGATTGTACAAACAATGACTTAGTGAAACTATCAGTTGCTTGTGTGTGGGTGATCTATAGTTATGTTTCCATGGTATTTCACAGTAAATTTGTGTTTTGAAACAATGATTGTGCAAGTGCAAGATGTCTTTAAAGATGTGAATGCACAATGCAATGTTTTGAACACTAGACAGCCTGTGTTACAAGTGATTACCGTTTTGAGTTTTGTATCTAGAGCTGCGAAAAATGACATCAAGGCTCCGAAAACAGCAGCAAAGTGATTGTAAAAAACTGTAATACATTTACAGTTTTTTTACAGACGCAAGAACACATTTCTCCATACTTTTGCAAAACTCTATACTTGTGAATGCTGAATTGTCTTTCCATAAAAAACTAATAGTCCTCATTTCATTGCTTGAGTCAACCTGTCTGCCTTTCTTTTAAAAACTTTTGCAGAAGAATTATCTCCAGTCTGGCATAATCTATTTCAGCTTTCCATAGACACATGTGCAGTACCAGAACTCTGGAAAAAATCTATCATTATTCCAGTACCAAAAAAGGCATGCCCACAAGAGAATAATGACTATCGGCCAGTGGCCATTACTTCTAATGTTTTTAAATCTTTTGAGAAGCTTATGATTGAGAAACTGCACACAAATGTGGTAGAAACTCTAGATAAATACCAGTTTGCTTACAAAGAAAAACGTAGCTCAAGTGATGCCATATCAACTATTATGCACTTAACTTTAAAGCATTTAGAAAGTCCTGCTGCATATGCTAGACTGCTTTTTGTTGATTTTAGTTCTGCTTTTAATTCAATTCAGCCAGACATCATCCTTAGGAAACTAGTTCAGTTAAATGTAAATCCTTTTTTAATTAGGTGGTATCACTCCTTTCTGTCAAACAGGCCACAGCAGGTGAAGTTCAACTCTTCTCTGTCTGATCTAACAGTGTGCAGCACTGGCGCCCCCCAGGGGTGCGTCAGTTCACCTCTTTTGTTCACACTGTACACAAATGACTGCATCAGTTCCGAACCAAATCAACACATAGTAAAATTTTCAGATGATACCGTTATTCTTAGTTTGCTTACCACTGAAAGTAAAATGAACACTCACCAAGATGCTGTGGACAAGTTTGTCAAGTGGTGTGATTCACACCACCTACAGATTAACACAGGCAAAACTGTGGAAATGCTGGTTGACCCCAAATCAGTTGGAGATCAGAGACCAGTGGCCATTCATGGACATGATATCAGGCAGGTGACATCTTTTAAATACCTAGGAGTGTTTATTGACAATGACTTGAGTTGGCGTACACATGTTACATATATTTGTGCTAGAATCCATCAGCGCCTACATTTTCTGCGCAGACTTAGGTTGTTTGGAGTCAGTGAAAATATTATGTTAATTTTTTATAGAGCAACTATTGAATCCATTCTTCGGTATGGTATCACAAGCTGGTTTGGAAATCTGACAGTTAAATCAAAAACACAGATTTTTAATTTGGTCAAGACAGCAGGCAAGATCATGGGTACCCCTGCACCTCTAAATCCGGGTTAACTTTTTGATCAGACAATAATCAGGCAGGCTACGATCATTATATCAGATAACTCACATGTACTTTCTTCAGAGTTTGAACTTTTAAACTCAGGAAAGAGGTATAGGGTTCCCCTGTGTAAATACAACAGGTTTAAGTGCTCACTGGTTCCTCTTTCTATTAATCTTATAAATAAGCAGCAATGTAGGTGAGACTACTTATACTTTCCAATTATTTTAATCATATTGATATCTATGATTGAATGCTATTTAGGATCATGATAATATTACTTGGATACTTGTGATTGAATGTTACTTATGATCATGACACGATATTATTTTTGCACTAATTGTTTTTTAAGGTACAGTGGATTGCAAATTTGCACAGCTACTTGTGTAGCCTTAATGTTTTAAGTACTTGTTTGTATCTTTTTTTATCTGTTTTCATCTTTTTATCTGTGCTGTGTCTTTGTCTTAATTTTGTCCTGTAGCAATTCCCTTATTTCCAAACCAAATTTCTCCCTAGGGAGACAAATAAAGAGACTTTGACTTTGACTTTGACATAGAAAAATGTTGAACTAGTTGTCAAAATATTTTTTTAAAAAATTTTTTCCTGAAAATGTCAACTAAATTGAACAATTTCTGAATTTATGTGGCCAGACAGAGAGAAAAGTCTGGATGTGCACGAATGATTACAGTACTATGTATGTTGTATCTTCAGTTCCAATATGTACTGCAATATTGTTTACAGTTGTGCACAGCTCTACGCAAAAGAAGTTTATGTTTGTTGTAAATAAGGGTGTATTTTTTTCTTTTGCACAATGCTTTGAACAAATTAGAAATGCAAAGAGCATGCAGTGAAAATGTGAAACAAACATACATATTCAGTGTCTAGTACTCAGTTACCTCACTAAATAAAGTAATGTGTAACTTTACTGTATTTTTCAAATAGCTGTGCAAATAGTATATAGTGCTGTCTTGAGCATTTTCAGGTCGTGTCACCAAGATTTGACTTTTTTGCATTGGAAAACATTTATAAAATAAACTGTCATAATGAAAACATGACTAAGCCATTTGACTATCTTGTTCTTAAACAATGGTGTCAGGACTTTTTATTTTGATGAGACTGACACTTTCATTGACATGAATACTTGCTTTTGAGAAATGACCTATCCATTTTGAGCAAGTGACACGCTTTTGCAGGTTATCAAGTAGGTTTTGCAGTTTGTACTAATTGTTTTGAGAACTGCATTAACTGTTGTGCAGATGTAAATAGTGATGTGAGAAATGCACCAAAGCGACTGAGAAAAACTGTAACACGATGCAGAGTCCTGCACGGGTCCCTCTGTTGAGATTCTATATGCTGCTTTGCTTTTTTATGCAATATGTGACTAAATTCAATTTAAATCATCTTCATTTGAACAACTTTTTTGTTTTGTCTCCATGTAAAAGCACATTCAGTAAGTGATCTCATGGTGTTTTCAACAACATATTCGTTTGACAAGTTAAGTGGAAGATCTAGCAGCATAATTTTCAGGAAGCATTGATGGATCACATGGAAACCAATGTCTTGTTCAAGACCAGAGCAACAAGGTTGATCCCTTGTTCAGTTCAGGGCCAGCTGTAAAGTACTTAAGTGGTCTTGTAAATGATGGGGGACTTATAAAGTAGTAAATGAATCTGCCTTTCTCTACAGGCTCCTTGCTATTAAACAGCAAAAATCTTACTAATGCTCTTACAAGCATCTAGTTTGATTCTCTATTGAGATTCTATATGTCTGTGCAGTTGCTGTGGTCTCCTAATGCATTGGTAGAATTCTCTCCTGAGCACAGAAACCACAAAAACAGCACAGTCTGGATTAACATTCTCTTAACTGAACCAATGACCAGCCTGCTTGTATTGACCATTACGAAGATGCCAGTTTCACACAGGGAGCTTTGACAACCTTGTTACTGAACAAAGTAACAACCAGCTACATCCTAGGTCCAATTCTCAGCTACTGCAATGTTTCAGAAAATCACAGATTTAAGAATGGCTGTTGAACCTGTCTTTGAGATAAACCATGTTTGGGCAGATTCTACAAGCATCAACTCTATGTTTGTGCCATGCCAGACAGCACAACCTCTGTGGTGCAGTTGTAGAACACTTGGCTTCCATGCGGAAGACCTTAGGTTCGAATCCTGATAGGGGCAGTGGACTTGGTTAAAATTACATTGCTCATATCTGCACTTCCCTTGTTCTCCAGTAATTTTACGGTAGGATTCTTGCATGCAACTTCTCTTTTATCTTAACAAAGCAAGTAGCTTGATCCTTCAATGAGATTTTAAAGTTTTCTTTGCAGTTGTTTTGGTCTCCTAGAACTGTGTGGTCAGCTGCTTTGCTTTTTTATGCAATATGTGACTAAATTCAATTTAAATCATCTTCATTTGAACAACTTTTTGTGTTGTCTCCATGTAAAAGCACATTCAGTAAGTGATCTCATGTTGTTTTCAACAACATATTCGTTTGACAAGTTAAGTGGAAGATCTAGCAGCATAATTTTCAGGAAGCATTGATGGATCACATGGAAACCAATGTCTTGTTCAAGACCAGAGCAACAAGGTTGATCCCTTGTTCAGTTCAGGGCCCGCTGTAAAGTACTTAAGTTGTCTTGTAAATGATGGGGGCTTATAAAGTAGTAAATGAATCTGCCTTTCTCTACAGGCTCCTTGCTATTAAACAGCAAAAATCTTACTAATGCTCTTACAAGCATCTAGTTTGATTCTCTATTGAGATTCTATATGTCTGTGCAGTTGCTGTGGTCTCCTAATGCATTGGTAGAATTCTCTCCTGATCACAGAAACCAAAAAAACAGCACAGTCTGGATTAACATTTTCTTAACTGAACCAATGACCAGCCTGCTTGTATTGACCATTACCAAGATGCCAGTTTCACACAGGGAGCTTTGACAACCTTGTTACTGAACAAAGTAACAACCAGCTACATCCTAGGTCCAATTCTCAGCTACTGCAATGTTTCAGAAAATCACAGATTTAAGAATGGCTGTTGAACCTGTCTTTGAGATAAACCATGTTTGGGCAGAGCATCAACTCTATGTTGATGTTGAAGCATCAACTCTATGTTTGTGCCTTGCCAGACAGCACATCCTCTGTGGTGCAGTGGTAGAACACTTGGCTTCCATGCGGAAGACCTTAGGTTCGAATCCTGGTAGGGGCAGTGGACTTGGTTAAAATTACATTGCTCATATCTGCACTTCCCTAGTTCTCCAGTAATTTTATGGTAGGATTCTTGCATGCAATTTCTCTTTTATCTTAACAAAGCAAGTAGCTTGATCCTTCAATGAGATTTTAAAGTTTTCTTTGCAGTTGTTTTGGTCTCCTAGAACTGTGTGGTCAGCTGCTTT
This sequence comes from Misgurnus anguillicaudatus, assembly GCF_027580225.2. NCBI lineage: Eukaryota > Metazoa > Chordata > Actinopteri > Cypriniformes > Cobitidae > Misgurnus > Misgurnus anguillicaudatus. The sequence continues at coordinate 12,863,528 of NC_073348.2, forward strand.
GCTTTTTTATGCAATATGTGACTAAATTCAATTTAAATCATCTTCATTTGAACAACTTTTTTGTTTTCAAGCATTGATGGATCAAGCATTGATGGATCACATGGAAACCAATGTCTTGTTCAAGACCAGAGCAACAAGGTTGATCCCTTGTTCAGTTCAGGGCCAGCTGTAAAGTACTTAAGTGGTCTTGTAAATGATGGGGGGCTTATAAAGTAGTAAATGAATCTGCCTTTCTCTATAGGCTCCTTGCTATTAAACAGCAAAAATCTTACTAATGCTCTTACAAGCATCTAGTTTGATTCTCTGTTGAGATTCTATATGTCTGTGCAGTTGCTGTGGTCTCCTAATGCATTGGTAGAATTCTCTCCTGAGCACAGAAACCAAAAAAACAGCACAGTCTGTATTAACATTCTCTTAACTGAACCAATGACCAGCCTGCTTGTATTGACCATTACCAAGATGCCAGTTTCACACAGGGAGCTTTGACAACCTTGTTACTGAACAAAGTAACAACCAGCTACATCCTAGGTTCAATTCTCAGCTACTGCAATGTTTCAGAAAATCACAGATTTAAGAATGGCTGTTGAACCTGTCTTTGAGAGAAACCATGTTTGGGCAGATTCTACAAGCATCAACTCTATGTTTGTGCCTTGCCAGACAGCACATCCTCTGTGGTGCAGTGGTAGAACACTTGGCTTCCATGCGGAAGACCTTAGGTTCGAATCCTGGTAGGGGCAGTGGACTTGGTTAAAATTACATTGCTCATATCTGCACTTCCCTTGTTCTCCAGTAATTTTATGGTAGGATTCTTGCATGCAATTTCTCTTTTATCTTAACAAAGCAAGTAGCTTGATCCTTCAATGAGATTTTAGGTTCGAATCCTGGTAGGGGCAGTGGACTTGGTTAAAATTACATTGCTCATATCTGCACTTCCCTTGTTCTCCAGTAATTTTATGGTAGGATTCTTGCATGCAATTTCTCTTTTATCTTAACAAAGCAAGTAGCTTGATCCTTCAATGAGATTTTAAAGTTTTCTTTGCAGTTGTTTTGGTCTCCTAGAACTGTGTGGTCAGCTGCTTTGCTTTTTTATGCAATATGTGACTAAATTCAATTTAAATCATCTTCATTTGAACAACTTTTTTGTTTTGTCTCCATGTAAAAGCACATTCAGTAAGTGATCTCATGGTGTTTTCAACAACATATTCGTTTGACAAGTTAAGTGGAAGATCTAGCAGCATAATTTTCAGGAAGCATTGATGGATCACATGGAAACCAATGTCTTGTTCAAGACCAGAGCAACAAGGTTGATCCCTTGTTCAGTTCAGGGCCCGCTGTAAAGTACTTAAGTGGTCTTGTAAATGATGGGGGCTTATAAAGTAGTAAATGAATCTGCCTTTCTCTACAGGCTCCTTGCTATTAAACAGCAAAAATCTTACTAATGCTCTTACAAGCATCTAGTTTGATTCTCTGTTGAGATTCTATATGTCTGTGCAGTTGCTGTGGTCTCCTAATGCATTGGTAGAATTCTCTCCTGAGCACAGGATCCAAAAAAACAGCACAGTCTGTATTAACATTCTCTTAACTGAACCAATGACCAGCCTGCTTGTATTGACCATTACCAAGATGCCAGTTTCACACAGGGAGCTTTGACAACCTTGTTACTGAACAAAGTAACAACCAGCTACATCCTAGGTCCAATTCTCAGCTACTGCAATGTTTCAGAAAATCACAGATTTAAGAATGGCTGTTGAACCTGTCTTTGAGATAAACCATGTTTGGGCAGATTCTACAGGCATCAACTCTATGTTTGTGCCTGGCCAGACAGCACATCCTCTGTGGTGCAGTGGTAGAACACTTGGCTTCCATGCGGAAGACCTTAGGTTCGAATCCTGGTAGGGGCAGTGGACTTGGTTAAAATTACATTGCTCATATCTGCACTTCCCTTGTTCTCCAGTAATTTTATGGTAGGATTCTTGCATGCAATTTCTCTTTTATCTTAACAAAGCAAGTAGCTTGATCCTTCAATGAGATTTTAAAGTTTTCTTTGCAGTTGTTTTGGTCTCCTAGAACTGTGTGGTCAGCTGCTTTGCTTTTTTATGCAATATGTGACTAAATTCAATTTAAATCATCTTCATTTGAACAACTTTTTTGTTTTGTCTCCATGTAAAAGCACATTCAGTAAGTGATCTCATGGTGTTTTCAACAACATATTCGTTTGACAAGTTAAGTGGAAGATCTAGCAGCATAATTTTCAGGAACCATTGATGGATCACATGGAAACCAATGTCTTGTTCAAGACCAGAGCAACAAGGTTGATCCCTTGTTCAGTTCAGGGCCAGCTGTAAAGTACTTAAGTGGTCTTGTAAATGATGGGGGGCTTATAAAGTAGTAAATGAATCTGCCTTTCTCTATAGGCTCCTTGCTATTAAACAGCAAAAATCTTACTAATGCTCTTACAAGCATCTAGTTTGATTCTCTGTTGAGATTCTATATGTCTGTGCAGTTGCTGTGGTCTCCTAATGCATTGGTAGAATTCTCTCCTGAGCACAGAAACCAAAAAAACAGCACAGTCTGTATTAACATTCTCTTAACTGAACCAATGACCAGCCTGCTTGTATTGACCATTACCAAGATGCCAGTTTCACACAGGGAGCTTTGACAACCTTGTTACTGAACAAAGTAACAACCAGCTACATCCTAGGTCCAATTCTCAGCTACTGCAATGTTTCAGAAAATCACAGATTTAAGAATGGCTGTTGAACCTGTCTTTGAGAGAAACCATGTTTGGGCAGATTCTACAAGCATCAACTCTATGTTTGTGCCTTGCCAGACAGCACATCCTCTGTGGTGCAGTGGTAGAACACTTGGCTTCCATGCGGAAGGCCTTAGGTTCGAATCCTGGTAGGGGCAGTGGACTTGGTTAAAATTACATTGCTCATATCTGCACTTCCCTTGTTCTCCAGTAATTTTATGGTAGGATTCTTGCATGCAATTTCTCTTTTATCTTAACAAAGCAAGTAGCTTGATCCTTCAATGAGATTTTAGGTTCGAATCCTGGTAGGGGCAGTGGACTTGGTTAAAATTACATTGCTCATATCTGCACTTCCCTTGTTCTCCAGTAATTTTATGGTAGGATTCTTGCATGCAATTTCTCTTTTATCTTAACAAAGCAAGTAGCTTGATCCTTCAATGAGATTTTAAAGTTTTCTTTGCAGTTGTTTTGGTCTCCTAGAACTGTGTGGTCAGCTGCTTTGCTTTTTTATGCAATATGTGACTAAATTCAATTTAAATCATCTTCATTTGAACAACTTTTTTGTTTTGTCTCCATGTAAAAGCACATTCAGTAAGTGATCTCATGGTGTTTTCAACAACATATTCGTTTGACAAGTTAAGTGGAAGATCTAGCAGCATAATTTTCAGGAAGCATTGATGGATCACATGGAAACCAATGTCTTGTTCAAGACCAGAGCAACAAGGTTGATCCCTTGTTCAGTTCAGGGCCAGCTGTAAAGTACTTAAGTGGTCTTGTAAATGATGGGGGGCTTATAAAGTAGTAAATGAATCTGCCTTTCTCTATAGGCTCCTTGCTATTAAACAGCAAAAATCTTACTAATGCTCTTACAAGCATCTAGTTTGATTCTCTGTTGAGATTCTATATGTCTGTGCAGTTGCTGTGGTCTCCTAATGCATTGGTAGAATTCTCTCCTGAGCACAGAAACCAAAAAAACAGCACAGTCTGTATTAACATTCTCTTAACTGAACCAATGACCAGCCTGCTTGTATTGACCATTACCAAGATGCCAGTTTCACACAGGGAGCTTTGACAACCTTGTTACTGAACAAAGTAACAACCAGCTACATCCTAGGTTCAATTCTCAGCTACTGCAATGTTTCAGAAAATCACAGATTTAAGAATGGCTGTTGAACCTGTCTTTGAGATAAACCATGTTTGGGCAGATTCTACAAGCATCAACTCTATGTTTGTGCCTTGCCAGACAGCACATCCTCTGTGGTGCAGTGGTAGAACACTTGGCTTCCATGCGGAAGACCTTAGGTTCGAATCCTGGTAGGGGCAGTGGACTTGGTTAAAATTACATTGCTCATATCTGCACTTCCCTTGTTCTCCAGTAATTTTATGGTAGGATTCTTGCATGCAATTTCTCTTTTATCTTAACAAAGCAAGTAGCTTGATCCTTCAATGAGATTTTAAAGTTTTCTTTGCAGTTGTTTTGGTCTCCTAGAACTGTGTGGTCAGCTGCTTTGCTTTTTTATGCAATATGTGACTAAATTCAATTTAAATCATCTTCATTTGAACAACTTTTTTGTTTTGTCTCCATGTAAAAGCACATTCAGTAAGTGATCTCATGGTGTTTTCAACAACATATTCGTTTGACAAGTTAAGTGGAAGATCTAGCAGCATAATTTTCAGGAAGCATTGATGGATCACATGGAAACCAATGTCTTGTTCAAGACCAGAGCAACAAGGTTGATCCCTTGTTCAGTTCAGGGCCAGCTGTAAAGTACTTAAGTGGTCTTGTAAATGATGGGGGGCTTATAAAGTAGTAAATGAATCTGCCTTTCTCTATAGGCTCCTTGCTATTAAACAGCAAAAATCTTACTAATGCTCTTACAAGCATCTAGTTTGATTCTCTGTTGAGATTCTATATGTCTGTGCAGTTGCTGTGGTCTCCTAATGCATTGGTAGAATTCTCTCCTGAGCACAGAAACCAAAAAAACAGCACAGTCTGTATTAACATTCTCTTAACTGAACCAATGACCAGCCTGCTTGTATTGACCATTACCAAGATGCCAGTTTCACACAGGGAGCTTTGACAACCTTGTTACTGAACAAAGTAACAACCAGCTACATCCTAGGTTCAATTCTCAGCTACTGCAATGTTTCAGAAAATCACAGATTTAAGAATGGCTGTTGAACCTGTCTTTGAGATAAACCATGTTTGGGCAGATTCTACAAGCATCAACTCTATGTTTGTGCCTTGCCAGACAGCACATCCTCTGTGGTGCAGTGGTAGAACACTTGGCTTCCATGCGGAAGACCTTAGGTTCGAATCCTGGTAGGGGCAGTGGACTTGGTTAAAATTACATTGCTCATATCTGCACTTCCCTTGTTCTCCAGTAATTTTATGGTAGGATTCTTGCATGCAATTTCTCTTTTATCTTAACAAAGCAAGTAGCTTGATCCTTCAATGAGATTTTAAAGTTTTCTTTGCAGTTGTTTTGGTCTCCTAGAACTGTGTGGTCAGCTGCTTTGCTTTTTTATGCAATATGTGACTAAATTCAATTTAAATCATCTTCATTTGAACAACTTTTTTGTTTTGTCTCCATGTAAAAGCACATTCAGTAAGTGATCTCATGGTGTTTTCAACAACATATTCGTTTGACAAGTTAAGTGGAAGATCTAGCAGCATAATTTTCAGGAAGCATTGATGGATCACATGGAAACCAATGTCTTGTTCAAGACCAGAGCAACAAGGTTGATCCCTTGTTCAGTTCAGGGCCCGCTGTAAAGTACTTAAGTGGTCTTGTAAATGATGGGGGCTTATAAAGTAGTAAATGAATCTGCCTTTCTCTACAGGCTCCTTGCTATTAAACAGCAAAAATCTTACTAATGCTCTTACAAGCATCTAGTTTGATTCTCTGTTGAGATACTATATGTCTGTGCAGTTGCTGTGGTCTCCTAATGCATTGGTAGAATTCTCTCTTGAGCACAGAATCCAAAAAAACAGCACAGTCTGTATTAACATTCTCTTAACTGAACCAATGACCAGCCTGCTTGTATTGACCATTACCAAGATGCCAGTTTCACACAGGGAGCTTTGACAACCTTGTTACTGAACAAAGTAACAACCAGCTACATCCTAGGTCCAATTCTCAGCTACTGCAATGTTTCAGAAAATCACAGATTTAAGAATGGCTGTTGAACCTGTCTTTGAGATAAACCATGTTTGGGCAGATTCTACAGGCATCAACTCTATGTTTGTGCCTGGCCAGACAGCACATCCTCTGTGGTGCAGTGGTAGAACACTTGGCTTCCATGCGGAAGACCTTAGGTTCGAATCCTGGTAGGGGCAGTGGACTTGGTTAAAATTACATTGCTCATATCTACACTTCCCTTGTTCTCCAGTAATTTTATGGTAGGATTCTTGCATGCAATTTCTCTTTTATCTTAACAAAGCAAGTAGCTTGATCCTTCAATGAGATTTTAAAGTTTTCTTTGCAGTTGTTTTGGTCTCCTAGAACTGTGTGGTCAGCTGCTTTGCTTTTTTATGCAATATGTGACTAAATTCAATTTAAATCATCTTCATTTGAACAACTTTTTTGTTTTGTCTCCATGTAAAAGCACATTCAGTAAGTGATCTCATGGTGTTTTCAACAACATATTCGTTTGACAAGTTAAGTGGAAGATCTAGCAGCATAATTTTCAGGAAGCATTGATGGATCACATGGAAACCAATGTCTTGTTCAAGACCAGAGCAACAAGGTTGATCCCTTGTTCAGTTCAGGGCCAGCTGTAAAGTACTTAAGTGGTCTTGTAAATGATGGGGGGCTTATAAAGTAGTAAATGAATCTGCCTTTCTCTATAGGCTCCTTGCTATTAAACAGCAAAAATCTTACTAATGCTCTTACAAGCATCTAGTTTGATTCTCTGTTGAGATTCTATATGTCTGTGCAGTTGCTGTGGTCTCCTAATGCATTGGTAGAATTCTCTCCTGAGCACAGAAACCAAAAAAACAGCACAGTCTGTATTAACATTCTCTTAACTGAACCAATGACCAGCCTGCTTGTATTGACCATTACCAAGATGCCAGTTTCACACAGGGAGCTTTGACAACCTTGTTACTGAACAAAGTAACAACCAGCTACATCCTAGGTCCAATTCTCAGCTACTGCAATGTTTCAGAAAATCACAGATTTAAGAATGGCTGTTGAACCTGTCTTTGAGAGAAACCATGTTTGGGCAGATTCTACAAGCATCAACTCTATGTTTGTGCCTTGCCAGACAGCACATCCTCTGTGGTGCAGTGGTAGAACACTTGGCTTCCATGCGGAAGGCCTTAGGTTCGAATCCTGGTAGGGGCAGTGGACTTGGTTAAAATTACATTGCTCATATCTGCACTTCCCTTGTTCTCCAGTAATTTTATGGTAGGATTCTTGCATGCAATTTCTCTTTTATCTTAACAAAGCAAGTAGCTTGATCCTTCAATGAGATTTTAGGTTCGAATCCTGGTAGGGGCAGTGGACTTGGTTAAAATTACATTGCTCATATCTGCACTTCCCTTGTTCTCCAGTAATTTTATGGTAGGATTCTTGCATGCAATTTCTCTTTTATCTTAACAAAGCAAGTAGCTTGATCCTTCAATGAGATTTTAAAGTTTTCTTTGCAGTTGTTTTGGTCTCCTAGAACTGTGTGGTCAGCTGCTTTGCTTTTTTATGCAATATGTGACTAAATTCAATTTAAATCATCTTCATTTGAACAACTTTTTTGTTTTGTCTCCATGTAAAAGCACATTCAGTAAGTGATCTCATGGTGTTTTCAACAACATATTCGTTTGACAAGTTAAGTGGAAGATCTAGCAGCATAATTTTCAGGAAGCATTGATGGATCACATGGAAACCAATGTCTTGTTCAAGACCAGAGCAACAAGGTTGATCCCTTGTTCAGTTCAGGGCCAGCTGTAAAGTACTTAAGTGGTCTTGTAAATGATGGGGGGCTTATAAAGTAGTAAATGAATCTGCCTTTCTCTATAGGCTCCTTGCTATTAAACAGCAAAAATCTTACTAATGCTCTTACAAGCATCTAGTTTGATTCTCTGTTGAGATTCTATATGTCTGTGCAGTTGCTGTGGTCTCCTAATGCATTGGTAGAATTCTCTCCTGAGCACAGAAACCAAAAAAACAGCACAGTCTGTATTAACATTCTCTTAACTGAACCAATGACCAGCCTGCTTGTATTGACCATTACCAAGATGCCAGTTTCACACAGGGAGCTTTGACAACCTTGTTACTGAACAAAGTAACAACCAGCTACATCCTAGGTTCAATTCTCAGCTACTGCAATGTTTCAGAAAATCACAGATTTAAGAATGGCTGTTGAACCTGTCTTTGAGATAAACCATGTTTGGGCAGATTCTACAAGCATCAACTCTATGTTTGTGCCTTGCCAGACAGCACATCCTCTGTGGTGCAGTGGTAGAACACTTGGCTTCCATGCGGAAGACCTTAGGTTCGAATCCTGGTAGGGGCAGTGGACTTGGTTAAAATTACATTGCTCATATCTGCACTTCCCTTGTTCTCCAGTAATTTTATGGTAGGATTCTTGCATGCAATTTCTCTTTTATCTTAACAAAGCAAGTAGCTTGATCCTTCAATGAGATTTTAAAGTTTTCTTTGCAGTTGTTTTGGTCTCCTAGAACTGTGTGGTCAGCTGCTTTGCTTTTTTATGCAATATGTGACTAAATTCAATTTAAATCATCTTCATTTGAACAACTTTTTTGTTTTGTCTCCATGTAAAAGCACATTCAGTAAGTGATCTCATGGTGTTTTCAACAACATATTCGTTTGACAAGTTAAGTGGAAGATCTAGCAGCATAATTTTCAGGAAGCATTGATGGATCACATGGAAACCAATGTCTTGTTCAAGACCAGAGCAACAAGGTTGATCCCTTGTTCAGTTCAGGGCCAGCTGTAAAGTACTTAAGTGGTCTTGTAAATGATGGGGGGCTTATAAAGTAGTAAATGAATCTGCCTTTCTCTATAGGCTCCTTGCTATTAAACAGCAAAAATCTTACTAATGCTCTTACAAGCATCTAGTTTGATTCTCTGTTGAGATTCTATATGTCTGTGCAGTTGCTGTGGTCTCCTAATGCATTGGTAGAATTCTCTCCTGAGCACAGAAACCAAAAAAACAGCACAGTCTGTATTAACATTCTCTTAACTGAACCAATGACCAGCCTGCTTGTATTGACCATTACCAAGATGCCAGTTTCACACAGGGAGCTTTGACAACCTTGTTACTGAACAAAGTAACAACCAGCTACATCCTAGGTTCAATTCTCAGCTACTGCAATGTTTCAGAAAATCACAGATTTAAGAATGGCTGTTGAACCTGTCTTTGAGATAAACCATGTTTGGGCAGATTCTACAAGCATCAACTCTATGTTTGTGCCTTGCCAGACAGCACATCCTCTGTGGTGCAGTGGTAGAACACTTGGCTTCCATGCGGAAGACCTTAGGTTCGAATCCTGGTAGGGGCAGTGGACTTGGTTAAAATTACATTGCTCATATCTGCACTTCCCTTGTTCTCCAGTAATTTTATGGTAGGATTCTTGCATGCAATTTCTCTTTTATCTTAACAAAGCAAGTAGCTTGATCCTTCAATGAGATTTTAAAGTTTTCTTTGCAGTTGTTTTGGTCTCCTAGAACTGTGTGGTCAGCTGCTTTGCTTTTTTATGCAATATGTGACTAAATTCAATTTAAATCATCTTCATTTGAACAACTTTTTTGTTTTGTCTCCATGTAAAAGCACATTCAGTAAGTGATCTCATGGTGTTTTCAACAACATATTCGTTTGACAAGTTAAGTGGAAGATCTAGCAGCATAATTTTCAGGAAGCATTGATGGATCACATGGAAACCAATGTCTTGTTCAAGACCAGAGCAACAAGGTTGATCCCTTGTTCAGTTCAGGGCCCGCTGTAAAGTACTTAAGTGGTCTTGTAAATGATGGGGGCTTATAAAGTAGTAAATGAATCTGCCTTTCTCTACAGGCTCCTTGCTATTAAACAGCAAAAATCTTACTAATGCTCTTACAAGCATCTAGTTTGATTCTCTGTTGAGATACTATATGTCTGTGCAGTTGCTGTGGTCTCCTAATGCATTGGTAGAATTCTCTCTTGAGCACAGAATCCAAAAAAACAGCACAGTCTGTATTAACATTCTCTTAACTGAACCAATGACCAGCCTGCTTGTATTGACCATTACCAAGATGCCAGTTTCACACAGGGAGCTTTGACAACCTTGTTACTGAACAAAGTAACAACCAGCTACATCCTAGGTCCAATTCTCAGCTACTGCAATGTTTCAGAAAATCACAGATTTAAGAATGGCTGTTGAACCTGTCTTTGAGATAAACCATGTTTGGGCAGATTCTACAGGCATCAACTCTATGTTTGTGCCTGGCCAGACAGCACATCCTCTGTGGTGCAGTGGTAGAACACTTGGCTTCCATGCGGAAGACCTTAGGTTCGAATCCTGGTAGGGGCAGTGGACTTGGTTAAAATTACATTGCTCATATCTACACTTCCCTTGTTCTCCAGTAATTTTATGGTAGGATTCTTGCATGCAATTTCTCTTTTATCTTAACAAAGCAAGTAGCTTGATCCTTCAATGAGATTTTAAAGTTTTCTTTGCAGTTGTTTTGGTCTCCTAGAACTGTGTGGTCAGCTGCTTTGCTTTTTTATGCAATATGTGACTAAATTCAATTTAAATCATCTTCATTTGAACAACTTTTTTGTTTTGTCTCCATGTAAAAGCACATTCAGTAAGTGATCTCATGGTGTTTTCAACAACATATTCGTTTGACAAGTTAAGTGGAAGATCTAGCAGCATAATTTTCAGGAAGCATTGATGGATCACATGGAAACCAATGTCTTGTTCAAGACCAGAGCAACAAGGTTGATCCCTTGTTCAGTTCAGGGCCAGCTGTAAAGTACTTAAGTGGTCTTGTAAATGATGGGGGGCTTATAAAGTAGTAAATGAATCTGCCTTTCTCTATAGGCTCCTTGCTATTAAACAGCAAAAATCTTACTAATGCTCTTACAAGCATCTAGTTTGATTCTCTGTTGAGATTCTATATGTCTGTGCAGTTGCTGTGGTCTCCTAATGCATTGGTAGAATTCTCTCCTGAGCACAGAAACCAAAAAAACAGCACAGTCTGTATTAACATTCTCTTAACTGAACCAATGACCAGCCTGCTTGTATTGACCATTACCAAGATGCCAGTTTCACACAGGGAGCTTTGACAACCTTGTTACTGAACAAAGTAACAACCAGCTACATCCTAGGTCCAATTCTCAGCTACTGCAATGTTTCAGAAAATCACAGATTTAAGAATGGCTGTTGAACCTGTCTTTGAGAGAAACCATGTTTGGGCAGATTCTACAAGCATCAACTCTATGTTTGTGCCTTGCCAGACAGCACATCCTCTGTGGTGCAGTGGTAGAACACTTGGCTTCCATGCGGAAGGCCTTAGGTTCGAATCCTGGTAGGGGCAGTGGACTTGGTTAAAATTACATTGCTCATATCTGCACTTCCCTTGTTCTCCAGTAATTTTATGGTAGGATTCTTGCATGCAATTTCTCTTTTATCTTAACAAAGCAAGTAGCTTGATCCTTCAATGAGATTTTAGGTTCGAATCCTGGTAGGGGCAGTGGACTTGGTTAAAATTACATTGCTCATATCTGCACTTCCCTTGTTCTCCAGTAATTTTATGGTAGGATTCCAGACAGCACATCCTCTGTGGTGCAGTGGTAGAACACTTGGCTTCCATGCGGAAGACCTTAGGTTCGAATCCTGGTAGGGGCAGTGGACTTGGTTAAAATTACATTGCTCATATCTGCACTTCCCTTGTTCTCCAGTAATTTTATGGTAGGATTCTTGCATGCAATTTCTCTTTTATCTTAACAAAGCAAGTAGCTTGATCCTTCAATGAGATTTTAAAGTTTTCTTTGCAGTTGTTTTGGTCTCCTAGAACTGTGTGGTCAGCTGCTTTGCTTTTTTATGCAATATGTGACTAAATTCAATTTAAATCATCTTCATTTGAACAACTTTTTTGTTTTGGCTCCATGTAAAAGCACATTTAGTAAGTGATCTCATGGTGTTTTCAACAACATATTCGTTTGACAAGTTAAGTGGAAGATCTAGCAGCATAATTTTCAGGAAGCATTGATGGATCACATGGAAACCAATGTCTTGTTCAAGACCAGAGCAACAAGGTTGATCCCTTGTTCAGTTCAGGGCCCGCTGTAAAGTACTTAAGTGGTCTTGTAAATGATGGGGGCTTATAAAGTAGTAAATGAATCTGCCTTTCTCTACAGGCTCCTTGCTATTAAACAGCAAAAATCTTACTAATGCTCTTACAAGCATCTAGTTTGATTCTCTGTTGAGATACTATATGTCTGTGCAGTTGCTGTGGTCTCCTAATGCATTGGTAGAATTCTCTCCTGAGCACAGAAACCAAAAAAACAGCACAGTCTGTATTAACATTCTCTTAACTGAACCAATGACCAGCCTGCTTGTATTGACCATTACCAAGATGCCAGTTTCACACAGGGAGCTTTGACAACCTTGTTACTGAACAAAGTAACAACCAGCTACATCCTAGGTCCAATTCTCAGCTACTGCAATGTTTCAGAAAATCACAGATTTAAGAATGGCTGTTGAACCTGTCTTTGACATAAACCATGTTTGGGCAGATTTTACAAGCATCAACTCTATGTTTGTGCCTTGCCAGACAGCACATCCTCTGTGGTGCAGTGCTAGAACACTTGGCTTCCATGCGGAAGACCTTAGGTTCGAATCCTGGTAGGGGCAGTGGACTTGGTTAAAATTACATTGCTCATATCTGCACTTCCCTTGTTCTCCAGTAATTTTATGGTAGGATTCTTGCATGCAATTTCTCTTTTATCTTAACAAAGCAAGTAGCTTGATCCTTCAATGAGATTTTAAAGTTTTCTTTGCAGTTGTTTTGGTCTCCTAGAACTGTGTGGTCAGCTGCTTTGCTTTTTTATGCAATATGTGACTAAATTCAATTTAAATCATCTTCATTTGAACAACTTTTTTGTTTTGTCTCCATGTAAAAGCACATTCAGTAAGTGATCTCATGGTGTTTTCAACAACATATTCGTTTGACAAGTTAAGTGGAAGATCTAGCAGCATAATTTTCAGGAAGCATTGATGGATCACATGGAAACCAATGTCTTGTTCAAGACCAGAGCAACAAGGTTGATCCCTTGTTCAGTTCAGGGCCAGCTGTAAAGTACTTAAGTGGTCTTGTAAATGATGGGGGGCTTATAAAGTAGTAAATGAATCTGCCTTTCTCTATAGGCTCCTTGCTATTAAACAGCAAAAATCTTACTAATGCTCTTACAAGCATCTAGTTTGATTCTCTGTTGAGATTCTATATGTCTGTGCAGTTGCTGTGGTCTCCTAATGCATTGGTAGAATTCTCTCCTGAGCACAGAAACCAAAAAAACAGCACAGTCTGTATTAACATTCTCTTAACTGAACCAATGACCAGCCTGCTTGTATTGACCATTACCAAGATGCCAGTTTCACACAGGGAGCTTTGACAACCTTGTTACTGAACAAAGTAACAACCAGCTACATCCTAGGTCCAATTCTCAGCTACTGCAATGTTTCAGAAAATCACAGATTTAAGAATGGCTGTTGAACCTGTCTTTGAGAGAAACCATGTTTGGGCAGATTCTACAAGCATCAACTCTATGTTTGTGCCTTGCCAGACAGCACATCCTCTGTGGTGCAGTGGTAGAACACTTGGCTTCCATGCGGAAGGCCTTAGGTTCGAATCCTGGTAGGGGCAGTGGACTTGGTTAAAATTACATTGCTCATATCTGCACTTCCCTTGTTCTCCAGTAATTTTATGGTAGGATTCTTGCATGCAATTTCTCTTTTATCTTAACAAAGCAAGTAGCTTGATCCTTCAATGAGATTTTAGGTTCGAATCCTGGTAGGGGCAGTGGACTTGGTTAAAATTACATTGCTCATATCTGCACTTCCCTTGTTCTCCAGTAATTTTATGGTAGGATTCCAGACAGCACATCCTCTGTGGTGCAGTGGTAGAACACTTGGCTTCCATGCGGAAGACCTTAGGTTCGAATCCTGGTAGGGGCAGTGGACTTGGTTAAAATTACATTGCTCATATCTGCACTTCCCTTGTTCTCCAGTAATTTTATGGTAGGATTCTTGCATGCAATTTCTCTTTTATCTTAACAAAGCAAGTAGCTTGATCCTTCAATGAGATTTTAAAGTTTTCTTTGCAGTTGTTTTGGTCTCCTAGAACTGTGTGGTCAGCTGCTTTGCTTTTTTATGCAATATGTGACTAAATTCAATTTAAATCATCTTCATTTGAACAACTTTTTTGTTTTGGCTCCATGTAAAAGCACATTTAGTAAGTGATCTCATGGTGTTTTCAACAACATATTCGTTTGACAAGTTAAGTGGAAGATCTAGCAGCATAATTTTCAGGAAGCATTGATGGATCACATGGAAACCAATGTCTTGTTCAAGACCAGAGCAACAAGGTTGATCCCTTGTTCAGTTCAGGGCCCGCTGTAAAGTACTTAAGTGGTCTTGTAAATGATGGGGGCTTATAAAGTAGTAAATGAATCTGCCTTTCTCTACAGGCTCCTTGCTATTAAACAGCAAAAATCTTACTAATGCTCTTACAAGCATCTAGTTTGATTCTCTGTTGAGATACTATATGTCTGTGCAGTTGCTGTGGTCTCCTAATGCATTGGTAGAATTCTCTCCTGAGCACAGAAACCAAAAAAACAGCACAGTCTGTATTAACATTCTCTTAACTGAACCAATGACCAGCCTGCTTGTATTGACCATTACCAAGATGCCAGTTTCACACAGGGAGCTTTGACAACCTTGTTACTGAACAAAGTAACAACCAGCTACATCCTAGGTCCAATTCTCAGCTACTGCAATGTTTCAGAAAATCACAGATTTAAGAATGGCTGTTGAACCTGTCTTTGAGATAAACCATGTTTGGGCAGATTCTACAAGCATCAACTCTATGTTTGTGCCTGGCCAGACTGCACATCCTCTGTGGTGCAGTGGTAGAACACTTGGCTTCCATGCGGAAGACCTTAGGTTCGAATCCTGGTTGGGGCAGTGAACAGGGTTAAAATTACATTGCTCATATCTGCACTTCCCTTGTTCTCCAGTAATTTTACGGTAGGATTCTTGCATGCAACTTCTCTTTTATCTTAACAAAGCAAGTAGCTTGATCCTTCAATGAGATTTTAAAGTTTTCTTTGCAATTGTTTTGGTCTCCTAGAACTGTGTGGTCAGCTGCTTTGCTTTTTTATGCAATATGTGACTAAATTCAATTTAAATCATCTTCATTTGAACAACTTTTTTGTTTTGTCTCCATGTAAAAGCACATTCAGTAAGTGATCTCATGGTGTTTTCAACAACATATTCGTTTGACAAGTTAAGTGGAAGATCTAGCAGCATAATTTTCAGGAAGCATTGATGGATCACATGGAAACCAATGTCTTGTTCAAGACCAGAGCAACAAGGTTGATCCCTTGTTCAGTTCAGGGCCAGCTGTAAAGTACTTAAGTGGTCTTGTAAATGATGGGGGGCTTATAAAGTAGTAAATGAATCTGCCTTTCTCTATAGGCTCCTTGCTATTAAACAGCAAAAATCTTACTAATGCTCTTACAAGCATCTAGTTTGATTCTCTGTTGAGATTCTATATGTCTGTGCAGTTGCTGTGGTCTCCTAATGCATTGGTAGAATTCTCTCCTGAGCACAGAAACCAAAAAAACAGCACAGTCTGTATTAACATTCTCTTAACTGAACCAATGACCAGCCTGCTTGTATTGACCATTACCAAGATGCCAGTTTCACACAGGGAGCTTTGACAACCTTGTTACTGAACAAAGTAACAACCAGCTACATCCTAGGTCCAATTCTCAGCTACTGCAATGTTTCAGAAAATCACAGATTTAAGAATGGCTGTTGAACCTGTCTTTGACATAAACCATGTTTGGGCAGATTTTACAAGCATCAACTCTATGTTTGTGCCTTGCCAGACAGCACATCCTCTGTGGTGCAGTGGTAGAACACTTGGCTTCCATGCGGAAGACCTTAGGTTCGAATCCTGGTAGGGGCAGTGGACTTGGTTAAAATTACATTGCTCATATCTGCACTTCCCTTGTTCTCCAGTAATTTTATGGTAGGATTCTTGCATGCAATTTCTCTTTTATCTTAACAAAGCAAGTAGCTTGATCCTTCAATGAGATTTTAAAGTTTTCTTTGCAGTTGTTTTGGTCTCCTAGAACTGTGTGGTCAGCTGCTTTGCTTTTTTATGCAATATGTGACTAAATTCAATTTAAATCATCTTCATTTGAACAACTTTTTTGTTTTGTCTCCATGTAAAAGCACATTCAGTAAGTGATCTCATGGTGTTTTCAACAACATATTCGTTTGACAAGTTAAGTGGAAGATCTAGCAGCATAATTTTCAGGAAGCATTGATGGATCACATGGAAACCAATGTCTTGTTCAAGACCAGAGCAACAAGGTTGATCCCTTGTTCAGTTCAGGGCCAGCTGTAAAGTACTTAAGTGGTCTTGTAAATGATGGGGGGCTTATAAAGTAGTAAATGAATCTGCCTTTCTCTATAGGCTCCTTGCTATTAAACAGCAAAAATCTTACTAATGCTCTTACAAGCATCTAGTTTGATTCTCTGTTGAGATTCTATATGTCTGTGCAGTTGCTGTGGTCTCCTAATGCATTGGTAGAATTCTCTCCTGAGCACAGAAACCAAAAAAACAGCACAGTCTGTATTAACATTCTCTTAACTGAACCAATGACCAGCCTGCTTGTATTGACCATTACCAAGATGCCAGTTTCACACAGGGAGCTTTGACAACCTTGTTACTGAACAAAGTAACAACCAGCTACATCCTAGGTCCAATTCTCAGCTACTGCAATGTTTCAGAAAATCACAGATTTAAGAATGGCTGTTGAACCTGTCTTTGAGAGAAACCATGTTTGGGCAGATTCTACAAGCATCAACTCTATGTTTGTGCCTTGCCAGACAGCACATCCTCTGTGGTGCAGTGGTAGAACACTTGGCTTCCATGCGGAAGGCCTTAGGTTCGAATCCTGGTAGGGGCAGTGGACTTGGTTAAAATTACATTGCTCATATCTGCACTTCCCTTGTTCTCCAGTAATTTTATGGTAGGATTCTTGCATGCAATTTCTCTTTTATCTTAACAAAGCAAGTAGCTTGATCCTTCAATGAGATTTTAGGTTCGAATCCTGGTAGGGGCAGTGGACTTGGTTAAAATTACATTGCTCATATCTGCACTTCCCTTGTTCTCCAGTAATTTTATGGTAGGATTCTTGCATGCAATTTCTCTTTTATCTTAACAAAGCAAGTAGCTTGATCCTTCAATGAGATTTTAAAGTTTTCTTTGCAGTTGTTTTGGTCTCCTAGAACTGTGTGGTCAGCTGCTTTGCTTTTTTATGCAATATGTGACTAAATTCAATTTAAATCATCTTCATTTGAACAACTTTTTTGTTTTGGCTCCATGTAAAAGCACATTCAGTAAGTGATCTCATGGTGTTTTCAACAACATATTCGTTTGACAAGTTAAGTGGAAGATCTAGCAGCATAATTTTCAGGAAGCATTGATGGATCACATGGAAACCAATGTCTTGTTCAAGACCAGAGCAACAAGGTTGATCCCTTGTTCAGTTCAGGGCCAGCTGTAAAGTACTTAAGTGGTCTTGTAAATGATGGGGGGCTTATAAAGTAGTAAATGAATCTGCCTTTCTCTATAGGCTCCTTGCTATTAAACAGCAAAAATCTTACTAATGCTCTTACAAGCATCTAGTTTGATTCTCTGTTGAGATTCTATATGTCTGTGCAGTTGCTGTGGTCTCCTAATGCATTGGTAGAATTCTCTCCTGAGCACAGAAACCAAAAAAACAGCACAGTCTGTATTAACATTCTCTTAACTGAACCAATGACCAGCCTGCTTGTATTGACCATTACCAAGATGCCAGTTTCACACAGGGAGCTTTGACAACCTTGTTACTGAACAAAGTAACAACCAGCTACATCCTAGGTTCAATTCTCAGCTACTGCAATGTTTCAGAAAATCACAGATTTAAGAATGGCTGTTGAACCTGTCTTTGAGATAAACCATGTTTGGGCAGATTCTACAAGCATCAACTCTATGTTTGTGCCTTGCCAGACAGCACATCCTCTGTGGTGCAGTGGTAGAACACTTGGCTTCCATGCGGAAGACCTTAGGTTCGAATCCTGGTAGGGGCAGTGGACTTGGTTAAAATTACATTGCTCATATCTGCACTTCCCTTGTTCTCCAGTAATTTTATGGTAGGATTCTTGCATGCAATTTCTCTTTTATCTTAACAAAGCAAGTAGCTTGATCCTTCAATGAGATTTTAAAGTTTTCTTTGCAGTTGTTTTGGTCTCCTAGAACTGTGTGGTCAGCTGCTTTGCTTTTTTATGCAATATGTGACTAAATTCAATTTAAATCATCTTCATTTGAACAACTTTTTTGTTTTGTCTCCATGTAAAAGCACATTCAGTAAGTGATCTCATGGTGTTTTCAACAACATATTCGTTTGACAAGTTAAGTGGAAGATCTAGCAGCATAATTTTCAGGAAGCATTGATGGATCACATGGAAACCAATGTCTTGTTCAAGACCAGAGCAACAAGGTTGATCCCTTGTTCAGTTCAGGGCCCGCTGTAAAGTACTTAAGTGGTCTTGTAAATGATGGGGGCTTATAAAGTAGTAAATGAATCTGCCTTTCTCTATAGGCTCCTTGCTATTAAACAGCAAAAATCTTACTAATGCTCTTACAAGCATCTAGTTTGATTCTCTGTTGAGATTCTATATGTCTGTGCAGTTGCTGTGGTCTCCTAATGCATTGGTAGAATTCTCTCCTGAGCACAGAAACCAAAAAAACAGCACAGTCTGTATTAACATTCTCTTAACTGAACCAATGACCAGCCTGCTTGTATTGACCATTACCAAGATGCCAGTTTCACACAGGGAGCTTTGACAACCTTGTTACTGAACAAAGTAACAACCAGCTACATCCTAGGTCCAATTCTCAGCTACTGCAATGTTTCAGAAAATCACAGATTTAAGAATGGCTGTTGAACCTGTCTTTGACATAAACCATGTTTGGGCAGATTTTACAAGCATCAACTCTATGTTTGTGCCTTGCCAGACAGCACATCCTCTGTGGTGCAGTGGTAGAACACTTGGCTTCCATGCGGAAGACCTTAGGTTCGAATCCTGGTAGGGGCAGTGGACTTGGTTAAAATTACATTGCTCATATCTGCACTTCCCTTGTTCTCCAGTAATTTTATGGTAGGATTCTTGCATGCAATTTCTCTTTTATCTTAACAAAGCAAGTAGCTTGATCCTTCAATGAGATTTTAAAGTTTTCTTTGCAGTTGTTTTGGTCTCCTAGAACTGTGTGGTCAGCTGCTTTGCTTTTTTATGCAATATGTGACTAAATTCAATTTAAATCATCTTCATTTGAACAACTTTTTTGTTTTGTCTCCATGTAAAAGCACATTCAGTAAGTGATCTCATGGTGTTTTCAACAACATATTCGTTTGACAAGTTAAGTGGAAGATCTAGCAGCATAATTTTCAGGAAGCATTGATGGATCACATGGAAACCAATGTCTTGTTCAAGACCAGAGCAACAAGGTTGATCCCTTGTTCAGTTCAGGGCCAGCTGTAAAGTACTTAAGTGGTCTTGTAAATGATGGGGGGCTTATAAAGTAGTAAATGAATCTGCCTTTCTCTATAGGCTCCTTGCTATTAAACAGCAAAAATCTTACTAATGCTCTTACAAGCATCTAGTTTGATTCTCTGTTGAGATTCTATATGTCTGTGCAGTTGCTGTGGTCTCCTAATGCATTGGTAGAATTCTCTCCTGAGCACAGAAACCAAAAAAACAGCACAGTCTGTATTAACATTCTCTTAACTGAACCAATGACCAGCCTGCTTGTATTGACCATTACCAAGATGCCAGTTTCACACAGGGAGCTTTGACAACCTTGTTACTGAACAAAGTAACAACCAGCTACATCCTAGGTCCAATTCTCAGCTACTGCAATGTTTCAGAAAATCACAGATTTAAGAATGGCTGTTGAACCTGTCTTTGAGAGAAACCATGTTTGGGCAGATTCTACAAGCATCAACTCTATGTTTGTGCCTTGCCAGACAGCACATCCTCTGTGGTGCAGTGGTAGAACACTTGGCTTCCATGCGGAAGACCTTAGGTTCGAATCCTGGTAGGGGCAGTGGACTTGGTTAAAATTACATTGCTCATATCTGCACTTCCTTTGTTCTCCAGTAATTTTATGGTAGGATTCTTGCATGCAATTTCTCTTTTATCTTAACAAAGCAAGTAGCTTGATCCTTCAATGAGATTTTAGGTTCGAATCCTGGTAGGGGCAGTGGACTTGGTTAAAATTACATTGCTCATATCTGCATTTCCCTTGTTCTCCAGTAATTTTATGGTAGGATTCTTGCATGCAATTTCTCTTTTATCTTAACAAAGCAAGTAGCTTGATCCTTCAATGAGATTTTAAAGTTTTCTTTGCAGTTGTTTTGGTCTCCTAGAACTGTGTGGTCAGCTGCTTTGCTTTTTTATGCAATATGTGACTAAATTCAATTTAAATCATCTTCATTTGAACAACTTTTTTGTTTTGTCTCCATGTAAAAGCACATTCAGTAAGTGATCTCATGGTCTTTTCAACAACATATTCGTTTGACAAGTTAAGTGGAAGATCTAGCAGCATAATTTTCAGGAAGCATTGATGGATCACATGGAAACCAATGTCTTGTTCAAGACCAGAGCATCAAGGTTGATCCCTTGTTCAGTTCAGGGCCAGCTGTAAAGTACTTAAGTGGTCTTGTAAATGATGGGGGGCTTATAAAGTAGTAAATGAATCTGCCTTTCATTATAGGCTCCTTGCTATTAAACAGCAAAAATCTTACTAATGCTCTTACAAGCATCTAGTTTGATTCTCTGTTGAGATTCTATATGTCTGTGCAGTTGCTGTGGTCTCCTAATGCATTGGTAGAATTCTC
This sequence comes from Misgurnus anguillicaudatus, assembly GCF_027580225.2. NCBI lineage: Eukaryota > Metazoa > Chordata > Actinopteri > Cypriniformes > Cobitidae > Misgurnus > Misgurnus anguillicaudatus. The sequence continues at coordinate 12,884,460 of NC_073348.2, forward strand.
TCCTGAGCACAGAAACCAAAAAAACAGCACAGTCTGTATTAACATTCTCTTAACTGAACCAATGACCAGCCTGCTTGTATTGACCATTACCAAGATGCCAGTTTCACACAGGGAGCTTTGACAACCTTGTTACTGAACAAAGTAACAACCAGCTACATCCTAGGTTCAATTCTCAGCTACTGCAATGTTTCAGAAAATCACAGATTTAAGAATGGCTGTTGAACCTGTCTTTGAGAGAAACCATGTTTGGGCAGATTCTACAAGCATCAACTCTATGTTTGTGCCTTGCCAGACAGCACATCCTCTGTGGTGCAGTGGTAGAACACTTGGCTTCCATGCGGAAGACCTTAGGTTCGAATCCTGGTAGGGGCAGTGGACTTGGTTAAAATTACATTGCTCATATCTGCACTTCCCTTGTTCTCCAGTAATTTTATGGTAGGATTCTTGCATGCAATTTCTCTTTTATCTTAACAAAGCAAGTAGCTTGATCCTTCAATGAGATTTTAAAGTTTTCTTTGCAGTTGTTTTGGTCTCCTAGAACTGTGTGGTCAGCTGCTTTGCTTTTTTATGCAATATGTGACTAAATTCAATTTAAATCATCTTCATTTGAACAACTTTTTTGTTTTGTCTCCATGTAAAAGCACATTCAGTAAGTGATCTCATGGTGTTTTCAACAACATATTCGTTTGACAAGTTAAGTGGAAGATCTAGCAGCATAATTTTCAGGAAGCATTGATGGATCACATGGAAACCAATGTCTTGTTCAAGACCAGAGCAACAAGGTTGATCCCTTGTTCAGTTCAGGGCCCGCTGTAAAGTACTTAAGTGGTCTTGTAAATGATGGGGGCTTATAAAGTAGTAAATGAATCTGCCTTTCTCTACAGGCTCCTTGCTATTAAACAGCAAAAATCTTACTAATGCTCTTACAAGCATCTAGTTTGATTCTCTGTTGAGATACTATATGTCTGTGCAGTTGCTGTGGTCTCCTAATGCATTGGTAGAATTCTCTCCTGAGCACAGAAACCAAAAAAACAGCACAGTCTGTATTAACATTCTCTTAACTGAACCAATGACCAGCCTGCTTGTATTGACCATTACCAAGATGCCAGTTTCACACAGGGAGCTTTGACAACCTTGTTACTGAACAAAGTAACAACCAGCTACATCCTAGGTCCAATTCTCAGCTACTGCAATGTTTCAGAAAATCACAGATTTAAGAATGGCTGTTGAACCTGTCTTTGAGATAAACCATGTTTGGGCAGATTGGGCAAATTACATTGCTCATATCTGCACTTCCCTTGTTCTCCAGTAATTTTACGGTAGGATTCTTGCATGCAACTTCTCTTTTATCTTAACAAAGCAAGTAGCTTGATCCTTCAATTAGATTTTAAAGTTTTCTTTGCAGTTGTTTTGGTCTCCTAGAACTGTGTGGTCAGCTGCTTTGCTTTTTTATGCAATATGTGACTAAATTCAATTTAAATCATCTTCATTTGAACAACTTTTTTGTTTTGGCTCCATGTAAAAGCACATTCAGTAAGTGATCTCATGGTGTTTTCAACAACATATTCGTTTGACAAGTTAAGTGGAAGATCTAGCAGCATGATTTTCAGGAAGCATTGATGGATCAAATGGAAACCAATGTCTTGTTCAAGACCAGAGCAACAAGGTTGATCCCTTGTTCAGTTCAGGGCCCGCTGTAAAGTACTTAAGTGGTCTTGTAAATGATGGGGGCTTATAAAGTAGTAAATGAATCTGCCTTTCTCTACAGGCTCCTTGCTATTAAACAGCAAAAATCTTACTAATGCTCTTACAAGCATCTAGTTTGATTCTCTGTTGAGATTCTATATGTCTGTGCAGTTGCTGTGGTCTCCTAATGCATTGGTAGAATTCTCTCCTGAGCACAGAAACCACAAAAACAGCACAGTCTGGATTAACATTCTCTTAACTGAACCAATGACCAGCCTGCTTGTATTGACCATTACCAAGATGCCAGTTTCACACAGGGAGCTTTGACAACCTTGTTACTGAACAAAGTAACAACCAGCTACATCCTAGGTCCAATTCTCAGCTACTGCAATGTTTCAGAAAATCATAGATTTAAGAATGGCTGTTGAACCTGTCTTTGAGATAAACCATGTTTTGGGCAGATTCTACAAACATCAACTCTATGTTTGTGCCTTGCCAGACAGCACATCCTCTGTGGTGCAGTGGTAGAACACTTGGCTTCCACTTCCCTTGTTCTCCAGTAATTTTATGGTAGGATTCTTGCATGCAATTTCTCTTTTATCTTAACAAAGCAAGTAGCTTGATCCTTCAATGAGATTTTAAAGTTTTCTTTGCAGTTGTTTTGGTCTCCTAGAACTGTGTGGTCAGCTGCTTTGCTTTTTTATGCAATATGTGACTAAATTCAATTTAAATCATCTTCATTTGAACAACTTTTTTGTTTTGGCTCCATGTAAAAGCACATTCAGTAAGTGATCTCATGGTGTTTTCAACAACATATTCGTTTGACAAGTTAAGTGGAAGATCTAGCAGCATAATTTTCAGGAAGCATTGATGGATCACATGGAAACCAATGTCTTGTTCAAGACCAGAGCAACAAGGTTGATCCCTTGTTCAGTTCAGGGCCAGCTGTAAAGTACTTAAGTGGTCTTGTAAATGATGGGGGGCTTATAAAGTAGTAAATGAATCTGCCTTTCTCTATAGGCTCCTTGCTATTAAACAGCAAAAATCTTACTAATGCTCTTACAAGCATCTAGTTTGATTCTCTGTTGAGATTCTATATGTCTGTGCAGTTGCTGTGGTCTCCTAATGCATTGGTAGAATTCTCTCCTGAGCACAGAAACCAAAAAAACAGCACAGTCTGTATTAACATTCTCTTAACTGAACCAATGACCAGCCTGCTTGTATTGACCATTACCAAGATGCCAGTTTCACACAGGAAGCTTTGACAACCTTGTTACTGAACAAAGTAACAACCAGCTACATCCTAGAGTCAATTCTCAGCTACTGCAATGTTTCAGTAAATCACAGATTTAAGAATGGCTGTTGAACCTGTCTTTGAGAGAAACCATGTTTGGGCAGATTCTACAAGCATCAACTCTATGTTTGTGCCTTGCCAGACAGCACATCCTCTGTGGTGCAGTGGTAGAACACTTGGCTTCCATGTGGAAGACCTTAGGTTCGGAACCTGCTAGGGGCAGTGGACTTGGTTAAAATTACATTGCTCAAATCTGCACTTCCCTTGTTCTCCAGTTATTTTATGGTAAGTTTCTTGCATGCAATTTCTCTTTTATCTTAACAAAGCAAGTAGCTTGATCCTTCAATGAGATTTTAAAGTTTTCTTTGCAGTTGTTTTGGTCTCCTAGAACTGTGTGGTCAGCTGCTTTGCTTTTTTATGCAATATGTGACTAAATTCAATTTAAATCATCTTCATTTGAACAACTTTTTTGTTTTGGCTCCATGTAAAAGCACATTCAGTAAGTGATCTCATGGTGTTTTCAACAACATATTCGTTTGACAAGTTAAGTGGAAGATCTAGCAGCATAATTTTCAGGAAGCATTGATGGATCACATGGAAACCAATGTCTTGTTCAAGACCAGAGCAACAAGGTTGATCCCTTGTTCAGTTCAGGGCCAGCTGTAAAGTACTTAAGTGGTCTTGTAAATGATGGGGGGCTTATAAAGTAGTAAATGAATCTGCCTTTCTCTATAGGCTCCTTGCTATTAAACAGCAAAAATCTTACTAATGCTCTTACAAGCATCTAGTTTGATTCTCTGTTGAGATTCTATATGTCTGCAGTTGCTGTGGTCTCCTAATGCATTGGTAGAATTCTCTCCTGAGCACAGAAACCAAAAAAACAGCACAGTCTGTATTAACATTCTCTTAACTGAACCAATGACCAGCCTGCTTGTATTGACCATTACCAAGATGCCAGTTTCACACAGGGAGCTTTGACAACCTTGTTACTGAACAAAGTAACAACCAGCTACATCCTAGGTCCAATTCTCAGCTACTGCAATGTTTCAGAAAATCACAGATTTAAGAATGGCTGTTGAACCTGTCTTTGAGATAAACCATGTTTGGGCAGATTCTACAAGCATCAACTCTATGTTTGTGCCTTGCCAGACAGCACATCCTCTGTGGTGCAGTGGTAGAACACTTGGCTTCCATGCGGAAGACCTTAGGTTCGAATCCTGGTAGGGGCAGTGGACTTGGTTAAAATTACATTGCTCATATCTGCACTTCCCTTGTTCTCCAGTAATTTTATGGTAGGATTCTTGCATGCAATTTCTCTTTTATCTTAACAAAGCAAGTAGCTTGATCCTTCAATGAGATTTTAAAGTTTTCTTTGCAGTTGTTTTGGTCTCCTAGAACTGTGTGGTCAGCTGCTTTGCTTTTTTATGCAATATGTGACTAAATTCAATTTAAATCATCTTCATTTGAACAACTTTTTTGTTTTGTTTCCATGTAAAAGCACATTCAGTAAGTGATCTCATGGTGTTTTCAACAACATATTCGTTTGACAAGTTAAGTGGAAGATCTAGCAGCATAATTTTCAGGAAGCATTGATGGATCACATGGAAACCAATGTCTTGTTCAAGACCAGAGCAACAAGGTTGATCCCTTGTTCAGTTCAGGGCCAGCTGTAAAGTACTTAAGTGGTCTTGTAAATGATGGGGGGCTTATAAAGTAGTAAATGAATCTGCCTTTCTCTATAGGCTCCTTGCTATTAAACAGCAAAAATCTTACTAATGCTCTTACAAGCATCTAGTTTGATTATCTGTTGAGATTCTATATGTCTGTGCAGTTGCTGTGGTCTCCTAATGCATTGGTAGAATTCTCTCCTGAGCACAGAAACCAAAAAAACAGCACAGTCTGTATTAACATTCTCTTAACTGAACCAATGACCAGCCTGCTTGTATTGACCATTACCAAGATGCCAGTTTCACACAGGGAGCTTTGACAACCTTGTTACTGAACAAAGTAACAACCAGCTACATCCTAGAGTCAATTCTCAGCTACTGCAATGTTTCAGTAAATCACAGATTTAAGAATGGCTGTTGAACCTGTCTTTGAGAGAAACCATGTATGGCCAGATTCTACAAGCATCAACTCTATGTTTGTGCCTTGCCAGACAGCACATCCTCTGTGGTGCAGTGGTAGAACACTTGGCTTCCATGCGGAAGACCTTAGGTTCGAATCCTGGTAGGGGCAGTGGACTTGGTTAAAATTACATTGCTCATATCTGCACTTCCCTTGTTCTCCAGTAATTTTATGGTAGGATTCTTGCATGCAATTTCTCTTTTATCTTAACAAAGCAAGTAGCTTGATCCTTCAATGAGATTTTAAAGTTTTCTTTGCAGTTGTTTTGGTCTCCTAGAACTGTGTGGTCAGCTGCTTTGCTTTTTTATGCAATATGTGACTAAATTCAATTTAAATCATCTTCATTTGAACAACTTTTTTGTTTTGTCTCCATGTAAAAGCACATTCAGTAAGTGATCTCATGGTGTTTTCAACAACATATTCGTTTGACAAGTTAAGTGGAAGATCTAGCAGCATAATTTTCAGGAAGCATTGATGGATCACATGGAAACCAATGTCTTGTTCAAGACCAGAGCAACAAGGTTGATCCCTTGTTCAGTTCAGGGCCCGCTGTAAAGTACTTAAGTGGTCTTGTAAATGATGGGGGCTTATAAAGTAGTAAATGAATCTGCCTTTCTCTATAGGCTCCTTGCTATTAAACAGCAAAAATCTTACTAATGCTCTTACAAGCATCTAGTTTGATTCTCTGTTGAGATTCTATATGTCTGTGCAGTTGCTGTGGTCTCCTAATGCATTGGTAGAATTCTCTCCTGAGCACAGAAACCAAAAAAACAGCACAGTCTGTATTAACATTCTCTTAACTGAACCAATGACCAGCCTGCTTGTATTGACCATTACCAAGATGCCAGTTTCACACAGGGAGCTTTGACAACCTTGTTACTGAACAAAGTAACAACCAGCTACATCCTAGGTCCAATTCTCAGCTACTGCAATGTTTCAGAAAATCACAGATTTAAGAATGGCTGTTGAACCTGTCTTTGAGATAAACCATGTTTGGGCAGATTCTACAAGCATCAACTCTATGTTTGTGCCTTGCCAGAAAGCACATCCTCTGTGGTGCAGTGGTAGAACACTTGGCTTCCATGCGGAAGACCTTAGGTTCGAATCCTGGTAGGGGCAGTGGACTTGGTTAAAATTACATTGCTCATATCTGCACTTCCCTTGTTCTCCAAAAAATTTTACGGTAGGATTCTTGCATGCAACTTCTCCTTTATCTTAACAAAGCAAGTAGCTTGATCCTTCAATGAGATTTTAAAGTTTTCTTTGCAGTTGTTTTGGTCTCCTAGAACTGTGTGGTCAGCTGCTTTGCTTTTATATGCAATATGTGACTAAATTCAATTTAAATCATCTTCATTTGAACAACTTTTTTGTTTTGTCTCCATGTAAAAGCACATTCAGTAAGTGATCTCATGGTGTTTTCAACAACATATTCGTTTGACAAGTTAAGTGGAAGATCTAGCAGCATAATTTTCAGGAAGCATTGATGGATCAAATGGAAACCAATGTCTTGTTCAAGACCAGAGCAACAAGGTTGATCCCTTGTTCAGTTCAGGGCCCGCTGTAAAGTACTTAAGTGGTCTTGTAAATGATGGGGGCTTATAAAGTAGTAAATGAATCTGCCTTTCTCTACAGGCTCCTTGCTATTAAACAGCAAAAATCTTACTAATGCTCTTACAAGCATCTAGTTTGATTCTCTGTTGAGATTCTATATGTCTGTGCAGTTGCTGTGGTCTCCTAATGCATTGGTAGAATTCTCTCCTGAGCACAGAAACCACAAAAACAGCACAGTCTGGATTAACATTCTCTTAACTGAACCAATGACCAGCCTGCTTGTATTGACCATTACCAAGATGCCAGTTTCACACAGGGAGCTTTGACAACCTTGTTACTGAACAAAGTAACAACCAGCTACATCCTAGGTCCAATTCTCAGCTACTGCAATGTTTCAGAAAATCATAGATTTAAGAATGGCTGTTGAACCTGTCTTTGGGATAAACCATGTTTTGGGCAGATTCTACAAACATCAACTCTATGTTTGTGCCTTGCCAGACAGCACATCCTCTGTGGTGCAGTGGTAGAACACTTGGCTTCCACTTCCCTTGTTCTCCAGTTATTTTATGGTAAGTTTCTTGCATGCAATTTCTCTTTTATCTTAACAAAGCAAGTAGCTTGATCCTTCAATGAGATTTTAAAGTTTTCTTTGCAGTTGTTTTGGTCTCCTAGAACTGTGTGGTCAGCTGCTTTGCTTTTTTATGCAATATGTGACTAAATTCAATTTAAATCATCTTCATTTGAACAACTTTTTTGTTTTGGCTCCATGTAAAAGCACATTCAGTAAGTGATCTCATGGTGTTTTCAACAACATATTCGTTTGACAAGTTAAGTGGAAGATCTAGCAGCATAATTTTCAGGAAGCATTGATGGATCACATGGAAACCAATGTCTTGTTCAAGACCAGAGCAACAAGGTTGATCCCTTGTTCAGTTCAGGGCCCGCTGTAAAGTACTTAAGTGGTCTTGTAAATGATGGGGGCTTATAAAGTAGTAAATGAATCTGCCTTTCTCTACAGGCTCCTTGCTATTAAACAGCAAAAATCTTACTAATGCTCTTACAAGCATCTAGTTTGATTCTCTGTTGAGATTCTATATGTCTGTGCAGTTGCTGTGGTCTCCTAATGCATTGGTAGAATTCTCTCCTGAGCACAGAAACCAAAAAAACAGCACAGTCTGTATTAACATTCTCTTAACTGAACCAATGACCAGCCTGCTTGTATTGACCATTACCAAGATCCCAGTTTCACACAGGGAGCTTTGACAACCTTGTTACTGAACAAAGTAACAACCAGCTACATCCTAGGTCCAATTCTCAGCTACTGCAATGTTTCAGAAAATCACAGATTTAAGAATGGCTGTTGAACCTGTCTTTGAGATAAACCATGTTTGGGCAGATTCTACAAGCATCAACTCTATGTTTGTGCCTTGCCAGACAGCACATCCTCTGTGGTGCAGTGGTAGAACACTTGGCTTCCATGCGGAAGACCTTAGGTTCGAATCCTGGTAGGGGCAGTGGACTTGGTTAAAATTACATTGCTCATATCTGCACTTCCCTTGTTCTCCAGTAATTTTATGGTAGGATTCTTGCATGCAATTTCTCTTTTATCTTAACAAAGCAAGTAGCTTGATCCTTCAATGAGATTTTAAAGTTTTCTTTGCAGTTGTTTTGGTCTCCTAGAACTGTGTGGTCAGCTGCTTTGCTTTTTTATGCAATATGTGACTAAATTCAATTTAAATCATCTTCATTTGAACAACTTTTTTGTTTTGTCTCCATGTAAAAGCACATTCAGTAAGTGATCTCATGGTGTTTTCAACAACATATTCGTTTGACAAGTTAAGTGGAAGATCTAGCAGCATAATTTTCAGGAAGCATTGATGGATCACATGGAAACCAATGTCTTGTTCAAGACCAGAGCAACAAGGTTGATCCCTTGTTCAGTTCAGGGCCCGCTGTAAAGTACTTAAGTGGTCTTGTAAATGATGGGGGCTTATAAAGTAGTAAATGAATCTGCCTTTCTCTATAGGCTCCTTGCTATTAAACAGCAAAAATCTTACTAATGCTCTTACAAGCATCTAGTTTGATTCTCTGTTGAGATTCTATATGTCTGTGCAGTTGCTGTGGTCTCCTAATGCATTGGTAGAATTCTCTCCTGAGCACAGAAACCAAAAAAACAGCACAGTCTGTATTAACATTCTCTTAACTGAACCAATGACCAGCCTGCTTGTATTGACCATTACCAAGATGCCAGTTTCACACAGGGAGCTTTGACAACCTTGTTACTGAACAAAGTAACAACCAGCTACATCCTAGGTCCAATTCTCAGCTACTGCAATGTTTCAGAAAATCACAGATTTAAGAATGGCTGTTGAACCTGTCTTTGACATAAACCATGTTTGGGCAGATTTTACAAGCATCAACTCTATGTTTGTGCCTTGCCAGACAGCACATCCTCTGTGGTGCAGTGGTAGAACACTTGGCTTCCATGCGGAAGACCTTAGGTTCGAATCCTGGTAGGGGCAGTGGACTTGGTTAAAATTACATTGCTCATATCTGCACTTCCCTTGTTCTCCAGTAATTTTATGGTAGGATTCTTGCATGCAATTTCTCTTTTATCTTAACAAAGCAAGTAGCTTGATCCTTCAATGAGATTTTAAAGTTTTCTTTGCAGTTGTTTTGGTCTCCTAGAACTGTGTGGTCAGCTGCTTTGCTTTTTTATGCAATATGTGACTAAATTCAATTTAAATCATCTTCATTTGAACAACTTTTTTGTTTTGTCTCCATGTAAAAGCACATTCAGTAAGTGATCTCATGGTGTTTTCAACAACATATTCGTTTGACAAGTTAAGTGGAAGATCTAGCAGCATAATTTTCAGGAAGCATTGATGGATCACATGGAAACCAATGTCTTGTTCAAGACCAGAGCAACAAGGTTGATCCCTTGTTCAGTTCAGGGCCAGCTGTAAAGTACTTAAGTGGTCTTGTAAATGATGGGGGGCTTATAAAGTAGTAAATGAATCTGCCTTTCTCTATAGGCTCCTTGCTATTAAACAGCAAAAATCTTACTAATGCTCTTACAAGCATCTAGTTTGATTCTCTGTTGAGATTCTATATGTCTGTGCAGTTGCTGTGGTCTCCTAATGCATTGGTAGAATTCTCTCCTGAGCACAGAAACCAAAAAAACAGCACAGTCTGTATTAACATTCTCTTAACTGAACCAATGACCAGCCTGCTTGTATTGACCATTACCAAGATGCCAGTTTCACACAGGGAGCTTTGACAACCTTGTTACTGAACAAAGTAACAACCAGCTACATCCTAGGTCCAATTCTCAGCTACTGCAATGTTTCAGAAAATCACAGATTTAAGAATGGCTGTTGAACCTGTCTTTGAGAGAAACCATGTTTGGGCAGATTCTACAAGCATCAACTCTATGTTTGTGCCTTGCCAGACAGCACATCCTCTGTGGTGCAGTGGTAGAACACTTGGCTTCCATGCGGAAGACCTTAGGTTCGAATCCTGGTAGGGGCAGTGGACTTGGTTAAAATTACATTGCTCATATCTGCACTTCCTTTGTTCTCCAGTAATTTTATGGTAGGATTCTTGCATGCAATTTCTCTTTTATCTTAACAAAGCAAGTAGCTTGATCCTTCAATGAGATTTTAGGTTCGAATCCTGGTAGGGGCAGTGGACTTGGTTAAAATTACATTGCTCATATCTGCATTTCCCTTGTTCTCCAGTAATTTTATGGTAGGATTCTTGCATGCAATTTCTCTTTTATCTTAACAAAGCAAGTAGCTTGATCCTTCAATGAGATTTTAAAGTTTTCTTTGCAGTTGTTTTGGTCTCCTAGAACTGTGTGGTCAGCTGCTTTGCTTTTTTATGCAATATGTGACTAAATTCAATTTAAATCATCTTCATTTGAACAACTTTTTTGTTTTGTCTCCATGTAAAAGCACATTCAGTAAGTGATCTCATGGTCTTTTCAACAACATATTCGTTTGACAAGTTAAGTGGAAGATCTAGCAGCATAATTTTCAGGAAGCATTGATGGATCACATGGAAACCAATGTCTTGTTCAAGACCAGAGCATCAAGGTTGATCCCTTGTTCAGTTCAGGGCCAGCTGTAAAGTACTTAAGTGGTCTTGTAAATGATGGGGGGCTTATAAAGTAGTAAATGAATCTGCCTTTCATTATAGGCTCCTTGCTATTAAACAGCAAAAATCTTACTAATGCTCTTACAAGCATCTAGTTTGATTCTCTGTTGAGATTCTATATGTCTGTGCAGTTGCTGTGGTCTCCTAATGCATTGGTAGAATTCTCTCCTGAGCACAGAAACCAAAAAAACAGCACAGTCTGTATTAACATTCTCTTAACTGAACCAATGACCAGCCTGCTTGTATTGACCATTACCAAGATGCCAGTTTCACACAGGGAGCTTTGACAACCTTGTTACTGAACAAAGTAACAACCAGCTACATCCTAGGTTCAATTCTCAGCTACTGCAATGTTTCAGAAAATCACAGATTTAAGAATGGCTGTTGAACCTGTCTTTGAGAGAAACCATGTTTGGGCAGATTCTACAAGCATCAACTCTATGTTTGTGCCTTGCCAGACAGCACATCCTCTGTGGTGCAGTGGTAGAACACTTGGCTTCCATGCGGAAGACCTTAGGTTCGAATCCTGGTAGGGGCAGTGGACTTGGTTAAAATTACATTGCTCATATCTGCACTTCCCTTGTTCTCCAGTAATTTTATGGTAGGATTCTTGCATGCAATTTCTCTTTTATCTTAACAAAGCAAGTAGCTTGATCCTTCAATGAGATTTTAAAGTTTTCTTTGCAGTTGTTTTGGTCTCCTAGAACTGTGTGGTCAGCTGCTTTGCTTTTTTATGCAATATGTGACTAAATTCAATTTAAATCATCTTCATTTGAACAACTTTTTTGTTTTGTCTCCATGTAAAAGCACATTCAGTAAGTGATCTCATGGTGTTTTCAACAACATATTCGTTTGACAAGTTAAGTGGAAGATCTAGCAGCATAATTTTCAGGAAGCATTGATGGATCACATGGAAACCAATGTCTTGTTCAAGACCAGAGCAACAAGGTTGATCCCTTGTTCAGTTCAGGGCCCGCTGTAAAGTACTTAAGTGGTCTTGTAAATGATGGGGGCTTATAAAGTAGTAAATGAATCTGCCTTTCTCTACAGGCTCCTTGCTATTAAACAGCAAAAATCTTACTAATGCTCTTACAAGCATCTAGTTTGATTCTCTGTTGAGATACTATATGTCTGTGCAGTTGCTGTGGTCTCCTAATGCATTGGTAGAATTCTCTCCTGAGCACAGAAACCAAAAAAACAGCACAGTCTGTATTAACATTCTCTTAACTGAACCAATGACCAGCCTGCTTGTATTGACCATTACCAAGATGCCAGTTTCACACAGGGAGCTTTGACAACCTTGTTACTGAACAAAGTAACAACCAGCTACATCCTAGGTCCAATTCTCAGCTACTGCAATGTTTCAGAAAATCACAGATTTAAGAATGGCTGTTGAACCTGTCTTTGAGATAAACCATGTTTGGGCAGATTGGGCAAATTACATTGCTCATATCTGCACTTCCCTTGTTCTCCAGTAATTTTACGGTAGGATTCTTGCATGCAACTTCTCTTTTATCTTAACAAAGCAAGTAGCTTGATCCTTCAATTAGATTTTAAAGTTTTCTTTGCAGTTGTTTTGGTCTCCTAGAACTGTGTGGTCAGCTGCTTTGCTTTTTTATGCAATATGTGACTAAATTCAATTTAAATCATCTTCATTTGAACAACTTTTTTGTTTTGGCTCCATGTAAAAGCACATTCAGTAAGTGATCTCATGGTGTTTTTAACAACATATTCGTTTGACAAGTTAAGTGGAAGATCTAGCAGCATAATTTTCAGGAAGCATTGATGGATCACATGGAACCCAATGTCTTGTTCAAGACCAGAGCAACAAGGTTGATCCCTTGTTCAGTTCAGGGCCAGCTGTAAAGTACTTAAGTGGTCTTGTAAATGATGGGGGGCTTATAAAGTAGTAAATGAATCTGCCTTTCTCTATAGGCTCCTTGCTATTAAACAGCAAAAATCTTACTAATGCTCTTACAAGCATCTAGTTTGATTCTCTGTTGAGATTCTATATGTCTGTGCAGTTGCTGTGGTCTCCTAATGCATTGGTAGAATTCTCTCCTGAGCACAGAAACCAAAAAAACAGCACAGTCTGTATTAACATTCTCTTAACTGAACCAATGACCAGCCTGCTTGTATTGACCATTACCAAGATGCCAGTTTCACACAGGGAGCTTTGACAACCTTGTTACTGAACAAAGTAACAACCAGCTACATCCTAGGTCCAATTCTCAGCTACTGCAATGTTTCAGAAAATCACAGATTTAAGAATGGCTGTTGAACCTGTCTTTGAGATAAACCATGTTTGGGCAGATTCTACAAGCATCAACTCTATGTTTGTGCCTTGCCAGACAGCACATCCTCTGTGCTGCAGTGGTAGAACACTTGGCTTCCATGCGGAAGACCTTAGGTTCGAATCCTGGTAGGGGCAGTGGACTTGGTTAAAATTACATTGCTCATATCTGCACTTCCCTTGTTCTCCAGTAATTCTATGGTAGGATTCTTGCATGCAATTTCTCTTTTATCTTAACAAAGCAAGTGGCTTGATCCTTCAATGAGATTTTAAAGTTTTCTTTGCAGTTGTTTTGGTCTCCTAGAACTGTGTGGTCAGCTGCTTTGCTTTTTTATGCAATATGTGACTAAATTCAATTTAAATCATCTTCATTTGAACAACTTTTTTGTTTTGGCTCCATGTAAAAGCACATTCAGTAAGTGATCTCATGGTGTTTTCAACAACATATTCGTTTGACAAGTTAAGTGGAAGATCTAGCAGCATAATTTTCAGGAAGCATTGATGGATCACATGGAAACCAATGTCTTGTTCAAGACCAGAGCAACAAGGTTGATCCCTTGTTCAGTTCAGGGCCAGCTGTAAAGTACTTAAGTGGTCTTGTAAATGATGGGGGGCTTATAAAGTAGTAAATGAATCTGCCTTTCTCTATAGGCTCCTTGCTATTAAACAGCAAAAATCTTACTAATGCTCTTACAAGCATCTAGTTTGATTCTCTGTTGAGATTCTATATGTCTGTGCAGTTGCTGTGGTCTCCTAATGCATTGGTAGAATTCTCTCCTGAGCACAGAAACCAAAAAAACAGCACAGTCTGTATTAACATTCTCTTAACTGAACCAATGACCAGCCTGCTTGTATTGACCATTACCAAGATGCCAGTTTCACACAGGGAGCTTTGACAACCTTGTTACTGAACAAAGTAACAACCAGCTACATCCTAGGTCCAATTCTCAGCTACTGCAATGTTTCAGAAAATCACAGATTTAAGAATGGCTGTTGAACCTGTCTTTGAGATAAACCATGTTTGGGCAGATTCTACAAGCATCAACTCTATGTTTGTGCCTTGCCAGACAGCACATCCTCTGTGCTGCAGTGGTAGAACACTTGGCTTCCATGCGGAAGACCTTAGGTTCGAATCCTGGTAGGGGCAGTGGACTTGGTTAAAATTACATTGCTCATATCTGCACTTCCCTTGTTCTCCAGTAATTCTATGGTAGGATTCTTGCATGCAATTTCTCTTTTATCTTAACAAAGCAAGTGGCTTGATCCTTCAATGAGATTTTAAAGTTTTCTTTGCAGTTGTTTTGGTCTCCTAGAACTGTGTGGTCAGCTGCTTTGCTTTTTTATGCAATATGTGACTAAATTCAATTTAAATCATCTTCATTTGAACAACTTTTTTGTTTTGGCTCCATGTAAAAGCACATTCAGTAAGTGATCTCATGGTGTTTTCAACAACATATTCGTTTGACAAGTTAAGTGGAAGATCTAGCAGCATAATTTTCAGGAAGCATTGATGGATCACATGGAAACCAATGTCTTGTTCAAGACCAGAGCAACAAGGTTGATCCCTTGTTCAGTTCAGGGCCAGCTGTAAAGTACTTAAGTGGTCTTGTAAATGATGGGGGGCTTATAAAGTAGTAAATGAATCTGCCTTTCTCTATAGGCTCCTTGCTATTAAACAGCAAAAATCTTACTAATGCTCTTACAAGCATCTAGTTTGATTCTCTGTTGAGATTCTATATGTCTGTGCAGTTGCTGTGGTCTCCTAATGCATTGGTAGAATTCTCTCCTGAGCACAGAAACCAAAAAAACAGCACAGTCTGTATTAACATTCTCTTAACTGAACCAATGACCAGCCTGCTTGTATTGACCATTACCAAGATGCCAGTTTCACACAGGGAGCTTTGACAACCTTGTTACTGAACAAAGTAACAACCAGCTACATCCTAGGTCCAATTCTCAGCTACTGCAATGTTTCAGAAAATCACAGATTTAAGAATGGCTGTTGAACCTGTCTTTGAGAGAAACCATGTTTGGGCAGATTCTACAAGCATCAACTCTATGTTTGTGCCTTGCCAGACAGCACATCCTCTGTGGTGCAGTGGTAGAACACTTGGCTTCCATGCGGAAGACCTTAGGTTCGAAACCTGCTAGGGGCAGTGGACTTGGTTAAAATTACATTGCTCGTATCTGCACTTCCCTTGTTCTCCAGTTATTTTATGGTAAGTTTCTTGCATGCAATTTCTCTTTTATCTTAACAAAGCAAGTAGCTTGATCCTTCAATGAGATTTTAAAGTTTTCTTTGCAGTTGTTTTGGTCTCCTAGAACTGTGTGGTCAGCTGCTTTGCTTTTTTATGCAATATGTGACTAAATTCAATTTAAATCATCTTCATTTGAACAACTTTTTTGTTTTGGCTCCATGTAAAAGCACATTCAGTAAGTGATCTCATGGTGTTTTCAACAACATATTCGTTTGACAAGTTAAGTGGAAGATCTAGCAGCATAATTTTCAGGAAGCATTGATGGATCACATGGAAACCAATGTCTTGTTCAAGACCAGAGCAACAAGGTTGATCCCTTGTTCAGTTCAGGGCCAGCTGTAAAGTACTTAAGTGGTCTTGTAAATGATGGGGGGCTTATAAAGTAGTAAATGAATCTGCCTTTCTCTATAGGCTCCTTGCTATTAAACAGCAAAAATCTTACTAATGCTCTTACAAGCATCTAGTTTGATTCTCTGTTGAGATTCTATATGTCTGTGCAGTTGCTGTGGTCTCCTAATGCATTGGTAGAATTCTCTCCTGAGCACAGAAACCAAAAAAACAGCACAGTCTGTATTAACATTCTCTTAACTGAACCAATGACCAGCCTGCTTGTATTGACCATTACCAAGATGCCAGTTTCACACAGGGAGCTTTGACAACCTTGTTACTGAACAAAGTAACAACCAGCTACATCCTAGAGTCAATTCTCAGCTACTGCAATGTTTCAGTAAATCACAGATTTAAGAATGGCTGTTGAACCTGTCTTTGAGAGAAACCATGTTTGGGCAGATTCTACAAGCATCAACTCTATGTTTGTGCCTTGCCAGACAGCACATCCTCTGTGGTGCAGTGGTAGAACACTTGGCTTCCATGTGGAAGACCTTAGTTTCGAAACCTGCTAGGGGCAGTGGACTTGGTTAAAATTACATTGCTCATATCTGCACTTCCCCTGTTCTCCAGTTATTTTATGGTAAGTTTCTTGCATGCAATTTCTCTTTTATCTTAACAAAGCAAGTAGCTTGATCCTTCAATGAGATTTTAAAGTTTTCTTTGCAGTTGTTTTGGTCTCCTAGAACTGTGTGGTCAGCTGCTTTGCTTTTTTATGCAATATGTGACTAAATTCAATTTAAATCATCTTCATTTGAACAACTTTTTTGTTTTGGCTCCATGTAAAAGCACATTCAGTAAGTGATCTCATGGTGTTTTCAACAACATATTCGTTTGACAAGTTAAGTGGAAGATCTAGCAGCATAATTTTCAGGAAGCATTGATGGATCACATGGAAACCAATGTCTTGTTCAAGACCAGAGCAACAAGGTTGATCCCTTGTTCAGTTCAGGGCCCGCTGTAAAGTACTTAAGTGGTCTTGTAAATGATGGGGGCTTATAAAGTAGTAAATGAATCTGCCTTTCTCTACAGGCTCCTTGCTATTAAACAGCAAAAATCTTACTAATGCTCTTACAAGCATCTAGTTTGATTCTCTGTTGAGATTCTATATGTCTGTGCAGTTGCTGTGGTCTCCTAATGCATTGGTAGAATTCTCTCCTGAGCACAGAAACCAAAAAAACAGCACAGTCTGTATTAACATTCTCTTAACTGAACCAATGACCAGCCTGCTTGTATTGACCATTACCAAGATGCCAGTTTCACACAGGGAGCTTTGACAACCTTGTTACTGAACAAAGTAACAACCAGCTACATCCTAGAGTCAATTCTCAGCTACTGCAATGTTTCAGTAAATCACAGATTTAAGAATGGCTGTTGAACCTGTCTTTGAGAAAAACCATGTTTGGGCAGATTCTACAAGCATCAACTCTATGTTTGTGCCTTGCCAGACAGCACATCCTCTGTGGTGCAGTGGTAGAACACTTGGCTTCCATGTGGAAGACCTTAGTTTCGAAACCTGCTAGGGGCAGTGGACTTGGTTAAAATTACATTGCTCATATCTGCACTTCCCTTGTTCTCCAGTTATTTTATGGTAAGTTTCTTGCATGCAATTTCTCTTTTATCTTAACAAAGCAAGTAGCTTGATCCTTCAATGAGATTTTAAAGTTTTCTTTGCAGTTGTTTTGGTCTCCTAGAACTGTGTGTTCAGCTGCTTTGCTTTTTTATGCAATATGTGACTAAATTCAATTTAAATCATCTTCATTTGAACAACTTTTTTGTTTTGGCTCCATGTAAAAGCACATTCAGTAAGTGATCTCATGGTGTTTTCAACAACATATTCGTTTGACAAGTTAAGTGGAAGATCTAGCAGCATAATTTTCAGGAAGCATTGATGGATCACATGGAAACCAATGTCTTGTTCAAGACCAGAGCAACAAGGTTGATCCCTTGTTCAGTTCAGGGCCCGCTGTAAAGTACTTAAGTGGTCTTGTAAATGATGGGGGCTTATAAAGTAGTAAATGAATCTGCCTTTCTCTACAGGCTCCTTGCTATTAAACAGCAAAAATCTTACTAATGCTCTTACAAGCATCTAGTTTGATTCTCTGTTGAGATTCTATATGTCTGTGCAGTTGCTGTGGTCTCCTAATGCATTGGTAGAATTCTCTCCTGAGCACAGAAACCAAAAAAACAGCACAGTCTGTATTAACATTCTCTTAACTGAACCAATGACCAGCCTGCTTGTATTGACCATTACCAAGATGCCAGTTTCACACAGGGAGCTTTGACAACCTTGTTACTGAACAAAGTAACAACCAGCTACATCCTAGAGTCAATTCTCAGCTACTGCAATGTTTCAGTAAATCACAGATTTAAGAATGGCTGTTGAACCTGTCTTTGAGAGAAACCATGTATGGCCAGATTCTACAAGCATCAACTCTATGTTTGTGCCTTGCCAGACAGCACATCTGTTGAACCTGTCTTTGAGATAAACCATGTTTGGGCAGATTCTACAAGCATCAACTCTATGTTTGTGCCTTTCCAGACAGCGCATCCTCTGTGGTGCAGTGGTAGAACACTTGGCTTCCATTTGGAAGACCTTAGGTTCGAATCCTGGTAGGGGCAGTGGACTTGGTTAAAATGACATTGCTCATATCTGCACTTCCCTTGTTCACCAGTAAATTTACGGTAGGATTCTTGCATGCAACTTCTCTTTTATCTTAACAAAGCAAGTAGCTTGATCCTTCAATGAGATTTTAAAGTTTTCTTTGCAGTTGTTTTGGTCTCCTAGAACTGTGTGGTCAGCTGCTTTGCTTTTTTATGCAATATGTGACTAAATTCAATTTAAATCATCTTCATTTGAACAACTTTTTTGTTTTGGCTCCATGTAAAAGCACATTCAGTAAGTGATCTCATGGTGTTTTCAACAACATATTCGTTTGACAAGTTAAGTGGAAGATCTAGCAGCATAATTTTCAGGAAGCATTGATGGATCACATGGAAACCAATGTCTTGTTCAAGACCAGAGCAACAAGGTTGATCCCTTGTTCAGTTCAGGGCCAGCTGTAAAGTACTTAAGTGGTCTTGTAAATGATGGGGGCTTATAAAGTAGTAAATGAATCTGCCTTTCTCTATAGGCTCCTTGCTATTAAACAGCAAAAATCTTACTAATGCTCTTACAAGCATCTAGTTTGATTCTCTGTTGAGATTCTATATGTCTGTGCAGTTGCTGTGGTCTCCTAATGCATTGGTAGAATTCTCTCCTGAGCACAGAAACCACAAAAACAGCACAGTCTGTATTAACATTCTCTTAACTGAACCAATGACCAGCCTGCTTGTATTGACCATTACCAAGATGCCAGTTTCACACAGGGAGCTTTGACAACCTTGTTACTGAACAAAGTAACAACCAGCTACATCCTAGAGTCAATTCTCAGCTACTGCAATGTTTCAGTAAATCACAGATTTAAGAATGGCTGTTGAACCTGTCTTTGAGAGAAACCATGTTTGGGCAGATTCTACAAGCATCAACTCTATGTTTGTGCCTTGCCAGACAGCACATCCTCTGTGGTGCAGTGGTAGAACACTTGGCTTCCATGCGGAAGACCTTAGGTTCGAATCCTGGTAGGGGCAGTGGACTTGGTTAAAATTACATTGCTCATATCTGCACTTCCCTTGTTCTCCAGTTATTTTATGGTAAGTTTCTTGCATGCAATTTCTCTTTTATCTTAACAAAGCAAGTAGCTTGATCCTTCAATGAGATTTTAAAGTTTTCTTTGCAGTTGTTTTGGTCTCCTAGAACTGTGTGGTCAGCTGCTTTGCTTTTTTATGCAATATGTGACTAAATTCAATTTAAATCATCTTCATTTGAACAACTTTTTTGTTTTGGCTCCATGTAAAAGCACATTCAGTAAGTGATCTCATGGTGTTTTCAACAACATATTCGTTTGACAAGTTAAGTGGAAGATCTAGCAGCATAATTTTCAGGAAGCATTGATGGATCACATGGAAACCAATGTCTTGTTCAAGACCAGAGCAACAAGGTTGATCCCTTGTTCAGTTCAGGGCCCGCTGTAAAGTACTTAAGTGGTCTTGTAAATGATGGGGGCTTATAAAGTAGTAAATGAATCTGCCTTTCTCTATAGGCTCCTTGCTATTAAACAGCAAAAATCTTACTAATGCTCTTACAAGCATCTAGTTTGATTCTCTGTTGAGATTCTATATGTCTGTGCAGTTGCTGTGGTCTCCTAATGCATTGGTAGAATTCTCTCCTGAGCACAGAAACCAAAAAAACAGCACAGTCTGTATTAACATTCTCTTAACTGAACCAATGACCAGCCTGCTTGTATTGACCATTACCAAGATGCCAGTTTCACACAGGGAGCTTTGACAACCTTGTTACTGAACAAAGTAACAACCAGCTACATCCTAGGTCCAATTCTCAGCTACTGCAATGTTTCAGAAAATCACAGATTTAAGAATGGCTGTTGAACCTGTCTTTGACATAAACCATGTTTGGGCAGATTTTACAAGCATCAACTCTATGTTTGTGCCTTGCCAGACAGCACATCCTCTGTGGTGCAGTGGTAGAACACTTGGCTTCCATGCGGAAGACCTTAGGTTCGAATCCTGGTAGGGGCAGTGGACTTGGTTAAAATTACATTGCTCATATCTGCACTTCCCTTGTTCTCCAGTAATTTTATGGTAGGATTCTTGCATGCAATTTCTCTTTTATCTTAACAAAGCAAGTAGCTTGATCCTTCAATGAGATTTTAAAGTTTTCTTTGCAGTTGTTTTGGTCTCCTAGAACTGTGTGGTCAGCTGCTTTGCTTTTTTATGCAATATGTGACTAAATTCAATTTAAATCATCTTCATTTGAACAACTTTTTTGTTTTGTCTCCATGTAAAAGCACATTCAGTAAGTGATCTCATGGTGTTTTCAACAACATATTCGTTTGACAAGTTAAGTGGAAGATCTAGCAGCATAATTTTCAGGAAGCATTGATGGATCACATGGAAACCAATGTCTTGTTCAAGACCAGAGCAACAAGGTTGATCCCTTGTTCAGTTCAGGGCCAGCTGTAAAGTACTTAAGTGGTCTTGTAAATGATGGGGGGCTTATAAAGTAGTAAATGAATCTGCCTTTCTCTATAGGCTCCTTGCTATTAAACAGCAAAAATCTTACTAATGCTCTTACAAGCATCTAGTTTGATTCTCTGTTGAGATTCTATATGTCTGTGCAGTTGCTGTGGTCTCCTAATGCATTGGTAGAATTCTCTCCTGAGCACAGAAACCAAAAAAAACAGCACAGTCTGTATTAACATTCTCTTAACTGAACCAATGACCAGCCTGCTTGTATTGACCATTACCAAGATGCCAGTTTCACACAGGGAGCTTTGACAACCTTGTTACTGAACAAAGTAACAACCAGCTACATCCTAGGTCCAATTCTCAGCTACTGCAATGTTTCAGAAAATCACAGATTTAAGAATGGCTGTTGAACCTGTCTTTGAGAGAAACCATGTTTGGGCAGATTCTACAAGCATCAACTCTATGTTTGTGCCTTGCCAGACAGCACATCCTCTGTGGTGCAGTGGTAGAACACTTGGCTTCCATGCGGAAGACCTTAGGTTCGAATCCTGGTAGGGGCAGTGGACTTGGTTAAAATTACATTGCTCATATCTGCACTTCCTTTGTTCTCCAGTAATTTTATGGTAGGATTCTTGCATGCAATTTCTCTTTTATCTTAACAAAGCAAGTAGCTTGATCCTTCAATGAGATTTTAGGTTCGAATCCTGGTAGGGGCAGTGGACTTGGTTAAAATTACATTGCTCATATCTGCATTTCCCTTGTTCTCCAGTAATTTTATGGTAGGATTCTTGCATGCAATTTCTCTTTTATCTTAACAAAGCAAGTAGCTTGATCCTTCAATGAGATTTTAAAGTTTTCTTTGCAGTTGTTTTGGTCTCCTAGAACTGTGTGGTCAGCTGCTTTGCTTTTTTATGCAA
This sequence comes from Misgurnus anguillicaudatus, assembly GCF_027580225.2. NCBI lineage: Eukaryota > Metazoa > Chordata > Actinopteri > Cypriniformes > Cobitidae > Misgurnus > Misgurnus anguillicaudatus. The sequence goes on from NC_073348.2 coordinate 12,906,219, forward strand.
TATGTGACTAAATTCAATTTAAATCATCTTCATTTGAACAACTTTTTTGTTTTGTCTCCATGTAAAAGCACATTCAGTAAGTGATCTCATGGTCTTTTCAACAACATATTCGTTTGACAAGTTAAGTGGAAGATCTAGCAGCATAATTTTCAGGAAGCATTGATGGATCACATGGAAACCAATGTCTTGTTCAAGACCAGAGCATCAAGGTTGATCCCTTGTTCAGTTCAGGGCCAGCTGTAAAGTACTTAAGTGGTCTTGTAAATGATGGGGGGCTTATAAAGTAGTAAATGAATCTGCCTTTCATTATAGGCTCCTTGCTATTAAACAGCAAAAATCTTACTAATGCTCTTACAAGCATCTAGTTTGATTCTCTGTTGAGATTCTATATGTCTGTGCAGTTGCTGTGGTCTCCTAATGCATTGGTAGAATTCTCTCCTGAGCACAGAAACCAAAAAAACAGCACAGTCTGTATTAACATTCTCTTAACTGAACCAATGACCAGCCTGCTTGTATTGACCATTACCAAGATGCCAGTTTCACACAGGGAGCTTTGACAACCTTGTTACTGAACAAAGTAACAACCAGCTACATCCTAGGTCCAATTCTCAGCTACTGCAATGTTTCAGAAAATCACAGATTTAAGAATGGCTGTTGAACCTGTCTTTGAGAGAAACCATGTTTGGGCAGATTCTACAAGCATCAACTCTATGTTTGTGCCTTGCCAGACAGCACATCCTCTGTGGTGCAGTGGTAGAACACTTGGCTTCCATGCGGAAGGCCTTAGGTTCGAATCCTGGTAGGGGCAGTGGACTTGGTTAAAATTACATTGCTCATATCTGCACTTCCCTTGTTCTCCAGTAATTTTATGGTAGGATTCTTGCATGCAATTTCTCTTTTATCTTAACAAAGCAAGTAGCTTGATCCTTCAATGAGATTTTAGGTTCGAATCCTGGTAGGGGCAGTGGACTTGGTTAAAATTACATTGCTCATATCTGCACTTCCCTTGTTCTCCAGTAATTTTATGGTAGGATTCTTGCATGCAATTTCTCTTTTATCTTAACAAAGCAAGTAGCTTGATCCTTCAATGAGATTTTAAAGTTTTCTTTGCAGTTGTTTTGGTCTCCTAGAACTGTGTGGTCAGCTGCTTTGCTTTTTTATGCAATATGTGACTAAATTCAATTTAAATCATCTTCATTTGAACAACTTTTTTGTTTTGTCTCCATGTAAAAGCACATTCAGTAAGTGATCTCATGGTGTTTTCAACAACATATTCGTTTGACAAGTTAAGTGGAAGATCTAGCAGCATAATTTTCAGGAAGCATTGATGGATCACATGGAAACCAATGTCTTGTTCAAGACCAGAGCAACAAGGTTGATCCCTTGTTCAGTTCAGGGCCAGCTGTAAAGTACTTAAGTGGTCTTGTAAATGATGGGGGGCTTATAAAGTAGTAAATGAATCTGCCTTTCTCTATAGGCTCCTTGCTATTAAACAGCAAAAATCTTACTAATGCTCTTACAAGCATCTAGTTTGATTCTCTGTTGAGATTCTATATGTCTGTGCAGTTGCTGTGGTCTCCTAATGCATTGGTAGAATTCTCTCCTGAGCACAGAAACCAAAAAAACAGCACAGTCTGTATTAACATTCTCTTAACTGAACCAATGACCAGCCTGCTTGTATTGACCATTACCAAGATGCCAGTTTCACACAGGGAGCTTTGACAACCTTGTTACTGAACAAAGTAACAACCAGCTACATCCTAGGTTCAATTCTCAGCTACTGCAATGTTTCAGAAAATCACAGATTTAAGAATGGCTGTTGAACCTGTCTTTGAGATAAACCATGTTTGGGCAGATTCTACAAGCATCAACTCTATGTTTGTGCCTTGCCAGACAGCACATCCTCTGTGGTGCAGTGGTAGAACACTTGGCTTCCATGCGGAAGACCTTAGGTTCGAATCCTGGTAGGGGCAGTGGACTTGGTTAAAATTACATTGCTCATATCTGCACTTCCCTTGTTCTCCAGTAATTTTATGGTAGGATTCTTGCATGCAATTTCTCTTTTATCTTAACAAAGCAAGTAGCTTGATCCTTCAATGAGATTTTAAAGTTTTCTTTGCAGTTGTTTTGGTCTCCTAGAACTGTGTGGTCAGCTGCTTTGCTTTTTTATGCAATATGTGACTAAATTCAATTTAAATCATCTTCATTTGAACAACTTTTTTGTTTTGTCTCCATGTAAAAGCACATTCAGTAAGTGATCTCATGGTGTTTTCAACAACATATTCGTTTGACAAGTTAAGTGGAAGATCTAGCAGCATAATTTTCAGGAAGCATTGATGGATCACATGGAAACCAATGTCTTGTTCAAGACCAGAGCAACAAGGTTGATCCCTTGTTCAGTTCAGGGCCCGCTGTAAAGTACTTAAGTGGTCTTGTAAATGATGGGGGCTTATAAAGTAGTAAATGAATCTGCCTTTCTCTATAGGCTCCTTGCTATTAAACAGCAAAAATCTTACTAATGCTCTTACAAGCATCTAGTTTGATTCTCTGTTGAGATTCTATATGTCTGTGCAGTTGCTGTGGTCTCCTAATGCATTGGTAGAATTCTCTCCTGAGCACAGAAACCAAAAAAACAGCACAGTCTGTATTAACATTCTCTTAACTGAACCAATGACCAGCCTGCTTGTATTGACCATTACCAAGATGCCAGTTTCACACAGGGAGCTTTGACAACCTTGTTACTGAACAAAGTAACAACCAGCTACATCCTAGGTCCAATTCTCAGCTACTGCAATGTTTCAGAAAATCACAGATTTAAGAATGGCTGTTGAACCTGTCTTTGACATAAACCATGTTTGGGCAGATTTTACAAGCATCAACTCTATGTTTGTGCCTTGCCAGACAGCACATCCTCTGTGGTGCAGTGGTAGAACACTTGGCTTCCATGCGGAAGACCTTAGGTTCGAATCCTGGTAGGGGCAGTGGACTTGGTTAAAATTACATTGCTCATATCTGCACTTCCCTTGTTCTCCAGTAATTTTATGGTAGGATTCTTGCATGCAATTTCTCTTTTATCTTAACAAAGCAAGTAGCTTGATCCTTCAATGAGATTTTAAAGTTTTCTTTGCAGTTGTTTTGGTCTCCTAGAACTGTGTGGTCAGCTGCTTTGCTTTTTTATGCAATATGTGACTAAATTCAATTTAAATCATCTTCATTTGAACAACTTTTTTGTTTTGTCTCCATGTAAAAGCACATTCAGTAAGTGATCTCATGGTGTTTTCAACAACATATTCGTTTGACAAGTTAAGTGGAAGATCTAGCAGCATAATTTTCAGGAAGCATTGATGGATCACATGGAAACCAATGTCTTGTTCAAGACCAGAGCAACAAGGTTGATCCCTTGTTCAGTTCAGGGCCAGCTGTAAAGTACTTAAGTGGTCTTGTAAATGATGGGGGGCTTATAAAGTAGTAAATGAATCTGCCTTTCTCTATAGGCTCCTTGCTATTAAACAGCAAAAATCTTACTAATGCTCTTACAAGCATCTAGTTTGATTCTCTGTTGAGATTCTATATGTCTGTGCAGTTGCTGTGGTCTCCTAATGCATTGGTAGAATTCTCTCCTGAGCACAGAAACCAAAAAAACAGCACAGTCTGTATTAACATTCTCTTAACTGAACCAATGACCAGCCTGCTTGTATTGACCATTACCAAGATGCCAGTTTCACACAGGGAGCTTTGACAACCTTGTTACTGAACAAAGTAACAACCAGCTACATCCTAGGTCCAATTCTCAGCTACTGCAATGTTTCAGAAAATCACAGATTTAAGAATGGCTGTTGAACCTGTCTTTGAGAGAAACCATGTTTGGGCAGATTCTACAAGCATCAACTCTATGTTTGTGCCTTGCCAGACAGCACATCCTCTGTGGTGCAGTGGTAGAACACTTGGCTTCCATGCGGAAGACCTTAGGTTCGAATCCTGGTAGGGGCAGTGGACTTGGTTAAAATTACATTGCTCATATCTGCACTTCCTTTGTTCTCCAGTAATTTTATGGTAGGATTCTTGCATGCAATTTCTCTTTTATCTTAACAAAGCAAGTAGCTTGATCCTTCAATGAGATTTTAGGTTCGAATCCTGGTAGGGGCAGTGGACTTGGTTAAAATTACATTGCTCATATCTGCATTTCCCTTGTTCTCCAGTAATTTTATGGTAGGATTCTTGCATGCAATTTCTCTTTTATCTTAACAAAGCAAGTAGCTTGATCCTTCAATGAGATTTTAAAGTTTTCTTTGCAGTTGTTTTGGTCTCCTAGAACTGTGTGGTCAGCTGCTTTGCTTTTTTATGCAATATGTGACTAAATTCAATTTAAATCATCTTCATTTGAACAACTTTTTTGTTTTGTCTCCATGTAAAAGCACATTCAGTAAGTGATCTCATGGTCTTTTCAACAACATATTCGTTTGACAAGTTAAGTGGAAGATCTAGCAGCATAATTTTCAGGAAGCATTGATGGATCACATGGAAACCAATGTCTTGTTCAAGACCAGAGCATCAAGGTTGATCCCTTGTTCAGTTCAGGGCCAGCTGTAAAGTACTTAAGTGGTCTTGTAAATGATGGGGGGCTTATAAAGTAGTAAATGAATCTGCCTTTCATTATAGGCTCCTTGCTATTAAACAGCAAAAATCTTACTAATGCTCTTACAAGCATCTAGTTTGATTCTCTGTTGAGATTCTATATGTCTGTGCAGTTGCTGTGGTCTCCTAATGCATTGGTAGAATTCTCTCCTGAGCACAGAAACCAAAAAAACAGCACAGTCTGTATTAACATTCTCTTAACTGAACCAATGACCAGCCTGCTTGTATTGACCATTACCAAGATGCCAGTTTCACACAGGGAGCTTTGACAACCTTGTTACTGAACAAAGTAACAACCAGCTACATCCTAGGTCCAATTCTCAGCTACTGCAATGTTTCAGAAAATCACAGATTTAAGAATGGCTGTTGAACCTGTCTTTGAGAGAAACCATGTTTGGGCAGATTCTACAAGCATCAACTCTATGTTTGTGCCTTGCCAGACAGCACATCCTCTGTGGTGCAGTGGTAGAACACTTGGCTTCCATGCGGAAGGCCTTAGGTTCGAATCCTGGTAGGGGCAGTGGACTTGGTTAAAATTACATTGCTCATATCTGCACTTCCCTTGTTCTCCAGTAATTTTATGGTAGGATTCTTGCATGCAATTTCTCTTTTATCTTAACAAAGCAAGTAGCTTGATCCTTCAATGAGATTTTAAAGTTTTCTTTGCAGTTGTTTTGGTCTCCTAGAACTGTGTGGTCAGCTGCTTTGCTTTTTTATGCAATATGTGACTAAATTCAATTTAAATCATCTTCATTTGAACAACTTTTTTGTTTTGTCTCCATGTAAAAGCACATTCAGTAAGTGATCTCATGGTGTTTTCAACAACATATTCGTTTGACAAGTTAAGTGGAAGATCTAGCAGCATAATTTTCAGGAAGCATTGATGGATCACATGGAAACCAATGTCTTGTTCAAGACCAGAGCAACAAGGTTGATCCCTTGTTCAGTTCAGGGCCCGCTGTAAAGTACTTAAGTGGTCTTGTAAATGATGGGGGCTTATAAAGTAGTAAATGAATCTGCCTTTCTCTACAGGCTCCTTGCTATTAAACAGCAAAAATCTTACTAATGCTCTTACAAGCATCTAGTTTGATTCTCTGTTGAGATACTATATGTCTGTGCAGTTGCTGTGGTCTCCTAATGCATTGGTAGAATTCTCTCCTGAGCACAGAAACCAAAAAAACAGCACAGTCTGTATTAACATTCTCTTAACTGAACCAATGACCAGCCTGCTTGTATTGACCATTACCAAGATGCCAGTTTCACACAGGGAGCTTTGACAACCTTGTTACTGAACAAAGTAACAACCAGCTACATCCTAGGTCCAATTCTCAGCTACTGCAATGTTTCAGAAAATCACAGATTTAAGAATGGCTGTTGAACCTGTCTTTGAGATAAACCATGTTTGGGCAGATTGGGCAAATTACATTGCTCATATCTGCACTTCCCTTGTTCTCCAGTAATTTTACGGTAGGATTCTTGCATGCAACTTCTCTTTTATCTTAACAAAGCAAGTAGCTTGATCCTTCAATTAGATTTTAAAGTTTTCTTTGCAGTTGTTTTGGTCTCCTAGAACTGTGTGGTCAGCTGCTTTGCTTTTTTATGCAATATGTGACTAAATTCAATTTAAATCATCTTCATTTGAACAACTTTTTTGTTTTGGCTCCATGTAAAAGCACATTCAGTAAGTGATCTCATGGTGTTTTTAACAACATATTCGTTTGACAAGTTAAGTGGAAGATCTAGCAGCATAATTTTCAGGAAGCATTGATGGATCACATGGAACCCAATGTCTTGTTCAAGACCAGAGCAACAAGGTTGATCCCTTGTTCAGTTCAGGGCCAGCTGTAAAGTACTTAAGTGGTCTTGTAAATGATGGGGGGCTTATAAAGTAGTAAATGAATCTGCCTTTCTCTATAGGCTCCTTGCTATTAAACAGCAAAAATCTTACTAATGCTCTTACAAGCATCTAGTTTGATTCTCTGTTGAGACTCTATATGTCTGTGCAGTTGCTGTGGTCTCCTAATGCATTGGTAGAATTCTCTCCTGAGCACAGAAACCACAAAAACAGCACAGTCTGTATTAACATTCTCTTAACTGAACCAATGACCAGCCTGCTTGTATTGACCATTACCAAGATGCCAGTTTCACACAGGGAGCTTTGACAACCTTGTTACTGAACAAAGTAACAACCAGCTACATCCTAGGTCCAATTCTCAGCTACTGCAATGTTTCAGAAAATCACAGATTTAAGAATGGCTGTTGAACCTGTCTTTGAGAGAAACCATGTTTGGGCAGATTCTACAAGCATCAACTCTATGTTTGTGCCTTGCCAGACAGCACATCCTCTGTGGTGCAGTGGTAGAACACTTGGCTTCCATGTGGAAGACCTTAGGTTCGAAACCTGCTAGGGGCAGTGGACTTGGTTAAAATTACATTGCTCATATCTGCACTTCCCTTGTTCTCCAGTAATTTTATGGTAGGATTCTTGCATGCAATTTCTCTTTTATCTTAACAAAGCAAGTAGCTTGATCCTTCAATGAGATTTTAAAGTTTTCTTTGCAGTTGTTTTGGTCTCCTAGAACTGTGTGGTCAGCTGCTTTGCTTTTTTATGCAATATGTGACTAAATTCAATTTAAATCATCTTCATTTGAACAACTTTTTTGTTTTGTCTCCATGTAAAAGCACATTCAGTAAGTGATCTCATGGTGTTTTCAACAACATATTCGTTTGACAAGTTAAGTGGAAGATCTAGCAGCATAATTTTCAGGAAGCATTGATGGATCACATGGAAACCAATGTCTTGTTCAAGACCAGAGCAACAAGGTTGATCCCTTGTTCAGTTCAGGGCCCGCTGTAAAGTACTTAAGTGGTCTTGTAAATGATGGGGGCTTATAAAGTAGTAAATGAATCTGCCTTTCTCTACAGGCTCCTTGCTATTAAACAGCAAAAATCTTACTAATGCTCTTACAAGCATCTAGTTTGATTCTCTGTTGAGATACTATATGTCTGTGCAGTTGCTGTGGTCTCCTAATGCATTGGTAGAATTCTCTCCTGAGCACAGAAACCAAAAAAACAGCACAGTCTGTATTAACATTCTCTTAACTGAACCAATGACCAGCCTGCTTGTATTGACCATTACCAAGATGCCAGTTTCACACAGGGAGCTTTGACAACCTTGTTACTGAACAAAGTAACAACCAGCTACATCCTAGGTCCAATTCTCAGCTACTGCAATGTTTCAGAAAATCACAGATTTAAGAATGGCTGTTGAACCTGTCTTTGAGATAAACCATGTTTGGGCAGATTGGGCAAATTACATTGCTCATATCTGCACTTCCCTTGTTCTCCAGTAATTTTACGGTAGGATTCTTGCATGCAACTTCTCTTTTATCTTAACAAAGCAAGTAGCTTGATCCTTCAATTAGATTTTAAAGTTTTCTTTGCAGTTGTTTTGGTCTCCTAGAACTGTGTGGTCAGCTGCTTTGCTTTTTTATGCAATATGTGACTAAATTCAATTTAAATCATCTTCATTTGAACAACTTTTTTGTTTTGGCTCCATGTAAAAGCACATTCAGTAAGTGATCTCATGGTGTTTTTAACAACATATTCGTTTGACAAGTTAAGTGGAAGATCTAGCAGCATAATTTTCAGGAAGCATTGATGGATCACATGGAACCCAATGTCTTGTTCAAGACCAGAGCAACAAGGTTGATCCCTTGTTCAGTTCAGGGCCAGCTGTAAAGTACTTAAGTGGTCTTGTAAATGATGGGGGGCTTATAAAGTAGTAAATGAATCTGCCTTTCTCTATAGGCTCCTTGCTATTAAACAGCAAAAATCTTACTAATGCTCTTACAAGCATCTAGTTTGATTCTCTGTTGAGATTCTATATGTCTGTGCAGTTGCTGTGGTCTCCTAATGCATTGGTAGAATTCTCTCCTGAGCACAGAAACCAAAAAAACAGCACAGTCTGTATTAACATTCTCTTAACTGAACCAATGACCAGCCTGCTTGTATTGACCATTACCAAGATGCCAGTTTCACACAGGGAGCTTTGACAACCTTGTTACTGAACAAAGTAACAACCAGCTACATCCTAGGTCCAATTCTCAGCTACTGCAATGTTTCAGAAAATCACAGATTTAAGAATGGCTGTTGAACCTGTCTTTGAGATAAACCATGTTTGGGCAGATTCTACAAGCATCAACTCTATGTTTGTGCCTTGCCAGACAGCACATCCTCTGTGCTGCAGTGGTAGAACACTTGGCTTCCATGCGGAAGACCTTAGGTTCGAATCCTGGTAGGGGCAGTGGACTTGGTTAAAATTACATTGCTCATATCTGCACTTCCCTTGTTCTCCAGTAATTCTATGGTAGGATTCTTGCATGCAATTTCTCTTTTATCTTAACAAAGCAAGTGGCTTGATCCTTCAATGAGATTTTAAAGTTTTCTTTGCAGTTGTTTTGGTCTCCTAGAACTGTGTGGTCAGCTGCTTTGCTTTTTTATGCAATATGTGACTAAATTCAATTTAAATCATCTTCATTTGAACAACTTTTTTGTTTTGGCTCCATGTAAAAGCACATTCAGTAAGTGATCTCATGGTGTTTTCAACAACATATTCGTTTGACAAGTTAAGTGGAAGATCTAGCAGCATAATTTTCAGGAAGCATTGATGGATCACATGGAAACCAATGTCTTGTTCAAGACCAGAGCAACAAGGTTGATCCCTTGTTCAGTTCAGGGCCAGCTGTAAAGTACTTAAGTGGTCTTGTAAATGATGGGGGGCTTATAAAGTAGTAAATGAATCTGCCTTTCTCTATAGGCTCCTTGCTATTAAACAGCAAAAATCTTACTAATGCTCTTACAAGCATCTAGTTTGATTCTCTGTTGAGATTCTATATGTCTGTGCAGTTGCTGTGGTCTCCTAATGCATTGGTAGAATTCTCTCCTGAGCACAGAAACCAAAAAAACAGCACAGTCTGTATTAACATTCTCTTAACTGAACCAATGACCAGCCTGCTTGTATTGACCATTACCAAGATGCCAGTTTCACACAGGGAGCTTTGACAACCTTGTTACTGAACAAAGTAACAACCAGCTACATCCTAGGTCCAATTCTCAGCTACTGCAATGTTTCAGAAAATCACAGATTTAAGAATGGCTGTTGAACCTGTCTTTGAGAGAAACCATGTTTGGGCAGATTCTACAAGCATCAACTCTATGTTTGTGCCTTGCCAGACAGCACATCCTCTGTGGTGCAGTGGTAGAACACTTGGCTTCCATGCGGAAGACCTTAGGTTCGAATCCTGGTAGGGGCAGTGGACTTGGTTAAAATTACATTGCTCATATCTGCACTTCCCTTGTTCTCCAGTAATTCTATGGTAGGATTCTTGCATGCAATTTCTCTTTTATCTTAACAAAGCAAGTGGCTTGATCCTTCAATGAGATTTTAAAGTTTTCTTTGCAGTTGTTTTGGTCTCCTAGAACTGTGTGGTCAGCTGCTTTGCTTTTTTATGCAATATGTGACTAAATTCAATTTAAATCATCTTCATTTGAACAACTTTTTTGTTTTGGCTCCATGTAAAAGCACATTCAGTAAGTGATCTCATGGTGTTTTCAACAACATATTCGTTTGACAAGTTAAGTGGAAGATCTAGCAGCATAATTTTCAGGAAGCATTGATGGATCACATGGAAACCAATGTCTTGTTCAAGACCAGAGCAACAAGGTTGATCCCTTGTTCAGTTCAGGGCCAGCTGTAAAGTACTTAAGTGGTCTTGTAAATGATGGGGGGCTTATAAAGTAGTAAATGAATCTGCCTTTCTCTATAGGCTCCTTGCTATTAAACAGCAAAAATCTTACTAATGCTCTTACAAGCATCTAGTTTGATTCTCTGTTGAGATTCTATATGTCTGTGCAGTTGCTGTGGTCTCCTAATGCATTGGTAGAATTCTCTCCTGAGCACAGAAACCAAAAAAACAGCACAGTCTGTATTAACATTCTCTTAACTGAACCAATGACCAGCCTGCTTGTATTGACCATTACCAAGATGCCAGTTTCACACAGGGAGCTTTGACAACCTTGTTACTGAACAAAGTAACAACCAGCTACATCCTAGGTCCAATTCTCAGCTACTGCAATGTTTCAGAAAATCACAGATTTAAGAATGGCTGTTGAACCTGTCTTTGAGATAAACCATGTTTGGGCAGATTCTACAAGCATCAACTCTATGTTTGTGCCTTGCCAGACAGCACATCCTCTGTGCTGCAGTGGTAGAACACTTGGCTTCCATGCGGAAGACCTTAGGTTCGAATCCTGGTAGGGGCAGTGGACTTGGTTAAAATTACATTGCTCATATCTGCACTTCCCTTGTTCTCCAGTAATTCTATGGTAGGATTCTTGCATGCAATTTCTCTTTTATCTTAACAAAGCAAGTGGCTTGATCCTTCAATGAGATTTTAAAGTTTTCTTTGCAGTTGTTTTGGTCTCCTAGAACTGTGTGGTCAGCTGCTTTGCTTTTTTATGCAATATGTGACTAAATTCAATTTAAATCATCTTCATTTGAACAACTTTTTTGTTTTGGCTCCATGTAAAAGCACATTCAGTAAGTGATCTCATGGTGTTTTCAACAACATATTCGTTTGACAAGTTAAGTGGAAGATCTAGCAGCATAATTTTCAGGAAGCATTGATGGATCACATGGAAACCAATGTCTTGTTCAAGACCAGAGCAACAAGGTTGATCCCTTGTTCAGTTCAGGGCCAGCTGTAAAGTACTTAAGTGGTCTTGTAAATGATGGGGGGCTTATAAAGTAGTAAATGAATCTGCCTTTCTCTATAGGCTCCTTGCTATTAAACAGCAAAAATCTTACTAATGCTCTTACAAGCATCTAGTTTGATTCTCTGTTGAGATTCTATATGTCTGTGCAGTTGCTGTGGTCTCCTAATGCATTGGTAGAATTCTCTCCTGAGCACAGAAACCAAAAAAACAGCACAGTCTGTATTAACATTCTCTTAACTGAACCAATGACCAGCCTGCTTGTATTGACCATTACCAAGATGCCAGTTTCACACAGGGAGCTTTGACAACCTTGTTACTGAACAAAGTAACAACCAGCTACATCCTAGGTCCAATTCTCAGCTACTGCAATGTTTCAGAAAATCACAGATTTAAGAATGGCTGTTGAACCTGTCTTTGAGAGAAACCATGTTTGGGCAGATTCTACAAGCATCAACTCTATGTTTGTGCCTTGCCAGACAGCACATCCTCTGTGGTGCAGTGGTAGAACACTTGGCTTCCATGCGGAAGACCTTAGGTTCGAAACCTGCTAGGGGCAGTGGACTTGGTTAAAATTACATTGCTCGTATCTGCACTTCCCTTGTTCTCCAGTTATTTTATGGTAAGTTTCTTGCATGCAATTTCTCTTTTATCTTAACAAAGCAAGTAGCTTGATCCTTCAATGAGATTTTAAAGTTTTCTTTGCAGTTGTTTTGGTCTCCTAGAACTGTGTGGTCAGCTGCTTTGCTTTTTTATGCAATATGTGACTAAATTCAATTTAAATCATCTTCATTTGAACAACTTTTTTGTTTTGGCTCCATGTAAAAGCACATTCAGTAAGTGATCTCATGGTGTTTTCAACAACATATTCGTTTGACAAGTTAAGTGGAAGATCTAGCAGCATAATTTTCAGGAAGCATTGATGGATCACATGGAAACCAATGTCTTGTTCAAGACCAGAGCAACAAGGTTGATCCCTTGTTCAGTTCAGGGCCAGCTGTAAAGTACTTAAGTGGTCTTGTAAATGATGGGGGGCTTATAAAGTAGTAAATGAATCTGCCTTTCTCTATAGGCTCCTTGCTATTAAACAGCAAAAATCTTACTAATGCTCTTACAAGCATCTAGTTTGATTCTCTGTTGAGATTCTATATGTCTGTGCAGTTGCTGTGGTCTCCTAATGCATTGGTAGAATTCTCTCCTGAGCACAGAAACCAAAAAAACAGCACAGTCTGTATTAACATTCTCTTAACTGAACCAATGACCAGCCTGCTTGTATTGACCATTACCAAGATGCCAGTTTCACACAGGGAGCTTTGACAACCTTGTTACTGAACAAAGTAACAACCAGCTACATCCTAGAGTCAATTCTCAGCTACTGCAATGTTTCAGTAAATCACAGATTTAAGAATGGCTGTTGAACCTGTCTTTGAGAAAAACCATGTTTGGGCAGATTCTACAAGCATCAACTCTATGTTTGTGCCTTGCCAGACAGCACATCCTCTGTGGTGCAGTGGTAGAACACTTGGCTTCCATGTGGAAGACCTTAGTTTCGAAACCTGCTAGGGGCAGTGGACTTGGTTAAAATTACATTGCTCATATCTGCACTTCCCCTGTTCTCCAGTTATTTTATGGTAAGTTTCTTGCATGCAATTTCTCTTTTATCTTAACAAAGCAAGTAGCTTGATCCTTCAATGAGATTTTAAAGTTTTCTTTGCAGTTGTTTTGGTCTCCTAGAACTGTGTGGTCAGCTGCTTTGCTTTTTTATGCAATATGTGACTAAATTCAATTTAAATCATCTTCATTTGAACAACTTTTTTGTTTTGGCTCCATGTAAAAGCACATTCAGTAAGTGATCTCATGGTGTTTTCAACAACATATTCGTTTGACAAGTTAAGTGGAAGATCTAGCAGCATAATTTTCAGGAAGCATTGATGGATCACATGGAAACCAATGTCTTGTTCAAGACCAGAGCAACAAGGTTGATCCCTTGTTCAGTTCAGGGCCCGCTGTAAAGTACTTAAGTGGTCTTGTAAATGATGGGGGCTTATAAAGTAGTAAATGAATCTGCCTTTCTCTACAGGCTCCTTGCTATTAAACAGCAAAAATCTTACTAATGCTCTTACAAGCATCTAGTTTGATTCTCTGTTGAGATTCTATATGTCTGTGCAGTTGCTGTGGTCTCCTAATGCATTGGTAGAATTCTCTCCTGAGCACAGAAACCAAAAAAACAGCACAGTCTGTATTAACATTCTCTTAACTGAACCAATGACCAGCCTGCTTGTATTGACCATTACCAAGATGCCAGTTTCACACAGGGAGCTTTGACAACCTTGTTACTGAACAAAGTAACAACCAGCTACATCCTAGAGTCAATTCTCAGCTACTGCAATGTTTCAGTAAATCACAGATTTAAGAATGGCTGTTGAACCTGTCTTTGAGAAAAACCATGTTTGGGCAGATTCTACAAGCATCAACTCTATGTTTGTGCCTTGCCAGACAGCACATCCTCTGTGGTGCAGTGGTAGAACACTTGGCTTCCATGTGGAAGACCTTAGTTTCGAAACCTGCTAGGGGCAGTGGACTTGGTTAAAATTACATTGCTCATATCTGCACTTCCCTTGTTCTCCAGTTATTTTATGGTAAGTTTCTTGCATGCAATTTCTCTTTTATCTTAACAAAGCAAGTAGCTTGATCCTTCAATGAGATTTTAAAGTTTTCTTTGCAGTTGTTTTGGTCTCCTAGAACTGTGTGGTCAGCTGCTTTGCTTTTTTATGCAATATGTGACTAAATTCAATTTAAATCATCTTCATTTGAACAACTTTTTTGTTTTGGCTCCATGTAAAAGCACATTCAGTAAGTGATCTCATGGTGTTTTCAACAACATATTCGTTTGACAAGTTAAGTGGAAGATCTAGCAGCATAATTTTCAGGAAGCATTGATGGATCACATGGAAACCAATGTCTTGTTCAAGACCAGAGCAACAAGGTTGATCCCTTGTTCAGTTCAGGGCCCGCTGTAAAGTACTTAAGTGGTCTTGTAAATGATGGGGGCTTATAAAGTAGTAAATGAATCTGCCTTTCTCTACAGGCTCCTTGCTATTAAACAGCAAAAATCTTACTAATGCTCTTACAAGCATCTAGTTTGATTCTCTGTTGAGATTCTATATGTCTGTGCAGTTGCTGTGGTCTCCTAATGCATTGGTAGAATTCTCTCCTGAGCACAGAAACCAAAAAAACAGCACAGTCTGTATTAACATTCTCTTAACTGAACCAATGACCAGCCTGCTTGTATTGACCATTACCAAGATGCCAGTTTCACACAGGGAGCTTTGACAACCTTGTTACTGAACAAAGTAACAACCAGCTACATCCTAGGTCCAATTCTCAGCTACTGCAATGTTTCAGAAAATCACAGATTTAAGAATGGCTGTTGAACCTGTCTTTGAGATAAACCATGTTTGGGCAGATTCTACAAGCATCAACTCTATGTTTGTGCCTTGCCAGACAGCACATCCTCTGTCGTGCAGTGGTAGAACACTTGGCTTCCATGTGGAAGACCTTAGGTTCGAAACCTGCTAGGGGCAGTGGACTTGGTTAAAATTACATTGCTCATATCTGCACTTCCCTTGTTCTCCAGTTATTTTATGGTAAGTTTCTTGCATGCAATTTCTCTTTTATCTTAACAAAGCAAGTAGCTTGATCCTTCAATGAGATTTTAAAGTTTTCTTTGCAGTTGTTTTGGTCTCCTAGAACTGTGTGGTCAGCTGCTTTGCTTTTTTATGCAATATGTGACTAAATTCAATTTAAATCATCTTCATTTGAACAACTTTTTTGTTTTGGCTCCATGTAAAAGCACATTCAGTAAGTGATCTCATGGTGTTTTCAACAACATATTCGTTTGACAAGTTAAGTGGAAGATCTAGCAGCATAATTTTCAGGAAGCATTGATGGATCACATGGAAACCAATGTCTTGTTCAAGACCAGAGCAACAAGGTTGATCCCTTGTTCAGTTCAGGGCCAGCTGTAAAGTACTTAAGTGGTCTTGTAAATGATGGGGGGCTTATAAAGTAGTAAATGAATCTGCCTTTCTCTATAGGCTCCTTGCTATTAAACAGCAAAAATCTTACTAATGCTCTTACAAGCATCTAGTTTGATTCTCTGTTGAGATTCTATAAGTCTGTGCAGTTGCTGTGGTCTCCTAATGCATTGGTAGAATTCTCTCCTGAGCACAGAAACCAAAAAAACAGCACAGTCTGTATTAACATTCTCTTAACTGAACCAATGACCAGCCTGCTTGTATTGACCATTACCAAGATGCCAGTTTCACACAGGGAGCTTTGACAACCTTGTTACTGAACAAAGTAACAACCAGCTACATCCTAGGTCCAATTCTCAGCTACTGCAATGTTTCAGAAAATCACAGATTTAAGAATGGCTGTTGAACCTGTCTTTGAGATAAACCATGTTTGGGCAGATTCTACAAGCATCAACTCTATGTTTGTGCCTTGCCAGACAGCACATCCTCTGTGGTGCAGTCGTAGAACACTTGGCTTCCATGTGGAAGACTTTAGGTTCGAATCCTGGTAGGGGCAGTGAACGTGGTTAAAATTACATTGCTCATATCTGCACTTCCCTTGTTCTCCAGTAAGTTTACGGTAGGATTCTTGCATGCAATTTCTCTTTTATCTTAACAAAGCAAGTAGCTTGATCCTTCAATGAGATTTTAAAGTTTTCTTTGCAGTTGTTTTGGTCTCCTAGAACTGTGTGGTCAGCTGCTTTGCTTTTTTATGCAAAATGTGACTAAATTCAATTTAAATCATCTTCATTTGAACAACTTTTTTGTTTTGGCTCCATGTAAAAGCACATTCAGTAAGTGATCTCATGGTGTTTTCAACAACATATTCGTTTGACAAGTTAAGTGGAAGATCTAGCAGCATAATTTTCAGGAAGCATTGATGGATCACATGGAAACCAATGTCTTGTTCAAGACCAGAGCAACAAGGTTGATCCCTTGTTCAGTTCAGGGCCAGCTGTAAAGTACTTAAGTGGTCTTGTAAATGATGGGGGGCTTATAAAGTAGTAAATGAATCTGCCTTTCTCTATAGGCTCCTTGCTATTAAACAGCAAAAATCTTACTAATGCTCTTACAAGCATCTAGTTTGATTCTCTGTTGAGATTCTATATGTCTGTGCAGTTGCTGTGGTCTCCTAATGCATTGGTAGAATTCTCTCCTGAGCACAGAAACCACAAAAACAGCACAGTCTGTATTAACATTCTCTTAACTGAACCAATGACCAGCCTGCTTGTATTGACCATTACCAAGATGCCAGTTTCACACAGGGAGCTTTGACAACCTTGTTACTGAACAAAGTAACAACCAGCTACATCCTAAAGTCAATTCTCAGCTACTGCAATGTTTCAGTAAATCACAGATTTAAGAATGGCTGTTGAACCTGTCTTTGAGAGAAACCATGTTTGGGCAGATTCTACAAGCATCACCTCTATGTTTGTGCCTTGCCAGACAGCACATCCTCTGTGGTGCAGTGGTAGAACACTTGGCTTCCATGCGGAAGACCTTAGGTTCGAATCCTGGTAGGGGCAGTGGACTTGTTTAAAATTACATTGCTCATATCTGCACTTCCCTTGTTCTCCAGTAATTTTATGGTAAGTTTCTTGCATGCAATTTCTCTTTTATCTTAACAAAGCAAGTAGCTTGATCCTTTAATGAGATTTTAAAGTTTTCTTTGCAGTTGTTTTGGTCTCCTAGAACTGTGTGGTCAGCTGCTTTGCTTTTTTATGCAATATGTGACTAAATTCAATTTAAATCATCTTCATTTGAACAACTTTTTTGTTTTGTCTCCATGTAAAAGCACATTCAGTAAGTGATCTCATGGTGTTTTCAACAACATATTCGTTTGACAAGTTAAGTGGAAGATCTAGCAGCATAATTTTCAGGAAGCATTGATGGATCACATGGAAACCAATGTCTTGTTCAAGACCAGAGCAACAAGGTTGATCCCTTGTTCAGTTCAGGGCCAGCTGTAAAGTACTTAAGTGGTCTTGTAAATGATGGGGGGCTTATAAAGTAGTAAATGAATCTGCCTTTCTCTATAGGCTCCTTGCTATTAAACAGCAAAAATCTTACTAATGCTCTTACAAGCATCTAGTTTGATTCTCTGTTGAGACTCTATATGTCTGTGCAGTTGCTGTGGTCTCCTAATGCATTGGTAGAATTCTCTCCTGAGCACAGAAACCACAAAACAGCACAGTCTGTATTAACATTCTCTTAACTGAACCATTGACCAGCCTGCTTGTATTGACCATTACCAAGATGCCAGTTTCACACAGGGAGCTTTGACAACCTTGTTACTGAACAAAGTAACAACCAGCTACATCCTAGAGTCAATTCTCAGCTACTGCAATGTTTCAGTAAATCACAGATTTAAGAATGGCTGTTGAACCTGTCTTTGAGAAAAACCATGTTTGGGCAGATTCTACAAGCATCAACTCTATGTTTGTGCCTTGCCAGACAGCACATCCTCTGTGGTGCAGTGGTAGAACACTTGGCTTCCATGTGGAAGACCTTAGTTTCGAAACCTGCTAGGGGCAGTGGACTTGGTTAAAATTACATTGCTCATATCTGCACTTCCCCTGTTCTCCAGTTATTTTATGGTAAGTTTCTTGCATGCAATTTCTCTTTTATCTTAACAAAGCAAGTAGCTTGATCCTTCAATGAGATTTTAAAGTTTTCTTTGCAGTTGTTTTGGTCTCCTAGAACTGTGTGGTCAGCTGCTTTGCTTTTTTATGCAATATGTGACTAAATTCAATTTAAATCATCTTCATTTGAACAACTTTTTTGTTTTGGCTCCATGTAAAAGCACATTCAGTAAGTGATCTCATGGTGTTTTCAACAACATATTCGTTTGACAAGTTAAGTGGAAGATCTAGCAGCATAATTTTCAGGAAGCATTGATGGATCACATGGAAACCAATGTCTTGTTCAAGACCAGAGCAACAAGGTTGATCCCTTGTTCAGTTCAGGGCCCGCTGTAAAGTACTTAAGTGGTCTTGTAAATGATGGGGGCTTATAAAGTAGTAAATGAATCTGCCTTTCTCTACAGGCTCCTTGCTATTAAACAGCAAAAATCTTACTAATGCTCTTACAAGCATCTAGTTTGATTCTCTGTTGAGATTCTATATGTCTGTGCAGTTGCTGTGGTCTCCTAATGCATTGGTAGAATTCTCTCCTGAGCACAGAAACCAAAAAAACAGCACAGTCTGAATTAACATTCTCTTAACTGAACCAATGACCAGCCTGCTTGTATTGACCATTACCAAGATGCCAGTTTCACACAGGGAGCTTTGACAACCTTGTTACTGAACAAAGTAACAACCAGCTACATCCTAGAGTCAATTCTCAGCTACTGCAATGTTTCAGTAAATCACAGATTTAAGAATGGCTGTTGAACCTGTCTTTGAGAAAAACCATGTTTGGGCAGATTCTACAAGCATCAACTCTATGTTTGTGCCTTGCCAGACAGCACATCCTCTGTGGTGCAGTGGTAGAACACTTGGCTTCCATGTGGAAGACCTTAGTTTCGAAACCTGCTAGGGGCAGTGGACTTGGTTAAAATTACATTGCTCATATCTGCACTTCCCTTGTTCTCCAGTTATTTTATGGTAAGTTTCTTGCATGCAATTTCTCTTTTATCTTAACAAAGCAAGTAGCTTGATCCTTCAATGAGATTTTAAAGTTTTCTTTGCAGTTGTTTTGGTCTCCTAGAACTGTGTGGTCAGCTGCTTTGCTTTTTTATGCAATATGTGACTAAATTCAATTTAAATCATCTTCATTTGAACAACTTTTTTGTTTTGGCTCCATGTAAAAGCACATTCAGTAAGTGATCTCATGGTGTTTTCAACAACATATTCGTTTGACAAGTTAAGTGGAAGATCTAGCAGCATAATTTTCAGGAAGCATTGATGGATCACATGGAAACCAATGTCTTGTTCAAGACCAGAGCAACAAGGTTGATCCCTTGTTCAGTTCAGGGCCCGCTGTAAAGTACTTAAGTGGTCTTGTAAATGATGGGGGCTTATAAAGTAGTAAATGAATCTGCCTTTCTCTACAGGCTCCTTGCTATTAAACAGCAAAAATCTTACTAATGCTCTTACAAGCATCTAGTTTGATTCTCTGTTGAGATTCTATATGTCTGTGCAGTTGCTGTGGTCTCCTAATGCATTGGTAGAATTCTCTCCTGAGCACAGAAACCAAAAAAACAGCACAGTCTGTATTAACATTCTCTTAACTGAACCAATGACCAGCCTGCTTGTATTGACCATTACCAAGATGCCAGTTTCACACAGGGAGCTTTGACAACCTTGTTACTGAACAAAGTAACAACCAGCTACATCCTAGGTCCAATTCTCAGCTACTGCAATGTTTCAGAAAATCACAGATTTAAGAATGGCTGTTGAACCTGTCTTTGAGATAAACCATGTTTGGGCAGATTCTACAAGCATCAACTCTATGTTTGTGCCTTGCCAGACAGCACATCCTCTGTCGTGCAGTGGTAGAACACTTGGCTTCCATGTGGAAGACCTTAGGTTCGAAACCTGCTAGGGGCAGTGGACTTGGTTAAAATTACATTGCTCATATCTGCACTTCCCTTGTTCTCCAGTTATTTTATGGTAAGTTTCTTGCATGCAATTTCTCTTTTATCTTAACAAAGCAAGTAGCTTGATCCTTCAATGAGATTTTAAAGTTTTCTTTGCAGTTGTTTTGGTCTCCTAGAACTGTGTGGTCAGCTGCTTTGCTTTTTTATGCAATATGTGACTAAATTCAATTTAAATCATCTTCATTTGAACAACTTTTTTGTTTTGGCTCCATGTAAAAGCACATTCAGTAAGTGATCTCATGGTGTTTTCAACAACATATTCGTTTGACAAGTTAAGTGGAAGATCTAGCAGCATAATTTTCAGGAAGCATTGATGGATCACATGGAAACCAATGTCTTGTTCAAGACCAGAGCAACAAGGTTGATCCCTTGTTCAGTTCAGGGCCAGCTGTAAAGTACTTAAGTGGTCTTGTAAATGATGGGGGGCTTATAAAGTAGTAAATGAATCTGCCTTTCTCTATAGGCTCCTTGCTATTAAACAGCAAAAATCTTACTAATGCTCTTACAAGCATCTAGTTTGATTCTCTGTTGAGATTCTATAAGTCTGTGCAGTTGCTGTGGTCTCCTAATGCATTGGTAGAATTCTCTCCTGAGCACAGAAACCAAAAAAACAGCACAGTCTGTATTAACATTCTCTTAACTGAACCAATGACCAGCCTGCTTGTATTGACCATTACCAAGATGCCAGTTTCACACAGGGAGCTTTGACAACCTTGTTACTGAACAAAGTAACAACCAGCTACATCCTAGGTCCAATTCTCAGCTACTGCAATGTTTCAGAAAATCACAGATTTAAGAATGGCTGTTGAACCTGTCTTTGAGATAAACCATGTTTGGGCAGATTCTACAAGCATCAACTCTATGTTTGTGCCTTGCCAGACAGCACATCCTCTGTGGTGCAGTCGTAGAACACTTGGCTTCCATGTGGAAGACTTTAGGTTCGAATCCTGGTAGGGGCAGTGAACGTGGTTAAAATTACATTGCTCATATCTGCACTTCCCTTGTTCTCCAGTAAGTTTACGGTAGGATTCTTGCATGCAATTTCTCTTTTATCTTAACAAAGCAAGTAGCTTGATCCTTCAATGAGATTTTAAAGTTTTCTTTGCAGTTGTTTTGGTCTCCTAGAACTGTGTGGTCAGCTGCTTTGCTTTTTTATGCAAAATGTGACTAAATTCAATTTAAATCATCTTCATTTGAACAACTTTTTTGTTTTGGCTCCATGTAAAAGCACATTCAGTAAGTGATCTCATGGTGTTTTCAACAACATATTCGTTTGACAAGTTAAGTGGAAGATCTAGCAGCATAATTTTCAGGAAGCATTGATGGATCACATGGAAACCAATGTCTTGTTCAAGACCAGAGCAACAAGGTTGATCCCTTGTTCAGTTCAGGGCCAGCTGTAAAGTACTTAAGTGGTCTTGTAAATGATGGGGGGCTTATAAAGTAGTAAATGAATCTGCCTTTCTCTATAGGCTCCTTGCTATTAAACAGCAAAAATCTTACTAATGCTCTTACAAGCATCTAGTTTGATTCTCTGTTGAGATTCTATATGTCTGTGCAGTTGCTGTGGTCTCCTAATGCATTGGTAGAATTCTCTCCTGAGCACAGAAACCACAAAAACAGCACAGTCTGTATTAACATTCTCTTAACTGAACCAATGACCAGCCTGCTTGTATTGACCATTACCAAGATGCCAGTTTCACACAGGGAGCTTTGACAACCTTGTTACTGAACAAAGTAACAACCAGCTACATCCTAAAGTCAATTCTCAGCTACTGCAATGTTTCAGTAAATCACAGATTTAAGAATGGCTGTTGAACCTGTCTTTGAGAGAAACCATGTTTGGGCAGATTCTACAAGCATCACCTCTATGTTTGTGCCTTGCCAGACAGCACATCCTCTGTGGTGCAGTGGTAGAACACTTGGCTTCCATGCGGAAGACCTTAGGTTCGAATCCTGGTAGGGGCAGTGGACTTGTTTAAAATTACATTGCTCATATCTGCACTTCCCTTGTTCTCCAGTAATTTTATGGTAAGTTTCTTGCATGCAATTTCTCTTTTATCTTAACAAAGCAAGTAGCTTGATCCTTTAATGAGATTTTAAAGTTTTCTTTGCAGTTGTTTTGGTCTCCTAGAACTGTGTGGTCAGCTGCTTTGCTTTTTTATGCAATATGTGACTAAATTCAATTTAAATCATCTTCATTTGAACAACTTTTTTGTTTTGTCTCCATGTAAAAGCACATTCAGTAAGTGATCTCATGGTGTTTTCAACAACATATTCGTTTGACAAGTTAAGTGGAAGATCTAGCAGCATAATTTTCAGGAAGCATTGATGGATCACATGGAAACCAATGTCTTGTTCAAGACCAGAGCAACAAGGTTGATCCCTTGTTCAGTTCAGGGCCAGCTGTAAAGTACTTAAGTGGTCTTGTAAATGATGGGGGGCTTATAAAGTAGTAAATGAATCTGCCTTTCTCTATAGGCTCCTTGCTATTAAACAGCAAAAATCTTACTAATGCTCTTACAAGCATCTAGTTTGATTCTCTGTTGAGACTCTATATGTCTGTGCAGTTGCTGTGGTCTCCTAATGCATTGGTAGAATTCTCTCCTGAGCACAGAAACCACAAAACAGCACAGTCTGTATTAACATTCTCTTAACTGAACCATTGACCAGCCTGCTTGTATTGACCATTACCAAGATGCCAGTTTCACACAGGGAGCTTTGACAACCTTGTTACTGAACAAAGTAACAACCAGCTACATCCTAGAGTCAATTCTCAGCTACTGCAATGTTTCAGTAAATCACAGATTTAAGAATGGCTGTTGAACCTGTCTTTGAGAAAAACCATGTTTGGGCAGATTCTACAAGCATCAACTCTATGTTTGTGCCTTGCCAGACAGCACATCCTCTGTGGTGCAGTGGTAGAACACTTGGCTTCCATGTGGAAGACCTTAGTTTCGAAACCTGCTAGGGGCAGTGGACTTGGTTAAAATTACATTGCTCATATCTGCACTTCCCTTGTTCTCCAGTTATTTTATGGTAAGTTTCTTGCATGCAATTTCTCTTTTATCTTAACAAAGCAAGTAGCTTGATCCTTCAATGAGATTTTAAAGTTTTCTTTGCAGTTGTTTTGGTCTCCTAGAACTGTGTGGTCAGCTGCTTTGCTTTTTTATGCAATATGTGACTAAATTCAATTTAAATCATCTTCATTTGAACAACTTTTTTGTTTTGGCTCCATGTAAAAGCACATTCAGTAAGTGATCTCATGGTGTTTTCAACAACATATTCGTTTGACAAGTTAAGTGGAAGATCTAGCAGCATAATTTTCAGGAAGCATTGATGGATCACATGGAAACCAATGTCTTGTTCAAGACCAGAGCAACAAGGTTGATCCCTTGTTCAGTTCAGGGCCCGCTGTAAAGTACTTAAGTGGTCTTGTAAATGATGGGGGCTTATAAAGTAGTAAATGAATCTGCCTTTCTCTACAGGCTCCTTGCTATTAAACAGCAAAAATCTTACTAATGCTCTTACAAGCATCTAGTTTGATTCTCTGTTGAGATTCTATATGTCTGTGCAGTTGCTGTGGTCTCCTAATGCATTGGTAGAATTCTCTCCTGAGCACAGAAACCAAAAAAACAGCACAGTCTGTATTAACATTCTCTTAACTGAACCAATGACCAGCCTGCTTGTATTGACCATTACCAAGATGCCAGTTTCACACAGGGAGCTTTGACAACCTTGTTACTGAACAAAGTAACAACCAGCTACATCCTAGGTCCAATTCTCAGCTACTGCAATGTTTCAGAAAATCACAGATTTAAGAATGGCTGTTGAACCTGTCTTTGAGATAAACCATGTTTGGGCAGATTCTACAAGCATCACCTCTATGTTTGTGCCTTGCCAGACAGCACATCCTCTGTGGTGCAGTGGTAGAACACTTGGCTTCCATGCGGAAGACCTTAGGTTCGAATCCTGGTAGGGGCAGTGGACTTGGTTAAAATTACATTGCTCATATCTGCACTTCCCTTGTTCTCCAGTAATTTTACGGTAGGATTCTTGCATGCAACTTCTCTTTTATCTTAACAAAGCAAGTAGCTTGATCCTTCAATGAGATTTTAAAGTTTTCTTTGCAGTTGTTTTGGTCTCCTAGAACTGTGTGGTCAGCTGCTTTGCTTTTTTATGCAATATGTGACTAAATTCAATTTAAATCATCTTCATTTGAACAACTTTTTTGTTTTGGCTCCATGTAAAAGCACATTTAGTAAGTGATCTCATGGTGTTTTCAACAACATATTCGTTTGACAAGTTAAGTGGAAGATCTAGCAGCATAATTTTCAGGAAGCATTGATGGATCACATGGAACCCAATGTCTTTTTCAAGACCAGAGCAACAAGGTTGATCCCTTGTTCAGTTCAGGGCCAGCTGTAAAGTACATAAGTGGTCTTGTAAATGATGGGGGGCTTATAAAGTAGTAAATGAATATGCCTTTCTCTATAGGCTCCTTGCTATTAAACAGCAAAAATCTTACTAATGCTCTTACAAGCATCTAGTTTGATTCTCTGTTGAGATTCTATATGTCTGTGCAGTTGCTGTGGTCTCCTAATGCATTGGTAGAATTCTCTCCTGAGCACAGAAACCAAAAAAAACAGCACAGTCTGTATTAACATTCTCTTAACTGAACCAATGACCAGCCTGCTTGTATTGACCATTACCAAGATGCCAGTTTCACACAGGGAGCTTTGACAACCTTGTTACTGAACAAAGTAACAACCAGCTACATCCTAGGTCCAATTCTCAGCTACTGCAATGTTTCAGAAAATCACAGATTTAAGAATGGCTGTTGAACCTGTCTTTGAGATAAACCATGTTTGGGCAGATTCTACAAGCATCAACTCTATGTTTGTGCCTTGCCAGACAGCACATCCTCTGTGGTGCAGTGGTAGAACACTTGGCTTCCATGTGGAAGACCTTAGGTTCGAATCCTGGTAGGGGCAGTGGACTTGGTTAAAATTACATTGCTCATATCTGCACTTCCCTTGTTCTCCAGTAATTTTATGGTAGGATTCTTGCATGCAATTTCTCTTTTATCTTAACAAAGCAAGTAGCTTGATCCTTCAATGAGATTTTAAAGTTTTCTTTGCAGTTGTTTTGGTCTCCTAGAACTGTGTGGTCAGCTGCTTTGCTTTTTTATACAATATGTGACTAAATTCAATTTAAATCATCTTCATTTGAACAACTTTTTTGTTTTGGCTCCATGTAAAAGCACATTCAGTAAGTGATCTCATGGTGTTTTCAACAACATATTCATTTGACAAGTTAAGTGGAAGATCTAGCAGCATAATTTTCAGGAAGCATTGATGGATCACATGGAAACCAATGTCTTGTTCAAGACCAGAGCAACAAGGTTGATCCCTTGTTCAGTTCAGGGCCCGCTGTAAAGTACTTAAGTGGTCTTGTAAATGATGGGGGCTTATAAAGTAGTAAATGAATCTGCCTTTCTCTACAGGCTCCTTGCTATTAAACAGCAAAAATCTTACTAATGCTCTTACAAGCATCTAGTTTGATTCTCTGTTGAGATTCTATATGTCTGTGCAGTTGCTGTGGTCTCCTAATGCATTGGTAGAATTCTCTCCTGAGCACAGAAACCAAAAAAACAGCACAGTCTGTATTAACATTCTCTTAACTGAACCAATGACCAGCCTGCTTGTATTGACCATTACCAAGATGCCAGTTTCACACAGGGAGCTTTGACAACCTTGTTACTGAACAAAGTAACAACCAGCTACATCCTAGGTCCAATTCTCAGCTACTGCAATGTTTCAGAAAATCACAGATTTAAGAATGGCTGTTGAACCTGTCTTTGAGATAAACCATGTTTGGGCAGATTCTACAAGCATCAACTCTATGTTTGTGCCTTGCCAGACAGCACCTCCTCTGTGGTGCAGTGGTAGAACACTTGGCTTCCATGTGGAAGACCTTAGGTTCGAATCCTGGTAGGGGCAGTGGACTTGGTTAAAATTACATTGCTCATATCTGCACTTCCCTTGTTCTCCAGTAATTTTATGGTAGGATTCTTGCATGCAATTTCTCTTTTATCTTAACAAAGCAAGTAGCTTGATCCTTCAATGAGATTTTAAAGTTTTCTTTGCAGTTGTTTTGGTCTCCTAGAACTGTGTGGTCAGCTGCTTTGCTTTTTTATGCAATATGTGACTAAATTCAATTTAAATCATCTTCATTTGAACAACTTTTTTGTTTTGGCTCCATGTAAAAGCACATTCAGTAAGTGATCTCATGGTGTTTTCAACAACATATTCATTTGACAAGTTAAGTGGAAGATCTAGCAGCATAATTTTCAGGAAGCATTGATGGATCACATGGAAACCAATGTCTTGTTCAAGACCAGAGCAACAAGGTTGATCCCTTGTTCAGTTCAGGGCCCGCTGTAAAGTACTTAAGTGGTCTTGTAAATGATGGGGGCTTATAAAGTAGTAAATTAATCTGCCTTTCTCTACAGGCTCCTTGCTATTAAACAGCAAAAATCTTACTAATGCTCTTACAAGCATCTAGTTTGATTCTCTGTTGAGATTCTATATGTCTGTGCAGTTGCTGTGGTCTCCTAATGCATTGGTAGAATTCTCTCCTGAGCACAGAAACCAAAAAAAACAGCACAGTCTGTATTAACATTCTCTTAACTGAACCAATGACCAGCCTGCTTGTATTGACCATTACCAAGATGCCAGTTTCACACAGGGAGCTTTGACAACCTTGTTACTGAACAAAGTAACAACCAGCTACATCCTAGGTCCAATTCTCAGCTACTGCAATGTTTCAGAAAATCACAGATTTAAGAATGGCTGTTGAACCTGTCTTTGAGATAAACCATGTTTGGGCAGATTCTACAAGCATCAACTCTATGTTTGTGCCTTGCCAGACAGCACATCCTCTGTGGTGCAGTGGTAGAACACTTGGCTTCCATGTGGAAGACCTTAGGTTCGAATCCTGGTAGGGGCAGTGGACTTGGTTAAAATTACATTGCTCATATCTGCACTTCCCTTGTTCTCCAGTAATTTTATGGTAGGATTCTTGCATGCAATTTCTCTTTTATCTTAACAAAGCAAGTAGCTTGATCCTTCAATGAGATTTTAAAGTTTTCTTTGCAGTTGTTTTGGTCTCCTAGAACTGTGTGGTCAGCTGCTTTGCTTTTTTATACAATATGTGACTAAATTCAATTTAAATCATCTTCATTTGAACAACTTTTTTGTTTTGGCTCCATGTAAAAGCACATTCAGTAAGTGATCTCATGGTGTTTTCAACAACATATTCATTTGACAAGTTAAGTGGAAGATCTAGCAGCATAATTTTCAGGAAGCATTGATGGATCACATGGAAACCAATGTCTTGTTCAAGACCAGAGCAACAAGGTTGATCCCTTGTTCAGTTCAGGGCCCGCTGTAAAGTACTTAAGTGGTCTTGTAAATGATGGGGGCTTATAAAGTAGTAAATGAATCTGCCTTTCTCTACAGGCTCCTTGCTATTAAACAGCAAAAATCTTACTAATGCTCTTACAAGCATCTAGTTTGATTCTCTGTTGAGATTCTATATGTCTGTGCAGTTGCTGTGGTCTCCTAATGCATTGGTAGAATTCTCTCCTGAGCACAGAAACCAAAAAAACAGCACAGTCTGTATTAACATTCTCTTAACTGAACCAATGACCAGCCTGCTTGTATTGACCATTACCAAGATGCCAGTTTCACACAGGGAGCTTTGACAACCTTGTTACTGAACAAAGTAACAACCAGCTACATCCTAGGTCCAATTCTCAGCTACTGCAATGTTTCAGAAAATCACAGATTTAAGAATGGCTGTTGAACCTGTCTTTGAGATAAACCATGTTTGGGCAGATTCTACAAGCATCAACTCTATGTTTGTGCCTTGCCAGACAGCACCTCCTCTGTGGTGCAGTGGTAGAACACTTGGCTTCCATGTGGAAGACCTTAGGTTCGAATCCTGGTAGGGGCAGTGGACTTGGTTAAAATTACATTGCTCATATCTGCACTTCCCTTGTTCTCCAGTAATTTTATGGTAGGATTCTTGCATGCAATTTCTCTTTTATCTTAACAAAGCAAGTAGCTTGATCCTTCAATGAGATTTTAAAGTTTTCTTTGCAGTTGTTTTGGTCTCCTAGAACTGTGTGGTCAGCTGCTTTGCTTTTTTATGCAATATGTGACTAAATTCAATTTAAATCATCTTCATTTGAACAACTTTTTTGTTTTGGCTCCATGTAAAAGCACATTCAGTAAGTGATCTCATGGTGTTTTCAACAACATATTCATTTGACAAGTTAAGTGGAAGATCTAGCAGCATAATTTTCAGGAAGCATTGATGGATCACATGGAAACCAATGTCTTGTTCAAGACCAGAGCAACAAGGTTGATCCCTTGTTCAGTTCAGGGCCCGCTGTAAAGTACTTAAGTGGTCTTGTAAATGATGGGGGCTTATAAAGTAGTAAATTAATCTGCCTTTCTCTACAGGCTCCTTGCTATTAAACAGCAAAAATCTTACTAATGCTCTTACAAGCATCTAGTTTGATTCTCTGTTGAGATTCTATATGTCTGTGCAGTTGCTGTGGTCTCCTAATGCATTGGTAGAATTCTCTCCTGAGCACAGAAACCAAAAAAAACAGCACAGTCTGTATTAACATTCTCTTAACTGAACCAATGACCAGCCTGCTTGTATTGACCATTACCAAGATGCCAGTTTCACACAGGGAGCTTTGACAACCTTGTTACTGAACAAAGTAACAACCAGCTACATCCTAGGTCCAATTCTCAGCTACTGCAATGTTTCAGAAAATCACAGATTTAAGAATGGCTGTTGAACCTGTCTTTGAGATAAACCATGTTTGGGCAGATTCTACAAGCATCAACTCTATGTTTGTGCCTTGCCAGACAGCACCTCCTCTGTGGTGCAGTGGTAGAACACTTGGCTTCCATGCGGAAGACCTTAGGTTCGAATCCTGGTAGGGGCAGTGAACTTGGTTAAAATTACATTGCTCATATCTGCACTTCCCTTCTTCTCCAGTAATTTTACGGTAGGATTCTTGCATGCAACTTCTCTTTTATCTTAACAAAGCAAGTAGCTTGATCCTTCAATGAGATTTTAAAGTTTTCTTTGCAGTTGTTTTGGTCTCCTAGAACTGTGTGGTCAGCTGCTTTGCTTTTTTATGCAATATGTGACTAAATTCAATTTAAATCATCTTCATTTGAACAACTTTTTTGTTTTGGCTCCATGTAAAAGCACATTTAGTAAGTGATCTCATGGTGTTTTCAACAACATATTCGTTTGACAAGTTAAGTGGAAGATCTAGCAGCATAATTTTCAGGAAGCATTGATGGATCACATGGAACCCAATGTCTTGTTCAAGACCAGAGCAACAAGGTTGATCCCTTGTTCAGTTCAGGGCCAGCTGTAAAGTACTTAAGTGGTCTTGTAAATGATGGGGGGCTTATAAAGTAGTAAATGAATCTGCCTTTCTCTATAGGCTCCTTGCTATTAAACAGCAAAAATCTTACTAATGCTCTTACAAGCATCTAGTTTGATTCTCTGTTGAGATTCTATATGTCTGTGCAGTTGCTGTGGTCTCCTAATGCATTGGTAGAATTCTCTCCTGAGCACAGAAACCAAAAAAACAGCACAGTCTGTATTAACATTCTCTTAACTGAACCAATGACCAGCCTGCTTGTATTGACCATTACCAAGATGCCAGTTTCACACAGGGAGCTTTGACAACCTTGTTACTGAACAAAGTAACAACCAGCTACATCCTAGGTCCAATTCTCAGCTACTGCAATGTTTCAGAAAATCACAGATTTAAGAATGGCTGTTGAACCTGTCTTTGAGATAAACCATGTTTGGGCAGATTCTACAAGCATCAACTCTATGTTTGTGCCTTGCCAGACAGCACATCCTCTGTGGTGCAGTGGTAGAACACTTGGCTTCCATGCGGAAGACCTTAGGTTCGAATCCTGGTGGGGCAGTGAACTTGGTTAAAATTACATTGCTCATATCTGCACTTCCCTTGTTCTCCAGTAATTTTACGGTAGGATTCTTGCATGCAACTTCTCTTTTATCTTAACAAAGCAAGTAGCTTGATCCTTCAATGAGATTTTAAAGTTTTCTTTGCAGTTGTTTTGGTCTCCTAGAACTGTGTGGTCAGCTGCTTTGCTTTTTTATGCAATATGTGACTAAATTCAATTTAAATCATCTTCATTTGAACAACTTTTTTGTTTTGGCTCCATGTAAAAGCACATTTAGTAAGTGATCTCATGGTGTTTTCAACAACATATTCGTTTGACAAGTTAAGTGGAAGATCTAGCAGCATAATTTTCAGGAAGCATTGATGGATCACATGGAACCCAATGTCTTGTTCAAGACCAGAGCAACAAGGTTGATCCCTTGTTCAGTTCAGGGCCAGCTGTAAAGTACTTAAGTGGTCTTGTAAATGATGGGGGGCTTATAAAGTAGTAAATGAATCTGCCTTTCTCTATAGGCTCCTTGCTATTAAACAGCAAAAATCTTACTAATGCTCTTACAAGCATCTAGTTTGATTCTCTGTTGAGATTCTATATGTCTGTGCAGTTGCTGTGGTCTCTTAATGCATTGGTAGAATTCTCTCCTGAGCACAGAAACCAAAAAAACAGCACAGTCTGTATTAACATTCTCTTAACTGAACCAATGACCAGCCTGCTTGTATTGACCATTACCAAGATGCCAGTTTCACACAGGGAGCTTTGACAACCTTGTTACTGAACAAAGTAACAACCAGCTACATCCTAGAGTCAATTCTCAGCTACTGCAATGTTTCAGTAAATCACAGATTTAAGAATGGCTGTTGAACCTGTCCTTGAGAGAAACCATGTTTGGGCAGATTCTACAAGCATCACCTCTATGTTTGTGCCTTGCCAGACAGCACATCCTCTGTGGTGCAGTGGTAGAACACTTGGCTCCCATGCGGAAGACCTTAGGTTCGAATCCTGGTAGGGGCAGTGAACTTGGTTAAAATTACATTGCTCATATCTGCACTTCCCTTGTTCTCCAGTAATTTTACGGTAGGATTCTTGCATGCAACTTCTCTTTTATCTTAACAAAGCAAGTAGCTTGATCCTTCAATGAGATTTTAAAGTTTTCTTTGCAGTTGTTTTGGTCTCCTAGAACTGTGTGGTCAGCTGCTTTGCTTTTTTATGCAATATGTGACTAAATTCAATTTAAATAATCTTCATTTGAACAACTTTTTTGTTTTGGCTCCATGTAAAAGCACATTCAGTAAGTGATCTCATGGTGTTTTCAACAACATATTCGTTTGACAAGTTAAGTGGAAGATCTAGCAGCATAATTTTCAGGAAGCATTGATGGATCACATGGAAACCAATGTCTTGTTCAAGACCAGAGCAACAAGGTTGATCCCTTGTTCAGTTCAGGGCCAGCTGTAAAGTACTTAAGTGGTCTTGTAAATGATGGGGGGCTTATAAAGTAGTAAATGAATCTGCCTTTCTCTATAGGCTCCTTGCTATTAAACAGCAAAAATCTTACTAATGCTCTTACAAGCATCTAGTTTGATTCTCTGTTGAGATTCTATATGTCTGTGCAGTTGCTGTGGTCTCCTAATGCATTGGTAGAATTCTCTCCTGAGCACAGAAACCACAAAAACAGCACAGTCTGTATTAACATTCTCTTAACTGAACCAATGACCAGCCTGCTTGTATTGACCATTACCAAGATGCCAGTTTCACACAGGGAGCTTTGACAACCTTGTTACTGAACAAAGTAACAACCAGCTACATCCTAGAGTCAATTCTCAGCTACTGCAATGTTTCAGTAAATCACAGATTTAAGAATGGCTGTTGAACCTGTCCTTGAGAGAAACCATGTTTGGGCAGATTCTACAAGCATCACCTCTATGTTTGTGCCTTGCCAGACAGCACATCCTCTGTGGTGCAGTGGTAGAACACTTGGCTTCCATGCGGAAGACCTTAGGTTCGAATCCTGGTAGGGGCAGTGGACTTGTTTAAAATTACATTGCTCATATCTGCACTTCCCTTGTTCTCCAGTAATTTTATGGTAAGTTTCTTGCATGCAATTTCTCTTTTATCTTAACAAAGCAAGTAGCTTGATCCTTCAATGAGATTTTAAAGTTTTCTTTGCAGTTGTTTTGGTCTCCTAGAACTGTGTGGTCAGCTGCTTTGCTTTTTTATGCAATATGTGACTAAATTCAATTTAAATCATCTTCATTTGAACAACTTTTTTGTTTTGTCTCCATGTAAAAGCACATTCAGTAAGTGATCTCATGGTGTTTTCAACAACATATTCGTTTGACAAGTTAAGTGGAAGATCTAGCAGCATAATTTTCAGGAAGCATTGATGGATCACATGGAAACCAATGTCTTGTTCAAGACCAGAGCAACAAGGTTGATCCCTTGTTCAGTTCAGGGCCAGCTGTAAAGTACTTAAGTGGTCTTGTAAATGATGGGGGGCTTATAAAGTAGTAAATGAATCTGCCTTTCTCTATAGGCTCCTTGCTATTAAACAGCAAAAATCTTACTAATGCTCTTACAAGCATCTAGTTTGATTCTCTGTTGAGATTCTATATGTCTGTGCAGTTGCTGTGGTCTCCTAATGCATTGGTAGAATTCTCTCCTGAGCACAGAAACCAAAAAAACAGCACAGTCTGTATTAACATTCTCTTAACTGAACCAATGACCAGCCTGCTTGTATTGACCATTACCAAGATGCCAGTTTCACACAGGGAGCTTTGACAACCTTGTTACTGAACAAAGTAACAACCAGCTACATCCTAGGTCCAATTCTCAGCTACTGCAATGTTTCAGAAAATCACAGATTTAAGAATGGCTGTTGAACCTGTCTTTGAGATAAACCATGTTTGGGCAGATTCTACAAGCATCAACTCTATGTTTGTGCCTTGCCAGACAGCACATCCTCTGTGGTGCAGTGGTAGAACACTTGGCTTCCATGTGGAAGACCTTAGGTTCGAATCCTGGTAGGGGCAGTGGACTTGGTTAAAATTACATTGCTCATATCTGCACTTCCCTTGTTCTCCAGTAATTTTATGGTAGGATTCTTGCATGCAATTTCTCTTTTATCTTAACAAAGCAAGTAGCTTGATCCTTCAATGAGATTTTAAAGTTTTCTTTGCAGTTGTTTTGGTCTCCTAGAACTGTGTGGTCAGCTGCTTTGCTTTTTTATACAATATGTGACTAAATTCAATTTAAATCATCTTCATTTGAACAACTTTTTTGTTTTGGCTCCATGTAAAAGCACATTCAGTAAGTGATCTCATGGTGTTTTCAACAACATATTCATTTGACAAGTTAAGTGGAAGATCTAGCAGCATAATTTTCAGGAAGCATTGATGGATCACATGGAAACCAATGTCTTGTTCAAGACCAGAGCAACAAGGTTGATCCCTTGTTCAGTTCAGGGCCCGCTGTAAAGTACTTAAGTGGTCTTGTAAATGATGGGGGCTTATAAAGTAGTAAATGAATCTGCCTTTCTCTACAGGCTCCTTGCTATTAAACAGCAAAAATCTTACTAATGCTCTTACAAGCATCTAGTTTGATTCTCTGTTGAGATTCTATATGTCTGTGCAGTTGCTGTGGTCTCCTAATGCATTGGTAGAATTCTCTCCTGAGCACAGAAACCAAAAAAACAGCACAGTCTGTATTAACATTCTCTTAACTGAACCAATGACCAGCCTGCTTGTATTGACCATTACCAAGATGCCAGTTTCACACAGGGAGCTTTGACAACCTTGTTACTGAACAAAGTAACAACCAGCTACATCCTAGGTCCAATTCTCAGCTACTGCAATGTTTCAGAAAATCACAGATTTAAGAATGGCTGTTGAACCTGTCTTTGAGATAAACCATGTTTGGGCAGATTCTACAAGCATCAACTCTATGTTTGTGCCTTGCCAGACAGCACCTCCTCTGTGGTGCAGTGGTAGAACACTTGGCTTCCATGTGGAAGACCTTAGGTTCGAATCCTGGTAGGGGCAGTGGACTTGGTTAAAATTACATTGCTCATATCTGCACTTCCCTTGTTCTCCAGTAATTTTATGGTAGGATTCTTGCATGCAATTTCTCTTTTATCTTAACAAAGCAAGTAGCTTGATCCTTCAATGAGATTTTAAAGTTTTCTTTGCAGTTGTTTTGGTCTCCTAGAACTGTGTGGTCAGCTGCTTTGCTTTTTTATGCAATATGTGACTAAATTCAATTTAAATCATCTTCATTTGAACAACTTTTTTGTTTTGGCTCCATGTAAAAGCACATTCAGTAAGTGATCTCATGGTGTTTTCAACAACATATTCATTTGACAAGTTAAGTGGAAGATCTAGCAGCATAATTTTCAGGAAGCATTGATGGATCACATGGAAACCAATGTCTTGTTCAAGACCAGAGCAACAAGGTTGATCCCTTGTTCAGTTCAGGGCCCGCTGTAAAGTACTTAAGTGGTCTTGTAAATGATGGGGGCTTATAAAGTAGTAAATTAATCTGCCTTTCTCTACAGGCTCCTTGCTATTAAACAGCAAAAATCTTACTAATGCTCTTACAAGCATCTAGTTTGATTCTCTGTTGAGATTCTATATGTCTGTGCAGTTGCTGTGGTCTCCTAATGCATTGGTAGAATTCTCTCCTGAGCACAGAAACCAAAAAAAACAGCACAGTCTGTATTAACATTCTCTTAACTGAACCAATGACCAGCCTGCTTGTATTGACCATTACCAAGATGCCAGTTTCACACAGGGAGCTTTGACAACCTTGTTACTGAACAAAGTAACAACCAGCTACATCCTAGGTCCAATTCTCAGCTACTGCAATGTTTCAGAAAATCACAGATTTAAGAATGGCTGTTGAACCTGTCTTTGAGATAAACCATGTTTGGGCAGATTCTACAAGCATCAACTCTATGTTTGTGCCTTGCCAGACAGCACCTCCTCTGTGGTGCAGTGGTAGAACACTTGGCTTCCATGCGGAAGACCTTAGGTTCGAATCCTGGTAGGGGCAGTGAACTTGGTTAAAATTACATTGCTCATATCTGCACTTCCCTTCTTCTCCAGTAATTTTACGGTAGGATTCTTGCATGCAACTTCTCTTTTATCTTAACAAAGCAAGTAGCTTGATCCTTCAATGAGATTTTAAAGTTTTCTTTGCAGTTGTTTTGGTCTCCTAGAACTGTGTGGTCAGCTGCTTTGCTTTTTTATGCAATATGTGACTAAATTCAATTTAAATCATCTTCATTTGAACAACTTTTTTGTTTTGGCTCCATGTAAAAGCACATTTAGTAAGTGATCTCATGGTGTTTTCAACAACATATTCGTTTGACAAGTTAAGTGGAAGATCTAGCAGCATAATTTTCAGGAAGCATTGATGGATCACATGGAACCCAATGTCTTGTTCAAGACCAGAGCAACAAGGTTGATCCCTTGTTCAGTTCAGGGCCAGCTGTAAAGTACTTAAGTGGTCTTGTAAATGATGGGGGGCTTATAAAGTAGTAAATGAATCTGCCTTTCTCTATAGGCTCCTTGCTATTAAACAGCAAAAATCTTACTAATGCTCTTACAAGCATCTAGTTTGATTCTCTGTTGAGATTCTATATGTCTGTGCAGTTGCTGTGGTCTCCTAATGCATTGGTAGAATTCTCTCCTGAGCACAGAAACCAAAAAAACAGCACAGTCTGTATTAACATTCTCTTAACTGAACCAATGACCAGCCTGCTTGTATTGACCATTACCAAGATGCCAGTTTCACACAGGGAGCTTTGACAACCTTGTTACTGAACAAAGTAACAACCAGCTACATCCTAGGTCCAATTCTCAGCTACTGCAATGTTTCAGAAAATCACAGATTTAAGAATGGCTGTTGAACCTGTCTTTGAGATAAACCATGTTTGGGCAGATTCTACAAGCATCAACTCTATGTTTGTGCCTTGCCAGACAGCACATCCTCTGTGGTGCAGTGGTAGAACACTTGGCTTCCATGCGGAAGACCTTAGGTTCGAATCCTGGTGGGGCAGTGAACTTGGTTAAAATTACATTGCTCATATCTGCACTTCCCTTGTTCTCCAGTAATTTTACGGTAGGATTCTTGCATGCAACTTCTCTTTTATCTTAACAAAGCAAGTAGCTTGATCCTTCAATGAGATTTTAAAGTTTTCTTTGCAGTTGTTTTGGTCTCCTAGAACTGTGTGGTCAGCTGCTTTGCTTTTTTATGCAATATGTGACTAAATTCAATTTAAATCATCTTCATTTGAACAACTTTTTTGTTTTGGCTCCATGTAAAAGCACATTTAGTAAGTGATCTCATGGTGTTTTCAACAACATATTCGTTTGACAAGTTAAGTGGAAGATCTAGCAGCATAATTTTCAGGAAGCATTGATGGATCACATGGAACCCAATGTCTTGTTCAAGACCAGAGCAACAAGGTTGATCCCTTGTTCAGTTCAGGGCCAGCTGTAAAGTACTTAAGTGGTCTTGTAAATGATGGGGGGCTTATAAAGTAGTAAATGAATCTGCCTTTCTCTATAGGCTCCTTGCTATTAAACAGCAAAAATCTTACTAATGCTCTTACAAGCATCTAGTTTGATTCTCTGTTGAGATTCTATATGTCTGTGCAGTTGCTGTGGTCTCTTAATGCATTGGTAGAATTCTCTCCTGAGCACAGAAACCAAAAAAACAGCACAGTCTGTATTAACATTCTCTTAACTGAACCAATGACCAGCCTGCTTGTATTGACCATTACCAAGATGCCAGTTTCACACAGGGAGCTTTGACAACCTTGTTACTGAACAAAGTAACAACCAGCTACATCCTAGAGTCAATTCTCAGCTACTGCAATGTTTCAGTAAATCACAGATTTAAGAATGGCTGTTGAACCTGTCCTTGAGAGAAACCATGTTTGGGCAGATTCTACAAGCATCACCTCTATGTTTGTGCCTTGCCAGACAGCACATCCTCTGTGGTGCAGTGGTAGAACACTTGGCTCCCATGCGGAAGACCTTAGGTTCGAATCCTGGTAGGGGCAGTGAACTTGGTTAAAATTACATTGCTCATATCTGCACTTCCCTTGTTCTCCAGTAATTTTACGGTAGGATTCTTGCATGCAACTTCTCTTTTATCTTAACAAAGCAAGTAGCTTGATCCTTCAATGAGATTTTAAAGTTTTCTTTGCAGTTGTTTTGGTCTCCTAGAACTGTGTGGTCAGCTGCTTTGCTTTTTTATGCAATATGTGACTAAATTCAATTTAAATAATCTTCATTTGAACAACTTTTTTGTTTTGGCTCCATGTAAAAGCACATTCAGTAAGTGATCTCATGGTGTTTTCAACAACATATTCGTTTGACAAGTTAAGTGGAAGATCTAGCAGCATAATTTTCAGGAAGCATTGATGGATCACATGGAAACCAATGTCTTGTTCAAGACCAGAGCAACAAGGTTGATCCCTTGTTCAGTTCAGGGCCAGCTGTAAAGTACTTAAGTGGTCTTGTAAATGATGGGGGGCTTATAAAGTAGTAAATGAATCTGCCTTTCTCTATAGGCTCCTTGCTATTAAACAGCAAAAATCTTACTAATGCTCTTACAAGCATCTAGTTTGATTCTCTGTTGAGATTCTATATGTCTGTGCAGTTGCTGTGGTCTCCTAATGCATTGGTAGAATTCTCTCCTGAGCACAGAAACCACAAAAACAGCACAGTCTGTATTAACATTCTCTTAACTGAACCAATGACCAGCCTGCTTGTATTGACCATTACCAAGATGCCAGTTTCACACAGGGAGCTTTGACAACCTTGTTACTGAACAAAGTAACAACCAGCTACATCCTAGAGTCAATTCTCAGCTACTGCAATGTTTCAGTAAATCACAGATTTAAGAATGGCTGTTGAACCTGTCCTTGAGAGAAACCATGTTTGGGCAGATTCTACAAGCATCACCTCTATGTTTGTGCCTTGCCAGACAGCACATCCTCTGTGGTGCAGTGGTAGAACACTTGGCTTCCATGCGGAAGACCTTAGGTTCGAATCCTGGTAGGGGCAGTGGACTTGTTTAAAATTACATTGCTCATATCTGCACTTCCCTTGTTCTCCAGTAATTTTATGGTAAGTTTCTTGCATGCAATTTCTCTTTTATCTTAACAAAGCAAGTAGCTTGATCCTTCAATGAGATTTTAAAGTTTTCTTTGCAGTTGTTTTGGTCTCCTAGAACTGTGTGGTCAGCTGCTTTGCTTTTTTATGCAATATGTGACTAAATTCAATTTAAATCATCTTCATTTGAACAACTTTTTTGTTTTGTCTCCATGTAAAAGCACATTCAGTAAGTGATCTCATGGTGTTTTCAACAACATATTCGTTTGACAAGTTAAGTGGAAGATCTAGCAGCATAATTTTCAGGAAGCATTGATGGATCACATGGAAACCAATGTCTTGTTCAAGACCAGAGCAACAAGGTTGATCCCTTGTTCAGTTCAGGGCCAGCTGTAAAGTACTTAAGTGGTCTTGTAAATGATGGGGGGCTTATAAAGTAGTAAATGAATCTGCCTTTCTCTATAGGCTCCTTGCTATTAAACAGCAAAAATCTTACTAATGCTCTTACAAGCATCTAGTTTGATTCTCTGTTGAGATTCTATATGTCTGTGCAGTTGCTGTGGTCTCCTAATGCATTGGTAGAATTCTCTCCTGAGCACAGAAACCAAAAAAACAGCACAGTCTGTATTAACATTCTCTTAACTGAACCAATGACCAGCCTGCTTGTATTGACCATTACCAAGATGCCAGTTTCACACAGGGAGCTTTGACAACCTTGTTACTGAACAAAGTAACAACCAGCTACATCCTAGGTCCAATTCTCAGCTACTGCAATGTTTCAGAAAATCACAGATTTAAGAATGGCTGTTGAACCTGTCTTTGAGATAAACCATGTTTGGGCAGATTCTACAAGCATCAACTCTATGTTTGTGCCTTGCCAGACAGCACATCCTCTGTGGTGCAGTGGTAGAACACTTGGCTTCCATGCGGAAGACCTTAGGTTCGAATCCTGGTAGGGGCAGTGAACTTGGTTAAAATTACATTGCTCATATCTGCACTTCCCTTGTTCTCCAGTAATTTTACGGTAGGATTCTTGCATGCAACTTCTCTTTTATCTTAACAAAGCAAGTAGCTTGATCCTTCAATGAGATTTTAAAGTTTTCTTTGCAGTTGTTTTGGTCTCCTAGAACTGTGTGGTCAGCTGCTTTGCTTTTTTATGCAATATGTGACTAAATTCAATTTAAATCATCTTCATTTGAACAACTTTTTTGTTTTGGCTCCATGTAAAAGCACATTCAGTAAGTGATCTCATGGTGTTTTCAACAACATATTCGTTTGACAAGTTAAGTGGAAGATCTAGCAGCATAATTTTCAGGAAGCATTGATGGATCACATGGAAACCAATGTCTTGTTCAAGACCAGAGCAACAAGGTTGATCCCTTGTTCAGTTCAGGGCCAGCTGTAAAGTACTTAAGTGGTCTTGTAAATGATGGGGGGCTTATAAAGTAGTAAATGAATATGCCTTTCTCTATAGGCTCCTTGCTATTAAACAGCAAAAATCTTACTAATGCTCTTACAAGCATCTAGTTTGATTCTCTGTTGAGATTCTATATGTCTGTGCAGTTGCTGTGGTCTCCTAATGCATTGGTAGAATTCTCTCCTGAGCACAGAAACCAAAAAAACAGCACAGTCTGTATTAACATTCTCTTAACTGAACCAATGACCAGCCTGCTTGTATTGACCATTACCAAGATGCCAGTTTCACACAGGGAGCTTTGACAACCTTGTTACTGAACAAAGTAACAACCAGCTACATCCTAGGTCCAATTCTCAGCTACTGCAATGTTTCAGAAAATCACAGATTTAAGAATGGCTGTTGAACCTGTCTTTGAGATAAACCATGTTTGGGCAGATTCTACAAGCATCACCTCTATGTTTGTGCCTTGCCAGACAGCACATCCTCTGTGGTGCAGTGGTAGAACACTTGGCTTCCATGCGGAAGACCTTAGGTTCGAATCCTGGTAGGGGCAGTGGACTTGGTTAAAATTACATTGCTCATATCTGCACTTCCCTTGTTCTCCAGTAATTTTACGGTAGGATTCTTGCATGCAACTTCTCTTTTATCTTAACAAAGCAAGTAGCTTGATCCTTCAATGAGATTTTAAAGTTTTCTTTGCAGTTGTTTTGGTCTCCTAGAACTGTGTGGTCAGCTGCTTTGCTTTTTTATGCAATATGTGACTAAATTCAATTTAAATCATCTTCATTTGAACAACTTTTTTGTTTTGGCTCCATGTAAAAGCACATTTAGTAAGTGATCTCATGGTGTTTTCAACAACATATTCGTTTGACAAGTTAAGTGGAAGATCTAGCAGCATAATTTTCAGGAAGCATTGATGGATCACATGGAACCCAATGTCTTGTTCAAGACCAGAGCAACAAGGTTGATCCCTTGTTCAGTTCAGGGCCAGCTGTAAAGTACATAAGTGGTCTTGTAAATGATGGGGGGCTTATAAAGTAGTAAATGAATATGCCTTTCTCTATAGGCTCCTTGCTATTAAACAGCAAAAATCTTACTAATGCTCTTACAAGCATCTAGTTTGATTCTCTGTTGAGATTCTATATGTCTGTGCAGTTGCTGTGGTCTCCTAATGCATTGGTAGAATTCTCTCCTGAGCACAGAAACCAAAAAAAACAGCACAGTCTGTATTAACATTCTCTTAACTGAACCAATGACCAGCCTGCTTGTATTGACCATTACCAAGATGCCAGTTTCACACAGGGAGCTTTGACAACCTTGTTACTGAACAAAGTAACAACCAGCTACATCCTAGGTCCAATTCTCAGCTACTGCAATGTTTCAGAAAATCACAGATTTAAGAATGGCTGTTGAACCTGTCTTTGAGATAAACCATGTTTGGGCAGATTCTACAAGCATCAACTCTATGTTTGTGCCTTGCCAGACAGCACATCCTCTGTGGTGCAGTGGTAGAACACTTGGCTTCCATGCGGAAGACCTTAGGTTCGAATCCTGGTGGGGCAGTGAACTTGGTTAAAATTACATTGCTCATATCTGCACTTCCCTTGTTCTCCAGTAATTTTACGGTAGGATTCTTGCATGCAACTTCTCTTTTATCTTAACAAAGCAAGTAGCTTGATCCTTCAATGAGATTTTAAAGTTTTCTTTGCAGTTGTTTTGGTCTCCTAGAACTGTGTGGTCAGCTGCTTTGCTTTTTTATGCAATATGTGACTAAATTCAATTTAAATCATCTTCATTTGAACAACTTTTTTGTTTTGGCTCCATGTAAAAGCACATTTAGTAAGTGATCTCATGGTGTTTTCAACAACATATTCGTTTGACAAGTTAAGTGGAAGATCTAGCAGCATAATTTTCAGGAAGCATTGATGGATCACATGGAACCCAATGTCTTGTTCAAGACCAGAGCAACAAGGTTGATCCCTTGTTCAGTTCAGGGCCAGCTGTAAAGTACTTAAGTGGTCTTGTAAATGATGGGGGGCTTATAAAGTAGTAAATGAATCTGCCTTTCTCTATAGGCTCCTTGCTATTAAACAGCAAAAATCTTACTAATGCTCTTACAAGCATCTAGTTTGATTCTCTGTTGAGATTCTATATGTCTGTGCAGTTGCTGTGGTCTCTTAATGCATTGGTAGAATTCTCTCCTGAGCACAGAAACCAAAAAAACAGCACAGTCTGTATTAACATTCTCTTAACTGAACCAATGACCAGCCTGCTTGTATTGACCATTACCAAGATGCCAGTTTCACACAGGGAGCTTTGACAACCTTGTTACTGAACAAAGTAACAACAAGCTACATCCTAGGTCCAATTCTCAGCTACTGCAATGTTTCAGAAAATCACAGATTTAAGAATGGCTGTTGAACCTGTCTTTGAGATAAACCATGTTTGGGCAGATTCTACAAGCATCAACTCTATGTTTGTGCCTTGCCAGACAGCACCTCCTCTGTGGTGCAGTGGTAGAACACTTGGCTTCCATGCGGAAGACCTTAGGTTCGAATCCTGGTAGGGGCAGTGAACTTGGTTAAAATTACATTGCTCATATCTGCACTTCCCTTGTTCTCCAGTAATTTTACGGTAGGATTCTTGCATGCAACTTCTCTTTTATCTTAACAAAGCAAGTAGCTTGATCCTTCAATGAGATTTTAAAGTTTTCTTTGCAGTTGTTTTGGTCTCCTAGAACTGTGTGGTCAGCTGCTTTGCTTTTTTATGCAATATGTGACTAAATTCAATTTAAATCATCTTCATTTGAACAACTTTTTTGTTTTGGCTCCATGTAAAAGCACATTCAGTAAGTGATCTCATGGTGTTTTCAACAACATATTCGTTTGACAAGTTAAGTGGAAGATCTAGCAGCATAATTTTCAGGAAGCATTGATGGATCACATGGAAACCAATGTCTTGTTCAAGACCAGAGCAACAAGGTTGATCCCTTGTTCAGTTCAGGGCCAGCTGTAAAGTACTTAAGTGGTCTTGTAAATGATGGGGGGCTTATAAAGTAGTAAATGAATATGCCTTTCTCTATAGGCTCCTTGCTATTAAACAGCAAAAATCTTACTAATGCTCTTACAAGCATCTAGTTTGATTCTCTGTTGAGATT
Organism: Misgurnus anguillicaudatus; assembly: GCF_027580225.2. Lineage (NCBI taxonomy): Eukaryota > Metazoa > Chordata > Actinopteri > Cypriniformes > Cobitidae > Misgurnus > Misgurnus anguillicaudatus. The sequence goes on from NC_073348.2 coordinate 12,949,032, forward strand.
CTATATGTCTGTGCAGTTGCTGTGGTCTCCTAATGCATTGGTAGAATTCTCTCCTGAGCACAGAAACCAAAAAAAACAGCACAGTCTGTATTAACATTCTCTTAACTGAACCAATGACCAGCCTGCTTGTATTGACCATTACCAAGATGCCAGTTTCACACAGGGAGCTTTGACAACCTTGTTACTGAACAAAGTAACAACCAGCTACATCCTAGGTCCAATTCTCAGCTACTGCAATGTTTCAGAAAATCACAGATTTAAGAATGGCTGTTGAACCTGTCTTTGAGATAAACCATGTTTGGGCAGATTCTACAAGCATCAAGTCTATGTTTGTGCCTTGCCATACAGCACATCCTCTGTGGTGCAGTGGTAGAACACTTGGCTTCCATGCGGAAGACCTTAGGTTCGAATCCTGGTAGGGGCAGTGGACTTGGTTAAAATTACATTGCTCATATCTGCACTTCCCTTGTTCTCCAGTAATTTTATGGTAGGATTCTTGCATACAATTTCTCTTTTATCTTAACAAAGCAAGTAGCTTGATCCTTCAATGAGATTTTAAAGTTTTCTTTGCAGTTGTTTTGGTCTCCTAGAACTGTGTGGTCAGCTGCTTTGCTTTTTTATGCAATATGTGACTAAATTCAATTTAAATCATCTTCATTTGAACAACTTTTTTGTTTTGGCTCCATGTAAAAGCACATTCAGTAAGTGATCTCATGGTGTTTTCAACAACATATTCATTTGACAAGTTAAGTGGAAGATCTAGCAGCATAATTTTCAGGAAGCATTGATGGATCACATGGAAACCAATGTCTTGTTCAAGACCAGAGCAACAAGGTTGATCCCTTGTTCAGTTCAGGGCCCGCTGTAAAGTACTTAAGTGGTCTTGTAAATGATGGGGGCTTATAAAGTAGTAAATGAATCTGCCTTTCTCTACAGGCTCCTTGCTATTAAACAGCAAAAATCTTACTAATGCTCTTACAAGCATCTAGTTTGATTCTCTGTTGAGATTCTATATGTCTGTGCAGTTGCTGTGGTCTCCTAATGCATTGGTAGAATTCTCTCCTGAGCACAGAAACCAAAAAAACAGCACAGTCTGTATTAACATTCTCTTAACTGAACCAATGACCAGCCTGCTTGTATTGACCATTACCAAGATGCCAGTTTCACACAGGGAGCTTTGACAACCTTGTTACTGAACAAAGTAACAACCAGCTACATCCTAGGTCCAATTCTCAGCTACTGCAATGTTTCAGAAAATCACAGATTTAAGAATGGCTGTTGAACCTGTCTTTGAGATAAACCATGTTTGGGCAGATTCTACAAGCATCAACTCTATGTTTGTGCCTTGCCAGACAGCACCTCCTCTGTGGTGCAGTGGTAGAACACTTGGCTTCCATGTGGAAGACCTTAGGTTCGAATCCTGGTAGGGGCAGTGGACTTGGTTAAAATTACATTGCTCATATCTGCACTTCCCTTGTTCTCCAGTAATTTTATGGTAGGATTCTTGCATGCAATTTCTCTTTTATCTTAACAAAGCAAGTAGCTTGATCCTTCAATGAGATTTTAAAGTTTTCTTTGCAGTTGTTTTGGTCTCCTAGAACTGTGTGGTCAGCTGCTTTGCTTTTTTATGCAATATGTGACTAAATTCAATTTAAATCATCTTCATTTGAACAACTTTTTTGTTTTGGCTCCATGTAAAAGCACATTTAGTAAGTGATCTCATGGTGTTTTCAACAACATATTCGTTTGACAAGTTAAGTGGAAGATCTAGCAGCATAATTTTCAGGAAGCATTGATGGATCACATGGAACCCAATGTCTTGTTCAAGACCAGAGCAACAAGGTTGATCCCTTGTTCAGTTCAGGGCCAGCTGTAAAGTACTTAAGTGGTCTTGTAAATGATGGGGGGCTTATAAAGTAGTAAATGAATCTGCCTTTCTCTATAGGCTCCTTGCTTTTAAACAGCAAAAATCTTACTAATGCTCTTACAAGCATCTAGTTTGATTCTCTGTTGAGATTCTATATGTCTGTGCAGTTGCTGTGGTCTCCTAATGCATTGGTAGAATTCTCTCCTGAGCACAGAAACCAAAAAAACAGCACAGTCTGTATTAACATTCTCTTAACTGAACCAATGACCAGCCTGCTTGTATTGACCATTACCAAGATGCCAGTTTCACACAGGGAGCTTTGACAACCTTGTTACTGAACAAAGTAACAACCAGCTACATCCTAGGTCCAATTCTCAGCTACTGCAATGTTTCAGAAAATCACAGATTTAAGAATGGCTGTTGAACCTGTCTTTGAGATAAACCATGTTTGGGCAGATTCTACAAGCATCAACTCTATGTTTGTGCCTTGCCAGACAGCACATCCTCTGTGGTGCAGTGGTAGAACACTTGGCTTCCATGCGGAAGACCTTAGGTTCGAATCCTGGTGGGGCAGTGAACTTGGTTAAAATTACATTGCTCATATCTGCACTTCCCTTGTTCTCCAGTAATTTTACGGTAGGATTCTTGCATGCAACTTCTCTTTTATCTTAACAAAGCAAGTAGCTTGATCCTTCAATGAGATTTTAAAGTTTTCTTTGCAGTTGTTTTGGTCTCCTAGAACTGTGTGGTCAGCTGCTTTGCTTTTTTATGCAATATGTGACTAAATTCAATTTAAATCATCTTCATTTGAACAACTTTTTTGTTTTGTCTCCATGTAAAAGCACATTCAGTAAGTGATCTCATGGTGTTTTCAACAACATATTCGTTTGACAAGTTAAGTGGAAGATCTAGCAGCATAATTCTCAGGAAGCATTGATGGATCACATGGAAACCAATGTCTTGTTCAAGACCAGAGCAACAAGGTTGATCCCTTGTTCAGTTCAGGGCCAGCTGTAAAGTACTTAAGTGGTCTTGTAAATGATGGGGGGCTTATAAAGTAGTAAATGAATCTCCTGAGCACAGAAACCAAAAAAACAGCACAGTCTGTATTAACATTCTCTTAACTGAACCAATGACCAGCCTGCTTGTATTGACCATTACCAAGATGCCAGTTTCACACAGGGAGCTTTGACAACCTTGTTACTGAACAAAGTAACAACCAGCTACATCCTAGGTCCAATTCTCAGCTACTGCAATGTTTCAGAAAATCACAGATTTAAGAATGGCTGTTGAACCTGTCTTTGAGATAAACCATGTTTGGGCAGATTCTACAAGCATCAACTCTATGTTTGTGCCTTGCCAGACAGCACCTCCTCTGTGGTGCAGTGGTAGAACACTTGGCTTCCATGTGGAAGACCTTAGGTTCGAATCCTGGTAGGGGCAGTGGACTTGGTTAAAATTACATTGCTCATATCTGCACTTCCCTTGTTCTCCAGTAATTTTATGGTAGGATTCTTGCATGCAATTTCTCTTTTATCTTAACAAAGCAAGTAGCTTGATCCTTCAATGAGATTTTAAAGTTTTCTTTGCAGTTGTTTTGGTCTCCTAGAACTGTGTGGTCAGCTGCTTTGCTTTTTTATGCAATATGTGACTAAATTCAATTTAAATCATCTTCATTTGAACAACTTTTTTGTTTTGGCTCCATGTAAAAGCACATTCAGTAAGTGATCTCATGGTGTTTTCAACAACATATTCATTTGACAAGTTAAGTGGAAGATCTAGCAGCATAATTTTCAGGAAGCATTGATGGATCACATGGAAACCAATGTCTTGTTCAAGACCAGAGCAACAAGGTTGATCCCTTGTTCAGTTCAGGGCCCGCTGTAAAGTACTTAAGTGGTCTTGTAAATGATGGGGGCTTATAAAGTAGTAAATTAATCTGCCTTTCTCTACAGGCTCCTTGCTATTAAACAGCAAAAATCTTACTAATGCTCTTACAAGCATCTAGTTTGATTCTCTGTTGAGATTCTATATGTCTGTGCAGTTGCTGTGGTCTCCTAATGCATTGGTAGAATTCTCTCCTGAGCACAGAAACCAAAAAAACAGCACAGTCTGTATTAACATTCTCTTAACTGAACCAATGACCAGCCTGCTTGTATTGACCATTACCAAGATCCCAGTTTCACACAGGGAGCTTTGACAACCTTGTTACTGAACAAAGTAACAACCAGCTACATCCTAGGTCCAATTCTCAGCTACTGCAATGTTTCAGAAAATCACAGATTTAAGAATGGCTGTTGAACCTGTCTTTGAGATAAACCATGTTTGGGCAGATTCTACAAGCATCAACTCTATGTTTGTGCCTTGCCAGACAGCACCTCCTCTGTGGTGCAGTGGTAGAACACTTGGCTTCCATGCGGAAGACCTTAGGTTCGAATCCTGGTAGGGGCAGTGAACTTGGTTAAAATTACATTGCTCATATCTGCACTTCCCTTCTTCTCCAGTAATTTTACGGTAGGATTCTTGCATGCAACTTCTCTTTTATCTTAACAAAGCAAGTAGCTTGATCCTTCAATGAGATTTTAAAGTTTTCTTTGCAGTTGTTTTGGTCTCCTAGAACTGTGTGGTCAGCTGCTTTGCTTTTTTATGCAATATGTGACTAAATTCAATTTAAATCATCTTCATTTGAACAACTTTTTTGTTTTGGCTCCATGTAAAAGCACATTTAGTAAGTGATCTCATGGTGTTTTCAACAACATATTCGTTTGACAAGTTAAGTGGAAGATCTAGCAGCATAATTTTCAGGAAGCATTGATGGATCACATGGAACCCAATGTCTTGTTCAAGACCAGAGCAACAAGGTTGATCCCTTGTTCAGTTCAGGGCCAGCTGTAAAGTACTTAAGTGGTCTTGTAAATGATGGGGGGCTTATAAAGTAGTAAATGAATCTGCCTTTCTCTATAGGCTCCTTGCTATTAAACAGCAAAAATCTTACTAATGCTCTTACAAGCATCTAGTTTGATTCTCTGTTGAGATTCTATATGTCTGTGCAGTTGCTGTGGTCTCTTAATGCATTGGTAGAATTCTCTCCTGAGCACAGAAACCAAAAAAACAGCACAGTCTGTATTAACATTCTCTTAACTGAACCAATGACCAGCCTGCTTGTATTGACCATTACCAAGATGCCAGTTTCACACAGGGAGCTTTGACAACCTTGTTACTGAACAAAGTAACAACAAGCTACATCCTAGGTCCAATTCTCAGCTACTGCAATGTTTCAGAAAATCACAGATTTAAGAATGGCTGTTGAACCTGTCTTTGAGATAAACCATGTTTGGGCAGATTCTACAAGCATCAACTCTATGTTTGTGCCTTGCCAGACAGCACATCCTCTGTGGTGCAGTGGTAGAACACTTGGCTTCCATGCGGAAGACCTTAGGTTCGAATCCTGGTAGGGGCAGTGAACTTGGTTAAAATTACATTGCTCATATCTGCACTTCCCTTGTTCTCCAGTAATTTTACGGTAGGATTCTTGCATGCAACTTCTCTTTTATCTTAACAAAGCAAGTAGCTTGATCCTTCAATGAGATTTTAAAGTTTTCTTTGCAGTTGTTTTGGTCTCCTAGAACTGTGTGGTCAGCTGCTTTGCTTTTTTATGCAATATGTGACTAAATTCAATTTAAATCATCTTCATTTGAACAACTTTTTTGTTTTGGCTCCATGTAAAAGCACATTCAGTAAGTGATCTCATGGTGTTTTCAACAACATATTCGTTTGACAAGTTAAGTGGAAGATCTAGCAGCATAATTTTCAGGAAGCATTGATGGATCACATGGAAACCAATGTCTTGTTCAAGACCAGAGCAACAAGGTTGATCCCTTGTTCAGTTCAGGGCCAGCTGTAAAGTACTTAAGTGGTCTTGTAAATGATGGGGGGCTTATAAAGTAGTAAATGAATATGCCTTTCTCTATAGGCTCCTTGCTATTAAACAGCAAAAATCTTACTAATGCTCTTACAAGCATCTAGTTTGATTCTCTGTTGAGATTCTATATGTCTGTGCAGTTGCTGTGGTCTCCTAATGCATTGGTAGAATTCTCTCCTGAGCACAGAAACCAAAAAAAACAGCACAGTCTGTATTAACATTCTCTTAACTGAACCAATGACCAGCCTGCTTGTATTGACCATTACCAAGATGCCAGTTTCACACAGGGAGCTTTGACAACCTTGTTACTGAACAAAGTAACAACCAGCTACATCCTAGGTCCAATTCTCAGCTACTGCAATGTTTCAGAAAATCACAGATTTAAGAATGGCTGTTGAACCTGTCTTTGAGATAAACCATGTTTGGGCAGATTCTACAAGCATCAAGTCTATGTTTGTGCCTTGCCAGACAGCACATCCTCTGTGGTGCAGTGGTAGAACACTTGGCTTCCATGCGGAAGACCTTAGGTTCGAATCCTGGTAGGGGCAGTGGACTTGGTTAAAATTACATTGCTCATATCTGCACTTCCCTTGTTCTCCAGTAATTTTACGGTAGGATTCTTGCATGCAACTTCTCTTTTATCTTAACAAAGCAAGTAGCTTGATCCTTCAATGAAATTTAAAGTTTTCTTTGCAGTTGTTTTGGTCTCCTAGAACTGTGTGGTCAGCTGCTTTGCTTTTTTATGCAATATGTGACTAAATTCAATTTAAATCATCTTCATTTGAACAACTTTTTTGTTTTGGCTCCATGTAAAAGCACATTTAGTAAGTGATCTCATGGTGTTTTCAACAACATATTCGTTTGACAAGTTAAGTGGAAGATCTAGCAGCATAATTTTCAGGAAGCATTGATGGATCACATGGAACCCAACAGGGCCGTGCACAGACATTTTGAGGGGCAGTGGCCCAAACCAAAAAGGGGGCACGGGGGCACAATTTATATGGTTTTAACAATATGATGTGTTATAGATAAGTATCAAATAATATAAGTGATTATAATGGAAAATAGACTTTATAACAAGATTTAGAGTGTGACAAAACTTCTAAATATTCTATATGATTTACATGCTGAAGCTTTGAATCCATGTTTGCAATTTTGAACCGCTTTTGCAGCCTCCCTTCCAACTCTGTCTTTTTTTTTTTTTTAAACATTGTTTTTTATTTTTTGTCGACAAAGTGCGCCAACAACAGCAAATTTGGTGTTATTTATATTAAATCTCACCGGGTACATTACACATTAGACAATCACTGTAATTCTAAAAATGTTTGCTAAGTTGTTAGCACTTTAAGAAGACAGAGAGCAAACCATCCACAGAAACACAAAAACACAGGAAAGCCGAGAGAGGTCATCCATATTTTTGCTGCTTGTTTTCTCATGATCTCGAGAAAACAAAAGTTGTTTTCTCGCTATCCAGACATAAGAATCCAAATGCCATAATGTAATTTCCTGTCCATAATATTTCATTCATTTTGAAGTGGACTGCTGATGCATATGGAGTCTTCGCTGTTAGCACGCGTAATTGTCGATAGACTTAATAAATAAATAAAGTTTGATGTTCGTGAATTTAGGGACCATCTCTAAAGTGCACTGTACACGTTTCTATCTTCAATAGTATTTAACAGTTTATTTGAATAAATATAAAACATCTAAAAAAGTGTGCATTAAAGTTGACAACCACGAACACTTTACAATTGGTTTTGTGACTGTTTGTTGACTTTTAGTTATTCCATTTTAATGCTGTTTAAAGTAGAAACGTATATGGAGTACTTTAAAGACGGTCCCTAATTCACTGCGCTATCAAATGATCAATTATTGGCAAATCTGTTTCATCTTGAGCGAGTCCCTGATCTAAGTAAAATCTCATTTGTTCATCCATGCTAATTTGCTAAATATGTCTAAAATGTCTAAAATGTATGTTTTATTGAGTACACGTAAGCTTTAATCACATCACAAGAAAACAACTTTTGTTATGTCGAGATCACGAGAAAACAAGCTGCTGTTTTCTTGAGATAACGAGAAATTAAGTAGTGATCACGAGAACACAAGCAAGCAAAAATAAATATAGAACACGACCTCTCTCGGCTTCAAACTAACGTTACCAAATTACTATTGAGCAGCTCAACAACTGAGGTAATGTAATGAATCTACCTGTTAATACAAAAAACTGTCGTCTTCGCCCTTCAAAGAGTGGACACAGAATGTTAGAGATGCTGCGGAGCGGGCGGGAAATCACGAAGTGGCTTACCAGAAACAGTGGATCTTTAGACGAGCGGTAACAGAACACTTTGACTGGGGTTGGCGAGAGGGGCACCTCAGCCGATTAGGGCAGAAGGGCAGTTGCTCTAGCCACCGGGCCACCCCCCTGTGCACGGCCCTGGAACCCAATGTCTTGTTCAAGACCAGAGCAACAAGGTTGATCCCTTGTTCAGTTCAGGGCCAGCTGTAAAGTACTTAAGTGGTCTTGTAAATGATGGGGGGCTTATAAAGTAGTAAATGAATCTGCCTTTCTCTATAGGCTCCTTGCTATTAAACAGCAAAAATCTTACTAATGCTCTTACAAGCATCTAGTTTGATTCTCTGTTGAGATTCTATATGTCTGTGCAGTTGCTGTGGTCTCTTAATGCATTGGTAGAATTCTCTCCTGAGCACAGAAACCAAAAAAACAGCACAGTCTGTATTAACATTCTCTTAACTGAACCAATGACCAGCCTGCTTGTATTGACCATTACCAAGATGCCAGTTTCACACAGGGAGCTTTGACAACCTTGTTACTGAACAAAGTAACAACAAGCTACATCCTAGGTCCAATTCTCAGCTACTGCAATGTTTCAGAAAATCACAGATTTAAGAATGGCTGTTGAACCTGTCTTTGAGATAAACCATGTTTGGGCAGATTCTACAAGCATCAACTCTATGTTTGTGCCTTGCCAGACAGCACATCCTCTGTGGTGCAGTGGTAGAACACTTGGCTTCCATGCGGAAGACCTTAGGTTCGAATCCTGGTAGGGGCAGTGAACTTGGTTAAAATTACATTCCTCATATCTGCACTTCCCTTGTTCTCCAGTAATTTTACGGTAGGATTCTTGCATGCAACTTCTCTTTTATCTTAACAAAGCAAGTAGCTTGATCCTTCAATGAGATTTTAAAGTTTTCTTTGCAGTTGTTTTGGTCTCCTAGAACTGTGTGGTCAGCTGCTTTGCTTTTTTATGCAATATGTGACTAAATTCAATTTAAATCATCTTCATTTGAACAACTTTTTTGTTTTGGCTCCATGTAAAAGCACATTCAGTAAGTGATCTCATGGTGTTTTCAACAACATATTCGTTTGACAAGTTAAGTGGAAGATCTAGCAGCATAATTTTCAGGAAGCATTGATGGATCACATGGAAACCAATGTCTTGTTCAAGACCAGAGCAACAAGGTTGATCCCTTGTTCAGTTCAGGGCCAGCTGTAAAGTACTTAAGTGGTCTTGTAAATGATGGGGGGCTTATAAAGTAGTAAATGAATATGCCTTTCTCTATAGGCTCCTTGCTATTAAACAGCAAAAATCTTACTAATGCTCTTACAAGCATCTAGTTTGATTCTCTGTTGAGATTCTATATGTCTGTGCAGTTGCTGTGGTCTCCTAATGCATTGGTAGAATTCTCTCCTGAGCACAGAAACCAAAAAAAACAGCACAGTCTGTATTAACATTCTCTTAACTGAACCAATGACCAGCCTGCTTGTATTGACCATTACCAAGATGCCAGTTTCACACAGGGAGCTTTGACAACCTTGTTACTGAACAAAGTAACAACCAGCTACATCCTAGGTCCAATTCTCAGCTACTGCAATGTTTCAGAAAATCACAGATTTAAGAATGGCTGTTGAACCTGTCTTTGAGATAAACCATGTTTGGGCAGATTCTACAAGCATCAAGTCTATGTATGTGCCTTGCCAGACAGCACATCCTCTGTGGTGAAGTGGTAGAACACTTGGCTTCCATGCGGAAGACCTTAGGTTCGAATCCTGGTAGGGGCAGTGGACTTGGTTAAAATTACATTGCTCATATCTGCACTTCCCTTGTTCTCCAGTAATTTTACGGTAGGATTCTTGCATGCAATTTCTCTTTTATCTTAACAAAGCAAGTAGCTTGATCCTTCAATGAGATTTTAAAGTTTTCTTTGCAGTTGTTTTGGTCTCCTAGAACTGTGTGGTCAGCTGCTTTGCTTTTTTATGCAATATGTGACTAAATTCAATTTAAATCATCTTCATTTGAACAACTTTTTTGTTTTGGCTCCATGTAAAAGCACATTCAGTAAGTGATCTCATGGTGTTTTCAACAACATATTCATTTGACAAGTTAAGTGGAAGATCTAGCAGCATAATTTTCAGGAAGCATTGATGGATCACATGGAAACCAATGTCTTGTTCAAGACCAGAGCAACAAGGTTGATCCCTTGTTCAGTTCAGGGCCCGCTGTAAAGTACTTAAGTGGTCTTGTAAATGATGGGGGCTTATAAAGTAGTAAATGAATCTGCCTTTCTCTACAGGCTCCTTGCTATTAAACAGCAAAAATCTTACTAATGCTCTTACAAGCATCTAGTTTGATTCTCTGTTGAGATTCTATATGTCTGTGCAGTTGCTGTGGTCTCCTAATGCATTGGTAGAATTCTCTCCTGAGCACAGAAACCAAAAAAACAGCACAGTCTGTATTAACATTCTCTTAACTGAACCAATGACCAGCCTGCTTGTATTGACCATTACCAAGATGCCAGTTTCACACAGGGAGCTTTGACAACCTTGTTACTGAACAAAGTAACAACCAGCTACATCCTAGGTCCAATTCTCAGCTACTGCAATGTTTCAGAAAATCACAGATTTAAGAATGGCTGTTGAACCTGTCTTTGAGATAAACCATGTTTGGGCAGATTCTACAAGCATCAACTCTATGTTTGTGCCTTGCCAGACAGCACCTCCTCTGTGGTGCAGTGGTAGAACACTTGGCTTCCATGTGGAAGACCTTAGGTTCGAATCCTGGTAGGGGCAGTGGACTTGGTTAAAATTACATTGCTCATATCTGCACTTCCCTTGTTCTCCAGTAATTTTATGGTAGGATTCTTGCATGCAATTTCTCTTTTATCTTAACAAAGCAAGTAGCTTGATCCTTCAATGAGATTTTAAAGTTTTCTTTGCAGTTGTTTTGGTCTCCTAGAACTGTGTGGTCAGCTGCTTTGCTTTTTTATGCAATATGTGACTAAATTCAATTTAAATCATCTTCATTTGAACAACTTTTTTGTTTTGGCTCCATGTAAAAGCACATTCAGTAAGTGATCTCATGGTGTTTTCAACAACATATTCATTTGACAAGTTAAGTGGAAGATCTAGCAGCATAATTTTCAGGAAGCATTGATGGATCACATGGAAACCAATGTCTTGTTCAAGACCAGAGCAACAAGGTTGATCCCTTGTTCAGTTCAGGGCCCGCTGTAAAGTACTTAAGTGGTCTTGTAAATGATGGGGGCTTATAAAGTAGTAAATGAATCTGCCTTTCTCTACAGGCTCCTTGCTATTAAACAGCAAAAATCTTACTAATGCTCTTACAAGCATCTAGTTTGATTCTCTGTTGAGATTCTATATGTCTGTGCAGTTGCTGTGGTCTCCTAATGCATTGGTAGAATTCTCTCCTGAGCACAGAAACCAAAAAAACAGCACAGTCTGTATTAACATTCTCTTAACTGAACCAATGACCAGCCTGCTTGTATTGACCATTACCAAGATCCCAGTTTCACACAGGGAGCTTTGACAACCTTGTTACTGAACAAAGTAACAACCAGCTACATCCTAGGTCCAATTCTCAGCTACTGCAATGTTTCAGAAAATCACAGATTTAAGAATGGCTGTTGAACCTGTCTTTGAGATAAACCATGTTTGGGCAGATTCTACAAGCATCAACTCTATGTTTGTGCCTTGCCAGACAGCACATCCTCTGTGGTGCAGTGGTAGAACACTTGGCTTCCATGCGGAAGACCTTAGGTTCGAATCCTGGTAGGGGCAGTGAACTTGGTTAAAATTACAAGACCAGAGCAACAAGGTTGATCCCTTGTTCAGTTCAGGGCCAGCTGTAAAGTACTTAAGTGGTCTTGTAAATGATGGGGGGCTTATAAAGTAGTAAATGAATCTGCCTTTCTCTATAGGCTCCTTGCTATTAAACAGCAAAAATCTTACTAATGCTCTTACAAGCATCTAGTTTGATTCTCTGTTGAGATTCTATATGTCTGTGCAGTTGCTGTGGTCTCCTAATACATTGGTAGAATTCTCTCCTGAGCACAGAAACCAAAAAAACAGCACAGTCTGTATTAACATTCTCTTAACTGAACCAATGACCAGCCTGCTTGTATTGACCATTACCAAGATGCCAGTTTCACACAGGGAGCTTTGACAACCTTGTTACTGAACAAAGTAACAACCAGCTACATCCTAGGTCCAATTCTCAGCTACTGCAATGTTTCAGTAAATCACAGATTTAAGAATGGCTGTTGAACCTGTCTTTGAGAGAAACCATGTTTGGGCAGATTCTACAAGCATCACCTCTATGTTTGTGCCTTGCCAGACAGCACATCCTCTGTGGTGCAGTGGTAGAACACTTGGCTTCCATGCGGAAGACCTTAGGTTCGAATCCTGGTAGGGGCAGTGGACTTGGTTAAAATTACATTGCTCATATCTGCACTTCCCTTGTTCTCCAGTAATTTTATGGTAAGTTTCTTGCATGCAATTTCTCTTTTATCTTAACAAAGCAAGTAGCTTGATCCTTCAATGAGATTTTAAAGTTTTCTTTGCAGTTGTTTTGGTCTCCTAGAACTGTGTGGTCAGCTGCTTTGCTTTTTTATGCAATATGTGACTAAATTCAATTTAAATCATCTTCATTTGAACAACTTTTTTGTTTTGGCTCCATGTAAAAGCACATTCAGTAAGTGATCTCATGGTGTTTTCAACAACATATTCATTTGACAAGTTAAGTGGAAGATCTAGCAGCATAATTTTCAGGAAGCATTGATGGATCACATGGAAACCAATGTCTTGTTCAAGACCAGAGCAACAAGGTTGATCCCTTGTTCAGTTCAGGGCCCGCTGTAAAGTACTTAAGTGGTCTTGTAAATGATGGGGGCTTATAAAGTAGTAAATGAATCTGCCTTTCTCTACAGGCTCCTTGCTATTAAACAGCAAAAATCTTACTAATGCTCTTACAAGCATCTAGTTTGATTCTCTGTTGAGATTCTATATGTCTGTGCAGTTGCTGTGGTCTCCTAATGCATTGGTAGAATTCTCTCCTGAGCACAGAAACCAAAAAAACAGCACAGTCTGTATTAACATTCTCTTAACTGAACCAATGACCAGCCTGCTTGTATTGACCATTACCAAGATCCCAGTTTCACACAGGGAGCTTTGACAACCTTGTTACTGAACAAAGTAACAACCAGCTACATCCTAGGTCCAATTCTCAGCTACTGCAATGTTTCAGAAAATCACAGATTTAAGAATGGCTGTTGAACCTGTCTTTGAGATAAACCATGTTTGGGCAGATTCTACAAGCATCAACTCTATGTTTGTGCCTTGCCAGACAGCACATCCTCTGTGGTGCAGTGGTAGAACACTTGGCTTCCATGCGGAAGACCTTAGGTTCGAATCCTGGTAGGGGCAGTGAACTTGGTTAAAATTACATTGCTCATATCTGCACTTCCCTTGTTCTCCAGTAATTTTACGGTAGGATTCTTGCATGCAACTTCTCTTTTATCTTAACAAAGCAAGTAGCTTGATCCTTCAATGAGATTTTAAAGTTTTCTTTGCAGTTGTTTTGGTCTCCTAGAACTGTGTGGTCAGCTGCTTTGCTTTTTTATGCAATATGTGACTAAATTCAATTTAAATCATCTTCATTTGAACAACTTTTTTGTTTTGGCTCCATGTAAAAGCACATTTAGTAAGTGATCTCATGGTGTTTTCAACAACATATTCGTTTGACAAGTTAAGTGGAAGATCTAGCAGCATAATTTTCAGGAAGCATTGATGGATCACATGGAACCCAATGTCTTGTTCAAGACCAGAGCAACAAGGTTGATCCCTTGTTCAGTTCAGGGCCAGCTGTAAAGTACTTAAGTGGTCTTGTAAATGATGGGGGGCTTATAAAGTAGTAAATGAATCTGCCTTTCTCTATAGGCTCCTTGCTATTAAACAGCAAAAATCTTACTAATGCTCTTACAAGCATCTAGTTTGATTCTCTGTTGAGATTCTATATGTCTGTGCAGTTGCTGTGGTCTCCTAATGCATTGGTAGAATTCTCTCCTGAGCACAGAAACCAAAAAAACAGCACAGTCTGTATTAACATTCTCTTAACTGAACCAATGACCAGCCTGCTTGTATTGACCATTACCAAGATGCCAGTTTCACACAGGGAGCTTTGACAACCTTGTTACTGAACAAAGTAACAACCAGCTACATCCTAGGTCCAATTCTCAGCTACTGCAATGTTTCAGAAAATCACAGATTTAAGAATGGCTGTTGAACCTGTCTTTGAGATAAACCATGTTTGGGCAGATTCTACAAGCATCAACTCTATGTTTGTGCCTTGCCAGACAGCACCTCCTCTGTGGTGCAGTGGTAGAACACTTGGCTTCCATGTGGAAGACCTTAGGTTCGAATCCTGGTAGGGGCAGTGGACTTGGTTAAAATTACATTGCTCATATCTGCACTTCCCTTGTTCTCCAGTAATTTTATGGTAGGATTCTTGCATGCAATTTCTCTTTTATCTTAACAAAGCAAGTAGCTTGATCCTTCAATGAGATTTTAAAGTTTTCTTTGCAGTTGTTTTGGTCTCCTAGAACTGTGTGGTCAGCTGCTTTGCTTTTTTATGCAATATGTGACTAAATTCAATTTAAATCATCTTCATTTGAACAACTTTTTTGTTTTGGCTCCATGTAAAAGCACATTCAGTAAGTGATCTCATGGTGTTTTCAACAACATATTCATTTGACAAGTTAAGTGGAAGATCTAGCAGCATAATTTTCAGGAAGCATTGATGGATCACATGGAAACCAATGTCTTGTTCAAGACCAGAGCAACAAGGTTGATCCCTTGTTCAGTTCAGGGCCCGCTGTAAAGTACTTAAGTGGTCTTGTAAATGATGGGGGCTTATAAAGTAGTAAATGAATCTGCCTTTCTCTACAGGCTCCTTGCTATTAAACAGCAAAAATCTTACTAATGCTCTTACAAGCATCTAGTTTGATTCTCTGTTGAGATTCTATATGTCTGTGCAGTTGCTGTGGTCTCCTAATGCATTGGTAGAATTCTCTCCTGAGCACAGAAACCAAAAAAACAGCACAGTCTGTATTAACATTCTCTTAACTGAACCAATGACCAGCCTGCTTGTATTGACCATTACCAAGATCCCAGTTTCACACAGGGAGCTTTGACAACCTTGTTACTGAACAAAGTAACAACCAGCTACATCCTAGGTCCAATTCTCAGCTACTGCAATGTTTCAGAAAATCACAGATTTAAGAATGGCTGTTGAACCTGTCTTTGAGATAAACCATGTTTGGGCAGATTCTACAAGCATCAACTCTATGTTTGTGCCTTGCCAGACAGCACATCCTCTGTGGTGCAGTGGTAGAACACTTGGCTTCCATGCGGAAGACCTTAGGTTCGAATCCTGGTAGGGGCAGTGAACTTGGTTAAAATTACATTGCTCATATCTGCACTTCCCTTGTTCTCCAGTAATTTTACGGTAGGATTCTTGCATGCAACTTCTCTTTTATCTTAACAAAGCAAGTAGCTTGATCCTTCAATGAGATTTTAAAGTTTTCTTTGCAGTTGTTTTGGTCTCCTAGAACTGTGTGGTCAGCTGCTTTGCTTTTTTATGCAATATGTGACTAAATTCAATTTAAATCATCTTCATTTGAACAACTTTTTTGTTTTGGCTCCATGTAAAAGCACATTTAGTAAGTGATCTCATGGTGTTTTCAACAACATATTCGTTTGACAAGTTAAGTGGAAGATCTAGCAGCATAATTTTCAGGAAGCATTGATGGATCACATGGAACCCAATGTCTTGTTCAAGACCAGAGCAACAAGGTTGATCCCTTGTTCAGTTCAGGGCCAGCTGTAAAGTACTTAAGTGGTCTTGTAAATGATGGGGGGCTTATAAAGTAGTAAATGAATCTGCCTTTCTCTATAGGCTCCTTGCTATTAAACAGCAAAAATCTTACTAATGCTCTTACAAGCATCTAGTTTGATTCTCTGTTGAGATTCTATATGTCTGTGCAGTTGCTGTGGTCTCCTAATGCATTGGTAGAATTCTCTCCTGAGCACAGAAACCAAAAAAACAGCACAGTCTGTATTAACATTCTCTTAACTGAACCAATGACCAGCCTGCTTGTATTGACCATTACCAAGATGCCAGTTTCACACAGGGAGCTTTGACAACCTTGTTACTGAACAAAGTAACAACCAGCTACATCCTAGGTCCAATTCTCAGCTACTGCAATGTTTCAGTAAATCACAGATTTAAGAATGGCTGTTGAACCTGTCTTTGAGAGAAACCATGTTTGGGCAGATTCTACAAGCATCACCTCTATGTTTGTGCCTTGCCAGACAGCACATCCTCTGTGGTGCAGTGGTAGAACACTTGGCTTCCATGCGGAAGACCTTAGGTTCGAATCCTGGTAGGGGCAGTGGACTTGGTTAAAATTACATTGCTCATATCTGCACTTCCCTTGTTCTCCAGTAATTTTATGGTAAGTTTCTTGCATGCAATTTCTCTTTTATCTTAACAAAGCAAGTAGCTTGATCCTTCAATGAGATTTTAAAGTTTTCTTTGCAGTTGTTTTGGTCTCCTAGAACTGTGTGGTCAGCTGCTTTGCTTTTTTATGCAATATGTGACTAAATTCAATTTAAATCATCTTCATTTGAACAACTTTTTTGTTTTGGCTCCATGTAAAAGCACATTTAGTAAGTGATCTCATGGTGTTTTCAACAACATATTCGTTTGACAAGTTAAGTGGAAGATCTAGCAGCATAATTTTCAGGAAGCATTGATGGATCACATGGAACCCAATGTCTTGTTCAAGACCAGAGCAACAAGGTTGATCCCTTGTTCAGTTCAGGGCCAGCTGTAAAGTACTTAAGTGGTCTTGTAAATGATGGGGGGCTTATAAAGTAGTAAATGAATCTGCCTTTCTCTATAGGCTCCTTGCTATTAAACAGCAAAAATCTTACTAATGCTCTTACAAGCATCTAGTTTGATTCTCTGTTGAGATTCTATATGTCTGTGCAGTTGCTGTGGTCTCCTAATGCATTGGTAGAATTCTCTCCTGAGCACAGAAACCAAAAAAACAGCACAGTCTGTATTAACATTCTCTTAACTGAACCAATGACCAGCCTGCTTGTATTGACCATTACCAAGATGCCAGTTTCACACAGGGAGCTTTGACAACCTTGTTACTGAACAAAGTAACAACCAGCTACATCCTAGGTCCAATTCTCAGCTACTGCAATGTTTCAGAAAATCACAGATTTAAGAATGGCTGTTGAACCTGTCTTTGAGATAAACCATGTTTGGGCAGATTCTACAAGCATCAACTCTATGTTTGTGCCTTGCCAGACAGCACCTCCTCTGTGGTGCAGTGGTAGAACACTTGGCTTCCATGTGGAAGACCTTAGGTTCGAATCCTGGTAGGGGCAGTGGACTTGGTTAAAATTACATTGCTCATATCTGCACTTCCCTTGTTCTCCAGTAATTTTATGGTAGGATTCTTGCATGCAATTTCTCTTTTATCTTAACAAAGCAAGTAGCTTGATCCTTCAATGAGATTTTAAAGTTTTCTTTGCAGTTGTTTTGGTCTCCTAGAACTGTGTGGTCAGCTGCTTTGCTTTTTTATGCAATATGTGACTAAATTCAATTTAAATCATCTTCATTTGAACAACTTTTTTGTTTTGGCTCCATGTAAAAGCACATTCAGTAAGTGATCTCATGGTGTTTTCAACAACATATTCATTTGACAAGTTAAGTGGAAGATCTAGCAGCATAATTTTCAGGAAGCATTGATGGATCACATGGAAACCAATGTCTTGTTCAAGACCAGAGCAACAAGGTTGATCCCTTGTTCAGTTCAGGGCCCGCTGTAAAGTACTTAAGTGGTCTTGTAAATGATGGGGGCTTATAAAGTAGTAAATGAATCTGCCTTTCTCTACAGGCTCCTTGCTATTAAACAGCAAAAATCTTACTAATGCTCTTACAAGCATCTAGTTTGATTCTCTGTTGAGATTCTATATGTCTGTGCAGTTGCTGTGGTCTCCTAATGCATTGGTAGAATTCTCTCCTGAGCACAGAAACCAAAAAAACAGCACAGTCTGTATTAACATTCTCTTAACTGAACCAATGACCAGCCTGCTTGTATTGACCATTACCAAGATCCCAGTTTCACACAGGGAGCTTTGACAACCTTGTTACTGAACAAAGTAACAACCAGCTACATCCTAGGTCCAATTCTCAGCTACTGCAATGTTTCAGAAAATCACAGATTTAAGAATGGCTGTTGAACCTGTCTTTGAGATAAACCATGTTTGGGCAGATTCTACAAGCATCAACTCTATGTTTGTGCCTTGCCAGACAGCACATCCTCTGTGGTGCAGTGGTAGAACACTTGGCTTCCATGCGGAAGACCTTAGGTTCGAATCCTGGTAGGGGCAGTGAACTTGGTTAAAATTACATTGCTCATATCTGCACTTCCCTTGTTCTCCAGTAATTTTACGGTAGGATTCTTGCATGCAACTTCTCTTTTATCTTAACAAAGCAAGTAGCTTGATCCTTCAATGAGATTTTAAAGTTTTCTTTGCAGTTGTTTTGGTCTCCTAGAACTGTGTGGTCAGCTGCTTTGCTTTTTTATGCAATATGTGACTAAATTCAATTTAAATCATCTTCATTTGAACAACTTTTTTGTTTTGGCTCCATGTAAAAGCACATTTAGTAAGTGATCTCATGGTGTTTTCAACAACATATTCGTTTGACAAGTTAAGTGGAAGATCTAGCAGCATAATTTTCAGGAAGCATTGATGGATCACATGGAACCCAATGTCTTGTTCAAGACCAGAGCAACAAGGTTGATCCCTTGTTCAGTTCAGGGCCAGCTGTAAAGTACTTAAGTGGTCTTGTAAATGATGGGGGGCTTATAAAGTAGTAAATGAATCTGCCTTTCTCTATAGGCTCCTTGCTATTAAACAGCAAAAATCTTACTAATGCTCTTACAAGCATCTAGTTTGATTCTCTGTTGAGATTCTATATGTCTGTGCAGTTGCTGTGGTCTCCTAATGCATTGGTAGAATTCTCTCCTGAGCACAGAAACCAAAAAAACAGCACAGTCTGTATTAACATTCTCTTAACTGAACCAATGACCAGCCTGCTTGTATTGACCATTACCAAGATGCCAGTTTCACACAGGGAGCTTTGACAACCTTGTTACTGAACAAAGTAACAACCAGCTACATCCTAGGTCCAATTCTCAGCTACTGCAATGTTTCAGTAAATCACAGATTTAAGAATGGCTGTTGAACCTGTCTTTGAGAGAAACCATGTTTGGGCAGATTCTACAAGCATCACCTCTATGTTTGTGCCTTGCCAGACAGCACATCCTCTGTGGTGCAGTGGTAGAACACTTGGCTTCCATGCGGAAGACCTTAGGTTCGAATCCTGGTAGGGGCAGTGGACTTGGTTAAAATTACATTGCTCATATCTGCACTTCCCTTGTTCTCCAGTAATTTTATGGTAAGTTTCTTGCATGCAATTTCTCTTTTATCTTAACAAAGCAAGTAGCTTGATCCTTCAATTAGATTTTAAAGTTTTCTTTGCAGTTGTTTTGGTCTCCTAGAACTGTGTGGTCAGCTGCTTTGCTTTTTTATGCAATATGTGACTAAATTCAATTTAAATCATCTTCATTTGAACAACTTTTTTGTTTTGGCTCCATGTAAAAGCACATTTAGTAAGTGATCTCATGGTGTTTTCAACAACATATTCGTTTGACAAGTTAAGTGGAAGATCTAGCAGCATAATTTTCAGGAAGCATTGATGGATCACATGGAACCCAATGTCTTGTTCAAGACCAGAGCAACAAGGTTGATCCCTTGTTCAGTTCAGGGCCAGCTGTAAAGTACTTAAGTGGTCTTGTAAATGATGGGGGGCTTATAAAGTAGTAAATGAATCTGCCTTTCTCTATAGGCTCCTTGCTATTAAACAGCAAAAATCTTACTAATGCTCTTACAAGCATCTAGTTTGATTCTCTGTTGAGATTCTATATGTCTGTGCAGTTGCTGTGGTCTCCTAATGCATTGGTAGAATTCTCTCCTGAGCACAGAAACCAAAAAAACAGCACAGTCTGTATTAACATTCTCTTAACTGAACCAATGACCAGCCTGCTTGTATTGACCATTACCAAGATCCCAGTTTCACACAGGGAGCTTTGACAACCTTGTTACTGAACAAAGTAACAACCAGCTACATCCTAGGTCCAATTCTCAGCTACTGCAATGTTTCAGAAAATCACAGATTTAAGAATGGCTGTTGAACCTGTCTTTGAGATAAACCATGTTTGGGCAGATTCTACAAGCATCAACTCTATGTTTGTGCCTTGCCAGACAGCACATCCTCTGTGGTGCCGTGGTAGAACACTTGGCTTCCATGCAGAAGACCTTAGGTTCGAATCCTGGTAGGGGCAGTGAACTTGGTTAAAATTACATTGCTCATATCTGCACTTCCCTTGTTCTCCAGGAATTTTACGGTAGGATTCTTGCATGCAACTTCTCTTTTATCTTAACAAAGCAAGTAGCTTGATCCTTCAATGAGATTTTAAAGTTTTCTTTGCAGTTGTTTTGGTCTCCTAGAACTGTGTGGTCAGCTGCTTTGCTTTTTTATGCAATATGTGACTAAATTCAATTTAAATCATCTTCATTTGAACAACTTTTTTGTTTTGGCTCCATGTAAAAGCACATTTAGTAAGTGATCTCATGGTGTTTTCAACAACATATTCGTTTGACAAGTTAAGTGGAAGATCTAGCAGCATAATTTTCAGGAAGCATTGATGGATCACATGGAACCCAATGTCTTGTTCAAGACCAGAGCAACAAGGTTGATCCCTTGTTCAGTTCAGGGCCAGCTGTAAAGTACTTAAGTGGTCTTGTAAATGATGGGGGGCTTATAAAGTAGTAAATGAATCTGCCTTTCTCTATAGGCTCCTTGCTATTAAACAGCAAAAATCTTACTAATGCTCTTACAAGCATCTAGTTTGATTCTCTGTTGAGATTCTATATGTCTGTGCAGTTGCTGTGGTCTCCTAATGCATTGGTAGAATTCTCTCCTGAGCACAGAAACCAAAAAAACAGCACAGTCTGTATTAACATTCTCTTAACTGAACCAATGACCAGCCTGCTTGTATTGACCATTACCAAGATGCCAGTTTCACACAGGGAGCTTTGACAACCTTGTTACTGAACAAAGTAACAACCAGCTACATCCTAGGTCCAATTCTCAGCTACTGCAATGTTTCAGTAAATCACAGATTTAAGAATGGCTGTTGAACCTGTCTTTGAGAGAAACCATGTTTGGGCAGATTCTACAAGCATCACCTCTATGTTTGTGCCTTGCCAGACAGCACATCCTCTGTGGTGCAGTGGTAGAACACTTGGCTTCCATGCGGAAGACCTTAGGTTCGAATCCTGGTAGGGGCAGTGGACTTGGTTAAAATTACATTGCTCATATCTGCACTTCCCTTGTTCTCCAGTAATTTTATGGTAAGTTTCTTGCATGCAATTTCTCTTTTATCTTAACAAAGCAAGTAGCTTGATCCTTCAATGAGATTTTAAAGTTTTCTTTGCAGTTGTTTTGGTCTCCTAGAACTGTGTGGTCAGCTGCTTTGCTTTTTTATGCAATATGTGACTAAATTCAATTTAAATCATCTTCATTTGAACAACTTTTTTGTTTTGGCTCCATGTAAAAGCACATTCAGTAAGTGATCTCATGGTGTTTTCAACAACATATTCATTTGACAAGTTAAGTGGAAGATCTAGCAGCATAATTTTCAGGAAGCATTGATGGATCACATGGAAACCAATGTCTTGTTCAAGACCAGAGCAACAAGGTTGATCCCTTGTTCAGTTCAGGG
Organism: Misgurnus anguillicaudatus; assembly: GCF_027580225.2. Taxonomy (NCBI): domain Eukaryota; kingdom Metazoa; phylum Chordata; class Actinopteri; order Cypriniformes; family Cobitidae; genus Misgurnus; species Misgurnus anguillicaudatus. The sequence goes on from NC_073348.2 coordinate 12,971,066, forward strand.
CCCGCTGTAAAGTACTTAAGTGGTCTTGTAAATGATGGGGGCTTATAAAGTAGTAAATGAATCTGCCTTTCTCTACAGACTCCTTGCTATTAAACAGCAAAAATCTTACTAATGCTCTTACAAGCATCTAGTTTGATTCTCTGTTGAGATTCTATATGTCTGTGCAGTTGCTGTGGTCTCCTAATGCATTGGTAGAATTCTCTCCTGAGCACAGAAACCAAAAAAACAGCACAGTCTGTATTAACATTCTCTTAACTGAACCAATGACCAGCCTGCTTGTATTGACCATTACCAAGATCCCAGTTTCACACAGGGAGCTTTGACAACCTTGTTACTGAACAAAGTAACAACCAGCTACATCCTAGGTCCAATTCTCAGCTACTGCAATGTTTCAGAAAATCACAGATTTAAGAATGGCTGTTGAACCTGTCTTTGAGATAAACCATGTTTGGGCAGATTCTACAAGCATCAACTCTATGTTTGTGCCTTGCCAGACAGCACATCCTCTGTGGTGCAGTGGTAGAACACTTGGCTTCCATGCGGAAGACCTTAGGTTCGAATCCTGGTAGGGGCAGTGAACTTGGTTAAAATTACATTGCTCATATCTGCACTTCCCTTGTTCTCCAGTAATTTTACGGTAGGATTCTTGCATGCAACTTCTCTTTTATCTTAACAAAGCAAGTAGCTTGATCCTTCAATGAGATTTTAAAGTTTTCTTTGCAGTTGTTTTGGTCTCCTAGAACTGTGTGGTCAGCTGCTTTGCTTTTTTATGCAATATGTGACTAAATTCAATTTAAATCATCTTCATTTGAACAACTTTTTTGTTTTGGCTCCATGTAAAAGCACATTTAGTAAGTGATCTCATGGTGTTTTCAACAACATATTCGTTTGACAAGTTAAGTGGAAGATCTAGCAGCATAATTTTCAGGAAGCATTGATGGATCACATGGAACCCAATGTCTTGTTCAAGACCAGAGCAACAAGGTTGATCCCTTGTTCAGTTCAGGGCCAGCTGTAAAGTACTTAAGTGGTCTTGTAAATGATGGGGGGCTTATAAAGTAGTAAATGAATCTGCCTTTCTCTATAGGCTCCTTGCTATTAAACAGCAAAAATCTTACTAATGCTCTTACAAGCATCTAGTTTGATTCTCTGTTGAGATTCTATATGTCTGTGCAGTTGCTGTGGTCTCCTAATGCATTGGTAGAATTCTCTCCTGAGCACAGAAACCAAAAAAACAGCACAGTCTGTATTAACATTCTCTTAACTGAACCAATGACCAGCCTGCTTGTATTGACCATTACCAAGATGCCAGTTTCACACAGGGAGCTTTGACAACCTTGTTACTGAACAAAGTAACAACCAGCTACATCCTAGGTCCAATTCTCAGCTACTGCAATGTTTCAGTAAATCACAGATTTAAGAATGGCTGTTGAACCTGTCTTTGAGAGAAACCATGTTTGGGCAGATTCTACAAGCATCACCTCTATGTTTGTGCCTTGCCAGACAGCACATCCTCTGTGGTGCAGTGGTAGAACACTTGGCTTCCGTGCGGAAGACCTTAGGTTCGAATCCTGGTAGGGGCAGTGGACTTGGTTAAAATTACATTGCTCATATCTGCACTTCCCTTGTTCTCCAGTAATTTTATGGTAAGTTTCTTGCATGCAATTTCTCTTTTATCTTAACAAAGCAAGTAGCTTGATCCTTCAATTAGATTTTAAAGTTTTCTTTGCAGTTGTTTTGGTCTCCTAGAACTGTGTGGTCAGCTGCTTTGCTTTTTTATGCAATATGTGACTAAATTCAATTTAAATCATCTTCATTTGAACAACTTTTTTGTTTTGGCTCCATGTAAAAGCACATTTAGTAAGTGATCTCATGGTGTTTTCAACAACATATTCGTTTGACAAGTTAAGTGGAAGATCTAGCAGCATAATTTTCAGGAAGCATTGATGGATCACATGGAACCCAATGTCTTGTTCAAGACCAGAGCAACAAGGTTGATCCCTTGTTCAGTTCAGGGCCAGCTGTAAAGTACTTAAGTGGTCTTGTAAATGATGGGGGGCTTATAAAGTAGTAAATGAATCTGCCTTTCTCTATAGGCTCCTTGCTATTAAACAGCAAAAATCTTACTAATGCTCTTACAAGCATCTAGTTTGATTCTCTGTTGAGATTCTATATGTCTGTGCAGTTGCTGTGGTCTCCTAATGCATTGGTAGAATTCTCTCCTGAGCACAGAAACCAAAAAAACAGCACAGTCTGTATTAACATTCTCTTAACTGAACCAATGACCAGCCTGCTTGTATTGACCATTACCAAGATGCCAGTTTCACACAGGGAGCTTTGACAACCTTGTTACTGAACAAAGTAACAACCAGCTACATCCTAGGTCCAATTCTCAGCTACTGCAATGTTTCAGAAAATCACAGATTTAAGAATGGCTGTTGAACCTGTCTTTGAGATAAACCATGTTTGGGCAGATTCTACAAGCATCAACTCTATGTTTGTGCCTTGCCAGACAGCACCTCCTCTGTGGTGCAGTGGTAGAACACTTGGCTTCCATGTGGAAGACCTTAGGTTCGAATCCTGGTAGGGGCAGTGGACTTGGTTAAAATTACATTGCTCATATCTGCACTTCCCTTGTTCTCCAGGAATTTTACGGTAGGATTCTTGCATGCAACTTCTCTTTTATCTTAACAAAGCAAGTAGCTTGATCCTTCAATGAGATTTTAAAGTTTTCTTTGCAGTTGTTTTGGTCTCCTAGAACTGTGTGGTCAGCTGCTTTGCTTTTTTATGCAATATGTGACTAAATTCAATTTAAATCATCTTCATTTGAACAACTTTTTTGTTTTGGCTCCATGTAAAAGCACATTTAGTAAGTGATCTCATGGTGTTTTCAACAACATATTCGTTTGACAAGTTAAGTGGAAGATCTAGCAGCATAATTTTCAGGAAGCATTGATGGATCACATGGAACCCAATGTCTTGTTCAAGACCAGAGCAACAAGGTTGATCCCTTGTTCAGTTCAGGGCCAGCTGTAAAGTACTTAAGTGGTCTTGTAAATGATGGGGGGCTTATAAAGTAGTAAATGAATCTGCCTTTCTCTATAGGCTCCTTGCTATTAAACAGCAAAAATCTTACTAATGCTCTTACAAGCATCTAGTTTGATTCTCTGTTGAGATTCTATATGTCTGTGCAGTTGCTGTGGTCTCCTAATGCATTGGTAGAATTCTCTCCTGAGCACAGAAACCAAAAAAACAGCACAGTCTGTATTAACATTCTCTTAACTGAACCAATGACCAGCCTGCTTGTATTGACCATTACCAAGATCCCAGTTTCACACAGGGAGCTTTGACAACCTTGTTACTGAACAAAGTAACAACCAGCTACATCCTAGGTCCAATTCTCAGCTACTGCAATGTTTCAGAAAATCACAGATTTAAGAATGGCTGTTGAACCTGTCTTTGAGATAAACCATGTTTGGGCAGATTCTACAAGCATCAACTCTATGTTTGTGCCTTGCCAGACAGCACATCCTCTGTGGTGCCGTGGTAGAACACTTGGCTTCCATGCAGAAGACCTTAGGTTCGAATCCTGGTAGGGGCAGTGAACTTGGTTAAAATTACATTGCTCATATCTGCACTTCCCTTGTTCTCCAGGAATTTTACGGTAGGATTCTTGCATGCAACTTCTCTTTTATCTTAACAAAGCAAGTAGCTTGATCCTTCAATGAGATTTTAAAGTTTTCTTTGCAGTTGTTTTGGTCTCCTAGAACTGTGTGGTCAGCTGCTTTGCTTTTTTATGCAATATGTGACTAAATTCAATTTAAATCATCTTCATTTGAACAACTTTTTTGTTTTGGCTCCATGTAAAAGCACATTTAGTAAGTGATCTCATGGTGTTTTCAACAACATATTCGTTTGACAAGTTAAGTGGAAGATCTAGCAGCATAATTTTCAGGAAGCATTGATGGATCACATGGAACCCAATGTCTTGTTCAAGACCAGAGCAACAAGGTTGATCCCTTGTTCAGTTCAGGGCCAGCTGTAAAGTACTTAAGTGGTCTTGTAAATGATGGGGGGCTTATAAAGTAGTAAATGAATCTGCCTTTCTCTATAGGCTCCTTGCTATTAAACAGCAAAAATCTTACTAATGCTCTTACAAGCATCTAGTTTGATTCTCTGTTGAGATTCTATATGTCTGTGCAGTTGCTGTGGTCTCCTAATGCATTGGTAGAATTCTCTCCTGAGCACAGAAACCAAAAAAACAGCACAGTCTGTATTAACATTCTCTTAACTGAACCAATGACCAGCCTGCTTGTATTGACCATTACCAAGATGCCAGTTTCACACAGGGAGCTTTGACAACCTTGTTACTGAACAAAGTAACAACCAGCTACATCCTAGGTCCAATTCTCAGCTACTGCAATGTTTCAGTAAATCACAGATTTAAGAATGGCTGTTGAACCTGTCTTTGAGAGAAACCATGTTTGGGCAGATTCTACAAGCATCACCTCTATGTTTGTGCCTTGCCAGACAGCACATCCTCTGTGGTGCAGTGGTAGAACACTTGGCTTCCATGCGGAAGACCTTAGGTTCGAATCCTGGTAGGGGCAGTGGACTTGGTTAAAATTACATTGCTCATATCTGCACTTCCCTTGTTCTCCAGTAATTTTATGGTAAGTTTCTTGCATGCAATTTCTCTTTTATCTTAACAAAGCAAGTAGCTTGATCCTTCAATGAGATTTTAAAGTTTTCTTTGCAGTTGTTTTGGTCTCCTAGAACTGTGTGGTCAGCTGCTTTGCTTTTTTATGCAATATGTGACTAAATTCAATTTAAATCATCTTCATTTGAACAACTTTTTTGTTTTGGCTCCATGTAAAAGCACATTCAGTAAGTGATCTCATGGTGTTTTCAACAACATATTCATTTGACAAGTTAAGTGGAAGATCTAGCAGCATAATTTTCAGGAAGCATTGATGGATCACATGGAAACCAATGTCTTGTTCAAGACCAGATTAACAAGGTTGATCCCTTGTTCAGTTCAGGGCCCGCTGTAAAGTACTTAAGTGGTCTTGTAAATGATGGGGGCTTATAAAGTAGTAAATGAATCTGCCTTTCTCTACAGGCTCCTTGCTATTAAACAGCAAAAATCTTACTAATGCTCTTACAAGCATCTAGTTTGATTCTCTGTTGAGATTCTATATGTCTGTGCAGTTGCTGTGGTCTCCTAATGCATTGGTAGAATTCTCTCCTGAGCACAGAAACCAAAAAAACAGCACAGTCTGTATTAACATTCTCTTAACTGAACCAATGACCAGCCTGCTTGTATTGACCATTACCAAGATCCCAGTTTCACACAGGGAGCTTTGACAACCTTGTTACTGAACAAAGTAACAACCAGCTACATCCTAGGTCCAATTCTCAGCTACTGCAATGTTTCAGAAAATCACAGATTTAAGAATGGCTGTTGAACCTGTCTTTGAGATAAACCATGTTTGGGCAGATTCTACAAGCATCAACTCTATGTTTGTGCCTTGCCAGACAGCACATCCTCTGTGGTGCAGTGGTAGAACACTTGGCTTCCATGCGGAAGACCTTAGGTTCGAATCCTGGTAGGGGCAGTGAACTTGGTTAAAATTACATTGCTCATATCTGCACTTCCCTTGTTCTCCAGTAATTTTACGGTAGGATTCTTGCATGCAACTTCTCTTTTATCTTAACAAAGCAAGTAGCTTGATCCTTCAATGAGATTTTAAAGTTTTCTTTGCAGTTGTTTTGGTCTCCTAGAACTGTGTGGTCAGCTGCTTTGCTTTTTTATGCAATATGTGACTAAATTCAATTTAAATCATCTTCATTTGAACAACTTTTTTGTTTTGGCTCCATGTAAAAGCACATTTAGTAAGTGATCTCATGGTGTTTTCAACAACATATTCGTTTGACAAGTTAAGTGGAAGATCTAGCAGCATAATTTTCAGGAAGCATTGATGGATCACATGGAACCCAATGTCTTGTTCAAGACCAGAGCAACAAGGTTGATCCCTTGTTCAGTTCAGGGCCAGCTGTAAAGTACTTAAGTGGTCTTGTAAATGATGGGGGGCTTATAAAGTAGTAAATGAATCTGCCTTTCTCTATAGGCTCCTTGCTATTAAACAGCAAAAATCTTACTAATGCTCTTACAAGCATCTAGTTTGATTCTCTGTTGAGATTCTATATGTCTGTGCAGTTGCTGTGGTCTCCTAATGCATTGGTAGAATTCTCTCCTGAGCACAGAAACCAAAAAAACAGCACAGTCTGTATTAACATTCTCTTAACTGAACCAATGACCAGCCTGCTTGTATTGACCATTACCAAGATGCCAGTTTCACACAGGGAGCTTTGACAACCTTGTTACTGAACAAAGTAACAACCAGCTACATCCTAGGTCCAATTCTCAGCTACTGCAATGTTTCAGAAAATCACAGATTTAAGAATGGCTGTTGAACCTGTCTTTGAGATAAACCATGTTTGGGCAGATTCTACAAGCATCAACTCTATGTTTGTGCCTTGCCAGACAGCACCTCCTCTGTGGTGCAGTGGTAGAACACTTGGCTTCCATGTGGAAGACCTTAGGTTCGAATCCTGGTAGGGGCAGTGGACTTGGTTAAAATTACATTGCTCATATCTGCACTTCCCTTGTTCTCCAGTAATTTTATGGTAGGATTCTTGCATGCAATTTCTCTTTTATCTTAACAAAGCAAGTAGCTTGATCCTTCAATGAGATTTTAAAGTTTTCTTTGCAGTTGTTTTGGTCTCCTAGAACTGTGTGGTCAGCTGCTTTGCTTTTTTATGCAATATGTGACTAAATTCAATTTAAATCATCTTCATTTGAACAACTTTTTTGTTTTGGCTCCATGTAAAAGCACATTCAGTAAGTGATCTCATGGTGTTTTCAACAACATATTCATTTGACAAGTTAAGTGGAAGATCTAGCAGCATAATTTTCAGGAAGCATTGATGGATCACATGGAAACCAATGTCTTGTTCAAGACCAGAGCAACAAGGTTGATCCCTTGTTCAGTTCAGGGCCCGCTGTAAAGTACTTAAGTGGTCTTGTAAATGATGGGGGCTTATAAAGTAGTAAATGAATCTGCCTTTCTCTACAGGCTCCTTGCTATTAAACAGCAAAAATCTTACTAATGCTCTTACAAGCATCTAGTTTGATTCTCTGTTGAGATTCTATATGTCTGTGCAGTTGCTGTGGTCTCCTAATGCATTGGTAGAATTCTCTCCTGAGCACAGAAACCAAAAAAACAGCACAGTCTGTATTAACATTCTCTTAACTGAACCAATGACCAGCCTGCTTGTATTGACCATTACCAAGATCCCAGTTTCACACAGGGAGCTTTGACAACCTTGTTACTGAACAAAGTAACAACCAGCTACATCCTAGGTCCAATTCTCAGCTACTGCAATGTTTCAGAAAATCACAGATTTAAGAATGGCTGTTGAACCTGTCTTTGAGATAAACCATGTTTGGGCAGATTCTACAAGCATCAACTCTATGTTTGTGCCTTGCCAGACAGCACATCCTCTGTGGTGCAGTGGTAGAACACTTGGCTTCCATGCGGAAGACCTTAGGTTCGAATCCTGGTAGGGGCAGTGAACTTGGTTAAAATTACATTGCTCATATCTGCACTTCCCTTGTTCTCCAGTAATTTTACGGTAGGATTCTTGCATGCAACTTCTCTTTTATCTTAACAAAGCAAGTAGCTTGATCCTTCAATGAGATTTTAAAGTTTTCTTTGCAGTTGTTTTGGTCTCCTAGAACTGTGTGGTCAGCTGCTTTGCTTTTTTATGCAATATGTGACTAAATTCAATTTAAATCATCTTCATTTGAACAACTTTTTTGTTTTGGCTCCATGTAAAAGCACATTTAGTAAGTGATCTCATGGTGTTTTCAACAACATATTCGTTTGACAAGTTAAGTGGAAGATCTAGCAGCATAATTTTCAGGAAGCATTGATGGATCACATGGAACCCAATGTCTTGTTCAAGACCAGAGCAACAAGGTTGATCCCTTGTTCAGTTCAGGGCCAGCTGTAAAGTACTTAAGTGGTCTTGTAAATGATGGGGGGCTTATAAAGTAGTAAATGAATCTGCCTTTCTCTATAGGCTCCTTGCTATTAAACAGCAAAAATCTTACTAATGCTCTTACAAGCATCTAGTTTGATTCTCTGTTGAGATTCTATATGTCTGTGCAGTTGCTGTGGTCTCCTAATGCATTGGTAGAATTCTCTCCTGAGCACAGAAACCAAAAAAACAGCACAGTCTGTATTAACATTCTCTTAACTGAACCAATGACCAGCCTGCTTGTATTGACCATTACCAAGATGCCAGTTTCACACAGGGAGCTTTGACAACCTTGTTACTGAACAAAGTAACAACCAGCTACATCCTAGGTCCAATTCTCAGCTACTGCAATGTTTCAGTAAATCACAGATTTAAGAATGGCTGTTGAACCTGTCTTTGAGAGAAACCATGTTTGGGCAGATTCTACAAGCATCACCTCTATGTTTGTGCCTTGCCAGACAGCACATCCTCTGTGGTGCAGTGGTAGAACACTTGGCTTCCATGCGGAAGACCTTAGGTTCGAATCCTGGTAGGGGCAGTGGACTTGGTTAAAATTACATTGCTCATATCTGCACTTCCCTTGTTCTCCAGTAATTTTATGGTAAGTTTCTTGCATGCAATTTCTCTTTTATCTTAACAAAGCAAGTAGCTTGATCCTTCAATGAGATTTTAAAGTTTTCTTTGCAGTTGTTTTGGTCTCCTAGAACTGTGTGGTCAGCTGCTTTGCTTTTTTATGCAATATGTGACTAAATTCAATTTAAATCATCTTCATTTGAACAACTTTTTTGTTTTGGCTCCATGTAAAAGCACATTCAGTAAGTGATCTCATGGTGTTTTCAACAACATATTCATTTGACAAGTTAAGTGGAAGATCTAGCAGCATAATTTTCAGGAAGCATTGATGGATCACATGGAAACCAATGTCTTGTTCAAGACCAGAGCAACAAGGTTGATCCCTTGTTCAGTTCAGGGCCCGCTGTAAAGTACTTAAGTGGTCTTGTAAATGATGGGGGCTTATAAAGTAGTAAATGAATCTGCCTTTCTCTACAGGCTCCTTGCTATTAAACAGCAAAAATCTTACTAATGCTCTTACAAGCATCTAGTTTGATTCTCTGTTGAGATTCTATATGTCTGTGCAGTTGCTGTGGTCTCCTAATGCATTGGTAGAATTCTCTCCTGAGCACAGAAACCAAAAAACAGCACAGTCTGTATTAACATTCTCTTAACTGAACCAATGACCAGCCTGCTTGTATTGACCATTACCAAGATCCCAGTTTCACACAGGGAGCTTTGACAACCTTGTTACTGAACAAAGTAACAACCAGCTACATCCTAGGTCCAATTCTCAGCTACTGCAATGTTTCAGAAAATCACAGATTTAAGAATGGCTGTTGAACCTGTCTTTGAGATAAACCATGTTTGGGCAGATTCTACAAGCATCAACTCTATGTTTGTGCCTTGCCAGACAGCACATCCTCTGTGGTGCAGTGGTAGAACACTTGGCTTCCATGCGGAAGACCTTAGGTTCGAATCCTGGTAGGGGCAGTGAACTTGGTTAAAATTACATTGCTCATATCTGCACTTCCCTTGTTCTCCAGTAATTTTACGGTAGGATTCTTGCATGCAACTTCTCTTTTATCTTAACAAAGCAAGTAGCTTGATCCTTCAATGAGATTTTAAAGTTTTCTTTGCAGTTGTTTTGGTCTCCTAGAACTGTGTGGTCAGCTGCTTTGCTTTTTTATGCAATATGTGACTAAATTCAATTTAAATCATCTTCATTTGAACAACTTTTTTGTTTTGGCTCCATGTAAAAGCACATTTAGTAAGTGATCTCATGGTGTTTTCAACAACATATTCGTTTGACAAGTTAAGTGGAAGATCTAGCAGCATAATTTTCAGGAAGCATTGATGGATCACATGGAACCCAATGTCTTGTTCAAGACCAGAGCAACAAGGTTGATCCCTTGTTCAGTTCAGGGCCAGCTGTAAAGTACTTAAGTGGTCTTGTAAATGATGGGGGGCTTATAAAGTAGTAAATGAATCTGCCTTTCTCTATAGGCTCCTTGCTATTAAACAGCAAAAATCTTACTAATGCTCTTACAAGCATCTAGTTTGATTCTCTGTTGAGATTCTATATGTCTGTGCAGTTGCTGTGGTCTCCTAATGCATTGGTAGAATTCTCTCCTGAGCACAGAAACCAAAAAAACAGCACAGTCTGTATTAACATTCTCTTAACTGAACCAATGACCAGCCTGCTTGTATTGACCATTACCAAGATGCCAGTTTCACACAGGGAGCTTTGACAACCTTGTTACTGAACAAAGTAACAACCAGCTACATCCTAGGTCCAATTCTCAGCTACTGCAATGTTTCAGAAAATCACAGATTTAAGAATGGCTGTTGAACCTGTCTTTGAGATAAACCATGTTTGGGCAGATTCTACAAGCATCAACTCTATGTTTGTGCCTTGCCAGACAGCACCTCCTCTGTGGTGCAGTGGTAGAACACTTGGCTTCCATGTGGAAGACCTTAGGTTCGAATCCTGGTAGGGGCAGTGGACTTGGTTAAAATTACATTGCTCATATCTGCACTTCCCTTGTTCTCCAGTAATTTTATGGTAGGATTCTTGCATGCAATTTCTCTTTTATCTTAACAAAGCAAGTAGCTTGATCCTTCAATGAGATTTTAAAGTTTTCTTTGCAGTTGTTTTGGTCTCCTAGAACTGTGTGGTCAGCTGCTTTGCTTTTTTATGCAATATGTGACTAAATTCAATTTAAATCATCTTCATTTGAACAACTTTTTTGTTTTGGCTCCATGTAAAAGCACATTCAGTAAGTGATCTCATGGTGTTTTCAACAACATATTCATTTGACAAGTTAAGTGGAAGATCTAGCAGCATAATTTTCAGGAAGCATTGATGGATCACATGGAAACCAATGTCTTGTTCAAGACCAGAGCAACAAGGTTGATCCCTTGTTCAGTTCAGGGCCCGCTGTAAAGTACTTAAGTGGTCTTGTAAATGATGGGGGCTTATAAAGTAGTAAATGAATCTGCCTTTCTCTACAGGCTCCTTGCTATTAAACAGCAAAAATCTTACTAATGCTCTTACAAGCATCTAGTTTGATTCTCTGTTGAGATTCTATATGTCTGTGCAGTTGCTGTGGTCTCCTAATGCATTGGTAGAATTCTCTCCTGAGCACAGAAACCAAAAAAACAGCACAGTCTGTATTAACATTCTCTTAACTGAACCAATGACCAGCCTGCTTGTATTGACCATTACCAAGATCCCAGTTTCACACAGGGAGCTTTGACAACCTTGTTACTGAACAAAGTAACAACCAGCTACATCCTAGGTCCAATTCTCAGCTACTGCAATGTTTCAGAAAATCACAGATTTAAGAATGGCTGTTGAACCTGTCTTTGAGATAAACCATGTTTGGGCAGATTCTACAAGCATCAACTCTATGTTTGTGCCTTGCCAGACAGCACCTCCTCTGTGGTGCAGTGGTAGAACACTTGGCTTCCATGCGGAAGACCTTAGGTTCGAATCCTGGTAGGGGCAGTGAACTTGGTTAAAATTACATTGCTCATATCTGCACTTCCCTTGTTCTCCAGTAATTTTACGGTAGGATTCTTGCATGCAACTTCTCTTTTATCTTAACAAAGCAAGTAGCTTGATCCTTCAATGAGATTTTAAAGTTTTCTTTGCAGTTGTTTTGGTCTCCTAGAACTGTGTGGTCAGCTGCTTTGCTTTTTTATGCAATATGTGACTAAATTCAATTTAAATCATCTTCATTTGAACAACTTTTTTGTTTTGGCTCCATGTAAAAGCACATTTAGTAAGTGATCTCATGGTGTTTTCAACAACATATTCGTTTGACAAGTTAAGTGGAAGATCTAGCAGCATAATTTTCAGGAAGCATTGATGGATCACATGGAACCCAATGTCTTGTTCAAGACCAGAGCAACAAGGTTGATCCCTTGTTCAGTTCAGGGCCAGCTGTAAAGTACTTAAGTGGTCTTGTAAATGATGGGGGGCTTATAAAGTAGTAAATGAATCTGCCTTTCTCTATAGGCTCCTTGCTATTAAACAGCAAAAATCTTACTAATGCTCTTACAAGCATCTAGTTTGATTCTCTGTTGAGATTCTATATGTCTGTGCAGTTGCTGTGGTCTCCTAATGCATTGGTAGAATTCTCTCCTGAGCACAGAAACCAAAAAAACAGCACAGTCTGTATTAACATTCTCTTAACTGAACCAATGACCAGCCTGCTTGTATTGACCATTACCAAGATGCCAGTTTCACACAGGGAGCTTTGACAACCTTGTTACTGAACAAAGTAACAACCAGCTACATCCTAGGTCCAATTCTCAGCTACTGCAATGTTTCAGTAAATCACAGATTTAAGAATGGCTGTTGAACCTGTCTTTGAGAGAAACCATGTTTGGGCAGATTCTACAAGCATCACCTCTATGTTTGTGCCTTGCCAGACAGCACATCCTCTGTGGTGCAGTGGTAGAACACTTGGCTTCCATGCGGAAGACCTTAGGTTCGAATCCTGGTAGGGGCAGTGGACTTGGTTAAAATTACATTGCTCATATCTGCACTTCCCTTGTTCTCCAGTAATTTTATGGTAAGTTTCTTGCATGCAATTTCTCTTTTATCTTAACAAAGCAAGTAGCTTGATCCTTCAATGAGATTTTAAAGTTTTCTTTGCAGTTGTTTTGGTCTCCTAGAACTGTGTGGTCAGCTGCTTTGCTTTTTTATGCAATATGTGACTAAATTCAATTTAAATCATCTTCATTTGAACAACTTTTTTGTTTTGGCTCCATGTAAAAGCACATTCAGTAAGTGATCTCATGGTGTTTTCAACAACATATTCATTTGACAAGTTAAGTGGAAGATCTAGCAGCATAATTTTCAGGAAGCATTGATGGATCACATGGAAACCAATGTCTTGTTCAAGACCAGAGCAACAAGGTTGATCCCTTGTTCAGTTCAGGGCCCGCTGTAAAGTACTTAAGTGGTCTTGTAAATGATGGGGGCTTATAAAGTAGTAAATGAATCTGCCTTTCTCTACAGGCTCCTTGCTATTAAACAGCAAAAATCTTACTAATGCTCTTACAAGCATCTAGTTTGATTCTCTGTTGAGATTCTATATGTCTGTGCAGTTGCTGTGGTCTCCTAATGCATTGGTAGAATTCTCTCCTGAGCACAGAAACCAAAAAAACAGCACAGTCTGTATTAACATTCTCTTAACTGAACCAATGACCAGCCTGCTTGTATTGACCATTACCAAGATGCCAGTTTCACACAGGGAGCTTTGACAACCTTGTTACTGAACAAAGTAACAACCAGCTACATCCTAGGTCCAATTCTCAGCTACTGCAATGTTTCAGTAAATCACAGATTTAAGAATGGCTGTTGAACCTGTCTTTGAGAGAAACCATGTTTGGGCAGATTCTACAAGCATCACCTCTATGTTTGTGCCTTGCCAGACAGCACATCCTCTGTGGTGCAGTGGTAGAACACTTGGCTTCCATGCGGAAGACCTTAGGTTCGAATCCTGGTAGGGGCAGTGGACTTGGTTAAAATTACATTGCTCATATCTGCACTTCCCTTGTTCTCCAGTAATTTTATGGTAAGTTTCTTGCATGCAATTTCTCTTTTATCTTAACAAAGCAAGTAGCTTGATCCTTCAATGAGATTTTAAAGTTTTCTTTGCAGTTGTTTTGGTCTCCTAGAACTGTGTGGTCAGCTGCTTTGCTTTTTTATGCAATATGTGACTAAATTCAATTTAAATCATCTTCATTTGAACAACTTTTTTGTTTTGGCTCCATGTAAAAGCACATTCAGTAAGTGATCTCATGGTGTTTTCAACAACATATTCATTTGACAAGTTAAGTGGAAGATCTAGCAGCATAATTTTCAGGAAGCATTGATGGATCACATGGAAACCAATGTCTTGTTCAAGACCAGAGCAACAAGGTTGATCCCTTGTTCAGTTCAGGGCCCGCTGTAAAGTACTTAAGTGGTCTTGTAAATGATGGGGGCTTATAAAGTAGTAAATGAATCTGCCTTTCTCTACAGGCTCCTTGCTATTAAACAGCAAAAATCTTACTAATGCTCTTACAAGCATCTAGTTTGATTCTCTGTTGAGATTCTATATGTCTGTGCAGTTGCTGTGGTCTCCTAATGCATTGGTAGAATTCTCTCCTGAGCACAGAAACCAAAAAAACAGCACAGTCTGTATTAACATTCTCTTAACTGAACCAATGACCAGCCTGCTTGTATTGACCATTACCAAGATCCCAGTTTCACACAGGGAGCTTTGACAACCTTGTTACTGAACAAAGTAACAACCAGCTACATCCTAGGTCCAATTCTCAGCTACTGCAATGTTTCAGAAAATCACAGATTTAAGAATGGCTGTTGAACCTGTCTTTGAGATAAACCATGTTTGGGCAGATTCTACAAGCATCAACTCTATGTTTGTGCCTTGCCAGACAGCACATCCTCTGTGGTGCAGTGGTAGAACACTTGGCTTCCATGCGGAAGACCTTAGGTTCGAATCCTGGTAGGGGCAGTGAACTTGGTTAAAATTACATTGCTCATATCTGCACTTCCCTTGTTCTCCAGTAATTTTACGGTAGGATTCTTGCATGCAACTTCTCTTTTATCTTAACAAAGCAAGTAGCTTGATCCTTCAATGAGATTTTAAAGTTTTCTTTGCAGTTGTTTTGGTCTCCTAGAACTGTGTGGTCAGCTGCTTTGCTTTTTTATGCAATATGTGACTAAATTCAATTTAAATCATCTTCATTTGAACAACTTTTTTGTTTTGGCTCCATGTAAAAGCACATTTAGTAAGTGATCTCATGGTGTTTTCAACAACATATTCGTTTGACAAGTTAAGTGGAAGATCTAGCAGCATAATTTTCAGGAAGCATTGATGGATCACATGGAACCCAATGTCTTGTTCAAGACCAGAGCAACAAGGTTGATCCCTTGTTCAGTTCAGGGCCAGCTGTAAAGTACTTAAGTGGTCTTGTAAATGATGGGGGGCTTATAAAGTAGTAAATGAATCTGCCTTTCTCTATAGGCTCCTTGCTATTAAACAGCAAAAATCTTACTAATGCTCTTACAAGCATCTAGTTTGATTCTCTGTTGAGATTCTATATGTCTGTGCAGTTGCTGTGGTCTCCTAATGCATTGGTAGAATTCTCTCCTGAGCACAGAAACCAAAAAAACAGCACAGTCTGTATTAACATTCTCTTAACTGAACCAATGACCAGCCTGCTTGTATTGACCATTACCAAGATGCCAGTTTCACACAGGGAGCTTTGACAACCTTGTTACTGAACAAAGTAACAACCAGCTACATCCTAGGTCCAATTCTCAGCTACTGCAATGTTTCAGTAAATCACAGATTTAAGAATGGCTGTTGAACCTGTCTTTGAGAGAAACCATGTTTGGGCAGATTCTACAAGCATCACCTCTATGTTTGTGCCTTGCCAGACAGCACATCCTCTGTGGTGCAGTGGTAGAACACTTGGCTTCCATGCGGAAGACCTTAGGTTCGAATCCTGGTAGGGGCAGTGAACTTGGTTAAAATTACATTGCTCATATCTGCACTTCCCTTGTTCTCCAGTAATTTTACGGTAGGATTCTTGCATGCAACTTCTCTTTTATCTTAACAAAGCAAGTAGCTTGATCCTTCAATGAGATTTTAAAGTTTTCTTTGCAGTTGTTTTGGTCTCCTAGAACTGTGTGGTCAGCTGCTTTGCTTTTTTATGCAATATGTGACTAAATTCAATTTAAATCATCTTCATTTGAACAACTTTTTTGTTTTGGCTCCATGTAAAAGCACATTTAGTAAGTGATCTCATGGTGTTTTCAACAACATATTCGTTTGACAAGTTAAGTGGAAGATCTAGCAGCATAATTTTCAGGAAGCATTGATGGATCACATGGAACCCAATGTCTTGTTCAAGACCAGAGCAACAAGGTTGATCCCTTGTTCAGTTCAGGGCCAGCTGTAAAGTACTTAAGTGGTCTTGTAAATGATGGGGGGCTTATAAAGTAGTAAATGAATCTGCCTTTCTCTATAGGCTCCTTGCTATTAAACAGCAAAAATCTTACTAATGCTCTTACAAGCATCTAGTTTGATTCTCTGTTGAGATTCTATATGTCTGTGCAGTTGCTGTGGTCTCCTAATGCATTGGTAGAATTCTCTCCTGAGCACAGAAACCAAAAAAACAGCACAGTCTGTATTAACATTCTCTTAACTGAACCAATGACCAGCCTGCTTGTATTGACCATTACCAAGATGCCAGTTTCACACAGGGAGCTTTGACAACCTTGTTACTGAACAAAGTAACAACCAGCTACATCCTAGGTCCAATTCTCAGCTACTGCAATGTTTCAGAAAATCACAGATTTAAGAATGGCTGTTGAACCTGTCTTTGAGATAAACCATGTTTGGGCAGATTCTACAAGCATCAACTCTATGTTTGTGCCTTGCCAGACAGCACCTCCTCTGTGGTGCAGTGGTAGAACACTTGGCTTCCATGTGGAAGACCTTAGGTTCGAATCCTGGTAGGGGCAGTGGACTTGGTTAAAATTACATTGCTCATATCTGCACTTCCCTTGTTCTCCAGTAATTTTATGGTAGGATTCTTGCATGCAATTTCTCTTTTATCTTAACAAAGCAAGTAGCTTGATCCTTCAATGAGATTTTAAAGTTTTCTTTGCAGTTGTTTTGGTCTCCTAGAACTGTGTGGTCAGCTGCTTTGCTTTTTTATGCAATATGTGACTAAATTCAATTTAAATCATCTTCATTTGAACAACTTTTTTGTTTTGGCTCCATGTAAAAGCACATTCAGTAAGTGATCTCATGGTGTTTTCAACAACATATTCATTTGACAAGTTAAGTGGAAGATCTAGCAGCATAATTTTCAGGAAGCATTGATGGATCACATGGAAACCAATGTCTTGTTCAAGACCAGAGCAACAAGGTTGATCCCTTGTTCAGTTCAGGGCCCGCTGTAAAGTACTTAAGTGGTCTTGTAAATGATGGGGGCTTATAAAGTAGTAAATGAATCTGCCTTTCTCTACAGGCTCCTTGCTATTAAACAGCAAAAATCTTACTAATGCTCTTACAAGCATCTAGTTTGATTCTCTGTTGAGATTCTATATGTCTGTGCAGTTGCTGTGGTCTCCTAATGCATTGGTAGAATTCTCTCCTGAGCACAGAAACCAAAAAAACAGCACAGTCTGTATTAACATTCTCTTAACTGAACCAATGACCAGCCTGCTTGTATTGACCATTACCAAGATCCCAGTTTCACACAGGGAGCTTTGACAACCTTGTTACTGAACAAAGTAACAACCAGCTACATCCTAGGTCCAATTCTCAGCTACTGCAATGTTTCAGAAAATCACAGATTTAAGAATGGCTGTTGAACCTGTCTTTGAGATAAACCATGTTTGGGCAGATTCTACAAGCATCAACTCTATGTTTGTGCCTTGCCAGACAGCACATCCTCTGTGGTGCAGTGGTAGAACACTTGGCTTCCATGCGGAAGACCTTAGGTTCGAATCCTGGTAGGGGCAGTGAACTTGGTTAAAATTACATTGCTCATATCTGCACTTCCCTTGTTCTCCAGTAATTTTACGGTAGGATTCTTGCATGCAACTTCTCTTTTATCTTAACAAAGCAAGTAGCTTGATCCTTCAATGAGATTTTAAAGTTTTCTTTGCAGTTGTTTTGGTCTCCTAGAACTGTGTGGTCAGCTGCTTTGCTTTTTTATGCAATATGTGACTAAATTCAATTTAAATCATCTTCATTTGAACAACTTTTTTGTTTTGGCTCCATGTAAAAGCACATTTAGTAAGTGATCTCATGGTGTTTTCAACAACATATTCGTTTGACAAGTTAAGTGGAAGATCTAGCAGCATAATTTTCAGGAAGCATTGATGGATCACATGGAACCCAATGTCTTGTTCAAGACCAGAGCAACAAGGTTGATCCCTTGTTCAGTTCAGGGCCAGCTGTAAAGTACTTAAGTGGTCTTGTAAATGATGGGGGGCTTATAAAGTAGTAAATGAATCTGCCTTTCTCTATAGGCTCCTTGCTATTAAACAGCAAAAATCTTACTAATGCTCTTACAAGCATCTAGTTTGATTCTCTGTTGAGATTCTATATGTCTGTGCAGTTGCTGTGGTCTCCTAATGCATTGGTAGAATTCTCTCCTGAGCACAGAAACCAAAAAAACAGCACAGTCTGTATTAACATTCTCTTAACTGAACCAATGACCAGCCTGCTTGTATTGACCATTACCAAGATGCCAGTTTCACACAGGGAGCTTTGACAACCTTGTTACTGAACAAAGTAACAACCAGCTACATCCTAGGTCCAATTCTCAGCTACTGCAATGTTTCAGTAAATCACAGATTTAAGAATGGCTGTTGAACCTGTCTTTGAGAGAAACCATGTTTGGGCAGATTCTACAAGCATCACCTCTATGTTTGTGCCTTGCCAGACAGCACATCCTCTGTGGTGCAGTGGTAGAACACTTGGCTTCCATGCGGAAGACCTTAGGTTCGAATCCTGGTAGGGGCAGTGGACTTGGTTAAAATTACATTGCTCATATCTGCACTTCCCTTGTTCTCCAGTAATTTTATGGTAAGTTTCTTGCATGCAATTTCTCTTTTATCTTAACAAAGCAAGTAGCTTGATCCTTCAATGAGATTTTAAAGTTTTCTTTGCAGTTGTTTTGGTCTCCTAGAACTGTGTGGTCAGCTGCTTTGCTTTTTTATGCAATATGTGACTAAATTCAATTTAAATCATCTTCATTTGAACAACTTTTTTGTTTTGGCTCCATGTAAAAGCACATTCAGTAAGTGATCTCATGGTGTTTTCAACAACATATTCATTTGACAAGTTAAGTGGAAGATCTAGCAGCATAATTTTCAGGAAGCATTGATGGATCACATGGAAACCAATGTCTTGTTCAAGACCAGAGCAACAAGGTTGATCCCTTGTTCAGTTCAGGGCCCGCTGTAAAGTACTTAAGTGGTCTTGTAAATGATGGGGGCTTATAAAGTAGTAAATGAATCTGCCTTTCTCTACAGGCTCCTTGCTATTAAACAGCAAAAATCTTACTAATGCTCTTACAAGCATCTAGTTTGATTCTCTGTTGAGATTCTATATGTCTGTGCAGTTGCTGTGGTCTCCTAATGCATTGGTAGAATTCTCTCCTGAGCACAGAAACCAAAAAAACAGCACAGTCTGTATTAACATTCTCTTAACTGAACCAATGACCAGCCTGCTTGTATTGACCATTACCAAGATCCCAGTTTCACACAGGGAGCTTTGACAACCTTGTTACTGAACAAAGTAACAACCAGCTACATCCTAGGTCCAATTCTCAGCTACTGCAATGTTTCAGAAAATCACAGATTTAAGAATGGCTGTTGAACCTGTCTTTGAGATAAACCATGTTTGGGCAGATTCTACAAGCATCAACTCTATGTTTGTGCCTTGCCAGACAGCACATCCTCTGTGGTGCAGTGGTAGAACACTTGGCTTCCATGCGGAAGACCTTAGGTTCGAATCCTGGTAGGGGCAGTGAACTTGGTTAAAATTACATTGCTCATATCTGCACTTCCCTTGTTCTCCAGTAATTTTACGGTAGGATTCTTGCATGCAACTTCTCTTTTATCTTAACAAAGCAAGTAGCTTGATCCTTCAATGAGATTTTAAAGTTTTCTTTGCAGTTGTTTTGGTCTCCTAGAACTGTGTGGTCAGCTGCTTTGCTTTTTTATGCAATATGTGACTAAATTCAATTTAAATCATCTTCATTTGAACAACTTTTTTGTTTTGGCTCCATGTAAAAGCACATTTAGTAAGTGATCTCATGGTGTTTTCAACAACATATTCGTTTGACAAGTTAAGTGGAAGATCTAGCAGCATAATTTTCAGGAAGCATTGATGGATCACATGGAACCCAATGTCTTGTTCAAGACCAGAGCAACAAGGTTGATCCCTTGTTCAGTTCAGGGCCAGCTGTAAAGTACTTAAGTGGTCTTGTAAATGATGGGGGGCTTATAAAGTAGTAAATGAATCTGCCTTTCTCTATAGGCTCCTTGCTATTAAACAGCAAAAATCTTACTAATGCTCTTACAAGCATCTAGTTTGATTCTCTGTTGAGATTCTATATGTCTGTGCAGTTGCTGTGGTCTCCTAATGCATTGGTAGAATTCTCTCCTGAGCACAGAAACCAAAAAAACAGCACAGTCTGTATTAACATTCTCTTAACTGAACCAATGACCAGCCTGCTTGTATTGACCATTACCAAGATGCCAGTTTCACACAGGGAGCTTTGACAACCTTGTTACTGAACAAAGTAACAACCAGCTACATCCTAGGTCCAATTCTCAGCTACTGCAATGTTTCAGAAAATCACAGATTTAAGAATGGCTGTTGAACCTGTCTTTGAGATAAACCATGTTTGGGCAGATTCTACAAGCATCAACTCTATGTTTGTGCCTTGCCAGACAGCACCTCCTCTGTGGTGCAGTGGTAGAACACTTGGCTTCCATGTGGAAGACCTTAGGTTCGAATCCTGGTAGGGGCAGTGGACTTGGTTAAAATTACATTGCTCATATCTGCACTTCCCTTGTTCTCCAGTAATTTTATGGTAGGATTCTTGCATGCAATTTCTCTTTTATCTTAACAAAGCAAGTAGCTTGATCCTTCAATGAGATTTTAAAGTTTTCTTTGCAGTTGTTTTGGTCTCCTAGAACTGTGTGGTCAGCTGCTTTGCTTTTTTATGCAATATGTGACTAAATTCAATTTAAATCATCTTCATTTGAACAACTTTTTTGTTTTGGCTCCATGTAAAAGCACATTCAGTAAGTGATCTCATGGTGTTTTCAACAACATATTCATTTGACAAGTTAAGTGGAAGATCTAGCAGCATAATTTTCAGGAAGCATTGATGGATCACATGGAAACCAATGTCTTGTTCAAGACCAGAGCAACAAGGTTGATCCCTTGTTCAGTTCAGGGCCCGCTGTAAAGTACTTAAGTGGTCTTGTAAATGATGGGGGCTTATAAAGTAGTAAATGAATCTGCCTTTCTCTACAGGCTCCTTGCTATTAAACAGCAAAAATCTTACTAATGCTCTTACAAGCATCTAGTTTGATTCTCTGTTGAGATTCTATATGTCTGTGCAGTTGCTGTGGTCTCCTAATGCATTGGTAGAATTCTCTCCTGAGCACAGAAACCAAAAAAACAGCACAGTCTGTATTAACATTCTCTTAACTGAACCAATGACCAGCCTGCTTGTATTGACCATTACCAAGATCCCAGTTTCACACAGGGAGCTTTGACAACCTTGTTACTGAACAAAGTAACAACCAGCTACATCCTAGGTCCAATTCTCAGCTACTGCAATGTTTCAGAAAATCACAGATTTAAGAATGGCTGTTGAACCTGTCTTTGAGATAAACCATGTTTGGGCAGATTCTACAAGCATCAACTCTATGTTTGTGCCTTGTCAGACAGCACATCCTCTGTGGTGCAGTGGTAGAACACTTGGCTTCCATGCGGAAGACCTTAGGTTCGAATCCTGGTAGGGGCAGTGAACTTGGTTAAAATTACATTGCTCATATCTGCACTTCCCTTGTTCTCCAGTAATTTTACGGTAGGATTCTTGCATGCAACTTCTCTTTTATCTTAACAAAGCAAGTAGCTTGATCCTTCAATGAGATTTTAAAGTTTTCTTTGCAGTTGTTTTGGTCTCCTAGAACTGTGTGGTCAGCTGCTTTGCTTTTTTATGCAATATGTGACTAAATTCAATTTAAATCATCTTCATTTGAACAACTTTTTTGTTTTGGCTCCATGTAAAAGCACATTTAGTAAGTGATCTCATGGTGTTTTCAACAACATATTCGTTTGACAAGTTAAGTGGAAGATCTAGCAGCATAATTTTCAGGAAGCATTGATGGATCACATGGAACCCAATGTCTTGTTCAAGACCAGAGCAACAAGGTTGATCCCTTGTTCAGTTCAGGGCCAGCTGTAAAGTACTTAAGTGGTCTTGTAAATGATGGGGGGCTTATAAAGTAGTAAATGAATCTGCCTTTCTCTATAGGCTCCTTGCTATTAAACAGCAAAAATCTTACTAATGCTCTTACAAGCATCTAGTTTGATTCTCTGTTGAGATTCTATATGTCTGTGCAGTTGCTGTGGTCTCCTAATGCATTGGTAGAATTCTCTCCTGAGCACAGAAACCAAAAAAACAGCACAGTCTGTATTAACATTCTCTTAACTGAACCAATGACCAGCCTGCTTGTATTGACCATTACCAAGATGCCAGTTTCACACAGGGAGCTTTGACAACCTTGTTACTGAACAAAGTAACAACCAGCTACATCCTAGGTCCAATTCTCAGCTACTGCAATGTTTCAGTAAATCACAGATTTAAGAATGGCTGTTGAACCTGTCTTTGAGAGAAACCATGTTTGGGCAGATTCTACAAGCATCACCTCTATGTTTGTGCCTTGCCAGACAGCACATCCTCTGTGGTGCAGTGGTAGAACACTTGGCTTCCATGCGGAAGACCTTAGGTTCGAATCCTGGTAGGGGCAGTGGACTTGGTTAAAATTACATTGCTCATATCTGCACTTCCCTTGTTCTCCAGTAATTTTATGGTAAGTTTCTTGCATGCAATTTCTCTTTTATCTTAACAAAGCAAGTAGCTTGATCCTTCAATGAGATTTTAAAGTTTTCTTTGCAGTTGTTTTGGTCTCCTAGAACTGTGTGGTCAGCTGCTTTGCTTTTTTATGCAATATGTGACTAAATTCAATTTAAATCATCTTCATTTGAACAACTTTTTTGTTTTGGCTCCATGTAAAAGCACATTTAGTAAGTGATCTCATGGTGTTTTCAACAACATATTCGTTTGACAAGTTAAGTGGAAGATCTAGCAGCATAATTTTCAGGAAGCATTGATGGATCACATGGAACCCAATGTCTTGTTCAAGACCAGAGCAACAAGGTTGATCCCTTGTTCAGTTCAGGGCCAGCTGTAAAGTACTTAAGTGGTCTTGTAAATGATGGGGGGCTTATAAAGTAGTAAATGAATCTGCCTTTCTCTATAGGCTCCTTGCTATTAAACAGCAAAAATCTTACTAATGCTCTTACAAGCATCTAGTTTGATTCTCTGTTGAGATTCTATATGTCTGTGCAGTTGCTGTGGTCTCTTAATGCATTGGTAGAATTCTCTCCTGAGCACAGAAACCAAAAAAACAGCACAGTCTGTATTAACATTCTCTTAACTGAACCAATGACCAGCCTGCTTGTATTGACCATTACCAAGATGCCAGTTTCACACAGGGAGCTTTGACAACCTTGTTACTGAACAAAGTAACAACAAGCTACATCCTAGGTCCAATTCTCAGCTACTGCAATGTTTCAGAAAATCACAGATTTAAGAATGGCTGTTGAACCTGTCTTTGAGATAAACCATGTTTGGGCAGATTCTACAAGCATCAACTCTATGTTTGTGCCTTGCCAGACAGCACATCCTCTGTGGTGCAGTGGTAGAACACTTGGCTTCCATGCGGAAGACCTTAGGTTCGAATCCTGGTAGGGGCAGTGAACTTGGTTAAAATTACATTGCTCATATCTGCACTTCCCTTGTTCTCCAGTAATTTTACGGTAGGATTCTTGCATGCAACTTCTCTTTTATCTTAACAAAGCAAGTAGCTTGATCCTTCAATGAGATTTTAAAGTTTTCTTTGCAGTTGTTTTGGTCTCCTAGAACTGTGTGGTCAGCTGCTTTGCTTTTTTATGCAATATGTGACTAAATTCAATTTAAATCATCTTCATTTGAACAACTTTTTTGTTTTGGCTCCATGTAAAAGCACATTCAGTAAGTGATCTCATGGTGTTTTCAACAACATATTCGTTTGACAAGTTAAGTGGAAGATCTAGCAGCATAATTTTCAGGAAGCATTGATGGATCACATGGAAACCAATGTCTTGTTCAAGACCAGAGCAACAAGGTTGATCCCTTGTTCAGTTCAGGGCCAGCTGTAAAGTACTTAAGTGGTCTTGTAAATGATGGGGGGCTTATAAAGTAGTAAATGAATATGCCTTTCTCTATAGGCTCCTTGCTATTAAACAGCAAAAATCTTACTAATGCTCTTACAAGCATCTAGTTTGATTCTCTGTTGAGATTCTATATGTCTGTGCAGTTGCTGTGGTCTCCTAATGCATTGGTAGAATTCTCTCCTGAGCACAGAAACCAAAAAAAACAGCACAGTCTGTATTAACATTCTCTTAACTGAACCAATGACCAGCCTGCTTGTATTGACCATTACCAAGATGCCAGTTTCACACAGGGAGCTTTGACAACCTTGTTACTGAACAAAGTAACAACCAGCTACATCCTAGGTCCAATTCTCAGCTACTGCAATGTTTCAGAAAATCACAGATTTAAGAATGGCTGTTGAACCTGTCTTTGAGATAAACCATGTTTGGGCAGATTCTACAAGCATCAAGTCTATGTTTGTGCCTTGCCAGACAGCACATCCTCTGTGGTGCAGTGGTAGAACACTTGGCTTCCATGCGGAAGACCTTAGGTTCGAATCCTGGTAGGGGCAGTGGACTTGGTTAAAATTACATTGCTCATATCTGCACTTCCCTTGTTCTCCAGTAATTTTACGGTAGGATTCTTGCATGCAATTTCTCTTTTATCTTAACAAAGCAAGTAGCTTGATCCTTCAATGAGATTTTAAAGTTTTCTTTGCAGTTGTTTTGGTCTCCTAGAACTGTGTGGTCAGCTGCTTTGCTTTTTTATGCAATATGTGACTAAATTCAATTTAAATCATCTTCATTTGAACAACTTTTTTGTTTTGGCTCCATGTAAAAGCACATTCAGTAAGTGATCTCATGGTGTTTTCAACAACATATTCATTTGACAAGTTAAGTGGAAGATCTAGCAGCATAATTTTCAGGAAGCATTGATGGATCACATGGAAACCAATGTCTTGTTCAAGACCAGAGCAACAAGGTTGATCCCTTGTTCAGTTCAGGGCCCGCTGTAAAGTACTTAAGTGGTCTTGTAAATGATGGGGGCTTATAAAGTAGTAAATGAATCTGCCTTTCTCTACAGGCTCCTTGCTATTAAACAGCAAAAATCTTACTAATGCTCTTACAAGCATCTAGTTTGATTCTCTGTTGAGATTCTATATGTCTGTGCAGTTGCTGTGGTCTCCTAATGCATTGGTAGAATTCTCTCCTGAGCACAGAAACCAAAAAAACAGCACAGTCTGTATTAACATTCTCTTAACTGAACCAATGACCAGCCTGCTTGTATTGACCATTACCAAGATGCCAGTTTCACACAGGGAGCTTTGACAACCTTGTTACTGAACAAAGTAACAACCAGCTACATCCTAGGTCCAATTCTCAGCTACTGCAATGTTTCAGAAAATCACAGATTTAAGAATGGCTGTTGAACCTGTCTTTGAGATAAACCATGTTTGGGCAGATTCTACAAGCATCAACTCTATGTTTGTGCCTTGCCAGACAGCACCTCCTCTGTGGTGCAGTGGTAGAACACTTGGCTTCCATGTGGAAGACCTTAGGTTCGAATCCTGGTAGGGGCAGTGGACTTGGTTAAAATTACATTGCTCATATCTGCACTTCCCTTGTTCTCCAGTAATTTTATGGTAGGATTCTTGCATGCAATTTCTCTTTTATCTTAACAAAGCAAGTAGCTTGATCCTTCAATGAGATTTTAAAGTTTTCTTTGCAGTTGTTTTGGTCTCCTAGAACTGTGTGGTCAGCTGCTTTGCTTTTTTATGCAATATGTGACTAAATTCAATTTAAATCATCTTCATTTGAACAACTTTTTTGTTTTGGCTCCATGTAAAAGCACATTCAGTAAGTGATCTCATGGTGTTTTCAACAACATATTCATTTGACAAGTTAAGTGGAAGATCTAGCAGCATAATTTTCAGGAAGCATTGATGGATCACATGGAAACCAATGTCTTGTTCAAGACCAGAGCAACAAGGTTGATCCCTTGTTCAGTTCAGGGCCCGCTGTAAAGTACTTAAGTGGTCTTGTAAATGATGGGGGCTTATAAAGTAGTAAATGAATCTGCCTTTCTCTACAGGCTCCTTGCTATTAAACAGCAAAAATCTTACTAATGCTCTTACAAGCATCTAGTTTGATTCTCTGTTGAGATTCTATATGTCTGTGCAGTTGCTGTGGTCTCCTAATGCATTGGTAGAATTCTCTCCTGAGCACAGAAACCAAAAAAACAGCACAGTCTGTATTAACATTCTCTTAACTGAACCAATGACCAGCCTGCTTGTATTGACCATTACCAAGATCCCAGTTTCACACAGGGAGCTTTGACAACCTTGTTACTGAACAAAGTAACAACCAGCTACATCCTAGGTCCAATTCTCAGCTACTGCAATGTTTCAGAAAATCACAGATTTAAGAATGGCTGTTGAACCTGTCTTTGAGATAAACCATGTTTGGGCAGATTCTACAAGCATCAACTCTATGTTTGTGCCTTGCCAGACAGCACATCCTCTGTGGTGCAGTGGTAGAACACTTGGCTTCCATGCGGAAGACCTTAGGTTCGAATCCTGGTAGGGGCAGTGAACTTGGTTAAAATTACATTGCTCATATCTGCACTTCCCTTGTTCTCCAGTAATTTTACGGTAGGATTCTTGCATGCAACTTCTCTTTTATCTTAACAAAGCAAGTAGCTTGATCCTTCAATGAGATTTTAAAGTTTTCTTTGCAGTTGTTTTGGTCTCCTAGAACTGTGTGGTCAGCTGCTTTGCTTTTTTATGCAATATGTGACTAAATTCAATTTAAATCATCTTCATTTGAACAACTTTTTTGTTTTGGCTCCATGTAAAAGCACATTTAGTAAGTGATCTCATGGTGTTTTCAACAACATATTCGTTTGACAAGTTAAGTGGAAGATCTAGCAGCATAATTTTCAGGAAGCATTGATGGATCACATGGAACCCAATGTCTTGTTCAAGACCAGAGCAACAAGGTTGATCCCTTGTTCAGTTCAGGGCCAGCTGTAAAGTACTTAAGTGGTCTTGTAAATGATGGGGGGCTTATAAAGTAGTAAATGAATCTGCCTTTCTCTATAGGCTCCTTGCTATTAAACAGCAAAAATCTTACTAATGCTCTTACAAGCATCTAGTTTGATTCTCTGTTGAGATTCTATATGTCTGTGCAGTTGCTGTGGTCTCCTAATGCATTGGTAGAATTCTCTCCTGAGCACAGAAACCAAAAAAACAGCACAGTCTGTATTAACATTCTCTTAACTGAACCAATGACCAGCCTGCTTGTATTGACCATTACCAAGATGCCAGTTTCACACAGGGAGCTTTGACAACCTTGTTACTGAACAAAGTAACAACCAGCTACATCCTAGGTCCAATTCTCAGCTACTGCAATGTTTCAGAAAATCACAGATTTAAGAATGGCTGTTGAACCTGTCTTTGAGATAAACCATGTTTGGGCAGATTCTACAAGCATCAACTCTATGTTTGTGCCTTGCCAGACAGCACCTCCTCTGTGGTGCAGTGGTAGAACACTTGGCTTCCATGTGGAAGACCTTAGGTTCGAATCCTGGTAGGGGCAGTGGACTTGGTTAAAATTACATTGCTCATATCTGCACTTCCCTTGTTCTCCAGTAATTTTATGGTAGGATTCTTGCATGCAATTTCTCTTTTATCTTAACAAAGCAAGTAGCTTGATCCTTCAATGAGATTTTAAAGTTTTCTTTGCAGTTGTTTTGGTCTCCTAGAACTGTGTGGTCAGCTGCTTTGCTTTTTTATGCAATATGTGACTAAATTCAATTTAAATCATCTTCATTTGAACAACTTTTTTGTTTTGGCTCCATGTAAAAGCACATTCAGTAAGTGATCTCATGGTGTTTTCAACAACATATTCATTTGACAAGTTAAGTGGAAGATCTAGCAGCATAATTTTCAGGAAGCATTGATGGATCACATGGAAACCAATGTCTTGTTCAAGACCAGAGCAACAAGGTTGATCCCTTGTTCAGTTCAGGGCCCGCTGTAAAGTACTTAAGTGGTCTTGTAAATGATGGGGGCTTATAAAGTAGTAAATGAATCTGCCTTTCTCTACAGGCTCCTTGCTATTAAACAGCAAAAATCTTACTAATGCTCTTACAAGCATCTAGTTTGATTCTCTGTTGAGATTCTATATGTCTGTGCAGTTGCTGTGGTCTCCTAATGCATTGGTAGAATTCTCTCCTGAGCACAGAAACCAAAAAAACAGCACAGTCTGTATTAACATTCTCTTAACTGAACCAATGACCAGCCTGCTTGTATTGACCATTACCAAGATCCCAGTTTCACACAGGGAGCTTTGACAACCTTGTTACTGAACAAAGTAACAACCAGCTACATCCTAGGTCCAATTCTCAGCTACTGCAATGTTTCAGAAAATCACAGATTTAAGAATGGCTGTTGAACCTGTCTTTGAGATAAACCATGTTTGGGCAGATTCTACAAGCATCAACTCTATGTTTGTGCCTTGCCAGACAGCACATCCTCTGTGGTGCAGTGGTAGAACACTTGGCTTCCATGCGGAAGACCTTAGGTTCGAATCCTGGTAGGGGCAGTGAACTTGGTTAAAATTACATTGCTCATATCTGCACTTCCCTTGTTCTCCAGTAATTTTACGGTAGGATTCTTGCATGCAACTTCTCTTTTATCTTAACAAAGCAAGTAGCTTGATCCTTCAATGAGATTTTAAAGTTTTCTTTGCAGTTGTTTTGGTCTCCTAGAACTGTGTGGTCAGCTGCTTTGCTTTTTTATGCAATATGTGACTAAATTCAATTTAAATCATCTTCATTTGAACAACTTTTTTGTTTTGGCTCCATGTAAAAGCACATTTAGTAAGTGATCTCATGGTGTTTTCAACAACATATTCGTTTGACAAGTTAAGTGGAAGATCTAGCAGCATAATTTTCAGGAAGCATTGATGGATCACATGGAACCCAATGTCTTGTTCAAGACCAGAGCAACAAGGTTGATCCCTTGTTCAGTTCAGGGCCAGCTGTAAAGTACTTAAGTGGTCTTGTAAATGATGGGGGGCTTATAAAGTAGTAAATGAATCTGCCTTTCTCTATAGGCTCCTTGCTATTAAACAGCAAAAATCTTACTAATGCTCTTACAAGCATCTAGTTTGATTCTCTGTTGAGATTCTATATGTCTGTGCAGTTGCTGTGGTCTCCTAATGCATTGGTAGAATTCTCTCCTGAGCACAGAAACCAAAAAAACAGCACAGTCTGTATTAACATTCTCTTAACTGAACCAATGACCAGCCTGCTTGTATTGACCATTACCAAGATGCCAGTTTCACACAGGGAGCTTTGACAACCTTGTTACTGAACAAAGTAACAACCAGCTACATCCTAGGTCCAATTCTCAGCTACTGCAATGTTTCAGTAAATCACAGATTTAAGAATGGCTGTTGAACCTGTCTTTGAGAGAAACCATGTTTGGGCAGATTCTACAAGCATCACCTCTATGTTTGTGCCTTGCCAGACAGCACATCCTCTGTGGTGCAGTGGTAGAACACTTGGCTTCCATGCGGAAGACCTTAGGTTCGAATCCTGGTAGGGGCAGTGGACTTGGTTAAAATTACATTGCTCATATCTGCACTTCCCTTGTTCTCCAGTAATTTTATGGTAAGTTTCTTGCATGCAATTTCTCTTTTATCTTAACAAAGCAAGTAGCTTGATCCTTCAATGAGATTTTAAAGTTTTCTTTGCAGTTGTTTTGGTCTCCTAGAACTGTGTGGTCAGCTGCTTTGCTTTTTTATGCAATATGTGACTAAATTCAATTTAAATCATCTTCATTTGAACAACTTTTTTGTTTTGGCTCCATGTAAAAGCACATTCAGTAAGTGATCTCATGGTGTTTTCAACAACATATTCATTTGACAAGTTAAGTGGAAGATCTAGCAGCATAATTTTCAGGAAGCATTGATGGATCACATGGAAACCAATGTCTTGTTCAAGACCAGAGCAACAAGGTTGATCCCTTGTTCAGTTCAGGGCCCGCTGTAAAGTACTTAAGTGGTCTTGTAAATGATGGGGGCTTATAAAGTAGTAAATGAATCTGCCTTTCTCTACAGGCTCCTTGCTATTAAACAGCAAAAATCTTACTAATGCTCTTACAAGCATCTAGTTTGATTCTCTGTTGAGATTCTATATGTCTGTGCAGTTGCTGTGGTCTCCTAATGCATTGGTAGAATTCTCTCCTGAGCACAGAAACCAAAAAAACAGCACAGTCTGTATTAACATTCTCTTAACTGAACCAATGACCAGCCTGCTTGTATTGACCATTACCAAGATCCCAGTTTCACACAGGGAGCTTTGACAACCTTGTTACTGAACAAAGTAACAACCAGCTACATCCTAGGTCCAATTCTCAGCTACTGCAATGTTTCAGAAAATCACAGATTTAAGAATGGCTGTTGAACCTGTCTTTGAGATAAACCATGTTTGGGCAGATTCTACAAGCATCAACTCTATGTTTGTGCCTTGCCAGACAGCACATCCTCTGTGGTGCAGTGGTAGAACACTTGGCTTCCATGCGGAAGACCTTAGGTTCGAATCCTGGTAGGGGCAGTGAACTTGGTTAAAATTACATTGCTCATATCTGCACTTCCCTTGTTCTCCAGTAATTTTACGGTAGGATTCTTGCATGCAACTTCTCTTTTATCTTAACAAAGCAAGTAGCTTGATCCTTCAATGAGATTTTAAAGTTTTCTTTGCAGTTGTTTTGGTCTCCTAGAACTGTGTGGTCAGCTGCTTTGCTTTTTTATGCAATATGTGACTAAATTCAATTTAAATCATCTTCATTTGAACAACTTTTTTGTTTTGGCTCCATGTAAAAGCACATTTAGTAAGTGATCTCATGGTGTTTTCAACAACATATTCGTTTGACAAGTTAAGTGGAAGATCTAGCAGCATAATTTTCAGGAAGCATTGATGGATCACATGGAACCCAATGTCTTGTTCAAGACCAGAGCAACAAGGTTGATCCCTTGTTCAGTTCAGGGCCAGCTGTAAAGTACTTAAGTGGTCTTGTAAATGATGGGGGGCTTATAAAGTAGTAAATGAATCTGCCTTTCTCTATAGGCTCCTTGCTATTAAACAGCAAAAATCTTACTAATGCTCTTACAAGCATCTAGTTTGATTCTCTGTTGAGATTCTATATGTCTGTGCAGTTGCTGTGGTCTCCTAATGCATTGGTAGAATTCTCTCCTGAGCACAGAAACCAAAAAAACAGCACAGTCTGTATTAACATTCTCTTAACTGAACCAATGACCAGCCTGCTTGTATTGACCATTACCAAGATGCCAGTTTCACACAGGGAGCTTTGACAACCTTGTTACTGAACAAAGTAACAACCAGCTACATCCTAGGTCCAATTCTCAGCTACTGCAATGTTTCAGTAAATCACAGATTTAAGAATGGCTGTTGAACCTGTCTTTGAGAGAAACCATGTTTGGGCAGATTCTACAAGCATCACCTCTATGTTTGTGCCTTGCCAGACAGCACATCCTCTGTGGTGCAGTGGTAGAACACTTGGCTTCCATGCGGAAGACCTTAGGTTCGAATCCTGGTAGGGGCAGTGAACTTGGTTAAAATTACATTGCTCATATCTGCACTTCCCTTGTTCTCCAGTAATTTTACGGTAGGATTCTTGCATGCAATTTCTCTTTTATCTTAACAAAGCAAGTAGCTTGATCCTTCAATGAGATTTTAAAGTTTTCTTTGCAGTTGTTTTGGTCTCCTAGAACTGTGTGGTCAGCTGCTTTGCTTTTTTATGCAATATGTGACTAAATTCAATTTAAATCATCTTCATTTGAACAACTTTTTTGTTTTGGCTCCATGTAAAAGCACATTCAGTAAGTGATCTCATGGTGTTTTCAACAACATATTCATTTGACAAGTTAAGTGGAAGATCTAGCAGCATAATTTTCAGGAAGCATTGATGGATCACATGGAAACCAATGTCTTGTTCAAGACCAGAGCAACAAGGTTGATCCCTTGTTCAGTTCAGGGCCCGCTGTAAAGTACTTAAGTGGTCTTGTAAATGATGGGGGCTTATAAAGTAGTAAATGAATCTGCCTTTCTCTACAGGCTCCTTGCTATTAAACAGCAAAAATCTTACTAATGCTCTTACAAGCATCTAGTTTGATTCTCTGTTGAGATTCTATATGTCTGTGCAGTTGCTGTGGTCTCCTAATGCATTGGTAGAATTCTCTCCTGAGCACAGAAACCAAAAAAACAGCACAGTCTGTATTAACATTCTCTTAACTGAACCAATGACCAGCCTGCTTGTATTGACCATTACCAAGATGCCAGTTTCACACAGGGAGCTTTGACAACCTTGTTACTGAACAAAGTAACAACCAGCTACATCCTAGGTCCAATTCTCAGCTACTGCAATGTTTCAGAAAATCACAGATTTAAGAATGGCTGTTGAACCTGTCTTTGAGATAAACCATGTTTGGGCAGATTCTACAAGCATCAACTCTATGTTTGTGCCTTGCCAGACAGCACCTCCTCTGTGGTGCAGTGGTAGAACACTTGGCTTCCATGTGGAAGACCTTAGGTTCGAATCCTGGTAGGGGCAGTGGACTTGGTTAAAATTACATTGCTCATATCTGCACTTCCCTTGTTCTCCAGTAATTTTATGGTAGGATTCTTGCATGCAATTTCTCTTTTATCTTAACAAAGCAAGTAGCTTGATCCTTCAATGAGATTTTAAAGTTTTCTTTGCAGTTGTTTTGGTCTCCTAGAACTGTGTGGTCAGCTGCTTTGCTTTTTTATGCAATATGTGACTAAATTCAATTTAAATCATCTTCATTTGAACAACTTTTTTGTTTTGGCTCCATGTAAAAGCACATTCAGTAAGTGATCTCATGGTGTTTTCAACAACATATTCATTTGACAAGTTAAGTGGAAGATCTAGCAGCATAATTTTCAGGAAGCATTGATGGATCACATGGAAACCAATGTCTTGTTCAAGACCAGAGCAACAAGGTTGATCCCTTGTTCAGTTCAGGGCCCGCTGTAAAGTACTTAAGTGGTCTTGTAAATGATGGGGGCTTATAAAGTAGTAAATGAATCTGCCTTTCTCTACAGGCTCCTTGCTATTAAACAGCAAAAATCTTACTAATGCTCTTACAAGCATCTAGTTTGATTCTCTGTTGAGATTCTATATGTCTGTGCAGTTGCTGTGGTCTCCTAATGCATTGGTAGAATTCTCTCCTGAGCACAGAAACCAAAAAAACAGCACAGTCTGTATTAACATTCTCTTAACTGAACCAATGACCAGCCTGCTTGTATTGACCATTACCAAGATCCCAGTTTCACACAGGGAGCTTTGACAACCTTGTTACTGAACAAAGTAACAACCAGCTACATCCTAGGTCCAATTCTCAGCTACTGCAATGTTTCAGAAAATCACAGATTTAAGAATGGCTGTTGAACCTGTCTTTGAGATAAACCATGTTTGGGCAGATTCTACAAGCATCAACTCTATGTTTGTGCCTTGCCAGACAGCACATCCTCTGTGGTGCAGTGGTAGAACACTTGGCTTCCATGCGGAAGACCTTAGGTTCGAATCCTGGTAGGGGCAGTGAACTTGGTTAAAATTACATTGCTCATATCTGCACTTCCCTTGTTCTCCAGTAATTTTACGGTAGGATTCTTGCATGCAACTTCTCTTTTATCTTAACAAAGCAAGTAGCTTGATCCTTCAATGAGATTTTAAAGTTTTCTTTGCAGTTGTTTTGGTCTCCTAGAACTGTGTGGTCAGCTGCTTTGCTTTTTTATGCAATATGTGACTAAATTCAATTTAAATCATCTTCATTTGAACAACTTTTTTGTTTTGGCTCCATGTAAAAGCACATTTAGTAAGTGATCTCATGGTGTTTTCAACAACATATTCGTTTGACAAGTTAAGTGGAAGATCTAGCAGCATAATTTTCAGGAAGCATTGATGGATCACATGGAACCCAATGTCTTGTTCAAGACCAGAGCAACAAGGTTGATCCCTTGTTCAGACAGCACATCCTCTGTGGTGCAGTGGTAGAACACTTGGCTTCCATGCGGAAGACCTTAGGTTCGAATCCTGGTAGGGGCAGTGGACTTGGTTAAAATTACATTGCTCATATCTGCACTTCCCTTGTTCTCCAGTAATTTTACGGTAGGATTCTTGCATGCAATTTCTCTTTTATCTTAACAAAGCAAGTAGCTTGATCCTTCAATGAGATTTTAAAGTTTTCTTTGCAGTTGTTTTGGTCTCCTAGAACTGTGTGGTCAGCTGCTTTGCTTTTTTATGCAATATGTGACTAAATTCAATTTAAATCATCTTCATTTGAACAACTTTTTTGTTTTGGCTCCATGTAAAAGCACATTCAGTAAGTGATCTCATGGTGTTTTCAACAACATATTCATTTGACAAGTTAAGTGGAAGATCTAGCAGCATAATTTTCAGGA
Source organism: Misgurnus anguillicaudatus (assembly GCF_027580225.2). Classification (NCBI taxonomy): domain Eukaryota; kingdom Metazoa; phylum Chordata; class Actinopteri; order Cypriniformes; family Cobitidae; genus Misgurnus; species Misgurnus anguillicaudatus. The sequence continues at coordinate 13,005,785 of NC_073348.2, forward strand.
AGCATTGATGGATCACATGGAAACCACTGTCTTGTTCAAGACCAGAGCAACAAGGTTGATCCCTTGTTCAGTTCAGGGCCCGCTGTAAAGTACTTAAGTGGTCTTGTAAATGATGGGGGCTTATAAAGTAGTAAATGAATCTGCCTTTCTCTACAGGCTCCTTGCTATTAAACAGCAAAAATCTTACTAATGCTCTTACAAGCATCTAGTTTGATTCTCTGTTGAGATTCTATATGTCTGTGCAGTTGCTGTGGTCTCCTAATGCATTGGTAGAATTCTCTCCTGAGCACAGAAACCAAAAAAACAGCACAGTCTGTATTAACATTCTCTTAACTGAACCAATGACCAGCCTGCTTGTATTGACCATTACCAAGATGCCAGTTTCACACAGGGAGCTTTGACAACCTTGTTACTGAACAAAGTAACAACCAGCTACATCCTAGGTCCAATTCTCAGCTACTGCAATGTTTCAGAAAATCACAGATTTAAGAATGGCTGTTGAACCTGTCTTTGAGATAAACCATGTTTGGGCAGATTCTACAAGCATCAACTCTATGTTTGTGCCTTGCCAGACAGCACCTCCTCTGTGGTGCAGTGGTAGAACACTTGGCTTCCATGTGGAAGACCTTAGGTTCGAATCCTGGTAGGGGCAGTGGACTTGGTTAAAATTACATTGCTCATATCTGCACTTCCCTTGTTCTCCAGTAATTTTATGGTAGGATTCTTGCATGCAATTTCTCTTTTATCTTAACAAAGCAAGTAGCTTGATCCTTCAATGAGATTTTAAAGTTTTCTTTGCAGTTGTTTTGGTCTCCTAGAACTGTGTGGTCAGCTGCTTTGCTTTTTTATGCAATATGTGACTAAATTCAATTTAAATCATCTTCATTTGAACAACTTTTTTGTTTTGGCTCCATGTAAAAGCACATTCAGTAAGTGATCTCATGGTGTTTTCAACAACATATTCATTTGACAAGTTAAGTGGAAGATCTAGCAGCATAATTTTCAGGAAGCATTGATGGATCACATGGAAACCAATGTCTTGTTCAAGACCAGAGCAACAAGGTTGATCCCTTGTTCAGTTCAGGGCCCGCTGTAAAGTACTTAAGTGGTCTTGTAAATGATGGGGGCTTATAAAGTAGTAAATTAATCTGCCTTTCTCTACAGGCTCCTTGCTATTAAACAGCAAAAATCTTACTAATGCTCTTACAAGCATCTAGTTTGATTCTCTGTTGAGATTCTATATGTCTGTGCAGTTGCTGTGGTCTCCTAATGCATTGGTAGAATTCTCTCCTGAGCACAGAAACCAAAAAAACAGCACAGTCTGTATTAACATTCTCTTAACTGAACCAATGACCAGCCTGCTTGTATTGACCATTACCAAGATCCCAGTTTCACACAGGGAGCTTTGACAACCTTGTTACTGAACAAAGTAACAACCAGCTACATCCTAGGTCCAATTCTCAGCTACTGCAATGTTTCAGAAAATCACAGATTTAAGAATGGCTGTTGAACCTGTCTTTGAGATAAACCATGTTTGGGCAGATTCTACAAGCATCAACTCTATGTTTGTGCCTTGCCAGACAGCACATCCTCTGTGGTGCAGTGGTAGAACACTTGGCTTCCATGCGGAAGACCTTAGGTTCGAATCCTGGTAGGGGCAGTGAACTTGGTTAAAATTACATTGCTCATATCTGCACTTCCCTTGTTCTCCAGTAATTTTACGGTAGGATTCTTGCATGCAACTTCTCTTTTATCTTAACAAAGCAAGTAGCTTGATCCTTCAATGAGATTTTAAAGTTTTCTTTGCAGTTGTTTTGGTCTCCTAGAACTGTGTGGTCAGCTGCTTTGCTTTTTTATGCAATATGTGACTAAATTCAATTTAAATCATCTTCATTTGAACAACTTTTTTGTTTTGGCTCCATGTAAAAGCACATTTAGTAAGTGATCTCATGGTGTTTTCAACAACATATTCGTTTGACAAGTTAAGTGGAAGATCTAGCAGCATAATTTTCAGGAAGCATTGATGGATCACATGGAACCCAATGTCTTGTTCAAGACCAGAGCAACAAGGTTGATCCCTTGTTCAGTTCAGGGCCAGCTGTAAAGTACTTAAGTGGTCTTGTAAATGATGGGGGGCTTATAAAGTAGTAAATGAATCTGCCTTTCTCTATAGGCTCCTTGCTATTAAACAGCAAAAATCTTACTAATGCTCTTACAAGCATCTAGTTTGATTCTCTGTTGAGATTCTATATGTCTGTGCAGTTGCTGTGGTCTCCTAATGCATTGGTAGAATTCTCTCCTGAGCACAGAAACCAAAAAAACAGCACAGTCTGTATTAACATTCTCTTAACTGAACCAATGACCAGCCTGCTTGTATTGACCATTACCAAGATGCCAGTTTCACACAGGGAGCTTTGACAACCTTGTTACTGAACAAAGTAACAACCAGCTACATCCTAGGTCCAATTCTCAGCTACTGCAATGTTTCAGTAAATCACAGATTTAAGAATGGCTGTTGAACCTGTCTTTGAGAGAAACCATGTTTGGGCAGATTCTACAAGCATCACCTCTATGTTTGTGCCTTGCCAGACAGCACATCCTCTGTGGTGCAGTGGTAGAACACTTGGCTTCCATGCGGAAGACCTTAGGTTCGAATCCTGGTAGGGGCAGTGGACTTGGTTAAAATTACATTGCTCATATCTGCACTTCCCTTGTTCTCCAGTAATTTTATGGTAAGTTTCTTGCATGCAATTTCTCTTTTATCTTAACAAAGCAAGTAGCTTGATCCTTCAATGAGATTTTAAAGTTTTCTTTGCAGTTGTTTTGGTCTCCTAGAACTGTGTGGTCAGCTGCTTTGCTTTTTTATGCAATATGTGACTAAATTCAATTTAAATCATCTTCATTTGAACAACTTTTTTGTTTTGGCTCCATGTAAAAGCACATTCAGTAAGTGATCTCATGGTGTTTTCAACAACATATTCATTTGACAAGTTAAGTGGAAGATCTAGCAGCATAATTTTCAGGAAGCATTGATGGATCACATGGAAACCAATGTCTTGTTCAAGACCAGAGCAACAAGGTTGATCCCTTGTTCAGTTCAGGGCCCGCTGTAAAGTACTTAAGTGGTCTTGTAAATGATGGGGGCTTATAAAGTAGTAAATGAATCTGCCTTTCTCTACAGGCTCCTTGCTATTAAACAGCAAAAATCTTACTAATGCTCTTACAAGCATCTAGTTTGATTCTCTGTTGAGATTCTATATGTCTGTGCAGTTGCTGTGGTCTCCTAATGCATTGGTAGAATTCTCTCCTGAGCACAGAAACCAAAAAAACAGCACAGTCTGTATTAACATTCTCTTAACTGAACCAATGACCAGCCTGCTTGTATTGACCATTACCAAGATCCCAGTTTCACACAGGGAGCTTTGACAACCTTGTTACTGAACAAAGTAACAACCAGCTACATCCTAGGTCCAATTCTCAGCTACTGCAATGTTTCAGAAAATCACAGATTTAAGAATGGCTGTTGAACCTGTCTTTGAGATAAACCATGTTTGGGCAGATTCTACAAGCATCAACTCTATGTTTGTGCCTTGCCAGACAGCACATCCTCTGTGGTGCAGTGGTAGAACACTTGGCTTCCATGCGGAAGACCTTAGGTTCGAATCCTGGTAGGGGCAGTGAACTTGGTTAAAATTACATTGCTCATATCTGCACTTCCCTTGTTCTCCAGTAATTTTACGGTAGGATTCTTGCATGCAACTTCTCTTTTATCTTAACAAAGCAAGTAGCTTGATCCTTCAATGAGATTTTAAAGTTTTCTTTGCAGTTGTTTTGGTCTCCTAGAACTGTGTGGTCAGCTGCTTTGCTTTTTTATGCAATATGTGACTAAATTCAATTTAAATCATCTTCATTTGAACAACTTTTTTGTTTTGGCTCCATGTAAAAGCACATTTAGTAAGTGATCTCATGGTGTTTTCAACAACATATTCGTTTGACAAGTTAAGTGGAAGATCTAGCAGCATAATTTTCAGGAAGCATTGATGGATCACATGGAACCCAATGTCTTGTTCAAGACCAGAGCAACAAGGTTGATCCCTTGTTCAGTTCAGGGCCAGCTGTAAAGTACTTAAGTGGTCTTGTAAATGATGGGGGGCTTATAAAGTAGTAAATGAATCTGCCTTTCTCTATAGGCTCCTTGCTATTAAACAGCAAAAATCTTACTAATGCTCTTACAAGCATCTAGTTTGATTCTCTGTTGAGATTCTATATGTCTGTGCAGTTGCTGTGGTCTCCTAATGCATTGGTAGAATTCTCTCCTGAGCACAGAAACCAAAAAAACAGCACAGTCTGTATTAACATTCTCTTAACTGAACCAATGACCAGCCTGCTTGTATTGACCATTACCAAGATGCCAGTTTCACACAGGGAGCTTTGACAACCTTGTTACTGAACAAAGTAACAACCAGCTACATCCTAGGTCCAATTCTCAGCTACTGCAATGTTTCAGTAAATCACAGATTTAAGAATGGCTGTTGAACCTGTCTTTGAGAGAAACCATGTTTGGGCAGATTCTACAAGCATCACCTCTATGTTTGTGCCTTGCCAGACAGCACATCCTCTGTGGTGCAGTGGTAGAACACTTGGCTTCCATGCGGAAGACCTTAGGTTCGAATCCTGGTAGGGGCAGTGGACTTGGTTAAAATTACATTGCTCATATCTGCACTTCCCTTGTTCTCCAGTAATTTTATGGTAAGTTTCTTGCATGCAATTTCTCTTTTATCTTAACAAAGCAAGTAGCTTGATCCTTCAATGAGATTTTAAAGTTTTCTTTGCAGTTGTTTTGGTCTCCTAGAACTGTGTGGTCAGCTGCTTTGCTTTTTTATGCAATATGTGACTAAATTCAATTTAAATCATCTTCATTTGAACAACTTTTTTGTTTTGGCTCCATGTAAAAGCACATTCAGTAAGTGATCTCATGGTGTTTTCAACAACATATTCATTTGACAAGTTAAGTGGAAGATCTAGCAGCATAATTTTCAGGAAGCATTGATGGATCACATGGAAACCAATGTCTTGTTCAAGACCAGAGCAACAAGGTTGATCCCTTGTTCAGTTCAGGGCCCGCTGTAAAGTACTTAAGTGGTCTTGTAAATGATGGGGGCTTATAAAGTAGTAAATGAATCTGCCTTTCTCTACAGGCTCCTTGCTATTAAACAGCAAAAATCTTACTAATGCTCTTACAAGCATCTAGTTTGATTCTCTGTTGAGATTCTATATGTCTGTGCAGTTGCTGTGGTCTCCTAATGCATTGGTAGAACTCTCTCCTGAGCACAGAAACCAAAAAAACAGCACAGTCTGTATTAACATTCTCTTAACTGAACCAATGACCAGCCTGCTTGTATTGACCATTACCAAGATGCCAGTTTCACACAGGGAGCTTTGACAACCTTGTTACTGAACAAAGTAACAACCAGCTACATCCTAGGTCCAATTCTCAGCTACTGCAATGTTTCAGAAAATCACAGATTTAAGAATGGCTGTTGAACCTTTCTTTGAGATAAACCATGTTTGGGCAGATTCTACAAGCATCAACTCTATGTTTGTGCCTTGCCAGACAGCACATCCTCTGTGGTGCAGTGGTAGAACACTTGGCTTCCATGTGGAAGACCTTAGGTTCGAATCCTGGTAGGGGCAGTGGACTTGGTTAAAATTACATTGCTCATATCTGCACTTCCATTGTTCTCCAGTAATTTTATGGTAGGATTCTTGCATGCAATTTCTCTTTTATCTTAACAAAGCAAGTAGCTTGATCCTTCAATGAGATTTTAAAGTTTTCTTTGCAGTTGTTTTGGTCTCCTAGAACTGTGTGGTCAGCTGCTTTGCTTTTTTATGCAATATGTGACTAAATTCAATTTAAATCATCTTCATTTGAACAACTTTTTTGTTTTGGCTCCATGTAAAAGCACATTCAGTAAGTGATCTCATGGTGTTTTCAACAACATATTCATTTGACAAGTTAAGTGGAAGATCTAGCAGCATAATTTTCAGGAAGCATTGATGGATCACATGGAAACCAATGTCTTGTTCAAGACCAGAGCAACAAGGTTGATCCCTTGTTCAGTTCAGGGCCCGCTGTAAAGTACTTAAGTGGTCTTGTAAATGATGGGGGCTTATAAAGTAGTAAATGAATCTGCCTTTCTCTACAGGCTCCTTGCTATTAAACAGCAAAAATCTTACTAATGCTCTTACAAGCATCTAGTTTGATTCTCTGTTGAGATTCTATATGTCTGTGCAGTTGCTGTGGTCTCCTAATGCATTGGTAGAACTCTCTCCTGAGCACAGAAACCAAAAAAACAGCACAGTCTGTATTAACATTCTCTTAACTGAACCAATGACCAGCCTGCTTGTATTGACCATTACCAAGATGCCAGTTTCACACAGGGAGCTTTGACAACCTTGTTACTGAACAAAGTAACAACCAGCTACATCCTAGGTCCAATTCTCAGCTACTGCAATGTTTCAGAAAATCACAGATTTAAGAATGGCTGTTGAACCTGTCTTTGAGATAAACCATGTTTGGGCAGATTCTACAAGCATCAACTCTATGTTTGTGCCGTGCCAGACAGCACCTCCTCTGTGGTGCAGTGGTAGAACACTTGGCTTCCATGTGGAAGACCTTAGGTTCGAATCCTGGTAGGGGCAGTGGACTTGGTTAAAATTACATTGCTCATATCTGCACTTCCCTTGTTCTCCAGTAATTTTATGGTAGGATTCTTGCATGCAATTTCTCTTTTATCTTAACAAAGCAAGTAGCTTGATCCTTCAATGAGATTTTAAAGTTTTCTTTGCAGTTGTTTTGGTCTCCTAGAACTGTGTGGTCAGCTGCTTTGCTTTTTTATGCAATATGTGACTAAATTCAATTTAAATCATCTTCATTTGAACAACTTTTTTGTTTTGGCTCCATGTAAAAGCACATTCAGTAAGTGATCTCATGGTGTTTTCAACAACATATTCATTTGACAAGTTAAGTGGAAGATCTAGCAGCATAATTTTCAGGAAGCATTGATGGATCACATGGAAACCAATGTCTTGTTCAAGACCAGAGCAACAAGGTTGATCCCTTGTTCAGTTCAGGGCCCGCTGTAAAGTACTTAAGTGGTCTTGTAAATGATGGGGGCTTATAAAGTAGTAAATGAATCTGCCTTTCTCTACAGGCTCCTTGCTATTAAACAGCAAAAATCTTACTAATGCTCTTACAAGCATCTAGTTTGATTCTCTGTTGAGATTCTATATGTCTGTGCAGTTGCTGTGGTCTCCTAATGCATTGGTAGAATTCTCTCCTGAGCACAGAAACCAAAAAAACAGCACAGTCTGTATTAACATTCTCTTAACTGAACCAATGACCAGCCTGCTTGTATTGACCATTACCAAGATGCCAGTTTCACACAGGGAGCTTTGACAACCTTGTTACTGAACAAAGTAACAACCAGCTACATCCTAGGTCCAATTCTCAGCTACTGCAATGTTTCAGAAAATCACAGATTTAAGAATGGCTGTTGAACCTGTCTTTGAGATAAACCATGTTTGGGCAGATTCTACAAGCATCAACTCTATGTTTGTGCCTTGCCAGACAGCACATCCTCTGTGGTGCAGTGGTAGAACACTTGGCTTCCATGCGGAAGACCTTAGGTTCGAATCCTGGTAGGGGCAGTGAACTTGGTTAAAATTACATTGCTCATATCTGCACTTCCCTTGTTCTCCAGTAATTTTACGGTAGGATTCTTGCATGCAACTTCTCTTTTATCTTAACAAAGCAAGTAGCTTGATCCTTCAATGAGATTTTAAAGTTTTCTTTGCAGTTGTTTTGGTCTCCTAGAACTGTGTGGTCAGCTGCTTTGCTTTTTTATGCAATATGTGACTAAATTCAATTTAAATCATCTTCATTTGAACAACTTTTTTGTTTTGGCTCCATGTAAAAGCACATTTAGTAAGTGATCTCATGGTGTTTTCAACAACATATTCGTTTGACAAGTTAAGTGGAAGATCTAGCAGCATAATTTTCAGGAAGCATTGATGGATCACATGGAACCCAATGTCTTGTTCAAGACCAGAGCAACAAGGTTGATCCCTTGTTCAGACAGCACATCCTCTGTGGTGCAGTGGTAGAACACTTGGCTTCCATGCGGAAGACCTTAGGTTCGAATCCTGGTAGGGGCAGTGGACTTGGTTAAAATTACATTGCTCATATCTGCACTTCCCTTGTTCTCCAGTAATTTTACGGTAGGATTCTTGCATGCAATTTCTCTTTTATCTTAACAAAGCAAGTAGCTTGATCCTTCAATGAGATTTTAAAGTTTTCTTTGCAGTTGTTTTGGTCTCCTAGAACTGTGTGGTCAGCTGCTTTGCTTTTTTATGCAATATGTGACTAAATTCAATTTAAATCATCTTCATTTGAACAACTTTTTTGTTTTGGCTCCATGTAAAAGCACATTCAGTAAGTGATCTCATGGTGTTTTCAACAACATATTCATTTGACAAGTTAAGTGGAAGATCTAGCAGCATAATTTTCAGGAAGCATTGATGGATCACATGGAAACCAATGTCTTGTTCAAGACCAGAGCAACAAGGTTGATCCCTTGTTCAGTTCAGGGCCCGCTGTAAAGTACTTAAGTGGTCTTGTAAATGATGGGGGCTTATAAAGTAGTAAATGAATCTGCCTTTCTCTACAGGCTCCTTGCTATTAAACAGCAAAAATCTTACTAATGCTCTTACAAGCATCTAGTTTGATTCTCTGTTGAGATTCTATATGTCTGTGCAGTTGCTGTGGTCTCCTAATGCATTGGTAGAATTCTCTCCTGAGCACAGAAACCAAAAAAACAGCACAGTCTGTATTAACATTCTCTTAACTGAACCAATGACCAGCCTGCTTGTATTGACCATTACCAAGATGCCAGTTTCACACAGGGAGCTTTGACAACCTTGTTACTGAACAAAGTAACAACCAGCTACATCCTAGGTCCAATTCTCAGCTACTGCAATGTTTCAGAAAATCACAGATTTAAGAATGGCTGTTGAACCTGTCTTTGAGATAAACCATGTTTGGGCAGATTCTACAAGCATCAACTCTATGTTTGTGCCTTGCCAGACAGCACCTCCTCTGTGGTGCAGTGGTAGAACACTTGGCTTCCATGTGGAAGACCTTAGGTTCGAATCCTGGTAGGGGCAGTGGACTTGGTTAAAATTACATTGCTCATATCTGCACTTCCCTTGTTCTCCAGTAATTTTATGGTAGGATTCTTGCATGCAATTTCTCTTTTATCTTAACAAAGCAAGTAGCTTGATCCTTCAATGAGATTTTAAAGTTTTCTTTGCAGTTGTTTTGGTCTCCTAGAACTGTGTGGTCAGCTGCTTTGCTTTTTTATGCAATATGTGACTAAATTCAATTTAAATCATCTTCATTTGAACAACTTTTTTGTTTTGGCTCCATGTAAAAGCACATTCAGTAAGTGATCTCATGGTGTTTTCAACAACATATTCATTTGACAAGTTAAGTGGAAGATCTAGCAGCATAATTTTCAGGAAGCATTGATGGATCACATGGAAACCAATGTCTTGTTCAAGACCAGAGCAACAAGGTTGATCCCTTGTTCAGTTCAGGGCCCGCTGTAAAGTACTTAAGTGGTCTTGTAAATGATGGGGGCTTATAAAGTAGTAAATGAATCTGCCTTTCTCTACAGGCTCCTTGCTATTAAACAGCAAAAATCTTACTAATGCTCTTACAAGCATCTAGTTTGATTCTCTGTTGAGATTCTATATGTCTGTGCAGTTGCTGTGGTCTCCTAATGCATTGGTAGAATTCTCTCCTGAGCACAGAAACCAAAAAAACAGCACAGTCTGTATTAACATTCTCTTAACTGAACCAATGACCAGCCTGCTTGTATTGACCATTACCAAGATCCCAGTTTCACACAGGGAGCTTTGACAACCTTGTTACTGAACAAAGTAACAACCAGCTACATCCTAGGTCCAATTCTCAGCTACTGCAATGTTTCAGAAAATCACAGATTTAAGAATGGCTGTTGAACCTGTCTTTGAGATAAACCATGTTTGGGCAGATTCTACAAGCATCAACTCTATGTTTGTGCCTTGCCAGACAGCACATCCTCTGTGGTGCAGTGGTAGAACACTTGGCTTCCATGCGGAAGACCTTAGGTTCGAATCCTGGTAGGGGCAGTGAACTTGGTTAAAATTACATTGCTCATATCTGCACTTCCCTTGTTCTCCAGTAATTTTACGGTAGGATTCTTGCATGCAACTTCTCTTTTATCTTAACAAAGCAAGTAGCTTGATCCTTCAATGAGATTTTAAAGTTTTCTTTGCAGTTGTTTTGGTCTCCTAGAACTGTGTGGTCAGCTGCTTTGCTTTTTTATGCAATATGTGACTAAATTCAATTTAAATCATCTTCATTTGAACAACTTTTTTGTTTTGGCTCCATGTAAAAGCACATTTAGTAAGTGATCTCATGGTGTTTTCAACAACATATTCGTTTGACAAGTTAAGTGGAAGATCTAGCAGCATAATTTTCAGGAAGCATTGATGGATCACATGGAACCCAATGTCTTGTTCAAGACCAGAGCAACAAGGTTGATCCCTTGTTCAGTTCAGGGCCAGCTGTAAAGTACTTAAGTGGTCTTGTAAATGATGGGGGGCTTATAAAGTAGTAAATGAATCTGCCTTTCTCTATAGGCTCCTTGCTATTAAACAGCAAAAATCTTACTAATGCTCTTACAAGCATCTAGTTTGATTCTCTGTTGAGATTCTATATGTCTGTGCAGTTGCTGTGGTCTCCTAATGCATTGGTAGAATTCTCTCCTGAGCACAGAAACCAAAAAAACAGCACAGTCTGTATTAACATTCTCTTAACTGAACCAATGACCAGCCTGCTTGTATTGACCATTACCAAGATGCCAGTTTCACACAGGGAGCTTTGACAACCTTGTTACTGAACAAAGTAACAACCAGCTACATCCTAGGTCCAATTCTCAGCTACTGCAATGTTTCAGTAAATCACAGATTTAAGAATGGCTGTTGAACCTGTCTTTGAGAGAAACCATGTTTGGGCAGATTCTACAAGCATCACCTCTATGTTTGTGCCTTGCCAGACAGCACATCCTCTGTGGTGCAGTGGTAGAACACTTGGCTTCCATGCGGAAGACCTTAGGTTCGAATCCTGGTAGGGGCAGTGGACTTGGTTAAAATTACATTGCTCATATCTGCACTTCCCTTGTTCTCCAGTAATTTTATGGTAAGTTTCTTGCATGCAATTTCTCTTTTATCTTAACAAAGCAAGTAGCTTGATCCTTCAATGAGATTTTAAAGTTTTCTTTGCAGTTGTTTTGGTCTCCTAGAACTGTGTGGTCAGCTGCTTTGCTTTTTTATGCAATATGTGACTAAATTCAATTTAAATCATCTTCATTTGAACAACTTTTTTGTTTTGGCTCCATGTAAAAGCACATTCAGTAAGTGATCTCATGGTGTTTTCAACAACATATTCATTTGACAAGTTAAGTGGAAGATCTAGCAGCATAATTTTCAGGAAGCATTGATGGATCACATGGAAACCAATGTCTTGTTCAAGACCAGAGCAACAAGGTTGATCCCTTGTTCAGTTCAGGGCCCGCTGTAAAGTACTTAAGTGGTCTTGTAAATGATGGGGGCTTATAAAGTAGTAAATGAATCTGCCTTTCTCTACAGGCTCCTTGCTATTAAACAGCAAAAATCTTACTAATGCTCTTACAAGCATCTAGTTTGATTCTCTGTTGAGATTCTATATGTCTGTGCAGTTGCTGTGGTCTCCTAATGCATTGGTAGAATTCTCTCCTGAGCACAGAAACCAAAAAAACAGCACAGTCTGTATTAACATTCTCTTAACTGAACCAATGACCAGCCTGCTTGTATTGACCATTACCAAGATCCCAGTTTCACACAGGGAGCTTTGACAACCTTGTTACTGAACAAAGTAACAACCAGCTACATCCTAGGTCCAATTCTCAGCTACTGCAATGTTTCAGAAAATCACAGATTTAAGAATGGCTGTTGAACCTGTCTTTGAGATAAACCATGTTTGGGCAGATTCTACAAGCATCAACTCTATGTTTGTGCCTTGCCAGACAGCACATCCTCTGTGGTGCAGTGGTAGAACACTTGGCTTCCATGCGGAAGACCTTAGGTTCGAATCCTGGTAGGGGCAGTGAACTTGGTTAAAATTACATTGCTCATATCTGCACTTCCCTTGTTCTCCAGTAATTTTACGGTAGGATTCTTGCATGCAACTTCTCTTTTATCTTAACAAAGCAAGTAGCTTGATCCTTCAATGAGATTTTAAAGTTTTCTTTGCAGTTGTTTTGGTCTCCTAGAACTGTGTGGTCAGCTGCTTTGCTTTTTTATGCAATATGTGACTAAATTCAATTTAAATCATCTTCATTTGAACAACTTTTTTGTTTTGGCTCCATGTAAAAGCACATTTAGTAAGTGATCTCATGGTGTTTTCAACAACATATTCGTTTGACAAGTTAAGTGGAAGATCTAGCAGCATAATTTTCAGGAAGCATTGATGGATCACATGGAACCCAATGTCTTGTTCAAGACCAGAGCAACAAGGTTGATCCCTTGTTCAGTTCAGGGCCAGCTGTAAAGTACTTAAGTGGTCTTGTAAATGATGGGGGGCTTATAAAGTAGTAAATGAATCTGCCTTTCTCTATAGGCTCCTTGCTATTAAACAGCAAAAATCTTACTAATGCTCTTACAAGCATCTAGTTTGATTCTCTGTTGAGATTCTATATGTCTGTGCAGTTGCTGTGGTCTCCTAATGCATTGGTAGAATTCTCTCCTGAGCACAGAAACCAAAAAAACAGCACAGTCTGTATTAACATTCTCTTAACTGAACCAATGACCAGCCTGCTTGTATTGACCATTACCAAGATGCCAGTTTCACACAGGGAGCTTTGACAACCTTGTTACTGAACAAAGTAACAACCAGCTACATCCTAGGTCCAATTCTCAGCTACTGCAATGTTTCAGTAAATCACAGATTTAAGAATGGCTGTTGAACCTGTCTTTGAGAGAAACCATGTTTGGGCAGATTCTACAAGCATCACCTCTATGTTTGTGCCTTGCCAGACAGCACATCCTCTGTGGTGCAGTGGTAGAACACTTGGCTTCCATGCGGAAGACCTTAGGTTCGAATCCTGGTAGGGGCAGTGGACTTGGTTAAAATTACATTGCTCATATCTGCACTTCCCTTGTTCTCCAGTAATTTTATGGTAAGTTTCTTGCATGCAATTTCTCTTTTATCTTAACAAAGCAAGTAGCTTGATCCTTCAATGAGATTTTAAAGTTTTCTTTGCAGTTGTTTTGGTCTCCTAGAACTGTGTGGTCAGCTGCTTTGCTTTTTTATGCAATATGTGACTAAATTCAATTTAAATCATCTTCATTTGAACAACTTTTTTGTTTTGGCTCCATGTAAAAGCACATTCAGTAAGTGATCTCATGGTGTTTTCAACAACATATTCATTTGACAAGTTAAGTGGAAGATCTAGCAGCATAATTTTCAGGAAGCATTGATGGATCACATGGAAACCAATGTCTTGTTCAAGACCAGAGCAACAAGGTTGATCCCTTGTTCAGTTCAGGGCCCGCTGTAAAGTACTTAAGTGGTCTTGTAAATGATGGGGGCTTATAAAGTAGTAAATGAATCTGCCTTTCTCTACAGGCTCCTTGCTATTAAACAGCAAAAATCTTACTAATGCTCTTACAAGCATCTAGTTTGATTCTCTGTTGAGATTCTATATGTCTGTGCAGTTGCTGTGGTCTCCTAATGCATTGGTAGAACTCTCTCCTGAGCACAGAAACCAAAAAAACAGCACAGTCTGTATTAACATTCTCTTAACTGAACCAATGACCAGCCTGCTTGTATTGACCATTACCAAGATGCCAGTTTCACACAGGGAGCTTTGACAACCTTGTTACTGAACAAAGTAACAACCAGCTACATCCTAGGTCCAATTCTCAGCTACTGCAATGTTTCAGAAAATCACAGATTTAAGAATGGCTGTTGAACCTTTCTTTGAGATAAACCATGTTTGGGCAGATTCTACAAGCATCAACTCTATGTTTGTGCCTTGCCAGACAGCACATCCTCTGTGGTGCAGTGGTAGAACACTTGGCTTCCATGTGGAAGACCTTAGGTTCGAATCCTGGTAGGCGCAGTGGACTTGGTTAAAATTACATTGCTCATATCTGCACTTCCATTGTTCTCCAGTAATTTTATGGTAGGATTCTTGCATGCAATTTCTCTTTTATCTTAACAAAGCAAGTAGCTTGATCCTTCAATGAGATTTTAAAGTTTTCTTTGCAGTTGTTTTGGTCTCCTAGAACTGTGTGGTCAGCTGCTTTGCTTTTTTATGCAATATGTGACTAAATTCAATTTAAATCATCTTCATTTGAACAACTTTTTTGTTTTGGCTCCATGTAAAAGCACATTCAGTAAGTGATCTCATGGTGTTTTCAACAACATATTCATTTGACAAGTTAAGTGGAAGATCTAGCAGCATAATTTTCAGGAAGCATTGATGGATCACATGGAAACCAATGTCTTGTTCAAGACCAGAGCAACAAGGTTGATCCCTTGTTCAGTTCAGGGCCCGCTGTAAAGTACTTAAGTGGTCTTGTAAATGATGGGGGCTTATAAAGTAGTAAATGAATCTGCCTTTCTCTACAGGCTCCTTGCTATTAAACAGCAAAAATCTTACTAATGCTCTTACAAGCATCTAGTTTGATTCTCTGTTGAGATTCTATATGTCTGTGCAGTTGCTGTGGTCTCCTAATGCATTGGTAGAACTCTCTCCTGAGCACAGAAACCAAAAAAACAGCACAGTCTGTATTAACATTCTCTTAACTGAACCAATGACCAGCCTGCTTGTATTGACCATTACCAAGATGCCAGTTTCACACAGGGAGCTTTGACAACCTTGTTACTGAACAAAGTAACAACCAGCTACATCCTAGGTCCAATTCTCAGCTACTGCAATGTTTCAGAAAATCACAGATTTAAGAATGGCTGTTGAACCTGTCTTTGAGATAAACCATGTTTGGGCAGATTCTACAAGCATCAACTCTATGTTTGTGCCTTGCCAGACAGCACATCCTCTGTGGTGCAGTGGTAGAACACTTGGCTTCCATGCGGAAGACCTTAGGATCGAATCCTGGTAGGGGCAGTGAACTTGGTTAAAATTACATTGCTCATATCTGCACTTCTCTTGTTCTCCAGTAATTTTACGGTAGGATTCTTGCATGCAACTTCTCTTTTATCTTAACAAAGCAAGTAGCTTGATCCTTCAATGAGATTTTAAAGTTTTCTTTGCAGTTGTTTTGGTCTCCTAGAACTGTGTGGTCAGCTGCTTTGCTTTTTTATGCAATATGTGACTAAACTCAATTTAAATCATCTTCATTTGAACAACTTTTTTGTTTTGTCTCCATGTAAAAGCACATTCAGTAAGTGATCTCATGGTGTTTTCAACAACATATTCGTTTGACAAGTTAAGTGGAAGATCTAGCAGCATAATTTTCAGGAAGCATTGATGGATCACATGGAAACCAATGTCTTGTTCAAGACCAGAGCAACAAGGTTGATCCCTTGTTCAGTTCAGGGCCAGCTGTAAAGTACTTAAGTGGTCTTGTAAATGATGGGGGGCTTATAAAGTAGTAAATGAATCTGCCTTTCTCTATAGGCTCCTTGCTATTAAACAGCAAAAATCTTACTAATGCTCTTACAAGCATCTAGTTTGATTCTCTGTTGAGATTCTATATGTCTGTGCAGTTGCTGTGGTCTCCTAATGCATTGGTAGAATTCTCTCCTGAGCACAGAAACCAAAAAAACAGCACAGTCTGTATTAACATTCTCTTAACTGAACCAATGACCAGCCTGCTTGTATTGACCATTACCAAGATGCCAGTTTCACACAGGGAGCTTTGACAACCTTGTTACTGAACAAAGTAACAACCAGCTACATCCTAGGTCCAATTCTCAGCTACTGCAATGTTTCAGAAAATCACAGATTTAAGAATGGCTGTTGAACCTTTCTTTGAGATAAACCATGTTTGGGCAGATTCTACAAGCATCAACTCTATGTTTGTGCCTTGCCAGACAGCACATCCTCTGTGGTGCAGTGGTAGAACACTTGGCTTCCATGTGGAAGACCTTAGGTTCGAATCCTGGTAGGGGCAGTGGACTTGGTTAAAATTACATTGCTCATATCTGCACTTCCATTGTTCTCCAGTAATTTTATGGTAGGATTCTTGCATGCAATTTCTCTTTTATCTTAACAAAGCAAGTAGCTTGATCCTTCAATGAGATTTTAAAGTTTTCTTTGCAGTTGTTTTGGTCTCCTAGAACTGTGTGGTCAGCTGCTTTGCTTTTTTATGCAATATGTGACTAAATTCAATTTAAATCATCTTCATTTGAACAACTTTTTTGTTTTGGCTCCATGTAAAAGCACATTCAGTAAGTGATCTCATGGTGTTTTCAACAACATATTCATTTGACAAGTTAAGTGGAAGATCTAGCAGCATAATTTTCAGGAAGCATTGATGGATCACATGGAAACCAATGTCTTGTTCAAGACCAGAGCAACAAGGTTGATCCCTTGTTCAGTTCAGGGCCCGCTGTAAAGTACTTAAGTGGTCTTGTAAATGATGGGGGCTTATAAAGTAGTAAATGAATCTGCCTTTCTCTATAGGCTCCTTGCTATTAAACAGCAAAAATCTTACTAATGCTCTTACAAGCATCTAGTTTGATTCTCTGTTGAGATTCTATATGTCTGTGCAGTTGCTGTGGTCTCCTAATGCATTGGTAGAACTCTCTCCTGAGCACAGAAACCAAAAAAACAGCACAGTCTGTATTAACATTCTCTTAACTGAACCAATGACCAGCCTGCTTGTATTGACCATTACCAAGATGCCAGTTTCACACAGGGAGCTTTGACAACCTTGTTACTGAACAAAGTAACAACCAGCTACATCCTAGGTCCAATTCTCAGCTACTGCAATGTTTCAGAAAATCACAGATTTAAGAATGGCTGTTGAACCTGTCTTTGAGATAAACCATGTTTGGGCAGATTCTACAAGCATCAACTCTATGTTTGTGCCTTGCCAGACAGCACATCCTCTGTGGTGCAGTGGTAGAACACTTGGCTTCCATGCGGAAGACCTTAGGATCGAATCCTGGTAGGGGCAGTGAACTTGGTTAAAATTACATTGCTCATATCTGCACTTCTCTTGTTCTCCAGTAATTTTACGGTAGGATTCTTGCATGCAACTTCTCTTTTATCTTAACAAAGCAAGTAGCTTGATCCTTCAATGAGATTTTAAAGTTTTCTTTGCAGTTGTTTTGGTCTCCTAGAACTGTGTGGTCAGCTGCTTTGCTTTTTTATGCAATATGTGACTAAATTCAATTTAAATCATCTTCGTTTGAACAACTTTTTTGTTTTGGCTCCATGTAAAAGCACATTTAGTAAGTGATCTCATGGTGTTTTCAACAACATATTCGTTTGACAAGTTAAGTGGAAGATCTAGCAGCATAATTTTCAGGAAGCATTGATGGATCACATGGAACCCAATGTCTTGTTCAAGACCAGAGCAACAAGGTTGATCCCTTGTTCAGTTCAGGGCCAGCTGTAAAGTACTTAAGTGGTCTTGTAAATGATGGGGGGCTTATAAAGTAGTAAATGAATCTGCCTTTCTCTATAGGCTCCTTGCTATTAAACAGCAAAAATCTTACTAATGCTCTTACAAGCATCTAGTTTGATTCTCTGTTGAGATTCTATATGTCTGTGCAGTTGCTGTGGTCTCCTAATGCATTGGTAGAATTCTCTCCTGAGCACAGAAACCACAAAAACAGCACAGTCTGTATTAACATTCTCTTAACTGAACCAATGACCAGCCTGCTTGTATTGACCATTACCAAGATGCCAGTTTCACACAGGGAGCTTTGACAACCTTGTTACTGAACAAAGTAACAACCAGCTACATCCTAGAGTCAATTCTCAGCTACTGCAATGTTTCAGAAAATCACAGATTTAAGAATGGCTGTTGAACCTGTCTTTGAGATAAACCATGTTTGGGCAGATTCTACAAGCATCAACTCTATGTTTGTGCCTTGCCAGACAGCACATCTTCTGTGGTGCAGTGGTAGAACACTTGGCTTCCATGTGGAAGACCTTAGGTTCGAATCCTGGTAGGGGCAGTGAACTTGGTTAAAATTACATTGCTCATATCTGCACTTCTCTTGTTCTCCAGTAATTTTACGGTAGGATTCTTGCATGCAACTTCTCTTTTATCTTAACAAAGCAAGTAGCTTGATCCTTCAATGAGATTTTAAAGTTTTCTTTGCAGTTGTTTTGGTCTCCTAGAACTGTGTGGTCAGCTGCTTTGCTTTTTTATGCAATATGTGACTAAATTCAATTTAAATCATCTTCATTTGAACAACTTTTTTGTTTTGGCTCCATGTAAAAGCACATTCAGTAAGTGATCTCATGGTGTTTTCAACAACATATTCGTTTGACAAGTTAAGTGGAAGATCTAGCAGCATAATTTTCAGGAAGCATTGATGGATCACATGGAACCCAATGTCTTGTTCAAGACCAGAGCAACAAGGTTGATCCCTTGTTCAGTTCAGGGCCAGCTGTAAAGTACTTAAGTGGTCTTGTAAATGATGGGGGGCTTATAAAGTAGTAAATGAATCTGCCTTTCTCTATAGGCTCCTTGCTATTAAACAGCAAAAATCTTACTAATGCTCTTACAAGCATCTAGTTTGATTCTCTGTTGAGATTCTATATGTCTGTGCAGTTGCTGTGGTCTCCTAATGCATTGGTAGAATTCTCTCCTGAGCACAGAAACCAAAAAAACAGCACAGTCTGTATTAACATTCTCTTAACTGAACCAATGACCAGCCTGCTTGTATTGACCATTACCAAGATGCCAGTTTCACACAGGGAGCTTTGACAACCTTGTTACTGAACAAAGTAACAACCAGCTACATCCTAGGTCCAATTCTCAGCTACTGCAATGTTTCAGTAAATCACAGATTTAAGAATGGCTGTTGAACCTGTCTTTGAGATAAACCATGTTTGGGCAGATTCTACAAGCATCAACTCTATGTTTGTGCCTTGCCAGACAGCACATCCTCTGTGGTGCAGTGGTAGAACACTTGGCTTCCATGTGGAAGACCTTAGGTTCGAATCCTGGTAGGGGCAGTGGACTTGGTTAAAATTACATTGCTCATATCTGCACTTCCCTTGTTCTCCAATAATTTTATGGTAGGATTCTTGCATGCAATTTCTCTTTTATCTTAACAAAGCAAGTAGCTTGATCCTTCAATGAGATTTTAAAGTTTTCTTTGCAGTTGTTTTGGTCTCCTAGAACTGTGTGGTCAGCTGCTTTGCTTTTTTATGCAATATGTGACTAAATTCAATTTAAATCATCTTCATTTGAACAACTTTTTTGTTTTGGCTCCATGTAAAAGCACATTCAGTAAGTGATCTCATGGTGTTTTCAACAACATATTCATTTGACAAGTTAAGTGGAAGATCTAGCAGCATAATTTTCAGGAAGCATTGATGGATCACATGGAAACCAATGTCTTGTTCAAGACCAGAGCAACAAGGTTGATCCCTTGTTCAGTTCAGGGCCCGCTGTAAAGTACTTAAGTGGTCTTGTAAATGATGGGGGCTTATAAAGTAGTAAATGAATCTGCCTTTCTCTACAGGCTCCTTGCTATTAAACAGCAAAAATCTTACTAATGCTCTTACAAGCATCTAGTTTGATTCTCTGTTGAGATTCTATATGTCTGTGCAGTTGCTGTGGTCTCCTAATGCATTGGTAGAATTCTCTCCTGAGCACAGAAACCAAAAAAACAGCACAGTCTGTATTAACATTCTCTTAACTGAACCAATGACCAGCCTGCTTGTATTGACCATTACCAAGATCCCAGTTTCACACAGGGAGCTTTGACAACCTTGTTACTGAACAAAGTAACAACCAGCTACATCCTAGGTCCAATTCTCAGCTACTGCAATGTTTCAGAAAATCACAGATTTAAGAATGGCTGTTGAACCTGTCTTTGAGATAAACCATGTTTGGGCAGATTCTACAAGCATCAACTCTATGTTTGTGCCTTGCCAGACAGCACATCCTCTGTGGTGCAGTGGTAGAACACTTGGCTTCCATGCGGAAGACCTTAGGTTCGAATCCTGGTAGGGGCAGTGAACTTGGTTAAAATTACATTGCTCATATCTGCACTTCCCTTGTTCTCCAGTAATTTTACGGTAGGATTCTTGCATGCAACTTCTCTTTTATCTTAACAAAGCAAGTAGCTTGATCCTTCAATGAGATTTTAAAGTTTTCTTTGCAGTTGTTTTGGTCTCCTAGAACTGTGTGGTCAGCTGCTTTGCTTTTTTATGCAATATGTGACTAAATTCAATTTAAATCATCTTCATTTGAACAACTTTTTTGTTTTGGCTCCATGTAAAAGCACATTTAGTAAGTGATCTCATGGTGTTTTCAACAACATATTCGTTTGACAAGTTAAGTGGAAGATCTAGCAGCATAATTTTCAGGAAGCATTGATGGATCACATGGAACCCAATGTCTTGTTCAAGACCAGAGCAACAAGGTTGATCCCTTGTTCAGTTCAGGGCCAGCTGTAAAGTACTTAAGTGGTCTTGTAAATGATGGGGGGCTTATAAAGTAGTAAATGAATCTGCCTTTCTCTATAGGCTCCTTGCTATTAAACAGCAAAAATCTTACTAATGCTCTTACAAGCATCTAGTTTGATTCTCTGTTGAGATTCTATATGTCTGTGCAGTTGCTGTGGTCTCCTAATGCATTGGTAGAATTCTCTCCTGAGCACAGAAACCAAAAAAACAGCACAGTCTGTATTAACATTCTCTTAACTGAACCAATGACCAGCCTGCTTGTATTGACCATTACCAAGATGCCAGTTTCACACAGGGAGCTTTGACAACCTTGTTACTGAACAAAGTAACAACCAGCTACATCCTAGGTCCAATTCTCAGCTACTGCAATGTTTCAGTAAATCACAGATTTAAGAATGGCTGTTGAACCTGTCTTTGAGAGAAACCATGTTTGGGCAGATTCTACAAGCATCACCTCTATGTTTGTGCCTTGCCAGACAGCACATCCTCTGTGGTGCAGTGGTAGAACACTTGGCTTCCATGCGGAAGACCTTAGGTTCGAATCCTGGTAGGGGCAGTGGACTTGGTTAAAATTACATTGCTCATATCTGCACTTCCCTTGTTCTCCAGTAATTTTATGGTAAGTTTCTTGCATGCAATTTCTCTTTTATCTTAACAAAGCAAGTAGCTTGATCCTTCAATGAGATTTTAAAGTTTTCTTTGCAGTTGTTTTGGTCTCCTAGAACTGTGTGGTCAGCTGCTTTGCTTTTTTATGCAATATGTGACTAAATTCAATTTAAATCATCTTCATTTGAACAACTTTTTTGTTTTGGCTCCATGTAAAAGCACATTCAGTAAGTGATCTCATGGTGTTTTCAACAACATATTCATTTGACAAGTTAAGTGGAAGATCTAGCAGCATAATTTTCAGGAAGCATTGATGGATCACATGGAAACCAATGTCTTGTTCAAGACCAGAGCAACAAGGTTGATCCCTTGTTCAGTTCAGGGCCCGCTGTAAAGTACTTAAGTGGTCTTGTAAATGATGGGGGCTTATAAAGTAGTAAATGAATCTGCCTTTCTCTACAGGCTCCTTGCTATTAAACAGCAAAAATCTTACTAATGCTCTTACAAGCATCTAGTTTGATTCTCTGTTGAGATTCTATATGTCTGTGCAGTTGCTGTGGTCTCCTAATGCATTGGTAGAACTCTCTCCTGAGCACAGAAACCAAAAAAACAGCACAGTCTGTATTAACATTCTCTTAACTGAACCAATGACCAGCCTGCTTGTATTGACCATTACCAAGATGCCAGTTTCACACAGGGAGCTTTGACAACCTTGTTACTGAACAAAGTAACAACCAGCTACATCCTAGGTCCAATTCTCAGCTACTGCAATGTTTCAGTAAATCACAGATTTAAGAATGGCTGTTGAACCTGTCTTTGAGAGAAACCATGTTTGGGCAGATTCTACAAGCATCACCTCTATGTTTGTGCCTTGCCAGACAGCACATCCTCTGTGGTGCAGTGGTAGAACACTTGGCTTCCATGCGGAAGACCTTAGGTTCGAATCCTGGTAGGGGCAGTGGACTTGGTTAAAATTACATTGCTCATATCTGCACTTCCCTTGTTCTCCAGTAATTTTATGGTAAGTTTCTTGCATGCAATTTCTCTTTTATCTTAACAAAGCAAGTAGCTTGATCCTTCAATGAGATTTTAAAGTTTTCTTTGCAGTTGTTTTGGTCTCCTAGAACTGTGTGGTCAGCTGCTTTGCTTTTTTATGCAATATGTGACTAAACTCAATTTAAATCATCTTCATTTGAACAACTTTTTTGTTTTGTCTCCATGTAAAAGCACATTCAGTAAGTGATCTCATGGTGTTTTCAACAACATATTCGTTTGACAAGTTAAGTGGAAGATCTAGCAGCATAATTTTCAGGAAGCATTGATGGATCACATGGAAACCAATGTCTTGTTCAAGACCAGAGCAACAAGGTTGATCCCTTGTTCAGTTCAGGGCCAGCTGTAAAGTACTTAAGTGGTCTTGTAAATGATGGGGGGCTTATAAAGTAGTAAATGAATCTGCCTTTCTCTATAGGCTCCTTGCTATTAAACAGCAAAAATCTTACTAATGCTCTTACAAGCATCTAGTTTGATTCTCTGTTGAGATTCTATATGTCTGTGCAGTTGCTGTGGTCTCCTAATGCATTGGTAGAATTCTCTCCTGAGCACAGAAACCAAAAAAACAGCACAGTCTGTATTAACATTCTCTTAACTGAACCAATGACCAGCCTGCTTGTATTGACCATTACCAAGATGCCAGTTTCACACAGGGAGCTTTGACAACCTTGTTACTGAACAAAGTAACAACCAGCTACATCCTAGGTCCAATTCTCAGCTACTGCAATGTTTCAGAAAATCACAGATTTAAGAATGGCTGTTGAACCTTTCTTTGAGATAAACCATGTTTGGGCAGATTCTACAAGCATCAACTCTATGTTTGTGCCTTGCCAGACAGCACATCCTCTGTGGTGCAGTGGTAGAACACTTGGCTTCCATGTGGAAGACCTTAGGTTCGAATCCTGGTAGGGGCAGTGGACTTGGTTAAAATTACATTGCTCATATCTGCACTTCCCTTGTTCTCCAGTAATTTTACGGTAGGATTCTTGCATGCAACTTCTCTTTTATCTTAACAAAGCAAGTAGCTTGATCCTTCAATGAGATTTTAAAGTTTTCTTTGCAGTTGTTTTGGTCTCCTAGAACTGTGTGGTCAGCTGCTTTGCTTTTTTATGCAATATGTGACTAAATTCAATTTAAATCATCTTCATTTGAACAACTTTTTTGTTTTGGCTCCATGTAAAAGCACATTTAGTAAGTGATCTCATGGTGTTTTCAACAACATATTCGTTTGACAAGTTAAGTGGAAGATCTAGCAGCATAATTTTCAGGAAGCATTGATGGATCACATGGAACCCAATGTCTTGTTCAAGACCAGAGCAACAAGGTTGATCCCTTGTTCAGTTCAGGGCCAGCTGTAAAGTACTTAAGTGGTCTTGTAAATGATGGGGGGCTTATAAAGTAGTAAATGAATCTGCCTTTCTCTATAGGCTCCTTGCTATTAAACAGCAAAAATCTTACTAATGCTCTTACAAGCATCTAGTTTGATTCTCTGTTGAGATTCTATATGTCTGTGCAGTTGCTGTGGTCTCCTAATGCATTGGTAGAATTCTCTCCTGAGCACAGAAACCAAAAAAACAGCACAGTCTGTATTAACATTCTCTTAACTGAACCAATGACCAGCCTGCTTGTATTGACCATTACCAAGATGCCAGTTTCACACAGGGAGCTTTGACAACCTTGTTACTGAACAAAGTAACAACCAGCTACATCCTAGGTCCAATTCTCAGCTACTGCAATGTTTCAGTAAATCACAGATTTAAGAATGGCTGTTGAACCTGTCTTTGAGAGAAACCATGTTTGGGCAGATTCTACAAGCATCACCTCTATGTTTGTGCCTTGCCAGACAGCACATCCTCTGTGGTGCAGTGGTAGAACACTTGGCTTCCATGCGGAAGACCTTAGGTTCGAATCCTGGTAGGGGCAGTGGACTTGGTTAAAATTACATTGCTCATATCTGCACTTCCCTTGTTCTCCAGTAATTTTATGGTAAGTTTCTTGCATGCAATTTCTCTTTTATCTTAACAAAGCAAGTAGCTTGATCCTTCAATGAGATTTTAAAGTTTTCTTTGCAGTTGTTTTGGTCTCCTAGAACTGTGTGGTCAGCTGCTTTGCTTTTTTATGCAATATGTGACTAAATTCAATTTAAATCATCTTCATTTGAACAACTTTTTTGTTTTGGCTCCATGTAAAAGCACATTCAGTAAGTGATCTCATGGTGTTTTCAACAACATATTCATTTGACAAGTTAAGTGGAAGATCTAGCAGCATAATTTTCAGGAAGCATTGATGGATCACATGGAAACCAATGTCTTGTTCAAGACCAGAGCAACAAGGTTGATCCCTTGTTCAGTTCAGGGCCCGCTGTAAAGTACTTAAGTGGTCTTGTAAATGATGGGGGCTTATAAAGTAGTAAATGAATCTGCCTTTCTCTACAGGCTCCTTGCTATTAAACAGCAAAAATCTTACTAATGCTCTTACAAGCATCTAGTTTGATTCTCTGTTGAGATTCTATATGTCTGTGCAGTTGCTGTGGTCTCCTAATGCATTG
This sequence comes from Misgurnus anguillicaudatus, assembly GCF_027580225.2. Classification (NCBI taxonomy): domain Eukaryota; kingdom Metazoa; phylum Chordata; class Actinopteri; order Cypriniformes; family Cobitidae; genus Misgurnus; species Misgurnus anguillicaudatus. The sequence continues at coordinate 13,030,763 of NC_073348.2, forward strand.
GTAGAACTCTCTCCTGAGCACAGAAACCAAAAAAACAGCACAGTCTGTATTAACATTCTCTTAACTGAACCAATGACCAGCCTGCTTGTATTGACCATTACCAAGATGCCAGTTTCACACAGGGAGCTTTGACAACCTTGTTACTGAACAAAGTAACAACCAGCTACATCCTAGGTCCAATTCTCAGCTACTGCAATGTTTCAGTAAATCACAGATTTAAGAATGGCTGTTGAACCTGTCTTTGAGAGAAACCATGTTTGGGCAGATTCTACAAGCATCACCTCTATGTTTGTGCCTTGCCAGACAGCACATCCTCTGTGGTGCAGTGGTAGAACACTTGGCTTCCATGCGGAAGACCTTAGGTTCGAATCCTGGTAGGGGCAGTGGACTTGGTTAAAATTACATTGCTCATATCTGCACTTCCCTTGTTCTCCAGTAATTTTATGGTAAGTTTCTTGCATGCAATTTCTCTTTTATCTTAACAAAGCAAGTAGCTTGATCCTTCAATGAGATTTTAAAGTTTTCTTTGCAGTTGTTTTGGTCTCCTAGAACTGTGTGGTCAGCTGCTTTGCTTTTTTATGCAATATGTGACTAAACTCAATTTAAATCATCTTCATTTGAACAACTTTTTTGTTTTGTCTCCATGTAAAAGCACATTCAGTAAGTGATCTCATGGTGTTTTCAACAACATATTCGTTTGACAAGTTAAGTGGAAGATCTAGCAGCATAATTTTCAGGAAGCATTGATGGATCACATGGAAACCAATGTCTTGTTCAAGACCAGAGCAACAAGGTTGATCCCTTGTTCAGTTCAGGGCCAGCTGTAAAGTACTTAAGTGGTCTTGTAAATGATGGGGGGCTTATAAAGTAGTAAATGAATCTGCCTTTCTCTATAGGCTCCTTGCTATTAAACAGCAAAAATCTTACTAATGCTCTTACAAGCATCTAGTTTGATTCTCTGTTGAGATTCTATATGTCTGTGCAGTTGCTGTGGTCTCCTAATGCATTGGTAGAATTCTCTCCTGAGCACAGAAACCAAAAAAACAGCACAGTCTGTATTAACATTCTCTTAACTGAACCAATGACCAGCCTGCTTGTATTGACCATTACCAAGATGCCAGTTTCACACAGGGAGCTTTGACAACCTTGTTACTGAACAAAGTAACAACCAGCTACATCCTAGGTCCAATTCTCAGCTACTGCAATGTTTCAGAAAATCACAGATTTAAGAATGGCTGTTGAACCTTTCTTTGAGATAAACCATGTTTGGGCAGATTCTACAAGCATCAACTCTATGTTTGTGCCTTGCCAGACAGCACATCCTCTGTGGTGCAGTGGTAGAACACTTGGCTTCCATGTGGAAGACCTTAGGTTCGAATCCTGGTAGGGGCAGTGGACTTGGTTAAAATTACATTGCTCATATCTGCACTTCCATTGTTCTCCAGTAATTTTATGGTAGGATTCTTGCATGCAATTTCTCTTTTATCTTAACAAAGCAAGTAGCTTGATCCTTCAATGAGATTTTAAAGTTTTCTTTGCAGTTGTTTTGGTCTCCTAGAACTGTGTGGTCAGCTGCTTTGCTTTTTTATGCAATATGTGACTAAATTCAATTTAAATCATCTTCATTTGAACAACTTTTTTGTTTTGGCTCCATGTAAAAGCACATTCAGTAAGTGATCTCATGGTGTTTTCAACAACATATTCATTTGACAAGTTAAGTGGAAGATCTAGCAGCATAATTTTCAGGAAGCATTGATGGATCACATGGAAACCAATGTCTTGTTCAAGACCAGAGCAACAAGGTTGATCCCTTGTTCAGTTCAGGGCCCGCTGTAAAGTACTTAAGTGGTCTTGTAAATGATGGGGGCTTATAAAGTAGTAAATGAATCTGCCTTTCTCTACAGGCTCCTTGCTATTAAACAGCAAAAATCTTACTAATGCTCTTACAAGCATCTAGTTTGATTCTCTGTTGAGATTCTATATGTCTGTGCAGTTGCTGTGGTCTCCTAATGCATTGGTAGAACTCTCTCCTGAGCACAGAAACCAAAAAAACAGCACAGTCTGTATTAACATTCTCTTAACTGAACCAATGACCAGCCTGCTTGTATTGACCATTACCAAGATGCCAGTTTCACACAGGGAGCTTTGACAACCTTGTTACTGAACAAAGTAACAACCAGCTACATCCTAGGTCCAATTCTCAGCTACTGCAATGTTTCAGAAAATCACAGATTTAAGAATGGCTGTTGAACCTGTCTTTGAGATAAACCATGTTTGGGCAGATTCTACAAGCATCAACTCTATGTTTGTGCCTTGCCAGACAGCACATCCTCTGTGGTGCAGTGGTAGAACACTTGGCTTCCATGCGGAAGACCTTAGGATCGAATCCTGGTAGGGGCAGTGAACTTGGTTAAAATTACATTGCTCATATCTGCACTTCTCTTGTTCTCCAGTAATTTTACGGTAGGATTCTTGCATGCAACTTCTCTTTTATCTTAACAAAGCAAGTAGCTTGATCCTTCAATGAGATTTTAAAGTTTTCTTTGCAGTTGTTTTGGTCTCCTAGAACTGTGTGGTCAGCTGCTTTGCTTTTTTATGCAATATGTGACTAAATTCAATTTAAATCATCTTCGTTTGAACAACTTTTTTGTTTTGGCTCCATGTAAAAGCACATTTAGTAAGTGATCTCATGGTGTTTTCAACAACATATTCGTTTGACAAGTTAAGTGGAAGATCTAGCAGCATAATTTTCAGGAAGCATTGATGGATCACATGGAACCCAATGTCTTGTTCAAGACCAGAGCAACAAGGTTGATCCCTTGTTCAGTTCAGGGCCAGCTGTAAAGTACTTAAGTGGTCTTGTAAATGATGGGGGGCTTATAAAGTAGTAAATGAATCTGCCTTTCTCTATAGGCTCCTTGCTATTAAACAGCAAAAATCTTACTAATGCTCTTACAAGCATCTAGTTTGATTCTCTGTTGAGATTCTATATGTCTGTGCAGTTGCTGTGGTCTCCTAATGCATTGGTAGAATTCTCTCCTGAGCACAGAAACCACAAAAACAGCACAGTCTGTATTAACATTCTCTTAACTGAACCAATGACCAGCCTGCTTGTATTGACCATTACCAAGATGCCAGTTTCACACAGGGAGCTTTGACAACCTTGTTACTGAACAAAGTAACAACCAGCTACATCCTAGAGTCAATTCTCAGCTACTGCAATGTTTCAGAAAATCACAGATTTAAGAATGGCTGTTGAACCTGTCTTTGAGATAAACCATGTTTGGGCAGATTCTACAAGCATCAACTCTATGTTTGTGCCTTGCCAGACAGCACATCTTCTGTGGTGCAGTGGTAGAACACTTGGCTTCCATGTGGAAGACCTTAGGTTCGAATCCTGGTAGGGGCAGTGAACTTGGTTAAAATTACATTGCTCATATCTGCACTTCTCTTGTTCTCCAGTAATTTTACGCTAGGATTCTTGCATGCAACTTCTCTTTTATCTTAACAAAGCAAGTAGCTTGATCCTTCAATGAGATTTTAAAGTTTTCTTTGCAGTTGTTTTGGTCTCCTAGAACTGTGTGGTCAGCTGCTTTGCTTTTTTATGCAATATGTGACTAAATTCAATTTAAATCATCTTCATTTGAACAACTTTTTTGTTTTGGCTCCATGTAAAAGCACATTCAGTAAGTGATCTCATGGTGTTTTCAACAACATATTCGTTTGACAAGTTAAGTGGAAGATCTAGCAGCATAATTTTCAGGAAGCATTGATGGATCACATGGAACCCAATGTCTTGTTCAAGACCAGAGCAACAAGGTTGATCCCTTGTTCAGTTCAGGGCCAGCTGTAAAGTACTTAAGTGGTCTTGTAAATGATGGGGGGCTTATAAAGTAGTAAATGAATCTGCCTTTCTCTATAGGCTCCTTGCTATTAAACAGCAAAAATCTTACTAATGCTCTTACAAGCATCTAGTTTGATTCTCTGTTGAGATTCTATATGTCTGTGCAGTTGCTGTGGTCTCCTAATGCATTGGTAGAATTCTCTCCTGAGCACAGAAACCAAAAAAACAGCACAGTCTGTATTAACATTCTCTTAACTGAACCAATGACCAGCCTGCTTGTATTGACCATTACCAAGATGCCAGTTTCACACAGGGAGCTTTGACAACCTTGTTACTGAACAAAGTAACAACCAGCTACATCCTAGGTCCAATTCTCAGCTACTGCAATGTTTCAGTAAATCACAGATTTAAGAATGGCTGTTGAACCTGTCTTTGAGATAAACCATGTTTGGGCAGATTCTACAAGCATCAACTCTATGTTTGTGCCTTGCCAGACAGCACATCCTCTGTGGTGCAGTGGTAGAACACTTGGCTTCCATGTGGAAGACCTTAGGTTCGAATCCTGGTAGGGGCAGTGGACTTGGTTAAAATTACATTGCTCATATCTGCACTTCCCTTGTTCTCCAATAATTTTATGGTAGGATTCTTGCATGCAATTTCTCTTTTATCTTAACAAAGCAAGTAGCTTGATCCTTCAATGAGATTTTAAAGTTTTCTTTGCAGTTGTTTTGGTCTCCTAGAACTGTGTGGTCAGCTGCTTTGCTTTTTTATGCAATATGTGACTAAATTCAATTTAAATCATCTTCATTTGAACAACTTTTTTGTTTTGGCTCCATGTAAAAGCACATTCAGTAAGTGATCTCATGGTGTTTTCAACAACATATTCATTTGACAAGTTAAGTGGAAGATCTAGCAGCATAATTTTCAGGAAGCATTGATGGATCACATGGAAACCAATGTCTTGTTCAAGACCAGAGCAACAAGGTTGATCCCTTGTTCAGTTCAGGGCCCGCTGTAAAGTACTTAAGTGGTCTTGTAAATGATGGGGGCTTATAAAGTAGTAAATGAATCTGCCTTTCTCTACAGGCTCCTTGCTATTAAACAGCAAAAATCTTACTAATGCTCTTACAAGCATCTAGTTTGATTCTCTGTTGAGATTCTATATGTCTGTGCAGTTGCTGTGGTCTCCTAATGCATTGGTAGAATTCTCTCCTGAGCACAGAAACCAAAAAAACAGCACAGTCTGTATTAACATTCTCTTAACTGAACCAATGACCAGCCTGCTTGTATTGACCATTACCAAGATCCCAGTTTCACACAGGGAGCTTTGACAACCTTGTTACTGAACAAAGTAACAACCAGCTACATCCTAGGTCCAATTCTCAGCTACTGCAATGTTTCAGAAAATCACAGATTTAAGAATGGCTGTTGAACCTGTCTTTGAGATAAACCATGTTTGGGCAGATTCTACAAGCATCAACTCTATGTTTGTGCCTTGCCAGACAGCACATCCTCTGTGGTGCAGTGGTAGAACACTTGGCTTCCATGCGGAAGACCTTAGGTTCGAATCCTGGTAGGGGCAGTGAACTTGGTTAAAATTACATTGCTCATATCTGCACTTCCCTTGTTCTCCAGTAATTTTACGGTAGGATTCTTGCATGCAACTTCTCTTTTATCTTAACAAAGCAAGTAGCTTGATCCTTCAATGAGATTTTAAAGTTTTCTTTGCAGTTGTTTTGGTCTCCTAGAACTGTGTGGTCAGCTGCTTTGCTTTTTTATGCAATATGTGACTAAATTCAATTTAAATCATCTTCATTTGAACAACTTTTTTGTTTTGGCTCCATGTAAAAGCACATTTAGTAAGTGATCTCATGGTGTTTTCAACAACATATTCGTTTGACAAGTTAAGTGGAAGATCTAGCAGCATAATTTTCAGGAAGCATTGATGGATCACATGGAACCCAATGTCTTGTTCAAGACCAGAGCAACAAGGTTGATCCCTTGTTCAGTTCAGGGCCAGCTGTAAAGTACTTAAGTGGTCTTGTAAATGATGGGGGGCTTATAAAGTAGTAAATGAATCTGCCTTTCTCTATAGGCTCCTTGCTATTAAACAGCAAAAATCTTACTAATGCTCTTACAAGCATCTAGTTTGATTCTCTGTTGAGATTCTATATGTCTGTGCAGTTGCTGTGGTCTCCTAATGCATTGGTAGAATTCTCTCCTGAGCACAGAAACCAAAAAAACAGCACAGTCTGTATTAACATTCTCTTAACTGAACCAATGACCAGCCTGCTTGTATTGACCATTACCAAGATGCCAGTTTCACACAGGGAGCTTTGACAACCTTGTTACTGAACAAAGTAACAACCAGCTACATCCTAGGTCCAATTCTCAGCTACTGCAATGTTTCAGAAAATCACAGATTTAAGAATGGCTGTTGAACCTGTCTTTGAGATAAACCATGTTTGGGCAGATTCTACAAGCATCAACTCTATGTTTGTGCCTTGCCAGACAGCACATCCTCTGTGGTGCAGTGGTAGAACACTTGGCTTCCATGCGGAAGACCTTAGGTTCGAATCCTGGTAGGGGCAGTGAACTTGGTTAAAATTACATTGCTCATATCTGCACTTCACTTGTTCTCCAGTAATTTTACGGTAGGATTCTTGCATGCAACTTCTCTTTTATCTTAACAAAGCAAGTAGCTTGATCCTTCAATGAGATTTTAAAGTTTTCTTTGCAGTTGTTTTGGTCTCCTAGAACTGTGTGGTCAGCTGCTTTGCTTTTTTATGCAATATGTGACTAAATTCAATTTAAATCATCTTCATTTGAACAACTTTTTTGTTTTGGCTCCATGTAAAAGCACATTTAGTAAGTGATCTCATGGTGTTTTCAACAACATATTCGTTTGACAAGTTAAGTGGAAGATCTAGCAGCATAATTTTCAGGAAGCATTGATGGATCACATGGAAACCAATGTCTTGTTCAAGACCAGAGCAACAAGGTTGATCCCTTGTTCAGTTCAGGGCCAGCTGTAAAGTACTTAAGTGGTCTTGTAAATGATGGGGGGCTTATAAAGTAGTAAATGAATATGCCTTTCTCTATAGGCTCCTTGCTATTAAACAGCAAAAATCTTACTAATGCTCTTACAAGCATCTAGTTTGATTCTCTGTTGAGATTCTATATGTCTGTGCAGTTGCTGTGGTCTCCTAATGCATTGGTAGAATTCTCTCCTGAGCACAGAAACCACAAAAACAGCACAGTCTGTATTAACATTCTCTTAACTGAACCAATGACCAGCCTGCTTGTATTGACCATTACCAAGATGCCAGTTTCACACAGGGAGCTTTGACAACCTTGTTACTGAACAAAGTAACAACCAGCTACATCCTAGAGTCAATTCTCAGCTACTGCAATGTTTCAGTAAATCACAGATTTAAGAATGGCTGTTGAACCTGTCTTTGAGAGAAACCATGTTTGGGCAGATTCTACAAGCATCACCTCTATGTTTGTGCCTTGCCAGACAGCACATCCTCTGTGGTGCAGTGGTAGAACACTTGGCTTCCATGCGGAAGACCTTAGGTTCGAATCCTGGTAGGGGCAGTGAACTTGGTTAAAATTACATTGCTCATATCTGCACTTCCCTTGTTCTCCAGTAATTTTACGGTAGGATTCTTGCATGCAACTTCTCTTTTATCTTAACAAAGCAAGTAGCTTGATCCTTCAATGAGATTTTAAAGTTTTCTTTGCAGTTGTTTTGGTCTCCTAGAACTGTGTGGTCAGCTGCTTTGCTTTTTTATGCAATATGTGACTAAATTCAATTTAAATCATCTTCATTTGAACAACTTTTTTGTTTTGGCTCCATGTAAAAGCACATTTAGTAAGTGATCTCATGGTGTTTTCAACAACATATTCGTTTGACAAGTTAAGTGGAAGATCTAGCAGCATAATTTTCAGGAAGCATTGATGGATCACATGGAACCCAATGTCTTGTTCAAGACCAGAGCAACAAGGTTGATCCCTTGTTCAGTTCAGGGCCAGCTGTAAAGTACTTAAGTGGTCTTGTAAATGATGGGGGGCTTATAAAGTAGTAAATGAATCTGCCTTTCTCTATAGGCTCCTTGCTATTAAACAGCAAAAATCTTACTAATGCTCTTACAAGCATCTAGTTTGATTCTCTGTTGAGATTCTATATGTCTGTGCAGTTGCTGTGGTCTCCTAATGCATTGGTAGAATTCTCTCCTGAGCACAGAAACCAAAAAAAACAGCACAGTCTGTATTAACATTCTCTTAACTGAACCAATGACCAGCCTGCTTGTATTGACCATTACCAAGATGCCAGTTTCACACAGGGAGCTTTGACAACCTTGTTACTGAACAAAGTAACAACCAGCTACATCCTAGGTCCAATTCTCAGCTACTGCAATGTTTCAGTAAATCACAGATTTAAGAATGGCTGTTGAACCTGTCTTTGAGAGAAACCATGTTTGGGCAGATTCTACAAGCATCACCTCTATGTTTGTGCCTTGCCAGACAGCACATCCTCTGTGGTGCAGTGGTAGAACACTTGGCTTCCATGCGGAAGACCTTAGGTTCGAATCCTGGTAGGGGCAGTGGACTTGGTTAAAATTACATTGCTCATATCTGCACTTCCCTTGTTCTCCAGTAATTTTATGGTAAGTTTCTTGCATGCAATTTCTCTTTTATCTTAACAAAGCAAGTAGCTTGATCCTTCAATGAGATTTTAAAGTTTTCTTTGCAGTTGTTTTGGTCTCCTAGAACTGTGTGGTCAGCTGCTTTGCTTTTTTATGCAATATGTGACTAAATTCAATTTAAATCATCTTCATTTGAACAACTTTTTTGTTTTGGCTCCATGTAAAAGCACATTCAGTAAGTGATCTCATGGTGTTTTCAACAACATATTCATTTGACAAGTTAAGTGGAAGATCTAGCAGCATAATTTTCAGGAAGCATTGATGGATCACATGGAAACCAATGTCTTGTTCAAGACCAGAGCAACAAGGTTGATCCCTTGTTCAGTTCAGGGCCCGCTGTAAAGTACTTAAGTGGTCTTGTAAATGATGGGGGCTTATAAAGTAGTAAATGAATCTGCCTTTCTCTACAGGCTCCTTGCTATTAAACAGCAAAAATCTTACTAATGCTCTTACAAGCATCTAGTTTGATTCTCTGTTGAGATTCTATATGTCTGTGCAGTTGCTGTGGTCTCCTAATGCATTGGTAGAACTCTCTCCTGAGCACAGAAACCAAAAAAACAGCACAGTCTGTATTAACATTCTCTTAACTGAACCAATGACCAGCCTGCTTGTATTGACCATTACCAAGATGCCAGTTTCACACAGGGAGCTTTGACAACCTTGTTACTGAACAAAGTAACAACCAGCTACATCCTAGGTCCAATTCTCAGCTACTGCAATGTTTCAGTAAATCACAGATTTAAGAATGGCTGTTGAACCTGTCTTTGAGAGAAACCATGTTTGGGCAGATTCTACAAGCATCACCTCTATGTTTGTGCCTTGCCAGACAGCACATCCTCTGTGGTGCAGTGGTAGAACACTTGGCTTCCATGCGGAAGACCTTAGGTTCGAATCCTGGTAGGGGCAGTGGACTTGGTTAAAATTACATTGCTCATATCTGCACTTCCCTTGTTCTCCAGTAATTTTATGGTAAGTTTCTTGCATGCAATTTCTCTTTTATCTTAACAAAGCAAGTAGCTTGATCCTTCAATGAGATTTTAAAGTTTTCTTTGCAGTTGTTTTGGTCTCCTAGAACTGTGTGGTCAGCTGCTTTGCTTTTTTATGCAATATGTGACTAAACTCAATTTAAATCATCTTCATTTGAACAACTTTTTTGTTTTGTCTCCATGTAAAAGCACATTCAGTAAGTGATCTCATGGTGTTTTCAACAACATATTCGTTTGACAAGTTAAGTGGAAGATCTAGCAGCATAATTTTCAGGAAGCATTGATGGATCACATGGAAACCAATGTCTTGTTCAAGACCAGAGCAACAAGGTTGATCCCTTGTTCAGTTCAGGGCCAGCTGTAAAGTACTTAAGTGGTCTTGTAAATGATGGGGGGCTTATAAAGTAGTAAATGAATCTGCCTTTCTCTATAGGCTCCTTGCTATTAAACAGCAAAAATCTTACTAATGCTCTTACAAGCATCTAGTTTGATTCTCTGTTGAGATTCTATATGTCTGTGCAGTTGCTGTGGTCTCCTAATGCATTGGTAGAATTCTCTCCTGAGCACAGAAACCAAAAAAACAGCACAGTCTGTATTAACATTCTCTTAACTGAACCAATGACCAGCCTGCTTGTATTGACCATTACCAAGATGCCAGTTTCACACAGGGAGCTTTGACAACCTTGTTACTGAACAAAGTAACAACCAGCTACATCCTAGGTCCAATTCTCAGCTACTGCAATGTTTCAGAAAATCACAGATTTAAGAATGGCTGTTGAACCTTTCTTTGAGATAAACCATGTTTGGGCAGATTCTACAAGCATCAACTCTATGTTTGTGCCTTGCCAGACAGCACATCCTCTGTGGTGCAGTGGTAGAACACTTGGCTTCCATGTGGAAGACCTTAGGTTCGAATCCTGGTAGGGGCAGTGGACTTGGTTAAAATTACATTGCTCATATCTGCACTTCCATTGTTCTCCAGTAATTTTATGGTAGGATTCTTGCATGCAATTTCTCTTTTATCTTAACAAAGCAAGTAGCTTGATCCTTCAATGAGATTTTAAAGTTTTCTTTGCAGTTGTTTTGGTCTCCTAGAACTGTGTGGTCAGCTGCTTTGCTTTTTTATGCAATATGTGACTAAATTCAATTTAAATCATCTTCATTTGAACAACTTTTTTGTTTTGGCTCCATGTAAAAGCACATTCAGTAAGTGATCTCATGGTGTTTTCAACAACATATTCATTTGACAAGTTAAGTGGAAGATCTAGCAGCATAATTTTCAGGAAGCATTGATGGATCACATGGAAACCAATGTCTTGTTCAAGACCAGAGCAACAAGGTTGATCCCTTGTTCAGTTCAGGGCCCGCTGTAAAGTACTTAAGTGGTCTTGTAAATGATGGGGGCTTATAAAGTAGTAAATGAATCTGCCTTTCTCTACAGGCTCCTTGCTATTAAACAGCAAAAATCTTACTAATGCTCTTACAAGCATCTAGTTTGATTCTCTGTTGAGATTCTATATGTCTGTGCAGTTGCTGTGGTCTCCTAATGCATTGGTAGAACTCTCTCCTGAGCACAGAAACCAAAAAAACAGCACAGTCTGTATTAACATTCTCTTAACTGAACCAATGACCAGCCTGCTTGTATTGACCATTACCAAGATGCCAGTTTCACACAGGGAGCTTTGACAACCTTGTTACTGAACAAAGTAACAACCAGCTACATCCTAGGTCCAATTCTCAGCTACTGCAATGTTTCAGAAAATCACAGATTTAAGAATGGCTGTTGAACCTGTCTTTGAGATAAACCATGTTTGGGCAGATTCTACAAGCATCAACTCTATGTTTGTGCCTTGCCAGACAGCACATCCTCTGTGGTGCAGTGGTAGAACACTTGGCTTCCATGCGGAAGACCTTAGGATCGAATCCTGGTAGGGGCAGTGAACTTGGTTAAAATTACATTGCTCATATCTGCACTTCTCTTGTTCTCCAGTAATTTTACGGTAGGATTCTTGCATGCAACTTCTCTTTTATCTTAACAAAGCAAGTAGCTTGATCCTTCAATGAGATTTTAAAGTTTTCTTTGCAGTTGTTTTGGTCTCCTAGAACTGTGTGGTCAGCTGCTTTGCTTTTTTATGCAATATGTGACTAAATTCAATTTAAATCATCTTCGTTTGAACAACTTTTTTGTTTTGGCTCCATGTAAAAGCACATTTAGTAAGTGATCTCATGGTGTTTTCAACAACATATTCGTTTGACAAGTTAAGTGGAAGATCTAGCAGCATAATTTTCAGGAAGCATTGATGGATCACATGGAACCCAATGTCTTGTTCAAGACCAGAGCAACAAGGTTGATCCCTTGTTCAGTTCAGGGCCAGCTGTAAAGTACTTAAGTGGTCTTGTAAATGATGGGGGGCTTATAAAGTAGTAAATGAATCTGCCTTTCTCTATAGGCTCCTTGCTATTAAACAGCAAAAATCTTACTAATGCTCTTACAAGCATCTAGTTTGATTCTCTGTTGAGATTCTATATGTCTGTGCAGTTGCTGTGGTCTCCTAATGCATTGGTAGAATTCTCTCCTGAGCACAGAAACCACAAAAACAGCACAGTCTGTATTAACATTCTCTTAACTGAACCAATGACCAGCCTGCTTGTATTGACCATTACCAAGATGCCAGTTCCACACAGGGAGCTTTGACAACCTTGTTACTGAACAAAGTAACAACCAGCTACATCCTAGAGTCAATTCTCAGCTACTGCAATGTTTCAGAAAATCACAGATTTAAGAATGGCTGTTGAACCTGTCTTTGAGATAAACCATGTTTGGGCAGATTCTACAAGCATCAACTCTATGTTTGTGCCTTGCCAGACAGCACATCTTCTGTGGTGCAGTGGTAGAACACTTGGCTTCCATGTGGAAGACCTTAGGTTCGAATCCTGGTAGGGGCAGTGAACTTGGTTAAAATTACATTGCTCATATCTGCACTTCTCTTGTTCTCCAGTAATTTTACGGTAGGATTCTTGCATGCAACTTCTCTTTTATCTTAACAAAGCAAGTAGCTTGATCCTTCAATGAGATTTTAAAGTTTTCTTTGCAGTTGTTTTGGTCTCCTAGAACTGTGTGGTCAGCTGCTTTGCTTTTTTATGCAATATGTGACTAAATTCAATTTAAATCATCTTCATTTGAACAACTTTTTTGTTTTGGCTCCATGTAAAAGCACATTCAGTAAGTGATCTCATGGTGTTTTCAACAACATATTCGTTTGACAAGTTAAGTGGAAGATCTAGCAGCATAATTTTCAGGAAGCATTGATGGATCACATGGAACCCAATGTCTTGTTCAAGACCAGAGCAACAAGGTTGATCCCTTGTTCAGTTCAGGGCCAGCTGTAAAGTACTTAAGTGGTCTTGTAAATGATGGGGGGCTTATAAAGTAGTAAATGAATCTGCCTTTCTCTATAGGCTCCTTGCTATTAAACAGCAAAAATCTTACTAATGCTCTTACAAGCATCTAGTTTGATTCTCTGTTGAGATTCTATATGTCTGTGCAGTTGCTGTGGTCTCCTAATGCATTGGTAGAATTCTCTCCTGAGCACAGAAACCAAAAAAACAGCACAGTCTGTATTAACATTCTCTTAACTGAACCAATGACCAGCCTGCTTGTATTGACCATTACCAAGATGCCAGTTTCACACAGGGAGCTTTGACAACCTTGTTACTGAACAAAGTAACAACCAGCTACATCCTAGGTCCAATTCTCAGCTACTGCAATGTTTCAGTAAATCACAGATTTAAGAATGGCTGTTGAACCTGTCTTTGAGATAAACCATGTTTGGGCAGATTCTACAAGCATCAACTCTATGTTTGTGCCTTGCCAGACAGCACATCCTCTGTGGTGCAGTGGTAGAACACTTGGCTTCCATGTGGAAGACCTTAGGATCGAATCCTGGTAGGGGCAGTGGACTTGGTTAAAATTACATTGCTCATATCTGCACTTCTCTTGTTCTCCAGTAATTTTACGGTAGGATTCTTGCATGCAACTTCTCTTTTATCTTAACAAAGCAAGTAGCTTGATCCTTCAATGAGATTTTAAAGTTTTCTTTGCAGTTGTTTTGGTCTCCTAGAACTGTGTGGTCAGCTGCTTTGCTTTTTTATGCAATATGTGACTAAATTCAATTTAAATCATCTTCGTTTGAACAACTTTTTTGTTTTGGCTCCATGTAAAAGCACATTTAGTAAGTGATCTCATGGTGTTTTCAACAACATATTCGTTTGACAAGTTAAGTGGAAGATCTAGCAGCATAATTTTCAGGAAGCATTGATGGATCACATGGAACCCAATGTCTTGTTCAAGACCAGAGCAACAAGGTTGATCCCTTGTTCAGTTCAGGGCCAGCTGTAAAGTACTTAAGTGGTCTTGTAAATGATGGGGGGCTTATAAAGTAGTAAATGAATCTGCCTTTCTCTATAGGCTCCTTGCTATTAAACAGCAAAAATCTTACTAATGCTCTTACAAGCATCTAGTTTGATTCTCTGTTGAGATTCTATATGTCTGTGCAGTTGCTGTGGTCTCCTAATGCATTGGTAGAATTCTCTCCTGAGCACAGAAACCACAAAAACAGCACAGTCTGTATTAACATTCTCTTAACTGAACCAATGACCAGCCTGCTTGTATTGACCATTACCAAGATGCCAGTTTCACACAGGGAGCTTTGACAACCTTGTTACTGAACAAAGTAACAACCAGCTACATCCTAGAGTCAATTCTCAGCTACTGCAATGTTTCAGAAAATCACAGATTTAAGAATGGCTGTTGAACCTGTCTTTGAGATAAACCATGTTTGGGCAGATTCTACAAGCATCAACTCTATGTTTGTGCCTTGCCAGACAGCACATCTTCTGTGGTGCAGTGGTAGAACACTTGGCTTCCATGTGGAAGACCTTAGGTTCGAATCCTGGTAGGGGCAGTGAACTTGGTTAAAATTACATTGCTCATATCTGCACTTCTCTTGTTCTCCAGTAATTTTACGGTAGGATTCTTGCATGCAACTTCTCTTTTATCTTAACAAAGCAAGTAGCTTGATCCTTCAATGAGATTTTAAAGTTTTCTTTGCAGTTGTTTTGGTCTCCTAGAACTGTGTGGTCAGCTGCTTTGCTTTTTTATGCAATATGTGACTAAATTCAATTTAAATCATCTTCATTTGAACAACTTTTTTGTTTTGGCTCCATGTAAAAGCACATTCAGTAAGTGATCTCATGGTGTTTTCAACAACATATTCGTTTGACAAGTTAAGTGGAAGATCTAGCAGCATAATTTTCAGGAAGCATTGATGGATCACATGGAACCCAATGTCTTGTTCAAGACCAGAGCAACAAGGTTGATCCCTTGTTCAGTTCAGGGCCAGCTGTAAAGTACTTAAGTGGTCTTGTAAATGATGGGGGGCTTATAAAGTAGTAAATGAATCTGCCTTTCTCTATAGGCTCCTTGCTATTAAACAGCAAAAATCTTACTAATGCTCTTACAAGCATCTAGTTTGATTCTCTGTTGAGATTCTATATGTCTGTGCAGTTGCTGTGGTCTCCTAATGCATTGGTAGAATTCTCTCCTGAGCACAGAAACCAAAAAAACAGCACAGTCTGTATTAACATTCTCTTAACTGAACCAATGACCAGCCTGCTTGTATTGACCATTACCAAGATGCCAGTTTCACACAGGGAGCTTTGACAACCTTGTTACTGAACAAAGTAACAACCAGCTACATCCTAGGTCCAATTCTCAGCTACTGCAATGTTTCAGTAAATCACAGATTTAAGAATGGCTGTTGAACCTGTCTTTGAGATAAACCATGTTTGGGCAGATTCTACAAGCATCAACTCTATGTTTGTGCCTTGCCAGACAGCACATCCTCTGTGGTGCAGTGGTAGAACACTTGGCTTCCATGTGGAAGACCTTAGGTTCGAATCCTGGTAGGGGCAGTGGACTTGGTTAAAATTACATTGCTCATATCTGCACTTCCCTTGTTCTCCAATAATTTTATGGTAGGATTCTTGCATGCAATTTCTCTTTTATCTTAACAAAGCAAGTAGCTTGATCCTTCAATGAGATTTTAAAGTTTTCTTTGCAGTTGTTTTGGTCTCCTAGAACTGTGTGGTCAGCTGCTTTGCTTTTTTATGCAATATGTGACTAAATTCAATTTAAATCATCTTCATTTGAACAACTTTTTTGTTTTGGCTCCATGTAAAAGCACATTTAGTAAGTGATCTCATGGTGTTTTCAACAACATATTCGTTTGACAAGTTAAGTGGAAGATCTAGCAGCATAATTTTCAGGAAGCATTGATGGATCACATGGAACCCAATGTCTTGTTCAAGACCAGAGCAACAAGGTTGATCCCTTGTTCAGTTCAGGGCCCGCTGTAAAGTACTTAAGTGGTCTTGTAAATGATGGGGGGCTTATAAAGTAGTAAATGAATCTGCCTTTCTCTACAGGCTCCTTGCTATTAAACAGCAAAAATCTTACTAATGCTCTTACAAGCATCTAGTTTGATTCTCTGTTGAGATTCTATATGTCTGTGCAGTTGCTGTGGTCTCCTAATGCATTGGTAGAACTCTCTCCTGAGCACAGAAACCAAAAAAACAGCACAGTCTGTATTAACATTCTCTTAACTGAACCAATGACCAGCCTGCTTGTATTGACCATTACCAAGATGCCAGTTTCACACAGGGAGCTTTGACAACCTTGTTACTGAACAAAGTAACAACCAGCTACATCCTAGGTCCAATTCTCAGCTACTGCAATGTTTCAGAAAATCACAGATTTAAGAATGGCTGTTGAACCTGTCTTTGAGATAAACCATGTTTGGGCAGATTCTACAAGCATCAACTCTATGTTTGTGCCTTGCCAGACAGCACATCCTCTGTGGTGCAGTGGTAGAACACTTGGCTTCCATGCGGAAGACCTTAGGATCGAATCCTGGTAGGGGCAGTGAACTTGGTTAAAATTACATTGCTCATATCTGCACTTCTCTTGTTCTCCAGTAATTTTACGGTAGGATTCTTGCATGCAACTTCTCTTTTATCTTAACAAAGCAAGTAGCTTGATCCTTCAATGAGATTTTAAAGTTTTCTTTGCAGTTGTTTTGGTCTCCTAGAACTGTGTGGTCAGCTGCTTTGCTTTTTTATGCAATATGTGACTAAATTCAATTTAAATCATCTTCGTTTGAACAACTTTTTTGTTTTGGCTCCATGTAAAAGCACATTTAGTAAGTGATCTCATGGTGTTTTCAACAACATATTCGTTTGACAAGTTAAGTGGAAGATCTAGCAGCATAATTTTCAGGAAGCATTGATGGATCACATGGAACCCAATGTCTTGTTCAAGACCAGAGCAACAAGGTTGATCCCTTGTTCAGTTCAGGGCCAGCTGTAAAGTACTTAAGTGGTCTTGTAAATGATGGGGGGCTTATAAAGTAGTAAATGAATCTGCCTTTCTCTATAGGCTCCTTGCTATTAAACAGCAAAAATCTTACTAATGCTCTTACAAGCATCTAGTTTGATTCTCTGTTGAGATTCTATATGTCTGTGCAGTTGCTGTGGTCTCCTAATGCATTGGTAGAATTCTCTCCTGAGCACAGAAACCACAAAAACAGCACAGTCTGTATTAACATTCTCTTAACTGAACCAATGACCAGCCTGCTTGTATTGACCATTACCAAGATGCCAGTTTCACACAGGGAGCTTTGACAACCTTGTTACTGAACAAAGTAACAACCAGCTACATCCTAGAGTCAATTCTCAGCTACTGCAATGTTTCAGAAAATCACAGATTTAAGAATGGCTGTTGAACCTGTCTTTGAGATAAACCATGTTTGGGCAGATTCTACAAGCATCAACTCTATGTTTGTGCCTTGCCAGACAGCACATCTTCTGTGGTGCAGTGGTAGAACACTTGGCTTCCATGTGGAAGACCTTAGGTTCGAATCCTGGTAGGGGCAGTGAACTTGGTTAAAATTACATTGCTCATATCTGCACTTCTCTTGTTCTCCAGTAATTTTACGGTAGGATTCTTGCATGCAACTTCTCTTTTATCTTAACAAAGCAAGTAGCTTGATCCTTCAATGAGATTTTAAAGTTTTCTTTGCAGTTGTTTTGGTCTCCTAGAACTGTGTGGTCAGCTGCTTTGCTTTTTTATGCAATATGTGACTAAATTCAATTTAAATCATCTTCATTTGAACAACTTTTTTGTTTTGGCTCCATGTAAAAGCACATTCAGTAAGTGATCTCATGGTGTTTTCAACAACATATTCGTTTGACAAGTTAAGTGGAAGATCTAGCAGCATAATTTTCAGGAAGCATTGATGGATCACATGGAACCCAATGTCTTGTTCAAGACCAGAGCAACAAGGTTGATCCCTTGTTCAGTTCAGGGCCAGCTGTAAAGTACTTAAGTGGTCTTGTAAATGATGGGGGGCTTATAAAGTAGTAAATGAATCTGCCTTTCTCTATAGGCTCCTTGCTATTAAACAGCAAAAATCTTACTAATGCTCTTACAAGCATCTAGTTTGATTCTCTGTTGAGATTCTATATGTCTGTGCAGTTGCTGTGGTCTCCTAATGCATTGGTAGAATTCTCTCCTGAGCACAGAAACCAAAAAAACAGCACAGTCTGTATTAACATTCTCTTAACTGAACCAATGACCAGCCTGCTTGTATTGACCATTACCAAGATGCCAGTTTCACACAGGGAGCTTTGACAACCTTGTTACTGAACAAAGTAACAACCAGCTACATCCTAGGTCCAATTCTCAGCTACTGCAATGTTTCAGTAAATCACAGATTTAAGAATGGCTGTTGAACCTGTCTTTGAGATAAACCATGTTTGGGCAGATTCTACAAGCATCAACTCTATGTTTGTGCCTTGCCAGACAGCACATCTTCTGTGGTGCAGTGGTAGAACACTTGGCTTCCATGTGGAAGACCTTAGGTTCGAATCCTGGTAGGGGCAGTGAACTTGGTTAAAATTACATTGCTCATATCTGCACTTCTCTTGTTCTCCAGTAATTTTACGGTAGGATTCTTGCATGCAACTTCTCTTTTATCTTAACAAAGCAAGTAGCTTGATCCTTCAATGAGATTTTAAAGTTTTCTTTGCAGTTGTTTTGGTCTCCTAGAACTGTGTGGTCAGCTGCTTTGCTTTTTTATGCAATATGTGACTAAATTCAATTTAAATCATCTTCATTTGAACAACTTTTTTGTTTTGGCTCCATGTAAAAGCACATTCAGTAAGTGATCTCATGGTGTTTTCAACAACATATTCGTTTGACAAGTTAAGTGGAAGATCTAGCAGCATAATTTTCAGGAAGCATTGATGGATCACATGGAACCCAATGTCTTGTTCAAGACCAGAGCAACAAGGTTGATCCCTTGTTCAGTTCAGGGCCAGCTGTAAAGTACTTAAGTGGTCTTGTAAATGATGGGGGGCTTATAAAGTAGTAAATGAATCTGCCTTTCTCTATAGGCTCCTTGCTATTAAACAGCAAAAATCTTACTAATGCTCTTACAAGCATCTAGTTTGATTCTCTGTTGAGATTCTATATGTCTGTGCAGTTGCTGTGGTCTCCTAATGCATTGGTAGAATTCTCTCCTGAGCACAGAAACCAAAAAAACAGCACAGTCTGTATTAACATTCTCTTAACTGAACCAATGACCAGCCTGCTTGTATTGACCATTACCAAGATGCCAGTTTCACACAGGGAGCTTTGACAACCTTGTTACTGAACAAAGTAACAACCAGCTACATCCTAGGTCCAATTCTCAGCTACTGCAATGTTTCAGTAAATCACAGATTTAAGAATGGCTGTTGAACCTGTCTTTGAGATAAACCATGTTTGGGCAGATTCTACAAGCATCAACTCTATGTTTGTGCCTTGCCAGACAGCACATCCTCTGTGGTGCAGTGGTAGAACACTTGGCTTCCATGTGGAAGACCTTAGGTTCGAATCCTGGTAGGGGCAGTGGACTTGGTTAAAATTACATTGCTCATATCTGCACTTCCCTTGTTCTCCAATAATTTTATGGTAGGATTCTTGCATGCAATTTCTCTTTTATCTTAACAAAGCAAGTAGCTTGATCCTTCAATGAGATTTTAAAGTTTTCTTTGCAGTTGTTTTGGTCTCCTAGAACTGTGTGGTCAGCTGCTTTGCTTTTTTATGCAATATGTGACTAAATTCAATTTAAATCATCTTCATTTGAACAACTTTTTTGTTTTGGCTCCATGTAAAAGCACATTTAGTAAGTGATCTCATGGTGTTTTCAACAACATATTCGTTTGACAAGTTAAGTGGAAGATCTAGCAGCATAATTTTCAGGAAGCATTGATGGATCACATGGAACCCAATGTCTTGTTCAAGACCAGAGCAACAAGGTTGATCCCTTGTTCAGTTCAGGGCCCGCTGTAAAGTACTTAAGTGGTCTTGTAAATGATGGGGGGCTTATAAAGTAGTAAATGAATCTGCCTTTCTCTACAGGCTCCTTGCTATTAAACAGCAAAAATCTTACTAATGCTCTTACAAGCATCTAGTTTGATTCTCTGTTGAGATTCTATATGTCTGTGCAGTTGCTGTGGTCTCCTAATGCATTGGTAGAACTCTCTCCTGAGCACAGAAACCAAAAAAACAGCACAGTCTGTATTAACATTCTCTTAACTGAACCAATGACCAGCCTGCTTGTATTGACCATTACCAAGATGCCAGTTTCACACAGGGAGCTTTGACAACCTTGTTACTGAACAAAGTAACAACCAGCTACATCCTAGGTCCAATTCTCAGCTACTGCAATGTTTCAGAAAATCACAGATTTAAGAATGGCTGTTGAACCTGTCTTTGAGATAAACCATGTTTGGGCAGATTCTACAAGCATCAACTCTATGTTTGTGCCTTGCCAGACAGC
Source organism: Misgurnus anguillicaudatus (assembly GCF_027580225.2). Lineage (NCBI taxonomy): Eukaryota > Metazoa > Chordata > Actinopteri > Cypriniformes > Cobitidae > Misgurnus > Misgurnus anguillicaudatus. The sequence continues at coordinate 13,051,248 of NC_073348.2, forward strand.
ACATCCTCTGTGGTGCAGTGGTAGAACACTTGGCTTCCATGCGGAAGACCTTAGGATCGAATCCTGGTAGGGGCAGTGAACTTGGTTAAAATTACATTGCTCATATCTGCACTTCTCTTGTTCTCCAGTAATTTTACGGTAGGATTCTTGCATGCAACTTCTCTTTTATCTTAACAAAGCAAGTAGCTTGATCCTTCAATGAGATTTTAAAGTTTTCTTTGCAGTTGTTTTGGTCTCCTAGAACTGTGTGGTCAGCTGCTTTGCTTTTTTATGCAATATGTGACTAAATTCAATTTAAATCATCTTCGTTTGAACAACTTTTTTGTTTTGGCTCCATGTAAAAGCACATTTAGTAAGTGATCTCATGGTGTTTTCAACAACATATTCGTTTGACAAGTTAAGTGGAAGATCTAGCAGCATAATTTTCAGGAAGCATTGATGGATCACATGGAACCCAATGTCTTGTTCAAGACCAGAGCAACAAGGTTGATCCCTTGTTCAGTTCAGGGCCAGCTGTAAAGTACTTAAGTGGTCTTGTAAATGATGGGGGGCTTATAAAGTAGTAAATGAATCTGCCTTTCTCTATAGGCTCCTTGCTATTAAACAGCAAAAATCTTACTAATGCTCTTACAAGCATCTAGTTTGATTCTCTGTTGAGATTCTATATGTCTGTGCAGTTGCTGTGGTCTCCTAATGCATTGGTAGAATTCTCTCCTGAGCACAGAAACCACAAAAACAGCACAGTCTGTATTAACATTCTCTTAACTGAACCAATGACCAGCCTGCTTGTATTGACCATTACCAAGATGCCAGTTTCACACAGGGAGCTTTGACAACCTTGTTACTGAACAAAGTAACAACCAGCTACATCCTAGAGTCAATTCTCAGCTACTGCAATGTTTCAGAAAATCACAGATTTAAGAATGGCTGTTGAACCTGTCTTTGAGATAAACCATGTTTGGGCAGATTCTACAAGCATCAACTCTATGTTTGTGCCTTGCCAGACAGCACATCTTCTGTGGTGCAGTGGTAGAACACTTGGCTTCCATGTGGAAGACCTTAGGTTCGAATCCTGGTAGGGGCAGTGAACTTGGTTAAAATTACATTGCTCATATCTGCACTTCTCTTGTTCTCCAGTAATTTTACGGTAGGATTCTTGCATGCAACTTCTCTTTTATCTTAACAAAGCAAGTAGCTTGATCCTTCAATGAGATTTTAAAGTTTTCTTTGCAGTTGTTTTGGTCTCCTAGAACTGTGTGGTCAGCTGCTTTGCTTTTTTATGCAATATGTGACTAAATTCAATTTAAATCATCTTCATTTGAACAACTTTTTTGTTTTGGCTCCATGTAAAAGCACATTCAGTAAGTGATCTCATGGTGTTTTCAACAACATATTCGTTTGACAAGTTAAGTGGAAGATCTAGCAGCATAATTTTCAGGAAGCATTGATGGATCACATGGAAACCAATGTCTTGTTCAAGACCAGAGCAACAAGGTTTATCCCTTGTTCAGTTCAGGGCCAGCTGTAAAGTACTTAAGTGGTCTTGTAAATGATGGGGGGCTTATAAAGTAGTAAATGAATCTGCCTTTCTCTATAGGCTCCTTGCTATTAAACAGCAAAAATCTTACTAATGCTCTTACAAGCATCTAGTTTGATTCTCTGTTGAGATTCTATATGTCTGTGCAGTTGCTGTGGTCTCCTAATGCATTGGTAGAATTCTCTCCTGAGCACAGAAACCAAAAAAACAGCACAGTCTGTATTAACATTCTCTTAACTGAACCAATGACCAGCCTGCTTGTATTGACCATTACCAAGATGCCAGTTTCACACAGGGAGCTTTGACAACCTTGTTACTGAACAAAGTAACAACCAGCTACATCCTAGGTCCAATTCTCAGCTACTGCAATGTTTCAGTAAATCACAGATTTAAGAATGGCTGTTGAACCTGTCTTTGAGATAAACCATGTTTGGGCAGATTCTACAAGCATCAACTCTATGTTTGTGCCTTGCCAGACAGCACATCCTCTGTGGTGCAGTGGTAGAACACTTGGCTTCCATGTGGAAGACCTTAGGTTCGAATCCTGGTAGGGGCAGTGGACTTGGTTAAAATTACATTGCTCATATCTGCACTTCCCTTGTTCTCCAATAATTTTATGGTAGGATTCTTGCATGCAATTTCTCTTTTATCTTAACAAAGCAAGTAGCTTGATCCTTCAATGAGATTTTAAAGTTTTCTTTGCAGTTGTTTTGGTCTCCTAGAACTGTGTGGTCAGCTGCTTTGCTTTTTTATGCAATATGTGACTAAATTCAATTTAAATCATCTTCATTTGAACAACTTTTTTGTTTTGGCTCCATGTAAAAGCACATTTAGTAAGTGATCTCATGGTGTTTTCAACAACATATTCGTTTGACAAGTTAAGTGGAAGATCTAGCAGCATAATTTTCAGGAAGCATTGATGGATCACATGGAACCCAATGTCTTGTTCAAGACCAGAGCAACAAGGTTGATCCCTTGTTCAGTTCAGGGCCCGCTGTAAAGTACTTAAGTGGTCTTGTAAATGATGGGGGGCTTATAAAGTAGTAAATGAATCTGCCTTTCTCTACAGGCTCCTTGCTATTAAACAGCAAAAATCTTACTAATGCTCTTACAAGCATCTAGTTTGATTCTCTGTTGAGATTCTATATGTCTGTGCAGTTGCTGTGGTCTCCTAATGCATTGGTAGAACTCTCTCCTGAGCACAGAAACCAAAAAAACAGCACAGTCTGTATTAACATTCTCTTAACTGAACCAATGACCAGCCTGCTTGTATTGACCATTACCAAGATGCCAGTTTCACACAGGGAGCTTTGACAACCTTGTTACTGAACAAAGTAACAACCAGCTACATCCTAGGTCCAATTCTCAGCTACTGCAATGTTTCAGAAAATCACAGATTTAAGAATGGCTGTTGAACCTGTCTTCGAGATAAACCATGTTTGGGCAGATTCTACAAGCATCAACTCTATGTTTGTGCCTTGCCAGACAGCACATCCTCTGTGGTGCAGTGGTAGAACACTTGGCTTCCATGCGGAAGACCTTAGGATCGAATCCTGGTAGGGGCAGTGAACTTGGTTAAAATTACATTGCTCATATCTGCACTTCTCTTGTTCTCCAGTAATTTTACGGTAGGATTCTTGCATGCAACTTCTCTTTTATCTTAACAAAGCAAGTAGCTTGATCCTTCAATGAGATTTTAAAGTTTTCTTTGCAGTTGTTTTGGTCTCCTAGAACTGTGTGGTCAGCTGCTTTGCTTTTTTATGCAATATGTGACTAAATTCAATTTAAATCATCTTCGTTTGAACAACTTTTTTGTTTTGGCTCCATGTAAAAGCACATTTAGTAAGTGATCTCATGGTGTTTTCAACAACATATTCGTTTGACAAGTTAAGTGGAAGATCTAGCAGCATAATTTTCAGGAAGCATTGATGGATCACATGGAACCCAATGTCTTGTTCAAGACCAGAGCAACAAGGTTGATCCCTTGTTCAGTTCAGGGCCAGCTGTAAAGTACTTAAGTGGTCTTGTAAATGATGGGGGGCTTATAAAGTAGTAAATGAATCTGCCTTTCTCTATAGGCTCCTTGCTATTAAACAGCAAAAATCTTACTAATGCTCTTACAAGCATCTAGTTTGATTCTCTGTTGAGATTCTATATGTCTGTGCAGTTGCTGTGGTCTCCTAATGCATTGGTAGAATTCTCTCCTGAGCACAGAAACCACAAAAACAGCACAGTCTGTATTAACATTCTCTTAACTGAACCAATGACCAGCCTGCTTGTATTGACCATTACCAAGATGCCAGTTTCACACAGGGAGCTTTGACAACCTTGTTACTGAACAAAGTAACAACCAGCTACATCCTAGAGTCAATTCTCAGCTACTGCAATGTTTCAGAAAATCACAGATTTAAGAATGGCTGTTGAACCTGTCTTTGAGATAAACCATGTTTGGGCAGATTCTACAAGCATCAACTCTATGTTTGTGCCTTGCCAGACAGCACATCTTCTGTGGTGCAGTGGTAGAACACTTGGCTTCCATGTGGAAGACCTTAGGTTCGAATCCTGGTAGGGGCAGTGAACTTGGTTAAAATTACATTGCTCATATCTGCACTTCTCTTGTTCTCCAGTAATTTTACGGTAGGATTCTTGCATGCAACTTCTCTTTTATCTTAACAAAGCAAGTAGCTTGATCCTTCAATGAGATTTTAAAGTTTTCTTTGCAGTTGTTTTGGTCTCCTAGAACTGTGTGGTCAGCTGCTTTGCTTTTTTATGCAATATGTGACTAAATTCAATTTAAATCATCTTCATTTGAACAACTTTTTTGTTTTGGCTCCATGTAAAAGCACATTCAGTAAGTGATCTCATGGTGTTTTCAACAACATATTCGTTTGACAAGTTAAGTGGAAGATCTAGCAGCATAATTTTCAGGAAGCATTGATGGATCACATGGAAACCAATGTCTTGTTCAAGACCAGAGCAACAAGGTTGATCCCTTGTTCAGTTCAGGGCCAGCTGTAAAGTACTTAAGTGGTCTTGTAAATGATGGGGGGCTTATAAAGTAGTAAATGAATCTGCCTTTCTCTATAGGCTCCTTGCTATTAAACAGCAAAAATCTTACTAATGCTCTTACAAGCATCTAGTTTGATTCTCTGTTGAGATTCTATATGTCTGTGCAGTTGCTGTGGTCTCCTAATGCATTGGTAGAATTCTCTCCTGAGCACAGAAACCAAAAAAACAGCACAGTCTGTATTAACATTCTCTTAACTGAACCAATGACCAGCCTGCTTGTATTGACCATTACCAAGATGCCAGTTTCACACAGGGAGCTTTGACAACCTTGTTACTGAACAAAGTAACAACCAGCTACATCCTAGGTCCAATTCTCAGCTACTGCAATGTTTCAGTAAATCACAGATTTAAGAATGGCTGTTGAACCTGTCTTTGAGATAAACCATGTTTGGGCAGATTCTACAAGCATCAACTCTATGTTTGTGCCTTGCCAGACAGCACATCCTCTGTGGTGCAGTGGTAGAACACTTGGCTTCCATGTGGAAGACCTTAGGTTCGAATCCTGGTAGGGGCAGTGGACTTGGTTAAAATTACATTGCTCATATCTGCACTTCCCTTGTTCTCCAATAATTTTATGGTAGGATTCTTGCATGCAATTTCTCTTTTATCTTAACAAAGCAAGTAGCTTGATCCTTCAATGAGATTTTAAAGTTTTCTTTGCAGTTGTTTTGGTCTCCTAGAACTGTGTGGTCAGCTGCTTTGCTTTTTTATGCAATATGTGACTAAATTCAATTTAAATCATCTTCATTTGAACAACTTTTTTGTTTTGGCTCCATGTAAAAGCACATTCAGTAAGTGATCTCATGGTGTTTTCAACAACATATTCATTTGACAAGTTAAGTGGAAGATCTAGCAGCATAATTTTCAGGAAGCATTGATGGATCACATGGAAACCAATGTCTTGTTCAAGACCAGAGCAACAAGGTTGATCCCTTGTTCAGTTCAGGGCCCGCTGTAAAGTACTTAAGTGGTCTTGTAAATGATGGGGGCTTATAAAGTAGTAAATGAATCTGCCTTTCTCTACAGGCTCCTTGCTATTAAACAGCAAAAATCTTACTAATGCTCTTACAAGCATCTAGTTTGATTCTCTGTTGAGATTCTATATGTCTGTGCAGTTGCTGTGGTCTCCTAATGCATTGGTAGAATTCTCTCCTGAGCACAGAAACCAAAAAAACAGCACAGTCTGTATTAACATTCTCTTAACTGAACCAATGACCAGCCTGCTTGTATTGACCATTACCAAGATCCCAGTTTCACACAGGGAGCTTTGACAACCTTGTTACTGAACAAAGTAACAACCAGCTACATCCTAGGTCCAATTCTCAGCTACTGCAATGTTTCAGAAAATCACAGATTTAAGAATGGCTGTTGAACCTGTCTTTGAGATAAACCATGTTTGGGCAGATTCTACAAGCATCAACTCTATGTTTGTGCCTTGCCAGACAGCACATCCTCTGTGGTGCAGTGGTAGAACACTTGGCTTCCATGCGGAAGACCTTAGGTTCGAATCCTGGTAGGGGTAGTGAACTTGGTTAAAATTACATTGCTCATATCTGCACTTCCCTTGTTCTCCAGTAATTTTACGGTAGGATTCTTGCATGCAACTTCTCTTTTATCTTAACAAAGCAAGTAGCTTGATCCTTCAATGAGATTTTAAAGTTTTCTTTGCAGTTGTTTTGGTCTCCTAGAACTGTGTGGTCAGCTGCTTTGCTTTTTTATGCAATATGTGACTAAATTCAATTTAAATCATCTTCATTTGAACAACTTTTTTGTTTTGGCTCCATGTAAAAGCACATTTAGTAAGTGATCTCATGGTGTTTTCAACAACATATTCGTTTGACAAGTTAAGTGGAAGATCTAGCAGCATAATTTTCAGGAAGCATTGATGGATCACATGGAACCCAATGTCTTGTTCAAGACCAGAGCAACAAGGTTGATCCCTTGTTCAGTTCAGGGCCAGCTGTAAAGTACTTAAGTGGTCTTGTAAATGATGGGGGGCTTATAAAGTAGTAAATGAATCTGCCTTTCTCTATAGGCTCCTTGCTATTAAACAGCAAAAATCTTACTAATGCTCTTACAAGCATCTAGTTTGATTCTCTGTTGAGATTCTATATGTCTGTGCAGTTGCTGTGGTCTCCTAATGCATTGGTAGAATTCTCTCCTGAGCACAGAAACCAAAAAAACAGCACAGTCTGTATTAACATTCTCTTAACTGAACCAATGACCAGCCTGCTTGTATTGACCATTACCAAGATGCCAGTTTCACACAGGGAGCTTTGACAACCTTGTTACTGAACAAAGTAACAACCAGCTACATCCTAGGTCCAATTCTCAGCTACTGCAATGTTTCAGAAAATCACAGATTTAAGAATGGCTGTTGAACCTGTCTTTGAGATAAACCATGTTTGGGCAGATTCTACAAGCATCAACTCTATGTTTGTGCCTTGCCAGACAGCACATCCTCTGTGGTGCAGTGGTAGAACACTTGGCTTCCATGCGGAAGACCTTAGGTTCGAATCCTGGTAGGGGCAGTGAACTTGGTTAAAATTACATTGCTCATATCTGCACTTCACTTGTTCTCCAGTAATTTTACGGTAGGATTCTTGCATGCAACTTCTCTTTTATCTTAACAAAGCAAGTAGCTTGATCCTTCAATGAGATTTTAAAGTTTTCTTTGCAGTTGTTTTGGTCTCCTAGAACTGTGTGGTCAGCTGCTTTGCTTTTTTATGCAATATGTGACTAAATTCAATTTAAATCATCTTCATTTGAACAACTTTTTTGTTTTGGCTCCATGTAAAAGCACATTTAGTAAGTGATCTCATGGTGTTTTCAACAACATATTCGTTTGACAAGTTAAGTGGAAGATCTAGCAGCATAATTTTCAGGAAGCATTGATGGATCACATGGAAACCAATGTCTTGTTCAAGACCAGAGCAACAAGGTTGATCCCTTGTTCAGTTCAGGGCCAGCTGTAAAGTACTTAAGTGGTCTTGTAAATGATGGGGGGCTTATAAAGTAGTAAATGAATATGCCTTTCTCTATAGGCTCCTTGCTATTAAACAGCAAAAATCTTACTAATGCTCTTACAAGCATCTAGTTTGATTCTCTGTTGAGATTCTATATGTCTGTGCAGTTGCTGTGGTCTCCTAATGCATTGGTAGAATTCTCTCCTGAGCACAGAAACCACAAAAACAGCACAGTCTGTATTAACATTCTCTTAACTGAACCAATGACCAGCCTGCTTGTATTGACCATTACCAAGATGCCAGTTTCACACAGGGAGCTTTGACAACCTTGTTACTGAACAAAGTAACAACCAGCTACATCCTAGAGTCAATTCTCAGCTACTGCAATGTTTCAGAAAATCACAGATTTAAGAATGGCTGTTGAACCTGTCTTTGAGATAAACCATGTTTGGGCAGATTCTACAAGCATCAACTCTATGTTTGTGCCTTGCCAGACAGCACATCCTCTGTGGTGCAGTGGTAGAACACTTGGCTTCCATGCGGAAGACCTTAGGTTCGAATCCTGGTAGGGGCAGTGAACTTGGTTAAAATTACATTGCTCATATCTGCACTTCCCTTGTTCTCCAGTAATTTTACGGTAGGATTCTTGCATGCAACTTCTCTTTTATCTTAACAAAGCAAGTAGCTTGATCCTTCAATGAGATTTTAAAGTTTTCTTTGCAGTTGTTTTGGTCTCCTAGAACTGTGTGGTCAGCTGCTTTGCTTTTTTATGCAATATGTGACTAAATTCAATTTAAATCATCTTCATTTGAACAACTTTTTTGTTTTGGCTCCATGTAAAAGCACATTTAGTAAGTGATCTCATGGTGTTTTCAACAACATATTCGTTTGACAAGTTAAGTGGAAGATCTAGCAGCATAATTTTCAGGAAGCATTGATGGATCACATGGAACCCAATGTCTTGTTCAAGACCAGAGCAACAAGGTTGATCCCTTGTTCAGTTCAGGGCCAGCTGTAAAGTACTTAAGTGGTCTTGTAAATGATGGGGGGCTTATAAAGTAGTAAATGAATCTGCCTTTCTCTATAGGCTCCTTGCTATTAAACAGCAAAAATCTTACTAATGCTCTTACAAGCATCTAGTTTGATTCTCTGTTGAGATTCTATATGTCTGTGCAGTTGCTGTGGTCTCCTAATGCATTGGTAGAATTCTCTCCTGAGCACAGAAACCAAAAAAACAGCACAGTCTGTATTAACATTCTCTTAACTGAACCAATGACCAGCCTGCTTGTATTGACCATTACCAAGATGCCAGTTTCACACAGGGAGCTTTGACAACCTTGTTACTGAACAAAGTAACAACCAGCTACATCCTAGGTCCAATTCTCAGCTACTGCAATGTTTCAGAAAATCACAGATTTAAGAATGGCTGTTGAACCTGTCTTTGAGATAAACCATGTTTGGGCAGATTCTACAAGCATCAACTCTATGTTTGTGCCTTGCCAGACAGCACATCCTCTGTGGTGCAGTGGTAGAACACTTGGCTTCCATGCGGAAGACCTTAGGATCGAATCCTGGTAGGGGCAGTGAACTTGGTTAAAATTACATTGCTCATATCTGCACTTCTCTTGTTCTCCAGTAATTTTACGGTAGGATTCTTGCATGCAACTTCTCTTTTATCTTAACAAAGCAAGTAGCTTGATCCTTCAATGAGATTTTAAAGTTTTCTTTGCAGTTGTTTTGGTCTCCTAGAACTGTGTGGTCAGCTGCTTTGCTTTTTTATGCAATATGTGACTAAATTCAATTTAAATCATCTTCATTTGAACAACTTTTTTGTTTTGGCTCCATGTAAAAGCACATTCAGTAAGTGATCTCATGGTGTTTTCAACAACATATTCGTTTGACAAGTTAAGTGGAAGATCTAGCAGCATAATTTTCAGGAAGCATTGATGGATCACATGGAAACCAATGTCTTGTTCAAGACCAGAGCAACAAGGTTGATCCCTTGTTCAGTTCAGGGCCAGCTGTAAAGTACTTAAGTGGTCTTGTAAATGATGGGGGGCTTATAAAGTAGTAAATGAATCTGCCTTTCTCTATAGGCTCCTTGCTATTAAACAGCAAAAATCTTACTAATGCTCTTACAAGCATCTAGTTTGATTCTCTGTTGAGATTCTATATGTCTGTGCAGTTGCTGTGGTCTCCTAATGCATTGGTAGAATTCTCTCCTGAGCACAGAAACCAAAAAAACAGCACAGTCTGTATTAACATTCTCTTAACTGAACCAATGACCAGCCTGCTTGTATTGACCATTACCAAGATGCCAGTTTCACACAGGGAGCTTTGACAACCTTGTTACTGAACAAAGTAACAACCAGCTACATCCTAGGTCCAATTCTCAGCTACTGCAATGTTTCAGTAAATCACAGATTTAAGAATGGCTGTTGAACCTGTCTTTGAGATAAACCATGTTTGGGCAGATTCTACAAGCATCAACTCTATGTTTGTGCCTTGCCAGACAGCACATCCTCTGTGGTGCAGTGGTAGAACACTTGGCTTCCATGTGGAAGACCTTAGGTTCGAATCCTGGTAGGGGCAGTGGACTTGGTTAAAATTACATTGCTCATATCTGCACTTCCCTTGTTCTCCAATAATTTTATGGTAGGATTCTTGCATGCAATTTCTCTTTTATCTTAACAAAGCAAGTAGCTTGATCCTTCAATGAGATTTTAAAGTTTTCTTTGCAGTTGTTTTGGTCTCCTAGAACTGTGTGGTCAGCTGCTTTGCTTTTTTATGCAATATGTGACTAAATTCAATTTAAATCATCTTCATTTGAACAACTTTTTTGTTTTGGCTCCATGTAAAAGCACATTCAGTAAGTGATCTCATGGTGTTTTCAACAACATATTCATTTGACAAGTTAAGTGGAAGATCTAGCAGCATAATTTTCAGGAAGCATTGATGGATCACATGGAAACCAATGTCTTGTTCAAGACCAGAGCAACAAGGTTGATCCCTTGTTCAGTTCAGGGCCCGCTGTAAAGTACTTAAGTGGTCTTGTAAATGATGGGGGCTTATAAAGTAGTAAATGAATCTGCCTTTCTCTACAGGCTCCTTGCTATTAAACAGCAAAAATCTTACTAATGCTCTTACAAGCATCTAGTTTGATTCTCTGTTGAGATTCTATATGTCTGTGCAGTTGCTGTGGTCTCCTAATGCATTGGTAGAATTCTCTCCTGAGCACAGAAACCAAAAAAACAGCACAGTCTGTATTAACATTCTCTTAACTGAACCAATGACCAGCCTGCTTGTATTGACCATTACCAAGATCCCAGTTTCACACAGGGAGCTTTGACAACCTTGTTACTGAACAAAGTAACAACCAGCTACATCCTAGGTCCAATTCTCAGCTACTGCAATGTTTCAGAAAATCACAGATTTAAGAATGGCTGTTGAACCTGTCTTTGAGATAAACCATGTTTGGGCAGATTCTACAAGCATCAACTCTATGTTTGTGCCTTGCCAGACAGCACATCCTCTGTGGTGCAGTGGTAGAACACTTGGCTTCCATGCGGAAGACCTTAGGTTCGAATCCTGGTAGGGGCAGTGAACTTGGTTAAAATTACATTGCTCATATCTGCACTTCCCTTGTTCTCCAGTAATTTTACGGTAGGATTCTTGCATGCAACTTCTCTTTTATCTTAACAAAGCAAGTAGCTTGATCCTTCAATGAGATTTTAAAGTTTTCTTTGCAGTTGTTTTGGTCTCCTAGAACTGTGTGGTCAGCTGCTTTGCTTTTTTATGCAATATGTGACTAAATTCAATTTAAATCATCTTCATTTGAACAACTTTTTTGTTTTGGCTCCATGTAAAAGCACATTTAGTAAGTGATCTCATGGTGTTTTCAACAACATATTCGTTTGACAAGTTAAGTGGAAGATCTAGCAGCATAATTTTCAGGAAGCATTGATGGATCACATGGAACCCAATGTCTTGTTCAAGACCAGAGCAACAAGGTTGATCCCTTGTTCAGTTCAGGGCCAGCTGTAAAGTACTTAAGTGGTCTTGTAAATGATGGGGGGCTTATAAAGTAGTAAATGAATCTGCCTTTCTCTATAGGCTCCTTGCTATTAAACAGCAAAAATCTTACTAATGCTCTTACAAGCATCTAGTTTGATTCTCTGTTGAGATTCTATATGTCTGTGCAGTTGCTGTGGTCTCCTAATGCATTGGTAGAATTCTCTCCTGAGCACAGAAACCAAAAAAACAGCACAGTCTGTATTAACATTCTCTTAACTGAACCAATGACCAGCCTGCTTGTATTGACCATTACCAAGATGCCAGTTTCACACAGGGAGCTTTGACAACCTTGTTACTGAACAAAGTAACAACCAGCTACATCCTAGGTCCAATTCTCAGCTACTGCAATGTTTCAGAAAATCACAGATTTAAGAATGGCTGTTGAACCTGTCTTTGAGATAAACCATGTTTGGGCAGATTCTACAAGCATCAACTCTATGTTTGTGCCTTGCCAGACAGCACATCCTCTGTGGTGCAGTGGTAGAACACTTGGCTTCCATGCGGAAGACCTTAGGTTCGAATCCTGGTAGGGGCAGTGAACTTGGTTAAAATTACATTGCTCATATCTGCACTTCCCTTGTTCTCCAGTAATTTTACGGTAGGATTCTTGCATGCAACTTCTCTTTTATCTTAACAAAGCAAGTAGCTTGATCCTTCAATGAGATTTTAAAGTTTTCTTTGCAGTTGTTTTGGTCTCCTAGAACTGTGTGGTCAGCTGCTTTGCTTTTTTATGCAATATGTGACTAAATTCAATTTAAATCATCTTCATTTGAACAACTTTTTTGTTTTGGCTCCATGTAAAAGCACATTTAGTAAGTGATCTCATGGTGTTTTCAACAACATATTCGTTTGACAAGTTAAGTGGAAGATCTAGCAGCATAATTTTCAGGAAGCATTGATGGATCACATGGAACCCAATGTCTTGTTCAAGACCAGAGCAACAAGGTTGATCCCTTGTTCAGTTCAGGGCCAGCTGTAAAGTACTTAAGTGGTCTTGTAAATGATGGGGGGCTTATAAAGTAGTAAATGAATCTGCCTTTCTCTATAGGCTCCTTGCTATTAAACAGCAAAAATCTTACTAATGCTCTTACAAGCATCTAGTTTGATTCTCTGTTGAGATTCTATATGTCTGTGCAGTTGCTGTGGTCTCCTAATGCATTGGTAGAATTCTCTCCTGAGCACAGAAACCAAAAAAACAGCACAGTCTGTATTAACATTCTCTTAACTGAACCAATGACCAGCCTGCTTGTATTGACCATTACCAAGATGCCAGTTTCACACAGGGAGCTTTGACAACCTTGTTACTGAACAAAGTAACAACCAGCTACATCCTAGGTCCAATTCTCAGCTACTGCAATGTTTCAGAAAATCACAGATTTAAGAATGGCTGTTGAACCTGTCTTTGAGATAAACCATGTTTGGGCAGATTCTACAAGCATCAACTCTATGTTTGTGCCTTGCCAGACAGCACATCCTCTGTGGTGCAGTGGTAGAACACTTGGCTTCCATGCGGAAGACCTTAGGTTCGAATCCTGGTAGGGGCAGTGAACTTGGTTAAAATTACATTGCTCATATCTGCACTTCACTTGTTCTCCAGTAATTTTACGGTAGGATTCTTGCATGCAACTTCTCTTTTATCTTAACAAAGCAAGTAGCTTGATCCTTCAATGAGATTTTAAAGTTTTCTTTGCAGTTGTTTTGGTCTCCTAGAACTGTGTGGTCAGCTGCTTTGCTTTTTTATGCAATATGTGACTAAATTCAATTTAAATCATCTTCATTTGAACAACTTTTTTGTTTTGGCTCCATGTAAAAGCACATTTAGTAAGTGATCTCATGGTGTTTTCAACAACATATTCGTTTGACAAGTTAAGTGGAAGATCTAGCAGCATAATTTTCAGGAAGCATTGATGGATCACATGGAAACCAATGTCTTGTTCAAGACCAGAGCAACAAGGTTGATCCCTTGTTCAGTTCAGGGCCAGCTGTAAAGTACTTAAGTGGTCTTGTAAATGATGGGGGGCTTATAAAGTAGTAAATGAATATGCCTTTCTCTATAGGCTCCTTGCTATTAAACAGCAAAAATCTTACTAATGCTCTTACAAGCATCTAGTTTGATTCTCTGTTGAGATTCTATATGTCTGTGCAGTTGCTGTGGTCTCCTAATGCATTGGTAGAATTCTCTCCTGAGCACAGAAACCACAAAAACAGCACAGTCTGTATTAACATTCTCTTAACTGAACCAATGACCAGCCTGCTTGTATTGACCATTACCAAGATGCCAGTTTCACACAGGGAGCTTTGACAACCTTGTTACTGAACAAAGTAACAACCAGCTACATCCTAGAGTCAATTCTCAGCTACTGCAATGTTTCAGAAAATCACAGATTTAAGAATGGCTGTTGAACCTGTCTTTGAGATAAACCATGTTTGGGCAGATTCTACAAGCATCAACTCTATGTTTGTGCCTTGCCAGACAGCACATCCTCTGTGGTGCAGTGGTAGAACACTTGGCTTCCATGCGGAAGACCTTAGGTTCGAATCCTGGTAGGGGCAGTGAACTTGGTTAAAATTACATTGCTCATATCTGCACTTCCCTTGTTCTCCAGTAATTTTACGGTAGGATTCTTGCATGCAACTTCTCTTTTATCTTAACAAAGCAAGTAGCTTGATCCTTCAATGAGATTTTAAAGTTTTCTTTGCAGTTGTTTTGGTCTCCTAGAACTGTGTGGTCAGCTGCTTTGCTTTTTTATGCAATATGTGACTAAATTCAATTTAAATCATCTTCATTTGAACAACTTTTTTGTTTTGGCTCCATGTAAAAGCACATTTAGTAAGTGATCTCATGGTGTTTTCAACAACATATTCGTTTGACAAGTTAAGTGGAAGATCTAGCAGCATAATTTTCAGGAAGCATTGATGGATCACATGGAACCCAATGTCTTGTTCAAGACCAGAGCAACAAGGTTGATCCCTTGTTCAGTTCAGGGCCAGCTGTAAAGTACTTAAGTGGTCTTGTAAATGATGGGGGGCTTATAAAGTAGTAAATGAATCTGCCTTTCTCTATAGGCTCCTTGCTATTAAACAGCAAAAATCTTACTAATGCTCTTACAAGCATCTAGTTTGATTCTCTGTTGAGATTCTATATGTCTGTGCAGTTGCTGTGGTCTCCTAATGCATTGGTAGAATTCTCTCCTGAGCACAGAAACCAAAAAAACAGCACAGTCTGTATTAACATTCTCTTAACTGAACCAATGACCAGCCTGCTTGTATTGACCATTACCAAGATGCCAGTTTCACACAGGGAGCTTTGACAACCTTGTTACTGAACAAAGTAACAACCAGCTACATCCTAGGTCCAATTCTCAGCTACTGCAATGTTTCAGAAAATCACAGATTTAAGAATGGCTGTTGAACCTGTCTTTGAGATAAACCATGTTTGGGCAGATTCTACAAGCATCAACTCTATGTTTGTGCCTTGCCAGACAGCACATCCTCTGTGGTGCAGTGGTAGAACACTTGGCTTCCATGCGGAAGACCTTAGGTTCGAATCCTGGTAGGGGCAGTGAACTTGGTTAAAATTACATTGCTCATATCTGCACTTCACTTGTTCTCCAGTAATTTTACGGTAGGATTCTTGCATGCAACTTCTCTTTTATCTTAACAAAGCAAGTAGCTTGATCCTTCAATGAGATTTTAAAGTTTTCTTTGCAGTTGTTTTGGTCTCCTAGAACTGTGTGGTCAGCTGCTTTGCTTTTTTATGCAATATGTGACTAAATTCAATTTAAATCATCTTCATTTGAACAACTTTTTTGTTTTGGCTCCATGTAAAAGCACATTTAGTAAGTGATCTCATGGTGTTTTCAACAACATATTCGTTTGACAAGTTAAGTGGAAGATCTAGCAGCATAATTTTCAGGAAGCATTGATGGATCACATGGAAACCAATGTCTTGTTCAAGACCAGAGCAACAAGGTTGATCCCTTGTTCAGTTCAGGGCCAGCTGTAAAGTACTTAAGTGGTCTTGTAAATGATGGGGGGCTTATAAAGTAGTAAATGAATATGCCTTTCTCTATAGGCTCCTTGCTATTAAACAGCAAAAATCTTACTAATGCTCTTACAAGCATCTAGTTTGATTCTCTGTTGAGATTCTATATGTCTGTGCAGTTGCTGTGGTCTCCTAATGCATTGGTAGAATTCTCTCCTGAGCACAGAAACCACAAAAACAGCACAGTCTGTATTAACATTCTCTTAACTGAACCAATGACCAGCCTGCTTGTATTGACCATTACCAAGATGCCAGTTTCACACAGGGAGCTTTGACAACCTTGTTACTGAACAAAGTAACAACCAGCTACATCCTAGAGTCAATTCTCAGCTACTGCAATGTTTCAGTAAATCACAGATTTAAGAATGGCTGTTGAACCTGTCTTTGAGAGAAACCATGTTTGGGCAGATTCTACAAGCATCACCTCTATGTTTGTGCCTTGCCAGACAGCACATCCTCTGTGGTGCAGTGGTAGAACACTTGGCTTCCATGCGGAAGACCTTAGGTTCGAATCCTGGTAGGGGCAGTGGACTTGGTTAAAATTACATTGCTCATATCTGCACTTCCCTTGTTCTCCAGTAATTTTATGGTAAGTTTCTTGCATGCAATTTCTCTTTTATCTTAACAAAGCAAGTAGCTTGATCCTTCAATGAGATTTTAAAGTTTTCTTTGCAGTTGTTTTGGTCTCCTAGAACTGTGTGGTCAGCTGCTTTGCTTTTTATGCAATATGTGACTAAATTCAATTTAAATCATCTTCATTTGAACAACTTTTTTGTTTTGTCTCCATGTAAAAGCACATTCAGTAAGTGATCTCATGGTGTTTTCAACAACATATTCGTTTGACAAGTTAAGTGGAAGATCTAGCAGCATAATTTTCAGGAAGCATTGATGGATCACATGGAAACCAATGTCTTGTTCAAGACCAGAGCAACAAGGTTGATCCCTTGTTCAGTTCAGGGCCAGCTGTAAAGTACTTAAGTGGTCTTGTAAATGATGGGGGGCTTATAAAGTAGTAAATGAATCTGCCTTTCTCTATAGGCTCCTTGCTATTAAACAGCAAAAATCTTACTAATGCTCTTACAAGCATCTAGTTTGATTCTCTGTTGAGATTCTATATGTCTGTGCAGTTGCTGTGGTCTCCTAATGCATTGGTAGAATTCTCTCCTGAGCACAGAAACCAAAAAAACAGCACAGTCTGTATTAACATTCTCTTAACTGAACCAATGACCAGCCTGCTTGTATTGACCATTACCAAGATGCCAGTTTCACACAGGGAGCTTTGACAACCTTGTTACTGAACAAAGTAACAACCAGCTACATCCTAGGTCCAATTCTCAGCTACTGCAATGTTTCAGAAAATCACAGATTTAAGAATGGCTGTTGAACCTGTCTTTGAGATAAACCATGTTTGGGCAGATTCTACAAGCATCAACTCTATGTTTGTGCCTTGCCAGACAGCACATCCTCTGTGGTGCAGTGGTAGAACACTTGGCTTCCATGCGGAAGACCTTAGGTTCGAATCCTGGTAGGGGCAGTGGACTTGGTTAAAATTACATTGCTCATATCTGCACTTCCCTTGTTCTCCAGTAATTTTATGGTAGGATTCTTGCATGCAATTTCTCTTTTATCTTAACAAAGCAAGTAGCTTGATCCTTCAATGAGATTTTAAAGTTTTCTTTGCAGTTGTTTTGGTCTCCTAGAACTGTGTGGTCAGCTGCTTTGCTTTTTTATGCAATATGTGACTAAATTCAATTTAAATCATCTTCATTTGAACAACTTTTTTGTTTTGGCTCCATGTAAAAGCACATTCAGTAAGTGATCTCATGGTGTTTTCAACAACATATTCGTTTGACAAGTTAAGTGGAAGATCTAGCAGCATAATTTTCAGGAAGCATTGATGGATCACATGGAAACCAATGTCTTGTTCAAGACCAGAGCAACAAGGTTGATCCCTTGTTCAGTTCAGGGCCAGCTGTAAAGTACTTAAGTGGTCTTGTAAATGATGGGGGGCTTATAAAGTAGTAAATGAATCTGCCTTTCTCTATAGGCTCCTTGCTATTAAACAGCAAAAATCTTACTAATGCTCTTACAAGCATCTAGTTTGATTCTCTGTTGAGATTCTATATGTCTGTGCAGTTGCTGTGGTCTCCTAATGCATTGGTAGAATTCTCTCCTGAGCACAGAAACCAAAAAAACAGCACAGTCTGTATTAACATTCTCTTAACTGAACCAATGACCAGCCTGCTTGTATTGACCATTACCAAGATGCCAGTTTCACACAGGGAGCTTTGACAACCTTGTTACTGAACAAAGTAACAACCAGCTACATCCTAGGTCCAATTCTCAGCTACTGCAATGTTTCAGAAAATCACAGATTTAAGAATGGCTGTTGAACCTTTCTTTGAGATAAACCATGTTTGGGCAGATTCTACAAGCATCAACTCTATGTTTGTGCCTTGCCAGACAGCACATCCTCTGTGTTGCAGTGGTAGAACACTTGGCTTCCATGTGGAAGACCTTAGGTTCGAATCCTGGTAGGGGCAGTGGACTTGGTTTAAAATTACATTGCTCATATCTGCACTTCCATTGTTCTCCAGTAATTTTATGGTAGGATTCTTGCATGCAATTTCTCTTTTATCTTAACAAAGCAAGTAGCTTGATCCTTCAATGAGATTTTAAAGTTTTCTTTGCAGTTGTTTTGGTCTCCTAGAACTGTGTGGTCAGCTGCTTTGCTTTTTTATGCAATATGTGACTAAATTCAATTTAAATCATCTTCATTTGAACAACTTTTTTGTTTTGGCTCCATGTAAAAGAACATTCAGTAAGTGATCTCACGGTGTTTTCAACAACATATTCATTTGACAAGTTAAGTGGAAGATCTAGCAGCATAATTTTCAGGAAGCATTGATGGATCACATGGAAACCAATGTCTTGTTCAAGACCAGAGCAACAAGGTTGATCCCTTGTTCAGTTCAGGGCCCGCTGTAAAGTACTTAAGTGGTCTTGTAAATGATGGGGGCTTATAAAGTAGTAAATGAATCTGCCTTTCTCTACAGGCTCCTTGCTATTAAACAGCAAAAATCTTACTAATGCTCTTACAAGCATCTAGTTTGATTCTCTGTTGAGATTCTATATGTCTGTGCAGTTGCTGTGGTCTCCTAATGCATTGGTAGAATTCTCTCCTGAGCACAGAAACCAAAAAAACAGCACAGTCTGTATTAACATTCTCTTAACTGAACCAATGACCAGCCTGCTTGTATTGACCATTACCAAGATGCCAGTTTCACACAGGGAGCTTTGACAACCTTGTTACTGAACAAAGTAACAACCAGCTACATCCTAGGTCCAATTCTCAGCTACTGCAATGTTTCAGAAAATCACAGATTTAAGAATGGCTGTTGAACCTGTCTTTGAGATAAACCATGTTTGGGCAGATTCTACAAGCATCAACTCTATGTTTGTGCCTTGCCAGACAGCACATCCTCTGTGGTGCAGTGGTAGAACACTTGGCTTCCATGCGGAAGACCTTAGGATCGAATCCTGGTAGGGGCAGTGGACTTGGTTAAAATTACATTGCTCATATCTGCACTTCCCTTGTTCTCCAGTAATTTTACGGTAGGATTCTTGCATGCAACTTCTCTTTTATCTTAACAAAGCAAGTAGCTTGATCCTTCAATGAGATTTTAAAGTTTTCTTTGCAGTTGTTTTGGTCTCCTAGAACTGTGTGGTCAGCTGCTTTGCTTTTTTATGCAATATGTGACTAAATTCAATTTAAATCATCTTCGTTTGAACAACTTTTTTGTTTTGGCTCCATGTAAAAGCACATTTAGTAAGTGATCTCATGGTGTTTTCAACAACATATTCGTTTGACAAGTTAAGTGGAAGATCTAGCAGCATAATTTTCAGGAAGCATTGATGGATCACATGGAACCCAATGTCTTGTTCAAGACCAGAGCAACAAGGTTGATCCCTTGTTCAGTTCAGGGCCAGCTGTAAAGTACTTAAGTGGTCTTGTAAATGATGGGGGGCTTATAAAGTAGTAAATGAATCTGCCTTTCTCTATAGGCTCCTTGCTATTAAACAGCAAAAATCTTACTAATGCTCTTACAAGCATCTAGTTTGATTCTCTGTTGAGATTCTATATGTCTGTGCAGTTGCTGTGGTCTCCTAATGCATTGGTAGAATTCTCTCCTGAGCACAGAAACCACAAAAACAGCACAGTCTGTATTAACATTCTCTTAACTGAACCAATGACCAGCCTGCTTGTATTGACCATTACCAAGATGCCAGTTTCACACAGGGAGCTTTGACAACCTTGTTACTGAACAAAGTAACAACCAGCTACATCCTAGGTCCAATTCTCAGCTACTGCAATGTTTCAGAAAATCACAGATTTAAGAATGGCTGTTGAACCTGTCTTTGAGATAAACCATGTTTGGGCAGATTCTACAAGCATCAACTCTATGTTTGTGCCTTGCCAGACAGCACATCCTCTGTGGTGCAGTGGTAGAACACTTGGCTTCCATGCGGAAGACCTTAGGTTCGAATCCTGGTAGGGGCAGTGAACTTGGTTAAAATTACATTGCTCATATCTGCACTTCCCTTGTTCTCCAGTAATTTTACGGTAGGATTCTTGCATGCAACTTCTCTTTTATCTTAACAAAGCAAGTAGCTTGATCCTTCAATGAGATTTTAAAGTTTTCTTTGCAGTTGTTTTGGTCTCCTAGAACTGTGTGGTCAGCTGCTTTGCTTTTTTATGCAATATGTGACTAAATTCAATTTAAATCATCTTCATTTGAACAACTTTTTTGTTTTGGCTCCATGTAAAAGCACATTCAGTAAGTGATCTCATGGTGTTTTCAACAACATATTCGTTTGACAAGTTAAGTGGAAGATCTAGCAGCATAATTTTCAGGAAGCATTGATGGATCACATGGAACCCAATGTCTTGTTCAAGACCAGAGCAACAAGGTTGATCCCTTGTTCAGTTCAGGGCCAGCTGTAAAGTACTTAAGTGGTCTTGTAAATGATGGGGGGCTTATAAAGTAGTAAATGAATCTGCCTTTCTCTATAGGCTCCTTGCTATTAAACAGCAAAAATCTTACTAATGCTCTTACAAGCATCTAGTTTGATTCTCTGTTGAGATTCTATATGTCTGTGCAGTTGCTGTGGTCTCCTAATGCATTGGTAGAATTCTCTCCTGAGCACAGAAACCACAAAAACAGCACAGTCTGTATTAACATTCTCTTAACTGAACCAATGACCAGCCTGCTTGTATTGACCATTACCAAGATGCCAGTTTCACACAGGGAGCTTTGACAACCTTGTTACTGAACAAAGTAACAACCAGCTACATCCTAGAGTCAATTCTCAGCTACTGCAATGTTTCAGTAAATCACAGATTTAAGAATGGCTGTTGAACCTGTCTTTGAGAGAAACCATGTTTGGGCAGATTCTACAAGCATCACCTCTATGTTTGTGCCTTGCCAGACAGCACATCCTCTGTGGTGCAGTGGTAGAACACTTGGCTTCCATGCGGAAGACCTTAGGTTCGAATCCTGGTAGGGGCAGTGGACTTGGTTAAAATTACATTGCTCATATCTGCACTTCCCTTGTTCTCCAGTAATTTTATGGTAAGTTTCTTGCATGCAATTTCTCTTTTATCTTAACAAAGCAAGTAGCTTGATCCTTCAATGAGATTTTAAAGTTTTCTTTGCAGTTGTTTTGGTCTCCTAGAACTGTGTGGTCAGCTGCTTTGCTTTTTATGCAATATGTGACTAAATTCAATTTAAATCATCTTCATTTGAACAACTTTTTTGTTTTGTCTCCATGTAAAAGCACATTCAGTAAGTGATCTCATGGTGTTTTCAACAACATATTCGTTTGACAAGTTAAGTGGAAGATCTAGCAGCATAATTTTCAGGAAGCATTGATGGATCACATGGAACCCAATGTCTTGTTCAAGACCAGAGCAACAAGGTTGATCCCTTGTTCAGTTCAGGGCCAGCTGTAAAGTACTTAAGTGGTCTTGTAAATGATGGGGGGCTTATAAAGTAGTAAATGAATCTGCCTTTCTCTATAGGCTCCTTGCTATTAAACAGCAAAAATCTTACTAATGCTCTTACAAGCATCTAGTTTGATTCTCTGTTGAGATTCTATATGTCTGTGCAGTTGCTGTGGTCTCCTAATGCATTGGTAGAATTCTCTCCTGAGCACAGAAACCAAAAAAACAGCACAGTCTGTATTAACATTCTCTTAACTGAACCAATGACCAGCCTGCTTGTATTGACCATTACCAAGATGCCAGTTTCACACAGGGAGCTTTGACAACCTTGTTACTGAACAAAGTAACAACCAGCTACATCCTAGGTCCAATTCTCAGCTACTGCAATGTTTCAGAAAATCACAGATTTAAGAATGGCTGTTGAACCTGTCTTTGAGATAAACCATGTTTGGGCAGATTCTACAAGCATCAACTCTATGTTTGTGCCTTGCCAGACAGCACATCCTCTGTGGTGCAGTGGTAGAACACTTGGCTTCCATGTGGAAGACCTTAGGTTCGAATCCTGGTAGGGGCAGTGGACTTGGTTTAAAATTACATTGCTCATATCTGCACTTCCATTGTTCTCCAGTAATTTTATGGTAGGATTCTTGCATGCAATTTCTCTTTTATCTTAACAAAGCAAGTAGCTTGATCCTTCAATGAGATTTTAAAGTTTTCTTTGCAGTTGTTTTGGTCTCCTAGAACTGTGTGGTCAGCTGCTTTGCTTTTTTATGCAATATGTGACTAAATTCAATTTAAATCATCTTCATTTGAACAACTTTTTTGTTTTGGCTCCATGTAAAAGAACATTCAGTAAGTGATCTCACGGTGTTTTCAACAACATATTCATTTGACAAGTTAAGTGGAAGATCTAGCAGCATAATTTTCAGGAAGCATTGATGGATCACATGGAAACCAATGTCTTGTTCAAGACCAGAGCAACAAGGTTGATCCCTTGTTCAGTTCAGGGCCCGCTGTAAAGTACTTAAGTGGTCTTGTAAATGATGGGGGCTTATAAAGTAGTAAATGAATCTGCCTTTCTCTACAGGCTCCTTGCTATTAAACAGCAAAAATCTTACTAATGCTCTTACAAGCATCTAGTTTGATTCTCTGTTGAGATTCTATATGTCTGTGCAGTTGCTGTGGTCTCCTAATGCATTGGTAGAATTCTCTCCTGAGCACAGAAACCAAAAAAACAGCACAGTCTGTATTAACATTCTCTTAACTGAACCAATGACCAGCCTGCTTGTATTGACCATTACCAAGATGCCAGTTTCACACAGGGAGCTTTGACAACCTTGTTACTGAACAAAGTAACAACCAGCTACATCCTAGGTCCAATTCTCAGCTACTGCAATGTTTCAGAAAATCACAGATTTAAGAATGGCTGTTGAACCTGTCTTTGAGATAAACCATGTTTGGGCAGATTCTACAAGCATCAACTCTATGTTTGTGCCTTGCCAGACAGCACATCCTCTGTGGTGCAGTGGTAGAACACTTGGCTTCCATGCGGAAGACCTTAGGATCGAATCCTGGTAGGGGCAGTGGACTTGGTTAAAATTACATTGCTCATATCTGCACTTCCCTTGTTCTCCAGTAATTTTACGGTAGGATTCTTGCATGCAACTTCTCTTTTATCTTAACAAAGCAAGTAGCTTGATCCTTCAATGAGATTTTAAAGTTTTCTTTGCAGTTGTTTTGGTCTCCTAGAACTGTGTGGTCAGCTGCTTTGCTTTTTTATGCAATATGTGACTAAATTCAATTTAAATCATCTTCGTTTGAACAACTTTTTTGTTTTGGCTCCATGTAAAAGCACATTTAGTAAGTGATCTCATGGTGTTTTCAACAACATATTCGTTTGACAAGTTAAGTGGAAGATCTAGCAGCATAATTTTCAGGAAGCATTGATGGATCACATGGAACCCAATGTCTTGTTCAAGACCAGAGCAACAAGGTTGATCCCTTGTTCAGTTCAGGGCCAGCTGTAAAGTACTTAAGTGGTCTTGTAAATGATGGGGGGCTTATAAAGTAGTAAATGAATCTGCCTTTCTCTATAGGCTCCTTGCTATTAAACAGCAAAAATCTTACTAATGCTCTTACAAGCATCTAGTTTGATTCTCTGTTGAGATTCTATATGTCTGTGCAGTTGCTGTGGTCTCCTAATGCATTGGTAGAATTCTCTCCTGAGCACAGAAACCACAAAAACAGCACAGTCTGTATTAACATTCTCTTAACTGAACCAATGACCAGCCTGCTTGTATTGACCATTACCAAGATGCCAGTTTCACACAGGGAGCTTTGACAACCTTGTTACTGAACAAAGTAACAACCAGCTACATCCTAGAGTCAATTCTCAGCTACTGCAATGTTTCAGAAAATCACAGATTTAAGAATGGCTGTTGAACCTGTCTTTGAGATAAACCATGTTTGGGCAGATTCTACAAGCATCAACTCTATGTTTGTGCCTTGCCAGACAGCACATCTTCTGTGGTGCAGTGGTAGAACACTTGGCTTCCATGTGGAAGACCTTAGGTTCGAATCCTGGTAGGGGCAGTGAACTTGGTTAAAATTACATTGCTCATATCTGCACTTCTCTTGTTCTCCAGTAATTTTACGGTAGGATTCTTGCATGCAACTTCTCTTTTATCTTAACAAAGCAAGTAGCTTGATCCTTCAATGAGATTTTAAAGTTTTCTTTGCAGTTGTTTTGGTCTCCTAGAACTGTGTGGTCAGCTGCTTTGCTTTTTTATGCAATATGTGACTAAATTCAATTTAAATCATCTTCATTTGAACAACTTTTTTGTTTTGGCTCCATGTAAAAGCACATTCAGTAAGTGATCTCATGGTGTTTTCAACAACATATTCGTTTGACAAGTTAAGTGGAAGATCTAGCAGCATAATTTTCAGGAAGCATTGATGGATCACATGGAAACCAATGTCTTGTTCAAGACCAGAGCAACAAGGTTGATCCCTTGTTCAGTTCAGGGCCAGCTGTAAAGTACTTAAGTGGTCTTGTAAATGATGGGGGGCTTATAAAGTAGTAAATGAATCTGCCTTTCTCTATAGGCTCCTTGCTATTAAACAGCAAAAATCTTACTAATGCTCTTACAAGCATCTAGTTTGATTCTCTGTTGAGATTCTATATGTCTGTGCAGTTGCTGTGGTCTCCTAATGCATTGGTAGAATTCTCTCCTGAGCACAGAAACCACAAAAACAGCACAGTCTGTATTAACATTCTCTTAACTGAACCAATGACCAGCCTGCTTGTATTGACCATTACCAAGATGCCAGTTTCACACAGGGAGCTTTGACAACCTTGTTACTGAACAAAGTAACAACCAGCTACATCCTAGAGTCAATTCTCAGCTACTGCAATGTTTCAGTAAATCACAGATTTAAGAATGGCTGTTGAACCTGTCTTTGAGATAAACCATGTTTGGGCAGATTCTACAAGCATCAACTCTATGTTTGTGCCTTGCCAGACAGCACATCCTCTGTGGTGCAGTGGTAGAACACTTGGCTTCCATGTGGAAGACCTTAGGTTCGAATCCTGGTAGGGGCAGTGGACTTGGTTTAAAATTACATTGCTCATATCTGCACTTCCATTGTTCTCCAGTAATTTTATGGTAGGATTCTTGCATGCAATTTCTCTTTTATCTTAACAAAGCAAGTAGCTTGATCCTTCAATGAGATTTTAAAGTTTTCTTTGCAGTTGTTTTGGTCTCCTAGAACTGTGTGGTCAGCTGCTTTGCTTTTTTATGCAATATGTGACTAAATTCAATTTAAATCATCTTCATTTGAACAACTTTTTTGTTTTGGCTCCATGTAAAAGAACATTCAGTAAGTGATCTCACGGTGTTTTCAACAACATATTCATTTGACAAGTTAAGTGGAAGATCTAGCAGCATAATTTTCAGGAAGCATTGATGGATCACATGGAAACCAATGTCTTGTTCAAGACCAGAGCAACAAGGTTGATCCCTTGTTCAGTTCAGGGCCCGCTGTAAAGTACTTAAGTGGTCTTGTAAATGATGGGGGCTTATAAAGTAGTAAATGAATCTGCCTTTCTCTACAGGCTCCTTGCTATTAAACAGCAAAAATCTTACTAATGCTCTTACAAGCATCTAGTTTGATTCTCTGTTGAGATTCTATATGTCTGTGCAGTTGCTGTGGTCTCCTAATGCATTGGTAGAATTCTCTCCTGAGCACAGAAACCAAAAAAACAGCACAGTCTGTATTAACATTCTCTTAACTGAACCAATGACCAGCCTGCTTGTATTGACCATTACCAAGATGCCAGTTTCACACAGGGAGCTTTGACAACCTTGTTACTGAACAAAGTAACAACCAGCTACATCCTAGGTCCAATTCTCAGCTACTGCAATGTTTCAGAAAATCACAGATTTAAGAATGGCTGTTGAACCTGTCTTTGAGATAAACCATGTTTGGGCAGATTCTACAAGCATCAACTCTATGTTTGTGCCTTGCCAGACAGCACATCCTCTGTGGTGCAGTGGTAGAACACTTGGCTTCCATGCGAAGACCTTAGGATCGAATCCTGGTAGGGGCAGTGGACTTGGTTAAAATTACATTGCTCATATCTGCACTTCCCTTGTTCTCCAGTAATTTTACGGTAGGATTCTTGCATGCAACTTCTCTTTTATCTTAACAAAGCAAGTAGCTTGATCCTTCAATGAGATTTTAAAGTTTTCTTTGCAGTTGTTTTGGTCTCCTAGAACTGTGTGGTCAGCTGCTTTGCTTTTTTATGCAATATGTGACTAAATTCAATTTAAATCATCTTCGTTTGAACAACTTTTTTGTTTTGGCTCCATGTAAAAGCACATTTAGTAAGTGATCTCATGGTGTTTTCAACAACATATTCGTTTGACAAGTTAAGTGGAAGATCTAGCAGCATAATTTTCAGGAAGCATTGATGGATCACATGGAACCCAATGTCTTGTTCAAGACCAGAGCAACAAGGTTGATCCCTTGTTCAGTTCAGGGCCAGCTGTAAAGTACTTAAGTGGTCTTGTAAATGATGGGGGGCTTATAAAGTAGTAAATGAATCTGCCTTTCTCTATAGGCTCCTTGCTATTAAACAGCAAAAATCTTACTAATGCTCTTACAAGCATCTAGTTTGATTCTCTGTTGAGATTCTATATGTCTGTGCAGTTGCTGTGGTCTCCTAATGCATTGGTAGAATTCTCTCCTGAGCACAGAAACCACAAAAACAGCACAGTCTGTATTAACATTCTCTTAACTGAACCAATGACCAGCCTGCTTGTATTGACCATTACCAAGATGCCAGTTTCACACAGGGAGCTTTGACAACCTTGTTACTGAACAAAGTAACAACCAGCTACATCCTAGAGTCAATTCTCAGCTACTGCAATGTTTCAGAAAATCACAGATTTAAGAATGGCTGTTGAACCTGTCTTTGAGATAAACCATGTTTGGGCAGATTCTACAAGCATCAACTCTATGTTTGTGCCTTGCCAGACAGCACATCTTCTGTGGTGCAGTGGTAGAACACTTGGCTTCCATGTGGAAGACCTTAGGTTCGAATCCTGGTAGGGGCAGTGAACTTGGTTAAAATTACATTGCTCATATCTGCACTTCTCTTGTTCTCCAGTAATTTTACGGTAGGATTCTTGCATGCAACTTCTCTTTTATCTTAACAAAGCAAGTAGCTTGATCCTTCAATGAGATTTTAAAGTTTTCTTTGCAGTTGTTTTGGTCTCCTAGAACTGTGTGGTCAGCTGCTTTGCTTTTTTATGCAATATGTGACTAAATTCAATTTAAATCATCTTCATTTGAACAACTTTTTTGTTTTGGCTCCATGTAAAAGCACATTCAGTAAGTGATCTCATGGTGTTTTCAACAACATATTCGTTTGACAAGTTAAGTGGAAGATCTAGCAGCATAATTTTCAGGAAGCATTGATGGATCACATGGAAACCAATGTCTTGTTCAAGACCAGAGCAACAAGGTTGATCCCTTGTTCAGTTCAGGGCCAGCTGTAAAGTACTTAAGTGGTCTTGTAAATGATGGGGGGCTTATAAAGTAGTAAATGAATCTGCCTTTCTCTATAGGCTCCTTGCTATTAAACAGCAAAAATCTTACTAATGCTCTTACAAGCATCTAGTTTGATTCTCTGTTGAGATTCTATATGTCTGTGCAGTTGCTGTGGTCTCCTAATGCATTGGTAGAATTCTCTCCTGAGCACAGAAACCACAAAAACAGCACAGTCTGTATTAACATTCTCTTAACTGAACCAATGACCAGCCTGCTTGTATTGACCATTACCAAGATGCCAGTTTCACACAGGGAGCTTTGACAACCTTGTTACTGAACAAAGTAACAACCAGCTACATCCTAGAGTCAATTCTCAGCTACTGCAATGTTTCAGTAAATCACAGATTTAAGAATGGCTGTTGAACCTGTCTTTGAGAGAAACCATGTTTGGGCAGATTCTACAAGCATCACCTCTATGTTTGTGCCTTGCCAGACAGCACATCCTCTGTGGTGCAGTGGTAGAACACTTGGCTTCCATGCGGAAGACCTTAGGTTCGAATCCTGGTAGGGGCAGTGGACTTGGTTAAAATTACATTGCTCATATCTGCACTTCCCTTGTTCTCCAGTAATTTTATGGTAAGTTTCTTGCATGCAATTTCTCTTTTATCTTAACAAAGCAAGTAGCTTGATCCTTCAATGAGATTTTAAAGTTTTCATTGCAGTTGTTTTGGTCTCCTAGAACTGTGTGGTCAGCTGCTTTGCTTTTTTATGCAATATGTGACTAAATTCAATTTAAATCATCTTCATTTGAACAACTTTTTTGTTTTGTCTCCATGTAAAAGCACATTCAGTAAGTGATCTCATGGTGTTTTCAACAACATATTCGTTTGACAAGTTAAGTGGAAGATCTAGCAGCATAATTTTCAGGAAGCATTGATGGATCACATGGAACCCAATGTCTTGTTCAAGACCAGAGCAACAAGGTTGATCCCTTGTTCAGTTCAGGGCCAGCTGTAAAGTACTTAAGTGGTCTTGTAAATGATGGGGGGCTTATAAAGTAGTAAATGAATCTGCCTTTCTCTATAGGGTCCTTGCTATTAAACAGCAAAAATCTTACTAATGCTCTTACAAGCATCTAGTTTGATTCTCTGTTGAGATTCTATATGTCTGTGCAGTTGCTGTGGTCTCCTAATGCATTGGTAGAATTCTCTCCTGAGCACAGAAACCAAAAAAACAGCACAGTCTGTATTAACATTCTCTTAACTGAACCAATGACCAGCCTGCTTGTATTGACCATTACCAAGATGCCAGTTTCACACAGGGAGCTTTGACAACCTTGTTACTGAACAAAGTAACAACCAGCTACATCCTAGGTCCAATTCTCAGCTACTGCAATGTTTCAGAAAATCACAGATTTAAGAATGGCTGTTGAACCTGTCTTTGAGATAAACCATGTTTGGGCAGATTCTACAAGCATCAACTCTATGTTTGTGCCTTGCCAGACAGCACATCCTCTGTGGTGCAGTGGTAGAACACTTGGCTTCCATGCGGAAGACCTTAGGTTCGAATCTTGGTAGGGGCAGTGAACTTGGTTAAAATTACATTGCTCATATCTGCACTTCCCTTGTTCTCCAGTAATTTTACGGTAGGATTCTTGCATGCAACTTCTCTTTTATCTTAACAAAGCAAGTAGCTTGATCCTTCAATGAGATTTTAAAGTTTTCTTTGCAGTTGTTTTGGTCTCCTAGAACTGTGTGGTCAGCTGCTTTGCTTTTTTATGCAATATGTGACTAAATTCAATTTAAATCATCTTCATTTGAACAACTTTTTTGTTTTGGCTCCATGTAAAAGCACATTTAGTAAGTGATCTCATGGTGTTTTCAACAACATATTCGTTTGACAAGTTAAGTGGAAGATCTAGCAGCATAATTTTCAGGAAGCATTGATGGATCACATGGAACCCAATGTCTTGTTCAAGACCAGAGCAACAAGGTTGATCCCTTGTTCAGTTCAGGGCCAGCTGTAAAGTACTTAAGTGGTCTTGTAAATGATGGGGGGCTTATAAAGTAGTAAATGAATCTGCCTTTCTCTATAGGCTCCTTGCTATTAAACAGCAAAAATCTTACTAATGCTCTTACAAGCATCTAGTTTGATTCTCTGTTGAGATTCTATATGTCTGTGCAGTTGCTGTGGTCTCCTAATGCATTGGTAGAATTCTCTCCTGAGCACAGAAACCAAAAAAACAGCACAGTCTGTATTAACATTCTCTTAACTGAACCAATGACCAGCCTGCTTGTATTGACCATTACCAAGATGCCAGTTTCACACAGGGAGCTTTGACAACCTTGTTACTGAACAAAGTAACAACCAGCTACATCCTAGGTCCAATTCTCAGCTACTGCAATGTTTCAGAAAATCACAGATTTAAGAATGGCTGTTGAACCTGTCTTTGAGATAAACCATGTTTGGGCAGATTCTACAAGCATCAACTCTATGTTTGTGCCTTGCCAGACAGCACATCCTCTGTGGTGCAGTGGTAGAACACTTGGCTTCCATGCGGAAGACCTTAGGTTCGAATCCTGGTAGGGGCAGTGAACTTGGTTAAAATTACATTGCTCATATCTGCACTTCCCTTGTTCTCCAGTAATTTTACGGTAGGATTCTTGCATGCAACTTCTCTTTTATCTTAACAAAGCAAGTAGCTTGATCCTTCAATGAGATTTTAAAGTTTTCTTTGCAGTTGTTTTGGTCTCCTAGAACTGTGTGGTCAGCTGCTTTGCTTTTTTATGCAATATGTGACTAAATTCAATTTAAATCATCTTCATTTGAACAACTTTTTTGTTTTGGCTCCATGTAAAAGCACATTCAGTAAGTGATCTCATGGTGTTTTCAACAACATATTCGTTTGACAAGTTAAGTGGAAGATCTAGCAGCATAATTTTCAGGAAGCATTGATGGATCACATGGAAACCCATGTCTTGTTCAAGACCAGAGCAACAAGGTTGATCCCTTGTTCAGTTCAGGGCCAGCTGTAAAGTACTTAAGTGGTCTTGTAAATGATGGGGGGCTTATAAAGTAGTAAATGAATCTGCCTTTCTCTATAGGCTCCTTGCTATTAAACAGCAAAAATCTTACTAATGCTCTTACAAGCATCTAGTTTGATTCTCTGTTGAGATTCTATATGTCTGTGCAGTTGCTGTGGTCTCCTAATGCATTGGTAGAATTCTCTCCTGAGCACAGAAACCACAAAAACAGCACAGTCTGTATTAACATTCTCTTAACTGAACCAATGACCAGCCTGCTTGTATTGACCATTACCAAGATGCCAGTTTCACACAGGGAGCTTTGACAACCTTGTTACTGAACAAAGTAACAACCAGCTACATCCTAGAGTCAATTCTCAGCTACTGCAATGTTTCAGTAAATCACAGATTTAAGAATGGCTGTTGAACCTGTCTTTGAGAGAAACCATGTTTGGGCAGATTCTACAAGCATCACCTCTATGTTTGTGCCTTGCCAGACAGCACATCCTCTGTGGTGCAGTGGTAGAACACTTGGCTTCCATGCGGAAGACCTTAGGTTCGAATCCTGGTAGGGGCAGTGGACTTGGTTAAAATTACATTGCTCATATCTGCACTTCCCTTGTTCTCCAGTAATTTTATGGTAAGTTTCTTGCATGCAATTTCTCTTTTATCTTAACAAAGCAAGTAGCTTGATCCTTCAATGAGATTTTAAAGTTTTCTTTGCAGTTGTTTTGGTCTCCTAGAACTGTGTGGTCAGCTGCTTTGCTTTTTATGCAATATGTGACTAAATTCAATTTAAATCATCTTCATTTGAACAACTTTTTTGTTTTGTCTCCATGTAAAAGCACATTCAGTAAGTGATCTCATGGTGTTTTCAACAACATATTCGTTTGACAAGTTAAGTGGAAGATCTAGCAGCATAATTTTCAGGAAGCATTGATGGATCACATGGAAACCAATGTCTTGTTCAAGACCAGAGCAACAAGGTTGATCCCTTGTTCAGTTCAGGGCCAGCTGTAAAGTACTTAAGTGGTCTTGTAAATGATGGGGGGCTTATAAAGTAGTAAATGAATCTGCCTTTCTCTATAGGCTCCTTGCTATTAAACAGCAAAAATCTTACTAATGCTCTTACAAGCATCTAGTTTGATTCTCTGTTGAGATTCTATATGTCTGTGCAGTTGCTGTGGTCTCCTAATGCATTGGTAGAATTCTCTCCTGAGCACAGAAACCAAAAAAACAGCACAGTCTGTATTAACATTCTCTTAACTGAACCAATGACCAGCCTGCTTGTATTGACCATTACCAAGATGCCAGTTTCACACAGGGAGCTTTGACAACCTTGTTACTGAACAAAGTAACAACCAGCTACATCCTAGGTCCAATTCTCAGCTACTGCAATGTTTCAGAAAATCACAGATTTAAGAATGGCTGTTGAACCTGTCTTTGAGATAAACCATGTTTGGGCAGATTCTACAAGCATCAACTCTATGTTTGTGCCTTGCCAGACAGCACATCCTCTGTGGTGCAGTGGTAGAACACTTGGCTTCCATGCGGAAGACCTTAGGTTCGAATCCTGGTAGGGGCAGTGGACTTGGTTAAAATTACATTGCTCATATCTGCACTTCCCTTGTTCTCCAGTAATTTTATGGTAGGATTCTTGCATGCAATTTCTCTTTTATCTTAACAAAGCAAGTAGCTTGATCCTTCAATGAGATTTTAAAGTTTTCTTTGCAGTTGTTTTGGTCTCCTAGAACTGTGTGGTCAGCTGCTTTGCTTTTTTATGCAATATGTGACTAAATTCAATTTAAATCATCTTCATTTGAACAACTTTTTTGTTTTGGCTCCATGTAAAAGCACATTCAGTAAGTGATCTCATGGTGTTTTCAACAACATATTCGTTTGACAAGTTAAGTGGAAGATCTAGCAGCATAATTTTCAGGAAGCATTGATGGATCACATGGAAACCAATGTCTTGTTCAAGACCAGAGCAACAAGGTTGATCCCTTGTTCAGTTCAGGGCCAGCTGTAAAGTACTTAAGTGGTCTTGTAAATGATGGGGGGCTTATAAAGTAGTAAATGAATCTGCCTTTCTCTATAGGCTCCTTGCTATTAAACAGCAAAAATCTTACTAATGCTCTTACAAGCATCTAGTTTGATTCTCTGTTGAGATTCTATATGTCTGTGCAGTTGCTGTGGTCTCCTAATGCATTGGTAGAATTCTCTCCTGAGCACAGAAACCAAAAAAACAGCACAGTCTGTATTAACATTCTCTTAACTGAACCAATGACCAGCCTGCTTGTATTGACCATTACCAAGATGCCAGTTTCACACAGGGAGCTTTGACAACCTTGTTACTGAACAAAGTAACAACCAGCTACATCCTAGGTCCAATTCTCAGCTACTGCAATGTTTCAGAAAATCACAGATTTAAGAATGGCTGTTGAACCTTTCTTTGAGATAAACCATGTTTGGGCAGATTCTGCAAGCATCAACTCTATGTTTGTGCCTTGACAGACAGCACATCCTCTGTGGTGCAGTGGTAGAACACTTGGCTTCCATGTGGAAGACCTTAGGTTCGAATCCTGGTAGGGGCAGTGGACTTGGTTAAAATTACATTGCTCATATCTGCACTTCCATTGTTCTCCAGTAATTTTATGGTAGGATTCTTGCATGCAATTTCTCTTTTATCTTAACAAAGCAAGTAGCTTGATCCTTCAATGAGATTTTAAAGTTTTCTTTGCAGTTGTTTTGGTCTCCTAGAACTGTGTGGTCAGCTGCTTTGCTTTTTTATGCAATATGTGACTAAATTCAATTTAAATCATCTTCATTTGAACAACTTTTTTGTTTTGGCTCCATGTAAAAGAACATTCAGTAAGTGATCTCATGGTGTTTTCAACAACATATTCATTTGACAAGTTAAGTGGAAGATCTAGCAGCATAATTTTCAGGAAGCATTGATGGATCACATGGAAACCAATGTCTTGTTCAAGACCAGAGCAACAAGGTTGATCCCTTGTTCAGTTCAGGGCCCGCTGTAAAGTACTTAAGTGGTCTTGTAAATGATGGGGGCTTATAAAGTAGTAAATGAATCTGCCTTTCTCTACAGGCTCCTTGCTATTAAACAGCAAAAATCTTACTAATGCTCTTACAAGCATCTAGTTTGATTCTCTGTTGAGATTCTATATGTCTGTGCAGTTGCTGTGGTCTCCTAATGCATTGGTAGAATTCTCTCCTGAGCACAGAAACCACAAAAACAGCACAGTCTGTATTAACATTCTCTTAACTGAACCAATGACCAGCCTGCTTGTATTGACCATTACCAAGATGCCAGTTTCACACAGGGAGCTTTGACAACCTTGTTACTGAACAAAGTAACAACCAGCTACATCCTAGAGTCAATTCTCAGCTACTGCAATGTTTCAGTAAATCACAGATTTAAGAATGGCTGTTGAACCTGTCTTTGAGAGAAACCATGTTTGGGCAGATTCTACAAGCATCAACTCTATGTTTGTGCCTTGCCAGACAGCACATCCTCTGTGGTGCAGTGGTAGAACACTTGGCTTCCATGCGGAAGACCTTAGGTTCGAATCCTGGTAGGGGCAGTGAACTTGGTTAAAATTACATTGCTCATATCTGCACTTCCCTTGTTCTCCAGTAATTTTACGGTAGGATTCTTGCATGCAACTTCTCTTTTATCTTAACAAAGCAAGTAGCTTGATCCTTCAATGAGATTTTAAAGTTTTCTTTGCAGTTGTTTTGGTCTCCTAGAACTGTGTGGTCAGCTGCTTTGCTTTTTTATGCAATATGTGACTAAATTCAATTTAAATCATCTTCATTTGAACAACTTTTTTGTTTTGGCTCCATGTAAAAGCACATTCAGTAAGTGATCTCATGGTGTTTTCAACAACATATTCGTTTGACAAGTTAAGTGGAAGATCTAGCAGCATAATTTTCAGGAAGCATTGATGGATCACATGGAAACCAATGTCTTGTTCAAGACCAGAGCAACAAGGTTGATCCCTTGTTCAGTTCAGGGCCAGCTGTAAAGTACTTAAGTGGTCTTGTAAATGATGGGGGGCTTATAAAGTAGTAAATGAATATGCCTTTCTCTATAGGCTCCTTGCTATTAAACAGCAAAAATCTTACTAATGCTCTTACAAGCATCTAGTTTGATTCTCTGTTGAGATTCTATATGTCTGTGCAGTTGCTGTGGTCTCCTAATGCATTGGTAGAATTCTCTCCTGAGCACAGAAACCACAAAAACAGCACAGTCTGTATTAACATTCTCTTAACTGAACCAATGACCAGCCTGCTTGTATTGACCATTACCAAGATGCCAGTTTCACACAGGGAGCTTTGACAACCTTGTTACTGAACAAAGTAACAACCAGCTACATCCTAGAGTCAATTCTCAGCTACTGCAATGTTTCAGTAAATCACAGATTTAAGAATGGCTGTTGAACCTGTCTTTGAGAGAAACCATGTTTGGGCAGATTCTACAAGCATCACCTCTATGTTTGTGCCTTGCCAGACAGCACATCCTCTGTGGTGCAGTGGTAGAACACTTGGCTTCCATGCGGAAGACCTTAGGTTCGAATCCTGGTAGGGGCAGTGGACTTGGTTAAAATTACATTGCTCATATCTGCACTTCCCTTGTTCTCCAGTAATTTTATGGTAAGTTTCTTGCATGCAATTTCTCTTTTATCTTAACAAAGCAAGTAGCTTGATCCTTCAATGAGATTTTAAAGTTTTCTTTGCAGTTGTTTTGGTCTCCTAGAACTGTGTGGTCAGCTGCTTTGCTTTTTATGCAATATGTGACTAAATTCAATTTAAATCATCTTCATTTGAACAACTTTTTTGTTTTGTCTCCATGTAAAAGCACATTCAGTAAGTGATCTCATGGTGTTTTCAACAACATATTCGTTTGACAAGTTAAGTGGAAGATCTAGCAGCATAATTTTCAGGAAGCATTGATGGATCACATGGAAACCAATGTCTTGTTCAAGACCAGAGCAACAAGGTTGATCCCTTGTTCAGTTCAGGGCCCGCTGTAAAGTACTTAAGTGGTCTTGTAAATGATGGGGGCTTATAAAGTAGTAAATGAATCTGCCTTTCTCTACAGGCTCCTTGCTATTAAACAGCAAAAATCTTACTAATGCTCTTACAAGCATCTAGTTTGATTCTCTGTTGAGATTCTATATGTCTGTGCAGTTGCTGTGGTCTCCTAATGCATTGGTAGAATTCTCTCCTGAGCACAGAAACCAAAAAAACAGCACAGTCTGTATTAACATTCTCTTAACTGAACCAATGACCAGCCTGCTTGTATTGACCATTACCAAGATGCCAGTTTCACACAGGGAGCTTTGACAACCTTGTTACTGAACAAAGTAACAACCAGCTACATCCTAGGTCCAATTCTCAGCTACTGCAATGTTTCAGAAAATCACAGATTTAAGAATGGCTGTTGAACCTGTCTTTGAGATAAACCATGTTTGGGCAGATTCTACAAGCATCAACTCTATGTTTGTGCCTTGCCAGACAGCACATCCTCTGTGGTGCAGTGGTAGAACACTTGGCTTCCATGCGGAAGACCTTAGGATCGAATCCTGGTAGGGGCAGTGGACTTGGTTAAAATTACATTGCTCATATCTGCACTTCCCTTGTTCTCCAGTAATTTTACGGTAGGATTCTTGCATGCAACTTCTCTTTTATCTTAACAAAGCAAGTAGCTTGATCCTTCAATGAGATTTTAAAGTTTTCTTTGCAGTTGTTTTGGTCTCCTAGAACTGTGTGGTCAGCTGCTTT
Source organism: Misgurnus anguillicaudatus (assembly GCF_027580225.2). Taxonomy (NCBI): domain Eukaryota; kingdom Metazoa; phylum Chordata; class Actinopteri; order Cypriniformes; family Cobitidae; genus Misgurnus; species Misgurnus anguillicaudatus. Next base: position 13,087,825 of record NC_073348.2, read on the forward strand.
GCTTTTTTATGCAATATGTGACTAAATTCAATTTAAATCATCTTCGTTTGAACAACTTTTTTGTTTTGGCTCCATGTAAAAGCACATTTAGTAAGTGATCTCATGGTGTTTTCAACAACATATTCGTTTGACAAGTTAAGTGGAAGATCTAGCAGCATAATTTTCAGGAAGCATTGATGGATCACATGGAACCCAATGTCTTGTTCAAGACCAGAGCAACAAGGTTGATCCCTTGTTCAGTTCAGGGCCAGCTGTAAAGTACTTAAGTGGTCTTGTAAATGATGGGGGGCTTATAAAGTAGTAAATGAATCTGCCTTTCTCTATAGGCTCCTTGCTATTAAACAGCAAAAATCTTACTAATGCTCTTACAAGCATCTAGTTTGATTCTCTGTTGAGATTCTATATGTCTGTGCAGTTGCTGTGGTCTCCTAATGCATTGGTAGAATTCTCTCCTGAGCACAGAAACCACAAAAACAGCACAGTCTGTATTAACATTCTCTTAACTGAACCAATGACCAGCCTGCTTGTATTGACCATTACCAAGATGCCAGTTTCACACAGGGAGCTTTGACAACCTTGTTACTGAACAAAGTAACAACCAGCTACATCCTAGAGTCAATTCTCAGCTACTGCAATGTTTCAGAAAATCACAGATTTAAGAATGGCTGTTGAACCTGTCTTTGAGATAAACCATGTTTGGGCAGATTCTACAAGCATCAACTCTATGTTTGTGCCCTGCCAGACAGCACATCTTCTGTGGTGCAGTGGTAGAACACTTGGCTTCCATGTGGAAGACCTTAGGTTCGAATCCTGGTAGGGGCAGTGAACTTGGTTAAAATTACATTGCTCATATCTGCACTTCTCTTGTTCTCCAGTAATTTTACGGTAGGATTCTTGCATGCAACTTCTCTTTTATCTTAACAAAGCAAGTAGCTTGATCCTTCAATGAGATTTTAAAGTTTTCTTTGCAGTTGTTTTGGTCTCCTAGAACTGTGTGGTCAGCTGCTTTGCTTTTTTATGCAATATGTGACTAAATTCAATTTAAATCATCTTCATTTGAACAACTTTTTTGTTTTGGCTCCATGTAAAAGCACATTCAGTAAGTGATCTCATGGTGTTTTCAACAACATATTCGTTTGACAAGTTAAGTGGAAGATCTAGCAGCATAATTTTCAGGAAGCATTGATGGATCACATGGAAACCAATGTCTTGTTCAAGACCAGAGCAACAAGGTTGATCCCTTGTTCAGTTCAGGGCCAGCTGTAAAGTACTTAAGTGGTCTTGTAAATGATGGGGGGCTTATAAAGTAGTAAATGAATCTGCCTTTCTCTATAGGCTCCTTGCTATTAAACAGCAAAAATCTTACTAATGCTCTTACAAGCATCTAGTTTGATTCTCTGTTGAGATTCTATATGTCTGTGCAGTTGCTGTGGTCTCCTAATGCATTGGTAGAATTCTCTCCTGAGCACAGAAACCACAAAAACAGCACAGTCTGTATTAACATTCTCTTAACTGAACCAATGACCAGCCTGCTTGTATTGACCATTACCAAGATGCCAGTTTCACACAGGGAGCTTTGACAACCTTGTTACTGAACAAAGTAACAACCAGCTACATCCTAGAGTCAATTCTCAGCTACTGCAATGTTTCAGTAAATCACAGATTTAAGAATGGCTGTTGAACCTGTCTTTGAGAGAAACCATGTTTGGGCAGATTCTACAAGCATCACCTCTATGTTTGTGCCTTGCCAGACAGCACATCCTCTGTGGTGCAGTGGTAGAACACTTGGCTTCCATGCGGAAGACCTTAGGTTCGAATCCTGGTAGGGGCAGTGGACTTGGTTAAAATTACATTGCTCATATCTGCACTTCCCTTGTTCTCCAGTAATTTTATGGTAAGTTTCTTGCATGCAATTTCTCTTTTATCTTAACAAAGCAAGTAGCTTGATCCTTCAATGAGATTTTAAAGTTTTCTTTGCAGTTGTTTTGGTCTCCTAGAACTGTGTGGTCAGCTGCTTTGCTTTTTTATGCAATATGTGACTAAATTCAATTTAAATCATCTTCATTTGAACAACTTTTTTGTTTTGGCTCCATGTAAAAGCACATTCAGTAAGTGATCTCATGGTGTTTTCAACAACATATTCGTTTGACAAGTTAAGTGGAAGATCTAGCAGCATAATTTTCAGGAAGCATTGATGGATCACATGGAAACCAATGTCTTGTTCAAGACCAGAGCAACAAGGTTGATCCCTTGTTCAGTTCAGGGCCAGCTGTAAAGTACTTAAGTGGTCTTGTAAATGATGGGGGGCTTATAAAGTAGTAAATGAATCTGCCTTTCTCTATAGGCTCCTTGCTATTAAACAGCAAAAATCTTACTAATGCTCTTACAAGCATCTAGTTTGATTCTCTGTTGAGATTCTATATGTCTGTGCAGTTGCTGTGGTCTCCTAATGCATTGGTAGAATTCTCTCCTGAGCACAGAAACCAAAAAAACAGCACAGTCTGTATTAACATTCTCTTAACTGAACCAATGACCAGCCTGCTTGTATTGACCATTACCAAGATGCCAGTTTCACACAGGGAGCTTTGACAACCTTGTTACTGAACAAAGTAACAACCAGCTACATCCTAGGTCCAATTCTCAGCTACTGCAATGTTTCAGAAAATCACAGATTTAAGAATGGCTGTTGAACCTTTCTTTGAGATAAACCATGTTTGGGCAGATTCTACAAGCATCAACTCTATGTTTGTGCCTTGCCAGACAGCACATCCTCTGTGGTGCAGTGGTAGAACACTTGGCTTCCATGTGGAAGACCTTAGGTTCGAATCCTGGTAGGGGCAGTGGACTTGGTTAAAATTACATTGCTCATATCTGCACTTCCATTGTTCTCCAGTAATTTTATGGTAGGATTCTTGCATGCAATTTCTCTTTTATCTTAACAAAGCAAGTAGCTTGATCCTTCAATGAGATTTTAAAGTTTTCTTTGCAGTTGTTTTGGTCTCCTAGAACTGTGTGGTCAGCTGCTTTGCTTTTTTATGCAATATGTGACTAAATTCAATTTAAATCATCTTCATTTGAACAACTTTTTTGTTTTGGCTCCATGTAAAAGAACATTCAGTAAGTGATCTCATGGTGTTTTCAACAACATATTCATTTGACAAGTTAAGTGGAAGATCTAGCAGCATAATTTTCAGGAAGCATTGATGGATCACATGGAAACCAATGTCTTGTTCAAGACCAGAGCAACAAGGTTGATCCCTTGTTCAGTTCAGGGCCCGCTGTAAAGTACTTAAGTGGTCTTGTAAATGATGGGGGCTTATAAAGTAGTAAATGAATCTGCCTTTCTCTACAGGCTCCTTGCTATTAAACAGCAAAAATCTTACTAATGCTCTTACAAGCATCTAGTTTGATTCTCTGTTGAGATTCTATATGTCTGTGCAGTTGCTGTGGTCTCCTAATGCATTGGTAGAATTCTCTCCTGAGCACAGAAACCAAAAAAACAGCACAGTCTGTATTAACATTCTCTTAACTGAACCAATGACCAGCCTGCTTGTATTGACCATTACCAAGATGCCAGTTTCACACAGGGAGCTTTGACAACCTTGTTACTGAACAAAGTAACAACCAGCTACATCCTAGAGTCAATTCTCAGCTACTGCAATGTTTCAGAAAATCACAGATTTAAGAATGGCTGTTGAACCTGTCTTTGAGATAAACCATGTTTGGGCAGATTCTACAAGCATCAACTCTATGTTTGTGCCTTGCCAGACAGCACATCTTCTGTGGTGCAGTGGTAGAACACTTGGCTTCCATGTGGAAGACCTTAGGTTCGAATCCTGGTAGGGGCAGTGAACTTGGTTAAAATTACATTGCTCATATCTGCACTTCTCTTGTTCTCCAGTAATTTTACGGTAGGATTCTTGCATGCAACTTCTCTTTTATCTTAACAAAGCAAGTAGCTTGATCCTTCAATGAGATTTTAAAGTTTTCTTTGCAGTTGTTTTAGTCTCCTAGAACTGTGTGGTCAGCTGCTTTGCTTTTTTATGCAATATGTGACTAAATTCAATTTAAATCATCTTCATTTGAACAACTTTTTTGTTTTGGCTCCATGTAAAAGCACATTCAGTAAGTGATGTCATGGTGTTTTCAACAACATATTCGTTTGACAAGTTAAGTGGAAGATCTAGCAGCATAATTTTCAGGAAGCATTGATGGATCACATGGAAACCAATGTCTTGTTCAAGACCAGAGCAACAAGGTTGATCCTTTGTTCAGTTCAGGGCCAGCTGTAAAGTACTTAAGTGGTCTTGTAAATGATGGGGGGCTTATAAAGTAGTAAATGAATCTGCCTTTCTCTATAGGCTCCTTGCTATTAAACAGCAAAAATCTTACTAATGCTCTTACAAGCATCTAGTTTGATTCTCTGTTGAGATTCTATATGTCTGTGCAGTTGCTGTGGTCTCCTAATGCATTGGTAGAATTCTCTCCTGAGCACAGAAACCAAAAAAACAGCACAGTCTTTATTAACATTCTCTTAACTGAACCAATGACCAGCCTGCTTGTATTGACCATTACCAAGATGCCAGTTTCACACAGGGAGCTTTGACAACCTTGTTACTGAACAAAGTAACAACCAGCTACATCCTAGAGTCAATTCTCAGCTACTGCAATGTTTCAGAAAATCACAGATTTAAGAATGGCTGTTGAACCTGTCTTTGAGATAAACCATGTTTGGGCAGATTCTACAAGCATCAACTCTATGTTTGTGCCTTGCCAGACAGCACATCCTCTGTGGTGCAGTGGTAGAACACTTGGCTTTCATGCGGAAGACCTTAGGTTCGAATCTTGGTAGTGGCAGTGAACTTGGTTAAAATTACATTGCTCATATCCGCACTTCCCTTGTTCTCCAGTAATTTTACGGTAGGATTCTTGCATGCAACTTCTCTTTTATCTTAACAAAGCAAGTAGCTTGATCCTTCAATGAGATTTTAAAGTTTTCTTTGCAGTTGTTTTGGTCTCCTAGAACTGTGTGGTCAGCTGCTTTGCTTTTTTATGCAATATGTGACTAAATTCAATTTAAATCATCTTCATTTGAACAACTTTTTTGTTTTGGCTCCATGTAAAAGCACATTCAGTAAGTGATCTCATGGTGTTTTTAACAACATATTCGTTTGACAAGTTAAGTGGAAGATCTAGCAGCATAATTTTCAGGAAGCATTGATGGATCACATGGAACCCAATGTCTTGTTCAAGACCAGAGCAACAAGGTTGATCCCTTGTTCAGTTCAGGGCCAGCTGTAAAGTACTTAAGTGGTCTTGTAAATGATGGGGGGCTTATAAAGTAGTAAATGAATCTGCCTTTCTCTATAGGCTCCTTGCTATTAAACAGCAAAAATCTTACTAATGCTCTTACAAGCATCTAGTTTGATTCTCTGTTGAGATTCTATATGTCTGTGCAGTTGCTGTGGTCTCCTAATGCATTGGTAGAATTCTCTCCTGAGCACAGAAACCACAAAAACAGCACAGTCTGTATTAACATTCTCTTAACTGAACCAATGACCAGCCTGCTTGTATTGACCATTACCAAGATGCCAGTTTCACACAGGGAGCTTTGACAACCTTGTTACTGAACAAAGTAACAACCAGCTACATCCTAGAGTCAATTCTCAGCTACTGCAATGTTTCAGTAAATCACAGATTTAAGAATGGCTGTTGAACCTGTCTTTGAGATAAACCATGTTTGGGCCTTGCCAGACAGCACATCCTCTGTGGTGCAGTGGTAGAACAATTGGCTTCCATGCGGAAGACCTTAGGTTCGAATCCTGGTAGGGGCAGTGAAATTGGTTAAAATTACATTGCTCATATCTGCACTTCCCTTGTTCTCCATTAATTTTATGGTAGGATTCTTGCATGCAATTTCTCTTTTATCTTAACAAAGCAAGTAGCTTGATCCTTCAATGAGATTTTAAAGTTTTCTTTGCAGTTGTTTTGGTCTCCTAGAACTGTGTGGTCAGCTGCTTTGCTTTTTTATGCAATATGTGACTAAATTCAATTTAAATCATCTTCATTTGAACAACTTTTTTGTTTTGTCTCCATGTAAAAGCACATTCAGTAAGTGATCTCATGGTGTTTTCAACAACATATTCGTTTGACAAGTTAAGTGGAAGATCTAGCAGCATAATTTTCAGGAAGCATTGATGGATCACATGGAAACCAATGTCTTGTTCAAGACCAGAGCAACAAGGTTGATCCCTTGTTCAGTTCAGGGCCCGCTGTAAAGTACTTAAGTGGTCTTGTAAATGATGGGGGCTTATAAAGTAGTAAATGAATCTGCCTTTCTCTACAGGCTCCTTGCTATTAAACAGCAAAAATCTTACTAATGCTCTTACAAGCATCTAGTTTGATTCTCTGTTGAGATTCTATATGTCTGTGCAGTTGCTGTGGTCTCCTAATGCATTGGTAGAATTCTCTCCTGAGCACAGAAACCAAAAAAACAGCACAGTCTGTGTTAACATTCTCTTAACTGAACCAATGACCAGCCTGCTTGTATTGACCATTACCAAGATGCCAGTTTCACACAGGGAGCTTTGACAACCTTGTTACTGAACAAAGTAACAACCAGCTACATCCTAGGTGCAATTCTCAGCTACTGCAATGTTTCAGAAAATCACAGATTTAAGAATGGCTGTTGAACCTGTCTTTGACATAAACCATGTTTGGGCAGATTCTACAAGCATCAACTTTATGTTTGTGCCTTGCCAGACAGCACATCCTCTGTGGTGCAGTGGTAGAACACTTGGCTTCCATGCGGAAGACCTTAGTTTCGAATCCTGGTAGGGGCAGTGGACTTGGTTAAAATTACATTGCTCATATCTGCACTTCCCTTGTTCTCCAGTTATTTTATGGTAGGATTCTTGCATGCAATTTCTCTTTTATCTTAACAAAGCAAGTAGCTTGATCCTTCAATGAGATTTTAAAGTTTTCTTTGCAGTTGTTTTGGTCTCCTAGAACTGTGTGGTCAGCTGCTTTGCTTTTTTATGCAATATGTGACTAAATTCAATTTAAATCATCTTCATTTGAACAACTTTTTTGTTTTGTCTCCATGTAAAAGCACATTCAGTAAGTGATCTCATGGTGTTTTCAACAACATATTCGTTTGACAAGTTAAGTGGAAGATCTAGCAGCATAATTTTCAGGAAGCATTGATGGATCACATGGAAACCAATGTCTTGTTCAAGACCAGAGCAACAAGGTTGATCCCTTGTTCAGTTCAGGGCCCGCTGTAAAGTACTTAAGTGGTCTTGTAAATGATGGGGGCTTATAAAGTAGTAAATGAATCTGCCTTTCTCTACAGGCTCCTTGCTATTAAACAGCAAAAATCTTACTAATGCTCTTACAAGCATCTAGTTTGATTCTCTGTTGAGATTCTATATGTCTGTGCAGTTGCTGTGGTCTCCTAATGCATTGGTAGAATTCTCTCCTGAGCACAGAAACCAAAAAAACAGCACAGTCTGTATTAACATTCTCTTAACTGAACCAATGACCAGCCTGCTTGTATTGACCATTACCAAGATGCCAGTTTCACACAGGGAGCTTTGACAACCTTGTTACTGAACAAAGTAACAACCAGCTACATCCTAGGTCCAATTCTCAGCTACTGCAATGTTTCAGAAAATCACAGATTTAAGAATGGCTGTTGAACCTGTCTTTGAGATAAACCATGTTTGGGCAGATTCTACAAGCATCAACTCTATGTTTGTGCCTTGCCAGACAGCACATCCTCTGTGGTGCAGTGGTAGAACACTTGGCTTCCATGCGGAAGACCTTAGGTTCGAATCCTGGTAGGGGCAGTGAACTTGGTTAAAATTACATTGCTCATATCTGCACTTCCCTTGTTCTCCAGTAATTTTACGGTAGGATTCTTGCATGCAACTTCTCTTTTATCTTAACAAAGCAAGTAGCTTGATCCTTCAATGAGATTTTAAAGTTTTCTTTGCAGTTGTTTTGGTCTCCTAGAACTGTGTGGTCAGCTGCTTTGCTTTTTTATGCAATATGTGACTAAATTCAATTTAAATCATCTTCATTTGAACAACTTTTTTGTTTTGGCTCCATGTAAAAGCACATTCAGTAAGTGATCTCATGGTGTTTTCAACAACATATTCGTTTGACAAGTTAAGTGGAAGATCTAGCAGCATAATTTTCAGGAAGCATTGATGGATCACATGGAAACCAATGTCTTGTTCAAGACCAGAGCAACAAGGTTGATCCCTTGTTCAGTTCAGGGCCAGCTGTAAAGTACTTAAGTGGTCTTGTAAATGATGGGGGGCTTATAAAGTAGTAAATGAATCTGCCTTTCTCTATAGGCTCCTTGCTATTAAACAGCAAAAATCTTACTAATGCTCTTACAAGCATCTAGTTTGATTCTCTGTTGAGATTCTATATGTCTGTGCAGTTGCTGTGGTCTCCTAATGCATTGGTAGAATTCTCTCCTGAGCACAGAAACCAAAAAAACAGCACAGTCTGTATTAACATTCTCTTAACTGAACCAATGACCAGCCTGCTTGTATTGACCATTACCAAGATGCCAGTTTCACACAGGGAGCTTTGACAACCTTGTTACTGAACAAAGTAACAACCAGCTACATCCTAGGTCCAATTCTCAGCTACTGCAATGTTTCAGAAAATCACAGATTTAAGAATGGCTGTTGAACCTGTCTTTGAGATAAACCATGTTTGGGCAGATTCTACAAGCATCAACTCTATGTTTGTGCCTTGCCAGACAGCACATCCTCTGTGGTGCAGTGGTAGAACACTTGGCTTCCATGCGGAAGACCTTAGGTTCGAATCCTGGTAGGGGCAGTGGACTTGGTTAAAATTACATTGCTCATATCTGCACTTCCCTTGTTCTCCAGTAATTTTATGGTAGGATTCTTGCATGCAATTTCTCTTTTATCTTAACAAAGCAAGTAGCTTGATCCTTCAATGAGATTTTAAAGTTTTCTTTGCAGTTGTTTTGGTCTCCTAGAACTGTGTGGTCAGCTGCTTTGCTTTTTTATGCAATATGTGACTAAATTCAATTTAAATCATCTTCATTTGAACAACTTTTTTGTTTTGGCTCCATGTAAAAGCACATTCAGTAAGTGATCTCATGGTGTTTTCAACAACATATTCGTTTGACAAGTTAAGTGGAAGATCTAGCAGCATAATTTTCAGGAAGCATTGATGGATCACATGGAAACCAATGTCTTGTTCAAGACCAGAGCAACAAGGTTGATCCCTTGTTCAGTTCAGGGCCAGCTGTAAAGTACTTAAGTGGTCTTGTAAATGATGGGGGGCTTATAAAGTAGTAAATGAATCTGCCTTTCTCTATAGGCTCCTTGCTATTAAACAGCAAAAATCTTACTAATGCTCTTACAAGCATCTAGTTTGATTCTCTGTTGAGATTCTATATGTCTGTGCAGTTGCTGTGGTCTCCTAATGCATTGGTAGAATTCTCTCCTGAGCACAGAAACCAAAAAAACAGCACAGTCTGTATTAACATTCTCTTAACTGAACCAATGACCAGCCTGCTTGTATTGACCATTACCAAGATGCCAGTTTCACACAGGGAGCTTTGACAACCTTGTTACTGAACAAAGTAACAACCAGCTACATCCTAGGTCCAATTCTCAGCTACTGCAATGTTTCAGAAAATCACAGATTTAAGAATGGCTGTTGAACCTGTCTTTGAGATAAACCATGTTTGGGCAGATTCTACAAGCATCAACTCTATGTTTGTGCCTTGCCAGACAGCACATCCTCTGTGGTGCAGTGGTAGAACACTTGGCTTCCATGCGGAAGACCTTAGGTTCGAATCCTGGTAGGGGCAGTGGATTTGGTTAAAATTACATTGCTCATATCTGCACTTCCCTTGTTCTCCAGTAATTTTATGGTAGGATTCTTGCATGCAATTTCTCTTTTATCTTAACAAAGCAAGTAGCTTGATCCTTCAATGAGATTTTAAAGTTTTCTTTGCAGTTGTTTTGGTCTCCTAGAACTGTGTGGTCAGCTGCTTTGCTTTTTTATGCAATATGTGACTAAATTCAATTTAAATCATCTTCATTTGAACAACTTTTTTGTTTTGGCTCCATGTAAAAGCACATTCAGTAAGTGATCTCATGGTGTTTTCAACAACATATTCGTTTGACAAGTTAAGTGGAAGATCTAGCAGCATAATTTTCAGGAAGCATTGATGGATCACATGGAAACCAATGTCTTGTTCAAGACCAGAGCAACAAGGTTGATCCCTTGTTCAGTTCAGGGCCAGCTGTAAAGTACTTAAGTGGTCTTGTAAATGATGGGGGGCTTATAAAGTAGTAAATGAATCTGCCTTTCTCTATAGGCTCCTTGCTATTAAACAGCAAAAATCTTACTAATGCTCTTACAAGCATCTAGTTTGATTCTCTGTTGAGATTCTATATGTCTGTGCAGTTGCTGTGGTCTCCTAATGCATTGGTAGAATTCTCTCCTGAGCACAGAAACCAAAAAAACAGCACAGTCTGTATTAACATTCTCTTAACTGAACCAATGACCAGCCTGCTTGTATTGACCATTACCAAGATGCCAGTTTCACACAGGGAGCTTTGACAACCTTGTTACTGAACAAAGTAACAACCAGCTACATCCTAGGTCCAATTCTCAGCTACTGCAATGTTTCAGAAAATCACAGATTTAAGAATGGCTGTTGAAACCATGTTTGGGCAGATTCTACAAGCATCAACTCTATGTTTGTGCCTTGCCAGACAGCACATCCTCTGTGGTGCAGTGGTAGAACACTTGGCTTCCATGCGGAAGACCTTAGGTTCGAATCCTGGTAGGGGCAGTGGACTTGGTTAAAATTACATTGCTCATATCTGCACTTCCCTTGTTCTCCAGTAATTTTATGGTAGGATTCTTGCATGCAATTTCTCTTTTATCTTAACAAAGCAAGTAGCTTGATCCTTCAATGAGATTTTAAAGTTTTCTTTGCAGTTGTTTTGGTCTCCTAGAACTGTGTGGTCAGCTGCTTTGCTTTTTTATGCAATATGTGACTAAATTCAATTTAAATCATCTTCATTTGAACAACTTTTTTGTTTTGGCTCCATGTAAAAGCACATTCAGTAAGTGATCTCATGGTGTTTTCAACAACATATTCGTTTGACAAGTTAAGTGGAAGATCTAGCAGCATAATTTTCAGGAAGCATTGATGGATCACATGGAAACCAATGTCTTGTTCAAGACCAGAGCAACAAGGTTGATCCCTTGTTCAGTTCAGGGCCAGCTGTAAAGTACTTAAGTGGTCTTGTAAATGATGGGGGGCTTATAAAGTAGTAAATGAATCTGCCTTTCTCTATAGGCTCCTTGCTATTAAACAGCAAAAATCTTACTAATGCTCTTACAAGCATCTAGTTTGATTCTCTGTTGAGATTCTATATGTCTGTGCAGTTGCTGTGGTCTCCTAATGCATTGGTAGAATTCTCTCCTGAGCACAGAAACCAAAAAAACAGCACAGTCTGTATTAACATTCTCTTAACTGAACCAATGACCAGCCTGCTTGTATTGACCATTACCAAGATGCCAGTTTCACACAGGCAGCTTTGACAACCTTGTTACTGAACAAAGTAACAACCAGCTACATCCTAGGTCCAATTCTCAGCTACTGCAATGTTTCAGAAAATCACAGATTTAAGAATGGCTGTTGAACCTTTCTTTGAGATAAACCATGTTTGGGCAGATTCTACAAGCATCAACTCTATGTTTGTGCCTTGCCAGACAGCACATCCTCTGTGGTGCAGTGGTAGAACACTTGGCTTCCATGTGGAAGACCTTAGGTTCGAATCCTGGTAGGGGCAGTGGACTTGGTTAAAATTACATTGCTCATATCTGCACTTCCATTGTTCTCCAGTAATTTTATGGTAGGATTCTTGCATGCAATTTCTCTTTTATCTTAACAAAGCAAGTAGCTTGATCCTTCAATGAGATTTTAAAGTTTTCTTTGCAGTTGTTTTGGTCTCCTAGAACTGTGTGGTCAGCTGCTTTGCTTTTTTATGCAATATGTGACTAAATTCAATTTAAATCATCTTCATTTGAACAACTTTTTTGTTTTGGCTCCATGTAAAAGAACATTCAGTAAGTGATCTCATGGTGTTTTCAACAACATATTCATTTGACAAGTTAAGTGGAAGATCTAGCAGCATAATTTTCAGGAAGCATTGATGGATCACATGGAAACCAATGTCTTGTTCAAGACCAGAGCAACAAGGTTGATCCCTTGTTCAGTTCAGGGCCCGCTGTAAAGTACTTAAGTGGTCTTGTAAATGATGGGGGCTTAGAAAGTAGTAAATGAATCTGCCTTTCTCTACAGGCTCCTTGCTATTAAACAGCAAAAATCTTACTAATGCTCTTACAAGCATCTAGTTTGATTCTCTGTTGAGATTCTATATGTCTGTGCAGTTGCTGTGGTCTCCTAATGCATTGGTAGAATTCTCTCCTGAGCACAGAAACCAAAAAAACAGCACAGTCTGTATTAACATTCTCTTAACTGAACCAATGACCAGCCTGCTTGTATTGACCATTACCAAGATGCCAGTTTCACACAGGGAGCTTTGACAACCTTGTTACTGAACAAAGTAACAACCAGCTACATCCTAGGTCCAATTCTCAGCTACTGCAATGTTTCAGAAAATCACAGATTTAAGAATGGCTGTTGAACCTGTCTTTGAGATAAACCATGTTTGGGCAGATTCTACAAGCATCAACTCTATGTTTGTGCCTTGCCAGACAGCACATCCTCTGTGGTGCAGTGGTAGAACACTTGGCTTCCATGCGGAAGACCTTAGGTTCGAATCCTGGTAGGGGCAGTGGACTTGGTTAAAATTACATTGCTCATATCTGCACTTCCCTTGTTCTCCAGTAATTTTATGGTAGGATTCTTGCATGCAATTTCTCTTTTATCTTAACAAAGCAAGTAGCTTGATCCTTCAATGAGATTTTAAAGTTTTCTTTGCAGTTGTTTTGGTCTCCTAGAACTGTGTGGTCAGCTGCTTTGCTTTTTTATGCAATATGTGACTAAATTCAATTTAAATCATCTTCATTTGAACAACTTTTTTGTTTTGGCTCCATGTAAAAGCACATTCAGTAAGTGATCTCATGGTGTTTTCAACAACATATTCGTTTGACAAGTTAAGTGGAAGATCTAGCAGCATAATTTTCAGGAAGCATTGATGGATCACATGGAAACCAATGTCTTGTTCAAGACCAGAGCAACAAGGTTGATCCCTTGTTCAGTTCAGGGCCAGCTGTAAAGTACTTAAGTGGTCTTGTAAATGATGGGGGGCTTATAAAGTAGTAAATGAATCTGCCTTTCTCTATAGGCTCCTTGCTATTAAACAGCAAAAATCTTACTAATGCTCTTACAAGCATCTAGTTTGATTCTCTGTTGAGATTCTATATGTCTGTGCAGTTGCTGTGGTCTCCTAATGCATTGGTAGAATTCTCTCCTGAGCACAGAAACCAAAAAAACAGCACAGTCTGTATTAACATTCTCTTAACTGAACCAATGACCAGCCTGCTTGTATTGACCATTACCAAGATGCCAGTTTCACACAGGCAGCTTTGACAACCTTGTTACTGAACAAAGTAACAACCAGCTACATCCTAGGTCCAATTCTCAGCTACTGCAATGTTTCAGAAAATCACAGATTTAAGAATGGCTGTTGAACCTTTCTTTGAGATAAACCATGTTTGGGCAGATTCTACAAGCATCAACTCTATGTTTGTGCCTTGCCAGACAGCACATCCTCTGTGGTGCAGTGGTAGAACACTTGGCTTCCATGTGGAAGACCTTAGGTTCGAATCCTGGTAGGGGCAGTGGACTTGGTTAAAATTACATTGCTCATATCTGCACTTCCATTGTTCTCCAGTAATTTTATGGTAGGATTCTTGCATGCAATTTCTCTTTTATCTTAACAAAGCAAGTAGCTTGATCCTTCAATGAGATTTTAAAGTTTTCTTTGCAGTTGTTTTGGTCTCCTAGAACTGTGTGGTCAGCTGCTTTGCTTTTTTATGCAATATGTGACTAAATTCAATTTAAATCATCTTCATTTGAACAACTTTTTTGTTTTGGCTCCATGTAAAAGAACATTCAGTAAGTGATCTCATGGTGTTTTCAACAACATATTCATTTGACAAGTTAAGTGGAAGATCTAGCAGCATAATTTTCAGGAAGCATTGATGGATCACATGGAAACCAATGTCTTGTTCAAGACCAGAGCAACAAGGTTGATCCCTTGTTCAGTTCAGGGCCAGCTGTAAAGTACTTAAGTGGTCTTGTAAATGATGGGGGGCTTATAAAGTAGTAAATGAATCTGCCTTTCTCTATAGGCTCCTTGCTATTAAACAGCAAAAATCTTACTAATGCTCTTACAAGCATCTAGTTTGATTCTCTGTTGAGATTCTATATGTCTGTGCAGTTGCTGTGGTCTCCTAATGCATTGGTAGAATTCTCTCCTGAGCACAGAAACCAAAAAAACAGCACAGTCTGTATTAACATTCTCTTAACTGAACCAATGACCAGCCTGCTTGTATTGACCATTACCAAGATGCCAGTTTCACACAGGGAGCTTTGACAACCTTGTTACTGAACAAAGTAACAACCAGCTACATCCTAGGTCCAATTCTCAGCTACTGCAATGTTTCAGAAAATCACAGATTTAAGAATGGCTGTTGAACCTTTCTTTGAGATAAACCATGTTTGGGCAGATTCTACAAGCATCAACTCTATGTTTGTGCCTTGCCAGACAGCACATCCTCTGTGGTGCAGTGGTAGAACACTTGGCTTCCATGTGGAAGACCTTAGGTTCGAATCCTGGTAGGGGCAGTGGACTTGGTTAAAATTACATTGCTCATATCTGCACTTCCATTGTTCTCCAGTAATTTTATGGTAGGATTCTTGCATGCAATTTCTCTTTTATCTTAACAAAGCAAGTAGCTTGATCCTTCAATGAGATTTTAAAGTTTTCTTTGCAGTTGTTTTGGTCTCCTAGAACTGTGTGGTCAGCTGCTTTGCTTTTTTATGCAATATGTGACTAAATTCAATTTAAATCATCTTCATTTGAACAACTTTTTTGTTTTGGCTCCATGTAAAAGAACATTCAGTAAGTGATCTCATGGTGTTTTCAACAACATATTCATTTGACAAGTTAAGTGGAAGATCTAGCAGCATAATTTTCAGGAAGCATTGATGGATCACATGGAAACCAATGTCTTGTTCAAGACCAGAGCAACAAGGTTGATCCCTTGTTCAGTTCAGGGCCCGCTGTAAAGTACTTAAGTGGTCTTGTAAATGATGGGGGCTTATAAAGTAGTAAATGAATCTGCCTTTCTCTACAGGCTCCTTGCTATTAAACAGCAAAAATCTTACTAATGCTCTTACAAGCATCTAGTTTGATTCTCTGTTGAGATTCTATATGTCTGTGCAGTTGCTGTGGTCTCCTAATGCATTGGTAGAATTCTCTCCTGAGCACAGAAACCAAAAAAACAGCACAGTCTGTATTAACATTCTCTTAACTGAACCAATGACCAGCCTGCTTGTATTGACCATTACCAAGATGCCAGTTTCACACAGGGAGCTTTGACAACCTTGTTACTGAACAAAGTAACAACCAGCTACATCCTAGAGTCAATTCTCAGCTACTGCAATGTTTCAGAAAATCACAGATTTAAGAATGGCTGTTGAACCTGTCTTTGAGATAAACCATGTTTGGGCAGATTCTACAAGCATCAACTCTATGTTTGTGCCTTGCCAGACAGCACATCTTCTGTGGTGCAGTGGTAGAACACTTGGCTTCCATGTGGAAGACCTTAGGTTCGAATCCTGGTAGGGGCAGTGAACTTGGTTAAAATTACATTGCTCATATCTGCACTTCTCTTGTTCTCCAGTAATTTTACGGTAGGATTCTTGCATGCAACTTCTCTTTTATCTTAACAAAGCAAGTAGCTTGATCCTTCAATGAGATTTTAAAGTTTTCTTTGCAGTTGTTTTAGTCTCCTAGAACTGTGTGGTCAGCTGCTTTGCTTTTTTATGCAATATGTGACTAAATTCAATTTAAATCATCTTCATTTGAACAACTTTTTTGTTTTGGCTCCATGTAAAAGCACATTCAGTAAGTGATGTCATGGTGTTTTCAACAACATATTCGTTTGACAAGTTAAGTGGAAGATCTAGCAGCATAATTTTCAGGAAGCATTGATGGATCACATGGAAACCAATGTCTTGTTCAAGACCAGAGCAACAAGGTTGATCCTTTGTTCAGTTCAGGGCCAGCTGTAAAGTACTTAAGTGGTCTTGTAAATGATGGGGGGCTTATAAAGTAGTAAATGAATCTGCCTTTCTCTATAGGCTCCTTGCTATTAAACAGCAAAAATCTTACTAATGCTCTTACAAGCATCTAGTTTGATTCTCTGTTGAGATTCTATATGTCTGTGCAGTTGCTGTGGTCTCCTAATGCATTGGTAGAATTCTCTCCTGAGCACAGAAACCAAAAAAACAGCACAGTCTTTATTAACATTCTCTTAACTGAACCAATGACCAGCCTGCTTGTATTGACCATTACCAAGATGCCAGTTTCACACAGGGAGCTTTGACAACCTTGTTACTGAACAAAGTAACAACCAGCTACATCCTAGAGTCAATTCTCAGCTACTGCAATGTTTCAGAAAATCACAGATTTAAGAATGGCTGTTGAACCTGTCTTTGAGATAAACCATGTTTGGGCAGATTCTACAAGCATCAACTCTATGTTTGTGCCTTGCCAGACAGCACATCTTCTGTGGTGCAGTGGTAGAACACTTGGCTTCCATGTGGAAGACCTTAGGTTCGAATCCTGGTAGGGGCAGTGAACTTGGTTAAAATTACATTGCTCATATCTGCACTTCTCTTGTTCTCCAGTAATTTTACGGTAGGATTCTTGCATGCAACTTCTCTTTTATCTTAACAAAGCAAGTAGCTTGATCCTTCAATGAGATTTTAAAGTTTTCTTTGCAGTTGTTTTGGTCTCCTAGAACTGTGTGGTCAGCTGCTTTGCTTTTTTATGCAATATGTGACTAAATTCAATTTAAATCATCTTCATTTGAACAACTTTTTTGTTTTGGCTCCATGTAAAAGCACATTCAGTAAGTGATGTCATGGTGTTTTCAACAACATATTCGTTTGACAAGTTAAGTGGAAGATCTAGCAGCATAATTTTCAGGAAGCATTGATGGATCACATGGAAACCAATGTCTTGTTCAAGACCAGAGCAACAAGGTTGATCCTTTGTTCAGTTCAGGGCCAGCTGTAAAGTACTTAAGTGGTCTTGTAAATGATGGGGGGCTTATAAAGTAGTAAATGAATCTGCCTTTCTCTATAGGCTCCTTGCTATTAAACAGCAAAAATCTTACTAATGCTCTTACAAGCATCTAGTTTGATTCTCTGTTGAGATTCTATATGTCTGTGCAGTTGCTGTGGTCTCCTAATGCATTGGTAGAATTCTCTCCTGAGCACAGAAACCAAAAAAACAGCACAGTCTGTATTAACATTCTCTTAACTGAACCAATGACCAGCCTGCTTGTATTGACCATTACCAAGATGCCAGTTTCACACAGGGAGCTTTGACAACCTTGTTACTGAACAAAGTAACAACCAGCTACATCCTAGGTCCAATTCTCAGCTACTGCAATGTTTCAGAAAATCACAGATTTAAGAATGGCTGTTGAACCTGTCTTTGAGATAAACCATGTTTGGGCAGATTCTACAAGCATCAACTCTATGTTTGTGCCTTGCCAGACAGCACATCCTCTGTGGTGCAGTGGTAGAACACTTGGCTTTCATGCGGAAGACCTTAGGTTCGAATCTTGGTAGTGGCAGTGAACTTGGTTAAAATTACATTGCTCATATCTGCACTTCCCTTGTTCTCCAGTAATTTTACGGTAGGATTCTTGCATGCAACTTCTCTTTTATCTTAACAAAGCAAGTAGCTTGATCCTTCAATGAGATTTTAAAGTTTTCTTTGCAGTTGTTTTGGTCTCCTAGAACTGTGTGGTCAGCTGCTTTGCTTTTTTATGCAATATGTGACTAAATTCAATTTAAATCATCTTCATTTGAACAACTTTTTTGTTTTGGCTCCATGTAAAAGCACATTCAGTAAGTGATCTCATGGTGTTTTTAACAACATATTCGTTTGACAAGTTAAGTGGAAGATCTAGCAGCATAATTTTCAGGAAGCATTGATGGATCACATGGAACCCAATGTCTTGTTCAAGACCAGAGCAACAAGGTTGATCCCTTGTTCAGTTCAGGGCCAGCTGTAAAGTACTTAAGTGGTCTTGTAAATGATGGGGGGCTTATAAAGTAGTAAATGAATCTGCCTTTCTCTATAGGCTCCTTGCTATTAAACAGCAAAAATCTTACTAATGCTCTTACAAGCATCTAGTTTGATTCTCTGTTGAGATTCTATATGTCTGTGCAGTTGCTGTGGTCTCCTAATGCATTGGTAGAATTCTCTCCTGAGCACAGAAACCACAAAAACAGCACAGTCTGTATTAACATTCTCTTAACTGAACCAATGACCAGCCTGCTTGTATTGACCATTACCAAGATGCCAGTTTCACACAGGGAGCTTTGACAACCTTGTTACTGAACAAAGTAACAACCAGCTACATCCTAGAGTCAATTCTCAGCTACTGCAATGTTTCAGTAAATCACAGATTTAAGAATGGCTGTTGAACCTGTCTTTGAGATAAACCATGTTTGGGCCTTGCCAGACAGCACATCCTCTGTGGTGCAGTGGTAGAACAATTGGCTTCCATGCGGAAGACCTTAGGTTCGAATCCTGGTAGGGGCAGTGAAATTGGTTAAAATTACATTGCTCATATCTGCACTTCCCTTGTTCTCCATTAATTTTATGGTAGGATTCTTGCATGCAATTTCTCTTTTATCTTAACAAAGCAAGTAGCTTGATCCTTCAATGAGATTTTAAAGTTTTCTTTGCAGTTGTTTTGGTCTCCTAGAACTGTGTGGTCAGCTGCTTTGCTTTTTTATGCAATATGTGACTAAATTCAATTTAAATCATCTTCATTTGAACAACTTTTTTGTTTTGTCTCCATGTAAAAGCACATTCAGTAAGTGATCTCATGGTGTTTTCAACAACATATTCGTTTGACAAGTTAAGTGGAAGATCTAGCAGCATAATTTTCAGGAAGCATTGATGGATCACATGGAAACCAATGTCTTGTTCAAGACCAGAGCAACAAGGTTGATCCCTTGTTCAGTTCAGGGCCCGCTGTAAAGTACTTAAGTGGTCTTGTAAATGATGGGGGCTTATAAAGTAGTAAATGAATCTGCCTTTCTCTACAGGCTCCTTGCTATTAAACAGCAAAAATCTTACTAATGCTCTTACAAGCATCTAGTTTGATTCTCTGTTGAGATTCTATATGTCTGTGCAGTTGCTGTGGTCTCCTAATGCATTGGTAGAATTCTCTCCTGAGCACAGAAACCAAAAAAACAGCACAGTCTGTGTTAACATTCTCTTAACTGAACCAATGACCAGCCTGCTTGTATTGACCATTACCAAGATGCCAGTTTCACACAGGGAGCTTTGACAACCTTGTTACTGAACAAAGTAACAACCAGCTACATCCTAGGTGCAATTCTCAGCTACTGCAATGTTTCAGAAAATCACAGATTTAAGAATGGCTGTTGAACCTGTCTTTGACATAAACCATGTTTGGGCAGATTCTACAAGCATCAACTTTATGTTTGTGCCTTGCCAGACAGCACATCCTCTGTGGTGCAGTGGTAGAACACTTGGCTTCCATGCGGAAGACCTTAGTTTCGAATCCTGGTAGGGGCAGTGGACTTGGTTAAAATTACATTGCTCATATCTGCACTTCCCTTGTTCTCCAGTTATTTTATGGTAGGATTCTTGCATGCAATTTCTCTTTTATCTTAACAAAGCAAGTAGCTTGATCCTTCAATGAGATTTTAAAGTTTTCTTTGCAGTTGTTTTGGTCTCCTAGAACTGTGTGGTCAGCTGCTTTGCTTTTTTATGCAATATGTGACTAAATTCAATTTAAATCATCTTCATTTGAACAACTTTTTTGTTTTGTCTCCATGTAAAAGCACATTCAGTAAGTGATCTCATGGTGTTTTCAACAACATATTCGTTTGACAAGTTAAGTGGAAGATCTAGCAGCATAATTTTCAGGAAGCATTGATGGATCACATGGAAACCAATGTCTTGTTCAAGACCAGAGCAACAAGGTTGATCCCTTGTTCAGTTCAGGGCCCGCTGTAAAGTACTTAAGTGGTCTTGTAAATGATGGGGGCTTATAAAGTAGTAAATGAATCTGCCTTTCTCTACAGGCTCCTTGCTATTAAACAGCAAAAATCTTACTAATGCTCTTACAAGCATCTAGTTTGATTCTCTGTTGAGATTCTATATGTCTGTGCAGTTGCTGTGGTCTCCTAATGCATTGGTAGAATTCTCTCCTGAGCACAGAAACCACAAAAACAGCACAGTCTGGATTAACATCCTCTTAACTGAACCAATGACCAGCCTGCTTGTATTGACCATTACCAAGATGCCAGTTTCACACAGGGAGCTTTGACAACCTTGTTACTGAACAAAGTAACAACCAGCTACATCCTAGGTCCAATTCTCAGCTACTGCAATGTTTCAGTAAATCACAGATTTAAGAATGGCTGTTGAACCTGTCTTTGAGATAAACCATGTTTGTGCCTTGCCGGACAGCACATCCTCTGTGGTGCAGTGGTAGAACACTTGGCTTCCATGCGGAAGACCTTAGGTTCGAATCCTGGTAGGGGCAGTGGACTTGGTAACAATGACATTGCTCATATCTGCACTTCCCTTGTTCTCCATTAATTTTATGGTAGGATTCTTGCATGCAATTTCTCTTTTATCTTAACAAAGCAAGTAGCTTGATCCTTCAATGAGATTTTAAAGTTTTCTTTGCAGTTGTTTTGGTCTCCTAGAACTGTGTGGTCAGCTGCTTTGCTTTTTTATGCAATATGTGACTAAATTCAATTTAAATCATCTTCATTTGAACAACTTTTTTGTTTTGTCTCCATGTAAAAGCACATTCAGTAAGTGATCTCATGGTGTTTTCAACAACCTATTCGTTTGACAAGTTAAGTGGAAGATCTAGCAGCATAATTTTCAGGAAGCATTGATGGATCACATGGAAACCAATGTCTTGTTCAAGACCAGAGCAACAAGGTTGATCCCTTGTTCAGTTCAGGGCCAGCTGTAAAGTACTTAAGTGGTCTTGTAAATGATGGGGGCTTATAAAGTAGTAAATGAATCTGCCTTTCTCTACAGGCTCCTTGCTATTAAACAGCAAAAATCTTACTAATGCTCTTACAAGCATCTAGTTTGATTCTCTGTTGAGATTCTATATGTCTGTGCAGTTGCTGTGGTCTCCTAATGCATTGGTAGAATTCTCTCCTGAGCACAGAAACCACAAAAACAGCACAGTCTGGATTAACATCCTCTTAACTGAACCAATGACCAGCCTGCTTGTATTGACCATTACCAAGATGCCAGTTTCACACAGGGAGCTTTGACAACCTTGTTACTGAACAAAGTAACAACCAGCTACATCCTAGGTCCAATTCTCAGCTACTGCAATGTTTCAGTAAATCACAGATTTAAGAATGGCTGTTGAACCTGTCTTTGAGATAAACCATATTTGGGCAGATTCTACAAGAATCAACTCTATGTTTGTGCCTTGCCAGACAGCACATCCTCTGTGGTGCAGTGGTAGAACACTTGGCTTCCATGCGGAAGACCTTAGGTTCGAATCCTGGTAGGGGCAGTGGACTTGGTAACAATGACATTGCTCATATCTGCACTTCCCTTGTCCTCCAGTAATTTTATGGTAGGATTCTTGCATGCAATTTCTCTTTTATCTTAACAAAGCAAGTAGCTTGATCCTTCAATGAGATTTTAAAGTTTTCTTTGCAGTTGTTTTGGTCTCCTAGAACTGTGTGGTCAGCTGCTTTGCTTTTTTATGCAATATGTGACTAAATTCAATTTAAATCATCTTCATTTGAACAACTTTTTTGTTTTGTCTCCATGTAAAAGCACATTCAGTAAGTGATCTCATGGTGTTTTCAACAACATATTCGTTTGACAAGTTAGAAAGTGGAAGATCTAGCAGCATAATTTTCAGGAAGCATTGATGGATCACATGGAAACCAATGTCTTGTTCAAGACCAGAGCAACAAGGTTGATCCCTTGTTCAGTTCAGGGCCAGCTGTAAAGTACTTAAGTGGTCTTGTAAATGATGGTAGCTTATAAAGTAGTAAATGAATCTGCCTTTCTCTACAGGCTCCTTGCTATTAAACAGCAAAAATCTTACTAATGCTCTTACAAGCATCTAGTTTGATTCTCTGTTGAGATTCTATATGTCTGTGCAGTTGCTGTGGTCTCCTAATGCATTGGTAGAATTCTCTCCTGAGCACAGAAACCACAAAAACAGCACAGTCTGGATTAACATCCTCTTAACTGAACCAATGACCAGCCTGCTTGTATTGACCATTACCAAGATGCCAGTTTCACACAGGGAGCTTTGACAACCTTGTTACTGAACAAAGTAACAACCAGCTACATCCTAGGTCCAATTCTCAGCTACTGCAATGTTTCAGTAAATCACAGATTTAAGAATGGCTGTTGAACCTGTCTTTGAGATAAACCATATTTGGGCAGATTCTACAAGCATCAACTCTATGTTTGTGCCTTGCCAGACAGCACATCCTCTGTGGTGCAGTGGTAGAACACTTGGCTTCCATGTGGAAGACCTTAGGTTCGAATCCTGGTAGGGGCAGTGGACTTGGTAACAATGACATTGCTCATATCTGCACTTCCCTTGTCCTCCAGTAATTTTATGGTAGGATTCTTGCATGCAATTTCTCTTTTATCTTAACAAAGCAAGTAGCTTGATCCTTCAATGAGATTTTAAAGTTTTCTTTGCAGTTGTTTTGGTCTCCTAGAACTGTGTGGTCAGCTGCTTTGCTTTTTTATGCAATATGTGACTAAATTCAATTTAAATCATCTTCATTTGAACAACTTTTTTGTTTTGTCTCCATGTAAAAGCACATTCAGTAAGTGATCTCATGGTGTTTTCAACAACCTATTCGTTTGACAAGTTAAGTGGAAGATCTAGCAGCATAATTTTCAGGAAGCATTGATGGATCACATGGAAACCAATGTCTTGTTCAAGACCAGAGCAACAAGGTTGATCCCTTGTTCAGTTCAGGGCCAGCTGTAAAGTACTTAAGTGGTCTTGTAAATGATGGGGGCTTATAAAGTAGTAAATGAATCTGCCTTTCTCTACAGGCTCCTTGCTATTAAACAGCAAAAATCTTACTAATGCTCTTACAAGCATCTAGTTTGATTCTCTGTTGAGATTCTATATGTCTGTGCAGTTGCTGTGGTCTCCTAATGCATTGGTAGAATTCTCTCCTGAGCACAGAAACCACAAAAACAGCACAGTCTGGATTAACATCCTCTTAACTGAACCAATGACCAGCCTGCTTGTATTGACCATTACCAAGATGCCAGTTTCACACAGGGAGCTTTGACAACCTTGTTACTGAACAAAGTAACAACCAGCTACATCCTAGGTCCAATTCTCAGCTACTGCAATGTTTCAGTAAATCACAGATTTAAGAATGGCTGTTGAACCTGTCTTTGAGATAAACCATATTTGGGCAGATTCTACAAGAATCAACTCTATGTTTGTGCCTTGCCAGACAGCACATCCTCTGTGGTGCAGTGGTAGAACACTTGGCTTCCATGTGGAAGACCTTAGGTTCGAATCCTGGTAGGGGCAGTGGACTTGGTTAAAATTACATTGCTCATATCTGCACTTCCCTTGTTCTCCAGTAATTTTATGGTAGGATTCTTGCATGCAATTTCTCTTTTATCTTAACAAAGCAAGTAGCTTGATCCTTCAATGAGATTTTAAAGTTTTCTTTGCAGTTGTTTTGGTCTCCTAGAACTGTGTGGTCAGCTGCTTTGCTTTTTTATGCAATATGTGACTAAATTCAATTTAAATCATCTTCATTTGAACAACTTTTTTGTTTTGTCTCCATGTAAAAGCACATTCAGTAAGTGATCTCATGGTGTTTTCAACAACCTATTCGTTTGACAAGTTAAGTGGAAGATCTAGCAGCATAATTTTCAGGAAGCATTGATGGATCACATGGAAACCAATGTCTTGTTCAAGACCAGAGCAACAAGGTTGATCCCTTGTTCAGTTCAGGGCCAGCTGTAAAGTACTTAAGTGGTCTTGTAAATGATGGTAGCTTATAAAGTAGTAAATGAATCTGCCTTTCTCTACAGGCTCCTTGCTATTAAACAGCAAAAATCTTACTAATGCTCTTACAAGCATCTAGTTTGATTCTCTGTTGAGATTCTATATGTCTGTGCAGTTGCTGTGGTCTCCTAATGCATTGGTAGAATTCTCTCCTGAGCACAGAAACCAAAAAAACAGCACAGTCTGGATTAACATCCTCTTAACTGAACCAATGACCAGCCTGCTTGTATTGACCATTACCAAGATGCCAGTTTCACACAGGGAGCTTTGACAACCTTGTTACTGAACAAAGTAACAACCAGCTACATCCTAGGTCCAATTCTCAGCTACTGCAATGTTTCAGTAAATCACAGATTTAAGAATGGCTGTTGAACCTGTCTTTGAGATAAACCATATTTGGGCAGATTCTACAAGAATCAACTCTATGTTTGTGCCTTGCCAGACAGCACATCCTCTGTGGTGCAGTGGTAGAACACTTGGCTTCCATGCGGAAGACCTTAGGTTCGAATCCTGGTAGGGGCAGTGGACTTGGTTAAAATGACATTGCTCATATCTGCACTTCCCTTGTCCTCCAGTAATTTTATGGTAGGATTCTTGCATGCAATTTCTCTTTTATTTTGACAAAGCAAGTAGCTTGATCCTTCAATGAGATTTTAAAGTTTTCTTTGCAGTTGTTTTGGTCTCCTAGAACTGTGTGGTCAGCTGCTTTGCTTTTTTATGCAATATGTGACTAAATTCAATTTAAATCATCTTCATTTGAACAACTTTTTTGTTTTGTCTCCATGTAAAAGCACATTCAGTAAGTGATCTCATGGTGTTTTCAACAACCTATTCGTTTGACAAGTTAAGTGGAAGATCTAGCAGCATAATTTTCAGGAAGCATTGATGGATCACATGGAAACCAATGTCTTGTTCAAGACCAGAGCAACAAGGTTGATCCCTTGTTCAGTTCAGGGCCAGCTGTAAAGTACTTAAGTGGTCTTGTAAATGATGGTAGCTTATAAAGTAGTAAATGAATCTGCCTTTCTCTACAGGCTCCTTGCTATTAAACAGCAAAAATCTTACCAATGCTCTTACAAGCATCTAGTTTGATTCTCTGTTGAGATTCTATATGTCTGTGCAGTTGCTGTGGTCTCCTAATGCATTGGTGGAATTCTCTCCTGAGCACAGAAACCACAAAAACAGCACAGTCTGGATTAACATCCTCTTAACTGAACCAATGACCAGCCTGCTTGTATTGACCATTACCAAGATGCCAGTTTCACACAGGGAGCTTTGACAACCTTGTTACTGAACAAAGTAACAACCAGCTACATCCTAGGTCCAATTCTCAGCTACTGCAATGTTTCAGTAAATCACAGATTTAAGAATGGCTGTTGAACCTGTCTTTGAGATAAACCATATTTGGGCAGATTCTACAAGCATCAACTCTATGTTTGTGCCTTGCCAGACAGCACATCCTCTGTGGTGCAGTGGTAGAACACTTGGCTTCCATGCGGAAGACCTTAGGTTCGAATCCTGGTAGGGGCAGTGGACTTGGTAACAATGACATTGCTCATATCTGCACTTCCCTTGTCCTCCAGTAATTTTATGGTAGGATTCTTGCATGCAATTTCTCTTTTATCTTAACAAAGCAAGTAGCTTGATCCTTCAATGAGATTTTAAAGTTTTCTTTGCAGTTGTTTTGGTCTCCTAGAACTGTGTGGTCAGCTGCTTTGCTTTTTTATGCAATATGTGACTAAATTCAATTTAAATCATCTTCATTTGAACAACTTTTTTGTTTTGTCTCCATGTAAAAGCACATTCAGTAAGTGATCTCATGGTGTTTTCAACAACCTATTCGTTTGACAAGTTAAGTGGAAGATCTAGCAGCATAATTTTCAGGAAGCATTGATGGATCACATGGAAACCAATGTCTTGTTCAAGACCAGAGCAACAAGGTTGATCCCTTGTTCAGTTCAGGGCCAGCTGTAAAGTACTTAAGTGGTCTTGTAAATGATGGGGGGCTTATAAAGTAGTAAATGAATCTGCCTTTCTCTATAGGCTCCTTGCTATTAAACAGCAAAAATCTTACTAATGCTCTTACAAGCATCTAGTTTGATTCTCTGTTGAGATTCTATATGTCTGTGCAGTTGCTGTGGTCTCCTAATGCATTGGTAGAATTCTCTCCTGAGCACAGAAACCAAAAAAACAGCACAGTCTGGATTAACATCCTCTTAACTGAACCAATGACCAGCCTGCTTGTATTGACCATTACCAAGATGCCAGTTTCACACAGGGAGCTTTGACAACCTTGTTACTGAACAAAGTAACAACCAGCTACATCCTAGGTCCAATTCTCAGCTACTGCAATGTTTCAGTAAATCACAGATTTAAGAATGGCTGTTGAACCTGTCTTTGAGATAAACCATGTTTGGGCAGATTCTACAAGCATCAACTCTATGTTTGTGCCTTGCCAGACAGCACATCCTCTGTGGTGCAGTGGTAGAACACTTGGCTTCCATGTGGAAGACCTTAGGTTCGAATCCTGGTAGGGGCAGTGGACTTGGTAACAATGACATTGCTCATATCTGCACTTCCCTTGTCCTCCAGTAATTTTATGGTAGGATTCTTGCATGCAATTTCTCTTTTATCTTAACAAAGCAAGTAGCTTGATCCTTCAATGAGATTTTAAAGTTTTCTTTGCAGTTGTTTTGGTCTCCTAGAACTGTGTGGTCAGCTGCTTTGCTTTTTTATGCAATATGTGACTAAATTCAATTTAAATCATCTTCATTTGAACAACTTTTTTGTTTTGTCTCCATGTAAAAGCACATTCAGTAAGTGATCTCATGGTGTTTTCAACAACCTATTCGTTTGACAAGTTAAGTGGAAGATCTAGCAGCATAATTTTCAGGAAGCATTGATGGATCACATGGAAACCAATGTCTTGTTCAAGACCAGAGCAACAAGGTTGATCCCTTGTTCAGTTCAGGGCCAGCTGTAAAGTACTTAAGTGGTCTTGTAAATGATGGTAGCTTATAAAGTAGTAAATGAATCTGCCTTTCTCTACAGGCTCCTTGCTATTAAACAGCAAAAATCTTACTAATGCTCTTACAAGCATCTAGTTTGATTCTCTGTTGAGATTCTATATGTCTGTGCAGTTGCTGTGGTCTCCTAATGCATTGGTAGAATTCTCTCCTGAGCACAGAAACCACAAAAACAGCACAGTCTGGATTAACATCCTCTTAACTGAACCAATGACCAGCCTGCTTGTATTGACCATTACCAAGATGCCAGTTTCACACAGGGAGCTTTGACAACCTTGTTACTGAACAAAGTAACAACCAGCTACATCCTAGGTCCAATTCTCAGCTACTGCAATGTTTCAGTAAATCACAGATTTAAGAATGGCTGTTGAACCTGTCTTTGAGATAAACCATGTTTGGGCAGATTCTACAAGCATCAACTCTATGTTTGTGCCTTGCCAGACAGCACATCCTCTGTGGTGCAGTGGTAGAACACTTGGCTTCCATGCGGAAGACCTTAGGTTCGAATCCTGGTAGGGGCAGTGGACTTGGTAACAATGACATTGCTCATATCTGCACTTCCCTTGTTCTCCAGTAATTTTATGGTAGGATTCTTGCATGCAATTTCTCTTTTATCTTAACAAAGCAAGTAGCTTGATCCTTCAATGAGATTTTAAAGTTTTCTTTGCAGTTGTTTTGGTCTCCTAGAACTGTGTGGTCAGCTGCTTTGCTTTTTTATGCAATATGTGACTAAATTCAATTTAAATCATCTTCATTTGAACAACTTTTTTGTTTTGTCTCCATGTAAAAGCACATTCAGTAAGTGATCTCATGGTGTTTTCAACAACCTATTCGTTTGACAAGTTAAGTGGAAGATCTAGCAGCATAATTTTCAGGAAGCATTGATGGATCACATGGAAACCAATGTCTTGTTCAAGACCAGAGCAACAAGGTTGATCCCTTGTTCAGTTCAGGGCCAGCTGTAAAGTACTTAAGTGGTCTTGTAAATGATGGGGGGCTTATAAAGTAGTAAATGAATCTGCCTTTCTCTACAGGCTCCTTGCTATTAAACAGCAAAAATCTTACTAATGCTCTTACAAGCATCTAGTTTGATTCTCTGTTGAGATTCTATATGTCTGTGCAGTTGCTGTGGTCTCCTAATGCATTGGTAGAATTCTCTCCTGAGCACAGAAACCAAAAAAACAGCACAGTCTGGATTAACATCCTCTTAACTGAACCAATGACCAGCCTGCTTGTATTGACCATTACCAAGATGCCAGTTTCACACAGGGAGCTTTGACAACCTTGTTACTGAACAAAGTAACAACCAGCTACATCCTAGGTCCAATTCTCAGCTACTGCAATGTTTCAGTAAATCACAGATTTAAGAATGGCTGTTGAACCTGTCTTTGAGATAAACCATATTTGGGCAGATTCTACAAGAATCAACTCTATGTTTGTGCCTTGCCAGACAGCACATCCTCTGTGGTGCAGTGGTAGAACACTTGGCTTCCATGCGGAAGACCTTAGGTTCGAATCCTGGTAGGGGCAGTGAACTTGGTTAAAATTACATTGCTCATATCTGCACTTCCCTTGTTCTCCAGTAATTTTATGGTAGGATTCTTGCATGCAACTTCTCTTTTATCTTAACAAAGCAAGTAGCTTGATCCTTCAATGAGATTTTAAAGTTTTCTTTGCAGTTGTTTTGGTCTCCTAGAACTGTGTGGTCAGCTGCTTTGCTTTTTTATGCAATATGTGACTAAATTCAATTTAAATCATCTTCATTTGAACAACTTTTTTGTTTTGTCTCCATGTAAAAGCACATTCAGTAAGTGATCTCATGGTGTTTTCAACAACCTATTCGTTTGACAAGTTAAGTGGAAGATCTAGCAGCATAATTTTCAGGAAGCATTGATGGATCACATGGAAACCAATGTCTTGTTCAAGACCAGAGCAACAAGGTTGATCCCTTGTTCAGTTCAGGGCCAGCTGTAAAGTACTTAAGTGGTCTTGTAAATGATGGTAGCTTATAAAGTAGTAAATGAATCTGCCTTTCTCTACAGGCTCCTTGCTATTAAACAGCAAAAATCTTACTAATGCTCTTACAAGCATCTAGTTTGATTCTCTGTTGAGATTCTATATGTCTGTGCAGTTGCTGTGGTCTCCTAATGCATTGGTAGAATTCTCTCCTGAGCACAGAAACCACAAAAACAGCACAGTCTGGATTAACATCCTCTTAACTGAACCAATGACCAGCCTGCTTGTATTGACCATTACCAAGATGCCAGTTTCACACAGGGAGCTTTGACAACCTTGTTACTGAACAAAGTAACAACCAGCTACATCCTAGGTCCAATTCTCAGCTACTGCAATGTTTCAGTAAATCACAGATTTAAGAATGGCTGTTGAACCTGTCTTTGAGAGAAACCATGTTTGGGCAGATTCTACAAGAATCAACTCTATGTTTGTGCCTTGCCAGACAGCACATCCTCTGTGGTGCAGTGGTAGAACACTTGGCTTCCATGCGGAAGACCTTAGGTTCGAATCCTGGTAGGGGCAGTGGACTTGGTAACAATGACATTGCTCATATCTGCACTTCCCTTGTCCTCCAGTAATTTTATGGTAGGATTCTTGCATGCAATTTCTCTTTTATCTTAACAAAGCAAGTAGCTTGATCCTTCAATGAGATTTTAAAGTTTTCTTTGCAGTTGTTTTGGTCTCCTAGAACTGTGTGGTCAGCTGCTTTGCTTTTTTATGCAATATGTGACTAAATTCAATTTAAATCATCTTCATTTGAACAACTTTTTTGTTTTGTCTCCATGTAAAAGCACATTCAGTAAGTGATCTCATGGTGTTTTCAACAACCTATTCGTTTGACAAGTTAAGTGGAAGATCTAGCAGCATAATTTTCAGGAAGCATTGATGGATCACATGGAAACCAATGTCTTGTTCAAGACCAGAGCAACAAGGTTGATCCCTTGTTCAGTTCAGGGCCAGCTGTAAAGTACTTAAGTGGTCTTGTAAATGATGGGGGGCTTATAAAGTAGTAAATGAATCTGCCTTTCTCTACAGGCTCCTTGCTATTAAACAGCAAAAATCTTACTAATGCTCTTACAAGCATCTAGTTTGATTCTCTGTTGAGATTCTATATGTCTGTGCAGTTGCTGTTTTGTTTTGTCTCCATGTAAAAGCACATTCAGTAAGTGATCTCATGGTGTTTTCAACAACCTATTCGTTTGACAAGTTAAGTGGAAGATCTAGCAGCATAATTTTCAGGAAGCATTGATGGATCACATGGAAACCAATGTCTTGTTCAAGACCAGAGCAACAAGGTTGATCCCTTGTTCAGTTCAGGGCCAGCTGTAAAGTACTTAAGTGGTCTTGTAAATGATGGGGGGCTTATAAAGTAGTAAATGAATCTGCCTTTCTCTATAGGCTCCTTGCTATTAAACAGCAAAAATCTTACTAATGCTCTTACAAGCATCTAGTTTGATTCTCTGTTGAGATTCTATATGTCTGTGCAGTTGCTGTGGTCTCCTAATGCATTGGTAGAATTCTCTCCTGAGCACAGAAACCAAAAAAAACAGCACAGTCTGGATTAACATCCTCTTAACTGAACCAATGACCAGCCTGCTTGTATTGACCATTACCAAGATGCCAGTTTCACACAGGGAGCTTTGACAACCTTGTTACTGAACAAAGTAACAACCAGCTACATCCTAGGTCCAATTCTCAGCTACTGCAATGTTTCAGTAAATCACAGATTTAAGAATGGCTGTTGAACCTGTCTTTGAGATAAACCATGTTTGGGCAGATTCTACAAGCATCAACTCTATGTTTGTGCCTTGCCAGACAGCACATCCTCTGTGGTGCAGTGGTAGAACACTTGGCTTCCATGCGGAAGACCTTAGGTTCGAATACTGGTAGGGGCAGTGGACTTGGTTAAAATTACATTGCTCATATCTGCACTTCCCTTGTTCTCCAGTAATTTTATGGTGGGATTCTTGCATGCAATTTCTCTTTTATCTTAACAAAGCAAGTAGCTTGATCCTTCAATGAGATTTTAAAGTTTTCTTTGCAGTTGTTTTGGTCTCCTAGAACTGTGTGGTCAGCTGCTTTGCTTTTTTATGCAATATGTGACTAAATTCAATTTAAATCATCTTCATTTGAACAACTTTTTTGTTTTGGCTCCATGTAAAAGCACATTCAGTAAGTGATCTCATGGTGTTTTCAACAACATATTCGTTTGACAAGTTAAGTGGAAGATCTAGCAGCATAATTTTCAGGAAGCATTGATGGATCACATGGAAACCAATGTCTTGTTCAAGACCAGAGCAACAAGGTTGATCCCTTGTTCAGTTCAGGGCCAGCTGTAAAGTACTTAAGTGGTCTTGTAAATGATGGGGGGCTTATAAAGTAGTAAATGAATCTGCCTTTCTCTATAGGCTCCTTGCTATTAAACAGCAAAAATCTTACTAATGCTCTTACAAGCATCTAGTTTGATTCTCTGTTGAGATTCTATATGTCTGTGCAGTTGCTGTGGTCTCCTAATGCATTGGTAGAATTCTCTCCTGAGCACAGAAACCACAAAAACAGCACAGTCTGTATTAACATTCTCTTAACTGAACCAATGACCAGCCTGCTTGTATTGACCATTACCAAGATGCCAGTTTCACACAGGGAGCTTTGACAACCTTGTTACTGAACAAAGTAACAACCAGCTACATCCTAGGTCCAATTCTCAGCTACTGCAATGTTTCAGAAAATCACAGATTTAAGAATGGCTGTTGAACCTGTCTTTGAGATAAACCATGTTTGGGCAGATTCTACAAGCATCAACTCTATGTTTGTGCCTTGCCAGACAGCACATCCTCTGTGGTGCAGTGGTAGAACACTTGGCTTCCATGTGGAAGACCTTAGGTTCGAATCCTGGTAGGGGCAGTGGACTTGGTTAAAATTACATTGCTCATATCTGCACTTCCATTGTTCTCCAGTAATTTTATGGTAGGATTCTTGCATGCAATTTCTCTTTTATCTTAACAAAGCAAGTAGCTTGATCCTTCAATGAGATTTTAAAGTTTTCTTTGCAGTTGTTTTGGTCTCCTAGAACTGTGTGGTCAGCTGCTTTGCTTTTTTATGCAATATGTGACTAAATTCAATTTAAATCATCTTCATTTGAACAACTTTTTTGTTTTGGCTCCATGTAAAAGAACATTCAGTAAGTGATCTCATGGTGTTTTCAACAACATATTCATTTGACAAGTTAAGTGGAAGATCTAGCAGCATAATTTTCAGGAAGCATTGATGGATCACATGGAAACCAATGTCTTGTTCAAGACCAGAGCAACAAGGTTGATCCCTTGTTCAGTTCAGGGCCCGCTGTAAAGTACTTAAGTGGTCTTGTAAATGATGGGGGCTTATAAAGTAGTAAATGAATCTGCCTTTCTCTACAGGCTCCTTGCTATTAAACAGCAAAAATCTTACTAATGCTCTTACAAGCATCTAGTTTGATTCTCTGTTGAGATTCTATATGTCTGTGCAGTTGCTGTGGTCTCCTAATGCATTGGTAGAATTCTCTCCTGAGCACAGAAACCAAAAAAACAGCACAGTCTGTATTAACATTCTCTTAACTGAACCAATGACCAGCCTGCTTGTATTGACCATTACCAAGATGCCAGTTTCACACAGGGAGCTTTGACAACCTTGTTACTGAACAAAGTAACAACCAGCTACATCCTAGGTCCAATTCTCAGCTACTGCAATGTTTCAGAAAATCACAGATTTAAGAATGGCTGTTGAACCTGTCATTGAGATAAACCATGTTTGGGCAGATTCTACAAGCATCAACTCTATGTTTGTGCCTTGCCAGACAGCACATCCTCTGTGGTGCAGTGGTAGAACACTTGGCTTCCATGCGGAAGACCTTAGGTTCGAATCTTGGTAGGGGCAGTGAACTTGGTTAAAATTACATTGCTCATATCTGCACTTCCCTTGTTCTCCAGTAATTTTACGGTAGGATTCTTGCATGCAACTTCTCTTTTATCTTAACAAAGCAAGTAGCTTGATCCTTCAATGAGATTTTAAAGTTTTCTTTGCAGTTGTTTTGGTCTCCTAGAACTGTGTGGTCAGCTGCTTTGCTTTTTTATGCAATATGTGACTAAATTCAATTTAAATCATCTTCATTTGAACAACTTTTTTGTTTTGGCTCCATGTAAAAGCACATTTAGTAAGTGATCTCATGGTGTTTTCAACAACATATTCGTTTGACAAGTTAAGTGGAAGATCTAGCAGCATAATTTTCAGGAAGCATTGATGGATCACATGGAACCCAATGTCTTGTTCAAGACCAGAGCAACAAGGTTGATCCCTTGTTCAGTTCAGGGCCAGCTGTAAAGTACTTAAGTGGTCTTGTAAATGATGGGGGGCTTATAAAGTAGTAAATGAATATGCCTTTCTCTATAGGCTCCTTGCTATTAAACAGCAAAAATCTTACTAATGCTCTTACAAGCATCTAGTTTGATTCTCTGTTGAGATTCTATATGTCTGTGCAGTTGCTGTGGTCTCCTAATGCATTGGTAGAATTCTCTCCTGAGCACAGAAACCAAAAAAACAGCACAGTCTGTATTAACATTCTCTTAACTGAACCAATGACCAGCCTGCTTGTATTGACCATTACCAAGATGCCAGTTTCACACAGGGAGCTTTGACAACCTTGTTACTGAACAAAGTAACAACCAGCTACATCCTAGAGTCAATTCTCAGCTACTGCAATGTTTCAGAAAATCACAGATTTAAGAATGGCTGTTGAACCTGTCTTTGAGATAAACCATGTTTGGGCAGATTCTACAAGCATCACCTCTATGTTTGTGCCTTGCCAGACAGCACATCCTCTGTGGTGCAGTGGTAGAACACTTGGCTTCCATGCGGAAGACCTTAGGTTCGAATCCTGGTAGGGGCAGTGGACTTGGTTAAAATTACATTGCTCATATCTGCACTTCCCTTGTTCTCCAGTAATTTTATGGTAAGTTTCTTGCATGCAATTTCTCTTTTATCTTAACAAAGCAAGTAGCTTGATCCTTCAATGAGATTTTAAAGTTTTCTTTGCAGTTGTTTTGGTCTCCTAGAACTGTGTGGTCAGCTGCTTTGCTTTTTTATGCAATATGTGACTAAATTCAATTTAAATCATCTTCATTTGAACAACTTTTTTGTTTTGGCTCCATGTAAAAGCACATTTAGTAAGTGATCTCATGGTGTTTTCAACAACATATTCGTTTGACAAGTTAAGTGGAAGATCTAGCAGCATAATTTTCAGGAAGCATTGATGGATCACATGGAACCCAATGTCTTGTTCAAGACCAGAGCAACAAGGTTGATCCCTTGTTCAGTTCAGGGCCAGCTGTAAAGTACTTAAGTGGTCTTGTAAATGATGGGGGCTTATAAAGTAGTAAATGAATCTGCCTTTCTCTATAGGCTCCTTGCTATTAAACAGCAAAAATCTTACTAATGCTCTTACAAGCATCTAGTTTGATTCTCTGTTGAGATTCTATATGTCTGTGCAGTTGCTGTGGTCTCCTAATGCATTGGTAGAATTCTCTCCTGAGCACAGAAACCAAAAAAACAGCACAGTCTGTATTAACATTCTCTTAACTGAACCAATGACCAGCCTGCTTGTATTGACCATTACCAAGATGCCAGTTTCACACAGGGAGCTTTGACAACCTTGTTACTGAACAAAGTAACAACCAGCTACATCCTAGGTCCAATTCTCAGCTACTGCAATGTTTCAGAAAATCACAGATTTAAGAATGGCTGTTGAACCTGTCTTTGAGATAAACCATGTTTGGGCAGATTCTACAAGCATCAACTCTATGTTTGTGCCTTGCCAGACAGCACATCCTCTGTGGTGCAGTGGTAGAACACTTGGCTTCCATGCGGAAGACCTTAGGTTCGAATCCTGGTAGGGGCAGTGAACTTGGTTAAAATTACATTGCTCATATCTGCACTTCCCTTGTTCTCCAGTAATTTTACGGTAGGATTCTTGCATGCAACTTCTCTTTTATCTTAACAAAGCAAGTAGCTTGATCCTTCAATGAGATTTTAAAGTTTTCTTTGCAGTTGTTTTGGTCTCCTAGAACTGTGTGGTCAGCTGCTTTGCTTTTTTATGCAATATGTGACTAAATTCAATTTAAATCATCTTCATTTGAACAACTTTTTTGTTTTGGCTCCATGTAAAAGCACATTCAGTAAGTGATCTCATGGTGTTTTCAACAACATATTCGTTTGACAAGTTAAGTGGAAGATCTAGCAGCATAATTTTCAGGAAGCATTGATGGATCACATGGAACCCAATGTCTTGTTCAAGACCAGAGCAACAAGGTTGATCCCTTGTTCAGTTCAGGGCCAGCTGTAAAGTACTTAAGTGGTCTTGTAAATGATGGGGGGCTTATAAAGTAGTAAATGAATCTGCCTTTCTCTATAGGCTCCTTGCTATTAAACAGCAAAAATCTTACTAATGCTCTTACAAGCATCTAGTTTGATTCTCTGTTGAGATTCTATATGTCTGTGCAGTTGCTGTGGTCTCCTAATGCATTGGTAGAATTCTCTCCTGAGCACAGAAACCAAAAAAACAGCACAGTCTGTATTAACATTCTCTTAACTGAACCAATGACCAGCCTGCTTGTATTGACCATTACCAAGATGCCAGTTTCACACAGGGAGCTTTGACAACCTTGTTACTGAACAAAGTAACAACCAGCTACATCCTAGGTCCAATTCTCAGCTACTGCAATGTTTCAGAAAATCACAGATTTAAGAATGGCTGTTGAACCTGTCTTTGAGATAAACCATGTTTGGGCAGATTCTACAAGCATCAACTCTATGTTTGTGCCTTGCCAGACAGCACATCCTCTGTGGTGCAGTGGTAGAACACTTGGCTTCCATGCGGAAGACCTTAGGTTCGAATCCTGGTAGGGGCAGTGAACTTGGTTAAAATTACATTGCTCATATCTGCACTTCCCTTGTTCTCCAGTAATTTTACGGTAGGATTCTTGCATGCAACTTCTCTTTTATCTTAACAAAGCAAGTAGCTTGATCCTTCAATGAGATTTTAAAGTTTTCTTTGCAGTTGTTTTGGTCTCCTAGAACTGTGTGGTCAGCTGCTTTGCTTTTTTATGCAATATGTGACTAAATTCAATTTAAATCATCTTCATTTGAACAACTTTTTTGTTTTGTCTCCATGTAAAAGCACATTCAGTAAGTGATCTCATGGTGTTTTCAACAACATATTCGTTTGACAAGTTAAGTGGAAGATCTAGCAGCATAATTTTCAGGAAGCATTGATGGATCACATGGAAACCAATGTCTTGTTCAAGACCAGAGCAACAAGGTTGATCCCTTGTTCAGTTCAGGGCCAGCTGTAAAGTACTTAAGTGGTCTTGTAAATGATGGGGGGCTTATAAAGTAGTAAATGAATATGCCTTTCTCTATAGGCTCCTTGCTATTAAACAGCAAAAATCTTACTAATGCTCTTACAAGCATCTAGTTTGATTCTCTGTTGAGATTCTATATGTCTGTGCAGTTGCTGTGGTCTCCTAATGCATTGGTAGAATTCTCTCCTGAGCACAGAAACCACAAAAACAGCACAGTCTGTATTAACATTCTCTTAACTGAACCAATGACCAGCCTGCTTGTATTGACCATTACCAAGATGCCAGTTTCACACAGGGAGCTTTGACAACCTTGTTACTGAACAAAGTAACAACCAGCTACATCCTAGAGTCAATTCTCAGCTACTGCAATGTTTCAGTAAATCACAGATTTAAGAATGGCTGTTGAACCTGTCTTTGAGAGAAACCATGTTTGGGCAGATTCTACAAGCATCACCTCTATGTTTGTGCCTTGCCAGACAGCACATCCTCTGTGGTGCAGTGGTAGAACACTTGGCTTCCATGCGGAAGACCTTAGGTTCGAATCCTGGTAGGGGCAGTGGACTTGGTTAAAATTACATTGCTCATATCTGCACTTCCCTTGTTCTCCAGTAATTTTATGGTAAGTTTCTTGCATGCAATTTCTCTTTTATCTTAACAAAGCAAGTAGCTTGATCCTTCAATGAGATTTTAAAGTTTTCTTTGCAGTTGTTTTGGTCTCCTAGAACTGTGTGGTCAGCTGCTTTGCTTTTTATGCAATATGTGACTAAATTCAATTTAAATCATCTTCATTTGAACAACTTTTTTGTTTTGTCTCCATGTAAAAGCACATTCAGTAAGTGATCTCATGGTGTTTTCAACAACATATTCGTTTGACAAGTTAAGTGGAAGATCTAGCAGCATAATTTTCAGGAAGCATTGATGGATCACATGGAAACCAATGTCTTGTTCAAGACCAGAGCAACAAGGTTGATCCCTTGTTCAGTTCAGGGCCAGCTGTAAAGTACTTAAGTGGTCTTGTAAATGATGGGGGGCTTATAAAGTAGTAAATGAATCTGCCTTTCTCTATAGGCTCCTTGCTATTAAACAGCAAAAATCTTACTAATGCTCTTACAAGCATCTAGTTTGATTCTCTGTTGAGATTCTATATGTCTGTGCAGTTGCTGTGGTCTCCTAATGCATTGGTAGAATTCTCTCCTGAGCACAGAAACCAAAAAAACAGCACAGTCTGTATTAACATTCTCTTAACTGAACCAATGACCAGCCTGCTTGTATTGACCATTACCAAGATGCCAGTTTCACACAGGGAGCTTTGACAACCTTGTTACTGAACAAAGTAACAACCAGCTACATCCTAGGTCCAATTCTCAGCTACTGCAATGTTTC
The DNA here is from genome assembly GCF_027580225.2 of Misgurnus anguillicaudatus. NCBI lineage: Eukaryota > Metazoa > Chordata > Actinopteri > Cypriniformes > Cobitidae > Misgurnus > Misgurnus anguillicaudatus. The sequence continues at coordinate 13,126,037 of NC_073348.2, forward strand.
AGAAAATCACAGATTTAAGAATGGCTGTTGAACCTGTCTTTGAGATAAACCATGTTTGGGCAGATTCTACAAGCATCAACTCTATGTTTGTGCCTTGCCAGACAGCACATCCTCTGTGGTGCAGTGGTAGAACACTTGGCTTCCATGCGGAAGACCTTAGGTTCGAATCTTGGTAGGGGCAGTGAACTTGGTTAAAATTACATTGCTCATATCTGCACTTCCCTTGTTCTCCAGTAATTTTACGGTAGGATTCTTGCATGCAACTTCTCTTTTATCTTAACAAAGCAAGTAGCTTGATCCTTCAATGAGATTTTAAAGTTTTCTTTGCAGTTGTTTTGGTCTCCTAGAACTGTGTGGTCAGCTGCTTTGCTTTTTTATGCAATATGTGACTAAATTCAATTTAAATCATCTTCATTTGAACAACTTTTTTGTTTTGGCTCCATGTAAAAGCACATTTAGTAAGTGATCTCATGGTGTTTTCAACAACATATTCGTTTGACAAGTTAAGTGGAAGATCTAGCAGCATAATTTTCAGGAAGCATTGATGGATCACATGGAACCCAATGTCTTGTTCAAGACCAGAGCAACAAGGTTGATCCCTTGTTCAGTTCAGGGCCAGCTGTAAAGTACTTAAGTGGTCTTGTAAATGATGGGGGGCTTATAAAGTAGTAAATGAATCTGCCTTTCTCTATAGGCTCCTTGCTATTAAACAGCAAAAATCTTACTAATGCTCTTACAAGCATCTAGTTTGATTCTCTGTTGAGATTCTATATGTCTGTGCAGTTGCTGTGGTCTCCTAATGCATTGGTAGAATTCTCTCCTGAGCACAGAAACCAAAAAAACAGCACAGTCTGTATTAACATTCTCTTAACTGAACCAATGACCAGCCTGCTTGTATTGACCATTACCAAGATGCCAGTTTCACACAGGGAGCTTTGACAACCTTGTTACTGAACAAAGTAACAACCAGCTACATCCTAGGTCCAATTCTCAGCTACTGCAATGTTTCAGAAAATCACAGATTTAAGAATGGCTGTTGAACCTGTCTTTGAGATAAACCATGTTTGGGCAGATTCTACAAGCATCAACTCTATGTTTGTGCCTTGCCAGACAGCACATCCTCTGTGGTGCAGTGGTAGAACACTTGGCTTCCATGCGGAAGACCTTAGGTTCGAATCCTGGTAGGGGCAGTGAACTTGGTTAAAATTACATTGCTCATATCTGCACTTCCCTTGTTCTCCAGTAATTTTACGGTAGGATTCTTGCATGCAACTTCTCTTTTATCTTAACAAAGCAAGTAGCTTGATCCTTCAATGAGATTTTAAAGTTTTCTTTGCAGTTGTTTTGGTCTCCTAGAACTGTGTGGTCAGCTGCTTTGCTTTTTTATGCAATATGTGACTAAATTCAATTTAAATCATCTTCATTTGAACAACTTTTTTGTTTTGGCTCCATGTAAAAGCACATTCAGTAAGTGATCTCATGGTGTTTTCAACAACATATTCGTTTGACAAGTTAAGTGGAAGATCTAGCAGCATAATTTTCAGGAAGCATTGATGGATCACATGGAAACCAATGTCTTGTTCAAGACCAGAGCAACAAGGTTGATCCCTTGTTCAGTTCAGGGCCAGCTGTAAAGTACTTAAGTGGTCTTGTAAATGATGGGGGGCTTATAAAGTAGTAAATGAATATGCCTTTCTCTATAGGCTCCTTGCTATTAAACAGCAAAAATCTTACTAATGCTCTTACAAGCATCTAGTTTGATTCTCTGTTGAGATTCTATATGTCTGTGCAGTTGCTGTGGTCTCCTAATGCATTGGTAGAATTCTCTCCTGAGCACAGAAACCACAAAAACAGCACAGTCTGTATTAACATTCTCTTAACTGAACCAATGACCAGCCTGCTTGTATTGACCATTACCAAGATGCCAGTTTCACACAGGGAGCTTTGACAACCTTGTTACTGAACAAAGTAACAACCAGCTACATCCTAGAGTCAATTCTCAGCTACTGCAATGTTTCAGTAAATCACAGATTTAAGAATGGCTGTTGAACCTGTCTTTGAGAGAAACCATGTTTGGGCAGATTCTACAAGCATCACCTCTATGTTTGTGCCTTGCCAGACAGCACATCCTCTGTGGTGCAGTGGTAGAACACTTGGCTTCCATGCGGAAGACCTTAGTTTCTACCCCTGGTAGGGGCAGTGGACTTGGTTAAAATTACATTGCTCATATCTGCACTTCCCTTGTTCTCCAGTAATTTTATGGTAAGTTTCTTGCATGCAATTTCTCTTTTATCTTAACAAAGCAAGTAGCTTGATCCTTCAATGAGATTTTAAAGTTTTCTTTGCAGTTGTTTTGGTCTCCTAGAACTGTGTGGTCAGCTGCTTTGCTTTTTATGCAATATGTGACTAAATTCAATTTAAATCATCTTCATTTGAACAACTTTTTTGTTTTGTCTCCATGTAAAAGCACATTCAGTAAGTGATCTCATGGTGTTTTCAACAACATATTCGTTTGACAAGTTAAGTGGAAGATCTAGCAGCATAATTTTCAGGAAGCATTGATGGATCACATGGAAACCAATGTCTTGTTCAAGACCAGAGCAACAAGGTTGATCCCTTGTTCAGTTCAGGGCCAGCTGTAAAGTACTTAAGTGGTCTTGTAAATGATGGGGGGCTTATAAAGTAGTAAATGAATCTGCCTTTCTCTATAGGCTCCTTGCTATTAAACAGCAAAAATCTTACTAATGCTCTTACAAGCATCTAGTTTGATTCTCTGTTGAGATTCTATATGTCTGTGCAGTTGCTGTGGTCTCCTAATGCATTGGTAGAATTCTCTCCTGAGCACAGAAACCAAAAAAACAGCACAGTCTGTATTAACATTCTCTTAACTGAACCAATGACCAGCCTGCTTGTATTGACCATTACCAAGATGCCAGTTTCACACAGGGAGCTTTGACAACCTTGTTACTGAACAAAGTAACAACCAGCTACATCCTAGGTCCAATTCTCAGCTACTGCAATGTTTCAGAAAATCACAGATTTAAGAATGGCTGTTGAACCTTTCTTTGAGATAAACCATGTTTGGGCAGATTCTACAAGCATCAACTCTATGTTTGTGCCTTGCCAGACAGCACATCCTCTGTGGTGCAGTGGTAGAACACTTGGCTTCCATGTGGAAGACCTTAGGTTCGAATCCTGGTAGGGGCAGTGGACTTGGTTAAAATTACATTGCTCATATCTGCACTTCCATTGTTCTCCAGTAATTTTATGGTAGGATTCTTGCATGCAATTTCTCTTTTATCTTAACAAAGCAAGTAGCTTGATCCTTCAATGAGATTTTAAAGTTTTCTTTGCAGTTGTTTTGGTCTCCTAGAACTGTGTGGTCAGCTGCTTTGCTTTTTTATGCAATATGTGACTAAATTCAATTTAAATCATCTTCATTTGAACAACTTTTTTGTTTTGGCTCCATGTAAAAGAACATTCAGTAAGTGATCTCATGGTGTTTTCAACAACATATTCATTTGACAAGTTAAGTGGAAGATCTAGCAGCATAATTTTCAGGAAGCATTGATGGATCACATGGAAACCAATGTCTTGTTCAAGACCAGAGCAACAAGGTTGATCCCTTGTTCAGTTCAGGGCCCGCTGTAAAGTACTTAAGTGGTCTTGTAAATGATGGGGGCTTATAAAGTAGTAAATGAATCTGCCTTTCTCTACAGGCTCCTTGCTATTAAACAGCAAAAATCTTACTAATGCTCTTACAAGCATCTAGTTTGATTCTCTGTTGAGATTCTATATGTCTGTGCAGTTGCTGTGGTCTCCTAATGCATTGGTAGAATTCTCTCCTGAGCACAGAAACCAAAAAAACAGCACAGTCTGTATTAACATTCTCTTAACTGAACCAATGACCAGCCTGCTTGTATTGACCATTACCAAGATGCCAGTTTCACACAGGGAGCTTTGACAACCTTGTTACTGAACAAAGTAACAACCAGCTACATCCTAGGTCCAATTCTCAGCTACTGCAATGTTTCAGAAAATCACAGATTTAAGAATGGCTGTTGAACCTGTCTTTGAGATAAACCATGTTTGGGCAGATTCTACAAGCATCAACTCTATGTTTGTGCCTTGCCAGACAGCACATCCTCTGTGGTGCAGTGGTAGAACACTTGGCTTCCATGCGGAAGACCTTAGGATCGAATCCTGGTAGGGGCAGTGGACTTGGTTAAAATTACATTGCTCATATCTGCACTTCCCTTGTTCTCCAGTAATTTTACGGTAGGATTCTTGCATGCAACTTCTCTTTTATCTTAACAAAGCAAGTAGCTTGATCCTTCAATGAGATTTTAAAGTTTTCTTTGCAGTTGTTTTGGTCTCCTAGAACTGTGTGGTCAGCTGCTTTGCTTTTTTATGCAATATGTGACTAAATTCAATTTAAATCATCTTCATTTGAACAACTTTTTTGTTTTGTCTCCATGTAAAAGCACATTCAGTAAGTGATCTCATGGTGTTTTCAACAACATATTCGTTTGACAAGTTAAGTGGAAGATCTAGCAGCATAATTTTCAGGAAGCATTGATGGATCACATGGAAACCAATGTCTTGTTCAAGACCAGAGCAACAAGGTTGATCCCTTGTTCAGTTCAGGGCCCGCTGTAAAGTACTTAAGTGGTCTTGTAAATGATGGGGGCTTATAAAGTAGTAAATGAATCTGCCTTTCTTTACAGGCTCCTTGCTATTAAACAGCAAAAATCTTACTAATGCTCTTACAAGCATCTAGTTTGATTCTCTGTTGAGATTCTTTGAGAGAAACCATGTCTGGGCAGATTCTACATGCATCAACTCTATGTTTGTGCCTTGCCAGACAGCACATCCTCTGTGGTGCAGTGGTAGAACACTTGGCTTCCATGTGGAAGACCTTAGGTTCGAAACCTGCTAGGGGCAGTGAACTTGGTTAAAATTACATTGCTCATATCTGCACTTCCCTTGTTCTCCAGTAATTTTACGGTAGGATTCTTGCATGCAACTTCTCTTTTATCTTAACAAAGCAAGTAGCTTGATCCTTCAATGAGATTTTAAAGTTTTCTTTGCAGTTGTTTTGGTCTCCTAGAACTGTGTGGTCAGCTGCTTTGCTTTTTTATGCAATATGTGACTAAATTCAATTTAAATCATCTTCATTTGAACAACTTTTTTGTTTTGTCTCCATGTAAAAGCACATTCAGTAAGTGATCTCATGGTGTTTTCAACAACATATTCGTTTGACAAGTTAAGTGGAAGATCTAGCAGCATAATTTTCAGGAAGCATTGATGGATCACATGGAAACCAATGTCTTGTTCAAGACCAGAGCAACAAGGTTGATCCCTTGTTCAGTTCAGGGCCAGCTGTAAAGTAATTAAGTGGTCTTGTAAATGATGGGGGGCTTATAAAGTAGTAAATGAATCTGCCTTTCTCTATAGGCTCCTTGCTATTAAACAGCAAAAATCTTACTAATGCTCTTACAAGCATCTAGTTTGATTCTCTGTTGAGATTCTATATGTCTGTGCAGTTGCTGTGGTCTCCTAATGCATTGGTAGAATTCTCTCCTGAGCACAGAAACCACAAAAACAGCACAGTCTGTATTAACATTCTCTTAACTGAACCAATGACCAGCCTGCTTGTATTGACCATTACCAAGATGCCAGTTTCACACAGGGAGCTTTGACAACCTTGTTACTGAACAAAGTAACAACCAGCTACATCCTAGGTCCAATTCTCAGCTACTGCAATGTTTCAGAAAATCACAGATTTAAGAATGGCTGTTGAACCTGTCTTTGAGATAAACCATGTTTGGGCAGATTCTACAAGCATCAACTCTATGTTTGTGCCTTGCCAGACAGCACATCCTCTGTGGTGCAGTGGTAGAACACTTGGCTTCCATGCGGAAGACCTTAGGTTCGAATCCTGGTAGGGGCAGTGGACTTGGTTAAAATTACATTGCTCATATCTGCACTTCCCTTGTTCTCCAGTTATTTTATGGTAAGTTTCTTGCATGCAATTTCTCTTTTATCTTAACAAAGCAAGTAGCTTGATCCTTCAATGAGATTTTAAAGTTTTCTTTGCAGTTGTTTTGGTCTCCTAGAACTGTGTGGTCAGCTGCTTTGCTTTTTTATGCAATATGTGACTAAATTCAATTTAAATCATCTTCATTTGAACAACTTTTTTGTTTTGGCTCCATGTAAAAGCACATTCAGTAAGTGATCATATGGTGTTTTCAACAACATATTCGTTTGACAAGTTAAGTGGAAGATCTAGCAGCATAATTTTCAGGAAGCATTGATGGATCACATGGAAACCAATGACTTGTTCAAGACCAGAGCAACAAGGTTGATCCCTTGTTCAGTTCAGGGCCAGCTGTAAAGTACTTAAGTGGTCTTGTAAATGATGGGGGGCTTATAAAGTAGTAAATGAATCTGCCTTTCTCTATAGGCTCCTTGCTATTAAACAGCAAAAATCTTACTAATGCTCTTAGAAGCATCTAGTTTGATTCTCTGTTGAGATTCTATATGTAGAATCACACACATCCTCTGTGGTGCAGTGGTAGAACACTTGGCTTCCATTTGGAAGACCTTAGGTTCGAATCCTGGTAGGGGCAGTGGACTTGGTTAAAATTACATTGCTCATATCTGCACTTCCCTTGTTCTCCAGTTATTTATGGTAAGTTTCTTGCATGCAATTTCTCTTTTATCTTAACAAAGCAAGTAGCTTGATCCTTCAATGAGATTTTAAAGTTTTCTTTGCAGTTGTTTTGGTCTCCTAGAACTGTGTGGTCAGCTGCTTTGCTTTTTTATGCAATATGTGACTAAATTCAATTTAAATCATCTTCATTTGAACAACTTTTTTGTTTTGGCTCCATGTAAAAGCACATTCAGTAAGTGATCTCATGGTGTTTTCAACAACATATTCGTTTGACAAGTTAAGTGGAAGATCTAGCAGCATAATTTTCAGGAAGCATTGATGGATCACATGGAAACCAATGTCTTGTTCAAGACCAGAGCAACAAGGTTGATCCCTTGTTCAGTTCAGGGCCAGCTGTAAAGTAATTAAGTGGTCTTGTAAATGATGGGGGGCTTATAAAGTAGTAAACGAATCTGCCTTTCTCTATAGGCTCCTTGCTATTAAACAGCAAAAATCTTACTAATGCTCTTACAAGCATCTAGTTTGATTCTCTGTTGAGATTCTATATGTCTGTGCAGTTGCTGTGGTCTCCTAATGCATTGGTAGAATTCTCTCCTGAGCACAGAAACCACAAAAACAGCACAGTCTGTATTAACATTCTCTTAACTGAACCAATGACCAGCCTGCTTGTATTGACCATTACCAAGATGCCAGTTTCACACAGGGAGCTTTGACAACCTTGTTACTGAACAAAGTAACAACCAGCTACATCCTAGGTCCAATTCTCAGCTACTGCAATGTTTCAGAAAATCACAGATTTAAGAATGGCTGTTGAACCTGTCTTTGAGATAAACCATGTTTGGGCAGATTCTACAAGCATCAACTCTATGTTTGTGCCTTGCCAGACAGCACATCCTCTGTGGTGCAGTGGTAGAACACTTGGCTTCCATGCGGAAGACCTTAGGTTCGAATCCTGGTAGGGGCAGTGGACTTGGTTAAAATTACATTGCTCATATCTGCACTTCCCTTGTTCTCCAGTTATTTTATGGTAAGTTTCTTGCATGCAATTTCTCTTTTATCTTAACAAAGCAAGTAGCTTGATCCTTCAATGAGATTTTAAAGTTTTCTTTGCAGTTGTTTTGGTCTCCTAGAACTGTGTGGTCAGCTGCTTTGCTTTTTTATGCAATATGTGACTAAATTCAATTTAAATCATCTTCATTTGAACAACTTTTTTGTTTTGGCTCCATGTAAAAGCACATTCAGTAAGTGATCATATGGTGTTTTCAACAACATATTCGTTTGACAAGTTAAGTGGAAGATCTAGCAGCATAATTTTCAGGAAGCATTGATGGATCACATGGAAACCAATGACTTGTTCAAGACCAGAGCAACAAGGTTGATCCCTTGTTCAGTTCAGGGCCAGCTGTAAAGTACTTAAGTGGTCTTGTAAATGATGGGGGGCTTATAAAGTAGTAAATGAATCTGCCTTTCTCTATAGGCTCCTTGCTATTAAACAGCAAAAATCTTACTAATGCTCTTACAAGCATCTAGTTTGATTCTCTGTTGAGATTCTATATGTAGAATCACACACATCCTCTGTGGTGCAGTGGTAGAACACTTGGCTTCCATTTGGAAGACCTTAGGTTCGAATCCTGGTAGGGGCAGTGGACTTGGTTAAAATTACATTGCTCATATCTGCACTTCCCTTGTTCTCCAGTTATTTATGGTAAGTTTCTTGCATGCAATTTCTCTTTTATCTTAACAAAGCAAGTAGCTTGATCCTTCAATGAGATTTTAAAGTTTTCTTTGCAGTTGTTTTGGTCTCCTAGAACTGTGTGGTCAGCTGCTTTGCTTTTTTATGCAATATGTGACTAAATTCAATTTAAATCATCTTCATTTGAACAACTTTTTTGTTTTGGCTCCATGTAAAAGCACATTCAGTAAGTGATCTCATGGTGTTTTCAACAACATATTCGTTTGACAAGTTAAGTGGAAGATCTAGCAGCATAATTTTCAGGAAGCATTGATGGATCACATGGAAACCAATGACTTGTTCAAGACCAGAGCAACAAGGTTGATCCCTTGTTCAGTTCAGGGCCAGCTGTAAAGTACTTAAGTGGTCTTGTAAATGATGGGGGGCTTATAAAGTAGTAAATGAATCTGCCTTTCTCTATAGGCTCCTTGCTATTAAACAGCAAAAATCTTACTAATGCTCTTACAAGCATCTAGTTTGATTCTCTGTTGAGATTCTATATGTCTGTGCAGTTGCTGTGGTCTCCTAATGCATTGGTAGAATTCTCTCCTGAGCACAGAAACCAAAAAAACAGCACAGTCTGTATTAACATTCTCTTAACTGAACCAATGACCAGCCTGCTTGTATTGACCATTACCAAGATGCCAGTTTCACACAGGGAGCTTTGACAACCTTGTTACTGAACAAAGTAACAACCAGCTACATCCTAGGTCCAATTCTCAGCTACTGCAATGTTTCAGAAAATCACAGATTTAAGAATGGCTGTTGAACCTGTCTTTGAGATAAACCATGTTTGGGCAGATTCTACAAGCATCAACTCTATGTTTGTGCCTTGCCAGACAGCACATCCTTTGTGGTGCAGTGGTAGAACACTTGGCTTCCATGCGGAAGACCTTAGGTTTGAATCCTGGTAGGGGCAGTGGACTTGGTTAAAATTACATTGCTCATATCTGCACTTCCCTTGTTCTCCAGTAATTTTATGGTAGGATTCTTGCATGCAATTTCTCTTTATCTTAACAAAGCAAGTAGCTTGATCCTTCAATGAGATTTTAAAGTTTTCTTTGCAGTTGTTTTGGTCTCCTAGAACTGTGTGGTCAGCTGCTTTGCTTTTTTATGCAATATGTGACTAAATTCAATTTAAATCATCTTCATTTGAACAACTTTTTTGTTTTGGCTCCATGTAAAAGCACATTCAGTAAGTGATCTCATGGTGTTTTCAACAACATATTCGTTTGACAAGTTAAGTGGAAGATCTAGCAGCATAATTTTCAGGAAGCATTGATGGATCACATGGAAACCAATGTCTTGTTCAAGACCAGAGCAACAAGGTTGATCCCTTGTTCAGTTCAGGGCCCGCTGTAAAATACTTAAGTGGTCTTGTAAATGATGGGGGCTTATAAAGTAGTAAATGAATCTGCCTTTCTCTATAGGCTCCTTGCTATTAAACAGCAAAAATCTTACTAATGCTCTTACAAGCATCTAGTTTGATTCTCTGTTGAGATTCTATATGTCTGTGCAGTTGCTGTGGTCTCCTAATGCATTGGTAGAATTCTCTCCTGAGCACAGAAACCAAAAAAACAGCACAGTCTGTATTAACATTCTCTTAACTGAACCAATGACCAGCCTGCTTGTATTGACCATTACCAAGATGCCAGTTTCACACAGGGAGCTTTGACAACCTTGTTACTGAACAAAGTAACAACCAGCTACATCCTAGGTCCAATTCTCAGCTACTGCAATGTTTCAGAAAATCACAGATTTAAGAATGGCTGTTGAACCTGTCTTTGAGATAAACCATGTTTGGGCAGATTCTACAAGCATCAACTCTATGTTTGTGCCTTGCCAGACAGCACATCCTCTGGGGTGCAGTGGTAGAACACTTGGCTTCCATGCGGAAGACCTTAGGTTCGAATCCTGGTAGGGGCAGTGAACTTGGTTAAAATTACATTGCTCATATCTGCACTTCCCTTGTTCTCCAGTAATTTTACGGTAGGATTCTTGCATGCAACTTCTCTTTTATCTTAACAAAGCAAGTAGCTTGATCCTTCAATGAGATTTTAAAGTTTTCTTTGCAGTTGTTTTGGTCTCCTAGAACTGTGTGGTCAGCTGCTTTGCTTTTTTATGCAATATGTGACTAAATTCAATTTAAATCATCTTCATTTGAACAACTTTTTTGTTTTGGCTCCATGTAAAAGCACATTTAGTAAGTGATCTCATGGTGTTTTCAACAACATATTCGTTTGACAAGTTAAGTGGAAGATCTAGCAGCATAATTTTCAGGAAGCATTGATGGATCACATGGAACCCAATGTCTTGTTCAAGACCAGAGCAACAAGGTTGATCCCTTGTTCAGTTCAGGGCCAGCTGTAAAGTACTTAAGTGGTCTTGTAAATGATGGGGGGCTTATAAAGTAGTAAATGAATCTGCCTTTCTCTATAGGCTCCTTGCTATTAAACAGCAAAAATCTTACTAATGCTCTTACAAGCATCTAGTTTGATTCTCTGTTGAGATTCTATATGTCTGTGCAGTTGCTGTGGTCTCCTAATGCATTGGTAGAATTCTCTCCTGAGCACAGAAACCACAAAAACAGCACAGTCTGTATTAACATTCTCTTAACTGAACCAATGACCAGCCTGCTTGTATTGACCATTACCAAGATGCCAGTTTCACACAGGGAGCTTTGACAACCTTGTTACTGAACAAAGTAACAACCAGCTACATCCTAGAGTCAATTCTCAGCTACTGCAATGTTTCAGTAAATCACAGATTTAAGAATGGCTGTTGAACCTGTCTTTGAGAGAAACCATGTTTGGGCAGATTCTACAATCATCACCTCTATGTTTGTGCCTTGCCAGACAGCACATCCTCTGTGGTGCAGTGGTAGAACACTTGGCTTCCATGTGGAAGACCTTAGGTTCGAATCCTGGTAGGGGCAGTGGACTTGGTTAAAATTACATTGATCATATCTGCACTTCCCTTGTTCTCCAGTTATTTTATGGTAAGTTTCTTGCATGCAATTTCTCTTTTATCTTAACAAAGCAAGTAGCTTGATCCTTCAATGAGATTTTAAAGTTTTCTTTGCAGTTGTTTTGGTCTCCTAGAACTGTGTGGTCAGCTGCTTTGCTTTTTTATGCAATGTGTGACTAAATTCAATTTAAATCATCTTCATTTGAACAACTTTTTTGTTTTGTCTCCATGTAAAAGCACATTCAGTAAGTGATCTCATGGTGTTTTCAACAACATATTCGTTTGACAAGTTAAGTGGAAGATCTAGCAGCATAATTTTCAGGAAGCATTGATGGATCACATGGAAACCAATGACTTGTTCAAGACCAGAGCAACAAGGTTGATCCCTTGTTCAGTTCAGGGCCAGCTGTAAAGTACTTAAGTGGTCTTGTAAATGATGGGGGGCTTATAAAGTAGTAAATGAATCTGCCTTTCTCTATAGGCTCCTTGCTATTAAACAGCAAAAATCTTACTAATGCTCTTACAAGCATCTAGTTTGATTCTCTGTTGAGATTCTATATGTAGAATCACACACATCCTCTGTGGTGCAGTGGTAGAACACTTGGCTTCCATGTGGAAGACCTTAGGTTCGAATCCTGGTAGGGGCAGTGGACTTGGTTAAAATTACATTGCTCATATCTGCACTTCCCTTGTTCTCCAGTTATTTTATGGTAAGTTTCTTGCATGCAATTTCTCTTTTATCTTAACAAAGCAAGTAGCTTGATCCTTCAATGAGATTTTAAAGTTTTCTTTGCAGTTGTTTTGGTCTCCTAGAACTGTGTGGTCAGCTGCTTTGCTTTTTTATGCAATATGTGACTAAATTCAATTTAAATCATCTTCATTTGAACAACTTTTTTGTTTTGGCTCCATGTAAAAGCACATTCAGTAAGTGATCTCATGGTGTTTTCAACAACATATTCGTTTGACAAGTTAAGTGGAAGATCTAGCAGCATAATTTTCAGGAAGCATTGATGGATCACATGGAACCCAATGTCTTGTTCAAGACCAGAGCAACAAGGTTGATCCCTTGTTCAGTTCAGGGCCAGCTGTAAAGTACTTAAGTGGTCTTGTAAATGATGGGGGGCTTATAAAGTAGTAAATGAATCTGCCTTTCTCTATAGGCTCCTTGCTATTAAACAGCAAAAATCTTACTAATGCTCTTACAAGCATCTAGTTTGATTCTCTGTTGAGATTCTATATGTCTGTGCAGTTGCTGTGGTCTCCTAATGCATTGGTAGAATTCTCTCCTGAGCACAGAAACCAAAAAAACAGCACAGTCTGTATTAACATTCTCTTAACTGAACCAATGACCAGCCTGCTTGTATTGACCATTACCAAGATGCCAGTTTCACACAGGGAGCTTTGACAACCTTGTTACTGAACAAAGTAACAACCAGCTACATCCTAGGTCCAATTCTCAGCTACTGCAATGTTTCAGAAAATCACAGATTTAAGAATGGCTGTTGAACCTGTCTTTGAGATAAACCATGTTTGGGCAGATTCTACAAGCATCAACTCTATGTTTGTGCCTTGCCAGACAGCACATCCTCTGTGGTGCAGTGGTAGAACACTTGGCTTCCATGCGGAAGACCTTATGTTCGAATCTTGGTAAGGGCAGTGAACTTGGTTAAAATTACATTGCTCATATCTGCACTTCCCTTTTTCTCCAGTAATTTTACGGTACGATTCTTGCATGCAACTTCTCTTTTATCTTAACAAAGCAAGTAGCTTGATCCTTCAATGAGATTTTAAAGTTTTCTTTGCAGTTGTTTTGGTCTCCTAGAACTGTGTGGTCAGCTGCTTTGCTTTTTTTATGCAATATGTGACTAAATTCAATTTAAATCATCTTCATTTGAACAACTTTTTTGTTTTGGCTCCATGTAAAAGCACATTCAGTAAGTGATCTCATGGTGTTTTCAACAACATATTCGTTTGACAAGTTAAGTGGAAGATCTAGCAGCATAATTTTCAGGAAGCATTGATGGATCACATGGAAACCAATGTCTTGTTCAAGACCAGAGCAACAAGGTTGATCCCTTGTTCAGTTCAGGGCCAGCTGTAAAGTACTTAAGTGGTCTTGTAAATGATGGGGGGCTTATAAAGTAGTAAATGAATCTGCCTTTCTCTATAGGCTCCTTGCTATTAAACAGCAAAAATCTTACTAATGCTCTTACAAGCATCTAGTTTGATTCTCTGTTGAGATTCTATATGTCTGTGCAGTTGCTGTGGTCTCCTAATGCATTGGTAGAATTCTCTCCTGAGCACAGAAACCACAAAAACAGCACAGTCTGTATTAACATTCTCTTAACTGAACCAATGACCAGCCTGCTTGTATTGACCATTACCAAGATGCCAGTTTCACACAGGGAGCTTTGACAACCTTGTTACTGAACAAAGTAACAACCAGAGTCCTAGAGTCAATTCACAGAGTCAATTCACAGCTACTGCAATGTTTCAGTAAATCACAGATTTAAGAATGGCTGTTGAACCTGTCTTTGAGAGAAACCATGTTTGGGCAGATTCTACAAGCATCACCTCTATGTTTGTGCCTTGCCAGACAGCACATCCTCTGTGGTGCAGTGGTAGAACACTTGGCTTCCATGTGGGAGACCTTAGGTTCGAATCCTGGTAGGGGCAGTGGACTTGGTTAAAATTACATTGCTCATATCTGCACTTCCCTTGTTCTCCAGTTATTTTATGGTAAGTTTCAATTTAAATCATCTTCATTTGAACAACTTTTTTGTTTTGTCTCCATGTAAAAGCACATTCAGTAAGTGATCTCATGGTGTTTTCAACAACATATTCGTTTGACAAGTTAAGTGGAAGATCTAGCAGCATAATTTTCAGGAAGCATTGATGGATCACATGGAAACCAATGTCTTGTTCAAGACCAGAGCAACAAGGTTGATCCCTTGTTCAGTTCAGGGCCCGCTGTAAAATACTTAAGTGGTCTTGTAAATGATGGGGGCTTATAAAGTAGTAAATGAATCTGCCTTTCTCTACAGGCTCCTTGCTATTAAACAGCAAAAATCTTACTAATGCTCTTACAAGCATCTAGTTTGATTCTCTGTTGAGATTCTATATGTCTGTGCAGTTGCTGTGGTCTCCTAATGCATTGGTAGAATTCTCTCCTGAGCACAGAAACCAAAAAAACAGCACAGTCTGTATTAACATTCTCTTAACTGAACCAATGACCAGCCTGCTTGTATTGACCATTACCAAGATCCCAGTTTCACACAGGGAGCTTTGACAACCTTGTTACTGAACAAAGTAACAACCAGCTACATCCTAGGTCCAATTCTCAGCTACTGCAATGTTTCAGAAAATCACAGATTTAAGAATGGCTGTTGAACCTGTCTTTGAGATAAACCATGTTTGGGCAGATTCTACAAGCATCAACTCTATGTTTGTGCCTTGCCAGACAGCACATCCTCTGGGGTGCAGTGGTAGAACACTTGGCTTCCATGCGGAAGACCTTAGGTTCGAATCCTGGTAGGGGCAGTGAACTTGGTTAAAATTACATTGCTCATATCTGCACTTCCCTTGTTCTCCAGTAATTTTACGGTAGGATTCTTGCATGCAACTTCTCTTTTATCTTAACAAAGCAAGTAGCTTGATCCTTCAATGAGATTTTAAAGTTTTCTTTGCAGTTGTTTTGGTCTCCTAGAACTGTGTGGTCAGCTGCTTTGCTTTTTTATGCAATATGTGACTAAATTCAATTTAAATCATCTTCATTTGAACAACTTTTTTGTTTTGGCTCCATGTAAAAGCACATTTAGTAAGTGATCTCATGGTGTTTTCAACAACATATTCGTTTGACAAGTTAAGTGGAAGATCTAGCAGCATAATTTTCAGGAAGCATTGATGGATCACATGGAACCCAATGTCTTGTTCAAGACCAGAGCAACAAGGTTGATCCCTTGTTCAGTTCAGGGCCAGCTGTAAAGTACTTAAGTGGTCTTGTAAATGATGGGGGGCTTATAAAGTAGTAAATGAATCTGCCTTTCTCTATAGGCTCCTTGCTATTAAACAGCAAAAATCTTACTAATGCTCTTACAAGCATCTAGTTTGATTCTCTGTTGAGATTCTATATGTCTGTGCAGTTGCTGTGGTCTCCTAATGCATTGGTAGAATTCTCTCCTGAGCACAGAAACCACAAAAACAGCACAGTCTGTATTAACATTCTCTTAACTGAACCAATGACCAGCCTGCTTGTATTGACCATTACCAAGATGCCAGTTTCACACAGGGAGCTTTGACAACCTTGTTACTGAACAAAGTAACAACCAGCTACATCCTAGAGTCAATTCTCAGCTACTGCAATGTTTCAGTAAATCACAGATTTAAGAATGGCTGTTGAACCTGTCTTTGAGAGAAACCATGTTTGGGCAGATTCTACAATCATCACCTCTATGTTTGTGCCTTGCCAGACAGCACATCCTCTGTGGTGCAGTGGTAGAACACTTGGCTTCCATGTGGAAGACCTTAGGTTCGAATCCTGGTAGGGGCAGTGGACTTGGTTAAAATTACATTGATCATATCTGCACTTCCCTTGTTCTCCAGTTATTTTATGGTAAGTTTCTTGCATGCAATTTCTCTTTTATCTTAACAAAGCAAGTAGCTTGATCCTTCAATGAGATTTTAAAGTTTTCTTTGCAGTTGTTTTGGTCTCCTAGAACTGTGTGGTCAGCTGCTTTGCTTTTTTATGCAATGTGTGACTAAATTCAATTTAAATCATCTTCATTTGAACAACTTTTTTGTTTTGTCTCCATGTAAAAGCACATTCAGTAAGTGATCTCATGGTGTTTTCAACAACATATTCGTTTGACAAGTTAAGTGGAAGATCTAGCAGCATAATTTTCAGGAAGCATTGATGGATCACATGGAAACCAATGACTTGTTCAAGACCAGAGCAACAAGGTTGATCCCTTGTTCAGTTCAGGGCCAGCTGTAAAGTACTTAAGTGGTCTTGTAAATGATGGGGGGCTTATAAAGTAGTAAATGAATCTGCCTTTCTCTATAGGCTCCTTGCTATTAAACAGCAAAAATCTTACTAATGCTCTTACAAGCATCTAGTTTGATTCTCTGTTGAGATTCTATATGTAGAATCACACACATCCTCTGTGGTGCAGTGGTAGAACACTTGGCTTCCATGTGGAAGACCTTAGGTTCGAATCCTGGTAGGGGCAGTGGACTTGGTTAAAATTACATTGCTCATATCTGCACTTCCCTTGTTCTCCAGTTATTTTATGGTAAGTTTCTTGCATGCAATTTCTCTTTTATCTTAACAAAGCAAGTAGCTTGATCCTTCAATGAGATTTTAAAGTTTTCTTTGCAGTTGTTTTGGTCTCCTAGAACTGTGTGGTCAGCTGCTTTGCTTTTTTATGCAATATGTGACTAAATTCAATTTAAATCATCTTCATTTGAACAACTTTTTTGTTTTGGCTCCATGTAAAAGCACATTCAGTAAGTGATCTCATGGTGTTTTCAACAACATATTCGTTTGACAAGTTAAGTGGAAGATCTAGCAGCATAATTTTCAGGAAGCATTGATGGATCACATGGAACCCAATGTCTTGTTCAAGACCAGAGCAACAAGGTTGATCCCTTGTTCAGTTCAGGGCCAGCTGTAAAGTACTTAAGTGGTCTTGTAAATGATGGGGGGCTTATAAAGTAGTAAATGAATCTGCCTTTCTCTATAGGCTCCTTGCTATTAAACAGCAAAAATCTTACTAATGCTCTTACAAGCATCTAGTTTGATTCTCTGTTGAGATTCTATATGTCTGTGCAGTTGCTGTGGTCTCCTAATGCATTGGTAGAATTCTCTCCTGAGCACAGAAACCAAAAAAACAGCACAGTCTGTATTAACATTCTCTTAACTGAACCAATGACCAGCCTGCTTGTATTGACCATTACCAAGATGCCAGTTTCACACAGGGAGCTTTGACAACCTTGTTACTGAACAAAGTAACAACCAGCTACATCCTAGGTCCAATTCTCAGCTACTGCAATGTTTCAGAAAATCACAGATTTAAGAATGGCTGTTGAACCTGTCTTTGAGATAAACCATGTTTGGGCAGATTCTACAAGCATCAACTCTATGTTTGTGCCTTGCCAGACAGCACATCCTCTGTGGTGCAGTGGTAGAACACTTGGCTTCCATGCGGAAGACCTTATGTTCGAATCTTGGTAAGGGCAGTGAACTTGGTTAAAATTACATTGCTCATATCTGCACTTCCCTTTTTCTCCAGTAATTTTACGGTACGATTCTTGCATGCAACTTCTCTTTTATCTTAACAAAGCAAGTAGCTTGATCCTTCAATGAGATTTTAAAGTTTTCTTTGCAGTTGTTTTGGTCTCCTAGAACTGTGTGGTCAGCTGCTTTGCTTTTTTTATGCAATATGTGACTAAATTCAATTTAAATCATCTTCATTTGAACAACTTTTTTGTTTTGGCTCCATGTAAAAGCACATTCAGTAAGTGATCTCATGGTGTTTTCAACAACATATTCGTTTGACAAGTTAAGTGGAAGATCTAGCAGCATAATTTTCAGGAAGCATTGATGGATCACATGGAAACCAATGTCTTGTTCAAGACCAGAGCAACAAGGTTGATCCCTTGTTCAGTTCAGGGCCAGCTGTAAAGTACTTAAGTGGTCTTGTAAATGATGGGGGGCTTATAAAGTAGTAAATGAATCTGCCTTTCTCTATAGGCTCCTTGCTATTAAACAGCAAAAATCTTACTAATGCTCTTACAAGCATCTAGTTTGATTCTCTGTTGAGATTCTATATGTCTGTGCAGTTGCTGTGGTCTCCTAATGCATTGGTAGAATTCTCTCCTGAGCACAGAAACCACAAAAACAGCACAGTCTGTATTAACATTCTCTTAACTGAACCAATGACCAGCCTGCTTGTATTGACCATTACCAAGATGCCAGTTTCACACAGGGAGCTTTGACAACCTTGTTACTGAACAAAGTAACAACAAGCTACATCCTAGAGTCAATTCTCAGCTACTGCAATGTTTCAGTAAATCACAGATTTAAGAATGGCTGTTGAACCTGTCTTTGAGAGAAACCATGTTTGGGCAGATTCTACAAGCATCAACTCTATGTTTGTGCCTTGCCAGACAGCACATCCTCTGTGGTGCAGTGGTAGAACACTTGGCTTCCATGTGTTAAATCACAGATTTAAGAATGGCTGTTGAACCTGTCTTTGAGAGAAACCATGTTTGGGCAGATTCTACAAGCATCAACTCTATGTTTGTGCCTTGCCAGACAGCACATTCTCTGTGGTGCAGTGGTAGAACACTTGGCTTCCATGTGGAAGACCTTAGGTTCGAAACCTGCTAGGGGCAGTTGGCTTGGTTAAAATTACATTGCTCATATCTGCACTTCCCTTGTTCTCCAGTTATTTTATGGTAAGTTTCTTGCATGCAATTTCTCTTTTATCTTAACAAAGCAAGTAGCTTGATCCTTCAATGAGATTTTAAAGTTTTCTTTGCAGTTGTTTTGGTCTCCTAGAACTGTGTGGTCAGCTGCTTTGCTTTTTTATGCAATATGTGACTAAATTCAATTTAAATCATCTTCATTTGAACAACTTTTTTGTTTTGGCTCCATGTAAAAGCACATTCAGTAAGTGATCTCATGGTGTTTTCAACAACATATTCGTTTGACAAGTTAAGTGGAAGATCTAGCAGCATAATTTTCAGGAAGCATTGATGGATCACATGGAAACCAATGTCTTGTTCAAGACCAGAGCAACAAGGTTGATCCCTTGTTCAGTTCAGGGCCAGCTGTAAAGTACTTAAGTGGTCTTGTAAATGATGGGGGGCTTATAAAGTAGTAAATGAATCTGCCTTTCTCTATAGGCTCCTTGCTATTAAACAGCAAAAATCTTACTAATGCTCTTACAAGCATCTAGTTTGATTCTCTGTTGAGATTCTATATGTCTGTGCAGTTGCTGTGGTCTCCTAATGCATTGGTAGAATTCTCTCCTGAGCACAGAAACCAAAAAAACAGCACAGTCTGTATTAACATTCTCTTAACTGAACCAATGACCAGCCTGCTTGTATTGACCATTACCAAGATGCCAGTTTCACATAGGGAGCTTTGACAACCTTGTTACTGAACAAAGTAACAACCAGCTACATCCTAGGTCCAATTCTCAGCTACTGCAATGTTTCAGAAAATCACAGATTTAAGAATGGCTGTTGAACCTGTCTTTGAGATAAACCATGTCTGGGCAGATTCTACTAGCATCAACTCTATGTTTGTGCCTTGCCAGACAGCACATCCTCTGTGGTGCAGTGGTAGAACACTTGGCTTCCATGCGGAAGACCTTAGGTTCGAATCCTGGTAGGGGCAGTGGACTTGGTTAAAATTACATTGCTCATATCTGCACTTCCCTTGTTCTCCAGTAATTTTATGGTAGGATTCTTGCATGCAATTTCTCTTTTATCTTAACAAAGCAAGTAGCTTGATCCTTCAATGAGATTTTAAAGTTTTCTTTGCAGTTGTTTTGGTCTCCTAGAACTGTGTGGTCAGCGGCTTTGCTTTTTTATGCAATATGTGACTAAATTCAATTTAAATCATCTTCATTTGAACAACTTTTTTGTTTTGGCTCCATGTAAAAGCACATTCAGTAAGTGATCTCATGGTGTTTTCAACAACATATTCGTTTGACAAGTTAAGTGGAAGATCTAGCAGCATAATTTTCAGGAAGCATTGATGGATCACATGGAAACCAATGTCTTGTTCAAGACCAGAGCAACAAGGTTGATCCCTTGTTCAGTTCAGGGCCAGCTGTAAAGTACTTAAGTGGTCTTGTAAATGATGGGGGGCTTATAAAGTAGTAAATGAATCTGCCTTTCTCTATAGGCTCCTTGCTATTAAACAGCAAAAATCTTACTAATGCTCTTACAAGCATCTAGTTTGATTCTCTGTTGAGATTCTATATGTCTGCAGTTGCTGTGGTCTCCTAATGCATTGGTAGAATTCTCTCCTGAGCACAGAAACCAAAAAAACAGCACAGTCTGTATTAACATTCTCTTAACTGAACCAATGACCAGCCTGCTTGTATTGACCATTACCAAGATGCCAGTTTCACACAGGGAGCTTTGACAACCTTGTTACTGAACAAAGTAACAACCAGCTACATCCTAGGTCCAATTCTCAGCTACTGCAATGTTTCAGAAAATCACAGATTTAAGAATGGCTGTTGAACCTGTCTTTGAGACAAACCATGTTTGGGCAGATTCTACAAGCATCAACTCTATGTTTGTGCCTTGCCAGACAGCACATCCTCTGTGGTGCAGTGGTAGAACACTTGGCTTCCATGCGGAAGACCTTAGGTTCGAATCCTGGTAGGGGCAGTGGACTTGGTTAAAATTACATTGCTCATATCTGCACTTCCCTTGTTCTCCAGTAATTTTATGGTAGGATTCTTGCATGCAATTTCTCTTTTATCTTAACAAAGCAAGTAGCTTGATCCTTCAATGAGATTTTAAAGTTTTCTTTGCAGTTGTTTTGGTCTCCTAGAACTGTGTGGTCAGCTGCTTTGCTTTTTTATGCAATATGTGACTAAATTCAATTTAAATCATCTTCATTTGAACAACTTTTTTGTTTTGTCTCCATGTAAAAGCACATTCAGTAAGTGATCTCATGGTGTTTTCAACAACATATTCGTTTGACAAGTTAAGTGGAAGATCTAGCAGCATAATTTTCAGGAAGCATTGATGGATCACATGGAACCCAATGTCTTGTTCAAGACCAGAGCAACAAGGTTGATCCCTTGTTCAGTTCAGGGCCAGCTGTAAAGTACTTAAGTGGTCTTGTAAATGATGGGGGGCTTATAAAGTAGTAAATGAATCTGCCTTTCTCTATAGGCTCCTTGCTATTAAACAGCAAAAATCTTACTAATGCTCTTACAAGCATCTAGTTTGATTCTCTGTTGAGATTCTATATGTCTGTGCAGTTGCTGTGGTCTCCTAATGCATTGGTAGAATTCTCTCCTGAGCACAGAAACCAAAAAAACAGCACAGTCTGTATTAACATTCTCTTAACTGAACCAATGACCAGCCTGCTTGTATTGACCATTACCAAGATGCCAGTTTCACACAGGGAGCTTTGACAACCTTGTTACTGAACAAAGTAACAACCAGCTACATCCTAGGTCCAATTCTCAGCTACTGCAATGTTTCAGAAAATCACAGATTTAAGAATGGCTGTTGAACCTGTCTTTGAGATAAACCATGTTTGGGCAGATTCTACAAGCATCAACTCTATGTTTGTGCCTTGCCAGACAGCACATCCTCTGTGGTGCAGTGGTAGAACACTTGGCTTCCATGTGGAAGACCTTAGGTTCGAAACCTGCTAGAGGCAGTGGACTTGGTTAAAATTACATTGCTCATATCTGCACTTCCCTTGTTCTCCAGTTAGTTTATGGTAAGTTTCTTGCATGCAATTTCTCTTTTATCTTAACAAAGCAAGTAGCTTGATCCTTCAATGAGATTTTAAAGTTTTCTTTGCAGTTGTTTTGGTCTCCTAGAACTGTGTGGTCAGCTGCTTTGCTTTTTTATGCAATATGTGACTAAATTCAATTTAAATCATCTTCATTTGAACAACTTTTTTGTTTTGGCTCCATGTAAAAGCACATTCAGTAAGTGATCTCATGGTGTTTTCAACAACATATTCGTTTGACAAGTTAAGTGGAAGATCTAGCAGCATAATTTTCAGGAAGCATTGATGGATCACATGGAACCCAATGTCTTGTTCAAGACCAGAGCAACAAGGTTGATCCCTTGTTCAGTTCAGGGCCAGCTGTAAAGTACTTAAGTGGTCTTGTAAATGATGGGGGGCTTATAAAGTAGTAAATGAATCTGCCTTTCTCTATAGGCTCCTTGCTATTAAACAGCAAAAATCTTACTAATGCTCTTACAAGCATCTAGTTTGATTCTCTGTTGAGATTCTATATGTCTGTGCAGTTGCTGTGGTCTCCTAATGCATTGGTAGAATTCTCTCCTGAGCACAGAAACCAAAAAAACAGCACAGTCTGTATTAACATTCTCTTAACTGAACCAATGACCAGCCTGCTTGTATTGACCATTACCAAGATGCCAGTTTCACACAGGGAGCTTTGACAACCTTGTTACTGAACAAAGTAACAACCAGCTACATCCTAGGTCCAATTCTCAGCTACTGCAATGTTTCAGAAAATCACAGATTTAAGAATGGCTGTTGAACCTGTCTTTGAGATAAACCATGTTTGGGCAGATTCTACAAGCATCAACTCTATGTTTGTGCCTTGCCAGACAGCACATCCTCTGTGGTGCAGTGGTAGAACACTTGGCTTCCATGCGGAAGACCTTATGTTCGAATCTTGGTAGGGGCAGTGAACTTGGTTAAAATTACATTGCTCATATCTGCACTTCCCTTTTTCTCCAGTAATTTTACGGTACGATTCTTGCATGCAACTTCTCTTTTATCTTAACAAAGCAAGTAGCTTGATCCTTCAATGAGATTTTAAAGTTTTCTTTGCAGTTGTTTTGGTCTCCTAGAACTGTGTGGTCAGCTGCTTTGCTTTTTTATGCAATATGTGACTAAATTCAATTTAAATCATCTTCATTTGAACAACTTTTTTGTTTTGGCTCCATGTAAAAGCACATTCAGTAAGTGATCTCATGGTGTTTTCAACAACATATTCGTTTGACAAGTTAAGTGGAAGATCTAGCAGCATAATTTTCAGGAAGCATTGATGGATCACATGGAAACCAATGTCTTGTTCAAAACCAGAGCAACAAGGTTGATCCCTTGTTCAGTTCAGGGCCAGCTGTAAAGTACTTAAGTGGTCTTGTAAATGATGGGGGGCTTATAAAGTAGTAAATGAATCTGCCTTTCTCTATAGGCTCCTTGCTATTAAACAGCAAAAATCTTACTAATGCTCTTACAAGCATCTAGTTTGATTCTCTGTTGAGATTCTATATGTCTGTGCAGTTGCTGTGGTCTCCTAATGCATTGGTAGAATTCTCTCCTGAGCACAGAAACCACAAAAACAGCACAGTCTGTATTAACATTCTCTTAACTGAACCAATGACCAGCCTGCTTGTATTGACCATTACCAAGATGCCAGTTTCACACAGGGAGCTTTGACAACCTTGTTACTGAACAAAGTAACAACAAGCTACATCCTAGAGTCAATTCTCAGCTACTGCAATGTTTCAGTAAATCACAGATTTAAGAATGGCTGTTGAACCTGTCTTTGAGAGAAACCATGTTTGGGCAGATTCTACAAGCATCAACTCTATGTTTGTGCCTTGCCAGACAGCACATCCTCTGTGGTGCAGTGGTAGAACACTTGGCTTCCATGTGTTAAATCACAGATTTAAGAATGGCTGTTGAACCTGTCTTTGAGAGAAACCATGTTTGGGCAGATTCTACAAGCATCAACTCTATGTTTGTGCCTTGCCAGACAGCACATTCTCTGTGGTGCAGTGGTAGAACACTTGGCTTCCATGTGGAAGACCTTAGGTTCGAAACCTGCTAGGGGCAGTTGGCTTGGTTAAAATTACATTGCTCATATCTGCACTTCCCTTGTTCTCCAGTTATTTTATGGTAAGTTTCTTGCATGCAATTTCTCTTTTATCTTAACAAAGCAAGTAGCTTGATCCTTCAATGAGATTTTAAAGTTTTCTTTGCAGTTGTTTTGGTCTCCTAGAACTGTGTGGTCAGCTGCTTTGCTTTTTTATGCAATATGTGACTAAATTCAATTTAAATCATCTTCATTTGAACAACTTTTTTGTTTTGGCTCCATGTAAAAGCACATTCAGTAAGTGATCTCATGGTGTTTTCAACAACATATTCGTTTGACAAGTTAAGTGGAAGATCTAGCAGCATAATTTTCAGGAAGCATTGATGGATCACATGGAAACCAATGTCTTGTTCAAGACCAGAGCAACAAGGTTGATCCCTTGTTCAGTTCAGGGCCAGCTGTAAAGTACTTAAGTGGTCTTGTAAATGATGGGGGGCTTATAAAGTAGTAAATGAATCTGCCTTTCTCTATAGGCTCCTTGCTATTAAACAGCAAAAATCTTACTAATGCTCTTACAAGCATCTAGTTTGATTCTCTGTTGAGATTCTATATGTCTGTGCAGTTGCTGTGGTCTCCTAATGCATTGGTAGAATTCTCTCCTGAGCACAGAAACCAAAAAAACAGCACAGTCTGTATTAACATTCTCTTAACTGAACCAATGACCAGCCTGCTTGTATTGACCATTACCAAGATGCCAGTTTCACACAGGGAGCTTTGACAACCTTGTTACTGAACAAAGTAACAACCAGCTACATCCTAGGTCCAATTCTCAGCTACTGCAATGTTTCAGAAAATCACAGATTTAAGAATGGCTGTTGAACCTGTCTTTGAGATAAACCATGTCTGGGCAGATTCTACTAGCATCAACTCTATGTTTGTGCCTTGCCAGACAGCACATCCTCTGTGGTGCAGTGGTAGAACACTTGGCTTCCATGCGGAAAACCTTAGGTTCGAATCCTGGTAGGGGCAGTGGACTTGGTTAAAATTACATTGCTCATATCTGCACTTCCCTTGTTCTCCAGTAATTTTATGGTAGGATTCTTGCATGCAATTTCTCTTTTATCTTAACAAAGCAAGTAGCTTGATCCTTCAATGAGATTTTAAAGTTTTCTTTGCAGTTGTTTTGGTCTCCTAGAACTGTGTGGTCAGCTGCTTTGCTTTTTTATGCAATATGTGACTAAATTCAATTTAAATCATCTTCATTTGAACAACTTTTTTGTTTTGGCTCCATGTAAAAGCACATTCAGTAAGTGATCTCATGGTGTTTTCAACAACATATTCGTTTGACAAGTTAAGTGGAAGATCTAGCAGCATAATTTTCAGGAAGCATTGATGGATCACATGGAACCCAATGTCTTGTTCAAGACCAGAGCAACAAGGTTGATCCCTTGTTCAGTTCAGGGCCAGCTGTAAAGTACTTAAGTGGTCTTGTAAATGATGGGGGGCTTATAAAGTAGTAAATGAATCTGCCTTTCTCTATAGGCTCCTTGCTATTAAACAGGAAAAATCTTACTAATGCTCTTACAAGCATCTAGTTTGATTCTCTGTTGAGATTCTATATGTCTGTGCAGTTGCTGTGGTCTCCTAATGCATTGGTAGAATTCTCTCCTGAGCACAGAAACCAAAAAAACAGCACAGTCTGTATTAACATTCTCTTAACTGAACCAATGACCAGCCTGCTTGTATTGACCATTACCAAGATGCCAGTTTCACACAGGGAGCTTTGACAACCTTGTTACTGAACAAAGTAACAACAAGCTACATCCTAGAGTCAATTCTCAGCTACTGCAATGTTTCAGTAAATCACAGATTTAAGAATGGCTGTTGAACCTGTCTTTGAGAGAAACCATGTTTGGGCAGATTCTACAAGCATCAACTCTATGTTTGTGCCTTGCCAGACAGCACATCCTCTGTGGTGCAGTGGTAGAACACTTGGCTTCCATGTGTTAAATCACAGATTTAAGAATGGCTGTTGAACCTGTCTTTGAGAGAAACCATGTTTGGGCAGATTCTACAAGCATCAACTCTATGTTTGTGCCTTGCCAGACAGCACATTCTCTGTGGTGCAGTGGTAGAACACTTGGCTTCCATGTGGAAGACCTTAGGTTCGAAACCTGCTAGGGGCAGTTGGCTTGGTTAAAATTACATTGCTCATATCTGCACTTCCCTTGTTCTCCAGTTATTTTATGGTAAGTTTCTTGCATGCAATTTCTCTTTTATCTTAACAAAGCAAGTAGCTTGATCCTTCAATGAGATTTTAAAGTTTTCTTTGCAGTTGTTTTGGTCTCCTAGAACTGTGTGGTCAGCTGCTTTGCTTTTTTATGCAATATGTGACTAAATTCAATTTAAATCATCTTCATTTGAACAACTTTTTTGTTTTGGCTCCATGTAAAAGCACATTCAGTAAGTGATCTCATGGTGTTTTCAACAACATATTCGTTTGACAAGTTAAGTGGAAGATCTAGCAGCATAATTTTCAGGAAGCATTGATGGATCACATGGAAACCAATGTCTTGTTCAAGACCAGAGCAACAAGGTTGATCCCTTGTTCAGTTCAGGGCCAGCTGTAAAGTACTTAAGTGGTCTTGTAAATGATGGGGGGCTTATAAAGTAGTAAATGAATCTGCCTTTCTCTATAGGCTCCTTGCTATTAAACAGCAAAAATCTTACTAATGCTCTTACAAGCATCTAGTTTGATTCTCTGTTGAGATTCTATATGTCTGTGCAGTTGCTGTGGTCTCCTAATGCATTGGTAGAATTCTCTCCTGAGCACAGAAACCAAAAAAACAGCACAGTCTGTATTAACATTCTCTTAACTGAACCAATGACCAGCCTGCTTGTATTGACCATTACCAAGATGCCAGTTTCACACAGGGAGCTTTGACAACCTTGTTACTGAACAAAGTAACAACCAGCTACATCCTAGGTCCAATTCTCAGCTACTGCAATGTTTCAGAAAATCACAGATTTAAGAATGGCTGTTGAACCTGTCTTTGAGATAAACCATGTTTGGGCAGATTCTACAAGCATCAACTCTATGTTTGTGCCTTGCCAGACAGCACATCCTCTGTGGTGCAGTGGTAGAACACTTGGCTTCCATGCGGAAGACCTTAGGTTCGAATCCTGGTAGGGGCAGTGGACTTGGTTAAAATTACATTGCTCATATCTGCACTTCCCTTGTTCTCCAGTAATTTTATGGTAGGATTCTTGCATGCAATTTCTCTTTTATCTTAACAAAGCAAGTAGCTTGATCCTTCAATGAGATTTTAAAGTTTTCTTTGCAGTTGTTTTGGTCTCCTAGAACTGTGTGGTCAGCTGCTTTGCTTTTTTATGCAATATGTGACTAAATTCAATTTAAATCATCTTCATTTGAACAACTTTTTTGTTTTGTTTCCATGTAAAAGCACATTCAGTAAGTGATCTCATGGTGTTTTCAACAACATATTCGTTTGACAAGTTAAGTGGAAGATCTAGCAGCATAATTTTCAGGAAGCATTGATGGATCACATGGAAACCAATGTCTTGTTCAAGACCAGAGCAACAAGGTTGATCCCTTGTTCAGTTCAGGGCCAGCTGTAAAGTACTTAAGTGGTCTTGTAAATGATGGGGGGCTTATAAAGTAGTAAATGAATTGCCTTTCTCTACAGGCTCCTTGCTATTAAACAGCAAAAATCTTACTAATGCTCTTACAAGCATCTAGTTTGATTCTCTGTTGAGATTCTATATGTCTGTGCAGTTGCTGTGGTCTCCTAATGCATTGGTAGAATTCTCTCCTGAGCACAGAAACCAAAAAAACAGCACAGTCTGTATTAACATTCTCTTAACTGAACCAATGACCAGCCTGCTTGTATTGACCATTACCAAGATGCCAGTTTCACACAGGGAGCTTTGACAACCTTGTTACTGAACAAAGTAACAACCAGCTACATCCTAGGTCCAATTCTCAGCTACTGCAATGTTTCAGAAAATCACAGATTTAAGAATGGCTGTTGAACCTGTCTTTGAGAGAAACCATGTTTGGGCAGATTCTACAAGCATCAACTCTATGTTTGTGCCTTGCCAGACAGCACATCCTCTGTGGTGCAGTGGTAGAACACTTGGCTTCCATGCGGAAGACCTTAGGTTCGAATCCTGGTAGGGGCAGTGGACTTGGTTAAAATTACATTGCTCATATCTGCACTTCCCTTGTTCTCCAGTAATTTTATGGTAGGATTCTTGCATGCAATTTCTCTTTTATCTTAACAAAGCAAGTAGCTTGATCCTTCAATGAGATTTTAAAGTTTTCTTTGCAGTTGTTTTGGTCTCCTAGAACTGTGTGGTCAGCTGCTTTGCTTTTTTATGCAATATGTGACTAAATTCAATTTAAATCATCTTCATTTGAACAACTTTTTTGTTTTGTCTCCATGTAAAAGCACATTCAGTAAGTGATCTCATGGTGTTTTCAACAACATATTCGTTTGACAAGTTAAGTGGAAGATCTAGCAGCATAATTTTCAGGAAGCATTGATGGATCACATGGAACCCAATGTCTTGTTCAAGACCAGAGCAACAAGGTTGATCCCTTGTTCAGTTCAGGGCCAGCTGTAAAGTACTTAAGTGGTCTTGTAAATGATGGGGGGCTTATAAAGTAGTAAATGAATCTGCCTTTCTCTATAGGCTCCTTGCTATTAAACAGCAAAAATCTTACTAATGCTCTTACAAGCATCTAGTTTGATTCTCTGTTGAGATTCTATATGTCTGTGCAGTTGCTGTGGTCTCCTAATGCATTGGTAGAATTCTCTCCTGAGCACAGAAACCAAAAAAACAGCACAGTCTGTATTAACATTCTCTTAACTGAACCAATGACCAGCCTGCTTGTATTGACCATTACCAAGATGCCAGTTTCACACAGGGAGCTTTGACAACCTTGTTACTGAACAAAGTAACAACCAGCTACATCCTAGGTCCAATTCTCAGCTACTGCAATGTTTCAGAAAATCACAGATTTAAGAATGGCTGTTAAACCTGTCTTTGAGATAAACCATGTTTGGGCAGATTCTACAAGCATCAACTCTATGTTTGTGCCTTGCCAGACAGCACATCCTCTGTGGTGCAGTGGTAGAACACTTGGCTTCCATGTGGAAGACCTTAGGTTCGAAACCTGCTAGAGGCAGTGGACTTGGTTAAAATTACATTGCTCATATCTGCACTTCCCTTGTTCTCCAGTTAGTTTATGGTAAGTTTCTTGCATGCAATTTCTCTTTTATCTTAACAAAGCAAGTAGCTTGATCCTTCAATGAGATTTTAAAGTTTTCTTTGCAGTTGTTTTGGTCTCCTAGAACTGTGTGGTCAGCTGCTTTGCTTTTTTATGCAATATGTGACTAAATTCAATTTAAATCATCTTCATTTGAACAACTTTTTTGTTTTGTCTCCATGTAAAAGCACATTCAGTAAGTGATCTCATGGTGTTTTCAACAACATATTCGTTTGACAAGTTAAGTGGAAGATCTAGCAGCATAATTTTCAGGAAGCATTGATGGATCACATGGAACCCAATGTCTTGTTCAAGACCAGAGCAACAAGGTTGATCCCTTGTTCAGTTCAGGGCCAGCTGTAAAGTACTTAAGTGGTCTTGTAAATGATGGGGGGCTTATAAAGTAGTAAATGAATCTGCCTTTCTCTATAGGCTCCTTGCTATTAAACAGCAAAAATCTTACTAATGCTCTTACAAGCATCTAGTTTGATTCTCTGTTGAGATTCTATATGTCTGTGCAGTTGCTGTGGTCTCCTAATGCATTGGTAGAATTCTCTCCTGAGCACAGAAACCAAAAAAACAGCACAGTCTGTATTAACATTCTCTTAACTGAACCAATGACCAGCCTGCTTGTATTGACCATTACCAAGATGCCAGTTTCACACAGGGAGCTTTGACAACCTTGTTACTGAACAAAGTAACAACCAGCTACATCCTAGGTCCAATTCTCAGCTACTGCAATGTTTCAGAAAATCACAGATTTAAGAATGGCTGTTGAACCTGTCTTTGAGATAAACCATGTTTGGGCAGATTCTACAAGCATCAACTCTATGTTTGTGCCTTGCCAGACAGCACATCCTCTGTGGTGCAGTGGTAGAACACTTGGCTTCCATGCGGAAGACCTTATGTTCGAATCTTGGTAGGGGCAGTGAACTTGGTTAAAATTACATTGCTCATATCTGCACTTCCCTTGTTCTCCAGTAATTTTACGGTAGGATTCTTGCATGCAACTTCTCTTTTATCTTAACAAAGCAAGTAGCTTGATCCTTCAATGAGATTTTAAAGTTTTCTTTGCAGTTGTTTTGGTCTCCTAGAACTGTGTGGTCAGCTGCTTTGCTTTTTTATGCAATATGTGACTAAATTCAATTTAAATCATCTTCATTTGAACAACTTTTTTGTTTTGGCTCCATGTAAAAGCACATTCAGTAAGTGATCTCATGGTGTTTTCAACAACATATTCGTTTGACAAGTTAAGTGGAAGATCTAGCAGCATAATTTTCAGGAAGCATTGATGGATCACATGGAACCCAATGTCTTGTTCAAGACCAGAGCAACAAGGTTGATCCCTTGTTCAGTTCAGGGCCAGCTGTAAAGTACTTAAGTGGTCTTGTAAATGATGGGGGGCTTATAAAGTAGTAAATGAATCTGCCTTTCTCTATAGGCTCCTTGCTATTAAACAGCAAAAATCTTACTAATGCTCTTACAAGCATCTAGTTTGATTCTCTGTTGAGATTCTATATGTCTGTGCAGTTGCTGTGGTCTCCTAATGCATTGGTAGAATTCTCTCCTGAGCACAGAAACCAAAAAAACAGCACAGTCTGTATTAACATTCTCTTAACTGAACCAATGACCAGCCTGCTTGTATTGACCATTACCAAGATGCCAGTTTCACACAGGGAGCTTTGACAACCTTGTTACTGAACAAAGTAACAACCAGCTACATCCTAGGTCCAATTCTCAGCTACTGCAATGTTTCAGAAAATCACAGATTTAAGAATGGCTGTTGAACCTGTCTTTGAGATAAACCATGTTTGGGCAGATTCTACAAGCATCAACTCTATGTTTGTGCCTTGCCAGACAGCACATCCTCTGTGGTGCAGTGGTAGAACACTTGGCTTCCATGTGGAAGACCTTAGGTTCGAAACCTGCTAGAGGCAGTGGACTTGGTTAAAATTACATTGCTCATATCTGCACTTCCCTTGTTCTCCAGTTAGTTTATGGTAAGTTTCTTGCATGCAATTTCTCTTTTATCTTAACAAAGCAAGTAGCTTGATCCTTCAATGAGATTTTAAAGTTTTCTTTGCAGTTGTTTTGGTCTCCTAGAACTGTGTGGTCAGCTGCTTTGCTTTTTTATGCAATATGTGACTAAATTCAATTTAAATCATCTTCATTTGAACAACTTTTTTGTTTTGGCTCCATGTAAAAGCACATTCAGTAAGTGATCTCATGGTGTTTTCAACAACATATTCGTTTGACAAGTTAAGTGGAAGATCTAGCAGCATAATTTTCAGGAAGCATTGATGGATCACATGGAACCCAATGTCTTGTTCAAGACCAGAGCAACAAGGTTGATCCCTTGTTCAGTTCAGGGCCAGCTGTAAAGTACTTAAGTGGTCTTGTAAATGATGGGGGGCTTATAAAGTAGTAAATGAATCTGCCTTTCTCTATAGGCTCTCTGCTATTAAACAGCAAAAATCTTACTAATGCTCTTACAAGCATCTAGTTTGATTCTCTGTTGAGATTCTATATGTCTGTGCAGTTGCTGTGGTCTCCTAATGCATTGGTAGAATTCTCTCCTGAGCACAGAAACCAAAAAAACAGCACAGTCTGTATTAACATTCTCTTAACTGAACCAATGACCAGCCTGCTTGTATTGACCATTACCAAGATGCCAGTTTCACACAGGGAGCTTTGACAACCTTGTTACTGAACAAAGTAACAACCAGCTACATCCTAGGTCCAATTCTCAGCTACTGCAATGTTTCAGAAAATCACAGATTTAAGAATGGCTGTTGAACCTGTCTTTGAGATAAACCATGTTTGGGCAGATTCTACAAGCATCAACTCTATGTTTGTGCCTTGCCAGACAGCACATCCTCTGTGGTGCAGTGGTAGAACACTTGGCTTCCATGCGGAAGACCTTATGTTCGAATCTTGGTAGGGGCAGTGAACTTGGTTAAAATTACATTGCTCATATCTGCACTTCCCTTTTTCTCCAGTAATTTTACGGTAGGATTCTTGCATGCAACTTCTCTTTTATCTTAACAAAGCAAGTAGCTTGATCCTTCAATGAGATTTTAAAGTTTTCTTTGCAGTTGTTTTGGTCTCCTAGAACTGTGTGGTCAGCTGCTTTGCTTTTTTATGCAATATGTGACTAAATTCAATTTAAATCATCTTCATTTGAACAACTTTTTTGTTTTGGCTCCATGTAAAAGCACATTCAGTAAGTGATCTCATGGTGTTTTCAACAACATATTCGTTTGACAAGTTAAGTGGAAGATCTAGCAGCATAATTTTCAGGAAGCATTGATGGATCACATGGAAACCAATGTCTTGTTCAAGACCAGAGCAACAAGGTTGATCCCTTGTTCAGTTCAGGGCCAGCTGTAAAGTACTTAAGTGGTCTTGTAAATGATGGGGGGCTTATAAAGTAGTAAATGAATCTGCCTTTCTCTATAGGCTCCTTGCTATTAAACAGCAAAAATCTTACTAATGCTCTTACAAGCATCTAGTTTGATTCTCTGTTGAGATTCTATATGTCTGTGCAGTTGCTGTGGTCTCCTAATGCATTGGTAGAATTCTCTCCTGAGCACAGAAACCAAAAAAACAGCACAGTCTGTATTAACATTCTCTTAACTGAACCAATGACCAGCCTGCTTGTATTGACCATTACCAAGATGCCAGTTTCACACAGGGAGCTTTGACAACCTTGTTACTGAACAAAGTAACAACCAGCTACATCCTAGGTCCAATTCTCAGCTACTGCAATGTTTCAGAAAATCACAGATTTAAGAATGGCTGTTGAACCTGTCTTTGAGATAAACCATGTTTGGGCAGATTCTACAAGCATCAACTCTATGTTTGTGCCTTGCCAGACAGCACATCCTCTGTGGTGCAGTGGTAGAACACTTGGCTTCCATATGGAAGACCTTAGGTTCGAAACCTGCTAGAGGCAGTGGACTTGGTTAAAATTACATTGCTCATATCTGCACTTCCCTTGTTCTCCAGTTAGTTTATGGTAAGTTTCTTGCATGCAATTTCTCTTTTATCTTAACAAAGCAAGTAGCTTGATCCTTCAATGAGATTTTAAAGTTTTCTTTGCAGTTGTTTTGGTCTCCTAGAACTGTGTGGTCAGCTGCTTTGCTTTTTTATGCAATATGTGACTAAATTCAATTTAAATCATCTTCATTTGAACAACTTTTTTGTTTTGGCTCCATGTAAAAGCACATTCAGTAAGTGATCTCATGGTGTTTTCAACAACATATTCGTTTGACAAGTTAAGTGGAAGATCTAGCAGCATAATTTTCAGGAAGCATTGATGGATCACATGGAACCCAATGTCTTGTTCAAGACCAGAGCAACAAGGTTGATCCCTTGTTCAGTTCAGGGCCAGCTGTAAAGTACTTAAGTGGTCTTGTAAATGATGGGGGGCTTATAAAGTAGTAAATGAATCTGCCTTTCTCTATAGGCTCCTTGCTATTAAACAGCAAAAATCTTACTAATGCTCTTACAAGCATCTAGTTTGATTCTCTGTTGAGATTCTATATGTCTGTGCAGTTGCTGTGGTCTCCTAATGCATTGGTAGAATTCTCTCCTGAGCACAGAAACCAAAAAAACAGCACAGTCTGTATTAACATTCTCTTAACTGAACCAATGACCAGCCTGCTTGTATTGACCATTACCAAGATGCCAGTTTCACACAGGGAGCTTTGACAACCTTGTTACTGAACAAAGTAACAACCAGCTACATCCTAGGTCCAATTCTCAGCTACTGCAATGTTTCAGAAAATCACAGATTTAAGAATGGCTGTTGAACCTGTCTTTGAGATAAACCATGTTTGGGCAGATTCTACAAGCATCAACTCTATGTTTGTGCCTTGCCAGACAGCACATCCTCTGTGGTGCAGTGGTAGAACACTTGGCTTCCATGCGGAAGACCTTATGTTCGAATCTTGGTAGGGGCAGTGAACTTGGTTAAAATTACATTGCTCATATCTGCACTTCCCTTTTTCTCCAGTAATTTTACGGTAGGATTCTTGCATGCAACTTCTCTTTTATCTTAACAAAGCAAGTAGCTTGATCCTTCAATGAGATTTTAAAGTTTTCTTTGCAGTTGTTTTGGTCTCCTAGAACTGTGTGGTCAGCTGCTTTGCTTTTTTATGCAATATGTGACTAAATTCAATTTAAATCATCTTCATTTGAACAACTTTTTTGTTTTGGCTCCATGTAAAAGCACATTCAGTAAGTGATCTCATGGTGTTTTCAACAACATATTCGTTTGACAAGTTAAGTGGAAGATCTAGCAGCATAATTTTCAGGAAGCATTGATGGATCACATGGAAACCAATGTCTTGTTCAAGACCAGAGCAACAAGGTTGATCCCTTGTTCAGTTCAGGGCCAGCTGTAAAGTACTTAAGTGGCTTATAAAGTAGTAAATGAATCTGCCTTTCTCTATAGGCTCCTTGCTATTAAACAGCAAAAATCTTACTAATGCTCTTACAAGCATCTAGTTTGATTCTCTGTTGAGATTCTATATGTCTGTGCAGTTGCTGTGGTCTCCTAATGCATTGGTAGAATTCTCTCCTGAGCACAGAAACCAAAAAAACAGCACAGTCTGTATTAACATTCTCTTAACTGAACCAATGACCAGCCTGCTTGTATTGACCATTACCAAGATGCCAGTTTCACACAGGGAGCTTTGACAACCTTGTTACTGAACAAAGTAACAACCAGCTACATCCTAGGTCCAATTCTCAGCTACTGCAATGTTTCAGAAAATCACAGATTTAAGAATGGCTGTTGAACCTGTCTTTAAGATAAACCATGTTTGGGCAGATTCTACAAGCATCAACTCTATGTTTGTGCCTTGCCAGACAGCACATCCTCTGTGGTGCAGTGGTAGAACACTTGGCTTCCATGCGGAAGACCTTAGGTTCGAATCCTGGTAGGGGCAGTGGACTTGGTTAAAATGACATTGCTCATATCTGCACTTCCCTTGTTCTCCAGTTATTTTATGGTAGGATTCTTGCATGCAATTTCTCTTTTATCTTAACAAAGCAAGTAGCTTGATCCTTCAATGAGATTTTAAAGTTTTCTTTGCAGTTGTTTTGGTCTCCTAGAACTGTGTGGTCAGCTGCTTTGCTTTTTTATGCAATATGTGACTAAATTCAATTTAAATCATCTTCATTTGAACAACTTTTTTGTTTTGGCTCCATGTAAAAGCACATTCAGTAAGTGATCTCATGGTGTTTTCAACAACATATTCGTTTGACAAGTTAAGTGGAAGATCTAGCAGCATAATTTTCAGGAAGCATTGATGGATCACATGGAAACCAATGTCTTGTTCAAGACCAGAGCAACAAGGTTGATCCCTTGTTCAGTTCAGGGCCAGCTGTAAAGTACTTAAGTGGTCTTGTAAATGATGGGGGGCTTATAAAGTAGTAAATGAATCTGCCTTTCTCTATAGGCTCCTTGCTATTAAACAGCAAAAATCTTACTAATGCTCTTACAAGCATCTAGTTTGATTCTCTGTTGAGATTCTATATGTCTGTGCAGTTGCTGTGGTCTCCTAATGCATTGGTAGAATTCTCTCCTGAGCACAGAAACCAAAAAAACAGCACAGTCTGTATTAACATTCTCTTAACTGAACCAATGACCAGCCTGCTTGTATTGACCATTACCAAGATGCCAGTTTCACACAGGGAGCTTTGACAACCTTGTTACTGAACAAAGTAACAACCAGCTACATCCTAGGTCCAATTCTCAGCTACTGCAATGTTTCAGAGAATCACAGATTTAAGAATGGCTGTTGAACCTGTCTTTGAGATAAACCATGTTTGGGCAGATTCTACAAGCATCAACTCTATGTTTGTGCCTTGCCAGAAAGCACATCCTCTGTGGTGCAGTGGTAGAACACTTGGCTTCCATGCGGAAGACCTTAGGTTCGAATCCTGGTAGGGGCAGTGGACTTGGTTAAAATTACATTGCTCATATCTGCACTTCCCTTGTTCTCCAGTAATTTTACGGTAGGATTCTTGCATGCAACTTCTCTTTTATCTTAACAAAGCAAGTAGCTTGATCCTTCAATGAGATTTTAAAGTTTTCTTTGCAGTTGTTTTGGTCTCCTAGAACTGTGTGGTCAGCTGCTTTGCTTTTATATGCAATATGTGACTAAATTCAATTTAAATCATCTTCATTTGAACAACTTTTTTGTTTTGTCTCCATGTAAAAGCACATTCAGTAAGTGATCTCATGGTGTTTTCAACAACATATTCGTTTGACAAGTTAAGTGGAAGATCTAGCAGCATAATTTTCAGGAAGCATTGATGGATCAAATGGAAACCAATGTCTTGTTCAAGACCAGAGCAACAAGGTTGATCCCTTGTTCAGTTCAGGGCCCGCTGTAAAGTACTTAAGTGGTCTTGTAAATGATGGGGGCTTATAAAGTAGTAAATGAATCTGCCTTTCTCTACAGGCTCCTTGCTATTAAACAGCAAAAATCTTACTAATGCTCTTACAAGCATCTAGTTTGATTCTCTGTTGAGATTCTATATGTCTGTGCAGTTGCTGTGGTCTCCTAATGCATTGGTAGAATTCTCTCCTGAGCACAGAAACCAAAAAAACAGCACAGTCTGTATTAACATTCTCTTAACTGAACCAATGACCAGCCTGCTTGTATTGACCATTACCAAGATGCCAGTTTCACACAGGGAGCTTTGACAACCTTGTTACTGAACAAAGTAACAACCAGCTACATCCTAGAGTCAATTCTCAGCTACTGCAATGTTTCAGTAAATCACAGATTTAAGAATGGCTGTTGAACCTGTCTTTGAGAGAAACCATGTATGGCCAGATTCTACAAGCATCAACTCTATGTTTGTGCCTTGCCAGACAGCACATCCTCTGTGGTGCAGTGGTAGAACACTTGGCTTCCATGCGGAAGACCTTAGGTTCGAATCCTGGTAGGGGCAGTGGACTTGGTTAAAATTACATTGCTCATATCTGCACTTCCCTTGTTCTCCAGTAATTTTATGGTAGGATTCTTGCATGCAATTTCTCTTTTATCTTAACAAAGCAAGTAGCTTGATCCTTCAATGAGATTTTAAAGTTTTCTTTGCAGTTGTTTTGGTCTCCTAGAACTGTGTGGTCAGCTGCTTTGCTTTTTTATGCAATATGTGACTAAATTCAATTTAAATCATCTTCATTTGAACAACTTTTTTGTTTTGTCTCCATGTAAAAGCACATTCAGTAAGTGATCTCATGGTGTTTTCAACAACATATTCGTTTGACAAGTTAAGTGGAAGATCTAGCAGCATAATTTTCAGGAAGCATTGATGGATCACATGGAAACCAATGTCTTGTTCAAGACCAGAGCAACAAGGTTGATCCCTTGTTCAGTTCAGGGCCCGCTGTAAAGTACTTAAGTGGTCTTGTAAATGATGGGGGCTTATAAAGTAGTAAATGAATCTGCCTTTCTCTATAGGCTCCTTGCTATTAAACAGCAAAAATCTTACTAATGC
Source organism: Misgurnus anguillicaudatus (assembly GCF_027580225.2). NCBI lineage: Eukaryota > Metazoa > Chordata > Actinopteri > Cypriniformes > Cobitidae > Misgurnus > Misgurnus anguillicaudatus. The sequence goes on from NC_073348.2 coordinate 13,163,791, forward strand.
TCTTACAAGCATCTAGTTTGATTCTCTGTTGAGATTCTATATGTCTGTGCAGTTGCTGTGGTCTCCTAATGCATTGGTAGAATTCTCTCCTGAGCACAGAAACCACAAAAACAGCACAGTCTGTATTAACATTCTCTTAACTGAACCAATGACCAGCCTGCTTGTATTGACCATTACCAAGATGCCAGTTTCACACAGGGAGCTTTGACAACCTTGTTACTGAACAAAGTAACAACCAGCTACATCCTAGAGTCAATTCTCAGCTACTGCAATGTTTCAGTAAATCACAGATTTAAGAATGGCTGTTGAACCTGTCTTTGAGAGAAACCATGTTTGGGCAGATTCTACAAGCATCAACTCTATGTTTGTGCCTTGCCAGACAGCACATCCTCTGTGGTGCAGTGGTAGAACACTTGGCTTCCATGTGGAAGACCTTAGGTTCGAAACCTGCTAGAGGCAGTGGACTTGGTTAAAATTACATTGCTCATATCTGCACTTCCCTTGTTCTCCAGTTATTTTATGGTAAGTTTCTTGCATGCAATTTCTCTTTTATCTTAACAAAGCAAGTAGCTTGATCCTTCAATGAGATTTTAAAGTTTTCTTTGCAGTTGTTTTGGTCTCCTAGAACTGTGTGGTCAGCTGCTTTGCTTTTTTATGCAATATGTGACTAAATTCAATTTAAATCATCTTCATTTGAACAACTTTTTTGTTTTGGCTCCATGTAAAAGCACATTCAGTAAGTGATCTCATGGTGTTTTCAACAACATATTCGTTTGACAAGTTAAGTGGAAGATCTAGCAGCATAATTTTCAGGAAGCATTGATGGATCACATGGAACCCAATGTCTTGTTCAAGACCAGAGCAACAAGGTTGATCCCTTGTTCAGTTCAGGGCCAGCTGTAAAGTACTTAAGTGGTCCTGTAAATGATGGGGGGCTTATAAAGTAGTAAATGAATCTGCCTTTCTCTATAGGCTCCTTGCTATTAAACAGCAAAAATCTTACTAATGCTCTTACAAGCATCTAGTTTGATTCTCTGTTGAGATTCTATATGTCTGTGCAGTTGCTGTGGTCTCCTAATGCATTGGTAGAATTCTCTCCTGAGCACAGAAACCAAAAAAACAGCACAGTCTGTATTAACATTCTCTTAACTGAACCAATGACCAGCCTGCTTGTATTGACCATTACCAAGATGCCAGTTTCACACAGGGAGCTTTGACAACCTTGTTACTGAACAAAGTAACAACCAGCTACATCCTAGGTCCAATTCTCAGCTACTGCAATGTTTCAGAAAATCACAGATTTAAGAATGGCTGTTGAACCTGTCTTTGAGATAAACCATGTTTGGGCAGATTCTACAAGCATCAACTCTATGTTTGTGCCTTGCCAGACAGCACATCCTCTGTGGTGCAGTGGTAGAACACTTGGCTTCCATGCGGAAGACCTTATGTTCGAATCTTGGTAGGGGCAGTGAACTTGGTTAAAATTACATTGCTCATATCTGCACTTCCCTTTTTCTCCAGTAATTTTACGGTAGGATTCTTGCATGCAACTTCTCTTTTATCTTAACAAAGCAAGTAGCTTGATCCTTCAATGAGATTTTAAAGTTTTCTTTGCAGTTGTTTTGGTCTCCTAGAACTGTGTGGTCAGCTGCTTTGCTTTTTTATGCAATATGTGACTAAATTCAATTTAAATCATCTTCATTTGAACAACTTTTTTGTTTTGGCTCCATGTAAAAGCACATTCAGTAAGTGATCTCATGGTGTTTTCAACAACATATTCGTTTGACAAGTTAAGTGGAAGATCTAGCAGCATAATTTTCAGGAAGCATTGATGGATCACATGGAAACCAATGTCTTGTTCAAGACCAGAGCAACAAGGTTGATCCCTTGTTCAGTTCAGGGCCAGCTGTAAAGTACTTAAGTGGTCTTGTAAATGATGGGGGGCTTATAAAGTAGTAAATGAATCTGCCTTTCTCTATAGGCTCCTTGCTATTAAACAGCAAAAATCTTACTAATGCTCTTACAAGCATCTAGTTTGATTCTCTGTTGAGATTCTATATGTCTGTGCAGTTGCTGTGGTCTCCTAATGCATTGGTAGAATTCTCTCCTGAGCACAGAAACCAAAAAAACAGCACAGTCTGTATTAACATTCTCTTAACTGAACCAATGACCAGCCTGCTTGTATTGACCATTACCAAGATGCCAGTTTCACACAGGGAGCTTTGACAACCTTGTTACTGAACAAAGTAACAACCGGCTACATCCTAGGTCCAATTCTCAGCTACTGCAATGTTTCAGAAAATCACAGATTTAAGAATGGCTGTTGAACCTGTCTTTGAGATAAACCATGTTTGGGCAGATTCTACAAGCATCAACTCTATGTTTGTGCCTTGCCAGACAGCACATCCTCTGTGGTGCAGTGGTAGAACACTTGGCTTCCATGTGGAAGACCTTAGGTTCGAAACCTGCTAGAGGCAGTGGACTTGGTTAAAATTACATTGCTCATATCTGCACTTCCCTTGTTCTCCAGTTAGTTTATGGTAAGTTTCTTGCATGCAATTTCTCTTTTATCTTAACAAAGCAAGTAGCTTGATCCTTCAATGAGATTTTAAAGTTTTCTTTGCAGTTGTTTTGGTCTCCTAGAACTGTGTGGTCAGCTGCTTTGCTTTTTTATGCAATATGTGACTAAATTCAATTTAAATCATCTTCATTTGAACAACTTTTTTGTTTTGGCTCCATGTAAAAGCACATTCAGTAAGTGATCTCGTGGTGTTTTCAACAACATATTCGTTTGACAAGTTAAGTGGAAGATCTAGCAGCATAATTTTCAGGAAGCATTGATGGATCACATGGAACCCAATGTCTTGTTCAAGACCAGAGCAACAAGGTTGATCCCTTGTTCAGTTCAGGGCCAGCTGTAAAGTACTTAAGTGGTCTTGTAAATGATGGGGGGCTTATAAAGTAGTAAATGAATCTGCCTTTCTCTATAGGCTCTCTGCTATTAAACAGCAAAAATCTTACTAATGCTCTTACAAGCATCTAGTTTGATTCTCTGTTGAGATTCTATATGTCTGTGCAGTTGCTGTGGTCTCCTAATGCATTGGTAGAATTCTCTCCTGAGCACAGAAACCAAAAAAACAGCACAGTCTGTATTAACATTCTCTTAACTGAACCAATGACCAGCCTGCTTGTATTGACCATTACCAAGATGCCAGTTTCACACAGGGAGCTTTGACAACCTTGTTACTGAACAAAGTAACAACCAGCTACATCCTAGGTCCAATTCTCAGCTACTGCAATGTTTCAGAAAATCACAGATTTAAGAATGGCTGTTGAACCTGTCTTTGAGATAAACCATGTTTGGGCAGATTCTACAAGCATCAACTCTATGTTTGTGCCTTGCCAGACAGCACATCCTCTGTGGTGCAGTGGTAGAACACTTGGCTTCCATGCGGAAGACCTTATGTTCGAATCTTGGTAGGGGCAGTGAACTTGGTTAAAATTACATTGCTCATATCTGCACTTCCCTTTTTCTCCAGTAATTTTACGGTAGGATTCTTGCATGCAACTTCTCTTTTATCTTAACAAAGCAAGTAGCTTGATCCTTCAATGAGATTTTAAAGTTTTCTTTGCAGTTGTTTTGGTCTCCTAGAACTGTGTGGTCAGCTGCTTTGCTTTTTTATGCAATATGTGACTAAATTCAATTTAAATCATCTTCATTTGAACAACTTTTTTGTTTTGGCTCCATGTAAAAGCACATTCAGTAAGTGATCTCATGGTGTTTTCAACAACATATTCGTTTGACAAGTTAAGTGGAAGATCTAGCAGCATAATTTTCAGGAAGCATTGATGGATCACATGGAAACCAATGTCTTGTTCAAGACCAGAGCAACAAGGTTGATCCCTTGTTCAGTTCAGGGCCAGCTGTAAAGTACTTAAGTGGTCTTGTAAATGATGGGGGGCTTATAAAGTAGTAAATGAATCTGCCTTTCTCTATAGGCTCCTTGCTATTAAACAGCAAAAATCTTACTAATGCTCTTACAAGCATCTAGTTTGATTCTCTGTTGAGATTCTATATGTCTGTGCAGTTGCTGTGGTCTCCTAATGCATTGGTAGAATTCTCTCCTGAGCACAGAAACCAAAAAAACAGCACAGTCTGTATTAACATTCTCTTAACTGAACCAATGACCAGCCTGCTTGTATTGACCATTACCAAGATGCCAGTTTCACACAGGGAGCTTTGACAACCTTGTTACTGAACAAAGTAACAACCAGCTACATCCTAGGTCCAATTCTCAGCTACTGCAATGTTTCAGAAAATCACAGATTTAAGAATGGCTGTTGAACCTGTCTTTGAGATAAACCATGTTTGGGCAGATTCTACAAGCATCAACTCTATGTTTGTGCCTTGCCAGACAGCACATCCTCTGTGGTGCAGTGGTAGAACACTTGGCTTCCATGTGGAAGACCTTAGGTTCGAAACCTGCTAGAGGCAGTGGACTTGGTTAAAATTACATTGCTCATATCTGCACTTCCCTTGTTCTCCAGTTAGTTTATGGTAAGTTTCTTGCATGCAATTTCTCTTTTATCTTAACAAAGCAAGTAGCTTGATCCTTCAATGAGATTTTAAAGTTTTCTTTGCAGTTGTTTTGGTCTCCTAGAACTGTGTGGTCAGCTGCTTTGCTTTTTTATGCAATATGTGACTAAATTCAATTTAAATCATCTTCATTTGAACAACTTTTTTGTTTTGGCTCCATGTAAAAGCACATTCAGTAAGTGATCTCATGGTGTTTTCAACAACATATTCGTTTGACAAGTTAAGTGGAAGATCTAGCAGCATAATTTTCAGGAAGCATTGATGGATCACATGGAACCCAATGTCTTGTTCAAGACCAGAGCAACAAGGTTGATCCCTTGTTCAGTTCAGGGCCAGCTGTAAAGTACTTAAGTGGTCTTGTAAATGATGGGGGGCTTATAAAGTAGTAAATGAATCTGCCTTTCTCTATAGGCTCCTTGCTATTAAACAGCAAAAATCTTACTAATGCTCTTACAAGCATCTAGTTTGATTCTCTGTTGAGATTCTATATGTCTGTGCAGTTGCTGTGGTCTCCTAATGCATTGGTAGAATTCTCTCCTGAGCACAGAAACCAAAAAAACAGCACAGTCTGTATTAACATTCTCTTAACTGAACCAATGACCAGCCTGCTTGTATTGACCATTACCAAGATGCCAGTTTCACACAGGGAGCTTTGACAACCTTGTTACTGAACAAAGTAACAACCAGCTACATCCTAGGTCCAATTCTCAGCTACTGCAATGTTTCAGAAAATCACAGATTTAAGAATGGCTGTTGAACCTGTCTTTGAGATAAACCATGTTTGGGCAGATTCTACAAGCATCAACTCTATGTTTGTGCCTTGCCAGACAGCACATCCTCTGTGGTGCAGTGGTAGAACACTTGGCTTCCATGTGGAAGACCTTAGGTTCGAAACCTGCTAGAGGCAGTGGACTTGGTTAAAATTACATTGCTCATATCTGCACTTCCCTTGTTCTCCAGTTATTTTATGGTAAGTTTCTTGCATGCAATTTCTCTTTTATCTTAACAAAGCAAGTAGCTTGATCCTTCAATGAGATTTTAAAGTTTTCTTTGCAGTTGTTTTGGTCTCCTAGAACTGTGTGGTCAGCTGCTTTGCTTTTTTATGCAATATGTGACTAAATTCAATTTAAATCATCTTCATTTGAACAACTTTTTTGTTTTGTCTCCATGTAAAAGCACATTCAGTAAGTGATCTCATGGTGTTTTCAACAACCTATTCGTTTGACAAGTTAAGTGGAAGATCTAGCAGCATAATTTTCAGGAAGCATTGATGGATCACATGGAACCCAATGTCTTGTTCAAGACCAGAGCAACAAGGTTGATCCCTTGTTCAGTTCAGGGCCAGCTGTAAAGTACTTAAGTGGTCCTGTAAATGATGGGGGGCTTATAAAGTAGTAAATGAATCTGCCTTTCTCTATAGGCTCCTTGCTATTAAACAGCAAAAATCTTACTAATGCTCTTACAAGCATCTAGTTTGATTCTCTGTTGAGATTCTATATGTCTGTGCAGTTGCTGTGGTCTCCTAATGCATTGGTAGAATTCTCTCCTGAGCACAGAAACCAAAAAAACAGCACAGTCTGTATTAACATTCTCTTAACTGAACCAATGACCAGCCTGCTTGTATTGACCATTACCAAGATGCCAGTTTCACACAGGGAGCTTTGACAACCTTGTTACTGAACAAAGTAACAACCAGCTACATCCTAGGTCCAATTCTCAGCTACTGCAATGTTTCAGAAAATCACAGATTTAAGAATGGCTGTTGAACCTGTCTTTGAGATAAACCATGTTTGGGCAGATTCTACAAGCATCAACTCTATGTTTGTGCCTTGCCAGACAGCACATCCTCTGTGGTGCAGTGGTAGAACACTTGGCTTCCATGCGGAAGACCTTAGGTTCGAATCCTGGTAGGGGCAGTGGACTTGGTAACAATGACATTGCTCATATCTGCACTTCCCTTGTCCTCCAGTAATTTTATGGTAGGATTCTTGCATGCAATTTCTCTTTTATCTTAACAAAGCAAGTAGCTTGATCCTTCAATGAGATTTTAAAGTTTTCTTTGCAGTTGTTTTGGTCTCCTAGAACTGTGTGGTCAGCTGCTTTGCTTTTTTATGCAATATGTGACTAAATTCAATTTAAATCATCTTCATTTGAACAACTTTTTTGTTTTGTCTCCATGTAAAAGCACATTCAGTAAGTGATCTCATGGTGTTTTCAACAACCTATTCGTTTGACAAGTTAAGTGGAAGATCTAGCAGCATAATTTTCAGGAAGCATTGATGGATCACATGGAAACCAATGTCTTGTTCAAGACCAGAGCAACAAGGTTGATCCCTTGTTCAGTTCAGGGCCAGCTGTAAAGTACTTAAGTGGTCTTGTAAATGATGGGGGGCTTATAAAGTAGTAAATGAATCTGCCTTTCTCTACAGGCTCCTTGCTATTAAACAGCAAAAATCTTACTAATGCTCTTACAAGCATCTAGTTTGATTCTCTGTTGAGATTCTATATGTCTGTGCAGTTGCTGTGGTCTCCTAATGCATTGGTAGAATTCTCTCCTGAGCACAGAAACCACAAAAACAGCACAGTCTGGATTAACATCCTCTTAACTGAACCAATGACCAGCCTGCTTGTATTGACCATTACCAAGATGCCAGTTTCACACAGGGAGCTTTGACAACCTTGTTACTGAACAAAGTAACAACCAGCTACATCCTAGGTCCAATTCTCAGCTACTGCAATGTTTCAGTAAATCACAGATTTAAGAATGGCTGTTGAACCTGTCTTTGAGATAAACCATATTTGGGCAGATTCTACAAGAATCAACTCTATGTTTGTGCCTTGCCAGACAGCACATCCTCTGTGGTGCAGTGGTAGAACACTTGGCTTCCATGTGGAAGACCTTAGGTTCGAATCTGGTAGGGGCAGTGGACTTGGTAACAATGACATTGCTCATATCTGCACTTCCCTTGTCCTCCAGTAATTTTATGGTAGGATTCTTGCATGCAATTTCTCTTTTATCTTAACAAAGCAAGTAGCTTGATCCTTCAATGAGATTTTAAAGTTTTCTTTGCAGTTGTTTTGGTCTCCTAGAACTGTGTGGTCAGCTGCTTTGCTTTTTTATGCAATATGTGACTAAATTCAATTTAAATCATCTTCATTTGAACAACTTTTTTGTTTTGTCTCCATGTAAAAGCACATTCAGTAAGTGATCTCATGGTGTTTTCAACAACCTATTCGTTTGACAAGTTAAGTGGAAGATCTAGCAGCATAATTTTCAGGAAGCATTGATGGATCACATGGAAACCAATGTCTTGTTCAAGACCAGAGCAACAAGGTTGATCCCTTGTTCAGTTCAGGGCCAGCTGTAAAGTACTTAAGTGGTCTTGTAAATGATGGGGGCTTATAAAGTAGTAAATGAATCTGCCTTTCTCTACAGGCTCCTTGCTATTAAACAGCAAAAATCTTACTAATGCTCTTACAAGCATCTAGTTTGATTCTCTGTTGAGATTCTATATGTCTGTGCAGTTGCTGTGGTCTCCTAATGCATTGGTAGAATTCTCTCCTGAGCACAGAAACCACAAAAACAGCACAGTCTGGATTAACATCCTCTTAACTGAACCAATGACCAGCCTGCTTGTATTGACCATTACCAAGATGCCAGTTTCACACAGGGAGCTTTGACAACCTTGTTACTGAACAAAGTAACAACCAGCTACATCCTAGGTCCAATTCTCAGCTACTGCAATGTTTCAGTAAATCACAGATTTAAGAATGGCTGTTGAACCTGTCTTTGAGATAAACCATATTTGGGCAGATTCTACAAGAATCAACTCTATGTTTGTGCCTTGCCGGACAGCACATCCTCTGTGGTGCAGTGGTAGAACACTTGGCTTCCATGTGGAAGACCTTAGGTTCGAATCCTGGTAGGGGCAGTGGACTTGGTAACAATGACATTGCTCATATCTGCACTTCCCTTGTCCTCCAGTAATTTTATGGTAGGATTCTTGCATGCAATTTCTCTTTTATCTTGACAAAGCAAGTAGCTTGATCCTTCAATGAGATTTTAAAGTTTTCTTTGCAGTTGTTTTGGTCTCCTAGAACTGTGTGGTCAGCTGCTTTGCTTTTTTATGCAATATGTGACTAAATTCAATTTAAATCATCTTCATTTGAACAACTTTTTTGTTTTGTCTCCATGTAAAAGCACATTCAGTAAGTGATCTCATGGTGTTTTCAACAACCTATTCGTTTGACAAGTTAAGTGGAAGATCTAGCAGCATAATTTTCAGGAAGCATTGATGGATCACATGGAAACCAATGTCTTGTTCAAGACCAGAGCAACAAGGTTGATCCCTTGTTCAGTTCAGGGCCAGCTGTAAAGTACTTAAGTGGTCTTGTAAATGATGGGGGCTTATAAAGTAGTAAATGAATCTGCCTTTCTCTACAGGCTCCTTGCTATTAAACAGCAAAAATCTTACCAATGCTCTTACAAGCATCTAGTTTGATTCTCTGTTGAGATTCTATATGTCTGTGCAGTTGCTGTGGTCTCCTAATGCATTGGTAGAATTCTCTCCTGAGCACAGAAACCACAAAAACAGCACAGTCTGGATTAACATCCTCTTAACTGAACCAATGACCAGCCTGCTTGTATTGACCATTACCAAGATGCCAGTTTCACACAGGGAGCTTTGACAACCTTGTTACTGAACAAAGTAACAACCAGCTACATCCTAGGTCCAATTCTCAGCTACTGCAATGTTTCAGTAAATCACAGATTTAAGAATGGCTGTTGAACCTGTCTTTGAGATAAACCATATTTGGGCAGATTCTACAAGAATCAACTCTATGTTTGTGCCTTGCCGGACAGCACATCCTCTGTGGTGCAGTGGTAGAACACTTGGCTTCCATGTGGAAGACCTTAGGTTCGAATCCTGGTAGGGGCAGTGGACTTGGTAACAATGACATTGCTCATATCTGCACTTCCCTTGTCCTCCAGTAATTTTATGGTAGGATTCTTGCATGCAATTTCTCTTTTATTTTGACAAAGCAAGTAGCTTGATCCTTCAATGAGATTTTAAAGTTTTCTTTGCAGTTGTTTTGGTCTCCTAGAACTGTGTGGTCAGCTGCTTTGCTTTTTTATGCAATATGTGACTAAATTCAATTTAAATCATCTTCATTTGAACAACTTTTTTGTTTTGTCTCCATGTAAAAGCACATTCAGTAAGTGATCTCATGGTGTTTTCAACAACCTATTCGTTTGACAAGTTAAGTGGAAGATCTAGCAGCATAATTTTCAGGAAGCATTGATGGATCACATGGAAACCAATGTCTTGTTCAAGACCAGAGCAACAAGGTTGATCCCTTGTTCAGTTCAGGGCCAGCTGTAAAGTACTTAAGTGGTCTTGTAAATGATGGGGGCTTATAAAGTAGTAAATGAATCTGCCTTTCTCTACAGGCTCCTTGCTATTAAACAGCAAAAATCTTACTAATGCTCTTACAAGCATCTAGTTTGATTCTCTGTTGAGATTCTATATGTCTGTGCAGTTGCTGTGGTCTCCTAATGCATTGGTAGAATTCTCTCCTGAGCACAGAAACCACAAAAACAGCACAGTCTGGATTAACATCCTCTTAACTGAACCAATGACCAGCCTGCTTGTATTGACCATTACCAAGATGCCAGTTTCACACAGGGAGCTTTGACAACCTTGTTACTGAACAAAGTAACAACCAGCTACATCCTAGGTCCAATTCTCAGCTACTGCAATGTTTCAGTAAATCACAGATTTAAGAATGGCTGTTGAACCTGTCTTTGAGATAAACCATATTTGGGCAGATTCTACAAGAATCAACTCTATGTTTGTGCCTTGCCGGACAGCACATCCTCTGTGGTGCAGTGGTAGAACACTTGGCTTCCATGTGGAAGACCTTAGGTTCGAATCCTGGTAGGGGCAGTGGACTTGGTAACAATGACATTGCTCATATCTGCACTTCCCTTGTCCTCCAGTAATTTTATGGTAGGATTCTTGCATGCAATTTCTCTTTTATTTTGACAAAGCAAGTAGCTTGATCCTTCAATGAGATTTTAAAGTTTTCTTTGCAGTTGTTTTGGTCTCCTAGAACTGTGTGGTCAGCTGCTTTGCTTTTTTATGCAATATGTGACTAAATTCAATTTAAATCATCTTCATTTGAACAACTTTTTTGTTTTGTCTCCATGTAAAAGCACATTCAGTAAGTGATCTCATGGTGTTTTCAACAACCTATTCGTTTGACAAGTTAAGTGGAAGATCTAGCAGCATAATTTTCAGGAAGCATTGATGGATCACATGGAAACCAATGTCTTGTTCAAGACCAGAGCAACAAGGTTGATCCCTTGTTCAGTTCAGGGCCAGCTGTAAAGTACTTAAGTGGTCTTGTAAATGATGGGGGCTTATAAAGTAGTAAATGAATCTGCCTTTCTCTACAGGCTCCTTGCTATTAAACAGCAAAAATCTTACCAATGCTCTTACAAGCATCTAGTTTGATTCTCTGTTGAGATTCTATATGTCTGTGCAGTTGCTGTGGTCTCCTAATGCATTGGTAGAATTCTCTCCTGAGCACAGAAACCACAAAAACAGCACAGTCTGGATTAACATCCTCTTAACTGAACCAATGACCAGCCTGCTTGTATTGACCATTACCAAGATGCCAGTTTCACACAGGGAGCTTTGACAACCTTGTTACTGAACAAAGTAACAACCAGCTACATCCTAGGTCCAATTCTCAGCTACTGCAATGTTTCAGTAAATCACAGATTTAAGAATGGCTGTTGAACCTGTCTTTGAGATAAACCATATTTGGGCAGATTCTACAAGAATCAACTCTATGTTTGTGCCTTGCCGGACAGCACATCCTCTGTGGTGCAGTGGTAGAACACTTGGCTTCCATGTGGAAGACCTTAGGTTCGAATCCTGGTAGGGGCAGTGGACTTGGTAACAATGACATTGCTCATATCTGCACTTCCCTTGTCCTCCAGTAATTTTATGGTAGGATTCTTGCATGCAATTTCTCTTTTATTTTGACAAAGCAAGTAGCTTGATCCTTCAATGAGATTTTAAAGTTTTCTTTGCAGTTGTTTTGGTCTCCTAGAACTGTGTGGTCAGCTGCTTTGCTTTTTTATGCAATATGTGACTAAATTCAATTTAAATCATCTTCATTTGAACAACTTTTTTGTTTTGTCTCCATGTAAAAGCACATTCAGTAAGTGATCTCATGGTGTTTTCAACAACCTATTCGTTTGACAAGTTAAGTGGAAGATCTAGCAGCATAATTTTCAGGAAGCATTGATGGATCACATGGAAACCAATGTCTTGTTCAAGACCAGAGCAACAAGGTTGATCCCTTGTTCAGTTCAGGGCCAGCTGTAAAGTACTTAAGTGGTCTTGTAAATGATGGTAGCTTATAAAGTAGTAAATGAATCTGCCTTTCTCTACAGGCTCCTTGCTATTAAACAGCAAAAATCTTACCAATGCTCTTACAAGCATCTAGTTTGATTCTCTGTTGAGATTCTATATGTCTGTGCAGTTGCTGTGGTCTCCTAATGCATTGGTAGAATTCTCTCCTGAGCACAGAAACCACAAAAACAGCACAGTCTGGATTAACATCCTCTTAACTGAACCAATGACCAGCCTGCTTGTATTGACCATTACCAAGATGCCAGTTTCACACAGGGAGCTTTGACAACCTTGTTACTGAACAAAGTAACAACCAGCTACATCCTAGGTCCAATTCTCAGCTACTGCAATGTTTCAGTAAATCACAGATTTAAGAATGGCTGTTGAACCTGTCTTTGAGATAAACCATATTTGGGCAGATTCTACAAGAATCAACTCTATGTTTGTGCCTTGCCGGACAGCACATCCTCTGTGGTGCAGTGGTAGAACACTTGGCTTCCATGTGGAAGACCTTAGGTTCGAATCCTGGTAGGGGCAGTGGACTTGGTAACAATGACATTGCTCATATCTGCACTTCCCTTGTCCTCCAGTAATTTTATGGTAGGATTCTTGCATGCAATTTCTCTTTTGTCTTAACAAAGCAAGTAGCTTGATCCTTCAATGAGATTTTAAAGTTTTCTTTGCAGTTGTTTTGGTCTCCTAGAACTGTGTGGTCAGCTGCTTTGCTTTTTTATGCAATATGTGACTAAATTCAATTTAAATCATCTTCATTTGAACAACTTTTTTGTTTTGTCTCCATGTAAAAGCACATTCAGTAAGTGATCTCATGGTGTTTTCAACAACCTATTCGTTTGACAAGTTAAGTGGAAGATCTAGCAGCATAATTTTCAGGAAGCATTGATGGATCACATGGAAACCAATGTCTTGTTCAAGACCAGAGCAACAAGGTTGATCCCTTGTTCAGTTCAGGGCCAGCTGTAAAGTACTTAAGTGGTCTTGTAAATGATGGGGGCTTATAAAGTAGTAAATGAATCTGCCTTTCTCTACAGGCTCCTTGCTATTAAACAGCAAAAATCTTACCAATGCTCTTACAAGCATCTAGTTTGATTCTCTGTTGAGATTCTATATGTCTGTGCAGTTGCTGTGGTCTCCTAATGCATTGGTAGAATTCTCTCCTGAGCACAGAAACCACAAAAACAGCACAGTCTGGATTAACATCCTCTTAACTGAACCAATGACCAGCCTGCTTGTATTGACCATTACCAAGATGCCAGTTTCACACAGGGAGCTTTGACAACCTTGTTACTGAACAAAGTAACAACCAGCTACATCCTAGGTCCAATTCTCAGCTACTGCAATGTTTCAGTAAATCACAGATTTAAGAATGGCTGTTGAACCTGTCTTTGAGATAAACCATATTTGGGCAGATTCTACAAGAATCAACTCTATGTTTGTGCCTTGCCGGACAGCACATCCTCTGTGGTGCAGTGGTAGAACACTTGGCTTCCATGTGGAAGACCTTAGGTTCGAATCCTGGTAGGGGCAGTGGACTTGGTAACAATGACATTGCTCATATCTGCACTTCCCTTGTCCTCCAGTAATTTTATGGTAGGATTCTTGCATGCAATTTCTCTTTTATCTTGACAAAGCAAGTAGCTTGATCCTTCAATGAGATTTTAAAGTTTTCTTTGCAGTTGTTTTGGTCTCCTAGAACTGTGTGGTCAGCTGCTTTGCTTTTTTATGCAATATGTGACTAAATTCAATTTAAATCATCTTCATTTGAACAACTTTTTTGTTTTGTCTCCATGTAAAAGCACATTCAGTAAGTGATCTCATGGTGTTTTCAACAACCTATTCGTTTGACAAGTTAAGTGGAAGATCTAGCAGCATAATTTTCAGGAAGCATTGATGGATCACATGGAAACCAATGTCTTGTTCAAGACCAGAGCAACAAGGTTGATCCCTTGTTCAGTTCAGGGCCAGCTGTAAAGTACTTAAGTGGTCTTGTAAATGATGGGGGCTTATAAAGTAGTAAATGAATCTGCCTTTCTCTACAGGCTCCTTGCTATTAAACAGCAAAAATCTTACTAATGCTCTTACAAGCATCTAGTTTGATTCTCTGTTGAGATTCTATATGTCTGTGCAGTTGCTGTGGTCTCCTAATGCATTGGTAGAATTCTCTCCTGAGCACAGAAACCACAAAAACAGCACAGTCTGGATTAACATCCTCTTAACTGAACCAATGACCAGCCTGCTTGTATTGACCATTACCAAGATGCCAGTTTCACACAGGGAGCTTTGACAACCTTGTTACTGAACAAAGTAACAACCAGCTACATCCTAGGTCCAATTCTCAGCTACTGCAATGTTTCAGTAAATCACAGATTTAAGAATGGCTGTTGAACCTGTCTTTGAGATAAACCATATTTGGGCAGATTCTACAAGAATCAACTCTATGTTTGTGCCTTGCCGGACAGCACATCCTCTGTGGTGCAGTGGTAGAACACTTGGCTTCCATGTGGAAGACCTTAGGTTCGAATCCTGGTAGGGGCAGTGGACTTGGTAACAATGACATTGCTCATATCTGCACTTCCCTTGTCCTCCAGTAATTTTATGGTAGGATTCTTGCATGCAATTTCTCTTTTATTTTGACAAAGCAAGTAGCTTGATCCTTCAATGAGATTTTAAAGTTTTCTTTGCAGTTGTTTTGGTCTCCTAGAACTGTGTGGTCAGCTGCTTTGCTTTTTTATGCAATATGTGACTAAATTCAATTTAAATCATCTTCATTTGAACAACTTTTTTGTTTTGTCTCCATGTAAAAGCACATTCAGTAAGTGATCTCATGGTGTTTTCAACAACCTATTCGTTTGACAAGTTAAGTGGAAGATCTAGCAGCATAATTTTCAGGAAGCATTGATGGATCACATGGAAACCAATGTCTTGTTCAAGACCAGAGCAACAAGGTTGATCCCTTGTTCAGTTCAGGGCCAGCTGTAAAGTACTTAAGTGGTCTTGTAAATGATGGGGGCTTATAAAGTAGTAAATGAATCTGCCTTTCTCTACAGGCTCCTTGCTATTAAACAGCAAAAATCTTACCAATGCTCTTACAAGCATCTAGTTTGATTCTCTGTTGAGATTCTATATGTCTGTGCAGTTGCTGTGGTCTCCTAATGCATTGGTGGAATTCTCTCCTGAGCACAGAAACCACAAAAACAGCACAGTCTGGATTAACATCCTCTTAACTGAACCAATGACCAGCCTGCTTGTATTGACCATTACCAAGATGCCAGTTTCACACAGGGAGCTTTGACAACCTTGTTACTGAACAAAGTAACAACCAGCTACATCCTAGGTCCAATTCTCAGCTACTGCAATGTTTCAGTAAATCACAGATTTAAGAATGGCTGTTGAACCTGTCTTTGAGATAAACCATATTTGGGCAGATTCTACAAGAATCAACTCTATGTTTGTGCCTTGCCGGACAGCACATCCTCTGTGGTGCAGTGGTAGAACACTTGGCTTCCATGTGGAAGACCTTAGGTTCGAATCCTGGTAGGGGCAGTGGACTTGGTAACAATGACATTGCTCATATCTGCACTTCCCTTGTCCTCCAGTAATTTTATGGTAGGATTCTTGCATGCAATTTCTCTTTTGTCTTAACAAAGCAAGTAGCTTGATCCTTCAATGAGATTTTAAAGTTTTCTTTGCAGTTGTTTTGGTCTCCTAGAACTGTGTGGTCAGCTGCTTTGCTTTTTTATGCAATATGTGACTAAATTCAATTTAAATCATCTTCATTTGAACAACTTTTTTGTTTTGTCTCCATGTAAAAGCACATTCAGTAAGTGATCTCATGGTGTTTTCAACAACCTATTCGTTTGACAAGTTAAGTGGAAGATCTAGCAGCATAATTTTCAGGAAGCATTGATGGATCACATGGAAACCAATGTCTTGTTCAAGACCAGAGCAACAAGGTTGATCCCTTGTTCAGTTCAGGGCCAGCTGTAAAGTACTTAAGTGGTCTTGTAAATGATGGTAGCTTATAAAGTAGTAAATGAATCTGCCTTTCTCTACAGGCTCCTTGCTATTAAACAGCAAAAATCTTACCAATGCTCTTACAAGCATCTAGTTTGATTCTCTGTTGAGATTCTATATGTCTGTGCAGTTGCTGTGGTCTCCTAATGCATTGGTGGAATTCTCTCCTGAGCACAGAAACCACAAAAACAGCACAGTCTGGATTAACATCCTCTTAACTGAACCAATGACCAGCCTGCTTGTATTGACCATTACCAAGATGCCAGTTTCACACAGGGAGCTTTGACAACCTTGTTACTGAACAAAGTAACAACCAGCTACATCCTAGGTCCAATTCTCAGCTACTGCAATGTTTCAGTAAATCACAGATTTAAGAATGGCTGTTGAACCTGTCTTTGAGATAAACCATATTTGGGCAGATTCTACAAGAATCAACTCTATGTTTGTGCCTTGCCGGACAGCACATCCTCTGTGGTGCAGTGGTAGAACACTTGGCTTCCATGTGGAAGACCTTAGGTTCGAATCCTGGTAGGGGCAGTGGACTTGGTAACAATGACATTGCTCATATCTGCACTTCCCTTGTCCTCCAGTAATTTTATGGTAGGATTCTTGCATGCAATTTCTCTTTTATTTTGACAAAGCAAGTAGCTTGATCCTTCAATGAGATTTTAAAGTTTTCTTTGCAGTTGTTTTGGTCTCCTAGAACTGTGTGGTCAGCTGCTTTGCTTTTTTATGCAATATGTGACTAAATTCAATTTAAATCATCTTCATTTGAACAACTTTTTTGTTTTGTCTCCATGTAAAAGCACATTCAGTAAGTGATCTCATGGTGTTTTCAACAACCTATTCGTTTGACAAGTTAAGTGGAAGATCTAGCAGCATAATTTTCAGGAAGCATTGATGGATCACATGGAAACCAATGTCTTGTTCAAGACCAGAGCAACAAGGTTGATCCCTTGTTCAGTTCAGGGCCAGCTGTAAAGTACTTAAGTGGTCTTGTAAATGATGGTAGCTTATAAAGTAGTAAATGAATCTGCCTTTCTCTACAGGCTCCTTGCTATTAAACAGCAAAAATCTTACCAATGCTCTTACAAGCATCTAGTTTGATTCTCTGTTGAGATTCTATATGTCTGTGCAGTTGCTGTGGTCTCCTAATGCATTGGTAGAATTCTCTCCTGAGCACAGAAACCACAAAAACAGCACAGTCTGGATTAACATCCTCTTAACTGAACCAATGACCAGCCTGCTTGTATTGACCATTACCAAGATGCCAGTTTCACACAGGGAGCTTTGACAACCTTGTTACTGAACAAAGTAACAACCAGCTACATCCTAGGTCCAATTCTCAGCTACTGCAATGTTTCAGTAAATCACAGATTTAAGAATGGCTGTTGAACCTGTCTTTGAGATAAACCATATTTGGGCAGATTCTACAAGAATCAACTCTATGTTTGTGCCTTGCCGGACAGCACATCCTCTGTGGTGCAGTGGTAGAACACTTGGCTTCCATGTGGAAGACCTTAGGTTCGAATCCTGGTAGGGGCAGTGGACTTGGTAACAATGACATTGCTCATATCTGCACTTCCCTTGTCCTCCAGTAATTTTATGGTAGGATTCTTGCATGCAATTTCTCTTTTATTTTGACAAAGCAAGTAGCTTGATCCTTCAATGAGATTTTAAAGTTTTCTTTGCAGTTGTTTTGGTCTCCTAGAACTGTGTGGTCAGCTGCTTTGCTTTTTTATGCAATATGTGACTAAATTCAATTTAAATCATCTTCATTTGAACAACTTTTTTGTTTTGTCTCCATGTAAAAGCACATTCAGTAAGTGATCTCATGGTGTTTTCAACAACCTATTCGTTTGACAAGTTAAGTGGAAGATCTAGCAGCATAATTTTCAGGAAGCATTGATGGATCACATGGAAACCAATGTCTTGTTCAAGACCAGAGCAACAAGGTTGATCCCTTGTTCAGTTCAGGGCCAGCTGTAAAGTACTTAAGTGGTCTTGTAAATGATGGGGGCTTATAAAGTAGTAAATGAATCTGCCTTTCTCTACAGGCTCCTTGCTATTAAACAGCAAAAATCTTACCAATGCTCTTACAAGCATCTAGTTTGATTCTCTGTTGAGATTCTATATGTCTGTGCAGTTGCTGTGGTCTCCTAATGCATTGGTGGAATTCTCTCCTGAGCACAGAAACCACAAAAACAGCACAGTCTGGATTAACATCCTCTTAACTGAACCAATGACCAGCCTGCTTGTATTGACCATTACCAAGATGCCAGTTTCACACAGGGAGCTTTGACAACCTTGTTACTGAACAAAGTAACAACCAGCTACATCCTAGGTCCAATTCTCAGCTACTGCAATGTTTCAGTAAATCACAGATTTAAGAATGGCTGTTGAACCTGTCTTTGAGATAAACCATATTTGGGCAGATTCTACAAGAATCAACTCTATGTTTGTGCCTTGCCGGACAGCACATCCTCTGTGGTGCAGTGGTAGAACACTTGGCTTCCATGTGGAAGACCTTAGGTTCGAATCCTGGTAGGGGCAGTGGACTTGGTAACAATGACATTGCTCATATCTGCACTTCCCTTGTCCTCCAGTAATTTTATGGTAGGATTCTTGCATGCAATTTCTCTTTTATTTTGACAAAGCAAGTAGCTTGATCCTTCAATGAGATTTTAAAGTTTTCTTTGCAGTTGTTTTGGTCTCCTAGAACTGTGTGGTCAGCTGCTTTGCTTTTTTATGCAATATGTGACTAAATTCAATTTAAATCATCTTCATTTGAACAACTTTTTTGTTTTGTCTCCATGTAAAAGCACATTCAGTAAGTGATCTCATGGTGTTTTCAACAACCTATTCGTTTGACAAGTTAAGTGGAAGATCTAGCAGCATAATTTTCAGGAAGCATTGATGGATCACATGGAAACCAATGTCTTGTTCAAGACCAGAGCAACAAGGTTGATCCCTTGTTCAGTTCAGGGCCAGCTGTAAAGTACTTAAGTGGTCTTGTAAATGATGGGGGCTTATAAAGTAGTAAATGAATCTGCCTTTCTCTACAGGCTCCTTGCTATTAAACAGCAAAAATCTTACCAATGCTCTTACAAGCATCTAGTTTGATTCTCTGTTGAGATTCTATATGTCTGTGCAGTTGCTGTGGTCTCCTAATGCATTGGTAGAATTCTCTCCTGAGCACAGAAACCACAAAAACAGCACAGTCTGGATTAACATCCTCTTAACTGAACCAATGACCAGCCTGCTTGTATTGACCATTACCAAGATGCCAGTTTCACACAGGGAGCTTTGACAACCTTGTTACTGAACAAAGTAACAACCAGCTACATCCTAGGTCCAATTCTCAGCTACTGCAATGTTTCAGTAAATCACAGATTTAAGAATGGCTGTTGAACCTGTCTTTGAGATAAACCATATTTGGGCAGATTCTACAAGAATCAACTCTATGTTTGTGCCTTGCCGGACAGCACATCCTCTGTGGTGCAGTGGTAGAACACTTGGCTTCCATGTGGAAGACCTTAGGTTCGAATCCTGGTAGGGGCAGTGGACTTGGTAACAATGACATTGCTCATATCTGCACTTCCCTTGTCCTCCAGTAATTTTATGGTAGGATTCTTGCATGCAATTTCTCTTTTATCTTGACAAAGCAAGTAGCTTGATCCTTCAATGAGATTTTAAAGTTTTCTTTGCAGTTGTTTTGGTCTCCTAGAACTGTGTGGTCAGCTGCTTTGCTTTTTTATGCAATATGTGACTAAATTCAATTTAAATCATCTTCATTTGAACAACTTTTTTGTTTTGTCTCCATGTAAAAGCACATTCAGTAAGTGATCTCATGGTGTTTTCAACAACCTATTCGTTTGACAAGTTAAGTGGAAGATCTAGCAGCATAATTTTCAGGAAGCATTGATGGATCACATGGAAACCAATGTCTTGTTCAAGACCAGAGCAACAAGGTTGATCCCTTGTTCAGTTCAGGGCCAGCTGTAAAGTACTTAAGTGGTCTTGTAAATGATGGGGGCTTATAAAGTAGTAAATGAATCTGCCTTTCTCTACAGGCTCCTTGCTATTAAACAGCAAAAATCTTACCAATGCTCTTACAAGCATCTAGTTTGATTCTCTGTTGAGATTCTATATGTCTGTGCAGTTGCTGTGGTCTCCTAATGCATTGGTAGAATTCTCTCCTGAGCACAGAAACCACAAAAACAGCACAGTCTGGATTAACATCCTCTTAACTGAACCAATGACCAGCCTGCTTGTATTGACCATTACCAAGATGCCAGTTTCACACAGGGAGCTTTGACAACCTTGTTACTGAACAAAGTAACAACCAGCTACATCCTAGGTCCAATTCTCAGCTACTGCAATGTTTCAGTAAATCACAGATTTAAGAATGGCTGTTGAACCTGTCTTTGAGATAAACCATATTTGGGCAGATTCTACAAGAATCAACTCTATGTTTGTGCCTTGCCGGACAGCACATCCTCTGTGGTGCAGTGGTAGAACACTTGGCTTCCATGTGGAAGACCTTAGGTTCGAATCCTGGTAGGGGCAGTGGACTTGGTAACAATGACATTGCTCATATCTGCACTTCCCTTGTCCTCCAGTAATTTTATGGTAGGATTCTTGCATGCAATTTCTCTTTTATTTTGACAAAGCAAGTAGCTTGATCCTTCAATGAGATTTTAAAGTTTTCTTTGCAGTTGTTTTGGTCTCCTAGAACTGTGTGGTCAGCTGCTTTGCTTTTTTATGCAATATGTGACTAAATTCAATTTAAATCATCTTCATTTGAACAACTTTTTTGTTTTGTCTCCATGTAAAAGCACATTCAGTAAGTGATCTCATGGTGTTTTCAACAACCTATTCGTTTGACAAGTTAAGTGGAAGATCTAGCAGCATAATTTTCAGGAAGCATTGATGGATCACATGGAAACCAATGTCTTGTTCAAGACCAGAGCAACAAGGTTGATCCCTTGTTCAGTTCAGGGCCAGCTGTAAAGTACTTAAGTGGTCTTGTAAATGATGGGGGCTTATAAAGTAGTAAATGAATCTGCCTTTCTCTACAGGCTCCTTGCTATTAAACAGCAAAAATCTTACTAATGCTCTTACAAGCATCTAGTTTGATTCTCTGTTGAGATTCTATATGTCTGTGCAGTTGCTGTGGTCTCCTAATGCATTGGTAGAATTCTCTCCTGAGCACAGAAACCACAAAAACAGCACAGTCTGGATTAACATCCTCTTAACTGAACCAATGACCAGCCTGCTTGTATTGACCATTACCAAGATGCCAGTTTCACACAGGGAGCTTTGACAACCTTGTTACTGAACAAAGTAACAACCAGCTACATCCTAGGTCCAATTCTCAGCTACTGCAATGTTTCAGTAAATCACAGATTTAAGAATGGCTGTTGAACCTGTCTTTGAGATAAACCATATTTGGGCAGATTCTACAAGAATCAACTCTATGTTTGTGCCTTGCCGGACAGCACATCCTCTGTGGTGCAGTGGTAGAACACTTGGCTTCCATGTGGAAGACCTTAGGTTCGAATCCTGGTAGGGGCAGTGGACTTGGTAACAATGACATTGCTCATATCTGCACTTCCCTTGTCCTCCAGTAATTTTATGGTAGGATTCTTGCATGCAATTTCTCTTTTATTTTGACAAAGCAAGTAGCTTGATCCTTCAATGAGATTTTAAAGTTTTCTTTGCAGTTGTTTTGGTCTCCTAGAACTGTGTGGTCAGCTGCTTTGCTTTTTTATGCAATATGTGACTAAATTCAATTTAAATCATCTTCATTTGAACAACTTTTTTGTTTTGTCTCCATGTAAAAGCACATTCAGTAAGTGATCTCATGGTGTTTTCAACAACCTATTCGTTTGACAAGTTAAGTGGAAGATCTAGCAGCATAATTTTCAGGAAGCATTGATGGATCACATGGAAACCAATGTCTTGTTCAAGACCAGAGCAACAAGGTTGATCCCTTGTTCAGTTCAGGGCCAGCTGTAAAGTACTTAAGTGGTCTTGTAAATGATGGTAGCTTATAAAGTAGTAAATGAATCTGCCTTTCTCTACAGGCTCCTTGCTATTAAACAGCAAAAATCTTACCAATGCTCTTACAAGCATCTAGTTTGATTCTCTGTTGAGATTCTATATGTCTGTGCAGTTGCTGTGGTCTCCTAATGCATTGGTGGAATTCTCTCCTGAGCACAGAAACCACAAAAACAGCACAGTCTGGATTAACATCCTCTTAACTGAACCAATGACCAGCCTGCTTGTATTGACCATTACCAAGATGCCAGTTTCACACAGGGAGCTTTGACAACCTTGTTACTGAACAAAGTAACAACCAGCTACATCCTAGGTCCAATTCTCAGCTACTGCAATGTTTCAGTAAATCACAGATTTAAGAATGGCTGTTGAACCTGTCTTTGAGATAAACCATATTTGGGCAGATTCTACAAGAATCAACTCTATGTTTGTGCCTTGCTGGACAGCACATCCTCTGTGGTGCAGTGGTAGAACACTTGGCTTCCATGTGGAAGGCCTTAGGTTCGAATCCTGGTAGGGGCAGTGGACTTGGTAACAATGACATTGCTCATATCTGCACTTCCCTTGTCCTCCAGTAATTTTATGGTAGGATTCTTGCATGCAATTTCTCTTTTGTCTTAACAAAGCAAGTAGCTTGATCCTTCAATGAGATTTTAAAGTTTTCTTTGCAGTTGTTTTGGTCTCCTAGAACTGTGTGGTCAGCTGCTTTGCTTTTTTATGCAATATGTGACTAAATTCAATTTAAATCATCTTCATTTGAACAACTTTTTTGTTTTGTCTCCATGTAAAAGCACATTCAGTAAGTGATCTCATGGTGTTTTCAACAACCTATTCGTTTGACAAGTTAAGTGGAAGATCTAGCAGCATAATTTTCAGGAAGCATTGATGGATCACATGGAAACCAATGTCTTGTTCAAGACCAGAGCAACAAGGTTGATCCCTTGTTCAGTTCAGGGCCAGCTGTAAAGTACTTAAGTGGTCTTGTAAATGATGGTAGCTTATAAAGTAGTAAATGAATCTGCCTTTCTCTACAGGCTCCTTGCTATTAAACAGCAAAAATCTTACCAATGCTCTTACAAGCATCTAGTTTGATTCTCTGTTGAGATTCTATATGTCTGTGCAGTTGCTGACACTTGGCTTCCATGTGGAAGACCTTAGGTTCGAATCCTGGTAGCGGCAGTGGACTTGGTAACAATGACATTGCTCATATCTGCACTTCCCTTGTCCTCCAGTAATTTTATGGTAGGATTCTTGCATGCAATTTCTCTTTTATTTTGACAAAGCAAGTAGCTTGATCCTTCAATGAGATTTTAAAGTTTTCTTTGCAGTTGTTTTGGTCTCCTAGAACTGTGTGGTCAGCTGCTTTGCTTTTTTATGCAATATGTGACTAAATTCAATTTAAATCATCTTCATTTGAACAACTTTTTTGTTTTGTCTCCATGTAAAAGCACATTCAGTAAGTGATCTCATGGTGTTTTCAACAACCTATTCGTTTGACAAGTTAAGTGGAAGATCTAGCAGCATAATTTTCAGGAAGCATTGATGGATCACATGGAAACCAATGTCTTGTTCAAGACCAGAGCAACAAGGTTGATCCCTTGTTCAGTTCAGGGCCAGCTGTAAAGTACTTAAGTGGTCTTGTAAATGATGGTAGCTTATAAAGTAGTAAATGAATCTGCCTTTCTCTACAGGCTCCTTGCTATTAAACAGCAAAAATCTTACTAATGCTCTTACAAGCATCTAGTTTGATTCTCTGTTGAGATTCTATATGTCTGTGCAGTTGCTGTGGTCTCCTAATGCATTGGTAGAATTCTCTCCTGAGCACAGAAACCACAAAAACAGCACAGTCTGGATTAACATCCTCTTAACTGAACCAATGACCAGCCTGCTTGTATTGACCATTACCAAGATGCCAGTTTCACACAGGGAGCTTTGACAACCTTGTTACTGAACAAAGTAACAACCAGCTACATCCTAGGTCCAATTCTCAGCTACTGCAATGTTTCAGTAAATCACAGATTTAAGAATGGCTGTTGAACCTGTCTTTGAGATAAACCATATTTGGGCAGATTCTACAAGAATCAACTCTATGTTTGTGCCTTGCCGGACAGCACATCCTCTGTGGTGCAGTGGTAGAACACTTGGCTTCCATGTGGAAGACCTTAGGTTCGAATCCTGGTAGGGGCAGTGGACTTGGTAACAATGACATTGCTCATATCTGCACTTCCCTTGTCCTCCAGTAATTTTATGGTAGGATTCTTGCATGCAATTTCTCTTTTATTTTGACAAAGCAAGTAGCTTGATCCTTCAATGAGATTTTAAAGTTTTCTTTGCAGTTGTTTTGGTCTCCTAGAACTGTGTGGTCAGCTGCTTTGCTTTTTTATGCAATATGTGACTAAATTCAATTTAAATCATCTTCATTTGAACAACTTTTTTGTTTTGTCTCCATGTAAAAGCACATTCAGTAAGTGATCTCATGGTGTTTTCAACAACCTATTCGTTTGACAAGTTAAGTGGAAGATCTAGCAGCATAATTTTCAGGAAGCATTGATGGATCACATGGAAACCAATGTCTTGTTCAAGACCAGAGCAACAAGGTTGATCCCTTGTTCAGTTCAGGGCCAGCTGTAAAGTACTTAAGTGGTCTTGTAAATGATGGTAGCTTATAAAGTAGTAAATGAATCTGCCTTTCTCTACAGGCTCCTTGCTATTAAACAGCAAAAATCTTACCAATGCTCTTACAAGCATCTAGTTTGATTCTCTGTTGAGATTCTATATGTCTGTGCAGTTGCTGTGGTCTCCTAATGCATTGGTGGAATTCTCTCCTGAGCACAGAAACCACAAAAACAGCACAGTCTGGATTAACATCCTCTTAACTGAACCAATGACCAGCCTGCTTGTATTGACCATTACCAAGATGCCAGTTTCACACAGGGAGCTTTGACAACCTTGTTACTGAACAAAGTAACAACCAGCTACATCCTAGGTCCAATTCTCAGCTACTGCAATGTTTCAGTAAATCACAGATTTAAGAATGGCTGTTGAACCTGTCTTTGAGATAAACCATATTTGGGCAGATTCTACAAGAATCAACTCTATGTTTGTGCCTTGCTGGACAGCACATCCTCTGTGGTGCAGTGGTAGAACACTTGGCTTCCATGTGGAAGACCTTAGGTTCGAATCCTGGTAGGGGCAGTGGACTTGGTAACAATGACATTGCTCATATCTGCACTTCCCTTGTCCTCCAGTAATTTTATGGTAGGATTCTTGCATGCAATTTCTCTTTTATTTTGACAAAGCAAGTAGCTTGATCCTTCAATGAGATTTTAAAGTTTTCTTTGCAGTTGTTTTGGTCTCCTAGAACTGTGTGGTCAGCTGCTTTGCTTTTTTATGCAATATGTGACTAAATTCAATTTAAATCATCTTCATTTGAACAACTTTTTTGTTTTGTCTCCATGTAAAAGCACATTCAGTAAGTGATCTCATGGTGTTTTCAACAACCTATTCGTTTGACAAGTTAAGTGGAAGATCTAGCAGCATAATTTTCAGGAAGCATTGATGGATCACATGGAAACCAATGTCTTGTTCAAGACCAGAGCAACAAGGTTGATCCCTTGTTCAGTTCAGGGCCAGCTGTAAAGTACTTAAGTGGTCTTGTAAATGATGGTAGCTTATAAAGTAGTAAATGAATCTGCCTTTCTCTACAGGCTCCTTGCTATTAAACAGCAAAAATCTTACCAATGCTCTTACAAGCATCTAGTTTGATTCTCTGTTGAGATTCTATATGTCTGTGCAGTTGCTGTGGTCTCCTAATGCATTGGTGGAATTCTCTCCTGAGCACAGAAACCACAAAAACAGCACAGTCTGGATTAACATCCTCTTAACTGAACCAATGACCAGCCTGCTTGTATTGACCATTACCAAGATGCCAGTTTCACACAGGGAGCTTTGACAACCTTGTTACTGAACAAAGTAACAACCAGCTACATCCTAGGTCCAATTCTCAGCTACTGCAATGTTTCAGTAAATCACAGATTTAAGAATGGCTGTTGAACCTGTCTTTGAGATAAACCATATTTGGGCAGATTCTACAAGAATCAACTCTATGTTTGTGCCTTGCCGGACAGCACATCCTCTGTGGTGCAGTGGTAGAACACTTGGCTTCCATGTGGAAGACCTTAGGTTCGAATCCTGGTAGGGGCAGTGGACTTGGTAACAATGACATTGCTCATATCTGCACTTCCCTTGTCCTCCAGTAATTTTATGGTAGGATTCTTGCATGCAATTTCTCTTTTATTTTGACAAAGCAAGTAGCTTGATCCTTCAATGAGATTTTAAAGTTTTCTTTGCAGTTGTTTTGGTCTCCTAGAACTGTGTGGTCAGCTGCTTTGCTTTTTTATGCAATATGTGACTAAATTCAATTTAAATCATCTTCATTTGAACAACTTTTTTGTTTTGTCTCCATGTAAAAGCACATTCAGTAAGTGATCTCATGGTGTTTTCAACAACCTATTCGTTTGACAAGTTAAGTGGAAGATCTAGCAGCATAATTTTCAGGAAGCATTGATGGATCACATGGAAACCAATGTCTTGTTCAAGACCAGAGCAACAAGGTTGATCCCTTGTTCAGTTCAGGGCCAGCTGTAAAGTACTTAAGTGGTCTTGTAAATGATGGGGGCTTATAAAGTAGTAAATGAATCTGCCTTTCTCTACAGGCTCCTTGCTATTAAACAGCAAAAATCTTACCAATGCTCTTACAAGCATCTAGTTTGATTCTCTGTTGAGATTCTATATGTCTGTGCAGTTGCTGTGGTCTCCTAATGCATTGGTGGAATTCTCTCCTGAGCACAGAGACCACAAAAACAGCACAGCCTGGATTAACATCCTCTTAACTGAACCAATGACCAGCCTGCTTGAATTGACCATAACTAAGATGCCAGTTTCACACAGGGATCTTTGACAACCTTGTTACTGAACAAAGTAACAACCAGCTACATCCTAGGTCCAATTCTCAGCTACTGCAATGTTTCAGTAAATCACAGATTTAAGAATGGCTGTTGAACCTGTCTTTGAGATAAACCATATTTGGGCAGATTCTACAAGAATCAACTCTATGTTTGTGCCTTGCCGGACAGCACATCCTCTGTGGTGCAGTGGTAGAACACTTGGCTTCCATGTGGAAGACCTTAGGTTCGAATCCTGGTAGGGGCAGTGGACTTGGTAACAATGACATTGCTCATATCTGCACTTCCCTTGTCCTCCAGTAATTTTATGGTAGGATTCTTGCATGCAATTTCTCTTTTGTCTTAACAAAGCAAGTAGCTTGATCCTTCAATGAGATTTTAAAGTTTTCTTTGCAGTTGTTTTGGTCTCCTAGAACTGTGTGGTCAGCTGCTTTGCTTTTTTATGCAATATGTGACTAAATTCAATTTAAATCATCTTCATTTGAACAACTTTTTTGTTTTGTCTCCATGTAAAAGCACATTCAGTAAGTGATCTCATGGTGTTTTCAACAACCTATTCGTTTGACAAGTTAAGTGGAAGATCTAGCAGCATAATTTTCAGGAAGCATTGATGGATCACATGGAAACCAATGTCTTGTTCAAGACCAGAGCAACAAGGTTGATCCCTTGTTCAGTTCAGGGCCAGCTGTAAAGTACTTAAGTGGTCTTGTAAATGATGGTAGCTTATAAAGTAGTAAATGAATCTGCCTTTCTCTACAGGCTCCTTGCTATTAAACAGCAAAAATCTTACCAATGCTCTTACAAGCATCTAGTTTGATTCTCTGTTGAGATTCTATATGTCTGTGCAGTTGCTGTGGTCTCCTAATGCATTGGTGGAATTCTCTCCTGAGCACAGAAACCACAAAAACAGCACAGTCTGGATTAACATCCTCTTAACTGAACCAATGACCAGCCTGCTTGTATTGACCATTACCAAGATGCCAGTTTCACACAGGGAGCTTTGACAACCTTGTTACTGAACAAAGTAACAACCAGCTACATCCTAGGTCCAATTCTCAGCTACTGCAATGTTTCAGTAAATCACAGATTTAAGAATGGCTGTTGAACCTGTCTTTGAGATAAACCATATTTGGGCAGATTCTACAAGAATCAACTCTATGTTTGTGCCTTGCCGGACAGCACATCCTCTGTGGTGCAGTGGTAGAACACTTGGCTTCCATGTGGAAGACCTTAGGTTCGAATCCTGGTAGGGGCAGTGGACTTGGTAACAATGACATTGCTCATATCTGCACTTCCCTTGTCCTCCAGTAATTTTATGGTAGGATTCTTGCATGCAATTTCTCTTTTGTCTTAACAAAGCAAGTAGCTTGATCCTTCAATGAGATTTTAAAGTTTTCTTTGCAGTTGTTTTGGTCTCCTAGAACTGTGTGGTCAGCTGCTTTGCTTTTTTATGCAATATGTGACTAAATTCAATTTAAATCATCTTCATTTGAACAACTTTTTTGTTTTGTCTCCATGTAAAAGCACATTCAGTAAGTGATCTCATGGTGTTTTCAACAACCTATTCGTTTGACAAGTTAAGTGGAAGATCTAGCAGCATAATTTTCAGGAAGCATTGATGGATCACATGGAAACCAATGTCTTGTTCAAGACCAGAGCAACAAGGTTGATCCCTTGTTCAGTTCAGGGCCAGCTGTAAAGTACTTAAGTGGTCTTGTAAATGATGGGGGCTTATAAAGTAGTAAATGAATCTGCCTTTCTCTACAGGCTCCTTGCTATTAAACAGCAAAAATCTTACCAATGCTCTTACAAGCATCTAGTTTGATTCTCTGTTGAGATTCTATATGTCTGTGCAGTTGCTGTGGTCTCCTAATGCATTGGTGGAATTCTCTCCTGAGCACAGAAACCACAAAAACAGCACAGTCTGGATTAACATCCTCTTAACTGAACCAATGACCAGCCTGCTTGTATTGACCATTACCAAGATGCCAGTTTCACACAGGGAGCTTTGACAACCTTGTTACTGAACAAAGTAACAACCAGCTACATCCTAGGTCCAATTCTCAGCTACTGCAATGTTTCAGTAAATCACAGATTTAAGAATGGCTGTTGAACCTGTCTTTGAGATAAACCATATTTGGGCAGATTCTACAAGAATCAACTCTATGTTTGTGCCTTGCCGGACAGCACATCCTCTGTGGTGCAGTGGTAGAACACTTGGCTTCCATGTGGAAGACCTTAGGTTCGAATCCTGGTAGGGGCAGTGGACTTGGTAACAATGACATTGCTCATATCTGCACTTCCCTTGTCCTCCAGTAATTTTATGGTAGGATTCTTGCATGCAATTTCTCTTTTATTTTGACAAAGCAAGTAGCTTGATCCTTCAATGAGATTTTAAAGTTTTCTTTGCAGTTGTTTTGGTCTCCTAGAACTGTGTGGTCAGCTGCTTTGCTTTTTTATGCAATATGTGACTAAATTCAATTTAAATCATCTTCATTTGAACAACTTTTTTGTTTTGTCTCCATGTAAAAGCACATTCAGTAAGTGATCTCATGGTGTTTTCAACAACCTATTCGTTTGACAAGTTAAGTGGAAGATCTAGCAGCATAATTTTCAGGAAGCATTGATGGATCACATGGAAACCAATGTCTTGTTCAAGACCAGAGCAACAAGGTTGATCCCTTGTTCAGTTCAGGGCCAGCTGTAAAGTACTTAAGTGGTCTTGTAAATGATGGGGGCTTATAAAGTAGTAAATGAATCTGCCTTTCTCTACAGGCTCCTTGCTATTAAACAGCAAAAATCTTACCAATGCTCTTACAAGCATCTAGTTTGATTCTCTGTTGAGATTCTATATGTCTGTGCAGTTGCTGTGGTCTCCTAATGCATTGGTGGAATTCTCTCCTGAGCACAGAAACCACAAAAACAGCACAGTCTGGATTAACATCCTCTTAACTGAACCAATGACCAGCCTGCTTGTATTGACCATTACCAAGATGCCAGTTTCACACAGGGAGCTTTGACAACCTTGTTACTGAACAAAGTAACAACCAGCTACATCCTAGGTCCAATTCTCAGCTACTGCAATGTTTCAGTAAATCACAGATTTAAGAATGGCTGTTGAACCTGTCTTTGAGATAAACCATATTTGGGCAGATTCTACAAGAATCAACTCTATGTTTGTGCCTTGCCGGACAGCACATCCTCTGTGGTGCAGTGGTAGAACACTTGGCTTCCATGTGGAAGACCTTAGGTTCGAATCCTGGTAGGGGCAGTGGACTTGGTAACAATGACATTGCTCATATCTGCACTTCCCTTGTCCTCCAGTAATTTTATGGTAGGATTCTTGCATGCAATTTCTCTTTTATTTTGACAAAGCAAGTAGCTTGATCCTTCAATGAGATTTTAAAGTTTTCTTTGCAGTTGTTTTGGTCTCCTAGAACTGTGTGGTCAGCTGCTTTGCTTTTTTATGCAATATGTGACTAAATTCAATTTAAATCATCTTCATTTGAACAACTTTTTTGTTTTGTCTCCATGTAAAAGCACATTCAGTAAGTGATCTCATGGTGTTTTCAACAACCTATTCGTTTGACAAGTTAAGTGGAAGATCTAGCAGCATAATTTTCAGGAAGCATTGATGGATCACATGGAAACCAATGTCTTGTTCAAGACCAGAGCAACAAGGTTGATCCCTTGTTCAGTTCAGGGCCAGCTGTAAAGTACTTAAGTGGTCTTGTAAATGATGGGGGCTTATAAAGTAGTAAATGAATCTGCCTTTCTCTACAGGCTCCTTGCTATTAAACAGCAAAAATCTTACCAATGCTCTTACAAGCATCTAGTTTGATTCTCTGTTGAGATTCTATATGTCTGTGCAGTTGCTGTGGTCTCCTAATGCATTGGTGGAATTCTCTCCTGAGCACAGAAACCACAAAAACAGCACAGTCTGGATTAACATCCTCTTAACTGAACCAATGACCAGCCTGCTTGTATTGACCATTACCAAGATGCCAGTTTCACACAGGGAGCTTTGACAACCTTGTTACTGAACAAAGTAACAACCAGCTACATCCTAGGTCCAATTCTCAGCTACTGCAATGTTTCAGTAAATCACAGATTTAAGAATGGCTGTTGAACCTGTCTTTGAGATAAACCATATTTGGGCAGATTCTACAAGAATCAACTCTATGTTTGTGCCTTGCCAGACAGCACATCCTCTGTGGTGCAGTGGTAGAACACTTGGCTTCCATGTGGAAGACCTTAGGTTCGAATCCTGGTAGGGGCAGTGGACTTGGTAACAATGACATTGCTCATATCTGCACTTCCCTTGTCCTCCAGTAATTTTATGGTAGGATTCTTGCATGCAATTTCTCTTTTGTCTTAACAAAGCAAGTAGCTTGATCCTTCAATGAGATTTTAAAGTTTTCTTTGCAGTTGTTTTGGTCTCCTAGAACTGTGTGGTCAGCTGCTTTGCTTTTTTATGCAATATGTGACTAAATTCAATTTAAATCATCTTCATTTGAACAACTTTTTTGTTTTGTCTCCATGTAAAAGCACATTCAGTAAGTGATCTCATGGTGTTTTCAACAACCTATTCGTTTGACAAGTTAAGTGGAAGATCTAGCAGCATAATTTTCAGGAAGCATTGATGGATCACATGGAAACCAATGTCTTGTTCAAGACCAGAGCAACAAGGTTGATCCCTTGTTCAGTTCAGGGCCAGCTGTAAAGTACTTAAGTGGTCTTGTAAATGATGGTAGCTTATAAAGTAGTAAATGAATCTGCCTTTCTCTACAGGCTCCTTGCTATTAAACAGCAAAAATCTTACCAATGCTCTTACAAGCATCTAGTTTGATTCTCTGTTGAGATTCTATATGTCTGTGCAGTTGCTGTTTTGTTTTGTCTCCATGTAAAAGCACATTCAGTAAGTGATCTCATGGTGTTTTCAACAACCTATTCGTTTGACAAGTTAAGTGGAAGATCTAGCAGCATAATTTTCAGGAAGCATTGATGGATCACATGGAAACCAATGTCTTGTTCAAGACCAGAGCAACAAGGTTGATCCCTTGTTCAGTTCAGGGCCAGCTGTAAAGTACTTAAGTGGTCTTGTAAATGATGGGGGGCTTATAAAGTAGTAAATGAATCTGCCTTTCTCTATAGGCTCCTTGCTATTAAACAGCAAAAATCTTACTAATGCTCTTACAAGCATCTAGTTTGATTCTCTGTTGAGATTCTATATGTCTGTGCAGTTGCTGTGGTCTCCTAATGCATTGGTAGAATTCTCTCCTGAGCACAGAAACCAAAAAAACAGCACAGTCTGGATTAACATCCTCTTAACTGAACCAATGACCAGCCTGCTTGTATTGACCATTACCAAGATGCCAGTTTCACACAGGGAGCTTTGACAACCTTGTTACTGAACAAAGTAACAACCAGCTACATCCTAGGTCCAATTCTCAGCTACTGCAATGTTTCAGTAAATCACAGATTTAAGAATGGCTGTTGAACCTGTCTTTGAGATAAACCATATTTGGGCAGATTCTACAAGAATCAACTCTATGTTTGTGCCTTGCCAGACAGCACATCCTCTGTGGTGCAGTGGTAGAACACTTGGCTTCCATGTGGAAGACCTTAGGTTCGGAACCTGCTAGGGGCAGTGGACTTGGTAACAATGACATTGCTCATATCTGCACTTCCCTTGTCCTCCAGTAATTTTATGGTAGGATTCTTGCATGCAATTTCTCTTTTATTTTGACAAAGCAAGTAGCTTGATCCTTCAATGAGATTTTAAAGTTTTCTTTGCAGTTGTTTTGGTCTCCTAGAACTGTGTGGTCAGCTGCTTTGCTTTTTTATGCAATATGTGACTAAATTCAATTTAAATCATCTTCATTTGAACAACTTTTTTGTTTTGTCTCCATGTAAAAGCACATTCAGTAAGTGATCTCATGGTGTTTTCAACAACCTATTCGTTTGACAAGTTAAGTGGAAGATCTAGCAGCATAATTTTCAGGAAGCATTGATGGATCACATGGAAACCAATGTCTTGTTCAAGACCAGAGCAACAAGGTTGATCCCTTGTTCAGTTCAGGGCCAGCTGTAAAGTACTTAAGTGGTCTTGTAAATGATGGGGGGCTTATAAAGTAGTAAATGAATCTGCCTTTCTCTACAGGCTCCTTGCTATTAAACAGCAAAAATCTTACTAATGCTCTTACAAGCATCTAGTTTGATTCTCTGTTGAGATTCTATATGTCTGTGCAGTTGCTGTGGTCTCCTAATGCATTGGTAGAATTCTCTCCTGAGCACAGAAACCACAAAAACAGCACAGTCTGGATTAACATCCTCTTAACTGAACCAATGACCAGCCTGCTTGTATTGACCATTACCAAGATGCCAGTTTCACACAGGGAGCTTTGACAACCTTGTTACTGAACAAAGTAACAACCAGCTACATCCTAGGTCCAATTCTCAGCTACTGCAATGTTTCAGTAAATCACAGATTTAAGAATGGCTGTTGAACCTGTCTTTGAGATAAACCATATTTGGGCAGATTCTACAAGAATCAACTCTATGTTTGTGCCTTGCCAGACAGCACATCCTCTGTGGTGCAGTGGTAGAACACTTGGCTTCCATGCGGAAGACCTTAGGTTCGAATCCTGGTAGGGGCAGTGGACTTGGTAACAATGACATTGCTCATATCTGCACTTCCCTTGTTCTCCAGTAATTTTATGGTAGGATTCTTGCATGCAATTTCTCTTTTATCTTAACAAAGCAAGTAGCTTGATCCTTCAATGAGATTTTAAAGTTTTCTTTGCAGTTGTTTTGGTCTCCTAGAACTGTGTGGTCAGCTGCTTTGCTTTTTTATGCAATATGTGACTAAATTCAATTTAAATCATCTTCATTTGAACAACTTTTTTGTTTTGTCTCCATGTAAAAGCACATTCAGTAAGTGATCTCATGGTGTTTTCAACAACCTATTCGTTTGACAAGTTAAGTGGAAGATCTAGCAGCATAATTTTCAGGAAGCATTGATGGATCACATGGAAACCAATGTCTTGTTCAAGACCAGAGCAACAAGGTTGATCCCTTGTTCAGTTCAGGGCCAGCTGTAAAGTACTTAAGTGGTCTTGTAAATGATGGGGGGCTTATAAAGTAGTAAATGAATCTGCCTTTCTCTACAGGCTCCTTGCTATTAAACAGCAAAAATCTTACTAATGCTCTTACAAGCATCTAGTTTGATTCTCTGTTGAGATTCTATATGTCTGTGCAGTTGCTGTGGTCTCCTAATGCATTGGTAGAATTCTCTCCTGAGCACAGAAACCACAAAAACAGCACAGTCTGGATTAACATCCTCTTAACTGAACCAATGACCAGCCTGCTTGTATTGACCATTACCAAGATGCCAGTTTCACACAGGGAGCTTTGACAACCTTGTTACTGAACAAAGTAACAACCAGCTACATCCTAGGTCCAATTCTCAGCTACTGCAATGTTTCAGTAAATCACAGATTTAAGAATGGCTGTTGAACCTGTCTTTGAGATAAACCATATTTGGGCAGATTCTACAAGCATCAACTCTATGTTTGTGCCTTGCCAGAAAGCACATCCTCTGTGGTGCAGTGGTAGAACACTTGGCTTCCATGCGGAAGACCTTAGGTTCGAATCCTGGTAGGGGCAGTGGACTTGGTAACAATGACATTGCTCATATCTGCACTTCCCTTGTTCTCCAGTAATTTTATGGTAGGATTCTTGCATGCAACTTCTCTTTTATCTTAACAAAGCAAGTAGCTTGATCCTTCAATGAGATTTTAAAGTTTTCTTTGCAGTTGTTTTGGTCTCCTAGAACTGTGTGGTCAGCTGCTTTGCTTTTTTATGCAATATGTGACTAAATTCAATTTAAATCATCTTCATTTGAACAACTTTTTTGTTTTGTCTCCATGTAAAAGCACATTCAGTAAGTGATCTCATGGTGTTTTCAACAACCTATTCGTTTGACAAGTTAAGTGGAAGATCTAGCAGCATAATTTTCAGGAAGCATTGATGGATCACATGGAAACCAATGTCTTGTTCAAGACCAGAGCAACAAGGTTGATCCCTTGTTCAGTTCAGGGCCAGCTGTAAAGTACTTAAGTGGTCTTGTAAATGATGGGGGGCTTATAAAGTAGTAAATGAATCTGCCTTTCTCTATAGGCTCCTTGCTATTAAACAGCAAAAATCTTACTAATGCTCTTACAAGCATCTAGTTTGATTCTCTGTTGAGATTCTATATGTCTGTGCAGTTGCTGTGGTCTCCTAATGCATTGGTAGAATTCTCTCCTGAGCACAGAAACCAAAAAAACAGCACAGTCTGGATTAACATCCTCTTAACTGAACCAATGACCAGCCTGCTTGTATTGACCATTACCAAGATGCCAGTTTCACACAGGGAGCTTTGACAACCTTGTTACTGAACAAAGTAACAACCAGCTACATCCTAGGTCCAATTCTCAGCTACTGCAATGTTTCAGTAAATCACAGATTTAAGAATGGCTGTTGAACCTGTCTTTGAGAGAAACCATATTTGGGCAGATTCTACAAGCATCAACTCTATGTTTGTGCCTTGCCAGACAGCACATCCTCTGTGGTGCAGTGGTAGAACACTTGGCTTCCATGCGGAAGACCTTAGGTTCGAATCCTGGTAGGGGCAGTGGACTTGGTAACAATGACATTGCTCATATCTGCACTTCCCTTGTTCTCCAGTAATTTTATGGTAGGATTCTTGCATGCAATTTCTCTTTTATCTTAACAAAGCAAGTAGCTTGATCCTTCAATGAGATTTTAAAGTTTTCTTTGCAGTTGTTTTGGTCTCCTAGAACTGTGTGGTCAGCTGCTTTGCTTTTTTATGCAATATGTGACTAAATTCAATTTAAATCATCTTCATTTGAACAACTTTTTTGTTTTGTCTCCATGTAAAAGCACATTCAGTAAGTGATCTCATGGTGTTTTCAACAACCTATTCGTTTGACAAGTTAAGTGGAAGATCTAGCAGCATAATTTTCAGGAAGCATTGATGGATCACATGGAAACCAATGTCTTGTTCAAGACCAGAGCAACAAGGTTGATCCCTTGTTCAGTTCAGGGCCAGCTGTAAAGTACTTAAGTGGTCTTGTAAATGATGGGGGCTTATAAAGTAGTAAATGAATCTGCCTTTCTCTACAGGCTCCTTGCTATTAAACAGCAAAAATCTTACTAATGCTCTTACAAGCATCTAGTTTGATTCTCTGTTGAGATTCTATATGTCTGTGCAGTTGCTGTGGTCTCCTAATGCATTGGTAGAATTCTCTCCTGAGCACAGAAACCAAAAAAACAGCACAGTCTGTATTAACATCCTCTTAACTGAACCAATGACCAGCCTGCTTGTATTGACCATTACCAAGATGCCAGTTTCACACAGGGAGCTTTGACAACCTTGTTACTGAACAAAGTAACAACCAGCTACATCCTAGGTCCAATTCTCAGCTACTGCAATGTTTCAGAAAATCACAGATTTAAGAATGGCTGTTGAACCTGTCTTTGAGATAAACCATGTTTGGGCAGATTCTACAAGCATCAACTCTATGTTTGTGCCTTGCCAGAAAGCACATCCTCTGTGGTGCAGTGGTAGAACACTTGGCTTCCATGCGGAAGACCTTAGGTTCGAATCCTGGTAGGGGCAGTGGACTTGGTTAAAATTACATTGCTCATATCTGCACTTCCCTTGTTCTCCAAAAAATTTTACGGTAGGATTCTTGCATGCAACTTCTCCTTTATCTTAACAAAGCAAGTAGCTTGATCCTTCAATGAGATTTTAAAGTTTTCTTTGCAGTTGTTTTGGTCTCCTAGAACTGTGTGGTCAGCTGCTTTGCTTTTATATGCAATATGTGACTAAATTCAATTTAAATCATCTTCATTTGAACAACTTTTTTGTTTTGTCTCCATGTAAAAGCACATTCAGTAAGTGATCTCATGGTGTTTTCAACAACATATTCGTTTGACAAGTTAAGTGGAAGATCTAGCAGCATAATTTTCAGGAAGCATTGATGGATCAAATGGAAACCAATGTCTTGTTCAAGACCAGAGCAACAAGGTTGATCCCTTGTTCAGTTCAGGGCCCGCTGTAAAGTACTTAAGTGGTCTTGTAAATGATGGGGGCTTATAAAGTAGTAAATGAATCTGCCTTTCTCTACAGGCTCCTTGCTATTAAACAGCAAAAATCTTACTAATGCTCTTACAAGCATCTAGTTTGATTCTCTGTTGAGATTCTATATGTCTGTGCAGTTGCTGTGGTCTCCTAATGCATTGGTAGAATTCTCTCCTGAGCACAGAAACCACAAAAACAGCACAGTCTGGATTAACATTCTCTTAACTGAACCAATGACCAGCCTGCTTGTATTGACCATTACCAAGATGCCAGTTTCACACAGGGAGCTTTGACAACCTTGTTACTGAACAAAGTAACAACCAGCTACATCCTAGGTCCAATTCTCAGCTACTGCAATGTTTCAGAAAATCATAGATTTAAGAATGGCTGTTGAACCTGTCTTTGAGATAAACCATGTTTTGGGCAGATTCTACAAACATCAACTCTATGTTTGTGCCTTGCCAGACAGCACATCCTCTGTGGTGCAGTGGTAGAACACTTGGCTTCCACTTCCCTTGTTCTCCAGTAATTTTATGGTAGGATTCTTGCATGCAATTTCTCTTTTATCTTAACAAAGCAAGTAGCTTGATCCTTCAATGAGATTTTAAAGTTTTCTTTGCAGTTGATTTGGTCTCCTAGAACTGTGTGGTCAGCTGCTTTGCTTTTTTATGCAATATGTGACTAAATTCAATTTAAATCATCTTCATTTGAACAACTTTTTTGTTTTGGCTCCATGTAAAAGCACATTCAGTAAGTGATCTCATGGTGTTTTCAACAACATATTCGTTTGACAAGTTAAGTGGAAGATCTAGCAGCATAATTTTCAGGAAGCATTGATGGATCACATGGAAACCAATGTCTTGTTCAAGACCAGAGCAACAAGGTTGATCCCTTGTTCAGTTCAGGGCCAGCTGTAAAGTACTTAAGTGGTCTTGTAAATGATGGGGGGCTTATAAAGTAGTAAATGAATCTGCCTTTCTCTATAGGCTCCTTGCTATTAAACAGCAAAAATCTTACTAATGCTCTTACAAGCATCTAGTTTGATTCTCTGTTGAGATTCTATATGTCTGTGCAGTTGCTGTGGTCTCCTAATGCATTGGTAGAATTCTCTCCTGAGCACAGAAACCAAAAAAACAGCACAGTCTGTATTAACATTCTCTTAACTGAACCAATGACCAGCCTGCTTGTATTGACCATTACCAAGATGCCAGTTTCACACAGGAAGCTTTGACAACCTTGTTACTGAACAAAGTAACAACCAGCTACATCCTAGAGTCAATTCTCAGCTACTGCAATGTTTCAGTAAATCACAGATTTAAGAATGGCTGTTGAACCTGTCTTTGAGAGAAACCATGTTTGGGCAGATTCTACAAGCATCAACTCTATGTTTGTGCCTTGCCAGACAGCACATCCTCTGTGGTGCAGTGGTAGAACACTTGGCTTCCATGTGGAAGACCTTAGGTTCGGAACCTGCTAGGGGCAGTGGACTTGGTTAAAATTACATTGCTCATATCTGCACTTCCCTTGTTCTCCAGTTATTTTATGGTAAGTTTCTTGCATGCAATTTCTCTTTTATCTTAACAAAGCAAGTAGCTTGATCCTTCAATGAGATTTTAAAGTTTTCTTTGCAGTTGTTTTGGTCTCCTAGAACTGTGTGGTCAGCTGCTTTGCTTTTTTATGCAATATGTGACTAAATTCAATTTAAATCATCTTCATTTGAACAACTTTTTTGTTTTGTCTCCATGTAAAAGCACATTCAGTAAGTGATCTCATGGTGTTTTCAACAACATATTCGTTTGACAAGTTAAGTGGAAGATCTAGCAGCATAATTTTCAGGAAGCATTGATGGATCACATGGAAACCAATGTCTTGTTCAAGACCAGAGCAACAAGGTTGATCCCTTGTTCAGTTCAGGGCCCGCTGTAAAGTACTTAAGTGGTCTTGTAAATGATGGGGGCTTATAAAGTAGTAAATGAATCTGCCTTTCTCTATAGGCTCCTTGCTATTAAACAGCAAAAATCTTACTAATGCTCTTACAAGCATCTAGTTTGATTCTCTGTTGAGATTCTATATGTCTGTGCAGTTGCTGTGGTCTCCTAATGCATTGGTAGAATTCTCTCCTGAGCACAGAAACCAAAAAAACAGCACAGTCTGTATTAACATTCTCTTAACTGAACCAATGACCAGCCTGCTTGTATTGACCATTACCAAGATGCCAGTTTCACACAGGGAGCTTTGACAACCTTGTTACTGAACAAAGTAACAACCAGCTACATCCTAGGTCCAATTCTCAGCTACTGCAATGTTTCAGAAAATCACAGATTTAAGAATGGCTGTTGAACCTGTCTTTGAGATAAACCATGTTTGGGCAGATTCTACAAGCATCAACTCTATGTTTGTGCCTTGCCAGAAAGCACATCCTCTGTGGTGCAGTGGTAGAACACTTGGCTTCCATGCGGAAGACCTTAGGTTCGAATCCTGGTAGGGGCAGTGGACTTGGTTAAAATTACATTGCTCATATCTGCACTTCCCTTGTTCTCCAAAAAATTTTACGGTAGGATTCTTGCATGCAACTTCTCCTTTATCTTAACAAAGCAAGTAGCTTGATCCTTCAATGAGATTTTAAAGTTTTCTTTGCAGTTGTTTTGGTCTCCTAGAACTGTGTGGTCAGCTGCTTTGCTTTTATATGCAATATGTGACTAAATTCAATTTAAATCATCTTCATTTGAACAACTTTTTTGTTTTGTCTCCATGTAAAAGCACATTCAGTAAGTGATCTCATGGTGTTTTCAACAACATATTCGTTTGACAAGTTAAGTGGAAGATCTAGCAGCATAATTTTCAGGAAGCATTGATGGATCAAATGGAAACCAATGTCTTGTTCAAGACCAGAGCAACAAGGTTGATCCCTTGTTCAGTTCAGGGCCCGCTGTAAAGTACTTAAGTGGTCTTGTAAATGATGGGGGCTTATAAAGTAGTAAATGAATCTGCCTTTCTCTACAGGCTCCTTGCTATTAAACAGCAAAAATCTTACTAATGCTCTTACAAGCATCTAGTTTGATTCTCTGTTGAGATTCTATATGTCTGTGCAGTTGCTGTGGTCTCCTAATGCATTGGTAGAATTCTCTCCTGAGCACAGAAACCACAAAAACAGCACAGTCTGGATTAACATTCTCTTAACTGAACCAATGACCAGCCTGCTTGTATTGACCATTACCAAGATGCCAGTTTCACACAGGGAGCTTTGACAACCTTGTTACTGAACAAAGTAACAACCAGCTACATCCTAGGTCCAATTCTCAGCTACTGCAATGTTTCAGAAAATCATAGATTTAAGAATGGCTGTTGAACCTGTCTTTGAGATAAACCATGTTTTGGGCAGATTCTACAAACATCAACTCTATGTTTGTGCCTTGCCAGACAGCACATCCTCTGTGGTGCAGTGGTAGAACACTTGGCTTCCACTTCCCTTGTTCTCCAGTAATTTTATGGTAGGATTCTTGCATGCAATTTCTCTTTTATCTTAACAAAGCAAGTAGCTTGATCCTTCAATGAGATTTTAAAGTTTTCTTTGCAGTTGTTTTGGTCTCCTAGAACTGTGTGGTCAGCTGCTTTGCTTTTTTATGCAATATGTGACTAAATTCAATTTAAATCATCTTCATTTGAACAACTTTTTTGTTTTGGCTCCATGTAAAAGCACATTCAGTAAGTGATCTCATGGTGTTTTCAACAACATATTCGTTTGACAAGTTAAGTGGAAGATCTAGCAGCATAATTTTCAGGAAGCATTGATGGATCACATGGAAACCAATGTCTTGTTCAAGACCAGAGCAACAAGGTTGATCCCTTGTTCAGTTCAGGGCCAGCTGTAAAGTACTTAAGTGGTCTTGTAAATGATGGGGGGCTTATAAAGTAGTAAATGAATCTGCCTTTCTCTATAGGCTCCTTGCTATTAAACAGCAAAAATCTTACTAATGCTCTTACAAGCATCTAGTTTGATTCTCTGTTGAGATTCTATATGTCTGTGCAGTTGCTGTGGTCTCCTAATGCATTGGTAGAATTCTCTCCTGAGCACAGAAACCAAAAAAACAGCACAGTCTGTATTAACATTCTCTTAACTGAACCAATGACCAGCCTGCTTGTATTGACCATTACCAAGATGCCAGTTTCACACAGGAAGCTTTGACAACCTTGTTACTGAACAAAGTAACAACCAGCTACATCCTAGAGTCAATTCTCAGCTACTGCAATGTTTCAGTAAATCACAGATTTAAGAATGGCTGTTGAACCTGTCTTTGAGAGAAACCATGTTTGGGCAGATTCTACAAGCATCAACTCTATGTTTGTGCCTTGCCAGACAGCACATCCTCTGTGGTGCAGTGGTAGAACACTTGGCTTCCATGTGGAAGACCTTAGGTTCGGAACCTGCTAGGGGCAGTGGACTTGGTTAAAATTACATTGCTCAAATCTGCACTTCCCTTGTTCTCCAGTTATTTTATGGTAAGTTTCTTGCATGCAATTTCTCTTTTATCTTAACAAAGCAAGTAGCTTGATCCTTCAATGAGATTTTAAAGTTTTCTTTGCAGTTGATTTGGTCTCCTAGAACTGTGTGGTCAGCTGCTTTGCTTTTTTATGCAATATGTGACTAAATTCAATTTAAATCATCTTCATTTGAACAACTTTTTTGTTTTGGCTCCATGTAAAAGCACATTCAGTAAGTGATCTCATGGTGTTTTCAACAACATATTCGTTTGACAAGTTAAGTGGAAGATCTAGCAGCATAATTTTCAGGAAGCATTGATGGATCACATGGAAACCAATGTCTTGTTCAAGACCAGAGCAACAAGGTTGATCCCTTGTTCAGTTCAGGGCCAGCTGTAAAGTACTTAAGTGGTCTTGTAAATGATGGGGGGCTTATAAAGTAGTAAATGAATCTGCCTTTCTCTATAGGCTCCTTGCTATTAAACAGCAAAAATCTTACTAATGCTCTTACAAGCATCTAGTTTGATTCTCTGTTGAGATTCTATATGTCTGTGCAGTTGCTGTGGTCTCCTAATGCATTGGTAGAATTCTCTCCTGAGCACAGAAACCAAAAAAACAGCACAGTCTGTATTAACATTCTCTTAACTGAACCAATGACCAGCCTGCTTGTATTGACCATTACCAAGATGCCAGTTTCACACAGGAAGCTTTGACAACCTTGTTACTGAACAAAGTAACAACCAGCTACATCCTAGAGTCAATTCTCAGCTACTGCAATGTTTCAGTAAATCACAGATTTAAGAATGGCTGTTGAACCTGTCTTTGAGAGAAACCATGTTTGGGCAGATTCTACAAGCATCAACTCTATGTTTGTGCCTTGCCAGACAGCACATCCTCTGTGGTGCAGTGGTAGAACACTTGGCTTCCATGTGGAAGACCTTAGGTTCGGAACCTGCTAGGGGCAGTGGACTTGGTTAAAATTACATTGCTCATATCTGCACTTCCCTTGTTCTCCAGTTATTTTATGGTAAGTTTCTTGCATGCAATTTCTCTTTTATCTTAACAAAGCAAGTAGCTTGATCCTTCAATGAGATTTTAAAGTTTTCTTTGCAGTTGTTTTGGTCTCCTAGAACTGTGTGGTCAGCTGCTTTGCTTTTTTATGCAATATGTGACTAAATTCAATTTAAATCATCTTCATTTGAACAACTTTTTTGTTTTGTCTCCATGTAAAAGCACATTCAGTAAGTGATCTCATGGTGTTTTCAACAACATATTCGTTTGACAAGTTAAGTGGAAGATCTAGCAGCATAATTTTCAGGAAGCATTGATGGATCACATGGAAACCAATGTCTTGTTCAAGACCAGAGCAACAAGGTTGATCCCTTGTTCAGTTCAGGGCCAGCTGTAAAGTACTTAAGTGGTCTTGTAAATGATGGGGGGCTTATAAAGTAGTAAATGAATCTGCCTTTCTCTATAGGCTCCTTGCTATTAAACAGCAAAAATCTTACTAATGCTCTTACAAGCATCTAGTTTGATTCTCTGTTGAGATTCTATATGTCTGTGCAGTTGCTGTGGTCTCCTAATGCATTGGTAGAATTCTCTCCTGAGCACAGAAACCAAAAAAACAGCACAGTCTGTATTAACATTCTCTTAACTGAACCAATGACCAGCCTGCTTGTATTGACCATTACCAAGATGCCAGTTTCACACAGGGAGCTTTGACAACCTTGTTACTGAACAAAGTAACAACCAGCTACATCCTAGGTCCAATTCTCAGCTACTGCAATGTTTCAGAAAATCACAGATTTAAGAATGGCTGTTGAACCTGTCTTTGAGATAAACCATGTTTGGGCAGATTCTACAAGCATCAACTCTATGTTTGTGCCTTGCCAGAAAGCACATCCTCTGTGGTGCAGTGGTAGAACACTTGGCTTCCATGCGGAAGACCTTAGGTTCGAATCCTGGTAGGGGCAGTGGACTTGGTTAAAATTACATTGCTCATATCTGCACTTCCCTTGTTCTCCAGTAATTTTACGGTAGGATTCTTGCATGCAACTTCTCTTTTATCTTAACAAAGCAAGTAGCTTGATCCTTCAATGAGATTTTAAAGTTTTCTTTGCAGTTGTTTTGGTCTCCTAGAACTGTGTGGTCAGCTGCTTTGCTTTTATATGCAATATGTGACTAAATTCAATTTAAATCATCTTCATTTGAACAACTTTTTTGTTTTGTCTCCATGTAAAAGCACATTCAGTAAGTGATCTCATGGTGTTTTCAACAACATATTCGTTTGACAAGTTAAGTGGAAGATCTAGCAGCATAATTTTCAGGAAGCATTGATGGATCAAATGGAAACCAATGTCTTGTTCAAGACCAGAG
This sequence comes from Misgurnus anguillicaudatus, assembly GCF_027580225.2. Lineage (NCBI taxonomy): Eukaryota > Metazoa > Chordata > Actinopteri > Cypriniformes > Cobitidae > Misgurnus > Misgurnus anguillicaudatus. Next base: position 13,207,882 of record NC_073348.2, read on the forward strand.
CAACAAGGTTGATCCCTTGTTCAGTTCAGGGCCCGCTGTAAAGTACTTAAGTGGTCTTGTAAATGATAGGGGCTTATAAAGTAGTAAATGAATCTGCCTTTCTCTACAGGCTCCTTGCTATTAAACAGCAAAAATCTTACTAATGCTCTTACAAGCATCTAGTTTGATTCTCTGTTGAGATTCTATATGTCTGTGCAGTTGCTGTGGTCTCCTAATGCATTGGTAGAATTCTCTCCTGAGCACAGAAACCAAAAAAACAGCACAGTCTGTATTAACATTCTCTTAACTGAACCAATGACCAGCCTGCTTGTATTGACCATTACCAAGATGCCAGTTTCACACAGGGAGCTTTGACAACCTTGTTACTGAACAAAGTAACAACCAGCTACATCCTAGGTCCAATTCTCAGCTACTGCAATGTTTCAGAAAATCACAGATTTAAGAATGGCTGTTGAACCTGTCTTTGAGATAAACCATGTTTGGGCAGATTCTACAAGCATCAACTCTATGTTTGTGCCTTGCCAGAAAGCACATCCTCTGTGGTGCAGTGGTAGAACACTTGGCTTCCATGCGGAAGACCTTAGGTTCGAATCCTGGTAGGGGCAGTGGACTTGGTTAAAATTACATTGCTCATATCTGCACTTCCCTTGTTCTCCAAAAAATTTTACGGTAGGATTCTTGCATGCAACTTCTCCTTTATCTTAACAAAGCAAGTAGCTTGATCCTTCAATGAGATTTTAAAGTTTTCTTTGCAGTTGTTTTGGTCTCCTAGAACTGTGTGGTCAGCTGCTTTGCTTTTATATGCAATATGTGACTAAATTCAATTTAAATCATCTTCATTTGAACAACTTTTTTGTTTTGGCTCCATGTAAAAGCACATTCAGTAAGTGATCTCATGGTGTTTTCAACAACATATTCGTTTGACAAGTTAAGTGGAAGATCTAGCAGCATGATTTTCAGGAAGCATTGATGGATCAAATGGAAACCAATGTCTTGTTCAAGACCAGAGCAACAAGGTTGATCCCTTGTTCAGTTCAGGGCCCGCTGTAAAGTACTTAAGTGGTCTTGTAAATGATGGGGGCTTATAAAGTAGTAAATGAATCTGCCTTTCTCTACAGGCTCCTTGCTATTAAACAGCAAAAATCTTACTAATGCTCTTACAAGCATCTAGTTTGATTCTCTGTTGAGATTCTATATGTCTGTGCAGTTGCTGTGGTCTCCTAATGCATTGGTAGAATTCTCTCCTGAGCACAGAAACCACAAAAACAGCACAGTCTGGATTAACATTCTCTTAACTGAACCAATGACCAGCCTGCTTGTATTGACCATTACCAAGATGCCAGTTTCACACAGGGAGCTTTGACAACCTTGTTACTGAACAAAGTAACAACCAGCTACATCCTAGGTCCAATTCTCAGCTACTGCAATGTTTCAGAAAATCATAGATTTAAGAATGGCTGTTGAACCTGTCTTTGAGATAAACCATGTTTTGGGCAGATTCTACAAACATCAACTCTATGTTTGTGCCTTGCCAGACAGCACATCCTCTGTGGTGCAGTGGTAGAACACTTGGCTTCCACTTCCCTTGTTCTCCAGTTATTTTATGGTAAGTTTCTTGCATGCAATTTCTCTTTTATCTTAACAAAGCAAGTAGCTTGATCCTTCAATGAGATTTTAAAGTTTTCTTTGCAGTTGTTTTGGTCTCCTAGAACTGTGTGGTCAGCTGCTTTGCTTTTTTATGCAATATGTGACTAAATTCAATTTAAATCATCTTCATTTGAACAACTTTTTTGTTTTGGCTCCATGTAAAAGCACATTCAGTAAGTGATCTCATGGTGTTTTCAACAACATATTCGTTTGACAAGTTAAGTGGAAGATCTAGCAGCATAATTTTCAGGAAGCATTGATGGATCACATGGAAACCAATGTCTTGTTCAAGACCAGAGCAACAAGGTTGATCCCTTGTTCAGTTCAGGGCCAGCTGTAAAGTACTTAAGTGGTCTTGTAAATGATGGGGGGCTTATAAAGTAGTAAATGAATCTGCCTTTCTCTATAGGCTCCTTGCTATTAAACAGCAAAAATCTTACTAATGCTCTTACAAGCATCTAGTTTGATTCTCTGTTGAGATTCTATATGTCTGTGCAGTTGCTGTGGTCTCCTAATGCATTGGTAGAATTCTCTCCTGAGCACAGAAACCAAAAAAACAGCACAGTCTGTATTAACATTCTCTTAACTGAACCAATGACCAGCCTGCTTGTATTGACCATTACCAAGATGCCAGTTTCACACAGGAAGCTTTGACAACCTTGTTACTGAACAAAGTAACAACCAGCTACATCCTAGAGTCAATTCTCAGCTACTGCAATGTTTCAGTAAATCACAGATTTAAGAATGGCTGTTGAACCTGTCTTTGAGAGAAACCATGTTTGGGCAGATTCTACAAGCATCAACTCTATGTTTGTGCCTTGCCAGACAGCACATCCTCTGTGGTGCAGTGGTAGAACACTTGGCTTCCATGTGGAAGACCTTAGGTTCGGAACCTGCTAGGGGCAGTGGACTTGGTTAAAATTACATTGCTCATATCTGCACTTCCCTTGTTCTCCAGTTATTTTATGGTAAGTTTCTTGCATGCAATTTCTCTTTTATCTTAACAAAGCAAGTAGCTTGATCCTTCAATGAGATTTTAAAGTTTTCTTTGCAGTTGTTTTGGTCTCCTAGAACTGTGTGGTCAGCTGCTTTGCTTTTTTATGCAATATGTGACTAAATTCAATTTAAATCATCTTCATTTGAACAACTTTTTTGTTTTGGCTCCATGTAAAAGCACATTCAGTAAGTGATCTCATGGTGTTTTCAACAACATATTCGTTTGACAAGTTAAGTGGAAGATCTAGCAGCATAATTTTCAGGAAGCATTGATGGATCACATGGAAACCAATGTCTTGTTCAAGACCAGAGCAACAAGGTTGATCCCTTGTTCAGTTCAGGGCCAGCTGTAAAGTACTTAAGTGGTCTTGTAAATGATGGGGGGCTTATAAAGTAGTAAATGAATCTGCCTTTCTCTATAGGCTCCTTGCTATTAAACAGCAAAAATCTTACTAATGCTCTTACAAGCATCTAGTTTGATTCTCTGTTGAGATTCTATATGTCTGTGCAGTTGCTGTGGTCTCCTAATGCATTGGTAGAATTCTCTCCTGAGCACAGAAACCAAAAAAACAGCACAGTCTGTATTAACATTCTCTTAACTGAACCAATGACCAGCCTGCTTGTATTGACCATTACCAAGATGCCAGTTTCACACAGGGAGCTTTGACAACCTTGTTACTGAACAAAGTAACAACCAGCTACATCCTAGGTCCAATTCTCAGCTACTGCAATGTTTCAGAAAATCACAGATTTAAGAATGGCTGTTGAACCTGTCTTTGAGATAAACCATGTTTGGGCAGATTCTACAAGCATCAACTCTATGTTTGTGCCTTGCCAGAAAGCACATCCTCTGTGGTGCAGTGGTAGAACACTTGGCTTCCATGCGGAAGACCTTAGGTTCGAATCCTGGTAGGGGCAGTGGACTTGGTTAAAATTACATTGCTCATATCTGCACTTCCCTTGTTCTCCAGTAATTTTACGGTAGGATTCTTGCATGCAACTTCTCTTTTATCTTAACAAAGCAAGTAGCTTGATCCTTCAATGAGATTTTAAAGTTTTCTTTGCAGTTGTTTTGGTCTCCTAGAACTGTGTGGTCAGCTGCTTTGCTTTTATATGCAATATGTGACTAAATTCAATTTAAATCATCTTCATTTGAACAACTTTTTTGTTTTGTCTCCATGTAAAAGCACATTCAGTAAGTGATCTCATGGTGTTTTCAACAACATATTCGTTTGACAAGTTAAGTGGAAGATCTAGCAGCATAATTTTCAGGAAGCATTGATGGATCAAATGGAAACCAATGTCTTGTTCAAGACCAGAGCAACAAGGTTGATCCCTTGTTCAGTTCAGGGCCCGCTGTAAAGTACTTAAGTGGTCTTGTAAATGATAGGGGCTTATAAAGTAGTAAATGAATCTGCCTTTCTCTACAGGCTCCTTGCTATTAAACAGCAAAAATCTTACTAATGCTCTTACAAGCATCTAGTTTGATTCTCTGTTGAGATTCTATATGTCTGTGCAGTTGCTGTGGTCTCCTAATGCATTGGTAGAATTCTCTCCTGAGCACAGAAACCAAAAAAACAGCACAGTCTGTATTAACATTCTCTTAACTGAACCAATGACCAGCCTGCTTGTATTGACCATTACCAAGATGCCAGTTTCACACAGGGAGCTTTGACAACCTTGTTACTGAACAAAGTAACAACCAGCTACATCCTAGGTCCAATTCTCAGCTACTGCAATGTTTCAGAAAATCACAGATTTAAGAATGGCTGTTGAACCTGTCTTTGAGATAAACCATGTTTGGGCAGATTCTACAAGCATCAACTCTATGTTTGTGCCTTGCCAGAAAGCACATCCTCTGTGGTGCAGTGGTAGAACACTTGGCTTCCATGCGGAAGACCTTAGGTTCGAATCCTGGTAGGGGCAGTGGACTTGGTTAAAATTACATTGCTCATATCTGCACTTCCCTTGTTCTCCAAAAAATTTTACGGTAGGATTCTTGCATGCAACTTCTCCTTTATCTTAACAAAGCAAGTAGCTTGATCCTTCAATGAGATTTTAAAGTTTTCTTTGCAGTTGTTTTGGTCTCCTAGAACTGTGTGGTCAGCTGCTTTGCTTTTATATGCAATATGTGACTAAATTCAATTTAAATCATCTTCATTTGAACAACTTTTTTGTTTTGGCTCCATGTAAAAGCACATTCAGTAAGTGATCTCATGGTGTTTTCAACAACATATTCGTTTGACAAGTTAAGTGGAAGATCTAGCAGCATGATTTTCAGGAAGCATTGATGGATCAAATGGAAACCAATGTCTTGTTCAAGACCAGAGCAACAAGGTTGATCCCTTGTTCAGTTCAGGGCCCGCTGTAAAGTACTTAAGTGGTCTTGTAAATGATGGGGGCTTATAAAGTAGTAAATGAATCTGCCTTTCTCTACAGGCTCCTTGCTATTAAACAGCAAAAATCTTACTAATGCTCTTACAAGCATCTAGTTTGATTCTCTGTTGAGATTCTATATGTCTGTGCAGTTGCTGTGGTCTCCTAATGCATTGGTAGAATTCTCTCCTGAGCACAGAAACCACAAAAACAGCACAGTCTGGATTAACATTCTCTTAACTGAACCAATGACCAGCCTGCTTGTATTGACCATTACCAAGATGCCAGTTTCACACAGGGAGCTTTGACAACCTTGTTACTGAACAAAGTAACAACCAGCTACATCCTAGGTCCAATTCTCAGCTACTGCAATGTTTCAGAAAATCATAGATTTAAGAATGGCTGTTGAACCTGTCTTTGAGATAAACCATGTTTTGGGCAGATTCTACAAACATCAACTCTATGTTTGTGCCTTGCCAGACAGCACATCCTCTGTGGTGCAGTGGTAGAACACTTGGCTTCCACTTCCCTTGTTCTCCAGTTATTTTATGGTAAGTTTCTTGCATGCAATTTCTCTTTTATCTTAACAAAGCAAGTAGCTTGATCCTTCAATGAGATTTTAAAGTTTTCTTTGCAGTTGTTTTGGTCTCCTAGAACTGTGTGGTCAGCTGCTTTGCTTTTTTATGCAATATGTGACTAAATTCAATTTAAATCATCTTCATTTGAACAACTTTTTTGTTTTGGCTCCATGTAAAAGCACATTCAGTAAGTGATCTCATGGTGTTTTCAACAACATATTCGTTTGACAAGTTAAGTGGAAGATCTAGCAGCATAATTTTCAGGAAGCATTGATGGATCACATGGAAACCAATGTCTTGTTCAAGACCAGAGCAACAAGGTTGATCCCTTGTTCAGTTCAGGGCCAGCTGTAAAGTACTTAAGTGGTCTTGTAAATGATGGGGGGCTTATAAAGTAGTAAATGAATCTGCCTTTCTCTATAGGCTCCTTGCTATTAAACAGCAAAAATCTTACTAATGCTCTTACAAGCATCTAGTTTGATTCTCTGTTGAGATTCTATATGTCTGTGCAGTTGCTGTGGTCTCCTAATGCATTGGTAGAATTCTCTCCTGAGCACAGAAACCAAAAAAACAGCACAGTCTGTATTAACATTCTCTTAACTGAACCAATGACCAGCCTGCTTGTATTGACCATTACCAAGATGCCAGTTTCACACAGGAAGCTTTGACAACCTTGTTACTGAACAAAGTAACAACCAGCTACATCCTAGAGTCAATTCTCAGCTACTGCAATGTTTCAGTAAATCACAGATTTAAGAATGGCTGTTGAACCTGTCTTTGAGAGAAACCATGTTTGGGCAGATTCTACAAGCATCAACTCTATGTTTGTGCCTTGCCAGACAGCACATCCTCTGTGGTGCAGTGGTAGAACACTTGGCTTCCATGTGGAAGACCTTAGGTTCGGAACCTGCTAGGGGCAGTGGACTTGGTTAAAATTACATTGCTCATATCTGCACTTCCCTTGTTCTCCAGTTATTTTATGGTAAGTTTCTTGCATGCAATTTCTCTTTTATCTTAACAAAGCAAGTAGCTTGATCCTTCAATGAGATTTTAAAGTTTTCTTTGCAGTTGTTTTGGTCTCCTAGAACTGTGTGGTCAGCTGCTTTGCTTTTTTATGCAATATGTGACTAAATTCAATTTAAATCATCTTCATTTGAACAACTTTTTTGTTTTGGCTCCATGTAAAAGCACATTCAGTAAGTGATCTCATGGTGTTTTCAACAACATATTCGTTTGACAAGTTAAGTGGAAGATCTAGCAGCATAATTTTCAGGAAGCATTGATGGATCACATGGAAACCAATGTCTTGTTCAAGACCAGAGCAACAAGGTTGATCCCTTGTTCAGTTCAGGGCCCGCTGTAAAGTACTTAAGTGGTCTTGTAAATGATGGGGGCTTATAAAGTAGTAAATGAATCTGCCTTTCTCTATAGGCTCCTTGCTATTAAACAGCAAAAATCTTACTAATGCTCTTACAAGCATCTAGTTTGATTCTCTGTTGAGATTCTATATGTCTGTGCAGTTGCTGTGGTCTCCTAATGCATTGGTAGAATTCTCTCCTGAGCACAGAAACCAAAAAAACAGCACAGTCTGTATTAACATTCTCTTAACTGAACCAATGACCAGCCTGCTTGTATTGACCATTACCAAGATGCCAGTTTCACACAGGGAGCTTTGACAACCTTGTTACTGAACAAAGTAACAACCAGCTACATCCTAGGTCCAATTCTCAGCTACTGCAATGTTTCAGAAAATCACAGATTTAAGAATGGCTGTTGAACCTGTCTTTGAGATAAACCATGTTTGGGCAGATTCTACAAGCATCAACTCTATGTTTGTGCCTTGCCAGAAAGCACATCCTCTGTGGTGCAGTGGTAGAACACTTGGCTTCCATGCGGAAGACCTTAGGTTCGAATCCTGGTAGGGGCAGTGGACTTGGTTAAAATTACATTGCTCATATCTGCACTTCCCTTGTTCTCCAGTAATTTTATGGTAGGATTCTTGCATGCAATTTCTCTTTTATCTTAACAAAGCAAGTAGCTTGATCCTTCAATGAGATTTTAAAGTTTTCTTTGCAGTTGTTTTGGTCTCCTAGAACTGTGTGGTCAGCTGCTTTGCTTTTTTATGCAATATGTGACTAAATTCAATTTAAATCATCTTCATTTGAACAACTTTTTTGTTTTGGCTCCATGTAAAAGCACATTCAGTAAGTGATCTCATGGTGTTTTCAACAACATATTCGTTTGACAAGTTAAGTGGAAGATCTAGCAGCATAATTTTCAGGAAGCATTGATGGATCACATGGAAACCAATGTCTTGTTCAAGACCAGAGCAACAAGGTTGATCCCTTGTTCAGTTCAGGGCCAGCTGTAAAGTACTTAAGTGGTCTTGTAAATGATGGGGGGCTTATAAAGTAGTAAATGAATCTGCCTTTCTCTATAGGCTCCTTGCTATTAAACAGCAAAAATCTTACTAATGCTCTTACAAGCATCTAGTTTGATTCTCTGTTGAGATTCTATATGTCTGTGCAGTTGCTGTGGTCTCCTAATGCATTGGTAGAATTCTCTCCTGAGCACAGAAACCAAAAAAACAGCACAGTCTGTATTAACATTCTCTTAACTGAACCAATGACCAGCCTGCTTGTATTGACCATTACCAAGATGCCAGTTTCACACAGGAAGCTTTGACAACCTTGTTACTGAACAAAGTAACAACCAGCTACATCCTAGAGTCAATTCTCAGCTACTGCAATGTTTCAGTAAATCACAGATTTAAGAATGGCTGTTGAACCTGTCTTTGAGAGAAACCATGTTTGGGCAGATTCTACAAGCATCAACTCTATGTTTGTGCCTTGCCAGACAGCACATCCTCTGTGGTGCAGTGGTAGAACACTTGGCTTCCATGTGGAAGACCTTAGGTTCGGAACCTGCTAGGGGCAGTGGACTTGGTTAAAATTACATTGCTCAAATCTGCACTTCCCTTGTTCTCCAGTTATTTTATGGTAAGTTTCTTGCATGCAATTTCTCTTTTATCTTAACAAAGCAAGTAGCTTGATCCTTCAATGAGATTTTAAAGTTTTCTTTGCAGTTGTTTTGGTCTCCTAGAACTGTGTGGTCAGCTGCTTTGCTTTTTTATGCAATATGTGACTAAATTCAATTTAAATCATCTTCATTTGAACAACTTTTTTGTTTTGGCTCCATGTAAAAGCACATTCAGTAAGTGATCTCATGGTGTTTTCAACAACATATTCGTTTGACAAGTTAAGTGGAAGATCTAGCAGCATAATTTTCAGGAAGCATTGATGGATCACATGGAAACCAATGTCTTGTTCAAGACCAGAGCAACAAGGTTGATCAGTTGTTCAGTTCAGGGCCAGCTGTAAAGTACTTAAGTGGTCTTGTAAATGATGGGGGGCTTATAAAGTAGTAAATGAATCTGCCTTTCTCTATAGGCTCCTTGCTATTAAACAGCAAAAATCTTACTAATGCTCTTACAAGCATCTAGTTTGATTCTCTGTTGAGATTCTATATGTCTGCAGTTGCTGTGGTCTCCTAATGCATTGGTAGAATTCTCTCCTGAGCACAGAAACCAAAAAAACAGCACAGTCTGTATTAACATTCTCTTAACTGAACCAATGACCAGCCTGCTTGTATTGACCATTACCAAGATGCCAGTTTCACACAGGGAGCTTTGACAACCTTGTTACTGAACAAAGTAACAACCAGCTACATCCTAGGTCCAATTCTCAGCTACTGCAATGTTTCAGAAAATCACAGATTTAAGAATGGCTGTTGAACCTGTCTTTGAGATAAACCATGTTTGGGCAGATTCTACAAGCATCAACTCTATGTTTGTGCCTTGCCAGACAGCACATCCTCTGTGGTGCAGTGGTAGAACACTTGGCTTCCATGCGGAAGACCTTAGGTTCGAATCCTGGTAGGGGCAGTGGACTTGGTTAAAATTACATTGCTCATATCTGCACTTCCCTTGTTCTCCAGTAATTTTATGGTAGGATTCTTGCATGCAATTTCTCTTTTATCTTAACAAAGCAAGTAGCTTGATCCTTCAATGAGATTTTAAAGTTTTCTTTGCAGTTGTTTTGGTCTCCTAGAACTGTGTGGTCAGCTGCTTTGCTTTTTTATGCAATATGTGACTAAATTCAATTTAAATCATCTTCATTTGAACAACTTTTTTGTTTTGTTTCCATGTAAAAGCACATTCAGTAAGTGATCTCATGGTGTTTTCAACAACATATTCGTTTGACAAGTTAAGTGGAAGATCTAGCAGCATAATTTTCAGGAAGCATTGATGGATCACATGGAAACCAATGTCTTGTTCAAGACCAGAGCAACAAGGTTGATCCCTTGTTCAGTTCAGGGCCAGCTGTAAAGTACTTAAGTGGTCTTGTAAATGATGGGGGGCTTATAAAGTAGTAAATGAATCTGCCTTTCTCTATAGGCTCCTTGCTATTAAACAGCAAAAATCTTACTAATGCTCTTACAAGCATCTAGTTTGATTCTCTGTTGAGATTCTATATGTCTGTGCAGTTGCTGTGGTCTCCTAATGCATTGGTAGAATTCTCTCCTGAGCACAGAAACCAAAAAAACAGCACAGTCTTTTGTTTTGGCTCCATGTAAAAGCACATTCAGTAAGTGATCTCATGGTGTTTTCAACAACATATTCGTTTGACAAGTTAAGTGGAAGATCTAGCAGCATAATTTTCAGGAAGCATTGATGGATCACATGGAAACCAATGTCTTGTTCAAGACCAGAGCAACAAGGTTGATCAGTTGTTCAGTTCAGGGCCAGCTGTAAAGTACTTAAGTGGTCTTGTAAATGATGGGGGGCTTATAAAGTAGTAAATGAATCTGCCTTTCTCTATAGGCTCCTTGCTATTAAACAGCAAAAATCTTACTAATGCTCTTACAAGCATCTAGTTTGATTCTCTGTTGAGATTCTATATGTCTGCAGTTGCTGTGGTCTCCTAATGCATTGGTAGAATTCTCTCCTGAGCACAGAAACCAAAAAAACAGCACAGTCTGTATTAACATTCTCTTAACTGAACCAATGACCAGCCTGCTTGTATTGACCATTACCAAGATGCCAGTTTCACACAGGGAGCTTTGACAACCTTGTTACTGAACAAAGTAACAACCAGCTACATCCTAGGTCCAATTCTCAGCTACTGCAATGTTTCAGAAAATCACAGATTTAAGAATGGCTGTTGAACCTGTCTTTGAGATAAACCATGTTTGGGCAGATTCTACAAGCATCAACTCTATGTTTGTGCCTTGCCAGACAGCACATCCTCTGTGGTGCAGTGGTAGAACACTTGGCTTCCATGCGGAAGACCTTAGGTTCGAATCCTGGTAGGGGCAGTGGACTTGGTTAAAATTACATTGCTCATATCTGCACTTCCCTTGTTCTCCAGTAATTTTATGGTAGGATTCTTGCATGCAATTTCTCTTTTATCTTAACAAAGCAAGTAGCTTGATCCTTCAATGAGATTTTAAAGTTTTCTTTGCAGTTGTTTTGGTCTCCTAGAACTGTGTGGTCAGCTGCTTTGCTTTTTTATGCAATATGTGACTAAATTCAATTTAAATCATCTTCATTTGAACAACTTTTTTGTTTTGTTTCCATGTAAAAGCACATTCAGTAAGTGATCTCATGGTGTTTTCAACAACATATTCGTTTGACAAGTTAAGTGGAAGATCTAGCAGCATAATTTTCAGGAAGCATTGATGGATCACATGGAAACCAATGTCTTGTTCAAGACCAGAGCAACAAGGTTGATCCCTTGTTCAGTTCAGGGCCAGCTGTAAAGTACTTAAGTGGTCTTGTAAATGATGGGGGGCTTATAAAGTAGTAAATGAATCTGCCTTTCTCTATAGGCTCCTTGCTATTAAACAGCAAAAATCTTACTAATGCTCTTACAAGCATCTAGTTTGATTATCTGTTGAGATTCTATATGTCTGTGCAGTTGCTGTGGTCTCCTAATGCATTGGTAGAATTCTCTCCTGAGCACAGAAACCAAAAAAACAGCACAGTCTGTATTAACATTCTCTTAACTGAACCAATGACCAGCCTGCTTGTATTGACCATTACCAAGATGCCAGTTTCACACAGGGAGCTTTGACAACCTTGTTACTGAACAAAGTAACAACCAGCTACATCCTAGGTCCAATTCTCAGCTACTGCAATGTTTCAGAAAATCACAGATTTAAGAATGGCTGTTGAACCTGTCTTTGAGATAAACCATGTTTGGGCAGATTCTACAAGCATCAACTCTATGTTTGTGCCTTGCCAGAAAGCACATCCTCTGTGGTGCAGTGGTAGAACACTTGGCTTCCATGCGGAAGACCTTAGGTTCGAATCCTGGTAGGGGCAGTGGACTTGGTTAAAATTACATTGCTCATATCTGCACTTCCCTTGTTCTCCAGTAATTTTACGGTAGGATTCTTGCATGCAACTTCTCTTTTATCTTAACAAAGCAAGTAGCTTGATCCTTCAATGAGATTTTAAAGTTTTCTTTGCAGTTGTTTTGGTCTCCTAGAACTGTGTGGTCAGCTGCTTTGCTTTTATATGCAATATGTGACTAAATTCAATTTAAATCATCTTCATTTGAACAACTTTTTTGTTTTGTCTCCATGTAAAAGCACATTCAGTAAGTGATCTCATGGTGTTTTCAACAACATATTCGTTTGACAAGTTAAGTGGAAGATCTAGCAGCATAATTTTCAGGAAGCATTGATGGATCAAATGGAAACCAATGTCTTGTTCAAGACCAGAGCAACAAGGTTGATCCCTTGTTCAGTTCAGGGCCCGCTGTAAAGTACTTAAGTGGTCTTGTAAATGATGGGGGCTTATAAAGTAGTAAATGAATCTGCCTTTCTCTACAGGCTCCTTGCTATTAAACAGCAAAAATCTTACTAATGCTCTTACAAGCATCTAGTTTGATTCTCTGTTGAGATTCTATATGTCTGTGCAGTTGCTGTGGTCTCCTAATGCATTGGTAGAATTCTCTCCTGAGCACAGAAACCACAAAAACAGCACAGTCTGTATTAACATTCTCTTAACTGAACCAATGACCAGCCTGCTTGTATTGACCATTACCAAGATGCCAGTTTCACACAGGGAGCTTTGACAACCTTGTTACTGAACAAAGTAACAACCAGCTACATCCTAGAGTCAATTCTCAGCTACTGCAATGTTTCAGTAAATCACAGATTTAAGAATGGCTGTTGAACCTGTCTTTGAGAGAAACCATGTATGGCCAGATTCTACAAGCATCAACTCTATGTTTGTGCCTTGCCAGACAGCACATCCTCTGTGGTGCAGTGGTAGAACACTTGGCTTCCATGCGGAAGACCTTAGGTTCGAATCCTGGTAGGGGCAGTGGACTTGGTTAAAATTACATTGCTCATATCTGCACTTCCCTTGTTCTCCAGTAATTTTATGGTAGGATTCTTGCATGCAATTTCTCTTTTATCTTAACAAAGCAAGTAGCTTGATCCTTCAATGAGATTTTAAAGTTTTCTTTGCAGTTGTTTTGGTCTCCTAGAACTGTGTGGTCAGCTGCTTTGCTTTTTTATGCAATATGTGACTAAATTCAATTTAAATCATCTTCATTTGAACAACTTTTTTGTTTTGTCTCCATGTAAAAGCACATTCAGTAAGTGATCTCATGGTGTTTTCAACAACATATTCGTTTGACAAGTTAAGTGGAAGATCTAGCAGCATAATTTTCAGGAAGCATTGATGGATCACATGGAAACCAATGTCTTGTTCAAGACCAGAGCAACAAGGTTGATCCCTTGTTCAGTTCAGGGCCCGCTGTAAAGTACTTAAGTGGTCTTGTAAATGATGGGGGCTTATAAAGTAGTAAATGAATCTGCCTTTCTCTACAGGCTCCTTGCTATTAAACAGCAAAAATCTTACTAATGCTCTTACAAGCATCTAGTTTGATTCTCTGTTGAGATTCTATATGTCTGTGCAGTTGCTGTGGTCTCCTAATGCATTGGTAGAATTCTCTCCTGAGCACAGAAACCAAAAAAACAGCACAGTCTGTATTAACATTCTCTTAACTGAACCAATGACCAGCCTGCTTGTATTGACCATTACCAAGATGCCAGTTTCACACAGGGAGCTTTGACAACCTTGTTACTGAACAAAGTAACAACCAGCTACATCCTAGAGTCAATTCTCAGCTACTGCAATGTTTCAGTAAATCACAGATTTAAGAATGGCTGTTGAACCTGTCTTTGAGAGAAACCATGTATGGCCAGATTCTACAAGCATCAACTCTATGTTTGTGCCTTGCCAGACAGCACATCCTCTGTGGTGCAGTGGTAGAACACTTGGCTTCCATGCGGAAGACCTTAGGTTCGAATCCTGGTAGGGGCAGTGGACTTGGTTAAAATTACATTGCTCATATCTGCACTTCCCTTGTTCTCCAGTAATTTTATGGTAGGATTCTTGCATGCAATTTCTCTTTTATCTTAACAAAGCAAGTAGCTTGATCCTTCAATGAGATTTTAAAGTTTTCTTTGCAGTTGTTTTGGTCTCCTAGAACTGTGTGGTCAGCTGCTTTGCTTTTTTATGCAATATGTGACTAAATTCAATTTAAATCATCTTCATTTGAACAACTTTTTTGTTTTGTCTCCATGTAAAAGCACATTCAGTAAGTGATCTCATGGTGTTTTCAACAACATATTCGTTTGACAAGTTAAGTGGAAGATCTAGCAGCATAATTTTCAGGAAGCATTGATGGATCACATGGAAACCAATGTCTTGTTCAAGACCAGAGCAACAAGGTTGATCCCTTGTTCAGTTCAGGGCCCGCTGTAAAGTACTTAAGTGGTCTTGTAAATGATGGGGGCTTATAAAGTAGTAAATGAATCTGCCTTTCTCTATAGGCTCCTTGCTATTAAACAGCAAAAATCTTACTAATGCTCTTACAAGCATCTAGTTTGATTCTCTGTTGAGATTCTATATGTCTGTGCAGTTGCTGTGGTCTCCTAATGCATTGGTAGAATTCTCTCCTGAGCACAGAAACCAAAAAAAACAGCACAGTCTGTATTAACATTCTCTTAACTGAACCAATGACCAGCCTGCTTGTATTGACCATTACCAAGATGCCAGTTTCACACAGGGAGCTTTGACAACCTTGTTACTGAACAAAGTAACAACCAGCTACATCCTAGGTCCAATTCTCAGCTACTGCAATGTTTCAGAAAATCACAGATTTAAGAATGGCTGTTGAACCTGTCTTTGAGATAAACCATGTTTGGGCAGATTCTACAAGCATCAACTCTATGTTTGTGCCTTGCCAGAAAGCACATCCTCTGTGGTGCAGTGGTAGAACACTTGGCTTCCATGCGGAAGACCTTAGGTTCGAATCCTGGTAGGGGCAGTGGACTTGGTTAAAATTACATTGCTCATATCTGCACTTCCCTTGTTCTCCAAAAAATTTTACGGTAGGATTCTTGCATGCAACTTCTCCTTTATCTTAACAAAGCAAGTAGCTTGATCCTTCAATGAGATTTTAAAGTTTTCTTTGCAGTTGTTTTGGTCTCCTAGAACTGTGTGGTCAGCTGCTTTGCTTTTATATGCAATATGTGACTAAATTCAATTTAAATCATCTTCATTTGAACAACTTTTTTGTTTTGTCTCCATGTAAAAGCACATTCAGTAAGTGATCTCATGGTGTTTTCAACAACATATTCGTTTGACAAGTTAAGTGGAAGATCTAGCAGCATAATTTTCAGGAAGCATTGATGGATCAAATGGAAACCAATGTCTTGTTCAAGACCAGAGCAACAAGGTTGATCCCTTGTTCAGTTCAGGGCCCGCTGTAAAGTACTTAAGTGGTCTTGTAAATGATGGGGGCTTATAAAGTAGTAAATGAATCTGCCTTTCTCTACAGGCTCCTTGCTATTAAACAGCAAAAATCTTACTAATGCTCTTACAAGCATCTAGTTTGATTCTCTGTTGAGATTCTATATGTCTGTGCAGTTGCTGTGGTCTCCTAATGCATTGGTAGAATTCTCTCCTGAGCACAGAAACCACAAAAACAGCACAGTCTGGATTAACATTCTCTTAACTGAACCAATGACCAGCCTGCTTGTATTGACCATTACCAAGATGCCAGTTTCACACAGGGAGCTTTGACAACCTTGTTACTGAACAAAGTAACAACCAGCTACATCCTAGGTCCAATTCTCAGCTACTGCAATGTTTCAGAAAATCATAGATTTAAGAATGGCTGTTGAACCTGTCTTTGAGATAAACCATGTTTTGGGCAGATTCTACAAACATCAACTCTATGTTTGTGCCTTGCCAGACAGCACATCCTCTGTGGTGCAGTGGTAGAACACTTGGCTTCCACTTCCCTTGTTCTCCAGTAATTTTATGGTAGGATTCTTGCATGCAATTTCTCTTTTATCTTAACAAAGCAAGTAGCTTGATCCTTCAATGAGATTTTAAAGTTTTCTTTGCAGTTGATTTGGTCTCCTAGAACTGTGTGGTCAGCTGCTTTGCTTTTTTATGCAATATGTGACTAAATTCAATTTAAATCATCTTCATTTGAACAACTTTTTTGTTTTGGCTCCATGTAAAAGCACATTCAGTAAGTGATCTCATGGTGTTTTCAACAACATATTCGTTTGACAAGTTAAGTGGAAGATCTAGCAGCATAATTTTCAGGAAGCATTGATGGATCACATGGAAACCAATGTCTTGTTCAAGACCAGAGCAACAAGGTTGATCCCTTGTTCAGTTCAGGGCCAGCTGTAAAGTACTTAAGTGGTCTTGTAAATGATGGGGGGCTTATAAAGTAGTAAATGAATCTGCCTTTCTCTATAGGCTCCTTGCTATTAAACAGCAAAAATCTTACTAATGCTCTTACAAGCATCTAGTTTGATTCTCTGTTGAGATTCTATATGTCTGTGCAGTTGCTGTGGTCTCCTAATGCATTGGTAGAATTCTCTCCTGAGCACAGAAACCAAAAAAACAGCACAGTCTGTATTAACATTCTCTTAACTGAACCAATGACCAGCCTGCTTGTATTGACCATTACCAAGATGCCAGTTTCACACAGGAAGCTTTGACAACCTTGTTACTGAACAAAGTAACAACCAGCTACATCCTAGAGTCAATTCTCAGCTACTGCAATGTTTCAGTAAATCACAGATTTAAGAATGGCTGTTGAACCTGTCTTTGAGAGAAACCATGTTTGGGCAGATTCTACAAGCATCAACTCTATGTTTGTGCCTTGCCAGACAGCACATCCTCTGTGGTGCAGTGGTAGAACACTTGGCTTCCATGTGGAAGACCTTAGGTTCGGAACCTGCTAGGGGCAGTGGACTTGGTTAAAATTACATTGCTCATATCTGCACTTCCCTTGTTCTCCAGTTATTTTATGGTAAGTTTCTTGCATGCAATTTCTCTTTTATCTTAACAAAGCAAGTAGCTTGATCCTTCAATTAGATTTTAAAGTTTTCTTTGCAGTTGTTTTGGTCTCCTAGAACTGTGTGGTCAGCTGCTTTGCTTTTTTATGCAATATGTGACTAAATTCAATTTAAATCATCTTCATTTGAACAACTTTTTTGTTTTGGCTCCATGTAAAAGCACATTCAGTAAGTGATCTCATGGTGTTTTCAACAACATATTCGTTTGACAAGTTAAGTGGAAGATCTAGCAGCATAATTTTCAGGAAGCATTGATGGATCACATGGAAACCAATGTCTTGTTCAAGACCAGAGCAACAAGGTTGATCCCTTGTTCAGTTCAGGGCCAGCTGTAAAGTACTTAAGTGGTCTTGTAAATGATGGGGGGCTTATAAAGTAGTAAATGAATCTGCCTTTCTCTATAGGCTCCTTGCTATTAAACAGCAAAAATCTTACTAATGCTCTTACAAGCATCTAGTTTGATTCTCTGTTGAGATTCTATATGTCTGTGCAGTTGCTGTGGTCTCCTAATGCATTGGTAGAATTCTCTCCTGAGCACAGAAACCAAAAAAACAGCACAGTCTGTATTAACATTCTCTTAACTGAACCAATGACCAGCCTGCTTGTATTGACCATTACCAAGATGCCAGTTTCACACAGGGAGCTTTGACAACCTTGTTACTGAACAAAGTAACAACCAGCTACATCCTAGGTCCAATTCTCAGCTACTGCAATGTTTCAGAAAATCACAGATTTAAGAATGGCTGTTGAACCTGTCTTTGAGATAAACCATGTTTGGGCAGATTCTACAAGCATCAACTCTATGTTTGTGCCTTGCCAGAAAGCACATCCTCTGTGGTGCAGTGGTAGAACACTTGGCTTCCATGCGGAAGACCTTAGGTTCGAATCCTGGTAGGGGCAGTGGACTTGGTTAAAATTACATTGCTCATATCTGCACTTCCCTTGTTCTCCAAAAAATTTTACGGTAGGATTCTTGCATGCAACTTCTCCTTTATCTTAACAAAGCAAGTAGCTTGATCCTTCAATGAGATTTTAAAGTTTTCTTTGCAGTTGTTTTGGTCTCCTAGAACTGTGTGGTCAGCTGCTTTGCTTTTATATGCAATATGTGACTAAATTCAATTTAAATCATCTTCATTTGAACAACTTTTTTGTTTTGTCTCCATGTAAAAGCACATTCAGTAAGTGATCTCATGGTGTTTTCAACAACATATTCGTTTGACAAGTTAAGTGGAAGATCTAGCAGCATAATTTTCAGGAAGCATTGATGGATCAAATGGAAACCAATGTCTTGTTCAAGACCAGAGCAACAAGGTTGATCCCTTGTTCAGTTCAGGGCCCGCTGTAAAGTACTTAAGTGGTCTTGTAAATGATGGGGGCTTATAAAGTAGTAAATGAATCTGCCTTTCTCTACAGGCTCCTTGCTATTAAACAGCAAAAATCTTACTAATGCTCTTACAAGCATCTAGTTTGATTCTCTGTTGAGATTCTATATGTCTGTGCAGTTGCTGTGGTCTCCTAATGCATTGGTAGAATTCTCTCCTGAGCACAGAAACCACAAAAACAGCACAGTCTGGATTAACATTCTCTTAACTGAACCAATGACCAGCCTGCTTGTATTGACCATTACCAAGATGCCAGTTTCACACAGGGAGCTTTGACAACCTTGTTACTGAACAAAGTAACAACCAGCTACATCCTAGGTCCAATTCTCAGCTACTGCAATGTTTCAGAAAATCATAGATTTAAGAATGGCTGTTGAACCTGTCTTTGAGATAAACCATGTTTTGGGCAGATTCTACAAACATCAACTCTATGTTTGTGCCTTGCCAGACAGCACATCCTCTGTGGTGCAGTGGTAGAACACTTGGCTTCCACTTCCCTTGTTCTCCAGTAATTTTATGGTAGGATTCTTGCATGCAATTTCTCTTTTATCTTAACAAAGCAAGTAGCTTGATCCTTCAATGAGATTTTAAAGTTTTCTTTGCAGTTGTTTTGGTCTCCTAGAACTGTGTGGTCAGCTGCTTTGCTTTTTTATGCAATATGTGACTAAATTCAATTTAAATCATCTTCATTTGAACAACTTTTTTGTTTTGGCTCCATGTAAAAGCACATTCAGTAAGTGATCTCATGGTGTTTTCAACAACATATTCGTTTGACAAGTTAAGTGGAAGATCTAGCAGCATAATTTTCAGGAAGCATTGATGGATCACATGGAAACCAATGTCTTGTTCAAGACCAGAGCAACAAGGTTGATCCCTTGTTCAGTTCAGGGCCAGCTGTAAAGTACTTAAGTGGTCTTGTAAATGATGGGGGGCTTATAAAGTAGTAAATGAATCTGCCTTTCTCTATAGGCTCCTTGCTATTAAACAGCAAAAATCTTACTAATGCTCTTACAAGCATCTAGTTTGATTCTCTGTTGAGATTCTATATGTCTGTGCAGTTGCTGTGGTCTCCTAATGCATTGGTAGAATTCTCTCCTGAGCACAGAAACCAAAAAAACAGCACAGTCTGTATTAACATTCTCTTAACTGAACCAATGACCAGCCTGCTTGTATTGACCATTACCAAGATGCCAGTTTCACACAGGAAGCTTTGACAACCTTGTTACTGAACAAAGTAACAACCAGCTACATCCTAGAGTCAATTCTCAGCTACTGCAATGTTTCAGTAAATCACAGATTTAAGAATGGCTGTTGAACCTGTCTTTGAGAGAAACCATGTTTGGGCAGATTCTACAAGCATCAACTCTATGTTTGTGCCTTGCCAGACAGCACATCCTCTGTGGTGCAGTGGTAGAACACTTGGCTTCCATGTGGAAGACCTTAGGTTCGGAACCTGCTAGGGGCAGTGGACTTGGTTAAAATTACATTGCTCATATCTGCACTTCCCTTGTTCTCCAGTTATTTTATGGTAAGTTTCTTGCATGCAATTTCTCTTTTATCTTAACAAAGCAAGTAGCTTGATCCTTCAATGAGATTTTAAAGTTTTCTTTGCAGTTGTTTTGGTCTCCTAGAATTGTGTGGTCAGCTGCTTTGCTTTTTTATGCAATATGTGACTAAATTCAATTTAAATCATCTTCATTTGAACAACTTTTTTGTTTTGGCTCCATGTAAAAGCACATTCAGTAAGTGATCTCATGGTGTTTTCAACAACATATTCGTTTGACAAGTTAAGTGGAAGATCTAGCAGCATAATTTTCAGGAAGCATTGATGGATCACATGGAAACCAATGTCTTGTTCAAGACCAGAGCAACAAGGTTGATCCCTTGTTCAGTTCAGGGCCAGCTGTAAAGTACTTAAGTGGTCTTGTAAATGATGGGGGGCTTATAAAGTAGTAAATGAATCTGCCTTTCTCTATAGGCTCCTTGCTATTAAACAGCAAAAATCTTACTAATGCTCTTACAAGCATCTAGTTTGATTCTCTGTTGAGATTCTATATGTCTGTGCAGTTGCTGTGGTCTCCTAATGCATTGGTAGAATTCTCTCCTGAGCACAGAAACCAAAAAAACAGCACAGTCTGTATTAACATTCTCTTAACTGAACCAATGACCAGCCTGCTTGTATTGACCATTACCAAGATGCCAGTTTCACACAGGGAGCTTTGACAACCTTGTTACTGAACAAAGTAACAACCAGCTACATCCTAGGTCCAATTCTCAGCTACTGCAATGTTTCAGAAAATCACAGATTTAAGAATGGCTGTTGAACCTGTCTTTGAGATAAACCATGTTTGGGCAGATTCTACAAGCATCAACTCTATGTTTGTGCCTTGCCAGAAAGCACATCCTCTGTGGTGCAGTGGTAGAACACTTGGCTTCCATGCGGAAGACCTTAGGTTCGAATCCTGGTAGGGGCAGTGGACTTGGTTAAAATTACATTGCTCATATCTGCACTTCCCTTGTTCTCCAGTAATTTTACGGTAGGATTCTTGCATGCAACTTCTCTTTTATCTTAACAAAGCAAGTAGCTTGATCCTTCAATGAGATTTTAAAGTTTTCTTTGCAGTTGTTTTGGTCTCCTAGAACTGTGTGGTCAGCTGCTTTGCTTTTATATGCAATATGTGACTAAATTCAATTTAAATCATCTTCATTTGAACAACTTTTTTGTTTTGTCTCCATGTAAAAGCACATTCAGTAAGTGATCTCATGGTGTTTTCAACAACATATTCGTTTGACAAGTTAAGTGGAAGATCTAGCAGCATAATTTTCAGGAAGCATTGATGGATCAAATGGAAACCAATGTCTTGTTCAAGACCAGAGCAACAAGGTTGATCCCTTGTTCAGTTCAGGGCCCGCTGTAAAGTACTTAAGTGGTCTTGTAAATGATGGGGGCTTATAAAGTAGTAAATGAATCTGCCTTTCTCTACAGGCTCCTTGCTATTAAACAGCAAAAATCTTACTAATGCTCTTACAAGCATCTAGTTTGATTCTCTGTTGAGATTCTATATGTCTGTGCAGTTGCTGTGGTCTCCTAATGCATTGGTAGAATTCTCTCCTGAGCACAGAAACCACAAAAACAGCACAGTCTGTATTAACATTCTCTTAACTGAACCAATGACCAGCCTGCTTGTATTGACCATTACCAAGATGCCAGTTTCACACAGGGAGCTTTGACAACCTTGTTACTGAACAAAGTAACAACCAGCTACATCCTAGAGTCAATTCTCAGCTACTGCAATGTTTCAGTAAATCACAGATTTAAGAATGGCTGTTGAACCTGTCTTTGAGAGAAACCATGTATGGCCAGATTCTACAAGCATCAACTCTATGTTTGTGCCTTGCCAGACAGCACATCCTCTGTGGTGCAGTGGTAGAACACTTGGCTTCCATGCGGAAGACCTTAGGTTCGAATCCTGGTAGGGGCAGTGGACTTGGTTAAAATTACATTGCTCATATCTGCACTTCCCTTGTTCTCCAGTAATTTTATGGTAGGATTCTTGCATGCAATTTCTCTTTTATCTTAACAAAGCAAGTAGCTTGATCCTTCAATGAGATTTTAAAGTTTTCTTTGCAGTTGTTTTGGTCTCCTAGAACTGTGTGGTCAGCTGCTTTGCTTTTTTATGCAATATGTGACTAAATTCAATTTAAATCATCTTCATTTGAACAACTTTTTTGTTTTGTCTCCATGTAAAAGCACATTCAGTAAGTGATCTCATGGTGTTTTCAACAACATATTCGTTTGACAAGTTAAGTGGAAGATCTAGCAGCATAATTTTCAGGAAGCATTGATGGATCACATGGAAACCAATGTCTTGTTCAAGACCAGAGCAACAAGGTTGATCCCTTGTTCAGTTCAGGGCCCGCTGTAAAGTACTTAAGTGGTCTTGTAAATGATGGGGGCTTATAAAGTAGTAAATGAATCTGCCTTTCTCTATAGGCTCCTTGCTATTAAACAGCAAAAATCTTACTAATGCTCTTACAAGCATCTAGTTTGATTCTCTGTTGAGATTCTATATGTCTGTGCAGTTGCTGTGGTCTCCTAATGCATTGGTAGAATTCTCTCCTGAGCACAGAAACCACAAAAACAGCACAGTCTGTATTAACATTCTCTTAACTGAACCAATGACCAGCCTGCTTGTATTGACCATTACCAAGATGCCAGTTTCACACAGGGAGCTTTGACAACCTTGTTACTGAACAAAGTAACAACCAGCTACATCCTAGGTCCAATTCTCAGCTACTGCAATGTTTCAGAAAATCACAGATTTAAGAATGGCTGTTGAACCTGTCTTTGAGATAAACCATGTTTGGGCAGATTCTACAAGCATCAACTCTATGTTTGTGCCTTGCCAGAAAGCACATCCTCTGTGGTGCAGTGGTAGAACACTTGGCTTCCATGCGGAAGACCTTAGGTTCGAATCCTGGTAGGGGCAGTGGACTTGGTTAAAATTACATTGCTCATATCTGCACTTCCCTTGTTCTCCAAAAAATTTTACGGTAGGATTCTTGCATGCAACTTCTCCTTTATCTTAACAAAGCAAGTAGCTTGATCCTTCAATGAGATTTTAAAGTTTTCTTTGCAGTTGTTTTGGTCTCCTAGAACTGTGTGGTCAGCTGCTTTGCTTTTTTATGCAATATGTGACTAAATTCAATTTAAATCATCTTCATTTGAACAACTTTTTTGTTTTGTCTCCATGTAAAAGCACATTCAGTAAGTGATCTCATGGTGTTTTCAACAACATATTCGTTTGACAAGTTAAGTGGAAGATCTAGCAGCATAATTTTCAGGAAGCATTGATGGATCACATGGAAACCAATGTCTTGTTCAAGACCAGAGCAACAAGGTTGATCCCTTGTTCAGTTCAGGGCCAGCTGTAAAGTACTTAAGTGGTCTTGTAAATGATGGGGGGCTTATAAAGTAGTAAATGAATCTGCCTTTCTCTATAGGCTCCTTGCTATTAAACAGCAAAAATCTTACTAATGCTCTTACAAGCATCTAGTTTGATTCTCTGTTGAGATTCTATATGTCTGCAGTTGCTGTGGTCTCCTAATGCATTGGTAGAATTCTCTCCTGAGCACAGAAACCAAAAAAACAGCACAGTCTGTATTAACATTCTCTTAACTGAACCAATGACCAGCCTGCTTGTATTGACCATTACCAAGATGCCAGTTTCACACAGGGAGCTTTGACAACCTTGTTACTGAACAAAGTAACAACCAGCTACATCCTAGGTCCAATTCTCAGCTACTGCAATGTTTCAGAAAATCACAGATTTAAGAATGGCTGTTGAACCTGTCTTTGAGATAAACCATGTTTGGGCAGATTCTACAAGCATCAACTCTATGTTTGTGCCTTGCCAGACAGCACATCCTCTGTGGTGCAGTGGTAGAACACTTGGCTTCCATGCGGAAGACCTTAGGTTCGAATCCTGGTAGGGGCAGTGGACTTGGTTAAAATTACATTGCTCATATCTGCACTTCCCTTGTTCTCCAGTAATTTTATGGTAGGATTCTTGCATGCAATTTCTCTTTTATCTTAACAAAGCAAGTAGCTTGATCCTTCAATGAGATTTTAAAGTTTTCTTTGCAGTTGTTTTGGTCTCCTAGAACTGTGTGGTCAGCTGCTTTGCTTTTTTATGCAATATGTGACTAAATTCAATTTAAATCATCTTCATTTGAACAACTTTTTTGTTTTGTTTCCATGTAAAAGCACATTCAGTAAGTGATCTCATGGTGTTTTCAACAACATATTCGTTTGACAAGTTAAGTGGAAGATCTAGCAGCATAATTTTCAGGAAGCATTGATGGATCACATGGAAACCAATGTCTTGTTCAAGACCAGAGCAACAAGGTTGATCCCTTGTTCAGTTCAGGGCCAGCTGTAAAGTACTTAAGTGGTCTTGTAAATGATGGGGGCTTATAAAGTAGTAAATGAATCTGCCTTTCTCTACAGGCTCCTTGCTATTAAACAGCAAAAATCTTACTAATGCTCTTACAAGCATCTAGTTTGATTCTCTGTTGAGATTCTATATGTCTGTGCAGTTGCTGTGGTCTCCTAATGCATTGGTAGAATTCTCTCCTGAGCACAGAAACCACAAAAACAGCACAGTCTGTATTAACATTCTCTTAACTGAACCAATGACCAGCCTGCTTGTATTGACCATTACCAAGATGCCAGTTTCACACAGGGAGCTTTGACAACCTTGTTACTGAACAAAGTAACAACCAGCTACATCCTAGAGTCAATTCTCAGCTACTGCAATGTTTCAGTAAATCACAGATTTAAGAATGGCTGTTGAACCTGTCTTTGAGAGAAACCATGTTTGGGCAGATTCTACAAGCATCAACTCTATGTTTGTGCCTTGCCAGACAGCACATCCTCTGTGGTGCAGTGGTAGAACACTTGGCTTCCATGTGGAAGACCTTAGGTTCGAATCCTGGTAGGGGCAGTGGACTTGGTTAAAATTACATTGCTCATATCTGCACTTCCCTTGTTCTCCAGTAATTTTATGGTAGGATTCTTGCATGCAATTTCTCTTTTATCTTAACAAAGCAAGTAGCTTGATCCTTCAATGAGATTTTAAAGTTTTCTTTGCAGTTGTTTTGGTCTCCTAGAACTGTGTGGTCAGCTGCTTTGCTTTTTTATGCAATATGTGACTAAATTCAATTTAAATCATCTTCATTTGAACAACTTTTTTGTTTTGTCTCCATGTAAAAGCACATTCAGTAAGTGATCTCATGGTGTTTTCAACAACATATTCGTTTGACAAGTTAAGTGGAAGATCTAGCAGCATAATTTTCAGGAAGCATTGATGGATCACATGGAAACCAATGTCTTGTTCAAGACCAGAGCAACAAGGTTGATCCCTTGTTCAGTTCAGGGCCAGCTGTAAAGTACTTAAGTGGTCTTGTAAATGATGGGGGCTTATAAAGTAGTAAATGAATCTGCCTTTCTCTACAGGCTCCTTGATATTAAACAGCAAAAATCTTACTAATGCTCTTACAAGCATCTAGTTTGATTCTCTGTTGAGATTCTATATGTCTGTGCAGTTGCTGTGGTCTCCTAATGCATTGGTAGAATTCTCTCCTGAGCACAGAAACCACAAAAACAGCACAGTCTGTATTAACATTCTCTTAACTGAACCAATGACCAGCCTGCTTGTATTGACCATTACCAAGATGCCAGTTTCACACAGGGAGCTTTGACAACCTTGTTACTGAACAAAGTAACAACCAGCTACATCCTAGGTCCAATTCTCAGCTACTGCAATGTTTCAGAAAATCACAGATTTAAGAATGGCTGTTGAACCTGTCTTTGAGATAAACCATGTTTGGGCAGATTCTACAAGCATCAACTCTATGTTTGTGCCTTGCCAGAAAGCACATCCTCTGTGGTGCAGTGGTAGAACACTTGGCTTCCATGCGGAAGACCTTAGGTTCGAATCCTGGTAGGGGCAGTGGACTTGGTTAAAATTACATTGCTCATATCTGCACTTCCCTTGTTCTCCAGTAATTTTACGGTAGGATTCTTGCATGCAACTTCTCTTTTATCTTAACAAAGCAAGTAGCTTGATCCTTCAATGAGATTTTAAAGTTTTCTTTGCAGTTGTTTTGGTCTCCTAGAACTGTGTGGTCAGCTGCTTTGCTTTTATATGCAATATGTGACTAAATTCAATTTAAATCATCTTCATTTGAACAACTTTTTTGTTTTGGCTCCATGTAAAAGCACATTCAGTAAGTGATCTCATGGTGTTTTCAACAACATATTCGTTTGACAAGTTAAGTGGAAGATCTAGCAGCATAATTTTCAGGAAGCATTGATGGATCAAATGGAAACCAATGTCTTGTTCAAGACCAGAGCAACAAGGTTGATCCCTTGTTCAGTTCAGGGCCCGCTGTAAAGTACTTAAGTGGTCTTGTAAATGATGGGGGCTTATAAAGTAGTAAATGAATCTGCCTTTCTCTACAGGCTCCTTGCTATTAAACAGCAAAAATCTTACTAATGCTCTTACAAGCATCTAGTTTGATTCTCTGTTGAGATTCTATATGTCTGTGCAGTTGCTGTGGTCTCCTAATGCATTGGTAGAATTCTCTCCTGAGCACAGAAACCACAAAAACAGCACAGTCTGTATTAACATTCTCTTAACTGAACCAATGACCAGCCTGCTTGTATTGACCATTACCAAGATGCCAGTTTCACACAGGGAGCTTTGACAACCTTGTTACTGAACAAAGTAACAACCAGCTACATCCTAGAGTCAATTCTCAGCTACTGCAATGTTTCAGTAAATCACAGATTTAAGAATGGCTGTTGAACCTGTCTTTGAGAGAAACCATGTATGGCCAGATTCTACAAGCATCAACTCTATGTTTGTGCCTTGCCAGACAGCACATCCTCTGTGGTGCAGTGGTAGAACACTTGGCTTCCATGCGGAAGACCTTAGGTTCGAATCCTGGTAGGGGCAGTGGACTTGGTTAAAATTACATTGCTCATATCTGCACTTCCCTTGTTTTCAGTAATTTTACGGTAGGATTCTTGCATGCAACTTCTCTTTTATCTTAACAAAGCAAGTAGCTTGATCCTTCAATGAGATTTTAAAGTTTTCTTTGCAGTTGTTTTGGTCTCCTAGAACTGTGTGGTCAGCTGCTTTGCTTTTTTATGCAATATGTGACTAAATTCAATTTAAATCATCTTCATTTGAACAACTTTTTTGTTTTGGCTCCATGTAAAAGCACATTCAGTAAGTGATCTCATGGTGTTTTCAACAACATATTCGTTTGACAAGTTAAGTGGAAGATCTAGCAGCATAATTTTCAGGAAGCATTGATGGATCACATGGAAACCAATGTCTTGTTCAAGACCAGAGCAACAAGGTTGATCCCTTGTTCAGTTCAGGGCCAGCTGTAAAGTACTTAAGTGGTCTTGTAAATGATGGGGGCTTATAAAGTAGTAAATGAATCTGCCTTTCTCTATAGGCTCCTTGCTATTAAACAGCAAAAATCTTACTAATGCTCTTACAAGCATCTAGTTTGATTCTCTGTTGAGATTCTATATGTCTGTGCAGTTGCTGTGGTCTCCTAATGCATTGGTAGAATTCTCTCCTGAGCACAGAAACCAAAAAAACAGCACAGTCTGTATTAACATTCTCTTAACTGAACCAATGACCAGCCTGCTTGTATTGACCATTACCAAGATGCCAGTTTCACACAGGGAGCTTTGACAACCTTGTTACTGAACAAAGTAACAACCAGCTACATCCTAGGTCCAATTCTCAGCTACTGCAATGTTTCAGAGAATCACAGATTTAAGAATGGCTGTTGAACCTGTCTTTGAGATAAACCATGTTTGGGCAGATTCTACAAGCATCAACTCTATGTTTGTGCCTTTCCAGACAGCACATCCTCTGTGGTGCAGTGGTAGAACACTTGGCTTCCATTTGGAAGACCTTAGGTTCGAATCCTGGTAGGGGCAGTGGACTTGGTTAAAATGACATTGCTCATATCTGCACTTCCCTTGTTCACCAGTAAATTTACGGTAGGATTCTTGCATGCAACTTCTCTTTTATCTTAACAAAGCAAGTAGCTTGATCCTTCAATGAGATTTTAAAGTTTTCTTTGCAGTTGTTTTGGTCTCCTAGAACTGTGTGGTCAGCTGCTTTGCTTTTTTATGCAATATGTGACTAAATTCAATTTAAATCATCTTCATTTGAACAACTTTTTTGTTTTGGCTCCATGTAAAAGCACATTCAGTAAGTGATCTCATGGTGTTTTCAACAACATATTCGTTTGACAAGTTAAGTGGAAGATCTAGCAGCATAATTTTCAGGAAGCATTGATGGATCACATGGAAACCAATGTCTTGTTCAAGACCAGAGCAACAAGGTTGATCCCTTGTTCAGTTCAGGGCCAGCTGTAAAGTACTTAAGTGGTCTTGTAAATGATGGGGGCTTATAAAGTAGTAAATGAATCTGCCTTTCTCTATAGGCTCCTTGCTATTAAACAGCAAAAATCTTACTAATGCTCTTACAAGCATCTAGTTTGATTCTCTGTTGAGATTCTATATGTCTGTGCAGTTGCTGTGGTCTCCTAATGCATTGGTAGAATTCTCTCCTGAGCACAGAAACCACAAAAACAGCACAGTCTGTATTAACATTCTCTTAACTGAACCAATGACCAGCCTGCTTGTATTGACCATTACCAAGATGCCAGTTTCACACAGGGAGCTTTGACAACCTTGTTACTGAACAAAGTAACAACCAGCTACATCCTAGAGTCAATTCTCAGCTACTGCAATGTTTCAGTAAATCACAGATTTAAGAATGGCTGTTGAACCTGTCTTTGAGAGAAACCATGTTTGGGCAGATTCTACAAGCATCAACTCTATGTTTGTGCCTTGCCAGACAGCACATCCTCTGTGGTGCAGTGGTAGAACACTTGGCTTCCATGCGGAAGACCTTAGGTTCGAATCCTGGTAGGGGCAGTGGACTTGGTTAAAATTACATTGTTCATATCTGCACTTCCCTTGTTCTCCAGTTATTTTATGGTAAGTTTCTTGCATGCAATTTCTCTTTTATCTTAACAAAGCAAGTAGCTTGATCCTTCAATGAGATTTTAAAGTTTTCTTTGCAGTTGTTTTGGTCTCCTAGAACTGTGTGGTCAGCTGCTTTGCTTTTTTATGCAATATGTGACTAAATTCAATTTAAATCATCTTCATTTGAACAACTTTTTTGTTTTGGCTCCATGTAAAAGCACATTCAGTAAGTGATCTCATGGTGTTTTCAATAACATATTCGTTTGACAAGTTAAGTGGAAGATCTAGCAGCATAATTTTCAGGAAGCATTGATGGATCACATGGAAACCAATGTCTTGTTCAAGACCAGAGCAACAAGGTTGATCCCTTGTTCAGTTCAGGGCCAGCTGTAAAGTACTTAAGTGGTCTTGTAAATGATGGGGGACTTATAAAGTAGTAAATGAATCTGCCTTTCTCTACAGGCTCCTTGATATTAAACAGCAAAAATCTTACTAATGCTCTTACAAGCATCTAGTTTGATTCTCTGTTGAGATTCTATATGTCTGTGCAGTTGCTGTGGTCTCCTAATGCATTGGTAGAATTCTCTCCTGAGCACAGAAACCAAAAAAACAGCACAGTCTGTATTAACATTCTCTTAACT
This sequence comes from Misgurnus anguillicaudatus, assembly GCF_027580225.2. Classification (NCBI taxonomy): domain Eukaryota; kingdom Metazoa; phylum Chordata; class Actinopteri; order Cypriniformes; family Cobitidae; genus Misgurnus; species Misgurnus anguillicaudatus. Next base: position 13,237,556 of record NC_073348.2, read on the forward strand.
GAACCAATGACCAGCCTGCTTGTATTGACCATTACCAAGATGCCAGTTTCACACAGGGAGCTTTGACAACCTTGTTACTGAACAAAGTAACAACCAGCTACATCCTAGGTCCAATTCTCAGCCACTGCAATGTTTCAGAAAATCACAGATTTAAGAATGGCTGTTGAACCTGTCTTTGAGATAAACCATGTTTGGGCAGATTCTACAAGCATCAACTCTATGTTTGTGCCTTGCCAGAAAGCACATCCTCTGTGGTGCAGTGGTAGAACACTTGGCTTCCATGCGGAAGACCTTAGGTTCGAATCCTGGCAGGGGCAGTGGACTTGGTTAAAATTACATTGCTCATATCTGCACTTCCCTTGTTCTCCAGAAAATTTTACGGTAGGATTCTTGCATGCAACTTCTCCTTTATCTTAACAAAGCAAGTAGCTTGATCCTTCAATGAGATTTTAAAGTTTTCTTTGCAGTTGTTTTGGTCTCCTAGAACTGTGTGGTCAGCTGCTTTGCTTTTATATGCAATATGTGACTAAATTCAATTTAAATCATCTTCATTTGAACAACTTTTTTGTTTTGTCTCCATGTAAAAGCACATTCAGTAAGTGATCTCATGGTGTTTTCAACAACATATTCGTTTGACAAGTTAAGTGGAAGATCTAGCAGCATAATTTTCAGGAAGCATTGATGGATCAAATGGAAACCAATGTCTTGTTCAAGACCAGAGCAACAAGGTTGATCCCTTGTTCAGTTCAGGGCCCGCTGTAAAGTACTTAAGTGGTCTTGTAAATGATGGGGGCTTATAAAGTAGTAAATGAATCTGCCTTTCTCTACAGGCTCCTTGCTATTAAACAGCAAAAATCTTACTAATGCTCTTACAAGCATCTAGTTTGATTCTCTGTTGAGATTCTATATGTCTGTGCAGTTGCTGTGGTCTCCTAATGCATTGGTAGAATTCTCTCCTGAGCACAGAAACCACAAAAACAGCACAGTCTGGATTAACATTCTCTTAACTGAACCAATGACCAGCCTGCTTGTATTGACCATTACCAAGATGCCAGTTTCACACAGGGAGCTTTGACAACCTTGTTACTGAACAAAGTAACAACCAGCTACATCCTAGGTCCAATTCTCAGCTACTGCAATGTTTCAGAAAATCATAGATTTAAGAATGGCTGTTGAACCTGTCTTTGAGATAAACCATGTTTGGGCAGATTCTACAAACATCAACTCTATGTTTGTGCCTTGCCAGACAGCACATCCTCTGTGGTGCAGTGGTAGAACACTTGGCTTCCACTTCCCTTGTTCTCCAGTAATTTTATGGTAGGATTCTTGCATGCAATTTCTCTTTTATCTTAACAAAGCAAGTAGCTTGATCCTTCAATGAGATTTTAAAGTTTTCTTTGCAGTTGTTTTGGTCTCCTAGAACTGTGTGGTCAGCTGCTTTGCTTTTTTATGCAATATGTGACTAAATTCAATTTAAATCATCTTCATTTGAACAACTTTTTTGTTTTGGCTCCATGTAAAAGCACATTCAGTAAGTGATCTCATGGTGTTTTCAACAACATATTCGTTTGACAAGTTAAGTGGAAGATCTAGCAGCATAATTTTCAGGAAGCATTGATGGATCACATGGAAACCAATGTCTTGTTCAAGACCAGAGCAACAAGGTTGATCCCTTGTTCAGTTCAGGGCCAGCTGTAAAGTACTTAAGTGGTCTTGTAAATGATGGGGGGCTTATAAAGTAGTAAATGAATCTGCCTTTCTCTATAGGCTCCTTGCTATTAAACAGCAAAAATCTTACTAATGCTCTTACAAGCATCTAGTTTGATTCTCTGTTGAGATTCTATATGTCTGTGCAGTTGCTGTGGTCTCCTAATGCATTGGTAGAATTCTCTCCTGAGCACAGAAACCACAAAAACAGCACAGTCTGTATTAACATTCTCTTAACTGAACCAATGACCAGCCTGCTTGTATTGACCATTACCAAGATGCCAGTTTCACACAGGGAGCTTTGACAACCTTGTTACTGAACAAAGTAACAACCAGCTACATCCTAGAGTCAATTCTGAGCTACTGCAATGTTTCAGTAAATCACAGATTTAAGAATGGCTGTTGAACCTGTCTTTGAGAGAAACCATGTTTGGGCAGATTCTACAAGCATCAACTCTATGTTTGTGCCTTGCCAGACAGCACATCCTCTGTGGTGCAGTGGTAGAACACTTGGCCTCCATGTGGAAGACCTTAGGTTCGAAACCTGCTAGGGGCAGTGGACTTGGTTAAAATTACATTGCTCATATCTGCACTTCCCTTGTTCTCCAGTTATTTTATGGTAAGTTTCTTGCATGCAATTTCTCTTTTATCTTAACAAAGCAAGTAGCTTGATCCTTCAATGAGATTTTAAAGTTTTCTTTGCAGTTGTTTTGGTCTCCTAGAACTGTGTGGTCAGCTGCTTTGCTTTTTTATGCAATATGTGACTAAATTCAATTTAAATCATCTTCATTTGAACAACTTTTTTGTTTTGGCTCCATGTAAAAGCACATTCAGTAAGTGATCTCATGGTGTTTTCAACAACATATTCGTTTGACAAGTTAAGTGGAAGATCTAGCAGCATAATTTTCAGGAAGCATTGATGGATCACATGGAAACCAATGTCTTGTTCAAGACCAGAGCAACAAGGTTGATCCCTTGTTCAGTTCAGGGCCAGCTGTAAAGTACTTAAGTGGTCTTGTAAATGATGGGGGACTTATAAAGTAGTAAATGAATCTGCCTTTCTCTACAGGCTCCTTGATATTAAACAGCAAAAATCTTACTAATGCTCTTACAAGCATCTAGTTTGATTCTCTGTTGAGATTCTATATGTCTGTGCAGTTGCTGTGGTCTCCTAATGCATTGGTAGAATTCTCTCCTGAGCACAGAAACCAAAAAAACAGCACAGTCTGTATTAACATTCTCTTAACTGAACCAATGACCAGCCTGCTTGTATTGACCATTACCAAGATGCCAGTTTCACACAGGGAGCTTTGACAACCTTGTTACTGAACAAAGTAACAACCAGCTACATCCTAGGTCCAATTCTCAGCTACTGCAATGTTTCAGAAAATCACAGATTTAAGAATGGCTGTTGAACCTGTCTTTGAGATAAACCATGTTTGGGCAGATTCTACAAACATCAACTCTATGTTTGTGCCTTGCCAGACAGCACATCCTCTGTGGTGCAGTGGTAGAACACTTGGCTTCCACGCGGGGGCCAGCCGTGAATAGTTTTAATGCAGTGACAGCCAATCAAATTGAAGCTTTTCTGCTGCTGTCCCGGGTGCTGGAATGATGTCACAACCAATCATATTTTTCACCTTTTTTATTTTATTTTGGCTTGGACCGGGGTTCGAATCCCACGCAAGGCACTACTGTTTTACACGTTTGTGTGCAGTTTAAGCATAATAGACACATAATATAAGAATTTGAAATTATAACATTAACTTATCTCTAAAATGTGCTATTTTTTTCTGCATTTGTGTGTTGTGTCAGTAGAAAATGTTGACATTATGATATAGATTTTATCAAATGTGCATTAACAACAAACCTATAAGGAGTACATGTACATAAATATTAAATCATTACAACAGGTGGGCAATTGTAATAAATAAACTAAGTTTTTATGAACAACTTCTTTATTTGTTTCCTAAATTAAACTGGTTTAGTTATTTTTATTTGTCAGTTTATTTAAGACAACTGTTGAACTATTTTGAATTTGACTATTTTAATAACTCTTTACAGATAAAATAAATGTTAAGTGAAGTAATGTCAATGTAAGATAGTAATAGCAAACAGACACACTATACAAACCAAGATATGTTTCAAAGAATGTTTTGTTTTATTAACCCTTTCAATAAAAGTACACACACACAAGCAAAATGTCTTGCCAAGGGAATGTTACTCATTTTGTTTTTGCAAAATGTCTAGGATTTGTTAGTCCCTCAATGCTATAAGCTTTAAACACCTTTGTAGAGCAGTAAAAATACCCAACAGGGGCTTGCTGATAAAAAAATTAATAGAGAAGCCATCTCTATCATAGTGAGACTTTGGCTGTCCACAGGCAAGACACATCTTTGTTTGCTTTTTCTTCTGCTCTGGCTGTTGTTGTTGTTGATTCCTCTCCATAATACCCTCAACTACTTTCTCGATGGTCTCTTGAGTAATTGGTGTGGTCAGAGCAGGTGCAGGTGGGTTTGGAATGGCAGAGTTCATTGTTACCACTGGCACAATGGTGGTCTCACTCCCCTCTGTCAGGGAGTGTCAGAGGTGCTGTCTCTGATTAAGTTTCTCATCACTGGTGTTTAAAAAAGAACTGGTGTTCAGCAGTTTGGCTTAGTGCTTAATATATTGTGAAATGTGTAGTTTAGTTGTTAGATGGAGCATGGTGTTTGGATCAGTGCAGGAGTTTTGAACCATTGCTGCATACTGCTGATCCACAAGCTTAAGGATGTCCTTCTTCTCATGATGTTTCTTTAAGCAATTTGTCAATGGCCTCCTTCATTGGGGATGTCCATCGTTTGTGGTCTAGAACAAACACCCTCCCACCAGTCTTCACTAGTCCGGTACGGGCCTTTGCAGGTGAGGCCACTACGGGCAGCAGGGGAATATGTGTGGTTCCTACAGCAAGGAAAATAGAAACATTAATCTGTTTGTCCTGAATAAATTATAATAGCATTTGGTAAAACAGTGTGTACTTTAAAATATATACCTATCTCTGTCTGAGGCTCTATGCAGGCACTTTAAGGCAATGACACCGATGGCACAGGCAGCACGTCAATGGATTCAACAAGAATAATAGCACTTTCATCAACAACCTGTTATAATTGTAGCAAGTGTTTAGTGTTATGTACAGAGAATAAACACATTTCATGTTGTTCATTTGTCATATATTCACCTGGTTTTGACTGCAGCTCTACATCAGCACAATGATATGAGGAAAGCAAGGGCACATCAATGGTGGTAATCCTACAAGAATAAAATAGCATTAAGAGTTTTATTTTAAAGGCAGTGAGTGCATGATAACTTCAGCGCATGTTTTTCTTTCTTAAAATATTTACCTGACACTGGCTCATCATGACTTGATGGCACAACAAGATCAGCAGAAAGGTCTCCAGCCTGGGCAGTGGGCTTGGGCTACGCTTAGCTGGATGCAAAGGCAGATCTGTCTTTCTCCTGTGCTTTCTCCAATAAAGCACAACAGGACGACATCCAGGTTCAACAAACTCAAACCTCTCCTGAGAATCTTTGTTGGATACCTGAAGAGCAAGATACTTAGGCATGCCTAACACCCTCTCTAGACACGGTATTGATGTCTGCAATAAGAGATGAGTCAAACACACCAGGGAGATTAACACCCAATGGTTTTAGGTCCACCAGACGTTTCAGCGGGCCACTCCAATCATCCCCTGTGTTTGAAACAGCTCTGAGGAAACACGTGTGCCAGTGATCCATTGAGCCTGGTGGAAGTGGTAGCCCTCCTGCTGTGATGTCCCTCTGTGACATCAACTTCCAGCTTGATTATGATGTGTTGATTAAAGTGAGACCTTGATGCACATGTGAAAGTCACCAGAAGCACCCTCAGCAATAATGGCATCTGTAGTCTTCCAAGCTTTCCAGTTCAGGTGTTCTCTTGCCTGAAGTTCTGGCACTCTAAATGCTGCACAGCAATCCCTGAAAGCACGACAGAAATGTGTATTTAAATGTTACCGCTGTTGTTAAACAATCATTCCAACATTCATCAGTAAATATGAAGTGTAATACTCATTATCTATGCCCATACCATGTCAAAAAATTGTAGGCAGTCAGTTTTGTGCCAATTAAAACACCTCACCTGTCTACCCACTGGTACTGTGCCTTCTCCACATCTGCAATTTTGTACTGGTTTGCTAGGCCCTGGTACATGGCTGTGTCTATCAGCTCTGGCTGAGGAGGTAAACGCCACAGTGACACGGTCTTCATAGGGTTGCTCACAGGAGTGGAGCCTGGCCATAGACCCATTTATTCCAGCTATGTTTTCATCCAGATCCTCTGCTGCTGAGAACAATTCCAGTGGAGCACATCATGATCATAGTCAGGAAGATGTGGAGAAGCTTTAGAAAGGGTTCATGTGTCTGAGTATGATTGAAATTTAGAAGAAAACATATGAATTATGATAATCACGTTTGTATTTTTGAAATATTTACAAAATGCTCTCTTACTTTGAACTTTCTAATGCAGAGATGGTGGGCACAGAAGAACCAGAAGCAGAGGATCATGGATCTGAATGCACAAAAACAATTAACAAGTTGTAAAATGTTCTAAAACAAAAAATACAAGTAAACAAAGAAAAACAACTACAATATTACCATGTGATGCCTCTGCTGTTTGTGGGACACTACGTGATGTGGTTCCTGAAGATGAGAGAGTTTCTAAAAACTAGAATTTAAAAAGGATAAAGGATTTTCTTCTAAAAGGATATATTAATCAATCCAAATATAGAGTTGATTCAACATAATCCTGTCTAGTCCAATCGAGTGCAATACACTCTTACCGTTTTTGCCACAGTCCTCAAAAGTAAGTGTCCTGCGTGCAAGAAAGTTGTCTACAACGCTGTGCTCTCCTGAAAAACAGTGTACAATACATGTAAGCTAAACAGTTAAGATGTAAATGTGGGCCAAGATAGAATCACCCAAAAACCTGACATAAAACACACCTGTAGCTGAAACACTTTTCTTTGATTGTGTGAAAGGTGATGGTTCTTACTCAAGAAACATCAGCTCTTTAAGAAGGGGTGCAGGTGTTTTCAAAAAACAAAAGATTATAACTACAGTATACAGAACTCAAATGTTTGATCAAAGAGACAGAAATACAGTATATTTACCATAGACTGGTGACTTTATAGTGTCATCACAAGGCTTTGATAGGAAAGCAGGAGGTTCTACAAGACACAAATCTTGTTAATAACAAACAGTTTTAACTAAGTGATCTGTTTACATTTAAAGGAATAGTTCACGCAAAAAGCCTCATGTTGTTGTAAACCTGTATGAGTTTCTTTCTTCTGTTGAACACAAAAGAATATATTTTGATAAATAATGTTAGGCACACAGTTGACGGTACCCACTGACTTTCATAGTATTCGTTTTCCCTACTATGGAAGTCAATAGGTACCGTCAACGGACTGCTTACCATCATGAATCAAAATATATTCTTTTGTTTCTATTTCAGATTAAAGAAATTCACACATATTTACAACAACATAAGGCTGGGTTAATTAATTTTCATTTTTGCTGAACTATCCCTTTAAATGTGTACATAAAATGTCAAACATCACAAACTGTGGCAGGGAATGTGAAAGGGCAAAATGCAAGAACATGCATTTCCTCATGTGTTAGTAGACAGAAATGTTTATGTTTCCAAAAAAGTGGACACTTACCCTGAACAGGGTTTGTATCAATTCATGATAGGGATGAAATCAATCTACAGCCTCCTGAACTGTTAGTATAATGCCAACGGCACACACACTATTGTTAATGAAACATGGCCAAAACGAAACCCTGAAACAATAAAAAGATTTATATTCAGTTTCAGAGAGCATTTCATCTCAGTTCATCAGTTTCTACTCCAGCGTTGAACCTAAATGTGTAAAAACCTTTTCCTTTTTCCATAGAGCATCTCACTTCAGTTGTTGAGGATGATGATACTGTAGTTAACAGAACATATATGACACATAAAAATATATTAAACATTTGTGTATTGTTTGACAAAAAAACTAATAATAAATAACATGCACTCAATACAGAAAAATACTTACATGGTACCTGTAGTTTAGAGGGGGTGATGCTCAGCATTGAACACTCAAACTCTGTGTCTTCATCCATTTCTGTTGTAGACAGACAATAATTACAGGGTTGCTTTTACACTCTTCTTGAATATTTTTCCAATTTACCTCCGTGTTAAAGGTATAGTTAACCCAAATAATTTACTCACTATCATGTTGTTACAAAGCTGTATACATTTCTTTGTTCTGATGAACATGAAGGAAGATCTTTTGATGATTGTTTGTAACCAAACGGTTCATGAGACCCATTCATTTCCAAGGTAGGAAAAAGGATTAATAAAGAAGTGAATGGGACTCACGAACGGTTTGGTTACAAACATTCCTCAAAATATCTTCCTTCATGTTCATCAGAACAAAGAAAAGTAAACAGCTTTGTAACAACATGAGGATGAGTAAATTACAAAATAATTTTAATTTTTAGGTGGACTATCCCTTTAACTGTATAACAAGATACATAGAAAACAATGCAATCTTAATGCATGTTTGTGTGATTATATGGCAAGTATTCTTTTCTGTGGAAAAAAACGACTGACCTGTGGGTAACCACAGATGAACAGTCACCTGACTGTTGCTGCTGTCTCAGTAGGTATTGCTGCAGCTTATAACTCTGTGTTGCGTTTGCCAAACTGCAGAATGTATTCACCAAATACTTCTTTTTTGTCTGATGCATCACCTCCTCCTTGAAGTACCACAGTCAAAGCATTTTGTCTAACAAGCTCCTCCTTTATTGGTGCTGATTTGTCCTTCAGAGACGGGTCAGTTGGTTCCTGAAGAAGATAACCCAGTGGTCCCTTACGGAATGCAACTTTAGCCCTTTCTGGGAGAAAACTACCTTTTTGTGCATGATGACCTGTAAAACAGGAAAAGCACAGATTTTAAAATAAAGACTTTTAGATTAAAGCATTGTAAAGTGTCAGGTATGTTTGGATATGCAATACAAATAATGTTATGCTGCAACACTGAACTGCATATTTTGTTTTCCAATACAAATGAAACATTTCACATTAAAAGCAGTCATGTCTTTTACTACAGTTGAAAGAAAAAACGTGGTTACTGTAGTAAAACCATGGTTATGACAACCATGGTTTTCAAAACCCATAATTAAATCATGGTTGGTGTAGTTAAACAATGGTTTTGCTCATAGTAATCAATACATACACAAAAAAAAACATAGTTACTACACTTTTTATCACAATAAAACCATGGTTAATTTTCGTAAGGGTTTTTACGGTCTATGGACATTACGTGCATGTTTACAGAAACCTAAAGTGTCATAACCTACTAATAAAACGCAATACATGTATCGAGTAGTAAACATAAAAAACTACATTAGGCTACATGACGTACGTAAATTTAGAGAGCCTGTAAATAATATGCAAGTCCTAAACATATATGTAAACATAAACAGCGTTTTACAGAAACGAAATATTACTTCAATGAATGTGAATTATAGTCATGTTCATTGATATTTCACCTTGCAAACAGCTTAATGATGCGTTTTAGAGAGACATTTGATTACAATCTCTGACAACGCGACACTGGCACGTTCACAAAAATCCACGCATTTCAACAGTTGCAGCAATTAAACGTTTATGTGATGTGTACTGTAAATAAACTTACCTTTGAGAAGTAAAGCAGGATTGCAGAGTTGTCTTTCCAACGAGGAAGTTAAAATGACTCAAATTTCCCGGCGATGCAAAACACGGAAGTGCGCCGCGAGAGCGCCAGTGGCCGAAAGTATATTGCATCCGTAGTGTTTTAGCACTACCATTGAAAATGAATGGGATTCGGTTTAGGGCCGTTTAGCTAAAGAATTCACGGCGGCCGCGCGGGAGACCTTAGGTTCGAAACCTGCTAGGGGCAGTGGACTTGGTTAAAATTACATTGCTCATATCTGCACTTCCCTTGTTCTCCAGTTATTTTATGGTAAGTTTCTTGCATGCAATTTCTCTTTTATCTTAACAAAGCAAGTAGCTTGATCCTTCAATGAGATTTTAAAGTTTTCTTTGCAGTTGTTTTGGTCTCCTAGAACTGTGTGGTCAGCTGCTTTGCTTTTTTATGCAATATGTGACTAAATTCAATTTAAATCATCTTCATTTGAACAACTTTTTTGTTTTGGCTCCATGTAAAAGCACATTCAGTAAGTGATCTCATGGTGTTTTCAACAACATATTCGTTTGACAAGTTAAGTGGAAGATCTAGCAGCATAATTTTCAGGAAGCATTGATGGATCACATGGAAACCAATGTCTTGTTCAAGACCAGAGCAACAAGGTTGATCCCTTGTTCAGTTCAGGGCCAGCTGTAAAGTACTTAAGTGGTCTTGTAAATGATGGGGGACTTATAAAGTAGTAAATGAATCTGCCTTTCTCTACAGGCTCCTTGATATTAAACAGCAAAAATCTTACTAATGCTCTTACAAGCATCTAGTTTGATTCTCTGTTGAGATTCTATATGTCTGTGCAGTTGCTGTGGTCTCCTAATGCATTGGTAGAATTCTCTCCTGAGCACAGAAACCAAAAAAACAGCACAGTCTGGATTAACATCCTCTTAACTGAACCAATGACCAGCCTGCTTGTATTGACCATTACCAAGATGCCAGTTTCACACAGGGAGCTTTGACAACCTTGTTACTGAACAAAGTAACAACCAGCTACATCCTAGGTCCAATTCTCAGCTACTGCAATGTTTCAGAAAATCACAGATTTAAGAATGGCTGTTGAACCTGTCTTTGAGATAAACCATAATTGGGCAGATTCTACAAGCATCAACTCTATGATTGTGCCTTGCCTGACAGCACATCCTCTGTGGTGCAGTGGTAGAAAACTTGGATTCAATGCGGAAGAACTTAGGTTTGAATCCTGGTAGGGCAGGGGACTTGTTTAAATTGACATTACTCATATATGCACTTCCCTTGTTCTCCATCAATTTTATGGTAGGATTCTTGCATGCAATTTCTCTTTTATCTTAACAAAGCAAGTAGCTTGATCCTTCAATGAGATTTTAAAGTTTTCTTTGCAGTTGTTTTGGTCTCTTAGAACTGTGTGGTCAGCTGCTTTGCTTTTTTATGCAATATGTGACTAAATTCAATTTAAATCATCTTCATTTGAACAACTTTTTTTGTTTTGGCTCCATGTAAAAGCACATTCAGTAAGTGATCTCATGGTGTTTTCAACAACCTATTCGTTTGACAAGTTAAGTGGAAGATCTAGCAGCATAATTTTCAGGAAGCATTGATGGATCACATGGAAACCAATGTCTTGTTCAAGACCAGAGCAACAAGGTTGATTCCTTGTTCAGTTCAGGGCTAGCTGGGCTGACTTTGTAAAGTACTTAAGTGGTCTTGTAAATGATGGGGGCTTATAAAGTAGTAAATTAATCTGCCTTTCTCTACAGGCTCCTTGCTATTAAACAGCAAAAATCTTACTAATGCTCTTTACAAGCATCTAGTTTGATTCTCTGTTGAGATTCTATATGTCTGTGCAGTTGCTGTGGTCTCCTAATGCATTGGTAGAATTCTCTCCTGAGCACAGAAACCACAAAAACAGCAGTCTGGATTAACATCCTCTTAACTGAACCAATGACCAGCCTGCTTGTATTGACCATTACCAAGATGGCAGTTTCACACAGGGAGCTTTGACAACCTTGTTACTGAACAAAGTAACAACCAGCTACATCCTAGGTCCAATTCTCAGCTACTGCAATGTTTCAGTAAATCACAGATTTAAGAATGGCTGTTGAACCTGTCTTTGAGATAAACCATATTTGGGCAGATTCTACAAGCATCAACTCTATGATTGTGCCTTGCCTGACAGCACATCCTCGTGGTAGGCTTCTTTCATGCAATTTCTCTTTTATCTTAACAAAGCAAGTAGCTTGATCCTTCAATGAGATTTTAAAGTTTTCTTTGCAGTTGTTTTGGTCTCCTAGAACTGTGTGGTCAGCTGCTTTGCTTTTTTATGCAATATGTGACTAAATTCAATTTAAATCATCTTCATTTGAACAACTTTTTTGTTTTGGCTCCATGTAAAAGCACATTCAGTAAGTGATCTCATGGTGTTTTCAACAACCTATTCGTTTGACAAGTTGAGTGGAAGATCTAGCAGCATAATTTTCAGGAAGCATTGATGGATCACATGGAAACCAATGTCTTGTTCAAGACCAGAGCAACAAGGTTGATCCCTTGTCCAGTTCAGGGCCAGCTGGGCTGACTTTGTAAAGTACTTAGGTGGTCTTGTAATTGATGGGGGCTTATAAAGTAGTAAATTAATCTGCCTTTCTCTACAGGCTCCTTGCTATTAAAAGGGACCATAAACGAGATTGCTTGGATACTTTTGGGGGAGTTTGACCCTACTAGGAACAGAGGTTGATACAACAGACCCTAGGAGATTAGGAGGGAAATTTAGTTATGATATCATAATGCAACCTTGAATCAGATCCAAAAGTCATGGCACCTCAGCCAGATGTTACAACAGAGGTGATCATGCTTTTTCTGTTTTTGGCACTAATTTATGCAATAGTCTCCCAATTCATATCAGAACCTCTTCAACTTTATCTGTTTTTTATCTTTAACTTGTTTTTTCTTTCTCTGGCATTTAATACTTTATGACTTCCGGTGCAATAATCTTTTATTTTAATGAACATCCCTTTTACAGAAGTGTTCTATAGTTTGTGTTTTATTATTTGTTGACTTGTTTGTTTTGCATTCTCTGTGCAGCACTTTGGTTGACTTTGGTTGTTTTAAATGTGCTATATAAATAAACACTATTGTAAGAGGAAGCTGGTATATATAGCCTTCTCTCACCTTGCAACAAGTTTCACAGAATTAAGCTCCCCCCATTCGCTGTCATTTCTGAGTTAGATCTTTTCCCTTCGGACAACGATTCATTCATCACCATGGAGTCTCCACCTCAACCCACTGTTACAAGAAATGACCCCTCTCCAACCGCCAACATCATTGAACCCCCGTCCTTAAACGTTTCATGATTGGTCCATTCGAAACACCCACATTCAAGCTTTTCCGTATCAGCCCGGTTGTTGTGGCTACCAGTTTTCAGGAAAAAAGCGCATGATAATCAACCTCTCAGTGCCCCACAACTCCCATTTTCAAGCATCAACAGTCTTATTCCACTCCAGTAATATTCTCAATGATTGAAATTGTTGGCCGCAGCCCATGGCTATCAAAGGTAGACATAAATTCACCCAGATTTGTGGCATTTATTCAGCGTTTACTGCCATAATAAATTTTATTTCGCTGTGCGTTTAACCTTCGGTTGCAAAAGCAGTCCAAAAATCTTCAACACACTATCCGAAGCTGGATTCTATATGCTGGATTCTATCCAACAATTATGCAATTCCCCATCTCCTTTATTTGCTAGATGATTTCTTAATCATTTCACCTTATGACGCTATCCCCACAGTGCATCTCCTCATGGTGCAAAAGGTTTTCGCAAAGCTAGGGATTCCAATAGCTCAGGAGAAAACAATGGGTCAATCAACATCCATTGATTTTTTGGGCATCAATTTAGACTCAGTAAATTTCTAGGCTTTACTGCCTAAGGAAAAAAACAATAAAGCCATTTTGGTTGCGTCCAATTTTCTAAACCACAAAAATTGTTCAAAGTGCAAGCTTCTCTTATTACTTGGTCATCTAAACTTTGCTATGCACATAATTCCCTTCATCATGCATCTCCTCACCCTTGCGTCTTCGGTTCACGCACTAGCAGATGTTGGACTTTAAATGTCCTGCATATTCTTTGAATGAGGAGATCAGACAAAATAACTCAAATCAAATTATTTAATAATCTCAAATGAAGTATTACAGAGCTCTGGGTCACAGTTTTCCTGTCAATTATATAAAAGCAATGCGAGTCTGTAGACAGCTTAACTGTAACCACTCGCCAAATCCTCCAATTCAAATATATATGTGAGTTGAGTTGTGGTGGGTTTCCTCAGACGGAAAGTTTCACTTCTGCTTTTGAAAAGTCCCTTTGCAGAAATAGCTATAGTAGGCTGCGGTCCTGTCTACATCCTGTTCTTCACCGAGCTGGCTTTCTGAAATTCAACAAGTTGAACACACACACACAGAGCACAGTTTCATGCAAACATGACCTTTAAAGGTAAAACATTATAAGCCCGATGCAATGGATTCATATATAAGATTTGATCATGCACAGCAAATAAGACTATCAATCATAAGCATAATTAATTTCAATACTATGTGGTAAAATTCTAAATATTAATACTCATTACTGCTTTATAATATTAGAAGTGATGCAATTATTAACAATGCAAGGATATACTGATGTGGGGAATGTTCTCATTTTCCTTCACAGACCAAAGCCTATGGATAATTTTCTAGTGGAATGGCTTAACTTTTTTCTATGACAATTGCATCTCTCTCCCTCTTGACATTAAGCTGTCAATGTAATCCCGCCCCCGCTATAAACAACTCTCAAACTTCCCTTCTCATCAAAGGAATTCAAAGAATAAATTATCACCACCTGTGTTGATTTAGATATCGTCGGATGCTCACGTTCGTGTCACTCCGTGGGTTCCTTGTCCGAAGTGCTGGTCGAACCCTCCCGACCGAATGCAGTGTGCTCTCTCTGTTTTAACTACAGGCGGGGCCTATCCGTCCAATCCCGTAAGCAATGGATCCAAAGCTCCCATTGACGCTGCGAGGGCTCTCCAGGTCAAACGGCTAAACTCGATCCCAAATCACGCTGTACACAAAATGCTTTCCGTTCAATTGCTGATAGGGCTTATCCACCCGATGCATCATTTGAGGGCATATCGTGGTTGCATGGTTAACGGATCTGCAAATCTGCAAGGGATGTTTCAGCAAACAAGGAAAACAAGTGTTATGGAGATCAGTGTTCAACGCACCCCGATAACAATGATTCCATTGTGAAACACGAACAGCGCATTCTGCAAAAAAAAGTTTGTGATATGTATAAAAATGGCTACCCCTATAGGTCCATTTCCCAATGTCAGGGATGTTTGCAAATACTTTCTCATGCCATTCATATTTTTGGGGGATTTCATTTTAATCTGTTTACCAGTGCTGTCCTGCGCTTACTTGGCTCTTATGGGGGAGTACTTTGAGTTTGGACCAATTTCGAGCTTTAGAGCCTTTCCCGGACAGCATGTCAAATACGCAAAAAATTATATATATGAGAATTACTTTATTTTGATTTCATGTACGTGTTCAAATCGACTGATTTCCTGTTTCCGGTTGAGAGAAAGCAGTGTGCGAATGGCAGCAGCTTCTCAACTGTTTGTATTTTTGTATATGGTTTTCATTTCGTTTTTCATTCTTTTTGTTATCCTGTCTTGATCTATAATCAGTTTTGGATTTGCTAAACTCCTCACACTCCTGTAAGCCCTCTATGTGGATTGACTGGTTTTGATCTATAATCAATTTTGGATTTGCTACACTCCTGTAAGCCCTCTACCTAGACTGACTGGTTTGCTTGTACTGCTTGACAGTATTGGTGAGTGAGTCTCCACTCTCTCATTGATTCATCATGCTTGTGTTGGACTTTAAGGCGTCCATCTGCATGTTCATAATTGGAGGAAAGACACAAATATCTAAATTGAATATTTATTGATCAGATATGAAAAAGTTTTACAGCGCGCCGGGTTGTTTCAAGGCCACAATAGGCAAGCAACAACTCCCAGCATTTGGGAAAACAAATATTTATAGAGTATGTGACGTCGATCTTCTTCTTAGAATCTCCACCCACAAAGGCTGCTTTTCCTCGTGAATCCGACTCCCTCACCACAGTTTCAGCCTATAGGCAAAGATAAACACACAGACAAAGGAAAAAACAAACTGCCCTCCCCCAACTTTGAGAGTCCTGCAGTTTGTCCCTTCTCCCACCAGTACTTTTCCACTTTACATATGATTGACTTCACATAGCATTTTATAATGCTTTCTTAAAAACAAATCATTAATAAAACATTCATTTATTCATAAAAAAACAAACTGTAAGATAAAAGTGATTGTTATGTAGAACACATTTCAATATCATGACATAATTTCATTATTCGTAAAATTGGTTATATGAATAAGGCACACATTAACTTCTTTAGATAGATAAACACATATTAAATCTTTTACCGCAATACTACTTCTAAGCAAACACTTTTATCATCATTAGAAAACATCTGTTCAGTATGTTTTCCCTTAGGCCCCTTTTATCTTGAATGATTATCAGATGCACATTCCTAGCTCATCCCCCCTTGCAGCCTCTACACACACGCACACACACACACTGCTTTCTCTCAGCAACCCCCACTCTCAAAAACAAACACCTCCTTTCTACATAATAGCTCAGTGCATATGTGTAACACACACAATGTTTATAGAATAAAATGATTAATTAAAGAAATATAAAATGGAACAAAATTAATTTCCACACTTGCTATGATGAAAGTATTTTGAATCAGTATGCTCCTTTAAAATCTAGATATGTTCTATCCTCTCGGATTTCTCCTTGGTTCAACATTGTTCTTAGGGCTATGAAAACCATGGGCTGAAAGAAAAGGCTTTATAAGAAAACTGGCCTTATTGGTCATTCCTTGGCATATACTGAACACATTCAGCAGTACAGGGAAGCTCTTAATGTGGCTCGATCTTCCTATTTCTCAACATCATTAATAAGTCCAAAAACAGGCCAAGAACATTATTTGCTACGATTAAAAAAATAACTCAGTCACCTACACAGTATCTAGAAGGTTCTGATAAATTCTGTCCAAAAACAGGCCAAGAACATTATTTGCTACGATTAAAAAAATAACTCAGTCACCTACACAGTATCTAGAAGGTTCTGATAAATTCTGTGATGCTTTCTGAACTTTTTCAGTAAAACACTTCAGAACCATCAACCCTTTCCTGCTGTTGCCACTAATGAACCAAAAACAGGCCAAGAACATTATTTGCTACGATTAAAAAAATAACTCAGTCACCTACACAGTATCTAGAAGGTTCTGATAAATTCTGTCCAAAAAACGGCCAAGAACATTATTTGCTACGATTAAAAAAATAACTCAGTCACCTACACAGTATCTAGAAGGTTCTGATAAATTCTGTGATGCTTTCTGAACTTTTTCAGTAAAACACTTCAGAACCATCAACCCTTTCCTGCTGTTGCCACTAATGAACCACTCTCGTCATGCCTTACACACCGCCTCTCTAGCTTTGACCCTATTGTCCCTACAATGATTGATGAGATAATCAGGCTACCTAATTATTCTACTAGTCTTATTGACCTTGCACCTACCTCTTTACTAAACAATTGCCTGACTGCTTTGTCACACCCAAACACTAATTTAATTAATACATCACTGTCCTCTGGTATTGTTCTATCTAAGCTTAAGATTGCTACTGTCATCCCTGTTCTTTAAAAACATGGTCTTGATTATCTTTCTCTAAGTAGATACAGGCCCATTTCAAACCTTTCTTTCCTCTCTAAAATACTAGAAAAAGTTGTTGCCTCTCAGTTACAGGCCCATCTGACAGCACATAACCTTTATGAGCCTTTTCAGTCTGTCTTTCGGTCACTGCACAGTACTAAAACAGCCATGGTTAAGGTTCTTAATGATCTCCTCTTAGCTTCTGACACTTGTTCTCTTAGCACTCTCCTTCTACTAGACCTCAGCTCAGCTTTTGACACTGTAAATCACAAGATACTCCTGTCGCGGCTTACAACTATTGGGATTACTGGCACATCCTTTGACTGGTTTTCCTCTTATCAGGGAAGCAACAATTTATTGTATACCAGAAGCACAAGTCATCCACCAAGTCTATCTGTTCTCGTGTACCTCAATGCTCTGTTTTGGGCCCTCTTCTCTTCACCATTTACATGCTACCAATTGCACAAATTATCAAACAATATGGGTTTAACTTTCACTGCTATACTGATGACATTCAGATTTACTTTAGCATACCTCCCACCTCAGTGTTTCCACCACCTACATTACCAACCTGTATCAAGAAACTCAAGCATTGGCTTGAGGGAAATTTCCTTAAATTTAACTTGGATAAAACTGAGATTATATTGTTTGGCTCTAAATCAGTTGTCTCTAGGTTCTCCGGTCAACAGATAGATTTGGATGGTGACTTGATAATGCCCTCTACGACTGTTCGCATTGGTGTTCTCATTGATTCTACCCTTTCATTTAATGACCAGGGCCCGGTTCCCCAAAATGTTCTTATCGCTAAGTAGTTCTTAACCTATTCCTTAACCCCCTGGGGTCCAAAAACGCGGGGCCGCGTTTTGACGCATTTTTTCCTGTTTCCTGTGACATCCACTTTAAATACTCCGTCATTCATAATCATACACATACATGTAATACATCATTCGAAACTGTGAAGTCTCTACCTTAATGTGAGTGTCTTCATAATAAAAACAAAACTGTGTGCTTTTGACAAATAAAGAAAATAAACAGGAAGTGCATTTCGACATCTCTGTCTCCTTGACCATTTTCCTCAAACACGTTTCAAACATGAACTGATAACTCCGCCAATACTTGTCACACGAACACAGAGGTGGGTAGTAACGAATTACATTTACTTCGTTACATTTACTTGAGTACATTTTTTGGGTAACTAGTACTTTTAGAGTAAATTTAAGGATGGGTACTTTTTACTCTTACTCAAGTACATTTTTAATGAAAAAACTGTACTTTTACTTCGCTATATTCGGGGGCGTTACTACGCTACTTTCAAATGGTAATAATTAATGAATATATTTTATTTTTTAAGTTTATATGGCTTGTTCGAAAGTCTCGCGAGACGTTAGAGAGGCTGCGTGCATTGCGAGGGGTGGCTACGTATCACCCTTTAGCGCGCCTAGATGAAAGGAGATGACTGAAGCGGAGGATGACCTATGCAAGCTATCGGAGGCAGATCACGCGTGGCCTCAAGTTTGGTCTATGTTTACACTACAAAAGGTCAAAAAGAATAGTTTCATAATGCGATGTATGCTTTGTGCACCAAAACGAACTGACATCTGAGCGTACAGGAATTCAAGCTCCAACCTGAAACAACACGGCGGTAAGTGTCACTAAAGTGTGCAGTGCCTTATTATAATATTATTTCATGCACTGTTTTTGTCATATGCGCTCTTGTGCAAGCAATGAAAATTACTCTAACCTTACAAACAACACACGTTCACATCTGCACATTTCCATATCATTTCCTCATAAAACTAAAATTGAACAGCATAATGTTAAGTCTTGCATTAATAATACGGGAGAACCGGGGCAAAAGTAACACTGGACGAAAGTAACAAAGCGATTTTCTCAGAGGACTGATACCATTTGCATCCCAAACTATGACAGCATCTTTGCAACCCTTGACAGAGCTGACAAATATCGCGTTATTTACTCACCATTTTCCGGGTGTAGATCCAGAAAGGTGTTTTCAACCATAAGTAAATTCCAAAAGCGGTCATTGTTTTCTTATAACGCGTTGTGTTTCTCGTTTCATCAATCTTCAGGTTATTTAGTGCTCTAACACATCCTGAAGTTTGACTTCTCAAGAGTTTTTCAAAATAAAAGTAAATCGGGTTTAAATGTGAGGAGATCCTGTCGGGAAGAAAGTAACACTTACTTTTGTACGATTTATATTATTCTAATTTTATTAAATTTAATTTTCATAGTGTTCAAACTGTTGAATTTAAGTTTGTACTGTTGGTTGCTTTTGAAACATTTGATAAAACTGAAATTTAAAATGAAAATATAATTTCATTATTTTTTACAAAGATAAATTACAAAATATGTTTGCAGTTACATATTAAAGAGGTCATAGTCATGTATAGTTAATAAAAACAAGTGTAACACGAAAATCTACATTGTTTTGTTGTGTTAAAAAACAATTCACCACTTATGTTCAAAGTGAAATTATACTAGTCATTTTACATTTGTTCAAAATTCCACCTGGTATTGATAGTTACTGACCACAGCAAAAATATATCTCTGTCTGAAACATTATCTTTAAAAATTTAAAAAACGTAAAAAAAAATCTGAAAAATTGTACTTTTCACCTGTTCTCCCCTACACATAACCCGGACACCTTACTTAAATGTAGAAAATACATACGAATAAAAACTGGATTGTATTTTATTTAATTCCTTCCTAAAGAATCTATATACTTATAAAAATAAAAGAATAAAGTATGTTTTTAAAGAAACATGTTTTATATATTATAATAAATGTAGAGTTGATTTGCAAAAACAGATAAGTTCCATTTGAAATTCTAAAATAAGCATTTTATCAAGCTCCTTATGTTGATTAATTGAACATTAATGGCAATGAAAATAACCTATTCATATAAAAACATGATAACAAACAGACACACACATTCTTTTTTGCTTACTGTCAGCTTGTTTAAAGGCAGATGCAGCCAAATTTTGTTGTGAACGTGAAAATAAAGACACAGTTAACTGTCAGAAAAGAGTCAGTGTGTGTTTAAGATTTTTTTTAATGACACGTTATGTAATGTTGGAGGACTGAGATAGACTGCTTTACTTTAACCTAGGTTTATAAGTAGTATATAAGCAGAACAATGAGACTTTTAAGGAGAGGTTTGTGAAAGCCCCCAAGTAGTCTGAAATTCAGGGATTTTACGCTTCTTTTCAATCAGATCGGAAGTAACGAGTAACTAACTACTTGAGTAGTTTTTTCATCTAATACTTTTTTACTCTTACTCAAGTAAATAATTAGATTGTTACTTTTACTTTTACTTGAGTACATTTTTGTATAAGTACTTGTACTTTTACATGAGTACAGATTTTGGGTACTCTACCCACCTCTGCACGAACATGATACATATGTCTAAAGAAAGCCTGAAATGTCTACTTCTACATGATGTAATTAAAATCTGAATAACTCATTGTCTGTTTGTGTAATCGACATGTAAGTAAAGAGAGGTACAGTTTTTCTGGCTCGACCTCATTAGCGCTAATGTGATCCCACCTACCATGTGCGCGCCATTCATATGGAAATTACCTGATGCGGGCTATGCAAACAAGATCAACGCCCCCAAACAATGCTTTAAGAAGCAGCGAGTTTTGACAGTTTCATCCACTTATCAACGCGCTGGGAAGATGACACGCTTTACAGGTGAGGAAGCTCTACAGATGCTCCTGGACAGCGAGAAAGAGTTCACTGTTTTTTCAGACGAAGAGCAGGACTCAGACGATGAACGTTTGTATTTTGAAGAGCGACTTGATCCAGCTGATGATATAATTTCTGAAGAGTAAGTTTTACCTACATTTGTTGAAATGTTGTGTGATGTAAACTTTTATATACTGTATACTGACTATTTGCAAGCAGATATTCATAATGACTTTATAGAAACGTCTCGTAATTGGCAACTTGTATTTACATTAAAATGATAGTTCTTACATTAAACCGTATGCTGATTAGTGTAATGTGATGTGAATATGTTATAAAGCAATATAACTAGTGTCCATGCCGACTTATCAATACAGCTTCTTTATTTGCTCGGGTGTAACATTGTGCTGTAAATGAGCCCGGAGATATGTCATGCGTTAAACAGTATGATTGTATGGTGTAATGTAAATATACAATATGACATAAAACAATATCACTATTTAGAATATATTTTGACTAGTGTATGCTTCAACAAGTCTTGTTTACGTGACTATCTCTTCGGGTGTAAATGTATCGATGTAGTATCGATGTGCTGTAAATGTGTCCGGAGATATGTAATGTGTTAATGTTTAGCCATCTATGTACCCAATTATCTTATCTCAACTATGCTTTACCGCCTTAAGCCTGGTGCACACTGTGAGATTTCAGCCACGATTTAGCTGTCTGGGACAAATTTTGAAATCCTAAAAGATTTCTAGAATCCCAGGCTAAAATCTGCCGTCTTTGATCGCTAGTTTGACATGTTCACAGACAGCCGATAATTGACCGTTGCGATCAAAATTATCCTCCGACAAAAATCTGGCAGTGTCAGAAATTTTGAGACACAATCCTGCTGTGTGACATCTTCCTACCACAACCGGCAGATCAAGAACCAATAGAAGCACAGAACCCGACGATGCAATTAGTACGGCGACAACAACAAATCAACGCAGACAAATGTCAAAAAGAGCCAGGTGGACTATACAGCAGGAGGAGAAACTTGAGGAGTTATTGAAAGATAAACAGTGTTTGTACAACGTGTCATCGCCACTGTACCATGATAGTATATAAATGAAGCAGCCTGGAGAGAAACCGCACTGGAAATTCAAATATCAGGTACTCGTCTCCTTCTTCTTTTTATGCTTATTATTAAAATGAACGGTAAATGTTGTTTCTGTTTGCTAGCCTCCGCTTCAGCGTGTGTTTGCACAGCCGTCGTCGATCGATGACGTAAAACTGCGGACACGTTTGTTTGCGTGCGTCCGATTTTTAAAAGTCTTTTAACTCGTACAGTCTGACATTGATGGAAACTGAGATCATACAGTGTGACATGGACTTAACTACGATATTGATCGCACAGTGTGGCAAGCAACAATCCTAAAGGACTATTTAAAATCGCACAGTGTATACCGGGCTTTAGTATTGCTTTATAAGTTTGTTACTGTGGAGAATACATTATATTAATTATTAAAAACTTTTGTAGGAATGTGGCAGCATCACTCTCCTCTTCAGCGGGCATTTGCAGAAATGCAACGGACATTCATACAGGGTAAGTCACATTTGCGGGCTTTTCTGTTTTATTAGTAGACTATTACTGATGTTTTGCGTAGTAATTTGGAAAATGCAAGATGCTATTAATGTTTTATATATATATATATATATATATATATATATATATATATATATATATATATATATATATATATATATATATATATATATATTTATTTATACAACAGTTCTTTCTGGTTCTCGAATCTGATTGGCTAAGAGCTATACGATATTGTGCTGATAACGGCACTGTAACTGCTTCACCTTTCGTATTATTCCGCCACCTAGTGAATGGAGGTCCTAAGCAGGCTCATCTCTAAATGGAAAAACACAGACGCGCTGTTTGAATCACTCTCCGTTTGTCTCATTAGTTTACTAGCTCATAAATCAGTCTGTGAATCCCCAATCAGAAGTATTATTCCGTCAAAGATCAGCGCTCTTGGATGTTACGTTAAAGTTAATGGGAGAAATGTCTTGTCACATCGTGTGGAAGATTAACACTTGGAAAGAGGAATATAAACACTCGTTTTTTTCTGGAGCTATATCTTTTATCAGAACGCGAAAACACCGTGGAACTGCAGGTAAGCCCTGCAGCTTTTAAATGTGGACATTGATCATTTACTTTATCGTGACGTGACTATTAAAACATGTTATGAGATATCGCCACTGGTATATTTATAAGCAGCATGCAAAAACATCTCTCTGACACTACAAAAACCGTTTTGTATAGTACTGACAAGAACAAAGTTTAATAATAATAATCGAGTGCTCGTATCGCGTTAAGAATAAATGAGAAAGCAATAGTAACGTTACACAAGTATAGTTTTATTAACTTTTACCTCGCGCCAAAACAATAACAACACAAAAGACACTAAATATGAATAAAAAAACAAGTACTAGTTTGATCATGACACCAAATACTGCTGATTTGATCTCATTTTGACGATCATAAACAAACAAGGCCAACATGAGAGCCAGGGAATCCCTTTCAGAAATGTAGCCCAGAGAGGGCGGTGGTCAGCGGGGCGAGTGAACACTGACGTCCGCTCATGCTTTGGTTCTCATTCGTACCGAATCTCACTAAGCAAATGTTCAAACAGGCGCTATCTTTACTAATCGACTGCAGATTTAAATATAATGCAGATACATTCTCGACTGAACTAATCTTAAAACTACACCAAGAAACGGTAATATAAAGAAACGGCTTTTCCGTCCATTGAGTTGTTATGAGCTTCAAAGCAGCCGAAAGTTTTACCTGTCATTCTGGCCGCCCTCAAATCCGTGGCGGAAGAAGTAGTTCTCAAACAAAGAGGCTTTTAAAATTACTCCGTTGTTGTTTTCTAGTTTTCGTTTTTCAAACGTGTGCCGTCGAACTGTTGTATAAAAGCAATATCGCTCTCGGAGTCGTGCGACACAGCTCCATATCATCACGGCCGTGACTGCCTCCTCTGGCCTAATCACAGCCGTGATGATATAGAGCCACACCACACTCCTACTCGAGCGATATTGCTTAAATATATAAACATATCTGTATTTTCCGAAAATACATGATACAAATAATGTTTGTTTTTTTTTTTAGTAACGTGGCTTCATCGTCATTTACTCGCACGGGGGCATGCAGAAACAAACCCGAAATTCATAAAGTGTAAGTTACATTTACCGGCTTTTCTGTTCTCAATATTAGTATTACTGATGTGTTGCTTGATTTTTTAATGTATACAACTACGCATAAACATAGAACTTATGCATTCACAATATTTGTATTACTGACATGTTGCTTACATGATAACAGTAAATGTGCCCGGAGATTGTCATCATGCGCAAATATGCATGTATCTGTTCGGGTGTAAATGTTTCGATGTAGCCTAGTATTAATGTGCTGTAAATGTGCCCGGAGATATGTCATGTGTTAATTTTTAGCTATAAATATGTCAAGTAATGGCCCGTTAACAAACATATACAGCGCATCTCTGTACCCAATTATCTTATCTCAGCTAGGCATGTAAGGCAACATAACAAATAATTATTCCTCATAACATTTTAATGCCACGATCTACAGAACATCACACAAAAAAACATTTTGATAACTAAACCTAAAAAATAACAAAGGTGATCCTGCCTTGGAAACCCCGGCTACAATTTAGTATTTTTATTTAATTTGGAGATTAAGCGCGTCAAAGCCATGACCAAAAAAAGACAAATGACAAATAATTTGTGATTGTTACTGTAAATGATAAAAACTAAGCTGTGTATACAATTCATTAAATGTTAATTTATAACAAGAAAAACACTGAAATTAATGATTTTATAGACACTACGCGTTATTGTTTAGCACAGAAATACCTGCTTGCTTGCTTTGACTTTGATCATCTCTGTATTCACTTTAGATACAGAAAGACCTGATGATATTATTTATTTCAGGAATCTCTTTGCTATCATTTGAAAGTGAACACCAACCATAATAGATAACCACTCGGTTTTAAATACATTTTAAAACTTATACCCGTCGAAAAACATCCGTTTTATAATGTTTAGTTTGATGAACTTCTAAATATGAGACGCAGAGCACCTAGCACGTTCGGCTAAATTGCATGCGCAAACATGGCCAGAACGAAATAGCGCAACATCGATAGAACGAAAAACAATCCAAAATGTACAAACTTAAATTATATCAGAATTTACGTTTATAATAAATACATTTTTTAAATAAAATAAGGTCAGAAGTAACAACGTGCAGAACAAATGTGCAAAATGCCTCAAGTGCACGGAAACAAAACACAAGCCAAATAGATAAATCAGATAACCCAGAGTGATTTATAAATAAAATAAAGAAATTAATAAAAAACGAAAGTATTGCCAGAATTGCCAGCTTTGTCTTTCAAATGTAGAAACAAAGATGCAATGGTTTATTAACATAGAAACCTCTTATGGACGTGTAGCCCCATCACAGGCTTTGTTAGTTGGATTTAACGCATTTTATTGAAAGCTGCTACATCACATATTATTTGCAGCATTATAATAATATGCTGTATATTCATATATTTGGAGAAAGCTGTTATATGTGAAATCAGATAATGTGTGCACCCATATACGGCCAAAATTGAATGATCCTCATTTCATAACACATCTGCAACGATTCGACTGTGAGATTGGTAGTCGAATCCGGCTTCTCCGATGCATTGAATCTTCAACTATTCGGGGTCACCCCTATTAATTATTAAAAAAAGTTCTCAATATTAGTAATACTGATGTGTTGCTTTGTACTTTGAAAATACATTATATTAATTAAGATATGTTTTCAGGAATGTGTCTGCAACACCAACTTCGTCTGGTACTCGCACGAGGGCACGCAGCTGCGCAACTGGGAACAATAAAGAGTATGTCAACATGTACCCATTTTTCTGTTATGCCTGCACTATATTAGTATTACTAATTTGTTGCTTAGTAGTTTGGAAAGTACACGATGATACTAATTATGATGATTATTTTTTTAGGAATATGGCTGCAACACTTTCGCTTTCATTTCCTCGCAGAAGATCACACAGCAACGCGACCGACATTCATCCAGTGTAAGCCACATTTACCCATGTTTCTGTTATGCGTGCACTATATTAGTATTAGTAATGTGCTGCTTTAGTGCTTTGGAAAATACATGATGATGATTTTTTGTTTGTTTGTTTTAGGAATGCATCACTTTCACTTTTACCCGCTACTCACAAACGCCATAGGTCTGCTTCAGTTCTCAAAGCAACTGAGACTAATGTGTAAGTACAGTTTATTAAAGTGTCACTACTACAGTAAAATACTGAGTAATATTTTTATTTTATATTTTGTTTTAAATTTTTCTAACCCAAACCATTTATTTATTCATTTACAGATTTACCACTGACAGTGATAAGGCCCCTGTTGCAAAGAGAGTCAAGACCAACATCCAGGAAAGCAGCAGCAGGTCCGTTCTGTCATAGAAAACAGAGACTGATATTGATGTGGTTCCACACACTTTGCGTTTCTTTCCTGCATGGGAACCTGGACCACAGCTGAGTCCTGCAGATGCACACACCCCTGAGTCTTTTCAAAATGTTTTTTTCCTGAGGATGCAGTTTCAACTCTATGCCATTACACCAACGCTCAGGCTGCCAGGGCAACAGCAAAGGGTTGCAAGTACAAATGGAAAGATGTCACTGAGATGTACCGCAACATTGGACTACTATTTTATATGGCCATGGTAAAGATGATCTCCATCAGGGACTACTGGAGACAGGATGATGTTTATCAATGATGATAATAATTACAATAAATGATGATAATTACAATAAAGCTTCTTAAATCTATGCTATTGTTCATGTTTTTAGCATTTTTTGCAACCCTATAAGACTTTTATTTTACTAAAAAGGTTTTTTGTACTTTATTTTAACCTATTTTTTTTAAAACTACAAGCAAAAGATTTTCTCTTTAAGTCTCCCCACAGTCACAGTTCTTTTGTCCCAACATTCCTCACTGAGCCATTAGGGGGTTGGGTCTCCCTTGCATATTGCCTTTACACAGCAAAAAGTGTCTTACAAAAGTTAAATCAATGTATTTTTTCATGTGAATGAGTGGGTTAAATGGTTTTTACATCTTTTTGTAGCAGATAACTTTTTCGCTTGTTAACAAATGTTTAGGATGTGTTCCTTGGCCTTATTTCAGCAAATTTTTGTTTTCTTTTTTTTACTAACCACGCATAAACATCATTTACTTACAAATACAAACATGTACATACATTTATCTTACATATTATTATAGCACAGTTTGTGCTGAATACAGTGCTATGTGATATTAGCCATTAATGTGTTTTAAAGCAACTGAAAAAAGACCAAATGTGAGAGCATGTCAGAACCTCTGACTGTGTCCAAAAAGGGTCCGACCCCAGAGGGTTAAAGCTCAACAGAGAGCTGATAAGGTGTGAATGGTCCTACAGAGACACAAGGAATGTCTTTGATGAGACAATATGAAAAACTCATTTAGGTCATGTCTGTAAATCTGTCACAGGTCGAAGAAGCGGACCGCCCCTGTCGCGGGTCACACTTCTCCTACTTCCACCTCGGGGAGGTCCCAAAACACCCCAATGACCAGACAAACAAAGAATTAAAATGTAACAGTTTTTATAAAATTTTTAAAAGAACAGGTAGGGGGATTAAATACTAAAGAAAGGTCTCAGTCCTTAATTATCACAGCAGAGGGGGGGCTTGAAGGTGGGTATCCACAGGTGAGTGCCTTGCGGTACATAATGTTGGGGCAATGTCTCTCCATGGTGGCTTATAGGTAACAGTCCACGGGTAAGTGAACTTCGGCATTAACTGTTCAGGTGACGGTTCTCTACGGTGGGGGCTTACAGGTAGGTGTCAACAGGTAAGTGACGTTCTGTACGTAGTACACTGAGACGATATCGGATGATGGCTCTCTACGATGGGGGCTTACAGGTAGGTGTCAACAGCAGGCGGCACTGGTCTGTATGTCGATAAGTGGAGTTGTGTCGCTTCCCTCTCCTCTAGCTCCGCCGATAGGAGATCTGGACAGGGGCGCACTTTCCTGAAGAACTCCACAGTAATTATTACACACACACTCTTCTTACTTCGAATCAACAGGTCTTCCTTCCCCACAATAACAGCTTGACATTTACAGAGGGGCTCACCTCGTTTTTGTTCCAGTGGCGAGGGTCAGACACGGAATGGGCGTATAATAAAAGAAACGGCTCCTGCCAAAGTGGCGTTGCGTCTCGTTCCCTTCGGGGCTTACCCCTCGGCCTTGGAGTATGCACAGACAAACAGGAGGCACAGCACTGCAAAGCAAGGCTCCAGTGTACAAACTTCGAAGCAATTTTCTCACACCACACTCACGCACTCAGTGGCTTAAGGTCTGTACCATACGGTTTCAACCGAAGGCTCCTCCCTTCCGGAACTCCAAAACGCAGGGCACCAGGCAGACCACAATGTACGTCACGACCCCTCCCAGTTGCCCTCCTTTATCGCTCGGCTCTCCCACCGATCCCTCCCACAGTGGGGCCATAATCCATGTAGGACGTTCTCACCTCCTACAATCAGCACACAACATCATAACGTCTTTATCCACACTGTTATCTTCAAACCTGTATATCCATTTGCCCCTTTGTCCTTCCGTCGCGTTTCAACGCCAAGATTCTAGTCGTCTTACAGCTCACTTTCCACCTTTGCTTCACCCCAAGCAACCAGTTCGCCCCACGGACTCAACCGGACCAATCAACAACCAGAGAAAACAACAGCGCCTCCCTTTCGTCTTCGTTGACCCCGTTCTCTTTCCGCTCGCCCGTCCGCGATAGCTGGATCACCGGGGCCCTCCGACTCTTCGGTAGCCTGTGTTCTCAATCCGCCCTTGGCGGAAGTAAATTTGTCCAGAGTCAGCCGCGCTCCCTGTGTGTCTTCTCATGCACTCTTTATGTGCCTCTCCATCGCCAAATTATCCAATCGGCGATCACCCCACTAACAAGGCACCTGTTCCCCATAACACGCTGATTTGGGTTGCCATGGAGCTCCCGGACGTGAGTGGTGTTTGTGTAATACGGTCCGGGCGGAACCTCTCTCCACACTTTAGTTCCGCCCTTTCAAAGTCACTCCGTGACATCCTCCCCCGCCAATCCGTTCTAGTCCCTAGAACGGGAGCTTTTCGTAGTGACGGGCATGATTAAGATCTTTAAAAACGTTGTTGGCCATTGGGGAATTTTGGTCGCTCAACCCGAGGTGGACTGCCGACTACGCCAAATCTGTTACCGGCCGGAGCGGGCTACTAAATGCCCCTACGGCGCGTTCCACCTTGAGGAGGTCCCCAAAAGCACCCCAATGACCAATAAGACGAAAACAGGTAGGTATAGTTAAAAACAAATTTATTTAAATTAAGGGGAAAAAGAAGATTTAAAAGTCTCTTTGTCTGCCCTCCACAGACTCATCGAGGGAGAGGAGCCAGGGGCCGGGTCCAAGCACAATGGGGAAGGGGAGGGGGCCAGGGAGGTTCTTCTCTTTCCCCAGCATGCAGGCTCGAGACGCGTAGGTGGGGAGAAGTAACAATTTCGTCCTTGATGGTAAGCACGTCCCGGCGGCTCCACAGTGGGCCTCACAGCAACACGGGTATTTCCTAGGGGCGGTATGAGCGACAAGGACACAGCACAGCACTGCAAATACTTCAAGTGCGCACACGTCGATAATGCACTCTCACACACGGCACTCCACACTTCTATTAGTGAAAATTAGGGCTCATACCTCCACACTGGTCCGTATACTTCACTGAGGAACTGATGTTTCCACTTGCGGCCGCGGTCGCTCTGGACGGATGACGCGGGCCCCCACACTACACTCTGGGTATCCTCCGGACCTACTGGCTCACCCACCGGCTTCAGATTCCACGGTAGGGCCACTATGTGACTGCACACTTCTCACACAACAATGACTGTTCGTAACTCCAAGCTTTTAACACAATACAAGAGGCGTTGGTACTCACGGATCGGTTATGATGTTTCCTCCCCTTTGGGGTCGTCCTCTCTATTCCAGCGTTATCCTAAGAAGTCATTGGCGGTGCACACTCTCCTTTAAGGATTGTCCTTCGTATCCGTCTTCAATACAGATAAGTACTTTTACGTGAACACATATCACTTTTCAGATGTATGGTAGTCCAAACCTGATTCCATAACCGATCCTTCTGTCTCCGTCTCCTCTAACAGGTCCGCTCTTTCTCCACTTCCTCTTCGTCCACTTTGCTGCCACTTGCCGCAACGCCCACTACAACCACCGTCAACAACGGGGGGAAAACAACTGCACACGATGACTTCCTCACTTCTCAACGACGCGACCCCTTCCTTTTGTCCTTCTACGGCCCCGCACTCTTTCCGCTCGCTCTAGCGTCAGCCGGATCAACGGGGCTCGCGGACTCTTCAGCGGGATCGCGTAGCTACGTTGCCCATGGCGGAAGTGAACTCGCCTGAAGTCTCTTCCTCTCTCCTGTGCTACACACGCTTCTTTTATCCTCCACAGCACATGTGAACTGTCCAATCGGTGTTCGCCACCTCATCATGCACACCTGATGCGCATTCAGCCTCGTTTGGGTTGCCCGGGGAACCAGGAAGTGACGGTGTTTTAAAATTTCGGTCCGGGCGGAACCCCTCCTCTCACTTTTTGGTTCCGCCCTAAAAGTCACTCTGTGACAAATACATATATGCATGCTTGATGTATATTGTCTGTCTTTTTGAAACCTTTTTAAATAACTTTTTAAGTATTCTCATGTACAATTGTGTTTCTATAACTAAGACTAGATTACCTATTACAAATAGAGATGTTTAGTTTGTTATTCATACATCGGAATGAATTACAACTTAATGCTTGTTTAAACCATTTATATTTGGTATCAAACTGTTCACCTTTCAATTTCCTCTTTATTGATAAATATAGTATGACGGTAAAACTATTTATTCTATTTATTCAATAATCTGGACTGATATTTTGCAAAAGAATCTGGAGGCAATAAAATATGCAAAAGTTAAAGTTAAGGGGACAAACAACTCTCCCCTGCTCAGCTCTCATTGGTCGATTCAAACTTGGATGGGCATGTCCTCCTCAAAGGATAAATATTGGCGACAAACTTTATCTCGCTCTCTTTTTCGGTTCTCATCGCCTCATCTCTTCTGTATATATATATATATATATATATATATATATATATATATATATATATATATATACACATACACACATACATACATATACATACATATATATTATGGGGGGCCAAACAGGAAATAATTAATTATAAAAACTGAATATATAGTTATAAGTTTGAATATATAAATGTAAATCATGAATATATAAATATAAGTCTGAATATATAAATGCAAATTGTGAATATATAGTTATAAGTTTGAATATATAAATATAAATCTGAATATATAAATATAAGTCTGAATATATACATGTAAATCTGAATATATAAATATAAGTCTGAATATACAAATGTAAATCTGAATATATAAATGTAAGTCTGAATATATAGTTATAAGTTTGAATATATAAATATAAATCTGAATATATAAATATAAGTCTGAATATACAAATGTAAATCTGAATATATAAATGTAAGTCTGAATATATAGTTATAAGTTTGAATATATAAATATATGTCTGAATATATAAATGTAACTTGTGAATACATAGTTATAAGTCTGAATATATAAATGTAAGTCTGAATATATAAATATAAGTCTGAATATATAGTAATAAGTTTGAATATATAAATATAAGTCTGAATATATAAATGTAAACCATGAATATATAGTTATAAGTTCGAATATATAAATATAAGTTTGAATATATAAATGTAAGTCTGAATATAAATGTAAACCGTGAATATATAGTTATAAGGCCGGTGACACACAATGTGTGGCATAAGCATCTCTGCGTGGCGTGTCCATTTTTATATCGGCTCCCATGTTAACAGGTTAGAGCTTGCAGACTGCCTGCGTGAGACACGCGTCTCAGGCGAGGCCCTAGCCACACGGAAAATGTGTGCATGCTAGAAATAGAACCGATGCCTATTTTTCACGAGACGCGCAAGCGTGTTGGAAGCGTTTCCAGGCAAAATAAAATAGGAAAATAAGTTTATGTGATGGGGACACTATACTGTCAAAAAACATTTACATTTATATATTCAGACTTATATTTATATATTCAAACTTATAACTATATTCAGACTTACACTTATATATTCAGACTTATATTTAAACTTATAACTATATATTCACAGTTTACATTAATATATTCAGACTTATATTTATATATTCAAACTCATAACTATATATTCACAATTTACATTTATATATTCAGACTTATATTTATATATTCAGACTTATATTTATATATTTAGATTTATAACTATATATTCACGGTTTACATTTATATATTCAGACTTATATTTATATATTCAAACTTATAACTATATATTCAGATTTATACATCTGAATATATAAATGTAAGCCTGAATATATAGTTATAAGTTTGAATATATAAATATAAGTCTGAATATATAAATATAAGTCTGAATATATAAATATAAATCTGAATATATAAATATAAGTCTGAATATATAAATATAAGTCTGAATATATAAATGTGTTTATATTCAGATGTATATTTATATATCCACAATTTATATTTATATATTCAGACTTATAACTATATATTCAGACTTACATTTATATATTCAGATTTATATTTATATATTTAGACTTATATTTATATATTCACGGTTTATATTTATATATTCATAACTTACATTTATATATTCAAACTTATAAGTATATATTCAGTTTTTATAATTAATTATTTCCTGTTTGGCCCCCATAATATATATATATATATATATATATATATATATATATATATATATATAAAATGATGATTAAATGTATGTATTTGCCTTTGAGCTAAATCAACAATTTCCTGAATTGGAATAGTTAAACAATCATATCCATAAATCTGCAATACCGCGATTATCCACTAAATGTATAGTCTTACCAATTTATGAAAACAACTAAAGCCAAAACGTTATTTACTAATTTTAAACTATGCATGTTTTGATAATCGTTCTGAATCTGATATCTAACAAAATTCCTTCACAAACAGGCAATTATTTCAGCTTTTTGTAAAAAAATATTTTATATTTTTTTTTAAATACCCATATTTAAGAGTTTATAACCAGAGAAAAAATACAGATAGGATAAAAAAAATCTGTTTAGTTTGTTTATTGTTTGTTTAAAAGCAGAGGGTCTGTTCTTTCATTTGATATATTTGTATGTGTAATATATTTTTAGAAGAACATCTTGAGGGGTTTTTGTGAAACTTTGTGAAAATCACACAAAATGCTGGCGGGCAACTTGTCAAAAAATGTCTGTCGGGGAATGAGTAAAAAGACGATGATAAAAACAGGACTTGACCACCACACTTCCATCTGCTTATCAAATTTAATATTATTATCAAACCAAACACCTAGGTTTCTTGCACAAGTCGTTCTATATGGAGTAAGAAGTCCAGATTCAAAATCAGGTACACAGTGATCATTTGAGCCTAACACTATGAATTCAGATGATATACACTCATTAAGGCTTAAGAAATTACTTGTAAGCCAAAGTTTAGTTCATCAAGACAATCCAGGATAGGCTTTAAAGCCTGTTTATTATTACGCTTCAGAGGGATGTGGATTTGTGTGTCGTTGGCATACAGATGAAAACTGTGACAGGATGTAAACTGAGACTGGAATTTTTCAGAGATTGAGTTGATAGTCAAATAAGAATGTAGTTGATTTAGAACCACTTTCTCTAAGATTTTGGAAAGGAAAGTCAAATTTGAAATAGGACAAAAGTTCACCAGTATTGTTTTATTAGGATCCCCATTAGCGGCCCATTTAGTGGCAGCTAATCTTCCTGGGATCCTCTTCAAAATTATTCACAACATAAAATTACACAAAGCAATAACAACACAAATTTCAATCAAGATAATTCAAACTATATTCCAAATAGATATTGCTCTGTAAAGTGATGTGCGTTTCAGAAAATTTGTCCTGGGAAGCCGAAGTTTTATATCACCACCTAGTGCCTGCCTGGTGGCATATAGGTGTCCACTTCCTACAAAAACAAGCTGCTCAGGGCGAAACTGTGGCTGTTTCATAAATACTGCATTCCACAATATTAAAATTAATCATAATTTAATTTTGTTGTGAACTGTGAGCCAAGAAAGGCGTTTATGCATCAGGGCCACGTTAGTCTTAAAAGAGCACTAGAGGACAGTCCTCGATGCCCTATTTTGTGCCACTTGAAGCTTACAAAGATGTTTTAGTGATGTAGACGAACATATAATTGGACAGTTTTAAATGGCACAAAACAAGAGACTGGACCACCTATCTAGCAATGGACATAGGAATATATGACATACATTTTCTGAACATTGCAATACCCTTCCCCATTTTAGCTATAATTCCATCAATATGAGCTGACCAAGACAAGTAAGAAACCAAGGTGACGCCCAGTAACTTGGCTTGCGTCACTTGTCTTAGCTGCAGCCTATTGACTGACAAGTTCAGAGAGGGCTGGGTAGTTGGTTTTAATCTTTTCCAAAAAGGCATAGATGTTGATTTGTCTACATTTAAAACTAATTTGTTTTCTTTTACCCACTTGCTTATATTCTGCAAATCATAATTTAATAGATTTGAAACATCGTGAGGATTTTTTGCAGAACAGTACAATGTGGAATCATCTGCATACATAACAACAGTTGAATGTTTCACAATAAAATGTAAATCATTTGTAAAGATCAAGTATAGCAAAGGCCCAAGGCAGCTACCCTGGGGCACACCACAATGTATTGTCTTAGTAGAAGAATATTGACCATTAAAGAACACCCGCTGCTTCCTATTGAATAGGTAACTCCCCATCCATGACAGCGACGAAGCTGTAAAACCATAACATTCTATCAGGTCAAACGCTGTGGCTTTTTGAGTCAGTATTGTAGGATCCAAACTTGTTTTTTTAAGATTAGGCCGCACCGTGGCAAGCTTAAACTCATTAGGTACAGTGCCGGTATAGAGGCATTTGTTAATAACAGACAACAGGTCAGGGCCATCAAAGATGTAATTTAGGCAGTCTTATTATTCAAATGTTTTGCAAAATCTTCACAAAGAGAGACAGATGTCTCATGAAACAGATTAACAGTTTGACGAAGAGCAGATTCAACTGTGGAAAATAGGATATTTGGCTTATCGCTATTTTTTAAATTAACCCCGAGAGATAACTACACTTTGCGGCTTTAGCAGCTCACTTATAGGCAGAAAGAGAGTCACATAAAATTTCATATGACACTTATAGTTCGTCTTTCTTCTACTTATGTTCAGCCTTTCTAAAGGTCTGTCTGAGAAACGAGTGAAATCATTTTGCCAGGGTATTGAATTATGATTGTTTTTTTCACTTTAAGTGATGCAACAGAGTTTAAAATATTAGAACACGTAGTATTGAACAAACTTAGATGTTCATTAGCACTCAGGTGATACGTAGAGGAATTAATGTCTTGGTTACCTTTAAGATGTACATACATGGAGGAAAATTCATCACTTGAACAATCAGTAATGATATGAGTCAATCATGGAATTGGAGAATGTCTATAAGTATTCCCATCTGATGGCAGAGAAAACAATATAGGTTTATGATCAGACAAGCCTGCATCATCAATAATAATGTCCAACACTGATAACCATGGGATAAAATCAGGTCCAGAGTGTGGCCCTAAACATGAGTTGGTCCTGACAACCATTGCAGAAAATCTAAAGAGTTGAGTAGACAAAGAAAGTCTTTGAAAGTGGTTTGAGTCACAGCAGACATGAATGTTAAAATCCCCTCCCATGAATTCAGCAAATTTGTTAAAAAAATCCTTCTTTACGAGTAAACCGAGTAAAAACAACTTAACTTCAAAACTACTAATGTTACGATTTCCAGTTGATAAAGAGCAACAGTGGTGGGAGTCTTTAAAAACTGTCCCTATTTCCCACCACGGCCAGATAACCGAGAGGAATAAAAAAAATTACAGCCCTGTGGCACCAGCTCAGAAAAAGGACTTAAGTCTCCAAGTTTAATCCACGTTTCTGTGATGCATAGTATATCCAGGTTTAATCCAGATTTTTGTGATGCATAGTATATCCAAAGCATATGAAGTAAAAAGTCATTAAATATAAAAGTTTAGTTTACCAGAGAGCGTCCGTTGATCAACCCCACCTTATATACAAAGGAATATCCCTGAAGCTGCGTTGTCCGACACAGCAGTCAAAGATTAAGGGTATTGATTCCACGGCGGTGAACACGGCGGAGAACACGGGGAGGAGGACAGCGCAGAGAGATAAAGAGGACGCTGGGTACAACAGGTTGAAGCCATCGATACAATGCATCCAGCCGATTCTCTCGAGCATTGCATTCACAGGCCAAACCCCAGGCCCTTCAGCGTTTCTTTGGATGCTTCCTTTTCCAAAATCATATAAGCCATACCCCAGCACTGTACAGGGAGATATGAGTATGTAGGCAGAGAAGAAGTGATCTTCATAAGTTTGCCGATCATAAACCAACACCATTTTGCAGCTTGTGATTAAAAAAGACAATAAAAACATAAAAACTAAGGATGACAAAGAACACAGCAGACAGCGTGCCACACACAACGGTGCCATCTTGCATACCCTCTACTCTACATGCACCGCAAGCAGACTGGTCTTGCACTGATTGGTTGATTACCTGAACATGCGACTCCCTGATTTTGTTAAAATAAAACTTCATTTATTAATTCAATAGAAATGTTATTAACACACGTCTAATCAACTAGCTGGCAACAACTCAGCACATTTATACATGTTCAAGAGGATCAGCTAAAGTTCAATCCAAGCATTAGAATGGGAAATCAATGTGATTTAAAAGGATAGCTCACCCAAAAATTTAAATTCTGTCATCATTTACACCCCCCCCCACACACACACACCTGATGTTGTTCTAAACCTTTATGAGTGTCTTTATTCTGTTAAACACAAAAGACAATATTTTGATTAATGATGGTAAGCAAGCACACAGTTGACGGTACCCATTAACTTGTATTGTTGGAAAAAACAAATACTTCAATGAGCACCATCAACTGTGTGCTTATCGTTTATCAAAATGTTGTCTTTCTGTTCAAATAGTAATGAAATTCATACAGGTTTAGAATGAGTGAATGATAACAGAATTTACTTTCTTTTTTTGATGAACTATCCCTTTAAGTGACTTTGAACATTTCATGGATGTTTGTGCTAGACAGACTGGCTCATTTATTTCTGATATTGCCGATTTACTGGGATTTACAGTACGCAATTTCTAGGGTTTACAGAAAATCATCAAAGAAAGAATATCTAGTGATAGCACCTGTTCTCT
Organism: Misgurnus anguillicaudatus; assembly: GCF_027580225.2. NCBI lineage: Eukaryota > Metazoa > Chordata > Actinopteri > Cypriniformes > Cobitidae > Misgurnus > Misgurnus anguillicaudatus. Next base: position 13,275,099 of record NC_073348.2, read on the forward strand.
GTGCAAAGATGCCTTTATAAAAGCAGAGGTCAGAAAAGAATGACCAGACTGGATTAAGCTGCAGAAAGACATCAGTAACTAAAATACCGCTATTACAAGCTAGATATACAGAAGCGCATCTGTGAATGGCTAACAAATCATACTTTGAATCAGGAAGACTACAGCAACAGTAGAACACCCTGGGTGCCATTACTTTTAGCTTAGACTATGAAAATGAGCATACCGTGTGCTGTAGACTTACCAAAATCGGATAATACAAGATTAGAACACTATTACCTTGTTTTGTGCTTCCTAATTTTTGCTGTGATGTTCATGTGGTAGGGTCAGAAATTGGAGTAAACAACAATACCACATAGATAAATGCCATTTCAGAATGGTGGTGGTGCATTATAATGGTGTAGAAGACACATTTTCTGATTATGCGGATAGTTCCTGACCATGTCTGTTACTTCATGACCATGGGTGTAGACCTGTTTGTGTCGTGACTCACTCGGATCTTTCACCCGGATCTTTAAATTAACTCTAGTATCATTAATCCGGATCAGTTGAGTCCTACTACAATTCAATGTAAAACCATAAACAGCGCCACCACACACACAAACCTCTTGCAACATTATTGATGAGACTTTGCTCGCTCTACAGATCCACTTGTAACCGGCCGATATGCGCGAGAACTGACCCGAGATTCTCACTCAGAGCCGGAAACATTGCAAACTCGAGAGACCTGCTGATCCGCGTGAGCCGCGAACTGACCCGAGATTCTCACTCACATTGTGGGCTCGAGAGACATGCGAATCTGCAATGTTTCCAGCTCTGACTCGAGAATCTCTCAAGTCTTAACTTGTAACCGGCTGATCCGTAACCGGTGGAGCCGCACGAACCATCTCTCGAGACAGAGCCGGAAACACTGCAGATTAGCAGATCTGCCTGAAACATTGCAGACTCGAGACTCCGGCTCTGACCCATTGTCTTTAACCATAACATTCACCATTTCAGATGTGGTATCGAAGTTTATGAAAAATAAACCCCTTTTCAATGTTTTTAAACTTGACTTAAAAATTTTTATAGATTTTATTTCTGGATTAAAGGGTAAATCAGCATCAAAATGTATGCAATACTTAACTGATTTAACGTAATTAATTTAACTGATAAATAAAAATAAGAAATATATTTCAGATGTGGTATTTTTTAGTCTGCCATGTTACCGACTTTACCATGACAGCAGTTTTCTGCAGTGTTTCAGTTCCATGGTCTGCGAGTGCGCAATGTTTCCGGCTATGAGAATCTTGAGTCGCGCGGATCAGCCGGTTACAAGTGGGTCTGTATTGAATTTCCTTGGCGATTTAGCAATACTGACTCAAGTGACTCAAGTGACTCACACAACCCGGATCACTTTAGTGAGTGACTCACAATAACCCGGATCCTTAAAAGGAGTTGAGTTTGCCAGGCCTACATAGCTGTACACAACTTCTAATGTCCAATGTGCAGCAGGATAGCATGGTATGTAACAATGTTTATCTTCTCAGTTTCTGGAACATGATAATGAGTTTACTACACTTAAATGACCTCATGGGAGATTCACATCATGATGCCAGGAACTGCATAATGCTGCCATGCCAATATAGACTGATAACTATGAGGAATGTTTCCAGCACAGTATTTCTGAGCATCTGTCTGTGTATGTGTTGGTCTTTCTCAATAACAGCTGCTTAACCAGTTTGATCACAAATGTGAATCATCATCATCATCTGAAATGAAATGCATTAATCATTAAATATCATTTGTGTCTATTCAGTTTTACAGTTAAATAGTTATACCTGTAGTTAATAGTACACATTCGTGCACTGCTCACATAAAGTACAGTAATTTTCATAAATGAACATTAGACATTAACAAGTCTTTATCTTTACAGAATAAAACTAAAATAACAGCCTCACCCAAAGCATTCTGGGAGCCAAAATCTGAAAGGAAAAAACAGAAAAAGGTTGATGAGGATTTATGCTTCCCAGAATGCTTTGGACGAGGCTGTTATTTTATAGTTTTATTCTGTAAAGTCAAAGACTTATTAATGTTTAATGTTCATTTAACTTTGAACAAACCAGTAAATGCCAATTGCAGTAAATAACATAAACTTAAATTCACAGTAAGTTACGGGCAAACAACTGCATACAGCTAATGTTTTACAGTGCACAAAACAAAACAGCTTCCAAAGTCAACCTTCCATAAGCGCAGATGGTTCAACACATATGCTGTACACTAGGGATGCACCGATACCACTTTTTTGGAGTACGAGAACTTGCATTTCAGTACTTGCCGATACCGATTACTTAATATAAAAAAACATGATTTAAATTTACAGGTAACAGCTTTAGTCATATAATTTAACAAAAAAACAAGGGACTAGTTTGGAATTAAGAACATTTATTTAAAATGAAAAGCATGTTGTATGCAACATATTACAGAATAAATCATTATAAAAAAAATTAAACAGTGACAGTGCAACTCAAGTATTTTTTTCAGTTTGTTGTAAACTCTGCCTCTGTGGACAACACAAGAGGCATTAACCCCTTACATGGCACTCAAACATAGACATTTCTCAGACCATGGTATCGATCCCCGGTATCGGGGGACTTTTAATGAGTACGAGTACTAGAAAATGTGGTATTGAGGCCGATACCAGTATCCGTATCGGTGCATCCCTACTGTACACATGATTTTTATACTCTACCAAACCTTCCGGGCAGCACTGATTCACATCATACTGTATACAGGACATTTACAAATTCAGGATAAGTGAAGTAAAGCAAATCCACAATTCCGAAGAAGGTTTAGAACAAACTAGAAAACTAAGAACAGTAATCAAACATTATGGAAAAGAACATGCTATTAGCTTAGTTTTCCTGAAAGAAAAGCACAATAAAAAAATAGAGAAAGTGTGTGCGATTGCTGTGTATTCGCATGTGTATATTGTGTAATGGGGACTCAACATTCTTCTCAACATTTTCTTGAGACAGAGACGGACAAAGAAAGTGATTTATACTTGGGGCGTGAGGGGTAAAATTCATTTTCCTAATTATTGTATTTTGGTACTCATAAATATTTAATAAAGAACAACTCTGATTCTACATAAAATTATAGCATGTAACCCTCCCATCCTGTTTTCACCGTTTATCTCCCTCCAGACTACATTACCCATCGTCCTCTATGCTCCCTAACCTGTTTTGTGTTTCTAATCACACTCTCCTGCAAGCCATCCTCCTCATTATTTCTTCTCCATGACAGAAATTGGGTCCCCCCATAAACATGTAAAAAATGGACTATACTACAACCTTTCACATGATTAAGTACTAGGCTTAAGTGAATTATTGCTTTAATTTAGTAAAGAAATTTGTATCAACCCAACTTGCATAAAGTATAACCACTTTTAATGCCTTTCTTCCTTCCGCTGGGTAAAATAGTTCCTGACCGACTGCACCAACAGAATTTTTCATTTATGTTTAGATTGTTAAAGGCTTCTGTGCAGTGATACAAAGAATCATTGGCTGCAGCGGGCATTGTACATAAAGCAAAACTTTTGACCAATCAGAATCAAGAACTGAAATTAACCATCTCATAAATATACACAAGGACTTATTGTAGCGGTACACTTATAGTGAGCCGCTGTTCGGAGGGGAAAGCACAATTGACGCGTAGTCTGAATTCTTCATGTTAATCATTTATTTGAACAGAAAACAAAAAAGAAAACATACAGCCACTTCCCTGCTGGGAAACACGGTCAGAAAATTGTATCCGCTTCCCCTTACTGAACTCCTCCCCGTTCCTTACCTGCCCTATCTAAATACATAATCGTGATGAGATAATAAAAGTGTCAAATTCAAAACATTCAAAATTAGTCCTCGTACAATCCCAAATAATACACAAATAATAATAATCAAACATAGATTTAATTATATTCAAAATATTAAATAAATCCTTTTAATAAAAAGATGCAATGAAAATAGAAATGGGAAGAAAAGAGGAATGGCTCCAACATTCCGGCCCCTAATTGTCAACTTGTAACAATTCTAATAATTAATTTCAAAAGGAGCAATACATTTTCTTAAAGGCCAATGTCATTCTTTGTCTTTGAGTCTTATTATCAGTTTATTTGCATTCTCATAACATGTCTCTAAGGAAGCACAATTTGCTAATTGGTCTCTCCAGAATGCTGTTCTTTGTCCTGACCTTAACTCGCCGTACATCTCCTTTCCTGTCCAGGAATGTCCTCAGGATCCGACCTAAAAGCCAGGAATTTCGAGGTGAAGAATCGTCGATAATGAGAACAATATCACGAGTTTTAAGGTTTTGTTTGACTTTGTTCCACTTCTGCCTCCTCTGCATTAATGGGAGGTACTCTCTAATCCATCGTTTCCAGAAAAGATTGCAGATGTACTGCACCTGTTTCCATCTTCTTCTGGAATAGATGTCATCCTTCTGAAAAAGCCCAGGAGGCAAAGTAGGAATTCCTTTCATTTGGAGTAGATGATTGGGGGTTAAGGCTTCTGGATCATTAACATCCTCAGAAACTGTAGTGATTGGCCGATCATTAAGTATGACTTCCACATCACATAACGCAGTCTGTAGGCCCTCATCATCAAGAGTCTGTTGTTTCAGGATGGAATATAGGATCTTTTTGAGAATTCTAATGATTCGTTCCCATACACCTCCGTGATGAGAACCCAAAGGAGGATTAAAAGTCCACTTTACATTATCTCTCAGCAATGCCTTCTGCAACTGGTCATGATTGATGTTAACAAAGGCCTCTTTCAATTCTCGCTCTGCTCCAATGAAGTTGGTTCCATTATCTGAAATTATCTCTTTGACTTGACCCCTTCTACAAACAAATCTTCTGAGGGCACAAATACAGGAATCTGTGTTCAGAGAATACGCCATTTCAAGGTGAACAGCTCTACTATTAAAGCATGTAACTATCACGCCATATCTCTTGATGTGACTTCAACCCCTCATTACCTCAATTGGACCAAAATAATCAATTCCGACATGACTGAAAGGTGGTAAATCAGGTGTAATTCGATTTAAGGGTAAATCTGCCATCTTTTGTTCGATTGCGTGTCCATGCCAACGTTTACGGAACAAGCAATTTCTGAGAACTTTTCTGGCAGTAGCATTGCCTTTAATAATCCAGTATTTTTCATGGAGTTTAGCAAGGAGTTGGCTTCTTTCACAATGACCTGACATATTGTGAATATGTTCCATTGATAGTCTACACAGGTGACTATCATTGGGAATAATATAGCTGGATGCTTAAACTTTTTTGGCATTGCTCAACCTTCCGCCAACCCTTAGAATGCCATCGTCTAGTATCGGATCCAACTTGTATATCCTACTACGCATTTTCACAGCATGACCTTTATTCAATGAAGTAATTTCATCTTGAAAGTTCTGAGACTGAACATAACGAACAATGGAATCTTCGGCAAGTAAAAGATCTTTTACTGAAAGAGTTTGGGTACCAAGCTGAGCTTTAATTTTAGTCATATGATTGTCAAGCAACTCTTGAGCTTTGGGATGTTGTGAAAAGAGGGCTGCTGATTCCTTACATTTCAACAACCATGCAGTTACTCTTCGCAATTTCTCCCATGAAGAAAAATACTCAATCAACTGACTGAGTGGGGTAGAGCTTACCGTAGGGGTACTAAAAACTACAGTCGTTCTCCTTATCTCTGTATCATTGTCCGAGATGCAAAACGATTCCTGGGTTTTAGGCCAATTAGCAACAGGACTTTTCAAATATTCTGGGCCTCTTAACCATCTTCCATCATTCTTAAAAGAGCTAGATCTTAAGCCTCAGGAGGCATCATCAGCAGGATTAGCTGCAGAACACACATAGCGCCACTGAAACTTCTGTGACAGATCTCTTATAGTAGAAACTCTATTGGCAACAAATGTCTGAAATCTGCTGGTGTCGTTCAAGATGTATTTGAGAACTGATGTACTGTCAGTCCAAAATACTGAATCATCCAGAGTTAACTCTATTTCTTCTCTTAACATTCGGTCAACCTTTACAGCAAGAACTGCAGCTGCCAATTCCAGTCTATAGATGGTTATCACCTTCAGTTGGGCTACTCTTGCTTTACCCATCACAAAAACAACATGGACAGAACCCATAGCCGATTTCACTAGCATCGCTAAAGTGGTGTAATTGGGCACTGCAAATTTCCCCAAAATTATTGGGTACAAAACATCTGCTGAAACTTAAATTTAAAAGTAACTTGAGTTCTTCTAGCCACTTGTCCCATTTTTGTGCAAAGGCTGCAGGAATTTCTTCGTCCCATCCACAACTCATTCTGCACAACTCTTGTCCAATTCTTTTAGCTGGCAGTATTACTGGGGAAAGAAATCCAAGTGGGTCGTAAACGGAGTTGGTGACTGATAGAATACTTCTTCTAGTACATGGTCGTTGTTTCAAAGCCATTTTAAAGGTAAAGGTATCATTCTCAGTATCCCACTGAAGTCCCAGTGCACTATCTACAGGAAGTTCCTCTCTGCGCAAGTCAAGATGTCTCACTTCTTTAGATCTCTCCTCTTCAGGGATTGAAGCTAATACAGTGCGACAATTGCTCACCCATTTGGTGAGCCTGAATCCACCAGTAGCACATACTGTACGAAGCTCTTTCACCAGCTTGATGGCTTGAACTTCATTTGAGACAGACTTTAGGCAATCATCCACATAGAAGTTCTTACGAATTGTGGATAGAACTTCTGGATCAGCTTTCCCTTCATTGTCATTGTCTTCTTCAATGCAAAGTTGGCACAACTTGGGGAAAAAACTGTCACGGTACGTTATAAACAAAGAGAGAACCCAAACGCAGACACGACTAAAATAATAATAAACTGAAGGTTTATTAAACACAAAGACCCACGTGGGGGTAAAACAGATGGTAACAAAACACGTGATGGAACACGAAACACAGGAACAAAACACTGAAACCCAAATAACACTGAAGCATAAGTCAGGAACACGGAATACATGAACACTATGACTTTAGACAACGAACGCGCACACGACAGAGAACGAGAGGGCATTATAAAGACACCACATCAATGGGAAACAGGTGAACATAATTAATTACGTAAGATACGAGTACATAAGAGAGTAGGGTGAAATTGACAAGACACTGGGAACACGTGACACAAATACATAATGTGAAAACACGTGTCCCCACACAGAACACAATGCTGCCATAATCTTGCCCTCTGAAATAAGACCTGAATCTACACAAAGATCTGGCAAGACCATGACAGCGACAAGACACTGGGAACACGTGGAAGCCACACACACAATATGACTCCACATGTCCCCACACAGAACATAGTACTGTCATGGTCTTGCCAGATACACTCAGACCTGAGTCTAGTACAAAAGGTCTGGCAAGCCCATGACAGTCCAAAGGTGGATCCTAGACACCAACAAACACAACATTAAACACGAGGAACGAGAGACTGAACAACAGAAGACACCCATGACAACAGTACAATAAACATTAATGGAAGACATACATAGGTAATAAACGGATTGGGATGACTTAACAAAAATAATAAACAAGGGAGGGGGGGTGGGACAACAACAGAAGGCGTAACATGTCCATTGTGACCAAAATGAGTCCCAAAGTTCTGTTGTTGCCATGCAGAGGCATAACGCGGCCTCGGCTGCGCCGGCGGGTGACGTGTCTCCGGCTGCGCCGGTTCCGAAGCCCTCTTCTTCCTCTGTCTAGGGGCAGGGAGTGCAGGACGGAGACTGGCCGCGGAAGTAGTCTCCAGCGCCGGGGGAACGAGAGCAGGCTTCCCCAGCTTGATCGCCCCCGTGAGGATACCCCCTAGCTTAGAGACGGGTGAAAGGGGTCGGGCAGTCTCAGCTGGTCTTTGTGGTCTCTGTCGTTGAGCGAGGCAGTCTACCAAATCCCAGTAGGACAGGTGGAGTAAACTACCTCACTCCCGAATCGGTGGAGGGTCATCCATACCCGCCACCAGATAAGCGCTGGCCAAAAACTCTGGGTAACATCCCTTCCTCTTCTCAACCGCCCGGGCATAGTCACTAAGGGGAAGCCCCCTCTGCGGTGGAAAGGGACCACTGCCGGTGAGTGTCTGGTCGGCTATAGAGGACCACCACTCCGGGTCCGACGCACACTGCAGGCTGCGTGTCTGCTGGGTTCAATTTGGCACGTTAGTTCTGTCACGACTGGTTACACAAACGAGAACCCAAACGCAGACACAACTGAAATAATAATAAACTGAAGGTTTATTAAACACAAAGACCCACGTGGGGGTAAAACAGATGGTAACAGAACACGTGATGGAACACGAAACACAGGAACAAAAACACTGAAACCAAAATAACACTGGAGCACAAGTCAGAAATACGGAATACATGAACACTCTGACCTAGACAACTTTAGACAACGAACGCGCACACGACAGAGAACGAGAGGGCATTATAAAGACACAACATCAATGGGGAACAGGTGAACATAATTAATTACGTAAGACACGAGTACATAAGGGAGTAGGGTGAAAGTGACAAGACACTGGGAACACGTGACACAAATACATAATGTGAAAACACGTGTCCCCACACAGAACACAATGCTGCCATAATCTTGCCCTCTGAAATAAGACCTGAATCTACACAAAGGTCTGGCAAGACCATGACAGCGACAAGACACTGGGAACACGTGGAAGCCACACACACAATATGACTCCACATGTCCCCACACAGAACATAGTACTGTCATGATCTTGCCAGATACACTCAGACCTGAGTCTAGTACAAAAGGTCTGGCAAGCCCATGACAAAAACAGCTCCGAATAGATGTATAGTCATTCTGAACTCTTTCAAAGGCTGACTAATATCACCTTTAGGCCACCACAAGAATCTTAAAAAATCAAGGTCTTCTTTAGGAACCTTTATTTGGTGAAACATACCCTCGATATCCGCAATTACAGCGACCGGCTGTTGGCGAAACCGGAGTATTACACTTAAAAGGGTATTAGTGAGATCTGGGCCCTGCAACAATGCTAAATTCAAAGAAGCACCTTGAAATGAGGCAGAACAGTCGAATACCACTCGAATTTTCTTTTTTCTTTTATAGTAGACTCCATGATGGGGAATGTACCATACTCTACCATCATCCCTGTTGAGTTCTGTTTGTGGAACTTCCTCAGCATGGCAAGTCTCTCTAATCGGATATAAAGGCTTCATCCTTCCTAAATCTCTTATATATGCTCAGGGCTCGTTGTTCTGCAATCTTTTTGTTGTCCGGCAGGGTAAGGCCAGATGTACGAAATGGAAGGCATATTTGATAATGACCATCAGTTTTAACAACAGAGTTGTTCACAATTTCCAGAAATCTTTGGTCCTCAAAAGAAAGTTCGCATTTCTCATCATAAGCTTGCTCTGAGAAATCATTGTTGTACTGTTCCTTGAGTAATTCATCCAGTTTAGCCACTGAGATCCTGTTAGACATAATTGCTTGTCCCTGAACAAGTGTGGATGAATTACCACTTAGTGCACCATTAACGAGCCATCCTAAACATGTTTGGACCGCATAGGGACCATCCTTTTGGCTGGTAATAATTCTTAGTGGGTCCATCGCTTTCGGAACATTAATTCCGATCAACAGATCAATATCTGCTTTTATGGAACACAGTCGAACATCTTTGAGATATGGCCATCTCTTTATGTCTTTTTCCCTGGGTATATTGTCCTGGCTAACTGGAAACGAATCTTGTGTAAAAGTTTCAGGCAATTCTATGAAGTAGTTGCTGTCCAGCCCGCTCACTTCCAAGTCCCTCAACTGAAAGGTTTTTATAGGTTTTTCCTGTCCCATTGTTTTGAGCAAAATCTCAATTCGTTTGCCTTCCACATTCAACCGTCTCATTAATCTCTCTGTGCAAAATGTGGCTGAACTTCCAGGGTCTAAGAAGGCATACGTCTGGAACACTCTATTACCTTTTGTAGCTTTTACTTTTACTGGAATAATTGCAAGCTTGCAATCAGCTGTACCAGCCCCTGTACACTCAGTAGCGACAACACCCGTAGCAACAGATCTGTTGGTGGTTTCTACAACATCCTCTTTCTTGTGCATGTCAATCGATGTATTAGATGAGCATTCATTCAATGAAGCATTTCTAATATGTAACAGTTTGGGGTGTTTTTTAGAACATATTTGGCAGATGAGACGCTTTTTGCAAAATTTGGTCATATGCCCTTTTTTAAGACAAGCAAAACAAAGACCTTTGGCTCTTAAGAATTCAATTTTATCTTCATGTGTTATGTTTGCCATTTTAACACAAGAGTCCATTGCATGATCAAAAGCACAAAACAGACAGGGTTTATTAAAAGCAAATTTTGCAACATCTTGATAATTTTCATTTTGTTGACGACTATCTTTTGCTGCTTCAATAGAAGAAACCGTGGTAACAAAGCTTTTCTTACTAGAAGATTTATGCAAAAGAGGTTCAGTCATTGTCTTTCTGATAATAGGATTTGTCTTTGGATCTTGAATCTCTCCAAAAACTGGACCAAGAAGAATCCTGGCTTGTTTCTCGATGAAAGCTACCAAATCAGCAAAGTCTGGCCTTCTTTGCGAACGTTCAAGAATTTCACAGGATGTAGCTCTCCACTTCTCTCTTAGCTTATAGGGAAGCCTAGAGACAATTATACTAAGATTGAGTGGTAAATTCAATTCCGCCATGCTAGCCAGATCTTGTGCTGCATTGCAACATCCTCTGAGGTAGATTGCATAGCTGTACAATGCTTTTCCATCGTCAGGACGAATGTTGCTCCATTTCAAAGCTTTCTCCATGTATGCACTAGCAATCTTAAATTCATCTCAAAAATGTTTTTTAACAAACGTTTGGCTTCATCATAACCTCTGCTAGCATTCATGTACAGACAACTTCGAACAAGTTCCTTTGGTTCACCTGCTGTGAACTGTTCCAGATAATACAATCGATCTTGATTGTTATCCGTCTTCTCCTCAATATTATGAATAAAAGACCTCATAAAAGTTCTATATTCCAGTGGATCACCACTGAATACTGGAATCTCCCTTGTAGGAAGTGAAACTTGTTTCTGCTGGGTCACAAACAAGTTAGCTAAATCGCTTTGTCTTTGCAGAACAGGACCAAGATCAACACCGGCAGTGTTGGTGTATATAGCTGCATCATGCTGCTGGTCAATATATGATGTCATAATTGTAGTTGCAGCTGTTGTTTGATTAATAGTAAGCCCTAAAGAATCTTCTGGTCTCTGAACAATCCTTTGCAGTGGAGTCTTGGGAACTGTTCTGATCCTGATATTATGTAGAGGAGATGTTTCAGAATCAATGAACAAAGACGATTTTTCTGCCAAAGCCTTATCCAGATATTCGTTCATAGCATTTACTTTATTAGCAGATGAATGATAACTATGCAGTTCACTTGCTTCAGAGATTTCCAACACTTTTAACTTTGCATTTGCAGCATCTATTTCAGACTGCAACTGAAGAGCTTCCATTTTAGATTCCAACTGAGCTTTTTCCAACTCAAGTGCCTGTTTCTTTTTAAGAGCTTCAGCACGGGCAAGTAAAGCTGCTTTATCAGCTGCAATTTTCACACGAGCCGACAGAATTGAACTGTTTCTAGATTTGCTTGACCCTTTTGAATGTTTAGAAATATTAGATGCACTATCCAAAGGCTCAATCAGAGTCTGTGGATCAGATTGGTTATTTTTCCACAGCTCCAATTCGTTCAAAAACTCAGAAAAAATAGCTCTTATAGGCTCAAACCAGTCAATCCTTTCATTTTCTTTGACATCATCAGATAAAAGCATTTGTACAGACTCATGCACTTGATAAAACTCATTTAAAGCTCTTTGAAATTCAAGTTGAAGTTAATTTACTTTATTAGCATTGCTCACATCAACCATCAAAGCCTTTAATTCGTTCATTTTTCTTGTACATGCCCCAAGTTTGCCTCTGCGTGAAGCACTGAGTGATTTAAAACTCTCCATTGCAATTGCAGTGCCTTCAGTCTCAGTCATTATAGACGCTTCTTCAAAATGCAGTTATTTGTCATAAATAATAATCAGAATCAAGCTTGCGTACAGCCACTTGCAACAACTTGCATCCAAAGCACTGGCTTAAATCTTCGGTCCACATATAAACAACCTTGAACCATCTTGCAAGACTGCCATCATCAACTTCATCTCAAATTTCACATGTGCACATGCAACAGCGATCTTAATTTGAACACTCCAAAGTTCATAAATAGCTTTCAAATTATGCCATATCAGATCGTCAAAAACAGATTACTTCCAACACAGATCCACTGCCAGCATAATTCATAATAACCCTACTGAAAAATCCAGCTAAGACCAGCATAAGCTGGTGAGCTGGTTTTGGCTGGTCCCCATCTTGGTTTTGGCTGGTTTTGCTGGTGTAGGAAGCTGGTTTTGCTGGTGTAGCAAGCTGGTCTAGGTGTGTTTTGGTCACATTTTAAGCTGGTCTAGCTGGACTTAGCTGGTCATGCTGGAATACCAGCTGGCCCACCAGCATGACCAGCTTTGTCAGGCTGGGAGGACCAGCATAAACCACCTTAATCCAGCTAAAACCAGCTACCAGCTTATGCTGGTTTTAGATGGATTTTTCAGTAGGGAAATCTGCCTAATGGCTACTCACGGCCCAGCAACATGTTCAAACAGCGTCCTAGACGATTTCCATCCTTTGCTGAAGGAAATGATAAAAATAAGGAAATGAGGGATAACTCAAGAGGGAAAAAATCCACAAAACAAAAGCACAAGGACAAAGTATGACAACTCCCCTACCCCACAAAAGACACAACAAAACAGCTAAGATGTGAAACACCTGTTAAACAGCTAATGTGTATGCATATCACTGCACAGCAGCCACAGAGACCAAACTACTTATCTTAGTTTAAATGTCAGGTTGTGCTATATGGTAAATGTTGTCATTGGCAAGGTTACAGAAACTCACCTCATGACTAACAATGCCTTTTTGTCCTAAATATTTTCACTATTTTAATACATCTCAATACTGTGCAGTGATGTTTCATCAAATTTATTTGTTTTGGTTTACAACAGTACATTAAAAATACACCTCTTTCTCATCTCTAATACACTTGTTAAATGGATAGTCTCTAAACCGAATCAAATTGTAAGATTATAAAAATGCATCTTTCGTTTTGTGTAGTGAACTGTGTAACCATTCATCCCATCACTAGGTAGTGATGCCCAAATAAAGTGCTTCGAAGCATTATTGCTTTCTGATACAATTGTGTTGAAAATTATACATTACTCGAAGCTTCATTCAAACAGAAAATGCACACCACCATCTGCTGGTGAAGTAAGTGTAAAGCAACAAAGCTGACAGGCATGAAAACGTATGCATTTGGATAAGGGACAGGTGCACTAACACCTGATTGCATCAGTAACTTGACAACTCTACTAAGGTCTCTATTAGTGTTACAGATATTATATTACACATAATTTTTTAGTGGACAAAAATAATTAAAACAAGCAGACTGTAACTTAATATGTATTGTCAGATGACAAGTGATTATATACACTTTAGTGAAGCAATTATGCTCTTTTATTTACTTAAAACAACAGGAAACATGAGTAAAAAAATGAATGAATAAAACCATCACAATAAATGAAAACGTACAGAAGTGAATACCATATGAAACAAAACTTTATTCAAATGTATTTTTTTTAAGAAACTATCACATACTTACTGCCATCTCAACACACAGCTGTGACAATTCTGCAGGTTTATTTTCATAAATCAGCTGAGCACTTTGTGGTATATCCTGGGTTTGTGCGTGAAGTCAGGGTGCTGAGGAACAGCCCTGTGTGTGTATGGAAATCACCCGATTGGCTGGTCTCCGGGATAGAAGTGTCCATCCGATGCATGCTTCCAAATTTGGGCAGACTCAGTAGGGTATCCGGGGATTTTTCGCGTACTGATTTAATGAATACTGAGGATTCAGACATACTAGATCTGTTCACGTACTATATTTTATGAAAGTATACTTCTTTCGAACGACACATGCCTCTGAATCTCGTGAGAAATAGTCCAAAATCCCGGTAATTCTCACCTACCCTTTTACGTATACTGAGGTTTCGGACGTACTATTCGTTCGCCTACTGCTTTTTGCCTACTATATAGTATGGCAGTATGCGGTTTCGCATACTTACTGAGTAGGTACTGAATTTCACTGAGTATCTACTTAACGTGCGCTAAGGCAGTACGTACGTTCGCGTTAGTATGGACAGCATCCACCAGGTTGACGTTATCATGCGACCTATGACGTAGTAGGCTTCATAGTCTCCGTATGATTTCTGGAATAGCTCTCACAGAACTTTGATGTCATCCACCTGTTGGTTCTTGCAGAGGTGCATGAACTCAAACAAACCTAATAACAGGCATGAAAACGTATGTGTTTGTATGAGGGACAGGTGCACTAACACCTGATTGCATCAGTAACTTGACAACTCTACTACGGTCTCTGTCAGTGTTACAGATATATTACAGATTATTTTGTAGTGGACAAAAATAAGTAAAACAAGCAGATTATAATTTAAAATATATTGCTGTGCTTAAATACAAACTTTGGTATGATTATATACATTTTAGTGAAGCAATATCTGGTATTTACCTAAAACAACAGGAAAACATAAAAAAAATGAATGAATAAAACTATCACAATAAATTAAAACATAAAGAAGTGAATACCATATGAAACAAAACTTTATTCAAATGTATTTTTCTAACAAACCATCACATATTTACTGCCATCTCAACACAGCTGTGGCCATTCTACAGCTTTATTTTCATGAATCAGCTGAGCACTTTGTGGTACAGTATATCCTGGCCGGTCTGTGCGTGAAGTCAGGGTGCTGAGAAACAGCCCTGTGTAACGTATCGAAATCACCCGATTAGCTGGTGTCCGGTCAATTACTTTGCTTTCCCGTGGCATCATGGGAAGTTTTTTTCAGTAAGTAGGCGGTTTCGGACGATAATTAAGTACACGTGCCTCTGAATATCGCAAGAAATAGTCTAAAATCCCGGTAATTCTCGCATACCCTTTTATGTATACTAAGGTTTCGGACATACTACTCGTTCGCCTACTGCTTTTTGCCTATTATATAGTATGATAGTATGCGGTTTCGGATTCAGCCCCCAGCACAAAGCTGTGGGTGCGCCACTAATTTGTGCCCAGACAGAAACATAATCTGCATGCTTGATTCCCATCTCATGTACAACCCATATTTTAAACAATACATTAATAAACAATCCTTATTTAACATCATAACATTTAAGAACAAGTTTTGATTAAAGTTCACATGAAACAAACAAATAAATGAAAATGTAAACATGTCATAAACACATAATTTTAACCCAGCTACACAAACATTAGTAAATCACACTGCATGAATCATTTAACCCTCTGGGGTCTAAGGGGTTTTTAGGGCCCTGGGGAAGTTTTGACATGCATATAACATATAAATGGCAAAATTCTCATAACACTGCGTTCAGCACAAACTGGGCTACAATATTATATGATCAACACGTATGTACATGTTTGTATTTTTGAGAGAAAAATGTCACTGATACAAGTCCACAAACTCATTCTAAACATGTTTTCCCAAGACTTTTCAAAACACGATCCAGTAGTCTAGAGTTTTTTCTTCAAAATGATGTGAAAATCATCCGGACTGCTCATTCACATTAAACAATATATTGATTTACAATTTCTAAGACACATTTGCTTGGGAAAGGCCGTATGCGTAGAGGCGGGAAAGCTCCTGAATAATCAGTGATTGACAGCTGGAGAACAAAAGAGTTGAATAATGAGCCACATAATGAGACTTGTGGGGATGTTCAACAGGAATGTAACTTTCTCTGTAGTAAAACCATAAGGTTTACTTGGGAATTTATAACAAAAAATTATATATATATATATAATGTGTGTATATATAGAAATATTTTCTATTAATTTCACAAGTATACCTTTAAAAACCATAGTAATCATAGTAAAAGTACAGTTTTGGCCATCGTAAAAATGAACACAGGGTAGTGTTTGGTTGGCCAGCGAGAGTTTTACTTTTGTGCAGTAAACAGCTCAAAATAAAAACTGCCTATCGTTTTCTGGACTCTTATTTGGGTTTTTGTAATCATTATAGTAGAAACACAACAAGGGACAAGCGTGTAAAAACTTATCAATGTTTGTTTACAGCCGCCGCCATTACCTCACGTGTTGATCATGAAAGCAGTGAATGTGTGCACACGCGAGTGATCCTGTGTTTAATAAACTTGCTGTGCGGAGATTTGCGCTTAGACGCAACTAAATGAGGATTGTATTGTTTGCAATCGCATATTTTATAAGAATACCAAAAAGCGCGTCGAGTTTCCTGACTCGTGTGTTTGTGTATGTGTGTTCCCTGCTGAAAAAAACAGCATACCAGCAAGACCAGCATATGTTGTGTTTTGGTGCTGGTTTGTTAGTGAACACCAGCTAAACCAGCATCAAACCAGCACCAGCATTAGCACCAGCTAAACCAGCAACAAACCAGCATTAGCACCAGCTAAACCAGCATTAGCACCAGCATCCCATGCTGTTCATACCAGCATATGTTGTGTTTTGGTGCTGGTATGCTGTGACCACCAGCTAAACCAGCATAGAGCAGCATAATTCCCATGCTGGTCCATGCTGGTTTGATGCCATTTTTTTCAGCAGGGTTCCCATCGCGTGAAATGTTTGACGGAAGAACAAAGAAAACACTCGCGTCTGGAGATACTGACACGCATACGCAAGTAAACAAGGATTTAGATGTTGTGTTTGGTGCATTCGGATGAAACAACAGGGAATGGAGAGACTGGACTGTAAATTGCGTATCTATTGACTGCAGGAGGCACGAGTTATGCATATGGATGTTTCTGCTCGTTCACTTCAATGGCGCAGGGGTGTGGCGATCTCATCTCATTACAGATAATCAGGTAACAAGAAAGAGACGGTACTTCTCCTCCTTCTCATACTGTTTACACCGAATGACAATATATCGATCTCACTTACATCATTTAAAAGCTGACATTCCAAGCATTATGTAGACATTTATCTTTTGTTTCTATGACAAGTATTCGTTAAATTACAGTTTATTTTCTGACACGTTTGAGAAAGGACTTCACTGAGGGAGAGAGAACAAAACGCGCATCATGTTTATCTTCTTAATTTTGCAAAAAGCACAACATTCTGTTTTTATTGGGAGTGGACAGAAAAAACTAGACACTTTAACGTTTTAAATGATGTATAAATCATATCTGTATGTCCAAAATCAGCAGAGTTATCTAAGTCTCTTTGCGGAGTGAATGAAAAATAAAAAGCTTGCGGCGCCCACGCCGCAGTCGACCCCAGAGTGTTAAAGAGCACCTATTATAAGATTCATGTTTTTAAACATCTTTTTGTGTGTAGATGTGATGGTAACAATATTTAAAAAGTACATACCCCAGATGACGCGAGTGATGCAAAATCTCCAATGTTCTAAGACTACAAAAACACTTGGATTGTAGGCAATAGTTTACTTTCCTGGGATTGGTGACGCAGACAAGACCAACATTATCATAGTTTAGCCTTCTCTGCTTTGCTTGGGTATGCCCTCAAAAATGGGGGTGGAGAGCGGAACGGAAATGGTGGAGGTTGGGAGTCCCTGTTTCGAGTGTGTTTGTAAACTCTTGTTTAATCGTATAAGCGATTAAATATATCGAGTAGACGCTGTTTCTTTAGATGCAAGGGCAAAATAGCACGTTATGGCTCTCCACAGAAGACATCAGGAAACAGTGGTTAAAATTTATGTTTAATACAGTTCCGGGCTCCAGCACCATCCAGTCAGAAGTTGTTTATATGTTCACGGCATTTTCACAATGACTGCTTCGTGAACAGTAAAGAATTTGAAGCTGGATTTGTACAATGACGTCTCCTGAAAGTTGGATCACCGTGCACTTCTGGATCACAGGCTGTAAGTATCCATGTTTATTGTTTACCTTTTACGCTACCGGAGCTTAACGTTATGTGCATGTAGAGCAAGCTTGCAAGCTAATTTTTTGTGTTGTAATTATGTATTTTATAAACCACGTACCATATTTGCCCACATGTATGTTGATCAGTAGGTAGTAATCCTGTTTATGATATGCATTTCAAAGAGTTGTAGCAATACATCCCTCGTGTTTAAAATATAAATATCTGAGAGGTTTTTCCCCCGCCTGGCAAGCAGACCGGACGTGACATGGGGGTGTGGCAGCATCGACAATCCCATTTTTTAATTCGAAGTTCAAGGTTGTGACTTAATTTCGATCGATTTCGATTTAAAATCGATTGAGTTTTGAGTTAACATGAAATAATTAGAACACACGTTACAGTCTGTAAATCACAAGAGTGAGAATTTCCTACCAAAGTTGGAAATTACTTGGGGCATTTTAGGTAGGTCTCTGGATCAGCGATCTCTTCAGAATTGAGAACGAACTTTGTAACTATGCAGATCTTATCCACCACAAACAGCTAAATAGCCAACTATATAAAAAAAGAAAACTTGATAACGTATTATTTTACCCTCTTAAACGTATACTGATTGTGATTGGATGAAAGGTGTCGGAGATCAGCACTGGTGCGGCTGCTGTTGTGTTGCTGCTTGTGGCGCTGCAAGAACTGACAGGTGATGACATCGAAGTACCGCGAGAGCATTTTGAAAGCAGTCTCTTCTGTATGATTTGTCGAATTGCTCTTGCAGGATTTTGATGTTATCTACCGCTCGGCTCTCGTGACACCGCATGAAGTCTAACATTGGTCACTGGTTAGATCAGCGTATCAGTCAAAAAACGGGACGCGAGACGTCCCATACGGGACAAAAACATTAGGCTCAAAATATGGGACGTCCCGGCTAATACGGGACAGTTGACATGTATACAGCAGGGAAATAAATGATCAAAACAAAAGATTAAAACTGAACAAATACGTAATGATTACTACTTTAGTTTTTGTTTAGACTTCGGACAGATGCGAGAGCGCGTGCACGTGAGATAGAGAGAAGCGCAGCTGCTTATGACGCGCTGGATTTATTTCAGATGGTAGAAAAGGTATGTAACACGTACGAGGTATTTAGCTAGTGATACCACTTCCATTTTTAAATGTATAACTGATGATGACAAAGTTTTTTTTCCTCTGCATAATCATAGAAACCCAGGCAGTAGCGTCCTTTCATAATGTTTCCATCACCATCATCAGTGGACGCCTTCCATAGCCCAGGGCTGGACTGGGACAAAAAAGGGCCCTGGCATTTTTGCTCAGACCGGCCCACCACAATTGGTCAGACACAACCAACCAGTACACCATCCTTGCGGTCCCTGTAGATAAGCATATCTACTGTTCTATTCCCAAAAAACCCTACAAAGCTGTGAACTAAGTGCCATGGACCAGTGTAATAGTGCGAGTGGACCAGTGTACTCACTCTCACTTGACTGACTCCCTGGTGATCAAAGGTGGCAGTGCAGGGCCTACACAAAGTGAGGGCATCCTGAGAGAGAGAGAGAGAGAGAGAGAGAGAGAGAGAGAGAAAGGGGGGGAGAAAGGGAGGGAGAAAGGGAAAAGAATGATAACTGAATGAGTAAAATGATCACCATACAAGTATCTTTAATATATAACAATGTAGATAGATGGTTGCACATATTTTATACTTACTTAGTGGAAATGGCTCCATGGTGCTCTGAACATCCTCAAAAGAATGAACTACAAAAGTGAGGGCATACTGAGAAAGAGAAAAAGAGAGAGAAAGGGAAAGAGGGATGAGAATGATAACTGAATGAGTAAAATGATCACCATACAAGTATCTTTAATATATAACAATGTAGAGAGATGGTTGCACATATTTTATACTTAGTGGAAATGGCTCCATGGTGCTCTGAACATCCTCAAAAGAATGAACTACAAAAGTGAGGGCATCCTGAGAAAGAGAGAAAGGGAGAGAGGGATGAGAATGATAACTGGATGAGTAAAATGATCACTATACAATTATCTTTAATATATAACAATGTAGAGAGAGGTTGCACATATTTTATACTCACTTGGCTCCATGGTGCTCTGAACATCCTCAAAAGAATAGACTACAAAAGTGAGGGCATCCTGAGAAAGAAAAAAAATAAAGAGAAAGGGAAAGAGGGATGAGAATGATAACTGAATGAGTAAAATGATCACCATACAAGTATCTTTAATATATAACAATGTTGTAGAGAGATGGTTGCACATATTTTATACTTACTTAGTGGAAATGGCTCCATGGTGCTCTCAACATCC
The DNA here is from genome assembly GCF_027580225.2 of Misgurnus anguillicaudatus. Classification (NCBI taxonomy): domain Eukaryota; kingdom Metazoa; phylum Chordata; class Actinopteri; order Cypriniformes; family Cobitidae; genus Misgurnus; species Misgurnus anguillicaudatus. The sequence goes on from NC_073348.2 coordinate 13,295,502, forward strand.
TCAAATATAATGAACTTCAAAAGTGAGGGCATCCTGAGAATGAGAAAGAGAAAAAGGGAGACAGGGATGAGAATGATAACTGAATGAGTAAAATGATCACCATACAAGTATCTTTAATATATAACAATGTAGAGAGAGGTTGCACATATTTTATACTTACTTGGCTCCATGGTGCTTTGAACATCCTCAAAAGAATGAACTACAAAAGTGAGGGCACCCAGAGAGAGAGAGAGAAGGGAATAATGTCACATTTTCAGTCTACAATATTATGAATATTTAAATAAAAAATATCAATAATCTCATCTCACCTTAAAATAACAGTAATTTCCTCAGTAGCTTGCTTTTCTCTGCAACTGTGTCAATTACAGTGTCAGCATCCAAAGCCACAAGGATGTCCTTTTCAGTAGCCATCAACATGAAGGCTTCCAATTTGCTGGCAGACAGGCTGCTCCTCAGTCGGCTTTTTATATATTTCAGGGTTGAAAATGATCGTTCCCAGGCCACCTGGGTTACTGAAAGTGTCAGCAAAAACTTGTATGCAAGTCCAAGCAGGGGATATGCATCAGTGAGCATGTTGAATCTCTGAAGAATCTGATAGCAGCAGAGTGGGCAGTCTTTGCAGGAGGCACAGCTTTTGTTGATGATTTCCATGTCCTCTTCCTTTCCATCAGGTCCATCCTCCACTGTCCTGGTCACATATTCATCCAGTGGTGACTCTTTCAGCCTGTCCCACTGTCCCGCTTAGCTTTTCAGCTCATACTGGAGGTTGTCAACTGTTGCCTTATCATCAAATTTAACCAGGCACTTGCTGAGGTCTTCAAGTGCAGTTTTACGAAGATTATGTTTTCGGATCAGGGAGAAGTTTTTGGGATCCAGAAATGACAAATCTGCATAAAGAGTGCCATGTGTCAGAAATCTTTGGTGGATGGCCTCAATAGCTGTATCAACAATTTGGTTATGAACCTTTACCTCGTAGGCTCTCTCAGCATCAAGTATGGTGTCATCCTTAGACATCTCACCTGGCATGGCTTTCTTCTTCTTTCTTCTTTTCTGTGGCAGTGCAGCCTCCACTTCCATGTCGGTCTCCTCATTTTGCTGCTCAAGTTTTTCATTTGCCCATTTCACAAAGTCATCAGCAGCAGCCTTGACAGCCTGGAAATTTCTCGCCATCTTTTTTAGGGCATCTTGTGTTGACATGACCATCCTATGGGCAGAGAGGATGTCCATCCCTTCCGTCTGCAGGTACTTCGACAATGGTGATGTATGCTCAAAAATCCTAAGGAATAATTGAGCTGTCAGTATTGTCTCATACCTTAGTAGGCCCTCTTTGTATCCTCTGGCTTTGGTGCGTACATTTCCTTTCACAGTCTTCAGTTCCTGTATTGCTGTGAGCGTGGACAACACATCAATGTACAAACTGTCTTGAGGCTTTCCAAATGATCCAAATATTTTGTTCAAAGCATCGTGCTTAGCCCACCAACGTGTCTCTCCAATTGGAGCAATGCGTCTGTGTCTTTTGTCATGGCTCTCCTTCTCCCAAATGTTTACTCTCTGATATGAGGCTTTCCAAATGATCCAAATATTTTGTTCAGAGCATCGTGCTTAGCCCACCAACGTGTCTCTCCAATTGGAGCAATGTGTCTGTGTCTTTTGTCATGGCTCTCCTTCTCCCAAATGTTTACTCTCTGATATGACTCCCTGATGAACACTGCTGTGTCATTAAGCAGATCAAACAGTGATCCACTCTCGATCACTATTTGAGTGGTATCAGACAGCACGAGATTGAGGACATGTGAATAGCACCATACGTGTACATGGTTGGGGGACTGTGATGCCAGCAGTGCAGAGAAGCCTCTGTAATGCCCCTGCATATTTGAAGCTCCATCTGTTGCATTTCCAATGCACAGACTTGAGTCCAGTGTCAGATGCTCAAGGACCTCTTTTAACAAGTCAACAAAGGACTGTCCAGTGGATGCGCTGCACCGGACCACTGCAACAAGCCTCTCATTGACAACATCAGTCACATACCTCAAAATTACTGAGCATTGGTCTTGCGCTGTTATGTCCTGTATTGTATCCAGCTGGACCAAAAACATTCCAGCTTTCCGGATCTCAGTGGAGATGTTTTGTTGAATTAAGTTCCGGATGGTATCAATCACAGAGTTGACGGTCGTTTTAGACAGTAGAGAGATGAGGGAACCTCTGCCTCTTGTTCCTGGTGACAAATGCAACTTTTTGCTCTGTTCAACTACATTACTTAGACGCTCTTTTAAACACACATCATATTTTCCCAATAAAATTATCAGCTCCAAAAAATTTCCATGGTCAAGACTATCATTGTCCAGGGTATACGCAGCCTCATTCTCCACCTGTCTGTAGCTTAGACCCCTGTTTCCTATCACTTTTACTACCTCCACTACCCGTTCCAAAACCTGACGCCTCTTCTTGACCTGATTTCTGTGCTCTGTCAACTGTATGCCCCCCAGTAGGTTTTTGATGTCAGCTTTTGAGCAGTTCAAAAAATAAGCTTCGGCACAATTTCTGTGTGCCATGCTTTTTTCATGCTCTTCCGATCTCTGGTGCACATGTCTCCAGTCTGACATTCCATTTATGAAAATGTTGGAGTCAGTTGGCTTGCTGAAGGCCAGACATAAAAAACAAAATAAAGCATGACGTTCATGACAATATGTCAGCCACTTTCTGCTTTTGCCATCTTTACTGGTGAACACCTTCTTTACCACAGGTTTTTAGCATCCTGTCTGGGGTGATGATTTAAAAACACCTGCATCATGGCAGGCTCAGGACGGACAAAGGAGTCTACTGCCTGTTCCTAACTGTCTCTCTCCTCCACTGCTAACTCAACCTGACTTGACTACACATAAGGACAGAGGGAGAGAGATGATTACAATCATTTGGAAGAGTTATTAAAAGTACACTTAGTAAGGATCCATTTTGGTTATATAGTATTTATACAGTATTCTTGAAGATCAGGATTTCTTATAAAAGTTAGTTAACCCTTTAGAACCCAATAGAATGTGGATGTAAAATACTGCTAATTCTAAAAAGACAGCAGAAAAGTTTAGTTTACAATTGCAAGTATTGGCTACTTTAAAGAGCACTCACTAACCCCTCTTTAATATGACACTAAACAACATTTACCTCTTGTTGTTGAGATACTTCCCATAAAAAAACAAAAACTAACTATACTACCAGTACCAAATTACTCACACAAACATCCTAATAATATATGATATTAATTTTATTCATTTACCTTAAATATTGCATATTAATGATATTGCAAATTCGTTAGAAACACAAGAAAATACCTACTTCGTTTAATATACAGGCAGCTAAACAAAAATATACAGCTTTCAAAATGCAAGACAGGTTTTAATCCCCCGGCCCCAAATAGCATTTGTTAGCTACCTCTCTTCCAAAGTGTACGTTAACTCGTTGTGGGCGCTTTGACGCAGCCATTTTGAGTAATAATTAAAATAATCAAATGGCATCATGTACGTTTTTCTAGAGAAGGGCCGTACGGCCGTTGTGGGTTTTAAAGGGTTAACATTAGAATAGTCAGCCGAAGTTGCAATTGATAAGTTAAATTTGCTAACCTAGCAACAAAAATGATGTAAAATAGCTTATGCTGTGTTATATGACTTTAGCTGACTAAGTGGCTAGTGCAGTAGGTGACAATCTGACAGACTTTATAACAGGCAACGATTATGTTATCTTTATCTAATATTCATTAATTAAGGTAAATCATCATTTTCGTCGTGGCCCAACCAGGCCAACACACACACTCTTGCACCTGCCCTGATTATCACGCCCTACCTGTTAATCACGTAGCTACCACGCTTACCTTTTCAATTACACTCTCCTGCTGCTCACTCTGTCCCTCCTCGACTTCACTATTATTCGACACCTGCTCGTCTGCCTGGGTACCGCCAGTCACCTCTCCCCCATCATGTGCTATGTTCACCTGTTTTTGCATGTCGTCAGGTACTGTAGGCTTAGAAACTGAAGCTACAGCAGCACTAAACATGTCAGTTATTTTAGCACATGTTGAGGCATCAGCCTCTAGACTTTTTTTTCACCCGCAACTTCTCCGCACCCCCCTTGCGCTTTTGTTTCTCCATTGTTAATCCACAGATTTCTGGCTCTGAGCCACTGACTGCATCTGACACAAGAAACAGAGAGGGAGGGGTGGAGGCTGTGGAGCCTGTTAAGAGATGATTGGGCCAGCCCAGGGTCAGTATGGAAAATGAACCAATGGGCCGCTGTCCCTGCTTTATGGGCCGGTATTTGGCAAAAAAAAAAAAATCTCGACCGGCCCACAAGTGCGTCGGCCCACCGGGCATTTGCCCGGTATGTCAGATTACCAGTCCAGCCCTGCCGTAGCCTGATACTCAGATTTGCAGAATTTCCCCCCCCCCATTTATTGGAGTAACTGTGTTAAAAAAGGTAGAATTTACATTTACAATAAATGTATTGCTTGTTTATATTTTTACAGGTTGTACCTTGCAGCCAATGCTAAAGACGGAGACGCGCACATCCAAACGCTAGCAGGTGCCGGAATCGAAAAATAAAGTATACAACAAAACAAAGAAAAAAAAGAATCCATACACTGAACTCAACATAAACTTGTTTAATAACCGAAGTAACGTTTCGGGCACCTGCCCTTCATCAGACTTACACAATAAAATACATTAGCACATACATATATCCACTGGGTATCACCTGACAGGTCACATGACCAAGGTGATTCAGTAGCTCTGACTCAAAAATATACAGAAAATACAAAAGTACAAAAATATACCAAAAATATACATCTCTATATTAAATACAACAACATAAATGTCTACACACAATACAATAATGAAATATTGGTAGTGCCATAGTTAAAATATAAACAGTGATTAAAAACTATTGGTCAATAGATCACCACAGCACTGATAAACACTTACAGGACAGCTTGATATAAACACTAAACCCAACCAAATGATTGAGTAAATAGATACCTTCCTCTCTGAAATTTTTTCTGGGACCAAAGGTCTGTGTGAATGGGGTTTTAGAAAAACAGAGTGCGAAATTGGCATTATGGTCTTAGAGTAATAGTGAAACACAAAAGTCTTTTTGAGTTTGCTGGGCCTTTCTTCTCAAATGTGTTTTTATAAATGTTATGCATTCCCGCTGCAGCTCAGTCGTCTAACTTCCGAAATTTACCAGGATGCGCTTCTTGCCTTCATGCAGGTGTCACAGGTCAGAGCGGACCACAGATGTCATGAGTCACGCCCCTTCCTAATTTCCACCTCGAGGAGGTCCCAAGAACACCCCAATGACCAAACACACGAGAAGAGGTAAGTATACTTAAAACAAACTTTATTTAAATTAGTTAAAATGTAAAGGGGAGGGGGAGCTAAAAACAAATTCTCGGACCGGAGGGTATAAGCCAGGGATGCTGGTGCTTCGTCACGGCCTTTGGCGCCTTTCCGTCGTCCTGAGGCAAAGAGAGAGACACGGTAAGTGACACGTGGACTGAGGTAAGTACCTTATCCTGCAGCGTCCGCTTTGGGGGTAACTGGAGCTTCCACGGCCAGCTGGACTTCCTTCAAGACACAGAGATGGATTAATGGTCAGCTCCTGGTGTATACGTGGAAAGGTAAGTAGCTCGGACCTTCCCAGGTAGGTGTTCACGCAGGACACATGGATCTTTCCTCTAGACGTACAAGAAGGTATTCACAGGTAAATGGCTCCTTGCTTTGAGGGCATGCAAGTACGTATTCCCAGGTAAATGGCTCTTTGCTCTAGGCATACAAGGGCGTATTCAGGTAGGTGGCTCTTAGTTTTAGGACACCGGTACGTATTCACAGGTAAGTGGCTCTTTGCTTTGGGCATTCAGGGGCGTGCTCAGGTAAGTGCTCTTAGCTTTGGGGGCCTACAGGTACGTATTCACAGGTAAGTGGCTCTTTGCTTTAGGCATACAAGGGTATATTCAGGTAAGTGGCTCTTAGCTTTGCGACATACAAAGGCGTGCCCTCAGGTAGGTGACTCTTAGCTTTTGGGCATACAGCTACGTATTCACAGGTAAATGGCTCCTTGCTTTGAGGGCATGCAAGTACGTATTCCCAGGTAAATGGCTCTTTGCTGTAGGCATACAAGGGCGTATTCAGGTAGGTGGCTCTTAGTTTTAGGACACCGGTACGTATTCACAGGTAAGTGGCTCTTTGCTTTAGGCATACAAGGGCATATTCAGGTAAGTGGCTCTTAGCTTTGGGACATACAAAGGCGTGCCCTCAGGTAGGTGACTCTTAGCTTTTGGGCATACAGGTACGTATTCACAGGTAAGTGGCTCTTTATTTTGGGCATTCAGAGGCGTACTCAGGTAAGTGGCTCTTAGCTTTGGGGGCATACAAGTACGTATTCACAAGTAAGTGGCTCTTTACTTTGGGCATTCAGGGGCGTACTCAGGTAAGTGGCTCTTAGCTTTGGGGGCATAGAGGTATGTATTCACAGGTAAGTGACTCCCTCAGCCGGGCTTCAACAGTGAATGTACAAGAACACAGAAAGCACTCAACTCACGGTCCCTTGAAGGGATGGACGACAGGCCTTAGCTTTGTTGGGGTTGGAGGGACTGGAGATGATGTGTTCACCCGACAGCTGGTGACTTTTGTACCGGACCAGACTTACCGGGCCACGTTCGCTTGGTCACCTTTAACCGTTGACGATATTCCCACGATGACTCACAACCTTTGACTCAACACTGCAATGCTAGCAGAAAACAGACTTACAGCATTACCTCACAATGCATACACTTTGGTGAATTTGGAGAGAAGAGATACACCACCTCTCGGCTTCGAACAAGGGTAGGTGGAGGGTGTGGATCGAACACTGCTGCTCGTCGGACCTACCACGGCCAGGCCGCCGCCACCACACCGGGTGGGTTCAGGTAAGTTGTTTACACCAGGCCTGTATGAAGACAATACCGGAGTCGAACGCTTCCCTCTCCTCTCTTCTAAACCACGGGACAAGAGATCTAGACAGGGGCGAACTTCTAGAAGGACTCCACAGTAATTCAGCATACAATGAGGTCACACAATAGTTACTTCATACAGCAGACAATACTTCCCAACACTATTCAGTGTGCCTTACTTGTAGATATTGCCTCGCCACCTCCGGGTGGGGGGAGAAAAAGGGTCAGGGGTTATAAGCAGGCGTACATACAAGAGATGGCCACTGCGTTCTTCTTAACTGGATTTCCTTCTCGGCCTAAAAGGTAAATGCAGACAACAGGGACACGGCACAGCACTGCAATCTTCAGGTGTACAGACGTCAAACACAGACTCACCCACTGCACTTCACACACTCTAGTGAATTTAAGGTCGGCACTCGATGTTTGGACCAAGGGTTCGTCCAGGGAAGAATCGAAACCGCTGACACAGCAAATGCCCAAGATAGACGTTGTACCCACAGCGAAATAACGCCCTCCCAATCCAACTGGTGTTTGGCTCGCCCACTAATCCTTCCCATAGTGGGGCCGCTCACACACTGTTTCACAACTCAAAGAAACTGCGGGTACTCCATACTCAAGGTAAGATACATAAGCGTGATGGTGATGCAGTGTACTCACAACTCTGTTGATGCTATCTTCCTCTCTTTTCCTTCAGCGATCAACACAACCACCGCCAGTGGGACGATATCCACGCGACACCTGTTCCTCTCACAGCTCTTCGGGAACACAACCTTCTCACAAAGGTAACACAGATCTACAAAGTTTCTCCATTCAACACAAGGTTTCCGTTTCTCAAACCTGTATATTTTCGTTTGCCCACTCCTTTGATTCAAATGCCCAACACATCCGTCTTACTCCCTCTCCAAACGCCCAATCGCTCCGTTCTACCCGCAGTGTCTGATCTTCCACCACTTTCAGTTCCGCCCCTTCAAGTCACTCCGTGACACAGGAGTTGATCCACGTGCACGGTGAGTGTATGTGCATGCGTGCGCATGCGAGCGAACAAGGGAGGGAGAGAGAGAGGCATCGTAGCACTGATTTATATGCTTCTGATACTGTTGTTATTTTCTAGTTTGTTTTCACTAAACCGCATCTCCGCTATTTTAAACAGTACTCGACATGTACTGAAGGATTTTTTTAACTCCTCAAAAAATAGAGTAATGGTGACAGCCCTAAATTCAATGTACTGTAGCGATTTTAAAGGAGGGGCTTAATGATAATTAATAATATTAATTATTATTTTAAAAACATTCTCCACCATCCCAATTAAGGAAAACAAACATAAGCTCAAATGTAAAGTACTTACAATGGATTGTAATCAATTATAAGTATGTGGATCTAATAAAGGTCTTGGGTGTCTTGCCAACACTCGTCCAGCCAATGTTTAGTAAGACACTAAAGACTAAATTAGGATATAGCTCTCTTGGCTAAGGAGATGAATATCCTAAAATTGATCCAACAGCTTTAAAGATCACATATTTTTAGGCTTTCTAGAGTTTTATTTCAGGTTATGATGTCCTTAAGAATATATATTTGCTGTTTAAGTACCAAAAACAATCTCTATATATTTTTACAGCTCCTCTTTCAGGAGCTCTGCTAAAAACAGGTCGTTTTGGCATGTAATAAGTAATATTCATGAGCCTCTCTTCTGATAGGCCTGTTGTTTTATGAGTGAAATACGCAGTTGAAATAAAGTTACCCATGGAATTACAGTAAGTGTTAGTTTCTGGACACTATGGGGCGGTTTCCCAGACAGGGATTAGACTAGTCCTAGACTAAAACATTTTTAAGACCTGTCCAAACTGAAAACAACTTGCACTGACATATCTTAAAATCCATCAGTGCCCTTTGTTTTACCTCAAAATGCACACAGGTAATGTTTTTAGTAAGGCATGTTTGTTAAAACTAGTTATATTTCCTAATTAAACTAAGGCCTAGTCCTGGATTATGCTAATCCCTGTCCGGGAAACCGCCCCTCAATGTTAGGTTAGTAAACCAATAGACACAGAGACTAAGAGATTTTAACCTTACCATATTTAACTCAATAAACAAACAGACACCAAAAGGGCTTGTGTCTGTAACTTAAGAATACAAACAACGTCTGATTTCCAACAGATATTCTATCAAAACCGGTGGCTACCAAAGACTTTAACGTTACAAAACAACACTTTAGCATCTAGTTAGCAAACACGTTAGCGTTGCATAACTGTTTACAATATATCATTTCAGTTTTCTCTGGCTCCGTAATGTAATTTAAAAGTTAGGACTGCTGATAATTCGCATGCAATTGTCTCGTGCATCTCTTCATTAAAGCCGGTTCATTGATTAGTAGTAAATCACCATCAGCTGCTTTCAGAAGCGCAACCGGCAGCCGGTTCTGAGAGCAGGTGATGCCACTTTACTACTAACGACGAGATTCGCGTGACAATTGTGTGCAAGTTATCGTGCAGCCCTGCTTAATATGTGTTTACTTACGGGTTGTGGATTTAGGCTATGTTTACACGTGGACGGCTATTTTCATAAACGGACATTTCAACCTCTCCGGTTTCAAAAATAATATCGTGCACACATGTCAGTTTTCAGAAAAGTGTTTATTTACACGTACCCGTGCATATTTGCCGTCAAGAGACGCTCAAGCCCACGTAAGCCAATCACCGGCAGCGCTGGTGGTGACGTGAACTGGTTCTTCATGTTGGAGGGAGGAGTTGTTGCAGTAGGTGATTGATGACGTCAACGTTCCGCGAGAGCGAGTTGAGGAATCACACGTAGAGGTCTAATTTCGAATCGCTCTCGCGGTATTTTGACATCATCCGTCTGTCGGTTCTTGCAGCGCCGCATGAAGTCAAACACGCGTAAAATTGCTGACCTCCGAGCACTCGTCTCTGCTCCTCGACATAATGGACCAGCTGTATTTGCAAATACAAACACACGAAACGAGTTTGCACGAACATAAATGTGATCTTGGAAGCATTCAGAGTAGCAGTCACATGTAAACATGGGTCGCACCTTTGACGTAGGTGCGAGCTCTGGCGCATACTCTGTGACGTTGCCTGCTTAAACATCCATTTGTCTCACTTTACATGCAACCGTGCAACCGAAGATTTTCAAGATCTCCACTCTGGCCGGAGTTTTTAGAAACAATCGGTTTCAGAGGCGAGTTCTCCGTTTGCGTGTAAACGAGGGGCACAAACGAAGGTAAATCTCTCAGTTTTTAAAAATAACCATGTACGTGTAAACAGAGGCTTAAGGTCGGATCCAACAAAGTAAGGACTGCAACATCTTTGAGTAGATTCCTGGACAAACCAGCATTGAACTGCCACACCGAAGCAGTCACTTGTGAAATGTTTAGATCAGACGGCTAAAGTTGAACTAATTGTTGAGGAATTTCTAATTAAATGAATATTAGCCATTGTTCTCGTATATTAATGTTTTCAGAAGCCTTTGCAATGATTTAGTTTCCTGACATCCATCAATTGAACAGCATTTTCTCACGTGGTGTGATATAACTTCGGAGTTTGTTTAGCAACAAGGGGGTGGGGCAGTGGACGGTGGACAGTGCTCGGGGTGGAGACTGAAGGCGGTGACTGTCTCACGGTGACGTAGCACATTCACGGAAGTACAAACGAACCGTTTTAACTCACCGCTACTTCAAGCAGGCTGTGTGAATTTGACTCTTAAATGAGTGTTTTGAAACTTATATGGTACTTACATAGCCCCTAGACCTCAGTTATCATGAAAAAAGCCACAAAATTTCATTTTTTACCATATGTTACCTTTAAGAGCAGGCAGCGATACCTTTAATGATTAGTAACTCCAGATTATGAGCATGAACTACAAACAACATCATGTGTGATACAAATCAGACTTTACTGACTAACTAAACACATACTGCTCTAAACATACAAACACACACACACACACACACACACACACACACACACACACAGGTCAGCATTGGAAGAAGGTTAAGGTTTAAGTAGAGAAAAGAATAAAGCATGAACTTATGGCAGTATTTGTAATTCAGCAGATCAAAGCCTAAAATGAACCATTACTTAATGCGAATGCATCTTCGTTAAAAGGGGATAATGATGCGTGATGCATCAATGGTGAAGACTAAGTATGATACTTGCATGTCTTGCCCATTAAAAGAAAGTGTCCTGATGTAGTTTGGTGAGGCTTCAGTTGATCTTGGTTGAATGGATTGATGAGAGAAAAAACAGCTGATCCTTAGTAAATGAAAAGACAAGGCGTCGGCCTGGCACAAACTTAGAGCTACGCTGGAAACGTCTAGTTTCGCATCCTCATTCTGATGAGAGTCCTGAAAGGACTCAAATGTATCCAGAAAGAAAAACTTAAGAGATGTGTGTGCTCCACACACACAACTCAGATAACAACTCCCAACTCCACTACATCTCACAACTCAACCCAGGACTCCTGGTGTGTTCTTAGGCAGTGGTTTTTAAGCGGTAAAGAGGTCACACCTTTAAGATGTGTCTGATCCAATCAGAGGTCACACTTTCAGAGGGAAAGTTAACTGTCTTTGTCTTCCAACCTACTGTATTGCATATGGAATTGGATTTGATGTTAAGGTGGAAATGTAAAAGAGTTTCCTAAACATAATGCATATTATCATTCAGGAAATCACAAATGGATCACGTAGATACCAAACAAGGACTAGATATGATTTGGATTAAGTAAGTAATACTAAATTCATTTAAACTAGTTTGGGTTAATATACTGATATAACATAATCAACCATTTCTAATCTCATCATGAATTATGTTCTTGGTGTTTAAGACATTTCCCTTATACATTTATAAGTGAGTACTTGCATGACTAAATAGAAAGTTTCTTTGTCTGTCCCAAATTCTTCCACATTCTTTTGTGGTCATAAAACTCTAATCTTGATATGTTGCCAAAGTCACGAGAGATCTGTTCTGCTTTGAAGTGTTAAAGCAGTTTGGGGGGTAGTGTTACGAACCCCTAGGCTTAGCCTGCTTTTTGAGTGAGGGTCTGCACTTATATTTATGAAATATAAGAAGTTATTGTGTGTCTGATCTGGCTCAGTTGTAACATAGAGAACAACACAGGACAGGATGATAACCAGTGATGGGAATAACGGCGTTATATGTAATCTTCGTTACAAACGGAGTTATTTTTTTCAGTAACGAGTAATCAAATAAATTACTGTTTCCCCCGTTATAACACCATTATCGTTACTGACATTAAAATGCTGCACATTACTACTTGTAGGCTCGCTCTCTCAGCCAGACACTGATTTTCTTGTGTGTGTGTGTGTGTGTGTGTGTTGTAACATGTAACGTGCAACGTGACTGATGCGCTACAGCTAGTAATAATTTTCAGTATGGGCCAATGAATATCAGAAGTAAGGAACGTCTACTGGAGAGTGGAGGCAGTACAGCAGGTGAGTAAGTGACTGACAAATTTTTGTTCTGATTCAGTGAATTGTATTATTGGTAAATGGTAAATGGACTGCATTTATATAGCGCTTCTAACAGACCTATGGCCATCCAAAGCGCTTTACAATTAGCCTCACATTCACCCATTCACTCAACCATTCATACACCGACGGCGGTGTCAGCCATGCAAAGCGCCAGCCAGCTCGTCGGGAGCAGCTGGGGTTAGGTGTCTTGCTCAAGGACACCTCGACACTTGGTCTGGTGGAGCCGGGGATTGAACCACCAACCTTCCGGTTTGTAGACAACCTACACGAACCACTAGGCCAATTAGTTTTTTTTTTTGTTATTTGTCTCAATGAATAAATCACAGATATGAAATCAGTTGTTAACAGTGAAGATCAACAATTAACAAAAATCTTCTTTCATTTCTTATAGGACCAAGAATTCAACAGTTTGACAGATTCAATTCAATTTCAAGTTTCACACTCTTCACAAAATATAAAAATAAATAAAACTCTCAAAATAAAACAGTAGTGTGTTTTTCTTTCACTTCAGGGAAAGTATTTTACAAACAATATAACCTTCAGCAAAATATAACATTCAATAAACCCCAAAAAATATTGAATGGACATTAAATTTAACTCAGAACACTGAATGTGATTCAAATTTCTCAGAACAGATCACTTTTCCTTTCAAACTCAACAGAATACTCAACAATATTAGTTGAAAATACACAAATGCATCAAATTGATTAAATTCAGTTCGAATAAAGATCAAACGACTCAGTTGAACACAGTTCGTGAATCAAATGATTCAGATCAGTAACAAGAGTTATTGAACTCTTTCAATTAGTTCAAGTTTAAAAGATATTCTCTCCTTTTTGGTGGCAAAAATATCAGTTTGACGAACGAAAGTCTTTTGTATCCAGAAACAAGAAAAATTGGAAGTTTCCTACCAGTTGGTGAATTTTAGCACAGTGGAAACAGGATCGTTGGTGGCTCGCCATTGTGCATATTTAATCATGTCAGATACACAGATTCCTCTCTAGAAGGATTAAATATGGCACAAAATGGGAATCTCTCGCAGGAAATCACGTAGAAAAAACCATAGACCAAAAAACCCAGCCTTGAAGAAATACAAGGCAGAAAGACAATCAATATCCAATTCAACTTTTTTAACAGCAAAAATCTTAACAGCAAAAATCATGTATACACTTCGATTAAGATATTAATCATGTTTCAACACTTATTGAACTTATAAACATTTAAATTTCACAATCACATTTCATCAGCATCTTTGCATGTGAAATTAGCTTTAGCCCTCATGCTAATCCTAATGCTTGCGCTGTGCTCACGTGGCCCATGTAAACACTTTTCATATCAATAGCTTATTTAGTTAATGAAACTTTTCTCAAATAATGTATTACTTAAAATGTGACTCACCAAGGCAATAACTTCATAAATATTCAAATATATTCAAACGTAAGTTTGATCATGTTTCACCGATCCTAAAATCATTGCATTGGTTACCGGTGCATTTTAGAATTGAGTTTAAAATTCTTGTATTTGTTTTTAAATCCATTCACAATCTGGCCACCTTCTCCGTCCTCATAATCCCTCACGAAACCTGAGGTCTGGTGATCAGGGCCTTCTGTTTGCCCCTAGGGCACGGTTAAAGAAAAGAGGAGATAGATCTTTTGCGGTTGCTGGGCCTAGGCTGTGGAACAGTCTTCCCGTTTACATTAGAACAGCTCAATCTTTAAATGTTTTTAAATCCTCTCTTAAAACATATTTTTTCTCTTTAGCTTTTAACTCAATGTGATTGCTTGCTATGGAATTGCTTTTTATTTCTGTTTTTCTTTTATCGTCTATATTGTTCAGCACTTTGGTCAGCCCTGGTTGCTGTGTTTAACCCCCAGGGGTCCAAAAACGCAGGGACGCGTTTTGACGTGTTTATCATAGCAGAATCAACTTAAAATACACTTACGTGTTTGACATCATTTGAAACTCTGAAGGGTCCTCTTTAATTAGTGTACATTCACAATAACAAGAGATCTTTGTGTTTTTGTGAAATAAAGAAAATAAACAGGGTGCGCATTCAGACATTTCTGTGTCCGCCAGCTGTCTCTCAAATCACGTTACAAAAATTAGTTGAAACTCCGCGAATACTTGTCACACAAACATGATACACATATCCAAAGAAAGCCTGAAATGTCTCCTTTTAAACAAGCTAATTATAATGAAAAACAAATATGGCTGAGTTCATTATCTCTAATTCGGTCACGCCCACAGGCTGTTGACATGGTAATGAAGAGACGAGCAGTTCCAACAATAATAAACAAAGCGTAAAGTTTTATCAGATTTAAAGACTTTACCGCATGTTTGGATTATAAACTTATAACTAGAGCCCGACCGATTTATCGTTTTGCCGATTTTATCGGCCGATATGAGCATGTCGCAGATATATCTGTATCGGCGTATAAGCCGCAGATATGAAGCCGATATGAACGTTCCTTACAGAACACATTAAATGCTTTTGAAAGATGTAAGTACTTGTTTGTCCAGCAGAGTGCGCCCTATTGGTTGCTAATGGCGACTCAGGTCACTCACTGTAGTGACATCAGCCAATCCCCCACCCCCTTCACTTCAGTCAGTCTCACAGTTCAGGTGGCGGGCGCGGCAGTCACGCGGTTTCTTCAATACATTTTACACCTGGTATTAAGACGCGCTTTGGTCGATTGGATTATAAGCGGACGAGAGAGACACATTCCTGTTTACATTTGGTGGTTTTAATCAGTCTTTTTTGTCCACTTGCGAGTTGTTTCAAACGCAAGCGGAAGAAATGACGCGAGGCGGAGAAAGGACGCGCTTAAACTGATGCGCAGTCTGTGGGAGTACAGCTGCTTTTGCTGTTACATGCTCATTTCAAAGCAATTGATTAAATAAGCTCGCGCAACTTTACACCCTTTCTTAAATAAAAGAGGCGGAGAGCAGACGCTTTAGTTTTATAAAAGTTTAAAGTCCCGGCAGAACACTGTGGGTTCGTGTTATAAAAAAGTTGTGCAGTACATTAAACCAGTGGTGTAGTCTACGTGATACGCAGGTATACGCCGTATACCCACTAGAAATTGTCAAGGATTTCCGTATACCCACTAAAAATAGCTTGAGGATGCGTAACAGCATGGTTTTCTGACATTTCAAACTTTTAGTCATAATTCAGATGTAAAGCACTGACCAGTAGCATGCTACACTTGCTATTTTAGCGGGTTGAACTGCATATATATTAGGCTATCTATTTGGTGTGTTTGAATTCCTGCCGAACTGCGCGATCCGATTCGCGTATGAAATCAAATTACCATAGCGGCGCGAAAGTGACTGGGGAGCAGACTGGTGTGGTACCAGAAGAACCCACAGGCGAGTGACAGCAAAGTACCGCGAGAGCGATTGCATTTATCACATGGAGAAATCTGTTTTGAATCGCTCTCGCGGTACTTTGACATCACCAAAGGGTCTGCTTAGCGCCAAATGAAGTCGAACCTGCAGTGTAGCTGCTCACGCGACACTGTAAACAAACAATCCATGTGAAGTGAACGAGCTGCTGCAATATAAAATCCGGAGAGTTAACAATGCACATGTGAGTAAACAACATTTAAAACACCGGTCCAGTTTATTACTTTATCTGGAGGTAAGGCTCCAAATGCAATAAAATAAGCCCGTAATTATATCCTGATTGTTTTAGCTTTCAGCATGTTTGCTTGTGCTTCATAGTGTTAAAATTTCCTTCTCTGTGTTAATTTATATATCTACGTTCAAGATGTATATGATCTTAAACTTTTGTGAGGAAAATCATGTCTGCGTTGATGTTCAGTTCAGACTTGCAAATTAAAGATAATTTTCTTCACTTTGGTTTGGGTGTCTAATATTAGGCTACACGATGGTCTTGTAATAATAATTAAGTAAAAGCCTATTTTCATTTTTAGACACTGCTTGTATTATATGCATAAAATAAGCTTTTATTTCAATGACTATGCAAATTAGAGTTAATTCATGGTCATCTTAAATGTGTATTAATTAAAAACATTTACACCATTAAATTACACATGGTAATGTTATCAATAGTTGTCAGATAATAGCTATTGAAAGAGTGTATATTTTTTTCTCCTTCAATGCATGTGTTAGCCACGGATTGAAGATTGGAAACAGTTTATTTAATTTTAATTAACAGTTGAGTAACTTTTGGCCCTGAGTAAGATGTTGATTAACACTAAACCAGTCTAAAAATCCATCCAGTTTCCCCGGCTGTAAACCTATTATCTGTTAAAGTATTTTTTTCTTATAATAAACTGACATGTTGATAACACATTCAGTTTATGTGTTTATGAGTACACTTTCAGAATGCTCTCGATTACATGAAGATCCATACTGTATGCATCTGTAAGTGTGGTGGTGCTTATGGGGTGTTACTCTGGGACGAGTGAGCATAAGGGTGAGAGGGAAAAATCACAGTATACTCACTACAAAAATCTAGACTACACCACTGCATTAAACATTAGCCTACATCAGTATGTTGTCAGTAATTCAAGCATTGTCGTCTTAACGGTAAGTTTTTAATTAATTTGTGAAGTCTATAACTTACTCTAAAGCTAAGCCCAATATAACAATGACTTTATAAGTTTCCATTTTTTAAAATAAGCCCAATATAACATTATTCTCGTTAAAACTGACAATGGTTAAAGTTATATGTATTTTGTTTTGTTTGTGTTTTAAAGTTATTTATAATAAGTCAAATTTACTGTTTTGTGCACTTATATCAGAATCATTTTGGATAATAAAGTTTATTGTTAACTTGTAAAACACACCTGCCTATATTACATATCTTTGTCACGTCATTTTAAGTGTTTGATCACCACATTTGTGGTGTGATCATAGAGTGATCATTGCAAAAAGTATTTATATATAGTATATTCTGTTAATGTATATAGTGTATTCTATGTACAGTACTGTAGTAGTATAATATACTGTAGTATATGTGTACTGTACTATAATATGCACATAATGAATATCGGCCGATATATCGTTATCTGTCTTTTTTTACTCTCTAATATCTGTATCGGCATCGGCCCCAAAAAATGCATATCGGTCGGGCTCTACTTATAACACACACGTGAGGAATATCTTCATTTATTTCTGGACATTGAGGAAGAGAAGCGTTTATCTTTAACGTTACCTAAGAAGAAGAACAAGGGAAGACGCAATGGAGGAGGATATATTCCTGAAGAAACTGTAAGTCATTTGTCTTCATTTATATTTGCTATCATGTAATATGTTATGGCTTGTGCAGTTCAGCCTACATAAGCAACCTCAGCAGACTGCACGCTTCGGATTGAAAAACTTTCGCATTGTTTACAAACAAGTACGCGTGATCACGTAATGGCGGATTTCATTGTTACATGCTGTACAGTGTTAGACACAGTTATTCTCTTTCGTATCCTTCATGGCAACTTTGAGTAATGCAGCACTGGGGGATCTGCTGTAATATGATATTGTTTACATGCAACGCATTCCATACATTGCGCTTTACACGTGACACCGTTTTATTATGAGCTCCGCGTTGTTTACACGGAGACGCGAGCTCGCGCACACGGACGCCACGTGCGATGTGTTTTTAAAGTTTATACTCGCTTACAGAAACGCTTTTAAAACAGAAGCTAGTCGATAAGGGGATGGGCATCTGAGAACAGTCATCTGAAAACAGCTTTTTATATAACTAATCATTGCAGATGTTTATCTGAGATACTAATTTAGTTTATGTACATGATAGTTTATCTGAATGTAGTGCTATCATTTACCCATCAGTTATGTATGTAAGGGTATTTCTGTGGACAATTTATGCTAACAGCTGACTGTTAATAACTCTCTTACAGGTCTGCATCGCTCTCATCAGTACAAAACTATGAAGTGGAAAAACATATTGACACTTTTTGGGCATAAAGTTATATGGTAACATGAGCCACATGAAGTTTACAGCTCTGTTGTTTATCAGTTTCTTATACAAGTTAAGTTTTTGAATAGGGTTCGTTTCCAAATAAACTGAAAATGTCCTACTGACCTTCATTTCTATTTTGATTATATTGTTAACTTCTTAATAAACCTCAAACAAACATGTATACATTTGTTCTCACATTCTTTACTGTAGTTCCCTCCTGCCTCATTATGCAGCTCATTATGCGAGCCTTTGTTTGCTAGCTGTCAATCAATCCTTCTCCCATACGGCCCCTCTAAACAAAAAGTGTCTTACAATTTCTAAATCAATATATTGGTTTATGTAAATGAGTAGGCAGGATGATTTTCACATCATTTTAAAGAAAAAACTCTAGACTACTAGATTCTGTTTAGGAAAGTCTTGTTAAAACATGTTTAGTATGGGTTTTGTGGACTTATTCTAGTGACTTAAAATTTTTGCTTTTTTAAAAACCACGCATAAACCTTTTTCTCTCAAAAATACAAACATGTACATACATGTAGCTCATATAATATTTTAGCCCAGTTTGTGCTGAACACAGTGGTATGAGACACTTGCCATTATTATGTTTTAAAGCAACTGAAAATGTATTCAAACCAAAATGTATTCAAACCAAATGTAAGAGCATGTCAGAACCTCTGACAGTGTCCCAAAATGGTCGGACCCCAGAGGGTTAAACGTGCTATATAAATAAACACAAACTTGAAACTTGACTTGAAACTTGAAATAAGCTCATTTGCAACACTCCAATTCTCCGTTGGATTTCATCCACTTTCAGTTCACAAATCTTTGCTTTGTCGTCCTCTCACTCTGATGACAACTTCACGTAATCAAATCTGTTCAGAAATATGACTATTTACTGCATTCAAAGTTATTTGCGATCCATTTTAAAACTTTCTTACAGAGGATCTCTGAATATCGCTCTGTGTAGCTGCTCCGTTTTACTCTCTCGCTCCGTCTTTCAAACTGACAGTCTAGCAGCGCCGCTGCAGGTTGTGGGTGGAGCTTATGAGAGTGCTGCTAACATTGGCTCTTTGAAGTGTCAGTCACTGAAATAAGGGCTGTGATTGGACAAAACAGTTTTCCTTCTAGAACTTTTCTCCTTTCAATTTTTTTCCTAACTTTTTTCACTTAATTATTTAAATAATTCTTAATCTTAACTAGTAACTGGATTACCAGGGTTACACTGTGTTGGGAGAAACATAACTGATGATGATTGGTGTGTGTATGTTAGAGGGGGTGGGACAGCCACATAGCTGATGATGACTGGCTTCATTTCCATCATTAGCCAACCAGAGGCAGAGCTCACACACAAGCACGCACAGTGACAGTCCGACTCTGAGCAGTGTAAAAAAGTCTGAGCAACTTGGTCACTTTGTTGCTAGGTTTAGCAACTTTCTATCACTTTAGCGACTATATTAAAAAAGCGACTAGGACAAATATAGCTCTTTTCTGCCGTGGTTGGAGACTTTTGTAGACTGGCATAAAAGCACGCGTCGTTCTCTCTTCTGAACGAGCAGCAGGTGCTGCTGTGCCCCATCTCAAAGCACTGACAGGCAGCCCGGTCCTCGCACAGCAAAACCCCCGAATCACGGTCGGCGACAGGGCGATGGCAAATACAACGAGCTCAAAGGTAGTGGTCGCAAACACGAAGTACATTAAGCACTACTTTTCCATTGTTGAGGTGAAAGGCAAGAATGTTTGTGTAATGTGCAACTTATGCCCGGGAAGAAAAAGTCTCTCCACGTCTGTGGCAAGTAATTCTGATCTAATAAAGCACCTAACATCGTTACATGCTGCCACAAAATTAGTGGTTTCTCTTTAGTATCCATTTTATTCATTTAACATAATTTTTAAGGGGCATCCAAGTTATTTGAAATATTAGAATTTATTTTAAGTAACGCAGTAATTACTTTCCCTAGTAATTAGTTACTTTTATAATGATGTAACGCAGTTACTAACTTAGTTACTATTTGTGAGAAGTAATTAGTAACTATAACTAATTACTTTTTTAAAGTAACGTTCCCAACACTGATGATAACCCTATAGTGTTGTCTCAGATAGCACCAGCTGACAAAGCTTTGATATGCCATTTATCTGTATAGATATCTGTCATTTGTAAGAAGTGAATTGAAAAAAGTATATTTATTTGTACTAAAGTATGTTTATTTGTATATTGTTCAACATTTAAATATATATTTGTAATAAATAAAAAAACTTTTGACTGAGAATTACATTTTCTTCAAGTTACATCTTTTGTTCTTTTGGGTACTTTGTTACTATAATGATACTTTAGTGTTATTAGTTTAAGAATGTAATAAAACGTATAAACTAGGGCTGTCAATAGATTAAAAAAATTAATCTATATTAATCGCATGATTTCATGAGTTAACTCGCGATTAATTGCAAATTAATCGCACATTTTTATCCGTTCTAAATTTACCCTAATTTCACTTTTCAGCTTTTTAAAACTCTAATCAAATATACATATATAGATGCTTTATGCAAATGTATGTTAAAGGAATAGTCTACTCATTTTCAATATTAAGCTGTTATTACCTTAACTAAGAAGAGTTGATACATCCCTCTATCATCTGTGTGCGTGCACGTAAGCGCTGGAGCACGCTGCGACACTTCGATAGCATTTAGCTTAGCCCCATTGATTCAATGGTACCAATCAGAGATAAATTTAGAAGTGACCAAACACATCAACGTTTTCCCTATTTAAGACGAGTAGATATACGAGCAAGTTTGGTGGTACAAAATAAAATGTAGCGCTTTTCTAAGCGGATTTAAAAGAGGAACTATATTTTATGGCGTAATAGCACTTTTGGGAGTACTTCGACTCGGCGCAGTAACACCCTCCCTCTCCCATTATGAGAGGGAGAAGGGGAGTGGATTTTTCAGGCGATTCGAAGTACTCCCAAAAGTGCTAATACACCATAAAATATAGTTCCTCTTTTAAAACCGCTTAGAAAAGCGCTACGTTTTATTTTGTACCACCAAACTTGCTCGTATAACTACTCGTCTTAAATAGGAAAAACGTTGATGTGTTTGGTCACTTCTAACTTTATCTCTGATTGGTACCATTGAATGAATGGGGCTAAGCTAAATGCTATCGAAGTGTCGCAGCGCGCTCCAGCGCTTACGTGCACGCACACAGATGATAGAGGGATGCATCAACAACTCCCAGTTAAGGCAATAACACACTTCAACATTGAAAATGAGCAGACTATTCCTTTAACAACAGCCTGTTTACATTTTTAACAGAACCATCAAGCCATTGTTTTGTATATGAATTTTCCTTTCAGAATAATTTTCTTTCTCCATTTTTGTTTGATGCTGCATCATTTGTGACATGTGCTGGCAAATTGAGTCGGAATTAGCAAATTTAAAAAAAAATAGTTGTTCATATTTTGACATTCTCTATTAAAACATAGAACAATGCATGATTTGGTGAATATAACAAAATATGACAGAACTACACCTGTTTGAAGTTGAAAGAGTCAGCAAAGTTAAATTAACAGAAAAATTACCATATCCATACATTAAATTACCACATCAATACCTTAAAATCACTGGTAAACATATAAGATTAAGCACACACAAAGCAAAAACATCATCATGTTAAACTTTTTTTTATTTTGTTTGATTGACATTGTGACAGACTGCTAAAGTGATCAGATATTACCCAACAGTTAACCAAACATTTACTTAAGACATAACAGATTATAGATCCTACCTGCGTGAATTCTTATCAAAACAGATATTTGTAAAACTTTAATTTTGTGTAGATGTCTATATATCCGGGTCGCGCACTCGCGCGTCTGTGTGCACACGCTTCAGATGTCAGTCAGTCACCGTGAGGAAGATCGCTTTTGAGTCTTGTCGCTCTTAATAACTCTTTAACATTAATCAGGTACCGAACTTTATCTCTCTTAATGACTCTTTTAACATCAAGCAAGTCCTGCAGTCTATTTTTGTAAGTCATGCATAAAAGCGAAACCAAAATGAATTGAGACGCATTTTTGTATTAGATTAAGCATTAGGAGGACGGGAACGTTACACCTCAGACGTATAAATAAAGATAATTTCAGATTTGGTTAATGTTCTTATTTCTATAAAAACCTTTGAATCATTTAGACAGGATCCCATTTGTCTGCGTCTCTGTTATTTCAACTATGTGCTGGACCAAGGGTCAAACAGAATTTGCGCGTTGCGTTAATCGCCGTTAATAAAATTAGTGGCGTTAAAATGAATTTGCGTTAACGCGTTATTAACGCGTTAATTTTGACAGCCCTAGTATAAACACTTACAGTACTCCTCTAGTGTACTGTGCCTCAAAGGCCCATAGTCAGTACTATAAATGTTCTGTGTGTAGGGATTCAGACAATTTGTGCAAAACATGGATGATGAATCATGCAGGTAGGAGGCTCTGAAACCTGGCATTCTCCTTAAAACCTAATAAATAATAACATAGCACTTATAAGTAAGCAGTCTTTCATAATAAAGTTTACTATAGTGAAATAATGTAGAACTAACAAATGAAATAGTTTTATCATTATTTCAATGAATATTTTCTATGTGCTACATTTGGTGTTTCCATATAGTTTGCACAGTAATGTAGTACATTACAATTACCTTTTTCGTCTTCGTTTAGCATTCTTTTTATCATTATTTCAATGAATATTTTCTATGTGCTACATTTGGTGTTTCCATAAGTTTGCACAGTAATGTAGTACATCACAATTACCTTTTTCGTCTTCGTTTAGCATTCTGGCAGAGTTAAAGACACCTAAAGAAGTTAAATCAAATTACGTTCATTGACGGACATCGTTTATACGTAACGGCCATCTGAACTCTCTGGATCGAGCTCGAAGTGGTAAGGCAGTACAGACACCATCGTTTAAAGAGAAATACAACTGCTTGTTTACATTCATGCCTGTGATTAACAGGGCCAGAAAACCCATGCGTAGTCAGGGGCCTAACCATTCAAACACACGCTGAACCCAGTTGACAAATAACAGTTGAGTAGGTCATCTGACCAATCATAGTACACTAGACATTTTGGGAGGCGGAGACAGGAACTAAATCCGAGTGTTTTACAGACAGGGCAAAATTGGTGAGGTATGTAGGCCATTTATAAGTATAATAATGCATTAGTTCAAGTTGTAATTACATATATGTACTGTGGGAGACCATTATATTACAATAAGGTGCTAACTTATTACAAAAATAGGTGCTCTTTAAATAATCTCCCCCATAAATTTTGCGTCTGGAAGAGAAACTTCTAGAAATGCATGTAATAAGGTCAGTCGCAAAAATAACTAGACCACACCTTTTAAGCGCTAATTATCCACTGCACGTCTATAGTAAATCCTGACAGTTTAACGCCAAAATGATGGGTTGTGCTGGCGCAAGCTGTAGTCTCAGCTCAAATTCTTATAATTAGACTTTTCCGTAGTTGTATCTCTTCTTCTGTTTCTAACCTCGGGGTACAAACTCCAGCTATGCCATAGTACCGCCGGGGAGTTTGTAAAGGAACAAACAAGTCTCTGAATTTTTTGTGTGAGTAATTGGATGTGTGGCAACGTGAGTGCGTGTGAAAACAGGCAAAACTGTGTGTCACACAGCGAAAGCGTGAGAGTTGGCAGCTCTGTGTATTTAAAAAAGGTGTTGGGTAATGTATGTAGAATATGTTGGGTAATGTAGCAAAGGGGAACTAGACAGGCTTGGACAATGTGGAGGAGGGTATTTGTTAAATGTTTTATAATAATTATAATATATTTTATATTTTATAATAATTTTAGAATATAATAGGCTATAAATTTGGTGATGTGGGTGATTTCTTTTTTTTACAAATTCACCAGCTTTAGAGAAAAGATGGCAAGTTTCAAACCTGTTAACGCTTGATTGGGCTATCAAGGCAGTCGTGTGGTTCACCACAGGAATGAACCAGTGTGTTTGCTTTAGAAGCATTCAGAAAACAGGTGGGTTTTGAGTAGTGATTTAAATTCAGTTATATTATTTACACTGCAGAGAGAGCGGGGAAGAGAATTCCAAAGTTTGGGTGCAATAGTAAAGAAAGATCTGCCCCCCATTGAAGAAAGGCTATACCGAGGGATAACAAGAAGACTAGAGTCAGAGGAACGTAGTGAGCAAGTTGGGGTGTAGGGAACGAGCATATTGCACAGATAAGGGGGAGCCAAACCATGCAGAGATTTAAAGGTAAGCAGTAGGATTTTGAATTTAATACGATGGACTACCAGGAGCCAGTGGAGATCTTTCAAAATTGGAGTGATGTGAGCAGAACGCTTAGTGTGAGTGAGAAGTCTAGCAGCTGAGTTTTGGATATATTGTAACCTGGAGATGGAGCTGACAGGTAGACCAATGAAAAGGGTATTCCAGTAATCGAGACGTGATGATACAAATGCATGGATGACAGTTTCAGCGTCTTTGATACTGATGAATGGGCGGAGTTGGGCAATGCGACAGAGGTGGAAAAATGCAGATTTTGCAATGGAATTAATATGGGACTGAAAAGAGAGTGTTGAGTCAATGATAACACCTAGGTTTTTGACAGTTTTGGATATTGTAATGTGAGAACCAGCAATTTCACAGGTGAAATTTGAAGAAATATTGGTGGTTAGTGACGAGGTTCCAATAAAAATGATCTCAGTTTTATCCAAGTTAAGTTTAAGAAAATTTGAATTAAGCTAATCTTTTATGTCCTTTACACAAGCTGAAATTTTGTCAATTTGGGGAGGTAGGGTGGGTGTGCAAATAGAGTATAATTGAATATCATCAGGGTAAAAGTGATAGTTGAGACCATGAAACAGCTCTGAAACAGTGGTTCATTGCAAGGACTTTTCGAGTTTAAAGCAAGCATTGAAGCTTCGATGTCAGACATAACATCACTAGGTGGCACCCTCTCTCCAACTGGACTATGGTTCCACACATCTTCATTCACTTCTTTTTCAGAATATATCTAAACGATGGGGTGCTTCTCAATTCTTATTTGTGCATCCTCGTTTCCTTTCCTTGCTTCCTTTCCACACGTCTTAGCTCCACCCTCCTAGGATGCAAGTGAGGAAAGACGCGAGGACAAGGGAGACGAAGTATTAAGTGAAATGATATCCTCTTTCCTTACCATCTTTATAACTTTTATTCTCTGTTTTCAAATTACATTAAAGTGCATTAAAGCAACACCAAAGAGGTTTTTTTACCTTAAAATAACGTTTCCAAAAAAGTTTCAGTGGTTCATCCACACAAAACAGGGTGAATGGCACTTTCACATTCGCTTTGCAGCCCTCTATCGGCCAAAACCGCACTAAAGAAGTTTCCAACCGTCGGGTAGCGGTCCTGTAGTTCGAGTGGAAACTACAAAAACTTGCTTTACGGCAGACCTACAATCCAATCAGAGCCAGCTATGCTGCAGTATTTACGACAGTGGTAATGAACAATCTTCTAACCTGTAGGGGGAGCAAAGAGCCAGAGTTCTTTAGTGTTGCTTTAAAAGTGTAATGTGTAAGATTTAGCGGCATCTAGCGGTAAAGTTGCGAATCGCAAGCAACAGCTTAGCCCATCGCAAACCCCGCCCCTTGGAAATGCGTCATGAGTCTTTGGTTGCTAAAACGGGACAAAAATGTCATGAGAGGATATTGAACGAGTGAAAACTCTTCAAATTAACTGAAGACTGTAATAAAGGTGTGTGCAGTTAACTTATTCATAAACTTACTAGCTAAGTTTCCATCCACTTGTCAATCGAATTATCTGAAGTTCGGTAAAAAAAAACGTATGCGAATAAGCTGGTGAAAGTGTGTTTCCATCCAACGGCTTTAAAGCGAATAAAAACCTGTACGTAATGACGTCACATGCTGGTTTGCGATCAAATTGGTATATCGAATTGATTTGAGACATTTGAAGGTGTTTCCATTCATTTTCGCACTGAATCGCACAATATTCAAGCAAACATTTGCGAACAAAGTTTTGCTAGACAAAATGGATTGCGCCATTTCACAAGTTATAAGTGCTTATGTGCCAGCTGAACTGATAGCGACATATCAAGCATAATAATAAGAAAATGACGTTAACATCAAATTGCTATGATGATGCATGCATGTAAATGCCCGACGACAACGGAGGCATTAATGTGAAATGATAGTCCGGATCAATGTTTAACGTAAATGAGAACGAAAAAATATCTTACATGAGCTGTTAATATTGGAAGCCAATGAAGCTACGAGGGTTCTTTGGCCAAGGATCCATCTCATCAAGGTCGAATTTGCTTTTATTTTCCCTCTGGCACCGTTGCGAGATAACTCTCTTTTTTTAAACACGTATCGCTGTTTGAGCGCCTTCCATTTACTCCGGAGGACGTTCCACGTCTTGTCATAACCATTGTTGGACATTTCCTTCACGAGTTCCTAATAAATCATGGCATTTCTTAGATTTTTGCTATCTAAAATAGAGCTGTAATCGGGCCTTAAAAGTTAGGCTTGAAATGACCGGAGCCCGACAGAATGCAGCCCGAACCCGAAAGCCCATTTTTGTTGTTTGAGAAATTATTAAATCCACTGTAAATGGCTTCAGCGTGGTCCTGCGCTTATTGATAGTGCATCCAGCAGCATTGAATTTGAACGCTCATTTACTGTGCAAAGGCAGAGCACGAGCCCGTGTAAAATGTTAGAAATGAAGCCCGAATCCGACCGAACCCATCGGGTTTGGGCAAAGATCTTCAGCTCTAAAATAGCCGTTATTTTCTCTGGTAAATTAAATTTAAAATGAATCTCGTCTCGTCGTTTGTCCACTTACATCTGACTTTGTTGACACACGCCATGTGTGCCACCAGAGCGGACCTAAAACTTTTTCTTCTTTGTTTTGTGTGTGGGTTGCAACCATAAAATGACCTAAACCTTAATCGAAAATCATTATTTATTCGGCAAATAACGTTTCCATCAGCGTTTATCGCATAAGCCATATATCGATCAAGATAAAATCCGATGAGATCGAACGTATTTCTTTTGAGTCGATATTCATGAAATTCAGTTGAATTTTACTGTTTCCATAAGGCATTTTTCATTCGATATCACTTAATTCGGATAAAAACCGAATGGAAACATGGCTACTGTAACGTTATTATATTCTGACCTGTGTGACAAACCATAATGCTGCACCAAATAGTAATGATATTTACGTAGCAGCTCAGTGGCGGAGCTAGACTTTTAAAACAGGGGTGGAAAAGGGGTGGCAAGGTATTATTTTGGGGGGTCAATATACAAAGTGATCAATTACACTAAAAATAAATTATTTTCCACAAAATGTACATAGATTAAATTTAAGTTGTTTATTTTCCAAAATGTACACAATTATATATGTATTAAGTATACAGCAAAAATAGAACAACTTGGTCTGGGATCTGTTTGGCCCTGATCTGCACCTGACCTGACTTTTGCTTCTTTAGAAAGAAGTTGGCAATATCACTTTTTCTCTTCATTCTGCTGTCCCTATACAAAGGAAAACTTGGTTACATAACTCATGAAGAAACCAAAATTTGGAACAATTTGCTTGTTATTATTTACCAAAAGTACATCGTTACTAATAATACAAATACTAAAGTAATACATTACGACAAAATCTGAGTATATTGAGGTCTAGCCTATCTAGCCTATAACACAAGGAAAATTGCTTAAAGACGTCTAGACATGTTATGTTTACATGCCCAGCTCATATTTTCTATTATCAATGCAATAACTAAGAACTAACAAAAAAATGCAAGAACTTATGTATGTGCAAACACATGAAATTTGTGTCACATGTAATTTTATGGAATTTAACTACAGTCTATGAAAGGATGTGTTAATCCTATTTAACACACTATGTGTCATTCCATCTTGATTTTGAGTTTAAATAAAGAAAAGGGACAAGATGTGTTAAAACAACACAAAGTGTGTTGTCACAAAAATAACACAGAGTTATGTTAAGTTAAGGACAACACATTAGATGTGTTATTTTAACACATTAGTTTTAAGAGTGTATGGCAATTACAGGGAGAAAAGTTATGATGTCTGCACGTTTAAAACATTTACAAGGTCTGTCTAGGACATGTATAACAAAATGGTTTACAGTTTAACAGCTACTGTTTCAAGTTGTTTAACAGCAAAAGTAGCGCAGATGGTAGAGTGAGTTGTCTAGTGATGGGAAGGTTGGGTGTTCGAATCCCAGCAGTGGTGGTTGGGATTGCATTTTTTTTTTGTGATCGAAAGGTTGGATGTTTGAATCCTGGCTCCTGCAGGTGCAGACTGTCATTGGTTGGACCTTTATTTATGTTTAATTTATTAGCAGCTACAGATTTTAATAATTTTACCAATATATAGGTTAACATATATGTGCATATATGTGCATATATGTACATATATGTACATATAATATAGGAAAACGGCCAATTTTATATATGTCACATATATGTAAAACCTATATCAAAACCTATATTGAAACATATATGTTTATATATGTTTTTTCCATGTGGGGTCCCTCACATTAAGCTATGGAATGGCTTCAGATGACTTTATGAAATTATAATCCAACCCTCTCAGACCCAAGTCACCCAAACTGATGTGAAAAAAGCACGAGGCACCGAAAACTGCGATGTTTACATCCCTGTACTATATCCACGGTGGTTTTATTAAGTTCAATATGCTGCATTACACATGCCAATATGAATAAGCCTACATAATGTCTGTGATTGTTGCTGAACATTTGCTAACGACATGTTTTTTTATTGTTTTATGCATCTTCACGCAGGAGTGACAGTATTTGTCAGTTTCACAAGGCTTGTAATGCTCATTGAAGTATTAATGCTAAGCACTACAGTGCAACGTCTCCTTACTTCCCGTTAAGTACTTTGTTTAATTTTATACCAATAAAAGCCGTACATACCAGCAAAACGCTCTTCATCTTCTTCCGCGTTTTGTTTTGGAGCACAAAGGAGCTGCATGTCAGCTTAACCAATAGGCTTGTTCGACTTCATGCGGTGCCGGATTACGTCAAAGTACCGCGAGAGCGATTTGCGAAATCAAGTTTGCTTTTAAATCGCTCTCGCGGAACTTTGACATCATCCTGCTGTCGGTTCTTGCAGCGCCGCATGAGGTCAAACAAGCTTAATGAAAAGTGTAGCAGCAACAGCACACTTGTGCATGCTGCGTAAGGATGCGGTCACGTCCGCTGGGAGATTTGAGAAATGTTCGTAAAAATCAAACAGTGTAAGGTTTTCAGCGGGGTGTCAAGGACTTCGTCTGGGGTTCTCAATTGCCACCCCAACTAGCCCTCTGGCTCCGCCACTGTAGCAGCTCTGTACACACGTAGCAATTTCACTCAGTTGACATAGTAGCACGTTGTGACTTCTTCATAGATGACACAGGTTTTATTCCTGGGCTAGGATTTCCTTCTATGCCCTCTGGCATAATCATACAACACCAAAAGGTTTCAAATTTATTTATTTATAGAGCACATTTAAAAACAGTGCATAGGCTGACCAAAGTGCTGTACAGTAATAAATAAAAAAAAATAAAAAAAAATAGGAATACATAAGAAGAAGAAGATTCCAATCTCCAGATTTAAGCGTAGCGTACTGGAGGAATTTTGGTGGTGAAGAAGTTCGGAAAGATAGAGTGGTGTTAGATTATTTAGCAATTTATATACAAAAAGCAGAATTTTAAATTTTATCCTATATTTTACCGGTAGCCAGTGTAATGATCGTAAAATAGGGGTAACATGGTCAAATTTTTTGCTTTCCTTTGAGAAATTTAACAGTGGCATTCTGAACTAGCTATATTTCTTTAAGATGCTTTAGTTAAGGGAAATACAGTAGTCCAAACGTGATGTAATAACAGCATGGGTGGCAACCTCCAGTGTCTTTTCTGTAAGAAATGGCTTTATCTTTGTAAGATAGTTGAGAAAACCTGGAAACAACTACCGCATTGATTTGTTTATCAAATTTCAAGTTATTATCAAGTAGCATGCCAAGATTTTTTGCACAGGGTGTGATGGAATCAGCGAGACTATTTATGTCAAAATTGCTAGAGTTGGATTTTTACTGGGACCAAAGATAATAACTATAGTTTTGTTTTTATTTAGAAAAAGGACATTTGAGGAAGCTAGGTTTTTAACTCTTCTAGGCAACTGAATAGAGTTCAGAGCAGAGTGGCCGTTGCGTTTCATTGGCAGGTAAATCTGTGTATCATCTGCGTAACAGTGAAAAGATAACCCATGCTTAGTGAAAATTGAGCCCATAGGCAACATATATAGAGAAAAAAGAGCAGGTGCAAAGATGGACCCCTGAGGTACGCCATAAGACAGCTGCGCTATGAAGGATGAGACGTTACCCATGCGGATACAAAAACGTTTGTTTGTCAAATATAAATGAAACCATTTAGAAACATTACCTTGCAATCCCACACTATGTTGTAGTCTAGACAGTAAAATGTTATGATCAACCGTATCAAATGCGCATGAGAGATCCAAAAGTACTAACACCACAGACTCACCAGAGTCAGTTGCTAACAGTATATCATTTAAAACCCTTAGAAGTGCTGACTCAGTCCTATGCATAAACTTAAAACCAGATTGAAATTTTTCATAGATACTATTATTACTGAGAAAGGAGTTGATTAAAAACAGCTTTTTCTAATACTTTAGAGATGAAAGGTGAAATAGAAATGGGACGAAAATTTGTGAAATCAGAAGCATTGAGTGGAGGCTTCTTAAGGAGAGGGATGAGAGTGGCCAATTTTAAATCATCAGGGACAGTCCCTGAAATCAAACATTTATTTAGAAAAGACAACAGACTAGGCCCAATAGTGCAAACGTTTTCTTTAAGACAGCGAGGGGGGAATAACATCACATGGGCAGTAGGATGGTTTAAGGCTATTTATTATCTTTTGGAGTGCCGGAAGGGAAATATGGTCAAAATTGCACCATGAGACTGATAGGCAAGGAGGCTCAGCCGGCACAGTATTCAATGGCTGGATCTGAGACCTTCAAGAAGCCTTCACATAGTGACACTGAGGGTTCAGAAAAGATCTTGACAGAGGGATTCAAAACAGCATTTATAACAGAAAATAGAACTCTAGGTCTCTGATGGTTATTTACAATGGGAGTGGAATAATTATTTGACTTGGCAGACTTAAAAGCATTTTGATAGGTTGTTAGAGAGTCTTTGAGGATTTCATAAGATATCTGAAGTTTGTCCTTTTTTTATTTCCGTTCAGCTTTCCTGAATAGTTGTCTCAAGGAGCGTGTTGTGACATTATGGCATGGTTCATGTTTGGACTTTTTTAATTTTGAGGGGAGCTGTAGTATTTAGTACATCCAACCATGTAGAACTTAGTAACCTTAGATGTTGGTTGGCATATAAGTCCATTTGAGATGCCTCCATAGACAATGGTACGCTGACTTCATTAAAAGTAGCAGAGAAGATTTCATTAAAATTTGAGGGAAATGATCAACTCAGTTTAGCAGCTGGAATAGGTTTAGGCTTTATTTGTGGGCTAAATGATGGGCTAAATAGAATAGGTTTATGGTCCAAGAGAAGGGTCAAATACTTCCAGAGACTGAAAGACCATACGAAAGTACCAGATCTAGTATGTGGCCATGAGTGTGTGTAGGGTCCTTCACCCACTGCACCAGATTAAAAGAGTACATAAAATGAATAAAATCCAGCGCTAACGGCTTAGACTCGCAGCAAACATTTAGATTTAAATCACCAACCAAGAGGAAGCGGTTGTAGAGATTTCTCCCATGAATTCCATAAATTCATAAATTAAATCATTAGCAGATTGAGGGGGCGGTATATCACCGCTAGCAGAACCGGGTCATTGCAGTTAAAGAGCCACACAGATCCAAAATCGAAACTAACCTTTATTGCAATGTGTCATGTAGCTGTCCATCAATGTAAACAACGTGTAGAGTAGTTGAACCAAAAGGTGCACGATTAATAAAGTTATTGGCTTCTAAAGCAGGGAGTCGACTCTGAATCGCTGAAACGAGTCGTTATAGGGAGTGAGTCTTCTTCCTGATATTTGCCACGTCACACGAACGCATCCACGTCACATGAGATACTAATCTCGGCCTACAGCCTTGCCCGGGAGAAACGAAAACTATGACCCGCCCACAGTTAGTAGTCTGTGTAAACATCAGCTCACGCTGTGTTTTCAGTTTGTGTTGTTTTCACTATCAAAGGAGACTTTTTCAAGGAGGGATATACTAAACATGTCTGGCTGTGAAGAATCAGTGCTTAAAATTATTTTTTAACGGAGGGATTTAGACGTCTGGCAATGAAAGATGGTTCAGTACCCACTTTATTTGGAACAACATGCGTCTCCTAACCACAACCTGTAAGTATGATTATAGCTACATACTTGCTTAAATGAGTGTAAAATGTCTATAGTCGTTTTTATTGCTTGGATTAATGATGAATGATATCATTGTTTAAACTGTTCATTTACTGTCAGAGAGTCACGTTAGCAAACGGCTAGCGCATGCTCACTTACGGTTTTGCTATGACCTGGTTAGTTTACATAAATGCTTAAATGAGTGTAAAATTGTTAGTTTTGATCGTCATTTGTATTGATTGGATTAATGATGATTGATGTCTTTGTTTAAACTGTTCATTTACTGTCAGAGAGTCACGTTAGCAAACGGCTAGCACATGCTCACTTACGGTTTTGTTATGACCCGGTTAGTTTACATAAATGATTAAATGAGTGTAAAATTGTTAGTTTCGATCATCGTTTGTATTGATTGGATTAATGATGAATGATATCTTTGTTTAAACTGTTCATTTACTGTCAGAGAGTCACGTTAGCAAACGGCTATCACATGCTCACTTACGGTTTTGTTATGACCCGGTTAGTTTACATAAATGCTTAAATGAGTGTAAAATTGTTAGTTTCGATCGTCGTTTGTATTGATTGGATTAATGATGAATGATGTCTTTGTTTAAACTGTTCATTTACTGTCAGAGAGTCACGTTAGCAAACGGCTAGCACATGCTCACTTACGGTTTTGTTATGACCCGGTTAGTTTACATAAATGCTTAAATGAGTGTAAAATTGTTAGTTTCGATCGTCGTTTGTATTGCTTGGATTAATGATGACTTTGTTTAAACTGTACATTTACTGTCAGAGAGTCACCTTAGCAAACGGCTAACGCATGCTTATTTACGGTTTTGCTATGACCCGGTTAGTTTACATAAATGCTTAAATGAGTGTAAAATGTTAGTTTCAATCGTCGTTTTTATTGCTTGGATTAATGATGAATGATGTGTATTGATGTTGACAATGTCTTCTCAGTAAATCATGTGAGCACGAGGTCAGTACATGTTGCACTATTGTTGGTCTGTGCCACTGATCTGTGGTCTGCGCGACTGATCTGTGATCTGTGCAAAGACACTCTGTCAGTTGACCAATCAGAGCAGAGTAGGCTACTGAAAGGTGGGGTTTAGGCAGACTGAGTCGTTGAACAGCTTCACACTAATCGTTTGGGGATCTCTGAGAAATGGGGTAATTGTAAATTTATATGTTGAGAAAATTACAGTGTTTTTTGACCTTGCATGCATTTAAACCTGTTGTCTGGGACTTATTAATAATGATAGGATGCTTAAAATTGTCATCTTACTGGCTCTTTAAGCGGTATATCACCGCTAGCAGAACCGGGTCATTGCAGTTAAGCTGTAGCAGCAAAGCTTCAAAGCTGCTGTATAGCGGAGGGACAACATGATCTCCGTGGGATAGTCACAGAATTTTTTGCTAATTTTTCCGTGGCATTCTCACGGATCTCCGCATTTTCCATGGCCTTGCCACAGACTTTCTTTTCCATGGCATTCTCACGGATTGGTTACTCAACTGCTTTTTCCTATTTTCAAACCATTGTTTAGGGTTAGATTTGGTGTTTGGGTTAGTATGTCACTTAAATATTTGTTTATACTACTTTTTCTGATGTATTCTTTTATATTTTCTAAACTTTAAACAATTGTAGCCTGGCGTTGGGGTTAGAGTTAGGTTTGGGTATGGATGTCATTTTATGTACATCTAACCCTAAACCGAAGCGACAATGGTAAGAAAATAGGACAAAACAGTTGAGTAACCAATCCGTGAGAATGCCACGGAAAAGAAAGTCCGTGGCAGGGCCACGGAAATATGCGGAGATCCGTGAGAATTTGGGAGAGAATAGCGCGGCAGCAGTGACTAAATGTATCTCTTAGAATGATCCCTAAACCACCCCCGCGTCCAGAAACACGGGGTGAATTAGAAAAAAATGTACAGTCAACTGGAACCACCTCTGAGAAAGGACTGGGATCCCCTACTTTTACCCACATTTCTGTAATGAACATAAAATCTAGCATATGAGTGAAAAATAAGTCTAGCATATGAGTGAAAAATAAGTCATGTAATAAAAATGTTTTGTTGACCATCGATTGTGCATTTACAGTGCACTTTAAATATTTCACAGTACATCTGTGTATTCTTGATGCCGTCTATAAAATTTAGCTCTCTGACACCTGCAGCACTCAGGCAAGCCCACAGAAGAGCACTGCCACCATCTTGCTTTAATTTTGGTACCATGCATTTTCCATTGTACTCCTCACTCTTACCACACCATAAAGTTTGGAACACCTCAGAGCCACAAAGATTAATCTTTGTCTCATTACTTCAAAGTATAGAGAGCTAGAGACCGAATAGTCTTTACTTTTCTCAATATGAGCTCTAGCAAAAGAGCTTTTTGTGCATTGGCTTTACCAGTGGCTTTCTCTGTGGATGACAGCCATGCATGCCTCTCCTTTGCACTATACCTCCGTCGTGTGGAGTCACAGGAAACACCCTAGCTTGACTTTCTAATGATTTAACCAACTGCGCTGAACTTGCATGATGATTTTTTTCAACATCCGTCATCACAGAACACTCTTGACGAGGTGTTAACTTTAGTAAACGTCCTGGAGATCGCAGAGAGCTTCTCACAAGTCCATATTTTTTTTATTTTTGGATCCCTTTCGTGACAGTATTCAAACTTATTAGCAATGCTTAACTAATTATCTTGAAACCTTGACAATTTTGTGCAAAGAAATTCTTTTATTTCTCACGTCTTGAGAAATTTCTTTACCATGTGGTGCTATTTTGTCACCATTACATGAGAGTGGATTTTCTCTCTTAAATACCACCCTCAATTGCCAGTTATCCTGTGGCCACCTGTGTGATGATTAATTATATTCATCATTTCCTAGTTATTTCCTGTTAATTACACTTTATTTAATTGTTTTGCTAACATGTTCATCAGGGTGTTCTGATTTTTGCATCATACCATTTGGTTTAGGTTAGTTATTTTTTGTGTCCTAAAGATGGTCAAGGACTTTTTCTGTTATTTTAATCAAAATAAATGTTTAATATAACTGTTTTGTAAAAAAAAGAATGCAAATTGGTCTTATATTTACTAACAAATAGAGAAAAATCTTAATTTTCAAAGGAGGTGTACTCATTTATGCTGTGCACTGTATAAGATCCATCCTTGGGGATGGTAGGGTGCTAGGGGGAACAGAAACTTTGTGGAGATAGAGGATATTTTGATGAGAAACTCCACCCTGACACAACCAGCGACCTAGCCAGGGAGTTATGGACGAGGGAGAGCCCGAAGGAGAAGGCCAAAGCCAGGGAGCAGAAAAATACAGCGGGCGCCGGGTGGCCGATGGGCCGTGACAGCACATCGCATCAGCGCATCTGAGCATGGAACGGAGCCAGGGAGTGGATAAGTCCAGCGGGTGCCAAACAAAAAGATGTTCGCAGTTCCAGCTCCTGAAAGCCAGGCTGTTCCTCCATGTTTCCCGCATCTCCTCTGGTGCTTTTCTGGGACGCGTCAAAAGGCCACCGACGCAGGTAATCTGTGATGTATTTATTTTCATATACATTAGATATTTATTATTATTTTTTAACATTGCCATTACAATTCTATTACCTGTAACATTGTGAGTCTAATATAGCAAGTCCAGAGTACTTACCTGTACGCTCACTTGTGAGTCTAGGAGACCAAGTTCAGAGCATCTACCTGTACGCCCCCTTGTGAGTCTAAGAGACCGAGTCCAGAGCACTTACCTATACGCCCACTTGTGAGTCGAGGAGACCAAGTCCAGAGCACCTGCCCGCATCCCCCACCTGTACGGACAGGAGTCAACGCTGGTGACCCGAGCTTCTCGCTGTACCCTCCGGCTCCAGAAGCTTCTTTTTAATATTTAGATTCCCCTTCCCTTTTTCCCTTTTTTAAGTCAAAAAGCTTGTTAAATTTTACATTTCTTGTCTGTCTGTTCATTGGGGTGTTTCGGGAACTCCTCGGGGTGGAAATAGAGGAAGGAGCGCAACCCACAGTATTGGTGGTCCGCTCCGACCTGTGACATTTATATAACAGGGACAGCTGTATAATGTAAAAATGTGTGGTCTTGCCCCGATGGACGGTTGCACAAATGCTGGAGAAAATGTTCTCTTTATTGGAGTTGATGTTACAGGACCTCACTCATAGCTTAAAAAAAAAAAGCACCATCAAGAAATGAAGTGCTATATTACACAGTTACATACTCCTGTATGATAGTTTATTGTACTGTTATCTTACATTTTGTTCTCAAAAAACAATCGAATCTAATGCAAAAATGATCTTGAACATGACAGACAACATCAAAATTTTGATTTTTGTGTAACATTGTCACTGTTTCCCCATTATAAACAACTTAATAGGGGCGGCACAGTGGCTCAGTGGGTAGCAGGAAGGTCCCCAGTTCGAGCCCCGGCTAGGGCAGATGACCTTCCTGTGTGGAGTTTCTGCATGTTCTCCCTGTCAGTGTGGGTTTACTCCGGGTACTCTGGTTTCCTCCCACAGGCCAAAACATCCAAGTTAGGCAAATTGGAGATACCAAATTGTCCCTCCCCAACCTGTGTATGGATTAACTGGTTCTCGCCATGAATACAGCCGTAGATGCTGGAACGGCGTTAAGAAATAAAGGAAGAAGAATAAACAACATAATTGATGAAGTAGTTTATAAAGGCATATATTCTGAGAATCAAGAGTTTTCTCTACTTGGTTAAGTAATTAGATTAGCAATTTGCTCAACTATGAGCAAATTGGCATTGTAGTTTGTTATTAAAGTACTGATAGCCATCATTTGAGTTTTTGCTAAAACTTTGCAACAAATAAATGTACCCTGAAGGAATATCAACCTAAGTTGCACTTTATCTATTCTGACATCTTGGAGCGGGAGAGGCAGAAAAAGCGCCAGCCTAGTACAAGGCCGGCGAGATCCATTCCGTTCATCAGGGAAGGGGAGAAACCATCAGCCCCCAAGAAGACTAAAAAGAGCCTCTTGCAAGCAGTACAATCCTGTGAGATGAGGGTGGACCTGGGAAGGAGACTAGTCTTTCCCCAGGTTGTGCAAACACTGCTGAGGCCGGACATGGTCTTATGGTCTGAAGAGGCAAGGAAGATAATTATTATCGAACTCACAGTCCCATGGGAAGACGGGTGCGAGGAGGCCTATGAGCGGAAAGCCACCAAGTATCAGGACCTTGTTGAGCAGTGCAGGGCCAAAGGGTGGCAGACCTGGCTATTCTCGGTTGAGGTCGGGTGTAGGGGTTTCCTGGCACAGTCTGTGTGGAAGACGCTCACAGCTCTGGGTATAGCAGGAAGGGAGAGGAAGTCAGCTGTCCGTAGGTTGGGCGAGGCAGCAGAAAGAACATCGTGCTGGCTCTGGAGTAGGAGGGAGGAGTTGAGCTGGGGGCCAGGAGGAGATGGGCAGTGACTGGCCACCACTGTAGACCCGCCAACTGGAGGGTGTTGTGGTTCAGGGTTGAAACACCCTGTGAAAGTTGGACTCCACCTGATGACATCTTCTCCTGGCTGAAAGCTACAGTCACTTACTATAGTTAGTGGCAGAGTTAGGTCGCATCAGTGTAGATGTATCCAATAGCCAAAAGTAATCATTATTGGTCACTTAACTCATTCACCGCCATTGATGAGTTATCTCGTCAATTATGAGTTCATATTTAACTAATAAACATTCCTTTCTGGACGATTTTCAAAGTGAAAGTGTAATACCGCTTTTAGCCAAACCGCCAATTTATCAAAAACGGAAGTTAAAAAGATTTAAATCATTTTGAACTGCCTTTATGTTTGATAGTCATTCTGAGTCTGATCTCTAACATAAATTCCTTTACAAAAACGCATTTTTTAAGCTTTTTGCTCAAAATGTTGTATTTTTGAAGAGAAATATCCATATTTCAGTGGTCAAATTAAGTGGAAAAAGTAAATATATAATGAAACGTTTTTTCCCCATTTTGTATGTTTGTTTGTTTGTTTGAAAGCAGAGGGTGTGTTCTTTAATTTGATATAATTTGTATGTTTATATATTTATAGAAGATAATTTTTCCTGCAAGGAATTTTGTGAAACTTTTGTTAAAATCACAAAAATGCAGGTGGGCAACTTTTCTCAAAAAGGCTGGCGGTGAATGAGTTAATATGTACACTGTCAACTTACATATATTTAAGTGACATTGGGAAAACTTTACTCTTGTTGGTGATTATGCTCCTCTTATACTGTAGCTATAGCTTTTAAACAACGGTTTTCACTTACATTGATAATGATACCATTGCTAACTTGCGTGTTCCTGCATTAGCGCCATCCATCTGGGAAAAGCCATGCAATATTTATCCTGGATTTATGGCGTCGTCTGAACATGATCATCATTTCTCTTCTGACACCATACAACAATGACCACTACATCTAGTAAGTTAGTTCTTCTTTGTGCGTTTTCAACGCGACAAGGGGAGCTGCCTGGCTGCCTCCAAAAAGACAGACAATTTTTTGTCATTGACACATAGAAACCTGTTAGGTCAATATCAAGTTCCAATTCTTTACAAAGTGTAAATAATAGACTTACTTTATGATTGTAGTGCAATTCAATGTACAATAAATGTGTTTAAACGTGTACAACACAACTTTTGAAAAACTTGCATTTAAATCGGCTAAAGCAACAGGAAGCTTTTATACAAACATGCATCACCAGCATAATTGGGTTTTAAGCAACTCGCCGCATTCAGAGTGATTAAAAGCATGGGCCAATTTGTGTTTAGAGCATATTGATCCTTGGAACAAGATTAATATCAAACCAAATGTCTGCAGGATTGTGATGAAACGTCCTTGCCATTTCTTTTCCATGAGACAGGCAAAAACCTCTGTGAAGATTATTTTACTGGCATTTATTGGCATCAGAACTCTGACTCTAAATGCTTTCAGCAAGATTTGCCTTCAGCACAGTCTATTGATTTAAAATGTAAATTACCAGTTGAATATTTAAAGGATGCATGCTGCATTTTGTGTAATATATTTTTTGTGGTTTTCCAGGCTTCGATTAAATGTATTGCTGTCGATAAAAGCAATTCAGCTCTGTGTTCAGCAGATGAAGAAACAAGCATTTTTATTTTGTGTTTACACTAATGCATTTATTCTCTATGGCTCTAATTTAACCTAAAAGCTATATGTAATATTAAAATCTTATTTTCTGCTATATACTTTGTGTACTGTATAGTTAGTTATATCAAATTGAGAAAAAAATTTGGTAACATTGTTCAAAAACAGATAAAAACATAAAAGGCTAATTTAAAAGACATATATGTTGTTGATATTAGGGGTGGCACGGTTCACAAAACCATCGGTTCGGTTCGTATCACGGTTCTATGGTCACGGTTCTCGGTTTAGTACGGTTCTTGTTGTTATTTTTTCTTTTAATTTTTAACACTCCATAAATGTATTATCTTATTAATGTATTAATTATCCATAATTTAGGATACAGTATTAAAGAAAGTTATGTCATGTAATCATGCACAAACTGAATTTGACTTTAAGCACATTATTGGGACCATCCCTGAGGATAGCCAGGTGAGATTTTGATACAGCAAGAGGGAAGACATTGATGATTTCAACATGCTTTTCATTTATTTGGCAAAAAAGAGAATGTGTATTGCCATCTACATGAACTTATGTGCCTTTTTAGCACACAAAAATAACTTGCATTTATCAAAATGCCAACTTCAGTGTAGCTCTAAGATTTATTACTGAGAGGCTGCTTTTTTACTGCAGAGAGTGGAGGAGAGAGAAACATAACGTTTACACCTGTAATATTTAAATCCGTCTCTTTTGTCCACTTTTGACTACTTCTGTCCTGATTACTTTAAGGGGCAGTTTATGAAATAAGATCGCGCAACTTTCACACGGTAGCAAAATGAAACTACGCGGAAATCAGCCACTTTCGTTTTATCAAAGAAAGGCTAAAAATAGCGCTGAATACGAAAAGACGTAAAACATTGTGTTCAGTACCTCAGATTAAATGGTCGGAGATAAGGCTGTCTCCTGTGGCTGCTCGAACACATTCAACCCATAGCCTGCAGTTCTATCTTTTGTTTTATTTCCGCTGTCATCATAGGTAACATGAAATAAAAAATGTTTCCACACACCAAACTTATACGACGCTGGGGCATCCTCCAACTGCGGGCAGACTTCCTTTTCTCTCCCTCTTGCCATTTCTACACGTAACATGACCGGCAGCACTCACTCTCCACACCAGTCACCTCTTCTTTCGCGCTATTCGCGAAAGGGAAACACGCTATCTTTTTCATGAACCGTGCCACCCCTAGTTGATATGGTGTATGTATCTTTTGTTATATACCAGGGTATTTATGTTTAAAATTACCCATTCTGAAGGCTTGATAAACTGCATAATGCAATGTGCATTTTACAGTATAACAAATGCATTTAGGGTATTAGACTGATTTAATGCATTTTAATACACATTCAGGGGCTGTTCTGAAACATTTTAGTGCAACTTCTGGCAAAGCTTTCAAAGTTACCTGAGGTCCACCATGTCAGATGAAGAATATCTCAGTTGGTATCATCAGTATTAACCATGTGTAGATCTACTGAACAGATTTTGTATGGTGATGTACTGTAATTGACTCTGCATCAAGTTTAAATTAAATTAAATTAAATTTTAGTCTGTATTGGTTATTTTTGAGTCAAACAATTCCTTTCGGGTGGTTCTTGTTTGATAATAATAATAATAATAATGTTTAATTTGTATAGTGCCTTTCCCAAACTCAAGGACGCATCACAAGATACAGAATTTCAACAAAGGAAGACATAATAAAGATACATATTCGTCGGACATTTGCCCAGGACGAGAGTCTCATGCAGCTGCATGAGAGAATAACAGAAGACAGGCCTATACATATATGAAGCACAAAATAAATAGTACAAGAACTCTACATGGATCACAGTACATAAACCACAGACTCCACATTGCACATAGCATAAGTGCTTCTTATACATATGCCTTACTGATAGTGTAGGTTGAACAGATGGGTCTTTAGTATGGAGCTAGAAGAGTCTCAACAAAGACAAATGCACACACCACATTCACACATGCACACACAGGACTCACAAATCCACACGCAGGACACACAAATGCACACAAAATTCACAAATGCACACACAAAATTTAAGAAGCACAGAAGATTCACAAATGCACACAAAATTCAGAAATCCACACAAAATTCATAAATACACAACCAATTCAGAAATGCAAACAACATTTACAAATGCACTCAAGAGTCACAAATGCACAGGACAAGATTCAGAAATGTATTTCTGATGCACACACAAATATATCTTGATTTACAAACTGTTTTTGGTCTGTGAACTAGGCCTGGCAAACTCGACTCCTTTTAAGGATCCGGGTTATTGTGAGTCACTCACTAAAGTGATCCGGGTTGTGTGAGTCACTTGAATCACTTGAGTCAGTATTGCTAAATCGCCAAGGAAACTCAGTACAGACCCACTTGTAATCGGCTGATCCACGCGACTCGAGATTCTCAGAGCCGGAAACATTGCAGTCAGACTCGCAGACCATGGGACTCGCTTTACAGATCCACTAACCGGCTGATTTGCGTGGATCAGCCGGAGCCGGTTAGTGGATCTATAGAACGACTGAAGTCTCCTCAAAAGCAAATCCACAACAAAAGCCTTTCACTTCTGAGATAACATGCTTATAGGTTTTAGGTTTGGTGTGTATGGTCGACCATTTAAAAAATAGGCCTAATAATAATAGCATAATAATATAGAAAAAAACTGTGTCCTGCTTATGCAGCCCCCAGAGGCGGAGAGACGGTTCGCGCTGATCAGCCGGTTACGGATCAGCCGGTTACGAGTTGAAAGATTCTCGAGTCAGAGCAGATTCGCAGATCTCTCGAGTTTGCAATGTTTCCGGCTCTGAGTGAGAATCTCGGGTCAATTCGCGGCTCGCGCGGATCCGCAGGTCT
The DNA here is from genome assembly GCF_027580225.2 of Misgurnus anguillicaudatus. NCBI lineage: Eukaryota > Metazoa > Chordata > Actinopteri > Cypriniformes > Cobitidae > Misgurnus > Misgurnus anguillicaudatus. The sequence continues at coordinate 13,338,357 of NC_073348.2, forward strand.
CTCGAGTTTGCAATGTTTCCGGCTCTGAGTGAGAATCTCGGGTCAATTCGCGGATCTGCGGGTCTCTCGAGTTTGCAATGTTTCCGGCTCTGAGTGAGAATCTTGGGTCAATTCGCGGCTCTCTCGAGTTTGCAATGTTTCCGGCTCTGAGTGAGAATCTCAGGTCAGTTCTCGCACAGATCAGCCGGTTACGAGTGGATCTGTAGTGCGAGCGAAGTCTCATCAATAATGTTGAAAGAGGTTTGTGTGTTTGCTGGCGCTGTTTATGGTTTTACATTGAATTGTAGTAGGACTCAACTGATCCGGGTAAATGACACTAGAGACTCGTGACTCATGAGTTAATTTAAAGATCCGGGTTAAAGATCCGAGTGAGTTGCGACTCAAACAGGTCTACTGTGAACTTTACTGCATTTGTGTGTGAATTTTGAGACTCCCCTGACATGGCTCGACACACAAATGCCTTTTTTTAAACAGGGAATGATCTGCAACCAATCAGATATCTCCCTTGTTTTAGCCAATCACAAGAACGCACCCCACGTGGGGGATTGTTTACCTATAAGCCAATCACATTACCTTTAAGCTGGTTTGCCAACCGCCAATAAAACCGAAGAAGAAGTTTACACAGCGTGATATGCACTTGTTGCGGGCGCGAGCTAACGTTAGCGCGGTGGAGTTCTGTTTGTCAGTTGGTTGGTTGAGACCTCCGGTATGTTGAACTTAAAGTGTTTAGCTAGTTATCTCCTTGTTATAATCGCCAAAAGCCTCAATTACAACTATCCATTTGTGCTTATTTTTGTGCGTTTTCGGACGTATGTTTGGACACCAAATACAGATAATCGTGATTACAATATCAATGTGAATAATCTGCAATTATGATTTTTGCCATAATCAAGCAGCCCTATTTTTATGTGAATTTCTGCTTTAGCAACATTCTTCACCTAAACATTCATGCCATTTAAGCTAACATGCCAATTAAACTAACATGACAATTAAGTACCCCCCCAAACCCCAAAAAGACTGCCTCCAGCCCTGACTGCTGTATTCTCTCTCCCTCGTTTGGGGCCGAGGACAGCTCCTGGGCCAATAACTGCACAAAAGCCCGAGCTGCTACCTCGGCTTGGGGTGACAGACCCTGTCAAACAGCCATCTAATTCACAAGAATTTCAAGATTATGGAAAGATACTAGCCTGACCCTATTATAGCATGTAGTCGCGCTAGCCTAGCTCGCTACCCTATGTTGATAGTTGCACAATTAAACCGGTTAACATTAACAATTAAACAACATCTCATAACAAGGAGATAACTAGCTAAACACTTTATGTTCTACTTACCGCTCCCCTGTCGTTGCCAGAAGCAATGTTGAGGTCTCAACCAACCAACTGACATGCAGAACTTCACCGCGCTAACTTTAGCTCGCGCCCGCACCACGTGCATATCACGCTGTGTAAACTACTTCTTCTTTTTCGGTTTTATTGGCGGTTGGCAAACCAGCTTAAAGGTCATGTGATTGGCTTATAAGTAAACAATCCCCCACGTGGGGTGCATTCTTGTGATTGGCTAAAACAAGGGAGATATCTGATTGGTTGCAGATCATTCCCTGTTTAAAAAAAGGCATTTGTGTGTCAAGCCAAGTCAGGGGAGTCTCAAAATTCACACACAAATGCAGTAAAGTTCACAGACCAAAAACAGTTTGTAAATCAAGATATATTTGTGTGTGCATCAGAAATACATTTCTGAATCTTGTCCTGTGCATTTTTGAATCTTGAGTGCATTTGTAAATGTTGTTTGCATTTCTGAATTCGTTGTGTATTTATGCATTTTGTGTGCATTTCTGAATTTTGTGTGCATTTGTGAATCTTCTGTGCTTCTTAAATTTTGTGTGTGCATTTGTGAATTTTGTGTGCATTTGTGTATCCTGCGTGTGTATTATGAATCCTGTGTGTGCATTTATTTTTATTGAGACTCTTCTAGCTCCATAGTTTAGCCGTGATTTAAATTCAGACATGGAAGCAGTGGTTCTAAGTGAAATAGGTAGAGAGTTCCATAATGTCTGAGCAATGACAGAAAATGATCTGCCACCCATAGAGGATAGACGGTACCGGGGAATACATAGACATTCGGCATTTGAAGACTGAAGTGGTCACGGAGGTAAATAAGAACAAAGTAGATCGGCAAGATAAGGGGGTGACAGAGCATTTAGTGCTTTAAAAGTGAGCAGTATGATCTTATATTGTATTTGTCCTGGGAAGCCGTGAAGATTAAATGGGATAGGGGTAATATGGGCAGACTTTTTATTTGAGGTTAAAATCCTGGCAGCAGAGTTTTGTATGTACTGCAAACATGAGATTGAATGAGCCGTTAGACCAGAAAGTAGTGAGTTGCAATAGTCAAGACGGGACGTAATAAGAGCATGCACTAATGTTTCGGCATCATTTCTACAAATAAAAGGGCGCAGCTTGGCAATACGTTGCAAAAGGACAGTGAGGGGTCGAGTCTGAAACCTAAATTTCTCACAGTATCAGAGGGAAAAATCATAGTAGCATCCAGGCCAATACTAAAGTCCACAGAGCTGTTTTTTGTTGAAGATGGAGGACCAGTTATCAGAATATCAGTTTTACCCAAATTCAGGCTAAGAAAGTTTGAGTGTAGCCACAGTTTTAACTCATTAACACAAGAAGAAAGTGAAGATTTTACATGTTCAGAGTCTGGTTGACAGGCAGTATATAACTGAATATCATCTGCATAACAGTGATATCTAAAGCCATGTCGACGAATGATGTTACCAGGGGCTGAATGTATAGGATGAATAATAGTGGACCAAGTACAGAGCCCTGAGGAACACCTTGTTTAAATAAGACAGTAGGAGATTGTGTAACAAAATGTGAAATTGCCTGCCCATGAGATAAGAAGAAAACCAGGATAATGCAGAGCCTGATACGCCAATCTCCGCTAAGCGAGAAAGTAATATCTTGTGGCAGACAGTATCAAAGGCAGAGCTAAGGTCTAATAACAGAAGTATAGAGAGACTGCTTGAGTCACCAAAGAGTAAAAGATGAATAAGTGTGTTTACATGCACAGTCTTACGCCGATTATGCTTAATAAACTGATAACACATGGGGTCATGTAAATGCGTATAATGGTTTTCTTTTATTGGGGAAAGCCCATAAACGGCGTAAGCAAAAACCGATCGGAGAGGTAGTTTTTTTTGTTCATTACTCCTATTTTGCCTGGCATGTAAACACCTTAACCGGCTTTCTCACGGTTTTGTCCATGTGCCCATGTCTCCGCGTATGAAAGATAAACATCACACGCGGAAATAAGTGCAAAGTAAAGCATAAAAGTCTCCCCTCAACTGAAGCAGTTGGCAAAGAAACTGCGAAAATAGAAACTCGTGTTATAGTAACAGTTTCTGCAGATATGAGAAGAGATACAACAGTACAGCTTAAGACAGATATGCCGTTGGCTTTTTGAACGACTATTATCTACTATAGGCTGTGATGTTATTGTCACAGGTCGGGGCAGGCCCCTTCCTAGTTCCCACCTCGAGGAGGTCCCAAAGCCACCCCAATGACCAGACACACAAGTGAAGAATTATAATTAAAACAATCTTTATTAAATTATTTAAAATAATGGGGAAATAGGGAAGGGCAGTTTAAAATAATAGGTTCTTCGCGCCTCCAGGCGGGGCTTCCACGGGGGTGGGTGGTCTTGAACCCGGGGCGCGCTCCCCTTCTCCTGGAGGCAGATCAGAGAAAAGGATTAGTGTACTGTGTACTGGTTACTAACCTCGGCCTTCTTTTTCCTTCCGCAGGCCCGCTTTGCGAGTGCAAGTCTGGACTTTTCTACTCTTCGAGGTTCGTGCTGCAAGCAAAGGTGAATAGTACAGGTAATTATTACACAAGGCTGAACTTTCTCCTCTTCTAGGTTCGTGCTGTGAGCAAAGGTAAATGGTACAGGTAAGTAGTACACAAGTCTGGACTTTTCTCCTCTTCGAGGTTCGTGCTGCAAGCAAAGGTGAATAGTACAGGTGAGTGTTACACAAGTTAAGACTTCCGCTTTTGTTCTACTTGGGGACAGTGGACTTAACAACAAGGAGGTTTGCACTATGTGCTTCAACTTACGGCCTCCCAGGTCGGGGGACAAGATGTCAAGATCAGCAGTGTAGAGCCGAACGCTTCCCTAATTCTTCCTCCACCCACGGCGTCGGATGTATCGAACAGGGGCGAACCTTTGGAGAGGCTCCACACCAGGGTACTTGTTTCCCACGGCCGTCAACCCCACAGACCCTTGGCACGAGTCTTTGTCGTCAATTACTCACTCCAACTGTACAAGTGCTTCACCACTGCCCATCCACTAGTCAGGGGAAGAAGACTCGCTCACACGCTCCAGGGGGTCCCACTCTATAGGTCTCTCCGATCCACACTCCACAGTTCTCAACCGCTAGGCTCTCCAAACGACTCCTCTGGTCTCAAAATGGCTTCTCTCCCTAAGGACACAGCACGACACTGCAAACTATCAAGTGTACACACACAAATGAAAACCAGGACTCACCCACCGCACTGCAAACACACTTCGTGAGTTACGGACAAAGCCAAGCTCGACCCGGGCCCGCCGTGTGGTCGGTTGAGTGGTCTTTCTTGGTGGAGGGGATGCGATGGATAGAAAAGGAACACGGGGCCCCCCGGTGGCGATTCCGATGCAGTCCCGGCTCGCCCACGCCTCTCTCGATCCAGTGGGGCCGCAACGCTTCGTGACCCTCACAACACAAAATCAGGTAATGCTTCAATATCCACCATATACATCCAGGCGGAAATACTACTCACGTATAGGCTTTTACTCCCAGGATGGTCCCTCGGCTCACCCACTCCTCTTCCTCTCTCCGGTGGGGCCGAAACGCTACGTGGTTGCTTACAACACAGAGTCAGGTAATACTTTAACATCCACCATACACAACACTGGCTGAAATACTACTCACATATAAGCCTTGACTTCCAGGATGGTCCCTCGGCTCGCCCACCCTGCTCTCTCGATCCAGTGGGGCCGAAATGCTAAGTAATTACTCACAACACAGGGTCAAGTGGTACGGTAACATCCGCAATACACCACACAGGCTGAAATACTACTCACGTATAAGCCTCTACTTTCGGGATGGTTCCTCGGCTCACCCACGCCTCTCTCTCTCTTCCTCTTCGGTGGGGCCGTAATAATACACAGCACAAGATCAGGCGATACTTTGTACTAGCAACTTTCAAATGATCAAGTTCGTTTACTCACACTTGTTGAAGTTTCCAAGTTATCCGTTTTCAAAACAGCAACTATCTTCGCTTCGTTGGCTAAAGCACTCACTTTAACGATCTTCCTTCGCTCAGTTCTTCACCTTCCAATCCCTCCGTAGCAACTAGCACAGCACGACACCGCCAACAGAACACAGCACAAGCAAACAGCAAAAAAAGCACACCGTCTGTGTTTTCAAAGTCCCTTTTATATTCCTCCCCTTCTTCTCTTCAGAAAATCGCTAACCGCTGTGTTAACTCTACACACCTGTGTCCCATTTGGCTTGATTTGTGGTTGGAAAAACGACAGGAAGTTCCGGGGTTTCTGGTAAGTCGTCCGGGCGGAAACTGTCTCCGGGCGTAACCAACCTTCTCGAATTTAGGTTCCGCCCCCGAAAAAAGTTCACACCGTGACATTATTGCCTGCGAGAAACCTGACAAATCTCCAAGTCCCATGTAAACGCAGTTTTCTGCATAAACGGTTTATTGATTTGCATGTAAGCGCATGAAAACAGTTTTTTATAATTAGCTGATTTTTGATAGTTATCAGCTTATTCTGTGCATTTAAACATACTCATTGACAACCTTTACCAGTGCAGTCTCCGTGTGCACATTGGTAATTGTTTTTTTTACAAAAAGTCGCATACAGTGTATCTAGCTTCCCCTGGAAATGGTTCAGGAAAGTGCAGCACATGTCAATTGATTCAATGTCACTATAGCTATATAGCTAATGTCACTATAGTTTTGGTGCTTGAGTCAGTTTATCAATTATGCTGTATAACATTTTGGGCCTGTTGTTTGCCTTGTTGATTAAATTGGAGATGTGGGAGGAGCGCGCTGAATTTAAGGCCAGTTTATATTGCTGAAGGCATTCAGCAAACATTGTGAAATGGACAGTTAGGCCAGTTTTCCTAAAAAGCCGTTCACACATTGTCTACATTTCACCTTCAAACCTTGAAGCTCTGCATTGAACCACGGTGAGGAATGAGACATAGTAACAGACCTAGGGCTCTATCTTACACCCGGCGCAATGCAGCGCAATGCGCGACGCAAGTGTCTTTCGCTAGTTTCCACCCTAATTTTCACGTTTAGCGCCGCGTTGTTTAAATAGCAAATGCATTTCCCCCCCCTTTGCGCCCATGGGCGTTCTGGTCTAAAAAACGAGGTGTGTTCAGGCGCATTGTTGGCGCGTTGCTATTTTGAGGCAACTAAAATAGACTACGCCATTGACCAACAAAAACCTGGTCTAAAGTCTAAAGTCAATGGCGCAATATGTTTTATGTTATTTAAAGAGCGCATTAGTAATATGCGCCTATAAACGGGAGGACAACGCGGGTTTGCTTATCACAAAGTACATAAATGCGCAGCAGCACAAAAATGCTTTTAAATATGAAAGATTAAAGGATTGAATTTAAGAGATTATTATTGAGTCTCTTGGACATATTTATAAATGAGGACTGATTATGAGACGTTAGAAGGCGCAAAGAGCTGCTTTACCTGCAGCCTGATAAGTAAATAAATGCTTTGCTTTAAACAAATGCGTCTGTTTTTAAATGTTTTTTTTAATGCTACCTCACGGATTTATTGTATATGATGTACCTGTGGATATGGCGAGATGAGAAACATTTGTAAGTAATGCTTAAAAAAACTCTTTGCTAAAAAAAAACCGCTGTCCAAAGTGCTGAAACGTGAGGAGAGCCGTTTGTAATTTGTTTATCTCCTGTTTGTTACAAATAAAGTATTTTTAGAGTACAAACCTTATCTTACATACTTGTAAATTATTTTTTGAGGATATTGGATAGCCATACATTTAAAGCAATTACAAGCCTGCTTTTTTACTTCCATGACTAAAAGAAAACGGGTTTTAAAGGTTTAAATAAAAAAATAACAATTTCAATATAAGGGAAAAACAACACAATTATTTAACATTAATCTTAAACTGGGGATCTTCTACCTCCGCTTAGTTTTTCAGTTTACAAAGTCCGTCATCTAAATAGGGATTAGACATAGCGCCAGCGCAACTTGCTTTTAAAGGGAATGAGAGCTGTGACTCTCATTGGTTTACTGCACGTTACGCCCAAAATACTCCCATTACAATAGGACCTACCCTTTTCCACCATGCGCTCGGCGCAAAAACGATTTTTCCCGTCGTTAAATTAGCAAAAGTGGATTTGGACACGCCCATTTAGACGTTGCGCTGTGCGCTTTAGACAATGCGCTTAGATCGTTAAAATAGGGCCCCTAATCTTAATTAGAGCAAACTCATCCAACAATTTTTCTTAAGTACAGCAATATTTGTCATAAATCATAGATGGGTAGGTGAAATTTAACACATCAGTAATAGCAGATGAAGCAACAGAATTACAAAAGGAAGCAGTGTCAACTGCATATAAATGTCGATAATGTATGGTTTGATTTTTGGTGGGGTTAAATGGACAGATTTATGTAAAATCAAAGGAGATGAGTTTATGATCTGAAAACGGGGTGACTAAACTGTCAGCAGAGACATTATTCAGTCCTGAAGTACAAACTAAATCAAGCGTGTGACCATGTGTCAGCAAATGAATATGCTGGACAAGGTCAAAACAGTCAAGTACAGCGTTTAGCGGCGTAGCAGCAGGGCAAACAGTATCAACATGAATGTTGAAATCACCAAGAAGAATAACTTTAGGTGACACAGCACATGCTTGAGTTAGTAGTTCACTGAGCTCTGAGAAAAAGTCAGCTTGTTGTTTAGGTGGTCTGTAAATTAGGATAAGTACAGTGGGTTGTTTGATACCTAACTTCAAAAACATGTACTCAAATGTGATAATATTATGAAAAAACAATTTCGAAACAGTTAATGACCCACGAAAAATAGCAGCAAGGCAACCTCCTTTACCCGTTGTACGTGGTTCTGAAATATATCGATATCCAATGGGAGTAAGCCGATTCAGATGGATAAAGTCATCTGGTACCTGCCAGGTCACCATGAGAAATAGGTAACGCTTTAGATTACAGCCCGGAAAGTACTGCGTAATTACAGCGAATTTACAGCGTATGTTACTGTAATTATAGTTTACTTATGAAGTACGTACGTGTAATTATAAGGGCACAATTTATAATATTTGGGGAATAAAGGGGTAGCAACCAGGAAAAATGCAAATAATATATGCAGTAAAGTACTGCGTAAGTACAGCAAATTTACAGCATACATTTCTGTAATTATAGTGTACTTATAAAGTACATACGTGTCCTTTTAAGGAAACAATTTATAATATTTTGGGAACAAATGGGTAACAAGTGCCACTTTAATTTACAGCCCGCAGATGTTGTATTTACTCTTTAACTACGTGAAACAAGGGGGTAACAAGTGCCACTTTAATTTACAGACCGCAGATGTTATATTTACTCTGTAACTACGTGAAACAAGGGGGTAACAAGTGCCACTTTAATTTACAGCCCGCAGAGGCTGTACTTACTCTGTAACTACGTGAAACCAGTGTTGTTTTTGGCAGCCCTTTTAGTTTTAGTCTTAGTCTTTTGGACGAAAATGCTTTTAGTTTTAGTCACATTTTAGTCACTTGTAAAATGTATAGTTTTAGTCAAGTTTTAGTCGATGAAAACGCAAAACGGTTTTAGTCAAGTTTAAGTCAATTTTAGTAAAAAAAGTTTTTTTAACCAATGAATTTAGGTTAAAAAGTATGGTGTATTTAATACAATTAAAATGTGCATTAAGGTTGTCCCGGAGGGCTTGCCGTTGTTTTAGTCGGTTTACCTTCTGCGCATGTCATAAAAAAAGTTGTGAAGAAAAAAGTTTAGCCTAATATACCCTCATGTTGAGTTTGTGTGTTAGGCTGAGACCTCGCTTATAAAGTTGAGAAACGCGTGCCTTGCCCTATTTAAATACACCACAAAAAGTATTGGAAATAGGCTTAGATTTGACAAGCAGATACATGTAAAACCTTAAGCTTACCATGAAATGTGTCACAAGCCGATTGTCGAGTAAAATTGAATGTTTATGATATATTAACTGTCAGGATTTCGGTCTTACCGGTTTGCTGCGTGCTCTGTTTTTCCTTTGTTGTTTTGTGTTTGTTTGACAGATTCACATGCGCGCCTCGCACAGGTGTTCCTGCTCTCTGTGATTTCCTCACTGCGTCATCCTCACCTAAAGCTTGTTTATTCCCCAATCGGCATTAGTATAAGTTCTCTCCTTTCCCCTCAGTGTTTGCGGGTCCGTCATTTGATGTATGTCGCCGTATCGTATCGTGTCTTGTCTAGTTGACTTTAATATTAGTCTGTGCTATCTGCTTTTCGCTACTTACAGATATCCAGCTGCTGATCTCTCGATTGTGGATTTCTATTTCTCCGCTGTGGAATTTCTATTTGCCTGTGGACTATATGAGACTCTGATCCTTTCATAGACTTTGCCATTTGTCATCGGTCTACAAAGCGAGCAGCGGCGGAGTGTTGTGCCCTGATGGTATGCACATTGGGGCTCAGATACCCTGTGTAGCCCCCTGTGCCGATCAGTGGCGGCTCGTGACTGCTCTTCCGAGGATGCGCTAATTCAAAATAAGTGTTCGGATTGTCACGTGTGTGGTTCCTTTTTCCAAAATATGTGTCATGTGTGTGGAGAGATCCTGTGTGCATCACGTGTTTTGTCAAAATAAGTGCCTGCTGGAGACGCGTTAAAAGCGTTTATGATAAAAGAGACGCTCACGTTCCCTAAATACACGCAACACACTCCCTTAACAGTAAACTCTGATTACGCATGAGATTGTGCGAGTATCTAGCACACGTGAGGGTCTCTTTTCAAGTTCAAGTTCAAGGCAGCAGGCACTTATTTTGGCATGACACGTGATGCACACACGATCTCTCAAAGTGCAGAACACATATTTTGAAATGACGAACCACGCACATGACAAGCTACATAAATGTTGTGACGAACTTCGCATCGTGCGCTTCAAAAAAAGAAGTCACCAGCCGCCACTGGTGCCGATGTCCAGGCCGGGGCATCTTCTATTCCTTTTCTTCAGCAGCAGTCTCTTCATTGTCAAATAAAGATACCTCTGCATTGGGATTTTTTGACTCTGTCATTCCTTACAGTTAACAGCGTGACTTGTTAGTTACCTTTAAAAAATATTAGCATGATGAGCATTCAGGTGCCGCTTGAGGTTGGTGGTATTCTTCCAACCTAGTTTGTGGTCACATTTACCGTCGTCTCCCAATATGCATTCCGTTTTTCTGTCTGATGGATTATACTGAAAGTATGTCCATAAATCATCTCGTCGTTTCCGTTTATTGGCGTCACCGCTACGGTCCTTCCTGTGGTGTTGTTGTTGTTTGAAATCTGGTGCGCGTGCGCGGCATGGCGGCAGCCGGGTGGTGGGCGTGAGCGTGAGTGAGACTGTGTTGACCCAAAACAAGGATAGAAAGCGGCAGCATTGCTGATACTTTTTAGCTAAAAACAGACAGATTTCACGCAAAATAGGCAGAAATGACATGCATTATGAACGTCAGACTTATAATCATTTTCGTTCCTTCTCGTCTCATTAAAGAAAACTCGAAAGCATCTCGTCATGTTTTCGTCACCATAGAGACATTTTTAGCTTGTCATCTTCGCGTTAGCGTCATAAAAAATAGGTGCGTCAACGAAATCATTTCTTTATCGTCATCGTTGATGAAAACAACACTGCGTGAAACAAGGGGGTAAAAAAATTTATTTAGACTGTAACACCACAAAACAATGGTATATTTACACAGCAACTAGGAAATAGTTCTAGTTTTGGTTGCTTTGTTTTCACCACAGTTGCCTTGCCTATTTAAAATTTTGCTTGATGACCCAACAAATTCCTGTACTCTTTTTCTTTCTTAAGGTAAGTAACCTTTATTGAAAATTCTAATTAAATTGTATCGTACTAATAAATAGCTTAAACACATAAACTGAATTTTAAGTTTTGTTGTTTAGTAATCTCCATCATCATGCATCATGAAATGATAAAATATGTACCCCCCCCCCCGTGGTTAAAAAAATACTTAGCCTATGCCTAAATATATGTTAATAGCCTACCTTTATTATTCCAAAAATATATGTGTTGTATGACTATGATTGAATGAAGACCCACAGTTTGCAGAATCCATGTATGACGCCAGTGCAAACACCACGCACCAGCTATATGTGGAGAGGAGTGTGATCGAGCCAATTCAGTGAACGTGTGTGTTCTCGCTAAATTACTCTCAAACATAAGATTGTTTTGCATGTAGCCTATGCCATATCACGTAGGCCTAATATTCGAATCGTTAGTCCGAAGTTATGGTTTACAGACAGTATAAATAATTTGCAATTTCCCACGTTTTTAGAATATAAGTCATACATACCATGTAGTATTAAAATAGTTAGCCCTTAGTTATAAAATACTTGCTGCATATATTATTTGTATTTTTCCTGGTTGTTACCCCTTTGTTCCCAAAAATATTATAAATTGTACCCTTATAATTACACGTACATACTTCATAAGTATACTATAATTACAGAAACATACGCTGTAAATTCGACGTACTTACACAGTACTTTACTGGGTATATTATTTGTTTTTTTCCTGGTTGTTACCCCTTTGTTCCCCAAATATTATAAATTGTTCCCTTATAAATTACACGTACGTACTTCATAAGTAAACTATAATTACAGAAACATACTCTGTAAATTCGCTGTACTTACACAGTACTTCCGGGCTGTAATCTAAAGCGTTACCGAAATAACATATCAAATTTCTTGTCGACTATAAGCTCATTCATAAAGGTGCCTTTGTCTGAGATGGATCAACAATTTAGAAGGGCACAGTGATTATCCAATCCTGGGATTATCCAATTCTAGGGGTATGCAGAGTCGCGGTGTCAGATTTGTAAATGTAGACAACCGTGCGAAGCCGGTTATGCAAACACACCGGCCGATTAATAGCCCTGCTACTAGACCAGATTGTGGGGATCGCAGAAGATGATGAATGATGAATGACGTATGTCCTTCTAGAGGAGCGATGTACATATCTTGAACGATGAAGGATACCAGTTTAAATTAGTAAGGTTAGACCCATTGGCTTTTGTCAAGGTATTATATTCCTTTGACAGAACTGGGAAGACAAGGACATTCGTAAATTGCTAACAAGTTAGAATGTTATGAGAACCATCAAATATAGATAAAATAAAATTCAAGTTAATATTAGGCCATCCGGGGGAGAAAGGGAACTTTATGCTGCAGTTTTTTTACAGTGTGCAGTGTGTATAATGTATTTTAATTGTCAGGTTTTGTCATGTTCTGGGATGTCTTATCTATTATTTTGTAATTGTTCATTGCCATGTTTATCTCTTGTCTCTCTGTTCCCTATGTGTCATGTTCTGATTGATTTTATGTGTCGTTTTCATTGGTCCATTGTGTATGCTATATATATAGCCCTCATGTTTCCATTAGGTTTGTTTAAGATGAGCAAATTCTGCATGGAATCGATCACCAGTGATCGCTGAGAGAAGCATGCTGTTTAGAAAATTTATGTTTGACTTGCTCTGATGTCACGCTGACGTGTGCCAAAAAACTCTTGCAATGGCAAAGAGACTTAGATTTATACATCCCAACATTTACTAAGTAGCCTTTTCCAGTAATGAACAGTTCACCCTTGTTGATTCTCCTTATTAACATCTTTATGTAAGGGCATTTATTGGTATTTCAGTTGCATCTATATTTCACCCGTGATTAAGTACGCAAACGCGATCTCCGCCTCTGCTGATGTTTGTGGTTGACTGGACTGCGAGATTGGTGAAGTGCTCAAACTAAAGGCTGTTTTGTCACTCCTCCCCTCACTGCAGCTGCCTGCTCTTGTCTAAATTTCAGGCAAGGCAAGCCAATCTCAAACAATGTCTCTTGTCAGTTGTTGAATGTGTTTGGTAGTTTGTGCTGTCTTCATGTCATGTTATGCCACGCCATGGTTTTCATGTTCTGGCATTATCTTGGTTTTTTATTTATTAGTTTATATCAGTATTTAGATCCAGCCTTGTTTCATGTTTGGTCTCAACTAAATTAACCTACCGCCAGCCACACAATGTCGCAAGCGCTCTTGGCAAACAGAGGAGAGGTTTGAAAAGGACATTGACGGATACACATGAGAGAGTTCGGGTCTTCTTGGGTCCCTTCAGCAAAAACACATTCATTTTAAATTATCCGAGACCCGATGCCACTATTATTATACCCGACCTGTGTCCGAGGCACATGTGGAACTTTTAGACCCGAACCCGATCGGGTCTCGGGTCGGACCTCGGGTTTTCGGATCTAAGTGGACCCATAAAGACCTCTACTCCATGTAACTCAATGTACAAGCTGTTTTTTACACAGGCCTACTAAAGAGTTAATGGTGCCACAAAGCACAATCAAGAATGGGTAGTACATTTGCCCACAGTATATCGTTGAGTTTTTGTAAGGTTTTGTTATGTGTTCTGGTTGTGTTTTGTACTTTTATTTTGATATCCTTTTCTGTTCCCGCTTTTATTTTGATCTTCGTCTTGCCATGTCTCACTTCCCACTTCCTGTCTGTTTTGTATGTAACCACTTCCGGTACACCAGTTCATTGTTGATTATTACAATAGTATGTCTAGCCTGTTTGTTTAACCTGTTAGCCTGTCTGTATTCTGCTATCCTGTATCTTTTTAGTATCTGCCTGTTTTTGACCCGTGCCTGTCTTTTGGATTTTGCCTGTTTTGCTGCCTGCCCTGGACATTTTGCCTGTTTGTGGATTACGATTGTGGATTGCCCTATTTGGATGTGTTTGCTGGCAATTTTTGGGATTTTACTCAAATAAACCTTTTGCACATGGATGCATCTCTCCTTCGCTTTCTTTAAGGCAGCCACATTACAGTTTTTAAAAATTTCAAAGCATTTTCTCAAAATATGTGTATAAGATTTGTCACCAAAAATCATACTATTTGCTGAAACACAGAGAATGTTATGGCCAAATTAAAACTCGAAAAAACCCACAGTGGCTGTTAACAGCCCGAACAACCCATAAGGGTTTAAAAATTGTTTGCTCAAACAACACGCAAACATAATAATAATCTTGCTGAAATGTTCTTGTCGCACTGTTCTGCTTCATGTTTTTGTTTGACCTCTGATTTATGCACAGTAGCTTTCCCGAAAGTTCACGGTGAGCTTTTGTCTGCTCTCGTATTTCTCTATGGGCGAACAAGGTCATCACTATTCTAATAGGAGTCGTTAAAACGTCACTGAATTGTAATTGGGTTTTAAACAATGCTTAGGGTCATAATGATTCACGACTTAGATTCTGCATTGCTGGAAGACTGAATATATACAGTACTGGCTACCTTGTTATGAGATAGTAATGTCCATGAATCCTCTAAAGAGATTTCTTTATAGGTTAGCTGTTAAATGTCAAAACCAGTCAAGTTACACATGTACCAAAGCATCCACCAACCATGCGTCAGCGGGACGCTTTATGTTTAAAGGTTACAGCTTCATTATTAAAATACTTATCATAATATGCATAGACTTTTAGGTCTAACTATAGGTAAAGCATTTGTAGGTGTTTCTCTAAAAGATTAAATATTGTGAATATGGTAAAGGGTGGAGTACAACTATATACTAATGTATACTAATATTAGTGTGTTTAATAAAGAAGTTCATAGGTTAAGATACTAATGATGTAGCCTGGTCCAACCAGACTCTCGTACATTCATTTCATTTGTACAGAGAGTCTGGCCACGCTCCATTTCAAAGCTTTACTTCCGTTAAGGAGGGTCCTCTGTTGAAGTTTAAAACTATTGGATCTGCCCAGAGTCACTCTGAATCTGCCATAACCAATCGCTAACGTTTGGTCGTGACGTATGTCACTCAGTCTGGTGCACGACCTCAACGTCATTGTTCTTAGCCACCCCCCTCTGTTCGCTGATTGGACCTGCAGATTTATGCCGGAGAAAACAAAACTCTACACAGTAGTCCCAGACGTTGTGCTGAAGTGAAATGAAAATTAAGCGGAAGCACGTAGGAGGGCGGAGCCAGGCTACTAGTGATGGGAAGTTCGGATCATTTTTCTGATTCAGATCTTTGAATCTCGTTTATCAAAATGAAGAAATCTTTTTTTAAGTAATTTCATTATTTTCGTTCATTTGAATATGATTACATGTTATTTTACAAATTCCCCCAAAAGATCATTTATGTAAATAATTATGAGAAATAAAAATGCTTATTTAATTATTTCTTGACATTCACATAAGTTCTGAAACCTGCACAAGGGACTGAAACAATTAGCTTACCTCTTAAGTCAGTCCTCGTGTACAAGGCATTGTGCTTCTGTCGCATGACACCCGCTACAGGCTGTGTATGTCATCCAGAAACTGGAAATATATTAGTTCATGTTGAGTTTTCGGGTTTGACTCGAGTCATTCGCTCTTTCCAATATAAGGCTATGTAGTCCAGAGCGTATACAGATTTGATTCGTTCATCTCTCAAGTCTTTGGGTCCGAGTCGTTCTGTCTTTTGTCATGTAATGTCAATGGATATAGAAATTAGTTAATAACTGCAAACCTTATAAACAATAATTACATAATTATTAAAAAATAAATGTACAATTATTAAATAATATATCCTACCTTTATAACAAAACAATCATGTACATGTACAGTGTATCCAAAAACAGTGTATCCATAAATAGACCTGTGTTTCCTTCTCATGTTAACAAAGTCTGTCCACACCTTTGGTTACACTTTTTGGCTGTTCTGGTAGCTTTCAGTTAATTAATTTGTTCTCCATAATGATTTATAAAACTTAGTGAGAGATCTTAAAGGGGGGGGTTTAATGGTATTTCAAGCATTCTGACTTATTAACACAGTTATAAAGTTGTTTCCTCATGCTAAACGTAGGCAAAGTGTCAAAACCGCAGTTGGGCGTGTTTCAGAGTATTTCTGTGCCGAATGCACTTCGCCAGGGTTCGTACAAGTTTCGGCTAGTTTTTTTCGATTACAGTTCTAACTGATGTTTCAGGGGTTTTCGATACATATCACTTCTTTATATGGGCTTCCGCCGGAAAACTTCCCCCGGAAAACCCCGCCCACCCGTCAGTCAGCGGGAGACGCTAGAGCTTGCCAACAGCTTATAACGCCACTCAGCTTTGTTTAATTTCAAAAGTCAACAATGGCACAACAAGAAGTGTGTTTTTGGATGTAAGGAGAAAACATCCAGCCTCATGGAAACAATGGATATAGTTTATTATCCGGATTAGCAGCGGAGTTTTGCGTGTGTGTTTGATGCTGTGGATTTTCAAAACCGGGTCATGACGAGTTACACGTGGTAAGTATGACTTCTGTCTTATGTTGGAAATAGGCGCGTGTATATTATATAAATGTCACGAACATGTAGTGAATCATAAGTTAAAACAGTGTTGTATAGTGTTGCATGACTCGTACTTGCTCCTCCTGCGGTAGTAACTCCTCCTTCTTCATTTTTTCGTACGTTATCGGAAAGATTCGGTAAAGCTAATCTTTCTTTTATAAATCTGATTAAACTAAAGACTCTTCAGAGATATAAAGGATGTCATACTACTCTATAGGTACTCCAGATTAACATCAGAAATGCAGAAACAGTGTGTGTTACGTGAGCTTTAACCCTCAGATCTGACAAACAAAACAGGGTCAAAGCCTCAGGTTAAATCTTGTTTTATGCCATGGTTGGTATACACATTTAAGAGACCAAAAAGACAGAAAATGTGTCCGTTATCGAACGAGGGGCCGGTCTGGTAAAAAAAATCTGATTTTTTTTTTTATTTAGTGATAAGAAAAAGGTTCAAGATTTTTTTTACCCCATTGACAATTTTTTTGCTTGTTTTATACACAAAATCACTTGAATTTGATATTTTTGCTCTAAAAACTAGACTTATTTTCTTGGGTAGTTTTGCTCATAAAGAAAAAACTATTTTTAGATATTTTTACTGAAAACAAGACAAAAATACTAAGAATTTTTTTTCTTGAAAATCGTTTTCTGCAGTGCATATCACAAATTTATTTTTTATCATTAATTTTATGCAGTTTATTCAGGTTTGGCATATGATGTTGGCATTGTTTAAGTTTCTCCCAATGACAGTTTATTATTTTATTACTAAAAACACCTGCAATTGTGTTAAGTGGATGGCAAGCTATGGAAAGACAATTCAGAATAAATGGTTAAGTTGATTTCAGCTCTTTAGTGTTTGTTCACTTTTATTTGCTTATAGACGGTTTCAGCGGACGCACGTGATACATGTCTGGATCCGAACTTTACTTCCGGTTTCATTTTTTTAATGGTCTGACTAGTTGCTAAACTGATCTCTTGAACAAATGCCTCGTCGAAAATAACAAATGTTTTGGTTTCCTAGGTAATCTATGTGTTGTTTTTGTGCTTGTCATATAATAAAACTACGTTTAAAGTACTTTGTTGTTATTTATTATTAGCGGAGTGTACCGGAAGTTACGTGCGGACCGCGACAGCCACTTGTTTATGTTGTTACTGCGGAAACCATCTATAGACAAAGATAAATTCCCACATATCTGCAATGCCTTTGATTATTTTATCAACTTCTCTGATGGCATACACGCACACACACACACACACACACACACACACACACACACACACACACATACACACACATACAAGAAGTGCCTAATCATATGCATATTCCACATTTTATCATAAGTGTTTAATGCAGTGACTTGCAATGGTCTTGGTCTTGACTTGGTCTCGGCCTGTCTTGGTCTTCACTCGGTCTCGACCCTTTAAAGTCTTGGTCATGATGACTTGGTCTCGGTTTAGGTGGTATTGACTACAACACTACACTGCACCCTTGTTTAGGAGAGAAAGTTGCTGGAGGCATCAGTTTCAGAGAGAGCACAGGAAGGTTCACAGGTGAGCAATGAAATGAATGTTACAGTTTGTGAAAGAGGTCTATGAAGGAAGAGAGGCCATGTGTGTGTGTTTGTGTCATGGGTGGTTCATATTTCCATGTTAGGTGCACGCATGTGTCTGGTGTGTTAATATCAAATAAAAATGTTCATCCATTTCCAGCACTTTTGAAAACCTTGCCACGCCCCTGGGCCAGACCATCACAGTATTTTTGAATGTTTCAATTCTGAAATTATACACTTAAATTTTAAACAAAACCTCTATGTGTGGGAACAGAGTGCTGCTTTTTCTTCAAACAAATAATAGTAAATTAATCTTGAGAGGTGTCAGAATTACAGGTAATGCTCTGTTTAACATGCCATACAAAGAAACACTGCTGTATTTAACTCTCATAAACTGGAAGCATTGTGCCGTATCAAACCGTTAACGTGAGGCTTGACAGTGGCCTACAGACATGATACCCTGTGCCATTAATAGGAAGCAGAATAGAGGGTGTGTTTAAGGTTAAAAAAATGCTGGAGCTAAAAACACATGAAGGCATATATGAATACAGGATTAGCACCTTGCCAGTCAGAATGTAGATCATTTCTGTTGTACTTGACATTCTTTTCACAGTGTCAGACCTTTTCAGAGCATTCGCAAACTGAGTATTTAGTCATTCTGAAATCTACTATAAATCAAGCAGATTAAGTTGTTTTATACTGTATACTTATCTCTTGACTAGAAAAGATCTCAGAGGTATCAGACACATTCTGCTGTGATTCGATTGTTGTCACATTTGTCTGACAGTTGACTGCCATACTGATAATGCAGTAGTCTTTAATTAAAATAGACTACTGTATTTTTAGTATCCCCCAGAAGTTAAAGCCTTATAACTCAGGATTATTAAAGATTGTTATGCTGCATTGTGTGAATTACCTTTTTAAAACTAAAAAACATTAAGAACAGATTGTTTGACATGCAATTATTTTATTATAATAATGTTATTATGTTTATTATTATCAGTCTTTTTCAAGACCTTTAACGTATTACAAGAAAATGCATGGCTTTGACCAATTTAAATTATGTAAATAATATTTTCATAACATGAGTAACAGTAGGAGTGCATAATATCTGTGTTTATTTGTTTTAGCTCTTAAAATCTAGTTTAAAAGAACCAGTTTTATCATAGACTTCTTCCAAGTTTGACATCACAAGATAATTGTGTAAAGTAGCGGCACATTGTTTTACTTTGCATTTATATTTGCAAGTTGGTTCCAAAGTTTTACGTGGCTAGAATACTCCCAACTGAAAAATGCATCATTCTGCTTTTCATGTTTAGTATTTGGTAGAAATCTGAAAAAGGATATGTTTGTGCATGTTGGCTTTAAAAACTGGAAAAAAGCTTTGATTGCATTTCATAAACATGAATCAACACAATCACATAAGGACAGTTTAGTTTACTAGCAGAGCTATAAGGCAAGTGTATTTCAAGGAAGTGTCATAAAGCAGTTAGAAACAGCAAATGTAGTGAAGATACTTCAAAGAAGGGAGTACGTATGGTGAATTGTAGCTGTAACCTGCATGTTGGGGAAACAAGGGATACCTTTTAGAGGTCACGATGAAAAAGAGGACAGTGATATAAAAGGTAACTTTCTTGAGTGTTTGTCCTTGTTGACTCAATTTGACCCTTTTTTGCAGAGGTATGCAGCCCCATCAAACACTACTTACCTCTCTAAAGCAATTCAGAATGAGATGATCACTAGAAGTGACTGCAACAATAGTCAGAGAAATGCTAGAATCAAATATTTATGCCATTATGGCAGATGAGGCAAGAACGGGGAAATCTGAACAATTGGCAATATGTGTTAGATATGTCACAACGGAGGGTAGTGTAAAAGAAAGGCTCCTGGCCTTAACAGAACTGACTAGTTTTGATGCTGTGTTAATAAGTGCTGCGATAGAGAAGGAACTACAAGAAAAAGGAATAGGCTATTTAAGATGTATGGCACAAACCTATGATGGAGCTGCAGTCATGAGTGGGGTGACTGGGGGTATTCAATCCCACTTCAGAATGCAACACCCTGAAGCAATTTATGCACGTTGCTATGCTCATGAGTTAAATCTAGTTTAATGTCACACGTGTAGATCTGTAACTGAGGCCACAGAGTTTTTATCTGTTCTTTAGTTAACCATCACAAGTTTGTAGAGACCCAAAAGCAACTAGGATTGCATCCAGCAGAACTTGTGCAGCTATCAAGCACACGCTGGGCATGCCAGGTACGTTCAGTAAAGGCAGTGATGGAGAATTTGCCTGCCATCATTGAGTGTCAAACATTACCACTCCTAGGACTTAAAACAAAGCTCTGCAAGTTCTCTTCTGTGTACATACTGCTAATGTTTCATGACCTACTGTCAGTAACAGCAGGCTTTCACAAATATCTACAAAAGGAAACAATTGACTTGGCACAGGCAGTTACACACAAAGATGCAGTATTTGATTCTCTTAATGAGAAAAGAAGTGATGCCACCACTGCAGATTTGAATGTTAGAACAATGTCCATATGCAGTGCTAATCAGATTTCAATGTAAGGGCAGTCCTCTGGTCACAGGAAAAGTTTGTGGTCCAATCATCTTGTGGATCAGGGAGGTAGGACAGTGTTAGTGATTTAGAGCAGCTAAAAAGGAAACTGTTTTTCTCCTTGCCTGGATAGAATGATTGCTGAACTAGAGAGACAGTTTTCCGACATTAATGTTTAGATGATCCTAGGTATTCAGGAATGTTGTCCGACTTCACAGAACTTTTTGTCTGAGCCTGATCTGACAGTACTGGCACAGCATTATAGAATTGATTTGAAGCCAGAAGAAGTTATTGTGGCCAGAAACTTTCTGAAGCGAAAAGCACAGGGTGGTGGTGGTCCCAATGATATGATCACAGTGTATAAACAACTGGATAGAGACATGTTTCCATCCCTAAAAACTCTTATCCAGGCAGCAATAACAATACCTGTGAGTAGTTGCAGCTGTGAGCGGTTATTCGGTGCACTACGTCGCCTCCACACATGGCTCAGGGGAACAATGGGTCAAAACAGGCTCTATCACCTGACTGTGATGTAAGTTGAAAGCGATGTCTATAATTCCATAGATCAGGAGAAACTTATTGACCGTTTTACCTCCATGAAAGATAGGAGATACAGCTTAATAATACCATCTAAAAATTAACTGCAAATAATTTTCACAACACATTTGGCACTCATGAGGTTGTACAATGTTATGCTAGTTGTGTTCAAATTGTTTGCAATGTTGTGTTTTGTGTCTGTTATTCCTACAAAAGCATGTTTTTAAAAAAAGGAAATGAAATATATGAAAACATTCTATGAGCTACCATAGTAATTTTAATTATTTAATAGCAGACATTTCTTTTCAAATGTATGTATGTATTTTATTAGCCTGGTAATACCATCCTCTGCTATTTTGCTTCGCTTCATAGACAGAGTCTGGCTGGGCATAATTGACACTTGTTTTCCTTCTCGTGGAAGGGGCTTGTCTGAAGTTTAAAATCATTGGTCTAAACGTAAGCCAATCACATAACGTTTGGATATCATGTGCGTTATGCGCCGGCTCAGCCGCATCGAATCTCTGCTGTAAAACACACGTATGATGTGAAAACAAACCCATCGAGCGAAATACCAGAGTTAACATGGCTATAAATTACTTTTGCAGATTATGTAAAGTAAATCGGGCCAGAGCTAGTTAAACACTATCCTTACTATGTCTTTCCACTCACGTCTAACAGGAGGAATGCCCCTCTTTCCTCTCAAACTCTTCCACCAGACAGCCATAACCATATATAAATCAAATCTTCCTACCGTATTTTCTGGTTAATCAGGAATGTCACCAAAGAATGTTTGCCCACGCGTCCTCCACCATTAACTGTGAACAATGAAATTCCCTTCCATGATTTCTCGATCGTTGTGCACGTCAAGCTGTGCTGCACAGTTTCTCGCTGACGATCGGTAATAGTTGATAAATTAAACTTTTCCCAAAAGCTATCGGTAGTAGGGCAACAACATAATCTCCATTCAAATTGTTTAACAAACACTCTTCTTGTTTGGGCTTAAGTTGGCAAGTGCCGGTTCTCCACAACAGAGCAAATAGTTTTCTGTGCCTCCATTTCCACTACAAACTACAACCGTACATTCGGCGCTTAGCGTCTACGTCACGGCTCTCAGCCCGCCCTCTGTCCGTTGATTTGTCGGCTGTCTCGATGCCGGAGGAAAACAGTTTGAATGGGAGGTATCTCAGACTGAGTACAGAAGCGTAATGAAATTTAGCGGAAGTACGAAGTCTGACGTAGTCAGGCTAGTATTTTATGTCATCTCACAAGTAAAAGTTTGTTGGAGGTACAGTTATAAAAAGTTATATTTCTACTGCATGTTTCTGCTACAGTAGTGAACTTAATGTACAGAGATTTGTGTGTGGCTATAGAATATATACAGTACTGTGTAGACATAAAAAATCAGTTATACCAATACCAGTGAAATTTCACTATTCTTATTTCTGATACAAACAAAATATTAATGCAAACAATCCATTTAATACTAAATAAAAATAACATTTATTGATTTGGTCTTTTCTTGTAATTTTTTTTAATTAATGACTGCATTCATTGGACATACTGTTAATAGAGAATGCACACAAACATACACAATTTTTTCTGTCAATACATGTGATTTCATCCAAGACTGGCATCTTTATATCATGCATACAATTTTGGTGTCCACTTTTGCCATTTTAAAGAATACCATAACTTTTGGCTTACTACGTAGTCATATAGTATAGAACTCGTCTTGTTTAACATTCTCACTGAGGGCTAAGCCCCCCTTAAAGATGAAATCCTAGAACTGCCCCTGCATTAAAGCACCTCTATTTTTAAGCGTGCACTGTACATTGGCTTGGATTAAAGTGTATGGCAAATACTTAAATGTAAATGAGTGCCCTCAAACAAATTTGTATGAAATCGTAGAAAGTGAATCGAACAAATACATACTTTTATAAAAAAAAACATTAAAGATAGTATAATGAAACTATTCAAAAACACAAATTGATATTAATCCATATGAATTGTCAACAGATTCTGTTGCTCTTTCAGAACCAACATCTCATGCAACCATAAAGGAGTTCGCAAGCAGAAACAATGTACCTGGTTTGTGATAAATATTGCAGGTCTTAAATTATATCTAGTCTTTGTGACAGGGTTCTGGCAGTACCATGTTTTATGTGGGAAATGCGTGGTTTTAGTATTGAATTATTCTGACCACGCATTTCCTGGGTCTCGTCACTTTTTACCCGCTCTCTTACTTGTCAAATGACCTCTGCCAGTGATCTGACTTTTCTTTGTAAGCTTAGAATTTCTCCTCTTAACTTACATTGAACGGGTAAGTCCAAGGAGGCATCCATATCGTTCTGCCGTATTGATAAACTATAATAGCAGAGAGAGATGTATGTGTGCTATCAGGGTAGGATATATTAACAAAACTTGGATTGTGTGGAAGCACACTGCATCTAGCATCTGTTTTACCTGAACAGCACCAAATTTGTGCACCTCAGATTATTTTGCATGTCCTTGCTTTAAAAAAAATACATCAGGGCTTTGAATTCACAATGCATACATTTGTACACCCATGGGCCCTCATTTATCAAAAGTGCGTACAACAAATTTCCAGCGTACACCCAAAACCACGGTGACTTTGAGATTTATCAATATGGACGTTGGCGTACGGCACGCTCAAATCCTACGCCAGGTCAGGAGGTGGTGTACGCACATTTTGAGTTAGTGCAGAAATGCGCAAACACTTCCTAACACCACAAAACACACTGATAAACTAAAATGTATGATATATTATGACCCACTGTAAAAAAAAAAACTAAAACATAGTAATTATAAACTTCAGTGTTTATTTTTATGCAACATGGACTTCAATGTTTAATTTGTGAGACTTTACCAAAGCATTTGATTTGTATGCATATGTATTCCTTCAGTTGAGAGCCTGTGCGCTTTACCTGACGTTTCAGAGCGAGTATGTGAACGGAGCTTAGTGGGAGCGGAGCGTTGAGCGGTGCGGTAATATTACCATCAAAGCGCCTTTCCGAAAATTCCGCTCGCTCAGCACCACTCGATGAACCCAGAACGCCCTTTGATAATTTGCTAGTTCGAGAATCTGTAAAAACATCTAGCAATAAGTTATGGAATTTAAGCCTTATACATAAATGTAAAATAAAAATCAAAGTTAAGATTGAGCAGGAAGAAAAATTTGAAAGGGAGTGCGGAGAGACTGTAAAAGTTAGCAAATATTCTTCCTGGAATCTGAAGCGCCACATTGCAAGAAAGCACAAGGATGTGCTACGAAAACATGGTAATGCATTAAAAGGTAAGCTAGTTACATACCATTCGATGATAAATAAATACAGATGAATAGGTAAGGTAAAATTCTTGTGTTGAATGGAGCCGTACATCCGATCATGATGACATGCGGACAAAATTATGGCCACGAATGATCTTTTATGCTGCATTATGGACACTTCTTTTTCTTTTTCTTACACTAAAGTATGGCCATAAATTTAGAATTTGTTCCCAATATTCAACAGTTTGTTCCTTGGAAATAATTATTATAATATTTCGTAATTACTATTACAATTATTATTATTTCAAATTATGAATTAGCTTAGTAAAACATGTGGATGTCGTGGAAACAAATTGTTAATTTGAATTATATCTGGAGCTCCGTATCAAACTGGATCTAAGATACAGCTAAAAACAACTTTATGTAAATACAGACAACACACAACAAAAGTTACTCCATCATTTTAAAATATTATTTAAAACAAAACTTAACTGAACCATTAAGCAGACATAGAATTTAGATGTAGGCAACAGTAAATAATAATAATAATAATAATAATAATAATAATGATAAATAATTATTCTTCTAAATATCAATAAGCGGCATTTATAATAAAAATAATAATAAAAATATTACAAATTGTCATGCAATTATTACTGTGTCTTTAATCCCACTCTTTTAACTCACAAATAAAACAATTTTGTTTCTTTTCACTTCCCCGGTTTCTCTTCTTTGCCGTCTTCCGTGTGTCAATGCCGTAAAATGAGGGCATGGGGAAGGCGGAAAGTTGAATTTATATGGGCGTGTTATTCTAATGACGATCGTTTTCAGCCGTGGCATTTATGAAGGGCAGGTATTGCGTACATCTGAATTGCCAAGGTGCGCACAGCTTCATAAATCAGGCGGTGAGAGGAGTGTAAGCATAATCTTACGCCAACATATACGCCCGTTTCTACGCAAGAATGATAAATGAGGGCCATTGTTACTGTGTTGCAAAAACAGTGCAATACCCTGTGATGAAGGAAATATATTATTTCCAAAATTAATCATTTCAAAAGAAAGAACAACAATCACACAACCAAATGAATCTGTCACACTTTTTAAATGACCTTGTAACACTGTAATTGCACAAATATGTACTTACTTATTAAGTACAGTAATTAACAATGTGCTAGCTACTACAAGTATAGGCCTTTTTGGCTGCTTGTTATTATTCACTCTTTACTGTTATTAAGAAACTACATGTATAGCAAAGCCACTGTAAAGTCTCATCAAACAGTCAATTTAATTAACTTTTATAGACATTTTATCAATAAATCTGTAGCAGCTTTACAAATACTGCCATACAACAACCAGTAAACAATGTAAAGGTGAATGTGTTGATAAATAATCAATGAAAAGATACAGTACTGCACATATGCATAAGAATAATTCTTTGTCATGTATACTTTAACAAAGGTGAAATATACATTTAGGGACAGTTTCCAGAACATGGATTAAACTAGTCCTAGATTAAAATAAATGTAAGAGCTGTCCAAACTGAAAACAACTTGCACTGACATATCTTAAAATACATCAGTGCCATTTGTTTTTCCTGAAAATGCACAAAAGTAATGTTTTCAGTAAGGCGTATTTGTTAAAACTAGTTATATTTCCTAATTAAACTAAGGTCTAGTCCTGGCTTAAACTAATCCCTGTTCAGGAAACCACCCCATAGACATTCATATTAAATGCAGCAAAGCTAAATTTGAGGGGGGTGGTGTATTTCCTAGAATCTTCTTAAGTCCCCTTAGGGTCACTGAAACACCCAGTTTTAAAATCCTTGTTCTTGAAGTTGGGGTAGGGAGATGCTTGCCTTTAACTTTAACCTGCCTTTAACTTCCACATTTTCAGATGCAGAGTAATTTTTTAAACCAGTGAAATTGTCTCAGTTATCTGTACCCTTAGTGTAAGGCAGCCCAGCAGTCTTACTAATGAATTCCCAAAAAGTGTGGGTCCAAGCGAGCTGGTCTGTATTGTGCAACAATACTGGTTCATCCCTAGGCAACCCACTGCCATCTGAATTGTGACTGACAAAATTATGCATATGCTGTCAGAACACCCAACCCAACTGGTTATGGCAGTGAAACAACCAAAACAGACCAAACCTGTATTGACTGTCTTCAGGGGCACCTTGGGAATATTGTTTTTAGCAGATGAGAGTTTCACATGTAAAACACCACCTGACAGGTCAGTCCCTGTAATAATAAATCGTCTCCAACCTATGGAAACCTATGAGTGCCATGTGACTTAATACCCCGAAACATGAATGTTCCATTCTTACCTAAAAAAGCTGCATGATGCTTAGGAGTGGTATCAGGGAACTGAGTGTTTATTTGAATAATACATTGGTTTGCTAAAACCTCTAGCTCACACCAAAAAAAATCTGAAATAGCATGTAAATTGTAGAATCTGATTAACTTGTGGTCCTTTGTCCATCAAGTTGTAAAATCTACAGATTACAGAGCCACAACTCATCAGGCAGAATATTTAATTATTTAAAAAAATGTTGCAGACATTAATTTCCCAAAAGATATATATATATATATATATATATATCAATCTTTTAGGCAGATTTTTAGATTTTTCGACGGATTGAATGTCCATGTTCATGTCCGTATACCGTATGCTTTACATATCTAAATGGCCAATGAAAAGTTGTGAAATTATGTCATCTGATTTTCACGTATATCCATTTGGTGTCAAAGCTGTCAATCACGCCGCGTATCTCCCACCTGTGGAAGCATCTTGCCGGTCTCGTTAAGTTTCATCGAAGCTCAGCACTGGATAGCGGAATAAAAATAGCCTGGTGAGACAATGACTTTCTTTCATGTAAAGATGCCGTACCAAGTATGACAACGCTACATTCAACTGCTTTAGAAATACGGTGTTTTTTTTCACTTCCTGAAAAGTAACCGTTTTCACTTTTCAGGAAGTGAAAAAAAACACCGTATTTCAAAAGCAGTTGAATGTAGCGTTGTCATACTTGGTACGGCATCTTTACATGAAAGAAAGTCATGTAAAGATGTAGGATTTTTGAGGGGTTTTAGTGGTTTATTGTGGTTTTTAGTATGTTTTGCTTTTGTGGTTTCTTGGTTTAGTCTTTTTTTTGTCTTTTATCTTTATTCACTTACACAATCCCATGACTGTAAACATCTCAACTGAAAAACAACTTACATAGTGATTCAAAACAAACACAGCCACTTTTCATCACTTGCATGACTTAGACAAACAACAAGTACAAAAAATTACACTTCAGCTCTTTTGGTATCTTTTTCAATAAAATTATAAAATAAAGGTGAGTGTCAGGGATTGGAGACGACAAGAGAACCCAAGCGCAGACGATGTCGGGGAAGTGAACAATGAACATTTATTTATACAAAACGCAGAAAACAAAAGCCCACGTGGGGGCAAAACAATAATGAACACAGTCTTTACAAAAACACTAATAGGACAAGACTTAGATATAACACTAAACTGAAATAGTACACGAACAATGTACAACACTACAGTACACAATGACCCAGCACAAGACAAGAAACAAGAGGAGATTAAATAGGGAAAGACTAAACAAGATAACAATGGCAACACAGGTGAGGGGAATTAACTAATAATGAATAATTAAAAGGGAGAACAAGGGTGCGGGGACTAGAGAAGAGACACCAGAGGCACATGACCCAATATACAAGGCCATGAGCCTCCACATAGAACATGAGGCTGTCAGAACCCTGCCATCATGATAAAACAAATATAAAACTAGACTCTAAGGCAGGATCCTGACAGGTGAATACTTCACTCAAGCAACAAAAACTTCTGTGTAACGTATGTAACCATGGTTCCCCGAGAAAGGGAACGAGACGCTGCGTCATAAAATGAACCGGAAGGAATAAAGGGGAAGTGTAAACATAACAAAGTAGCTATCGAAATATGAAGTAAGCACTACAGGCACATGGAGTTATGGAAAGAGCTGCAGAGTCTCGTTCCCTTTCTCAGGGAACATAAATAACCGAGATGTTCCCTTTTGAGGGAACTTCAATGTTGCATCATGAATTTACACTATGAGAATGACACTGCCCACTATGTCATAATGTAATGTGTCTGTCCTATGGTGAAAGTGAACAACACACCAATTCAGGACATAACAACGTAGAAACCAGGTAAAGATGGGAGGTCTCAACTGTACAACCTCATAAATATGTGGTGGAAAGACCACCTTGCTGCATCACACACGTCTTGCATAGATTCCCCAAGAGGGTCTGAGATGAAGCCATACTCCTGGTTACATGTGCCATAATTAGCAGAGGTGAAGGCGTACCGTGCACCTCATAAGCTAATTAAATAATCTCTATTTTCATTTAGTAATGGATGGTTTAGAGGCGTGATGTCATCTATTAGCAGAGCCAAAACAAATCAGTAACTGATCTGATTTTCTCAATGAAGAAGACCTACCACTGTAATGTGATCCTGCTAAGCCCTAGACCTACCACTGTAATGTGATCCTGCAAAGCCCTAACTGGACATAGCAGTAGGGATGGGAATCGAGAACCGGTTCTACTTAAGAACCGGTTCCCAGTGAATCGATTCCTTTGAACCGTAAGCATGCCTGCCTAACGATTCCTCTTATCGGTTCCGCTCGCGCTCGTTGCAAATGTGTCATGACGTCACACACACGCTGTGTTGTTTTGGTTTAGAACGCAGCAAACATTGCATCGAGGCAGAACGATCCAAAGTTTGGTTATATTTAGTGGTGGGCAGAGCGAGGCAGAGCGAAACACTGAAACAGTTGAATCAGTAACTTATATTTCACGCGAACATACGACAATACGGTCGCGTTGCAGGAGGTTGCAGGACTGTCGCGTGTTTGATACACTATTACACAATAACAGCAGCGAGTCAAACACCAGCGGAGCTAACGGGACGTCATCTGTTATTAATGCAGAAGGTAATGTGTTAATGTTAATGTGAGCGCCATTTCATTATGTAAACTTTTACTATACGGATAATCTCCGTTGTCATTGTCCATCAAATTGATGACGGCCAGAGTCTGGCTGGCTCTCACACTGGCTCAGAGAGAGGCTGCAGAAAGTATCTCTCGTGCACCTATATTAAATGACCGAGGCGAGGATAAACACATTTCACCGAGCAGTAGAGGCGGACACTACTTAAGTATTTCTACTTAAAAGTACATTTTCAAGTATTTGTATTTTATCAGTGTTTTTGTATTTTTTTGAAAACATACATTCCAAAGCATATTATCATAATTTTAACTCCACTACATTTCATAATTTCAAGTTTTTGGTTTATATTTAATATTTAAGTACATTATAAATCTAGTAATGTTTTTAACTTTTACTTAAGTAAAAAGTACTTTTACTCAAGAAAAGTAAAAGTACACAATTTTTATGTAATTATGTATTCAATCAATTTTAATATGCAATATAAATAAACAGTATGATTCTATGCTTTAGAATGTAGTGAACATTTTTTAGTAAAGTAATTTTTTCCCAAGACAACACTCTGATAAAGCACAGATGCTTGGAAAATGAAACTAAAATACTCAAGTAGTGTCCACCTTTGCCGAGCAGTGACTTAGTTTGTGGTAAAGGGTTTGCATCCGTTTGCCACAGTAGATGCCTCTGCATTTCGGTAGGTTAATTTGCTGTATTTTGTCCAGCATCATGTCTTTAAAAGAAAATAACAAATGCATGCATGAACAAAAGTTGCATGTTTTATGTCAGTCTAGTTCAGTTTTATTAATTCCTAGACCGATCACATATTTAATGGTTGAGAAACACTGCCCTAGGCTATAGGTCCCTTACTTTAAGAAGTAGCTCACCTACTTTTAAGTTGGTTCTGAGGTTGCTACACATAATTTGTGTATACTCTGTTCTGTGTCTTCTGAACAGGTATTAAAGCGAGTTAATACAAACATACAAATTTGTTCTTATTCCCTCACCCAATGAGAATCGAAAAGAGAATCGATAAGGAATCGGATCGATAAGCAACATCGATAATGGAATCGGAATCGTTAAATTCTTATCAATTCCCATCCCTACATAGCAGGTGAATTCTTTCATGATTCGCCGAATGTGAGAAGAATGATGAAAGGACTGTAGAACTTAGGTCCTATCTGGACAGGTAGGAACATTGGGAACATAACCTGGTCTCGGGTGAAGAATGGCTTCACCATAAAACCAGAGGGGGCTTCCCAAAAGAGCCCTCAGATAGAAGTAAGTGAAAGGCCGAAATAGCCGCTGCGTAAACCTTTAACCCCTTCAGCCCTTGATTATTTTGATTGGTTGATCAGCATTTTTATTAGTTTGAACCACAAACATGTGATGTCCAATCCAGTGAATGCAGGGTTTGAAGGGGTTAAAGTATAAGGTGCAAGACTTGATGAAAAACATCTTGAAGAAACTCCAGAACCAAAGCCGCTGGGAAGTAACTGGCTCTACAGCGGCAAGAAAAAGTATGCAGACCCCTAGATTGAACTGTTTTTCTACAGTTATTTGTTATAAAATATCATTTGATCCTCATCTAGGTTACAACAATAAACAAACACAATGTGCATAAGCTCACTTTTTTTGAAAGCACCCATTAAACAACACAGTGCTGGAGGAAAATGTCCAGGAGTCCAGTGTCACGATCTCGGTCTGATCGGACGCTTTGCTTTGCGTTTTGTCTTGGTTCTGTGTTTTTTTGTGTTTTGACAGCCTTCATGTGCGCGTCTCTCAGGCCCTGTTTACACGTACATGGTTATTTTTTTTAAACTGAGAGATTTACCTTCGTTTGTGCCCCTCATTTACACGCAAACGGATAACTCGCCTCTGAAACCGTTTGTTTCTAAAAACTCCAGCCAGAGTGGAGATCTTGAAACTCTTCGGTTGCACAGTTGCATGTAAACCGAGACAAACGGATGTTTAAGCAGGCAACATCACAGAGTATGCGCCAGAGCTCGCACCTACGTCCAAAGTGCAACCTATGTTTACATGTGACTGCTACTCTGAACGCTTCCAAGATCACATTTATGTTTGTGCAAACTTGTTTCGTGTGTTTGTATTTGCAAATACAGCTGCTCCATTATGTTGAGGAGCAGAGACGAGTGCTCAGAGGTCAGTAAATTTACGCTTGTTCGACTTCATGCGGCGTTGCAAGAACCGACAGACGGATGATGTCAACATACCGCGAGAGCGAGTTGAGAAATCACACGTAGAGGTCTAACTTTGAATCGCTCTCGCAGGACTATGACGTCATCAAACACCTACGGCAACAAATCCTCCCTCCAACATGAAGAACCAGTCTGCGTCACCACCAGCACTGCTTGTGATTGGCTTACGTGGGCTTGAGCTTCTCTTGACGGCATATATGCACGGGTACGTGTAAATTAACACTTTTCTGAAAACTGACATGTGCGCACGATATTATTTTTGAAACCTGCGCCCCGCACCTGTTGGTAATTATTATCTCCCTTGGTTTGCTATTTAGTTCTCCTTCTCTCTTAGTTCCCCTGCGAGTTTGTTATGTTAATGTGCTTCGACATTCTTGCCCTGTCCAGTTTTTGTTTCTTTTCCTAGTCCTAGTTTTCTTAGTTTATTTATTATCTGTGCACTCTGCTGTGTTACCCTGTGCTGTCTGGTGTGCTCTTGTGTTTCTCTGCCCTCAGGATTACTTCACAACGGAGACTCGCTGCCTCTGACTATCTCTCCGCCTCTTCAGTACTGTCGCTGTCCAGCGGTGTTAGCTGACCTACCGCCTCGTGTTACGGATACACTTCAGACTGTTTGCTGTTTTCTTCGCACCCTGTCTACGTACAGCGGACTCTTCACCCTGTCATTGTACAGCGGAATCATCACCCTGTCTTCGTACAGTGGACTCATCACGCTGACATCGTCCAGCGGTTTCATCACCCTGTCTACGCACAGTGGAGCTCTTCTCGGTCTGTATCCAGCGAGGGTCACATATTCACATCACAGAATCTTCACCCTGTCTATGTGCAGCGGAAACTTCACCCTGTCTAAGCAACAGCGGAGATTACTTCTAGACTCTAGCAGCGGGTTTGTCTGGCAGAAACTGTCTTTCACCCTGTCACCAAGCAGTGGATCTCTCTCAGCATTCCCCTCTCTCTCTCCTTATTGTGCAAAATATATATTCACATTTGCAATTGGATCTGTGTTTGTGTTTCTTACCCTGACATCCAGTTAATACAATGAGTTTAACCTCCTAAGACCGAAGCTTTAGTTTTTCTCTTTTTTTTAGATTTCTAACAGCTATTTTGGGGTCAGGAAAAACCAATAAATATAATAACCAAATATTTTTCTTTGAACATGAAGCAGTGTAATTGTCCACGTTTGTGTACAACAGGTTCTAGTTACACAGAATTAAATTATTATGGTGCAAACAACAAAAAAAAGTGATGTCCACGTATGTGGACATCCAGGTCTTAGGAGGTTAAAGGTGTGGTTTAATGCTACTTTGATTGATAAAAAGACACTCATACATTTTAAGATTGTTGTCCTTAAGAAACATCAGCTTTTATGAACCATGCCTTGCAAGATGGAGCTCTCTAAAGATATCCAATCAAGAGTTGTTGCACTCTATAAGGCTGAAAAGGGATACAAAAAAATCTCAAAAAGTTAGACATCCAACCATTAGTCGACAGTTAGACAAATAGTTTATGAATAGAGATGAATGCTGTAGTAATTTTTGCGGTGTAAAATATTTCACTGCAAAAAATGACTTTCTTACCTAGTATTTTTGTCTTGTTCTCAGTGCAAATATCTAAAAATGCTTAAATTAAGATGTATTTTCTTGATGAGCAAATTGACGTAGGAAAATAAGTCTTAAAAAATGAGTTTTTTAAATAAATATAAAAGTTAAGCGAATAAGAAACATTTTCTTGAATTAAGTGTTTATGAAAAAAGTAAAGTTATTTCAAGAATATTTTTCTTATTCTATTGGCAGATGTTTTTTTGTGCTTGTTTTAAGCCTTAATTTACTTAATATATATATATATATATATATATATATATATATATGAAGAGTTTGGTTCCAAAACGCGATAAACGCCATTTTTGAAAAAGAATGAGTTACCGCCAAAATCAGTATTATATCAGGTTAGTAGTTAAAAGTAAATTCTTAATTTTACGCAAAATCCAATATCCGCCGTGTTATTCTGTCATTTTTTCTCCCTTTTTTCCCAAAATGCGATAAACGCCACTCCCCCTTTTTTACAGAACGCAATAAATCCTACAGCGCACCATTCACGCAATGTAAACAAACAATGGCGGCACGCTGAGTAAACGGAGTCCTAGTTTTCCTCATCTACTTTGTACTTTGTGATCAACAAACAAAACAAAATAATACTTTAATTGCATGGATAAACCTGTGATGGTTTTCTGTGATGGGAAAGAAACGTAAGCCATCAACATCTAATAATTTCCCTGAGAGGCACTCGGGAGACGGGTGCTTGTTCTCCCGACAACATCAAGCTTCTCATGCTAACACATTAACCCCAGAGGATCTTATGAAAAACTTTACATAATTTTACTCAAAGTCAACGAAAATCGAGCAGGACCAAAAACATTTTACAGCTGATCGCTGTGAAAGACGTTAAGTAAGTACCGCAATGACAGGGTTCTTAATATGACAAAGTAAGTGTTTTGATTAATGACATTAATGTTTATATTTTTAATTAGTGTGTACAACTAGTCAACTAAATGAATATAACATGGCAAAGATGAATGCACATTTATATAGGCTATTGATTCAATAGATTTATAGCATTTTGATTAAAAACTTGTCATGGACTTATTGCATTTTGTGGAAAAAATAATCCGTTTTTATAATAAATCTTTGAAAATCAACTTATGGATTTGAATTTTTTATGTTTTTATAACCTAAAGATGCTATGTGAAAGTTTGTAACAGAAAATAGTTGTTTTCATCTTGTCACTTTCTTGGTATAGAAAACACAGTTTTACCAAAATTTGTCAAAATGGATTTATTGCGTTTTGGAACCAAACTCTTCATAATATATATATATTAAGTAAATTAAGGTAATTTTGCTCATCAAGAAAATACATCTTAACTCATTCACCGCCAGCCTTTTTGAGAAAAGTTGCCCACCGGCATTTTTGTGATTTTAACAAAAGTTTCACAAAATTCCTTGCAGGAAAAATCATCTTCTATAAATATATAAACATACAAATTATATCAAATTAAAGAACACACCCCCTCTGCTTTCAAACAAACAATAAACAAATAAACAAACAAACAAAATGGGGAAAAATGTTTCATTATATATAAATTTTTTCCACTTAATTTAACCACTGAAATATGGATATTTCTCTTCAAAAATACAACATTTTGAGCAAAAAGCTTAAAAAATTGCGTTTTTGTAAAGGAATTTATGTTAGAGATCAGACTCAGAATGACTATGAAACATAAAGGCAGTTAAAATAAATCATTAAATCTTTTTAACTTCCGTTTTTGATAAATTCGGTTTGAATTTAATAAAAGCGGTATTACACTTTCACTTTGAAATTCGTCCAGAAAGGCATATTTATTAGTTAAATATTAACTCATAATTGACAAGATTACTCGTCAATGGCGGTGAATGAGTTAATTTAGAATTTTTAGATTTTTGTACTGAAAATAACACAAAAATACTAAGAAAGTCATTTTTTTGCAGTGTTCATAGAACTTTAATGGGTTAATGGTTTCTGAAGGTAATCAATGAGATAACGTAAAAAAATCCATATTTCTAACTATAAACAAGGGCCCACTAATCCTTTTTCTAATGATGTCCAGGCAAACACCTACTGTTTACCCCCTAGCCCTAAAATGTCCCTGTCTGAGAGTTTTGTTTGTCACACTAATGTCGTTCTCATTCTAATAATCCACTTTTTATCACCTGTATAAAAGTTAAGATCCCACAATGATATTTGGAAAATATTCTCAAACACTCAGTCAATCTCTCCAACAAGGAGTGCCAGATTATAATGAAGCATATTTCTTGGCCTGGGCAGCCTCATTATTGCTTTTTCTGCATAATTTGCATGTCTCTTGGACACAGGTCAATCGCGACCCAGTGGTATTGTCAGTCAAATAGCCCCACTGTTTCCTTGCCATTCTACTGTTGGCTGATGTTCAATGAGACTTTGAAAAACTGGTGGATCTCACCAGGTATGCTGGGTGCCAAATACAGGTAAGGTGGGAGAATTAATGCTGAGCAGCGCCACAGTGATTATACTGCCCAAATCCAACATGGGTGAGATTTACCATCTACAAACACTCCCCAAATTTGAGGCTTTACAGAGGATTACTCTCTTAATGTTAATTCAGGATTCTGTGATCCGTGTCTTTTTATTGTCC
This sequence comes from Misgurnus anguillicaudatus, assembly GCF_027580225.2. Classification (NCBI taxonomy): domain Eukaryota; kingdom Metazoa; phylum Chordata; class Actinopteri; order Cypriniformes; family Cobitidae; genus Misgurnus; species Misgurnus anguillicaudatus. Next base: position 13,374,340 of record NC_073348.2, read on the forward strand.
CTTTTTCCCTTTGTGAACTGATAGATGAAACTTGGGTAAATTTGACGATTTGCTTGTATCGCCTACATACTGTACTTCACTGATAGAACAGATAGAAATTACTAAGCTAACCCTTTCATGCATAACATTGTAAGCCTACTTGACAATCTAAAGACAAAACTAAAATCGGAGATGAGTTTATTCAAAGGAAACTTATTTCAATAAGTTCTTTAATACTACAATACTTTATTATTGTAAGGAACGACAGAGTCAGGATCCCAATGCAAAAAGTAGTTTTATTTCACAATGAGGAAAATAGGAAAGACTGGCGCTGGGGAAATAGAAGTAAGAGATGCCCCGACCGTCCACGGCACGGGGAGCTACACGGGTATCTGGACCCCAATATGGGGTGAGGCACATAAGCCGCTCCTGCGTGCGCCGCAACGCAGAAGCCTGAACGAGAGGGCTGTCTACTACCCAGGCACAGGGGAGACGGCAATCGGATTACCAAGCCTCCGCAGCGGGACACCGCAGGTGGAGTAATAGGGAAGCTGATGAACTGATCCAAACGCGCATTCAGCAGACGCAAAGGCAGTCTAAGAACACAGAGAGAAACAGTTATTAGTGCCCCGCAAAACGGGCATACCCTCGGGGCACAAAACCTCTGCTGCTTGCTCTCTGTGAAGTTCAAGTACAGATGGCAAAGTCTATGGGTGGAACAGAGTCTCTGAATAGTCCAAAAGCATGTAGCAAATCCACATCAGAGAATGAATATCCACAGTTGAAGGAAAACAGCAGCTGAATCTCTGAAATAGCGAAAAGCAGATAGCACAGACTAATATTAAAGTCAACTAGACAAGACAAGACACGGCAACAAACATCAAATGACGGACTCGCAAACACTGAGGGGAAAGAAGATAACTTATACTAATGCCGATTCGGGAATAAACAAGCTTCAGGTGAGGATGACGCAGTGAGGAAATCACAGAGAGCAGGAACACCTGTGTGAGGCGCGCAGGTGAATCTGTCAAACAACACAAAACGACAAAAGAAAACAGGGCACACAGCAAACCGGTAAGACCAAAATCATGACAATTACTACCTGATCTCACAAATTTCCGTGAAATAGTCACGGCTTTCTTTTCCGTGACAGTTTCACGTATTGGTTACTCAACTGTTTTTCCTATTTTTAAACAATTGTCGCTTCGGTTTGGGGTTAGATTTGCTGTTTGCGTTAGGATGTCACTTCATGTATTGGTTTATACAATTTTTTCGTATGTTTTTTAAACCATCGTCGCCTGATGTTAGGGTTAGAGTAGGGTTTGGGTAAGGATTTTATGTAACAGAAAGTTGTTCTAACCCCAAACCGAAGCGACAATTGTAAGAAAATAGGAAAAACAGTTGAGTAACCAATACGTGAAACTGTCACGGAAAAGAAAGTCGTGTCAGGGGCACGTAATATGGTGGAAATACGTGACAAAGGTTGGACAATTATATTACTATAATATAGTAATATTCTTCATTGTACATAACATATTACTGCTGGGTATGAATTAATGCTGTTTTTTAAGGAAAATTAAAATAAATGTAAAATGAATGTGATCAGCATGTTTGTCTTGTCATCCGTTTAAGAATAATAATCAAAACACCTGTGCCACAAAAATGTACAACATGATCTCAACAAAGTTCCCGAGGGATAGTCACAGAATTTTGTGCTCATTTTTCCGTGGCATTCTCACGGATCTCCGCATTTTTCCGTGGCCCTACTACGGACTGTCTTTTTCCGTGGCACTCTCACGGACCGGCCACTCAACTGCTCCCTCCCACCCTCAAACCATTTTAGCTTCGGTTTAGGGTTAGATTTGGTGTTTGCGTTAGTATGTCACTTTAAATATTGGTTTATACTATTTTTTCTGATTTATTCTTTTAAAGCAACACCAAAGAGTTTTTTTTACCTTAAAATAAAGTTTCCAAAATAGTTTCAGTGGTTCATCCAGACAAAACAGGGTGAATGGCACTTTCACATTCGCTTTGCAGCCCTCTATCGGCCAAAACCGCACTAAAGAAGTTTCCAACCATCGGGTAGTGGTCCTGTAGTTCGAGTGAAAACTACAAAAACTTGCTTTACGGCAGACCTACAATCCAATCAGAGCCAGCTATGCTGCAGTATTTACGACAGTGGTAATGAACAATTACGCTTCTAACCTGTAGGGGGAGCAAAGAGCCAGAGTTCTTTAGTGTTGCTTTAAATTTTCTAAACTTTAAACAATTGTCGCCTGGCGTTGGGGTTAGAGTTGGGTTTGGGTAGGGATGTCATTTCATGTAAATCTAACCCTAAACCGAAGCGAAAATATTAAGAAAATAGGACAAAACAGTTGAGCAACCAATCCGCGAGAATGCCACGGAAAAATGAGCACAAAATTCCGTGACTATGCCACGGAAATTTGTGAGATCAGGTTGAAAATGTAGCACAAGTACAGAAAAATTATATTTGTTATATTATATATTTTAAAATAACATTGCAAAAAGATTTAATCTATCCTTTTTTATGAAGGGTTGAATTTGAAAATCTCTTTATATTAATTGTGAAGCTTACACAGATTGCGCTTGTATAATGGAGAATATGCTGCGTCAAAAAATTAAAGGATTAAAATGTAAAAGATTATTATTGAGTCTCTTGGACTATAGGGATTAATGTAATGTACAAAAAGGAAACACCAAAAGCCTAATATATTCTAAAAATGTAATTATACACCATGGATTTCTTTATAAAAGTATGCAATATCAGAACTAAACCCATTTTATTATTTTTGTTCAATTTATGAATTATTTTAAAGTTTAAACAGACAATTCACAGCACCCCCTGTTCAAAATGACTTCCAGCGGCCCTGGACCCCAGCATTCTGTGGTATGAATAACTGGCAAATGAGAGAAATTAATAGCTAACACTTTATTGCTTGGCGATCATGGGTCAGCACTGAGTCTACAAGATACCAGTGTAACACTACACAAAGTACAAACTAGGCCTGGCAAACTCAATTCCTTTTAAGGATCCGGGTTATTGTGAGTCACTCACTAAAGTGATCCGGGTTGTGTAAGTCACTTGAGTCAGTATTGCTAAATCGCCAAGGAAACTCAGTACAGACCCACTTGTAACCGGCTGATACACGTGACTCGAGATTCTCAGAGCTGGAAACATTGCAGACTCACAGACCATGGGGCTCATGAGACTTCACTTGCTCTACAGATCCACTAACCGGCGGTGGATCTATAGAGCGACTGAAGTCTCCTCAAAAGCAAATCCACAACAAAAGCCTTTCACTTCTAAAATAACATGCTTATAGGTTTTAGGTTTGGTGTGTATGGTCGACCATTTAAAAAAATAGGCCTAATAATAATAGCATAATAATATAGAGAAAATATAGAAAAAACTGTGTCCTGATTATGTAGCCCCCCGAGCCGGAGAGTCTCGAGTCTGCAATGTTTCCGGCAGATCTGCGAATCAGCAGTGTTTCCGGCTCTGATTTGAGAGACAGTTCGCGCGGATCAGCCGGTTTCAAGTTGAGAGACTCTCGAGTCAAATCAAATTCACATGTCTCTCGAGTCCGCATTGTTTCCGTCTCCGAGTGAGAATCTCAGGTCAGTGTGCGGCTCGCGCGGATCAGCAGGTCTCTTGAGTTTGCAATATTTTTAGCTCTGAGTGAGAATCTCGGGTCAGTTCTCGTGGAGATCAGCCGGTTACGAGTGGATATGTAGAGCGAGCGAAGTCTAATTAATTATGTTGAAAAAGGTTTGTGTGTGTGGTGGCGCTGTTTATGGTTTTACATTGAATTGTAGTAGGACTTAACTGATCCGGGTTAATGATACTAGAGACACGCGACTCATGAGTTAATTTAAAGATCCGGGTGAAAGATCCGAGTGAGTCACGAAACAGGTCTAGTACAAACAGAACAGAGATCAAACGAACAGGAACCACGGATAGAGACACAGAGGAGAGAAGGCATGCCGTGCTTTGAAGTTTGAAACTATTCCTATTAGACAGGAACAAGACCATAACAAAACTTATCCCCTGAGCTTCTATTATTGTGTTATATTCAGCAATCAGTGTTTTTTAAAGATACAGGTACTGCACGTTGTAGTTATCTTCACACAGGCACCAATTAATGTAGTGATTTTCACATGGGGCACAAATTGGGGAATATGCCATACACAGGACACTAGAGGTGAGTTTCACCTCGAGTGTGCGTGCGTGTGTGTGTGTGTGTCAGATCGCCCCTTCATCCTTTACCTCGGAACACCAGCTCTGGAATTTCATCTCAACAATAAAAATGACCTAAATTGATAATTAAACAAATAAGAAAATGTGTAAATTTTAGGGAGTTTGTCATCTAATTTATCTAAAGGATTTTGTGTGATTTGGCTAAATTGTAGAACCTTTAACTGTATTATCAACAATGAAGACACAGTGGTAATAAAATGGAATTTATTAACAAAAGACAAACAAGAATAACTAAAAAATACTACTAAATGATACTAAAATACTAATAAGAATAAAAAATGGAAACTAAAGTGCAAAGAATAGAAAATAGGAGTGGCTGAGTTGAATTTATGGCAGAATGTTTAGTTTCTAAGGTGACAATCTTATTTCTCATAACACAAATAGTAAAATAATTATCTGTTAAACATTTAAAAATCAGTTATCCAATATTGAGAAGCATCTATGTTAAATAGTTACACCATGATAGAATACACCAATGCCAAGGTCTCTGGAGAGAGGTATGGTTAGTGATATTTATGTTCTGTTCAGTCGAATGAGCAGTTCAGTCCGGTGGTGGCACGTTATCCACTGTCAGGCTATGCCATGCTGCTGGGGGAAAGAAGTCCGTTTTTGTTCAATAGCCTTGAACATAAAGTTGCTTTCAGCTTCTTTATAAATGTCTCATATTCTCAAACTAGTCCTACTCCTTACTAAGAATTTTTTGACACTTAAGTCATAGCTTAAGACTATTCTTAAGAGCATTTCTCTCAGAAAACTCTTAATTTAGCTTAAAAACTTTTACGTAGGAGTCTTAGCTTAAGAGCGATTCGGGACTGATCTGAGAGCAACTCTGGGTAAGGAAAAGACAAAGGCTGCGTCCGAAACCGCATACTGTACAGTAGGTACTGAATAAGATGAAGTACCTACTTACTTGCCATTAAAACAGTAGGTACTGTATAGTATGAATCCTGGTAGTATGAATGAGATTTGGACGTACTACATCCGCCATGTTGCTACATCACGTGACATACGTCATCATCACGTCATGTCATTCCAGCGCGAAAACAGCCGCATGCCTCTTCTTCGTCGTTGGATAACTCCTCTGCCAGGGCATCATGGGATAGTGAAGTGTCCATTGTATGCACACTGCAAAATCTAACCGGAAGTAGTAACCTGTCAGCTCGATCCTGTCCCCTTTACTTAAGGCCTGTGTCATATCCCTAGCTGAACCCATTACACTGATTATAAATGCCTGTCTCAATTCTGGTAATGTCCCTGCTGCACTCAAAACCGCTGTAATTACACCCATTCTCAAAAAAACAAATTCTGACCCTACAACACTGCTAAACTACCGTCCTATCTCCAACCGCCCCTTTCTGGCTAAGGTATTAGAAAAAGTGGTGGCATCACAACTTCACACTTTTCTACACCATCACAAGCCTTTTCAATCCGCCCGTGTCATAGCACAGAGACTGCCCTACTACACATAGTCAACGATCTTCTTCTGTCTGTGGACTCCGGCTCACTTAATATTCTCATCCTTCTCGATCTTAGTGCTGCATTTGACACAATAAATCACAATGTCTTAATCTCCCGTCTGTCTGCTATTGGTGTTTCTGGCAAAGCCCTAAATTGGTTCCAATCATACCTCACAAACAGAATGCAATTTGTTGCACTTGGTTCACATAAGTCTTCCCAGTCCTCAGTCACTCGTGGTGTCCCTCAGGGTTCGGTTCTCGGGCCACTCCTTTTTCTCATATACATCTTCCCTATTGGTCAGATTTTTCGCAGCCACGGTCTAAATTTCCACTGCTATGCAGATGACATTCAACTGTATCTTACCACCACTTCACCCTCTGATCCCCCCCCCCCCGCACTCACTCACTGACTGTCTTTCTGACTTAAAAACATGGATGCAAAACAACTTTCTTAAACTCAACACGGATAAAACTGAAATTCTGCTGGTTGGCCCTAAAAGCATGCTCTCCAAAACATACACCTTCACCCTTAATATTGATGATTCACCTGTTCACTCTACAGCGACTGTCAAAAACCTTGGGATTACATTTGACTCCACTCTCAGTTTTGACCATCATATCAAATCAGTCACTAAAACTTCTTTCACCTCCATAACATTGCCCGCCTTCGACCATTCCTTCCTGTCAGTGATGCACAGACCCTGGTTCACTCCTTCGTCATGTCCCGCTTAGACTACTGTAATTCACTTTTCCTTGGTCTCCCCACCAAATCCCTTCAAAGATTGCAATATATTCAAAACTCTCCAGCCAGGCTACTTACACATACAAAACGATCTTCCCATATCACCCCCATTCTCCATCAGCTCCACTGGCTACCAGTTTCATCCCGGATTACATACAAAGTACCGTAAAACTTCAAATAATAGCCCGGGCTTTTATTTTCCCAAACCTATCATCACACCAGGCGTCTAAAAGAGTTTAGTTTGTGTAATAACAACAGTCTTAAATTATTGGCAGTATAAATAAAGCAAACAAGGATATGTTTTTTTATTGGTTGTTACATGAAATCTTACCCAGATACAACAGTGCTATTTTCTGATTGGCTATTGTGTAGCCTCTTTCTTTTTTTTTGTATTGGCTCGCTCGACTAGAACTCTAGGGAAGACGGGCTTGATAGAGAGAGAGAGAGAGAGAGAGAGAGAGCAGTGCGGCCAGATACATTTTGGGCGCTGCAGCATATAAAATATGATAAATAGTGTTTCCGCATGAGAAATTCAATGTGTGGCGGGAGTGCATGCATGACAAAAGACTGAAAGCCTGGCTATTGTCAGCGGCCTCAAAACACTACCGGCCCACGGGGAAAAGTCACGACTCTCCCGGTTGCCACTTCGCTACTCTCATCATCACCTCAATCCTGGCGACGAAGCTTGTTGTGTTGTCATAGTGATGAGTAATGGAACGACTGCGTCTGTCACGTGACATCTACCGGTAAGCAAAACAAACTTTAGCGTGTTCAATCTGCACTATAGAACTGTCTTAAACAGACTATCTGACGGGTTTTAGAAGATTAAATACAACCCGAAACTAAAAAACAGACCAGGCCTTTATTTGAGACAGGCGTTTATTTACCCAAACCTGTCGTCACACCAGGCGTCTAAAAGAGACAGGCGTCTATTTGGGACTCGGCTATTATTTGAAGTTTTACGGTACTACTACTTACCTTCAAAGCCCTCCATAACCTTGCTCCTCCATACATTTGCAACCTCTTAACTTCTTACACTCCCCCCCGCTTGCTCAGACCATCTGACCAAAACCTTCTTCTCATTCCCCGCACAAGACTTTCCACCGTTGGTGGTAGGTCTTTCAGTGCCCAGGCAACAAACCTCTGGAACTCCCTCCCACAACCTCTACGTGACAGTACTTCTCTTCCTTTCTTCAAAACCCATCTCAAGACATTTCTGTTTAACGAACACTTCTCTCCACACATTTCATAGTCCATTAACTAAATGTTTGTTGTTTTGTTAGTTGTATTCAATTTCTTTATGTTTCATGTGTAATGTTTATCTGACTGTGTGTCACAATGTACACACTCCTACTGTATCGGGAGCCCCGTATAGTTTATAAGCGCCCTCATGCCGTGCACCCGATACAGTAGGGGGCGGTATGCACCTATGAAGTTGTTTCGCAACCCGCCATTAAACATTAGATGAATAAGACGATGAAGTGAATGCACGTGTTGCTCTGGATAGTGTAAAAAATTGATAAAGGTAAAAAATTATATAAATACTGTTTTGTTTTTCACACAAACCGATCGTTTTGTGTCTTAGGACATCGATGTGTCGTCCCGAGCCGCAGGATTTAATTTGGATTTGTCTGTGCATGTTTTTTGTCTATCATAGTTTGTTACCATTCACTTGTACGACTGACAGACTGAAACGGTTGGACTTAAAAATGTACATTTGTGTTATGTATTACCACGAGTGCCAGATTAATATGGATAACTGTGAGGTATCTGAACGTGTTGTCTAATTTTGATCAGTCTTCTTTTTGTATCATTTAATTTTATATATTTTTTATGTTTTAATGTTGTGTTTAAATGTAGTGTGTTATGGAAATGTGTTTTTGGCAATGTTTTTGGAAACAGTGTTTAATAAATAGCTTTTATAAACTCTGATGGTCATTAATTATTAATAAATCATTAGCTAATGGTTTGCAAATATATCATTATGTAGTGACTTTACTTGTTGAGGCAAATCATTATTAACTCATAATTTAGTAATAGTATTAATTACAACACTACTAATGCTGTAATTAATAATGTATTGATTAGGGGTGTCCTCAACTAAGGATTTACATATTCGAATCAGAATTGTCAAATCTTTTCATAGTCGACCGATAGTCGAATCGTCTATGTGTGTGTGCATGGTTTGGGAGGGGGTCAGACCAGGTACAAATTGATAACTTTTATTTTCTTTCACAAGCAGCACACATAAACAACTTTCTGATAAAGTGACCAAAACTGTCTTTCAAGTGATGAACGAAGACAAAACAGACGATGCATTTATGTATATATATACATATTTAAGGTAAAATGTAAGGCAACATTTGTTTAATTATTCCTCATAACATTTTAAAGCCACGATCTACAGAACATCACACAAAAAAAACATTTTGATAACTAAACCTAAAAAAAAAATAACAAAGGTGATTCTGCCTTGGAAACCCCGGCTACAATTTAGTATTTTTATTTAATTTGGAGATTAAGCGCGTCAAAGCCATGACCAAAAAAAGACAAATGACAAAAAATTTGTGATTGTTACTGTAAATGATCAAAACTAAGCTTTATATACAATTCATTAAACGTTAATTTATAACAAGAAAAACACTGAAATTAATGATTTTATAGACACTACGCGTTATTATTTAGCACAGAAATACCTGCCTGCTTGCTTTGACTTTGATCATCTCTGTATTCACCTTAGATACAGAAAGACCTGATGATATTATTTATTTCAGGAATCTCTTTGCTATCATTTGAAAGTGAACACCGACCATATTAAATCACAAGAAAGACAGTTGTGTCAGGGATAAATATAGGTTCGGTGCAGATATTTTCCGTGTCATCACTGAAATCTTAAAAAACGGCTTACCTGTTTTGTAGTTTAAATTTTGACAAAATAACCACTCGGTCTTAAATACATTTTAAAACTTATACCGGTCGAAAAACATCCGTTGTTTAATGTTTAGTTTGATGAACTTCTAAATATGAGACGCAGAGCACCTAGCACGTTCCACTAAATTGCATGCGCAAACATGGCCAGAAGCAATAGCGCAACATCGATAGAACGAATTGCAATCCAAAATGTACAGACTTAAATTATATCAGAATTTACGTTTATAATAAATACATTTTTAATAAAATAAGGTCAGAAGTAACAAAGTGCAGAACAAATGTGCAAAATGCCTCAAGTGCACGGAAACAAAACACAAGCCAAATAGATAAATCAGATAACCCAGAGGGATTTATAATAAAATAAAGAAATTAACAAAAAACGAAAGTATTGCCAGAATTGCCTTTTTGTCTTTTAAATGTAGAAACAAAGATGCAATGGTTTATTAACATAAAAACCTCTTATGGACGTGTAGCCCCATCACAGGGGTTGTTAGTTGGATTTAACGCATTTTAAAAATATTTATTGAAAGCTGCTACATCACATATTATTTTCAGCATTATAATAATATGCTGTATATTAATATATTGGGAGAAAGCTGTTATATGTAAAATCAGATAATGTGTGCACCCATATACGGCCAAAATTGAATGATCCTCATTTCATAACACATCTGCGACGATTCGACTGTGAGATTGGTAGTCGAATCAGGCTTCTCCTATCGATGCATCGAATCTTCGACTATTCGGGGTCACCCCTAGTATTGATGCATATTAGTTTACCTGTTAAGATGCTTTCTGAATTACTTTTAAAACACCCACATTTCTAAGAATTTTCTTAGAATTGCGTCACTAGGAGCTACTTTTTACATTAAGATTCTTTATGAATACGGGCCCAGATCCAGAATGATTATCAAAACATACACAGAGTTTAAAATTAGTAAATTATTTTTTTGCTTCAGTTTTTTATAAATTGGGTAAACCATCTGGTGGATAATCGCGGTATTACAGATTAACATAAAACCTCATCAGAAACACGGCTTTTTTATGCAAATGTTTTCTCTTAATTGAAGAGATAACTTGTCAATGGCAGGAAAAGAGTTAGGGGGAGACTCAGAATTAAAGATGTCAAAAAAAAGGTACTTTTATCACTTTTCAGATAAGGAGTTTTCTGGGGCCGTATTCACAAAGAATTTTATCTTACCCCTAAGAGTACTCCTAAATCGCACTAAAAGATTTTAGCTAGGAGTTTTCTCTTAAAAGTTATTCACAACGCCTTTCAGACCTACTTTTAGTAAGGAAAAATGACAACTCCTAAACTAAGAGTAAGGGCCAATCTCATTTCTCTGTCTTACCCCTTCCCCTTTGTCTTCGTCTTCCCCTTGCCCCTCGAAACCGAGTAAAGGGGATAGGGGTGAGACAGATCGTTCGTCTAAAAAATGAGACACCACTTGATTACCGTTTGCGTCGACCTTCCCTAAACAGACAAGCGTTGACAAACGAAGATGCCGTTGCCTCAGGTTGTGGTATCGATTGCCTGAGCGGAGCTCAACAAATAGCGCATAACTTAGCTGCTAGCTAGCGGCTTTAACTAGCGATTCAAAACAAAAACATTACAATTAAAACCGCTTGAAACATTTTATTAAAAGTATCATAAAACGTGTGTCATAATATAATCTCAATTAAACTGCAGAAAATAACGTTACTTTCATGTTTGCGACTCCTTGACAGTTCGACGTTCATCAATAAAACTTCTTGAGGCCGGCTCTCCTGAGATATTCCTACGTTAATGTTTACCTCTCTCTTTCAAGTGTGGTCCTTATCACACTTCGTTTCAAGGGCTATGTATCCCTACGCCTTGGCCCTAGCCCTTGATCAAACTGAGAATTGAGACCCCACTTCGCCTCACATGAACGCGCAAAACCGAGGTGAAAGGGCAAGGGGAAAGACAGAGAAATGAGACGCACCCTAAGTCTTCGTTGCTACGGATGACATCAATTCTCATGCACGAGCTTCCTCTAACAACCACGGTGATTGGTTATTCGATAACAGGGCTATAATGCGGAACATAACACAGACGCACCAAATCATGGAATTACGACATCGATGTCTGTGTACACAAAATAAAAATAGTAATGTCATCGAAATGCATATATTATGTCATGTTTGTGCAGGCCTCAGTGAAGTTAATTCTAAAAAGGCAGAGAGAGAGAGAGAGAGAGAGAGAGAGAGAGAGAGAGAGAGAAGTCGTGAATGAAATTAAATTAAATCAAGGTAGCCTAATACCCTAATGAAAACCGCAAATTGCCTAATAATGAAAAACGTTGCATAAACACTTGCTTGGTTAATTGAAATCCTATTAACCTAAATAAACTACTTAAAGCAAGAAAATGTTGCTCCTATTGAAGTAGCCTAAAGCCCTATTCGGACGGGATTAGTTTTACAGGGGTAGATGGCATAATGTAATTTTACCACAGGACATCTGTAATATTAAAGGTCAATTCGGACGGGATTAGAAATCTCAGTAAAACATTCAGAAGTGGGAGGGGTAACTTGTTTGAGCAGCGCGTCACCTCTCGTCTTCACGTGCACGTTACCTTGCTTCCTGATATCACATGTGCAAACAACATGACACAGACGAGGAAAATGTGAAACACTGTGTTTAATTTCAGTTTGTGGAGAATATCAGTTTCATAAACAGTTTCGCACCTTTTTTTTTATTTTTTTATTTTGTGTCGTGTTATTCAGGAACTGACTTGCCACTGACTTGTTTTTCTGCCTAGAACACAAGTAAATGTTTCTTTAAGCGCTTTTATATTTAAAAGAAACCCGCAAATTAAAAGGAAATGACACGATTTACGTGTATATTTACAGCTGGTCTATTCCCACTGGATTAGTATTACTTGAGGTAATTTCTCCAGACCTTTTCACAGAAGGTAAAAGTCGCCGTAATCTTTACTGACATTGTCCGTAATGATTACTGACATGGAGCATTCGGACAGGACTAAAATCACTGAGAAGCTCTGATAAAAATAGCTTTACCCCACCTCCCTATGTAAAACTAATCCCGTCCTAATAGTACTTAATGTAATAAATCAATGACGGAAAAGAAAAGCCCAACTGGACGCAGGATCAGTAACTGCCACTGTCCCAGTTGGTGCTGGAAAAAAGAAACATAATAAAAGGGAAATTTGGCACTGAGATATCAAGCAAAACTGAGCGTGAGAGATGGGACAATGTACAAAACAACCGGCACCCGACCGACGTGTTCAACTACGCAAAAAACTCGTAACCGCAGGCACCCGCTCATTTTGGAGGATTTGTTTGCAGATCAATGCAGCATTCCCGCTTGTGTCGCGGACCCCGGACAACTGCGAGAGGCGGTGATATGCATTAAAATCGCAGTCGAGGGTTGAGATTGCAGCCTTTAAACAGGCTAGCATGGCAACAGGTATGCTTATAATATTTAATTTCATTATTGTTTTATGTAATTCTGAAAAACTTACTGCTTGTCATGAATGTAATGAATTATGAAACAAATGTCATAAGCAATATGCTTACATTAAAGTTTGCTTTTAAGTGTTATGTAGGAAATGCTTTTGAGTTGGTGAAACTGTCAATGTATGTGTTAAGGAGGACAGCACCTAAGCCATTTTACGATCCTTTGTGAATAAGTCTTAGTGAGTTAGGAGTCCTCTCGACTTCTTTTAAGCTGTCCCAGACTTAGGTGCTAATTTTAGGGCTAAAATGCTTTGTGAATTACTCTTAGTGAAAAAAATTAGGAGTCCTTAACCCTCTGGGGTCTAAGGGGTTTTTAGGGCCCTGGGGAAGTTTTGACATGCAATGACATTTGTGCTTTTTTCAGTTGCTTAAAAACATATAAATGGCAAAATTCTCATAACACTGCGTTCAGCACAAACTGGGCTACAATATTATATGATCAACATGTATGTACATGTTTGTATTTTTGAGAGAAAAATGTTTATGTGTGGTTTTTGAAAAAGCTAAATTTTTAAGTCACTGATACAAGTCCACAAAACTCATTCTAAACATGTTTTCCCAAGACTTTTCAAAATATGATCTAGTAGTCTAGAGTTTTTTCTTAAAAATTATGTGAAAATCATCCGGCCTGCTCATTCACATTAAACAATATATTGATTTACAATTTCTAACACACATTTGCTTGGGAAAGGCCGTATGCGTAGAGGCTGGAAAGCTCCTGAATAATCAGTGATTGACAGCTGGAGAACAAAAGAGTTGAATAATGAGCCACATAATGAGCCTTGTGGGGATGTTCAACAGGAATGTAACTTTCTCTGTAGTAAAACCATAAGGTTTACTTGGGAACTTATAACAAAAAATATATATATAATGTGTGTATATATAGAAATATTTTCTATTAATTTCACAAGTATACCTTTAAAAACCATAGTAATCATAGTAAAGGTACTGTTTTGGCCATCGTAAAAATGAACACAGGGTAGTGTTTGGTTGGCCAGCGAGAGTTTTACTTTTGTGCAGTAAACAGCTCAAAATAAAAACTGCCTATCGTTGTCTGGACTCTTATTTGTGTTTTTGTAATCATTATAGTAGAAACACAACAAGGGACAAGCGTGTAAAAACTTATCAATGTTTGTTTACAGCCGCCGCCATTACCTCACGTGTTGATCATGAAAGCAGTGAATGTGTCCACACGCGAGTGATCCTGTGTTTAATAAATTTGCTGTGCGGAGGATTGTAAGGATTGTATTGTTTGCAATCGTGTATTTTATAAGAATACCAAAAAGCGCGTCGAGTTTCCTGACTCGTGTGTTTGTGTATGTGTGTTCCCATCGCGTGATATGTTTGGCGGAAGAACAAAGAAAACACTCGCGTCTGGAGATACTGACACACATACGCAAGAAAATAAGGATTTAGATGTCGTGTTTGGTGCATTCGGATGAAACAACAAGGAATGGAGAGACTGGATTGTGAATTGTGTATCCATTGACTGCAGGAGGCACGAGTTATACATATGGATGTTTCTGCTCGTTCACTTCAATGGTGCGGGGGTGTAGCGATCTCATCTCATTACAGATAATCAGGTAACAAGAGAGAGATGGTACTTCTCCTCTTTCTCATACAGTTTACACCAAATGACAATATATGTTTTCGATCTCACTTACATCATTTAAAAGCTGACATTCCAAGCATTATGTAGACATTTATCTTTTGTTTCTATGACATGTATTTGTTAAGTTACAGTTTATTTTTCTGACACGTTTGAGAAAGGACTTCACTGAGGGAGAGAGAACAAAACGCGCATTATGTTTATTTTCTTAATTTTGCGAAAAGCACAACATTCTGTTTTTATTGGGAGTGGACAGAAAAAATTAGACACTTTAACATTTAAATTTAAATTTATTAAATTTAAATGATGTATAAATCATATCTGTATGTCCAAAATCAGCATAGTTATCTAAGTCTCTTTGCGGAGTCGACCCCAGAGTGTTAAGTTAGGAGTGACACAGACATTATTTTTAGGAGTTGCTCCTAAATTCACCAGTTAGGAGCTACTTTTAGCCTTAAAACTCTTTGTAAATACGGCCCCTGGAGTATTGGCACTTTCCTGATGCAGAGCTGGGATTGGCTGTTGATGTCAGAAGGACCCCACAAAATGTGGCCCACCCTTCTTCACTGTGAGTAACTCAATTGCATAGCATAAAGTACAGAGTTTAACTTTGTCTTTAGAATTCCATCTCTGCTTTTTTCACTTACCAAACCACTTCCAAAATACCACTGGCATTGTCCTGAATGTAAAAAGTATAAACATGACAGCATAATGTTACCATATCAGTCCCGAATAGCTCTTAAGCTAAGACTCCTACGTAAAAGTTTTTAAGCTAAATTAAGAGGTTTCTAAGAGGACTCTTAGGGTGGTTTCACATTTGGTGCGATTGCCTGATCCGAACCATAGTTCGATTGCTGCCCCCTCCCTATGCCTCCCATGGACTGTGTTCACATATTATTTTTGCATCCGAACCGCGGTACACTTGCATCATCAAGCTGCAGCCGGCGCGTTCTCATGTTGCTTGGCAACCGCTGTAAACGAGAAGACGACAAGCGTGATTGACTAACTGCAAGCAGAGAGATGATTTCTGAATGCCTCCGCAAAAATTGACGTCGGCGGACAGACCGTTGTCATCAAAACTACTTTAGTATATTTGCGGCAGACAGACGAAAGTGTGGTTCTGTATTATTTCTTTGAAAACAAAACCAAAGGTTTAAAAAGTAAGAACAAAGTCAAGCAAGCATTCTATGCATTTTGTTGTCAAGGTAAGTGCACGCACACAAACACACACGTCTGTTTTGGTGGGACGTTCCATATAATACGTAATTAACAGCGGTTCACTTCCGCGATTTGGTACGATTGCGCTCACATTAGCAGCGAACCGATCTGGAGTTCACATGAACCGGACACCAGACTACCCTTTTTAAGCAGACTCGAGTACGTTTTGCGCACCCGAGTTCGGAAGACAGCGTTCACATCATCCAAATGTACCGAACTCTGATGTCAATCGAACCCGGGTGTACACCAAAAGTGCTAATTTGAACGCCCTTAGAATCTTTATGAATACGGCCCTGATATTCTTACGTTTTCCCATTGTACCCATGTATTTTTTACTATGTAAAGGTGATTGGTTAGCATTGTAAGATGGCCTTTTAGTAGAACTCACAATTGTTAAATATTACATTGCAGCATGTCCTTGTGGTACCTGATTATAATATAATTGTTTTTTGTTTGTTTGTTTTTGTTTATCACTATCTGCAGGGCAAAAATCTTTGTCTGAATTACTCAATGAGTTGTACATTTACGGTATCTGTAAGTACATAGGCTATACATTTTTTTCTTGAAATCATTGTAGTATTCTGATTCTTTTAGCTTCACAAGCATGTTTTGCATTGACTCCTGTATTAAGGGTGTACCATTAACTGTAAGTGGAGAGGTGAAAGTGAAAGCAATTAGCTTAAAAGCCTTTGGACTCAGAATTTTCACTCGGATGTGGAACGGCTCATTGTCATGGCCTGAAAGGAATCACAGATACAGTATTTGTGAGTTGTGATGTGTCAGCACAGGCATATTAAAGATTTACGATGGCATATGTATGCATGTTAGTAACCAAAGTTCCTCACTTACTTTTGGACTGCGTCAGCAGTCTAAATGTGTAAAAATATTACCGTGATAGGTTTTAAAAGTCAGTGCTGCACAAAAGTAACAGCTTTTTTACTGATATTTTAACATTTAGCCTAGACACTATTTGAAGAACACCCCAAAACTACCACCATGTATACAGTACTTAAACTAAAATAACCATAGTAAACATGTTTTCTCTTTAGCAGAAAATATAACATACAAAAAGATTAGCTGTTTTGGGGTATATGGGACTTTTATTGCTAAAAGACAAATAAATTATTCAGCTTGCTGTCTTATGTTTCCATTCTTCCTCCAGCATTGGCAGAGGTTAATCTCTTTATTCTGCTACTTTGCTGATTGGTCATACATTTCTTGAGCACTGCTATTCTCCACTGCCAATTTATCAACCCTGCTTTAGTTAAGAGCCACAGCAAGGTTCTGCAATCGCTCAATTTCCAGAACCCTTTATACTGATGTGCTACACTATATTATGCTATATTTAGTTTAACACTTTAATGGGCCAGCATGTGTTAAATAAGAAGAGCAGTGTCTTAACGGATGGTGACTTAAAAAAACCATTCAAAGTAATAAATAGTACAAGACATTATTTTCTATCTGTTTAAAAGATGCTGGACAAAATGATAATTCAGGCAATTTCTTGCTTTGTGCTAGTACTATTGTCTGGGGATTACATGTTGAAGATCTGCTTTTGGTAGTAGACAAACAATCAGGATTTGATATATCATCTTTGCATCACGTATGAATAAAGCAGTAATGGTATTTTTCAAAAGCGAAGCACTAGTCAATGAGATAACTGTGAATGGAATTTGGGTAGGAGAAACTCTTGTTTCTGTGACCCCTTTATCAGCTCCTGCAAAATAGGTTACTGCTTCTAATGACTGCCTTTAATACTTAAAGGGGAAGTCCAATCTAGACATTTTAGCCTGTTATCACGGGTAATTTATGTCCATTTTGCATTTTACAAGAGGAAAAATAAATAAATTTGCACAATTTCGATTATTAGATTGATAGTGCGTTGAAGCAGAATTTTCGTAACGGTCTTTATGGACACAATTAACCAGAATGAACTGCGCGAAACTGAGTCATTAGCTCCACCCACTAAGCACTGTTCGATGCAGTCGTCGGGTTTGTTTGACTGCATGCGGCGCCGCGGGAACCGGCGGCTGGATGGCGTCGAGGTTCTGTGAGAGGGATTTAAAAGCAAACTCCTCCATATGATTTCCTCCGTATGATATCGCTCTCGCGGTACTTTGACATCATCGGGCTGTCGATTCTTGCAACGCCACATGAAGTTAAACAAGCCTAATAATTCTTTAACCGCTCAACTTGCTCTCAAGTCAACTTGAAGTTAGCCGGCAGACGAACCCATCCAAAGAGTAACTCCGCTTTAACCGTCTCTGAGGGGGAAATCACCAAAGCCCTCGAGAAAAGATGACTAAAACATGTGCAGTATGTGGATGTAAGGACAACAAATTCAGGCAACTGGGAGTTTTTATTGTTGACATCAACGCGACCCTCAGCTGTCACACCACTACTCAAAAATTTGAATATGCAGCCAGCATTTTCGTCAGGAAGATTTTGAGTAGTTTTCAGCCCAGTTTTCCCGCGGACTCAGGTAATGTAAAATTGTAAAAATATCTAAAACATAATTTGGCTTAGTTGTTGCTTGTTTTGTTACTACGGTAAACGTACTACGTAGAAAGTTATTAGCATGTTGTTGTTATTATAAACACGAGCAAAGCAAGCTAACGTTAGCTCCTGTGCAGCTGTCAATCAAAAACTTTATCATCTACTGTCAATCATCTCGTCTCAAGACACGCCCCCATTTAGAACGTTCAGAATTATGTAGTTGTGCATTTTTCTTCCAGTGATTTAACGACCCGTCAAATCACTGTTACTGTAGCAGTTAAAAGCTTTAATTTTTTATATGGAGTTAGTACACTTGATGGCAGCACAATCAACTACATATATGGCATGAAATATAGTGTTGGAGCATAATGTTGTTTTAGGGTGGACTTCCGCTTTAACGAAGTAATAATGAAGGAAATCACAATATGAAAGGATCACAAGCCCAATGAGATCAGTTCCGTTAGGATGTAAAAACAGTATGCTGAAGCACGCTTTGAGTTAATCATGGTCAAAGTTCTTACATGGTCTTTGCAACCACATTTGTTTAGAACAAAGAAAAAAGATTGGATAGGAAAGAAAGCTCTGGCTGTGTGTGGATGTGGCCTTGAAGGAATAGTTCCCCACGAATGAAAATTCTGGGATTTACTCATGTGGTTCTTAGTGTTGTAGTCAAGACCACCTAAACTGAGACCGGTCTCGAGAACTACAACACTAGAGGTTCTAAACCTGTATGAGTTATTTTATTTTGTTGAACAAAAAACAACACAATGTATCCTGATAAATGATGGTAGCCACACAGGTGACGGTATTTATTGACTTCCATTTGTTTTCCTTCTATGGAAGTCAATGAGCACCATAAACTGTGTGATTAGCATCATTTATAAAAAATATCTTCTGTTATGTTCAACAGAATAAAGAAACTCATACAGGATTAGAACAACATGTGGGTGAAAAATATTGATGGGTAGGTGATGACACAAATTTTCAGACTGGGTCCAATATGAGTGTAGGAGCTGATGTTCTTTTATTTAATACTATAAAGACTAAGATTTATTTAAAAAAAAACTAGGAAGATTAATTGTAGTGAATGTAGAAATTATAATTGTAATTGTTTTTGTGAACATGCTCCTAATAAAGGGAATGATATAATTCACATTTTTAATAAACTGGAACACAATAAGGTAGTGATTATGTTGTTTTAGGAGGAGACTGGAATTGTACACTTAATTTTACAATAGATGGAAGAGATTATTCCTCATTTCCAAGGTCTGCTGCTGTTTATTATTGAATCTTATAATTTTTGCTGATGTGTGGAGAGAGAAAAGTATAAGCACACAACAATATATTTGGGTAAAATGTAATGATACGGTCTCGGCTGCACGGTTGGATCGCTTTTATGTATCAGATAATATTAATGATAGAATTTTGCAGAGAATTATTATCCTTATAGCTTTTACTGATTATAAATTAATTTCAATAGATTGTGGGAAAAAGATCATATAAGAGCTGTTATTGGTGTTTAAGCTTTTAAATGATAAAACCTTTTTGTTTTTAATTGGGAAATTTGGAAAAATAAAAAAAAATTGAGAACAGTATTTAGTAGGGATGAGCGAGTACAGCATTATCTGTATCTGTTAACCATATGAATGATCTGTATCTGTATCTGTACTCGGAGTGGGTGTGGCCTACCCCGGAAGTAGGCGGAGTTTGTCTTGAAATGGGCGGGCTTTAATTGGTATGTTATTTTAAGCATGCAATTAATATATGGGTTGATCAGAAATTGTTATATTTATTGCGGATTAGAAAAATATTTACAGGACAGCATCAGGATTGAGCTTCAGATCAATGGTTTTGATCACAATAGCAAACGAACTATATTACAGAACAAGTTCCCTTTCAAGAGCGATCTCTCGACATTGCGTCCGCTATGGGTTACCTCCACCCACTTCACCATACACTGAAATCTTATTGAACAACGCCATTGCAGGGCACTGGCCAATCGTCGCCGACCGCGTGACCGCTAGAAGCGTATAAAAAGACGGCGCTCGAGGATTCTACATGCGAGCACTGCGCCGACCTCCAGATTCACGTGCTCAAGACTAGGAGAGCCGTTGCTCGAAGTCTCGCCGGGGATGTGCCCGCCGCCGCCTCCGTGCCGCCGGCGGGTCCCCCATCATCTACTTCCTTTGCTCCTCGTCGGGACGATGACGGCGGTAGCTCTGTTTGCAACGTTCCCCTGCCAAAACCTCCCGTCGTCTTCACGAAGGATGCTTTCCGCCCCCCTTCTACATCTCATGTGGCCGTCTCTTTTGGAGTGACGGAGGAGGACGACGACAACATGTCCCTGTCGGCGTCGACTAGCTGGTCGGAGCCGGAGCCTGAGCGTCCGAGTCACATGGACATTCAATCGGAGCTTTCCAGAATTATGGAGTTGGCGGCAAAGGAGTTGGATCTTAGCTGGACCTCACCCGACGAGCCGGCTAAGTGTAAATTGGATACCTGGTTTCTCCAATCGGGCCGCCAGCAGGCCGCTCCGAGGAGGAAGACACCTTTCTTCCCTGACGTTTACGATCAGGTCTCTAAATCGTGGTCTGCGCCCCAGTCGGCGCGCGTCCATGCTCAGGGGATGTTTTCCCAGGTCGATGGGGGTGAAGCCCACGGTTACGTGCGCATTCCCCCTGTCGAGGAGAACGTGGCAGCGCACCTCTGTCCTGCTTCCGCAACGCTCGGCGCTGATCGCGGACTGCCGTCGAAGCCGTGTCGGATGACGGCCCACCTGGCGGAAAAAGCCTACTCGTCATCCGGGTAGGCGGTGGCGGCGCTCCACGCTATGGCCATTCTCCAGGTCTTCCAGGCGAAGATTTTACAGTCGCTGGACGGCGCCGTCGATGCGGACATGGTCCGTAACCTCCGCTGCCACGGACTTTGCGCTGATGGCCACAAAGCTCTCCGCTCAAGCCATCTGAAAATACATGGGATTTTTAGTGGTCCTTCACCGTCACCTATGGCTTACCCTAGCTGAGCTGAAGGACAACAAGCGAAAGGCTTTGCTTAATGCTCCAATTACTCCCGCCCGCCTCTTCGGTGACGCCGTGGAGTCCGTTGTTGAGCGTTTTCGGAGGCGCAGAAACCCTCGAGAGAGCTATGAGCCAGCTGCTCCCCAGACGCTCATCTTATCAAGAGACTGCCAGATCGCGTTCTACTTCTGCCCCGCAATCAGCGCAGCATCCTTCCAAGCAACCTCAGGCTGGCTACACCGCACCCGCTCGTACTGAGCCTGACGTAAGACAGAGGGATTGGCAGTTCCAGCCGAGGAAACGTCACGGACGTGGTCGGAGCCCTCGACGAGGTGGCGGGCAGCCTCAGGCGAGGAAGCCCTCTTCCTGACGAGAAGGCGGAGAGGAGGAGATCGCTCGTGGAGGGGCAAGCCTCAACGCGACGGGTTCTTCTGCCCCCCTCTGTTCCTGTGGGTGACAAGTTCAGTTGTGTAAATGTTGTTTGTGTAAATGCAAATGTAATAAAGATACAAACATCATCACAAAAAGAGCTATTTCCTCCTCACAGCCCTTTTGCAGAGACGGATGGCCTGCCGGAAGGCAGCGCGAGTTTGCAAAACATACAGAGTGCTTGTCAATCAAACTCAAACACCACCAACGAGCCGTTAAACGAGAACCAGTTTCTACGCGCCGTTCCTCCGCCCACACCTCTAACGCTGCAAAGGTACGGCACGAACGTAGAAAACACGTCGCATGCGTTAACGCACCACCCGCTTCGCCCGCTCAGCCAATTTCTAGACGCGTGGAAAGCTATCCCCGGCGTGTCAGAGTGGATATTGAGCATATTAGAGCACGGTTACTCTCTACAGTTCAGACGCAGACCGCCCCGTTTCAAAGGTGTGGTATCGTCATTAACAGCACCTCAAAATGCCCCAATCCTGAGACAAGAGGTACAACACCTACTCGCAATAGGAGCGATAGAACAAGTCCCTCACAGCGAGTTAGAGAACGGTTTCTACAGCCGGTATTTTGTGGTACCCAAAAAAGACGGCGGATTACGGCCGATACTAGATCTGAGACCAATCAATCGCGCGCTACGCAGACGTGCATTCAAGATGATAACCGTGAGACAGATCCTAGTGCAAATTCGCCCTGAGGACTGGTTTGCATCGATAGATCTAAAGGACGCTTACTTTCACATTTAGATATCCCCCCGCCACAGGTGTTTTCTGAGGTTTGCGTTCGAAGGCACAAGCTATCAATACTCCGTTCTCCCGTTCAGGCTAGCTTTAGCCCCACGTACATTCACGAAATGCATGGATGCAGCTCTCTCCCCCCTCAGAGCGAGTGGGATGCGCATTATGAATTATCTGGACGACTGGCTGATTATGGCTCAATCGCGCGATCTGTTGATCAGTCACATAAAAGCATTGCTTCCCCACTTAGAGTCGTTAGGGCTGCAAATCAATGCTCAGAAAAGCAAACTCGTTCTGCGTCGCTTCAGACCCGGCCGGGTTGTCCTCCTGAGGGAGTTTCAGAGGCTTTTGGGTCTAATGGCGTCAGCCGCCCCGGTTTGTCATCTAGGATTGCTTCACATGCGTCCATTACAGATGTGGCTAAAAGATAGAGTCCCGACAAATATGTGGGCATCGACGTGCATGCGAGTTCACGTGACACACAGCTGTGTCAACACTCTGAAACCGTGGCGCGATCCGACCCTTTACAGTATCGGAGCCCCCCTAGGTCAGATAGCCTCTCGCTTAGTGGTCACCACGGATGCGTCAACATCAGGTTGGGGAGCAGTCTGACAGGGCACACCCGCGTCCGGTACGTGGTCAGATCTGATGAGAGATTAGCACATAAACCGTCTGGAATTAAGAGCGGTAATGTTAGCGCTCAGGGCATTTCAATCGCAACGTCAACATGTTCTAGTGCGGACGGACAACACGACGGTGGTTTCTTACATAAATCACCAGGGTGGTATTCATTCGAAAGCCCTATTCGAGCAGGCAGCCAGCCTCCTACAATGGGCGGATCGTCACTTACTATCCATCAGAGCAGCGCATATTCCAGGCGCTTTGAACAAGGGCGCGGATATGTTATCGAGGAACGGCCTCCCCCACGGAGAATGGAGGCTTCATCCCGACTCGGTTCAGCTGATCTGGGACCAGTTTGGGAGAGCTTCGATAGACCTTTTTGCGACGAGCGAGAATACGCACTGCCCACTGTTCTTCTCGCTCACGGACTCCCCGCTGCAAGGGGAAGCGTTGACGTCGCGCTGGCCGAAAGTCAGTCTGTATGCCTTGCCTCCTATAAAGCTCATACCGCTAGTACTGTGCAAAATCAGGGAAGAAGGAGCTACGGCTCGCATCGAGTGGCGTTCACGCTGACTGAGGCGCGTGCTCCATCTACAAGACGCTTGTATGACTTTAAGTGGGAGGTGTTCGAAAAATGATGTCATAGTAACAGCATTGACCCGTTTTATTGCCCTGTGTCGGATATTGTACTTTTCCTGCAACATAGAATGGACGCCGGCAGCTCGCCATCGACGCTAAAAGTCTATGTGGCCGCTATTGCTGCGTTACACCCCCCCCTTGGAGGGACAATCAATAGGGAGGAACGCGCTCGTCGTTCGATTCCTAAGAGGCGCGAGAAGATTAAGACCACGCCGTACCCCTTCGGTACCGCCATGGGATTTAGACATAGTGCTGAATGCGCTTTCTCGAGCACCGTTTGAAACGCTGGAGTCTAGCTCTATCAAATATCTATCCATCAAAACAGCCCTTCTTCTCACCCTAGCTACAACGAAACGCGTTGGGGATTTACAAGCGCTCGCCGTCAACGAGGACTGCATGCGTTTCGGTCCGGCTGACTGTAATGTTATCCTAAGACCAAAGGTTGGATATGTACCTAAATCTCTCTCTACTCCCTTCCGAGATCAGGTAATATCACTAACGGCGATATCTGCAGCACCTGCAACATCACAGGATGCGACTAACCAAGAGGTGATTTGCCCGGTCAGAGCTCTGAGAATGTATGTGAACCGTACGGCTGAATTTAGAGCGTCGGATCAACTGTTTGTTTGCTATGGCGGCGCTGCTAAAGGCAGAGCGGTGTCTAAACAGCGGCTCTCGCGCTGGGTAGTGGAGGCTATAACGCTCACTTACGCTTCACTAGACCTGTTTGAGTCGTGACTCACTCGGATCTTTCACCTGGATCTTTAAATTAACTCACGAGTCGCGAGTCTCTAGTATCATTAACCCGGATAAGTTGAGTCCTACTACAATTCAATGTAAAACCATAAACAGCGCCACCACACACACAAACCTCTTGCAACATTATTGATGAGATTTCGCTCGCTCTACAGATCCACTCGTTACCGGCCGATATGCGCGAGAACTGACCCGAGATTCTCACTCACATTGCGGACTCGAGAGACATGCGAATCTGCAATGTTTATGGCTCTGACTCGAGAATCTCTCAAGTCTCAACTCGTAACCGGCTAATCCGAAACAGATCTGCCGGAAACATTGCAGACTCAAGACTCTCCGGCTCTGACCCGTTGTCTTTAACCAGGAAGACTCACCATATTAGATGTGGTATCTAAGTTTATGAAAAACAAACCCCTTTTCAATGTTTTTAAACTTGACTTAAACATTTTTATAGATTGTATTTCTGGATTAAAAGGTAAATCAGCATAAAAATGTATGCAATACTTTTAACGTATCTAATTTAACTGGTAAATAAAAATAAGAAATATATTTCAGATGTGGTATATGCTTCACATATCTCTTGCTCTGTAGTAAGCCATGCTTTAATACTAGTAGGTGGGTAGCTCATTACCTCCTCCTAGAGGTAGGCAGTGATGCCACAGTTACTTTGAAAAAGTAATCTGATTACTGATTACTGATTACTCCTTTAAAAAGTAACTAAGTTACTTAACAGATTACTTGATTTAAAAAGTAACTAAGTTAGATTACAAGTTACTTTGTTAGTTACATTCCAGTAGCTGCCAACACCTCCACTGCCTCAACATTAAAAATGACAACCGGTTTTGCCAACACTCACTTTATTGGAAGTGCATTTTTAACAGTAACGTCAACAATGTATCTCCTGACATTTTAAGTTGAACTGTTGTGTTTTAAAAAACTAATAATATATATATATATATATATATGAGTCTTTCTTGACTTCACTAAACATAAATAGGGGTGAGCAGGGGCCATTTTCAGAAAAACTTAATTTCAAAAGTTAATGTTTTAGACAGAGATATATTTTTGCTGTGGTCAATAACTCACAAGTGTGGTCTATCAAAACCAGCTGGAATTTTGAACAAATGTAAAACGACTTCTGTATAATTTCACTTTAAACAAGAGTAGTGAATTGTTACTTTTGACCTTGACAGCAGGGACGAAAGTAACACACAGGTGGGTCAAAAGTAACACAACAAAACATGATAGATTTTTGTGTTACACTTGTTTTTATTAAATATATTACTATGACCTCTTTAATATGTAACTGCAAACTTATTTTGTCATTTATCTTTGTAAAAAATAATTAAATTACATTTTTATTTTAAATTTCAGTTTTATCAAATGTTTCAAAAGCAACCAACAGTCCAAACTTAAATTGCTGAGACTAAAAAAAAATCAATAGTTTGAACACTATGAAAATAAAATTAAATCAAATTAGAATAATATCAATTTTTTTACCATATTACATATTACCAATACACAGTATTAGCAGCGGGACAAAACTAACAAGTGTTACTTTTGACCCGACAGGATCTACTTACTCTATAAACTCGACTTACTTTTATTTTGAAAAACTGAGAAGTCTTCAGGATGTTATATACCTTGTAGATTTATCAGTATTGTAACACATGAAACGAGAAAACAACGCGTTGTAAGAAAAAAAGACCGCTTTTGGAATGTACTTATCATGGTTGAAAACACAGTTCTGGATCTACACGTGGGAATCGGTGAGTAAATAACGCGATATTTGTCAACTCTTTCAGAGGTTATGTGCTAATATGCTGTCATAGTGAGATTTAGATGTTATCAGGGCTCGGAGAAAATCGCTTTGTTACTTTCGTTCTTCAACTCTCCCACACTTACTGGTTTTGCACTGAAGTCCAGCTTTTGTTGTTTGGGTAGTGGATGAACTCCTGCTCACTGCTTCGCATCACCGGGTGGGACTTGCTCTTAGTTTGACTGTCTGCGCCGTGCCGCGACTCCAAATGTTTTTTTTAATTGACGTAGTGTTTTTGTAGCTGCATCTCTCTTCTCTCTCCATTGTACGTTGTTTACGTTTGTGTCGCTTACACGTGACCTGAATTGTCCTCGTGCTGAAAACGTGACTTGTCGCACACATGACTTCACTTCCCGAGACGCAAGAAGAAATATACAAGAAAATATATATTTTACTAAGGAAAATTTCAAAAATAGTAACGCACAGTGACTTGGATAAGTAACTTTAATCTGATTACTGGTTTGGAAATATTAACGCGTTAGATTACTCGTTACTAAAAAAAGTGGTAAAATTAGAGTAACGCGTTACTAAGTAACGCGTTACCGGCATCACTGGAGGTAGGCAGTAACAGACCTCTGTCTGTTAGAATATGAAGAAACATTTTTTTCCCCCGTTTTGTTTGTTTGTTTATAGTTTTTTGAAAGCAAAGGGTCTGTTTTTTAATTTTATATATTTGTATGTTTATATATTTTAAAAAGAAAATCACAACTTTTCAAAAAATGGCTGTTGGGGAATAAGTTAAATTTGTATCAGGGTTGTACGTCAGTTTAATTTTGAATGACCCACAACACTAATAAAAACGCCCGTCAAAGCATTAATTAATGTCAAGAAAGACAAAACATTGAATGCTTTCTTATTTGCGAGTAACTTGGGATGAATGCACCTATTAAATTGATGAATGTAAATGTCTAGTGTCAATTCATAATTGCATATTTATGATGTTTCTTGTACAAAATTATGTAAGGATGTTAGCCATGCAGCTTTGAATCAAAATCTAAATTTATTTTACATGATAAATTTGAAAGCTCATCAGATGTTGGCTCATATGGATTTAGCTGAGAGAAATGAACCCACTGTTGCATATAAGATATTGGATGCTGTATGTGCATGCACTCACTCTTGTATGACCAGTGCATACACGAATCAGATGTTAATTTCAATTATGGCTAATTGGATAGTGGACACAGAGAAAATGATTTTGTACCACGAGAATAAGATTTTCAATTTGGTTGCTCACTCTCATGGAAAGGTAGTTTGGTAATTGAGTATCTTCTCATATTATGATGGACAGTTCTGTGCTAAAAAATGTATTTGCATAATGTTTAGTTGGCTCCAAAATCTCATTTAGTAAATTGTGCTGTAGGTTATTTTCATTGATTTTAAGTTCTTTCGTTTAAATTTTACACCTCTAGTCAGAAAGACAGAAAATGTACTAACTAATTATGTTTTTAAATTTCAGTGAGTTAATATATAGTTTGATGTGCTTGTTCTGTTTTAACAGGACGGGGCAGGGCGGGCTTTAAGTGTACCTACTGTCAGGATTGCATACAGATAAGAGACAAGATATCAATAAAAGGTACGTTTAATAATAATAAAGCACATACAGTATATCAACAGGTAGACAAATATACAGTTTTAGGCGTCCCATAGACAACAACGATGACGAGGACTAAGTGATGGGTAAAGTTTCCACTTGGAAGAAGATGGAGTCTGGTAAGTATAAACTACTGAGGAAGGGCCAGAGTGGGACTCATTATCAGCTCTGGAGTTTCAGGCCTTAGACCGGCCAACTTTAGTTCATGACTGACTATATTAAAATAATATCATTAAAGGGGCAGTTAATGCTATTTCATGCATTCTGACTTATTAACACAGTTTAAGAGTTGTAATCCTCATGCTAAACAAATGCAAAAAGCAGTTGAGTGTGTGAGTATTTCTGGGCCAAACTCACGCATCCTCTTTCCTACAAGTTCAGGAATTTTTTTCAACCCTATCAGTGACCCCATATTCCTTTTATGGGCACTTCCTCTGGAAAAGCATGCCCATTCATCAATCAGAGTGAGAGTGAACAAGGATGTTCAATAGCATTGTTCCTTCAAGAAGAAGTCACAGGCATCACTTCACATGGCAGTTTTGTTTTATATCAAGACAATATATCATTAATGGCATGAAAGAAGAAGTGTGTTTTGCTTAAAAAGTTTGAGTTATGTTGGAAATTGGCGAGTTAAGGACACAAACATATAGGGAATCATACGTTTTCCAGAGATAGTGGGATAATGCTTTGTGTGTGTTGACCCGCTCCTCCTGTGGTAACGCTCGAGGGGCTGCATTTTTACATGAACTGTCTTTTATAAATCTGATAAAAATAAAGACTCTTTGGAGATAAGAAGGATGTAATACTACTCTATAGGTACTCAAGTTTATCTGCTTATAAAATGAAATTCAGATAGATTGGATGCTCTTTTGGCCTGTTTGACAGATGTAAAGGCATGGTTGTTGCTAAACTTTCTAAATATCAATAAGGGTAATACAGAAATTATTGTTTTTATAACTTCAGATTCCTTGACTGCTCCAAACCAATTCCCAATCCAAACCTTGGTGGGTTATCATCATGTGTTAAGCAATATGTAAAAAATTTGGGTAGGGTATTTGATGAACATCTGGAGTTTGATAAACTCTGTGGTCATCCTTTTTTCATTTGCGGATCCTGTCTAAAGCAAAGACTTTATTTTAAAAACTTTGAGAAAGTGATTAATGCTTTTATTACCTCTAGATTAGATTACTCTAACTCACTGTATTCTGGGATTAATCAAATAACTTTATATCGATTACAATTGGTTCAGAATGCAGCAGCCCAACTTTTTTTGACCTGGACTCATAAACGGGATTATATCACTCCAGTTCTACAGTAGATTTTAAATTTGTATTAAAAGTCATTACATGGTCTGGCTCCATCGTATATATCTGATTTATTAACTGAGCACAATGTAACTAAATTTCTCCAGTTCTCTAACCAGAGACTCTTGTTTATCCCCAAGACGAGGCGGAACTGCAGAGGTGATTGCACTTTTGCTTAAATTGCACCAAGACTCTGGAATGAAACTGATTACAGTGCTCACAGGAACATTCAGCATTCTGGAAATGCGCCTATAACCATTCCCATTAAAATGCTTTTCAATGATGATATTACAAAGATCTTGAGAGAGTCGTTTGCTTTTTCTCATCACAAAGTCTTACCTGTGTGCCTCCTGGGTAATGAGAAGCCTTTATAGGCCATCAATTAGGACTAAAGCAGCTGATATCAATTAGTACTGAGGGGTTTCTCTCTCAATACTGACAAATTTCAGGTGATCTCCTGGCTTTCTATGCCATTTCGCACCTTGTTCTCTTCATGTGTTCAATACTTATTCCCTGTGTCATTTCACATTATTTATTATGACCCAACTTGTATACTTAAATGTTCTAATTACTTTGTATGAATTCAATATGTGGCTTGATGGCTACATCTGGTGGAAAATTTGTGTCAATAGCCCACTTAGAAATCCCCTTACTGATAAAAATGCTGATGTGTCAAATACTTACAGTATTTTCCCTGCTGTATATATATTATTAATGTATAGACTGTAGGGGTAGCACGACTACTGATTTCTGCTAGTCGATTTCTTATCAAAACAATACTCGATTACTCGTGGTCTATGCTACAGCAAATGAAAAGACATGAAATGGTTTCTATCAATAAATCTTTATTTAATTGTTGCATTAGGCTATTAATTAAATAAAGTGAACTCTCAAAACATTATAATTATGACATTACATAGGCTATTTAAGTTTTCATGTAACAGATTAAAGACAAATAAATAGCTGCACGCGACATTGCATTTATAACATTTGCGCCGTATATGCAAACTATACGTGCATGGCTAAATGCATACAGTAACAATTTAATAACTTATATAATAAGTATCAACTTTAATATTTAACAAGTTTTCAGCAGTAATAACAAGAACAACATTAATCTTACTTCAACCTTCACTGGTTATTGTCAACAAGCGTTACGTAAAAAAATAAAAAATACATATCATTAAATTCAAATTTTACTTGTTAACAGAGAAATTCAGGCACGCAATATTTTAATATTAAAATTCGCATCATACTTCAAAACTCTGTGAATGCGTATTTAGTTTAAACATTAGGAAAACAGTAAAAACATGAATAAAACTCATTTAATAATTTTATATTTACCAAGTTTTCAACCGTAATAATAACAAGAACGAATATCTTTCTTCAACCTGTTTGAAAGTTTAGTCATCGTCGCTTTCTTCCTCGCGCAACACACAGTCTTTGGTCGAGCTCGTGGATCGCTAGTTTGCATTTAGAAACACAAGAGCATCGACGTGAGATGGATGCAAGCTTGATCTTTGCCTTGTGACGGTGTTGCCGGCCAAGGAAAAAATTCTTTCACTTGGTGTACTGGTGGCAGGGACCGCAAGATAAGATTTAGCCAGCTTGGATAGCCGAGGAAACTGGTGTCCATTACATGCCCACCATTCGAGAGGATTCCCCAAGGTGGGAATGTCAGGCATCTGAAAAAAATCTTGAATCTCATCTTCACTGGTAGTTGACTGCTTTGTCGTAGGATTTCGGCTTTTGTAGTGGAATCCAAAGAGCTCCTCGAGATCAGCTTCGAGTCTTGGTTTTTTATGCTCACTGGGCAACGCATTGGTTGTCCCGCTGCAGTCGCCAAAATCCTGTTCACCTGTTATGACAGTGAAAAATGCATCAAGCATGCATATGCATAAAAAATCAAAATGTTTACTGTGAATTATTAGCTCACCTGAAGTTTCTGAGTGCGTTATCTCACTGTCATGCAATAAATCGGCGAGATGGGCTTTGGCATCCTCTCTGACTTTCTCTGGTAGAAACAGCAAACGCTTGAACCGCGGATCCAACATGCACGCGCTAATGGGTAGCGATTTGGCTACCGTTTCAGAGTCCAGTTTAAACCGCGTCACCAGCTGTTTCCGAACCGTTTCTTTGAATGCCTGAGTGCCGGTGAGATCACCCGCGCTGGGCCGCAGAGTATTTTCAGTCAGATTGATAATCACCGGATATAGAAAGGACAGGCAGACGTGCAGCTCTCCACACATGATTGTTTTTGCCTTAGCCAGCGGACTTAGTATTGGAAGTAGCTGTTCAATCAGATCCCAGCAAGATGACTTTATTGCCAGAGTTTTTCGATACTGGACATTGGTCACTGCTTCGTCAGCGAGTACAGCTTGTACCGGGATTCTCTGCTCGTAAAGCCAATCCAACATATCGAACGTGGAATTCCATCTAG
This sequence comes from Misgurnus anguillicaudatus, assembly GCF_027580225.2. Lineage (NCBI taxonomy): Eukaryota > Metazoa > Chordata > Actinopteri > Cypriniformes > Cobitidae > Misgurnus > Misgurnus anguillicaudatus. The sequence goes on from NC_073348.2 coordinate 13,405,914, forward strand.
TTGCACAATCACTTTGGAGTTTTCTCCCTCTGATGGATAGCTGCTCCTGGCGTGCTTTCAATGCGCGGGTCGCAACCGAAGAGTGACGGAAGTGACTGACGACACGCCTCGCAGCGTCAACGGCCTTCGAAACCACAGGTAAATCCAAACCTGCCTTAACTGCAAGCTGTAACGTGTGTCCGCTGCAACCAATGTGGTGGGGTAATGCCTCACAGATTTCCATCGCTAAGTTCATATTGTTTGCGTTGTCATGAACTGTGCAGAATATGCGCAACTCCCACTCATTAATGGTTTCTGTAAGCTTTTGCGCAATGTTAACAGCAGTGTGTCTTCCTGGCATTATAGTGGTGCACAACACCCTTGATTTCAACTCCCACAGTTCATTGATGTAATGAGCCGTAATTGTTATATACGGATCCATGGTGCAAGAAGTCCAGAGATCAGTAGTAAGCGAGACGTTCTTGCCTTTCATTTCAGACGCAATGTCCGCTTTTAGAGAGTCGTATTTGTGGCCAATTGTTTTCCAGAGTGTAGCATTCGATGGAATGGTGTAACTGGGTTCAAAAAAGTTTATAATTCCCCTGAATCCCTCTCCTGAAACTGCAGAGAGTGGTCTTATATCCTTCACTATAAAATCCACAAGTAAATCTGTTATTACCTGTCTTCTCTTCTCTGTAATCGGGCGTTTACAGAATTCACCAATGCTCGTTTGCTTCTTGGTGTGCGTCTCACTAACAGTTGCCTTTGTTGTTGGATGTTTCATTCGTAGGTGGTTGTGCATAGCTGTTGTACTACTGTTGTATTTTAAAGTAGTCTTACAGAGTTGGCAAATTACAACATTTTTGTCATCCTTGATAAAATACTTCCACACATCTGATGTGTGTTGTCTGCTGGTGACGTTCGCCATTTTGAAATCATTTATAAATGCGCACTCGAGTATTCGATCGTTTCCGACAGCGCCGACTAGTGGTTGGAGTAGTCAATCTCTCGACTACTCGACTAGTCTATGCAAGCCCTAATAGAATGTTTATTGTATTTCATTTTTTTTTATGTCCATTTTAAATTAGGTTTTAAATGCATTACATACATTTGTTTAATATTAAAAGGTTAAGTTGACTCATTGGTTAACTTCTAATCCCAGTAATCAATTTACTTGCAGTAATCTGTTCGATATGAAACCCCTGTTTCTCAATATAGAATTTAGTTATGTCTGGGAAAAAACAAATTCAGGGGTCAGGTTGAGGTTTATAGAAGTTCAATTCTTGTGATAATTGTAATTAGGAAAGATCCCTCATGAGGGGGAACTCATTAGCTCTAATGCTCAATAAAACCTCAATATGTGGTCGTCCTGGACACAGGGCATCTTTCATGTGCTTCAACCAATTATGGACTTTAATGTGATTTATGGTGTGGATTAAGCAGTTTTAAAAACATACCAGAGAGGAACTGGGCAAACTGTTCCCCCTGAGGGGCTCCATTAACACAATAAAGCAATACTGTGAAAATGCAATACTGTAATGCCAATATCCATATATTTTACGTTTGTTACATAGCCCAGTGTATAGTTTGGGACAATATAGACATACGTAAGTATAAATATCATCTTAAGTTTTTTTTTCCAAAAATGTGTAAATGAAAAAACAAACAAATGCATTATGTTGATTAACCTAAGCAGGTGTCCTCTGATTGTGAATAACATTTGTGCTGATCTTTCTAACTCCTCATTGATTTCCTCAGGCCAATTGTGTCATGCCCATAAAATTGACCTTTGGCTAAACTCTACCTTAAAACATCTTACAGACCAATATTTACTAATCCTACCTTATTGCAAATGTTGTCATTTGCCACATTATCAGACAATGTTTTGGTCTATTGTTGTGTACATTAATCAAAGTCCTTTGTGTTTATTTTAACTTTTAGTTGACTTTAATAAGCGTGTGGCTTATAGTTGAGCTCATAAGTTTACATATCCCTTACAAAATCTAATAAATATAGTATTTATCAAAAAATAAAAGATCCTGTAAATTGCACTGGGTATTGTACAGTATTAAGAATTAAGCATAAAAAAACATTTGAGCTGGGTTATTTTGTAAATGCTGTGACTAATATGAAATAGGTTGTTCAGTACAGTACTAAATTAAAACAACTGCAATTTATGTGATCCACATAAATTGCACTTTATTTCTGTCCACATAAGAATATCCATTAATTATTTACTGTACCAGTTTATGAGCACATTTTATGACAAATCATGAAAATCTCAAATTCATTCCTGTGGGCCATTTTGTGAATCTTGTGTAAGCGAGACATCTGTATTCAGAGGGGGCGGAAGCAAGCAAAGGCTCAATTCACCTCGGATTACCCATCGCCCACTGTCATCATATCACCATCAATTTTATCTTGTGGAATTTAAGAAATTGTTTTAAATTCTGCAGTTTCCACAAGTTGGCTGCTCATTCAGTCACATATCAGCACCACTGCTGGAGAAACATAAGAAGATGGTCATGAGATTAAAAAACAAAATAAGCAAAGAGGAAATACTCAGCTGACTGTGACAACAGTTATTTTCATTGATTGTTTGTCACTGGGGAAGATTTTGAGACTGCACACTTCTGCCCTATTGTTGTTGGTTCTCCTTGGCTCCTCATTAGTCACAGTCAGGCATTCTTCAGTCGCTCTGACTGATGTTTGGCCACTTTGAAGTCACTGCACATGGCCAGCAGCTTTATGATAATTAATATTGCATCTGTGCCACATGTCTGGGTGGGCTGGCTTGCCGATCAGGGCAGACATAGAGTCAACAGGGCCAACTCCGTTCTCTGGAGGTGATTTATTAAGGTTCAGTCTTATGCACCGATTCCTGACCTATAAATATTTTATGGAGTGATTATATCTTAATGGAGCAGTTTGTATGCCATGACCCATCTATCCTGCAAAATGTGTTTGTATGGGTCCCCAGTTTCTGTAAATGTAAAAACTGTGACTTCATGGTGGTACAGTATCAGAGAATTGTAACACTGAGTCCTTTGTGTTAAAGGAATATTCCACTTTCATAAAACAATTCTAATAATTTACTCACCCCCATGTTATCCAAGATTTTTATTTCTGTCTTTATTCAGTTGAAAAGAAAGGTTTTTTTAAAAAAAACGTACAGGATATGCTGTTTCAATGCAGCTTTAAAGGGCTCTAAACAATCCTAACTGTGGCATAAGGATCTTATCTAGAAAAACAATCGTCATTTTCGCCCCCAAAAAAGTATCATATCACGTCAAAAGGTCACACATGAAATTTGCAAAACTACCACTCCAGTGTTTACAAGAATGGTTAAAGAGTACCGTTCCATGTAATGATACTAATTATTATACAACAGTTCTTTCTGGTTCTCGAATCTGATTGGCTAAGAGCTATGCGATATTGTACTGATAACGGCACAGTAACCGCTTCACCTTTCGTATCATTTCGCCACCTAGTGAATGGAGGTCCTAAACAGGCTCATATCTGAATGGAAAAACACAGACGCCCTGTTTTTAAACACTCTCTGTGTGTCTCATAAGTTCACTAGCTCATAAATCAGTCTGTGAATCCCCAATCGGAAGTTATTATTCCGTCAAAGATCAGCGCTCTTGGATGTTACGTTAAAGTTAATGGGAGTAATGTCTTGTCACATCGTGTGGACGATTAACACTTGGAAATAGGAATGTAAACACTCATTTTTTTCTGGAGCTATATCTCTTATCAGAACGCGAAAACACCGTGGAACTGCAGGTAAGCACCGCAGCTTTTAAATGTGGACATTGATCATTTATTTAATCGCGACGTGACTATTAAAACATGTTATGAGATATCGCCACTGGTATATTTATAAGCAGCATGCAAAAACATCTCTCTGACACTTATAAAAAACAGTTTTATATAGTACTGACAAGAACGAAGTCTAATAATAACCGAGTGCTCATATCGCTTTAAGATGAAATGGTAAACCAATAGTAACATTATAGAAGTATAGTTTTATTAACTTTTACCTCGTGCCAAACAATAACAACACAAAAGACACTAAATATGAATAAGAAAACAAGTAATAGTTTCATCATGACACCAAATACTGCTGATTTGATCTAATTTTTGAACATCAGGCCAACATGAGAGCCAGGGAATCCCTGTCAGAGATGTAGCCCAGAGAGGGCGGTGGTCAGCGGGGCGAGTGAACACTGACGTCCGCTCATGCTTTGGTTCTCATACGTACCGAACCTCACTAAGCAAACATTCAAACAGGCGCTATCTTTACTAATCGACTGTAGATTTAAATATAATACATATATATTCTCGACTGAACTAATCTTAAAACTACACTTTGTGACCAAGAAATTGTAATATTTAAAAACGGCGAATCCGTCCATTAAGTTAATATTATAGATTCAAAGCAGCCGAAAGTGTTACCTGTCATTCTGGCCTACGGCCTCGTTCCTCTGGCGTAATCACAGCCGTGATGATATAGAGCTATATCACACTCCTACTCGAGCGATATTGCTTAAATGTCTTTGTGTAAGTTTAATATTTAAAATGGTCCGCAAGTATGCGTTTCACATATGTAATAAGTGACCTTTTGACATGATTATGTAATACGCAAGGTGGTGCTGGCGCATCACACGGCTAGTGCAAGATGAGAAGTTGTGGTTCAAAAATAATTTTTTTGCAAAAACGACGATCGTTTTGCTAGATAAGCCTCAGATTTAGCCTCAGGTTGGGATTGTTTAGAGCCCTATTGGAAGTTACCATGGTTACTGTTTTCAGGCGCTGCCATTTCAATAGTTTTTACAAATATATTTGTAAAATACGATATATTTTAAGATACTGTAGTCAGTGCAAGCTGATTTCAGTCAGAACAACTCAAACAAGAACTACATTCTTGGACTAAACTTAAACCCTGTCCAGGAAACCACCCCTTTATTGACTGTGATAAGTTTGTGCCTTAAGCCAATGGTTATCAAACATTTCGGTGTGCGCCTCCCTTGTGTATGGTTCATCCTTTCGCCCCCCCCCCCCAAAAAAAATGTATACAAGGCAGTGCTGTTGGTTAGTAGCCTTATTTATTTGAGGTTTAATTACACAGCATTCAAGAAAAATTTATTTATTTTATAAAAGGTCATAAAATGCCATGGCCCCCTTGGCACCATCTCATGCCCCTCCTGGAAACCTCTGCCTCAAGCAACCTATCCTCCAAACCACACAAATATTTGGGTCGTTGCCCGTTCCCCAAACACAACCCACAGAAGCGTTTACTAAATTAGCACCTCTAACAGCAGCAATTGAAACTTAAAGTGCTTTCTCACCAGCCTTATTTGTTCAATAGAATCATACTAGAGTTTATCATCACACTTGGTGTGATTTTTTTTTTAGCGGGTGAGAATGCTGCAATCGAACTCATGTGCGCACGAAAAAAACAGACCAAACAAGCAGACAGAAACCACTCTCGAACAGACCTAATTGCCAAAAGTACTGCACATTTTTTAACTAATCCAGGTGAACCAAATACTTCATCTTTGATTGGAAAAACAGCATTGGCTTCTGTGTGTCTCATCACCAATTGCATAATTTTGTTTGGGTGGTGAAAAGCTATTGGCTATCGTGACTGATTGCTCTCATGTTCCAGTTTATGTTTAAATGAGACCAGGGGCACATTCAAGTTCAAACCGGTTTGTAATGTTTTGCTATGGTTTCCGGGTTAAACAACATGTTTCCTGGAAACGGTGTGCACTGGTGTGCAACAGGGTTTAAGATATAATAATAATAATAATAATAATACGTTTTATTTATATAGCGCCTTTCCAGAGCTCAAGGACGCTTTACATCAAAAAATGAAATTTTAACAAAATGACAATGATAAGGGACACAGAAGTACAGAAGAGACAAAGACAAGTCCAACAATACAAAACAGAAATTAAGATGCATAACATAACATTCAGGGAGATATTGGGATAAATACAGCGAAATCAAATCAGCAGGAGTAGCATTCAGAAAACAGGTGTGTTTTGAGTAGTGATTTAAATTCAGTTATATTATTTACACTGCGGAGAGAGCGGGGAAGAGAATTCCAAAGTTTGGGTGCAATAGTAGAGAAAGACCTGCCCCCCATTGAAGAAAGGCGATACCGAGGGATAACAAGAAGACTAGAGTCAGAGGAACGTAGTGAGCGAGTTGGGGTATAGGGAATGAGCATATTGTAGAGATAAGGGGGAGCCAAACTATGCAGAGATTTAAAGGTAAGCAGTAGGATTTTGAATTTAATACGATGGACTACCGGAAGCCAGTGGAGATCTTTCAGGATTGGAGTGATGTGAGCAGAACGCTTAGTGTGAGTCAGAAGTCTAGCAGCTGAGTTTTGGATATATTGTAACCTGGTGATGGAGCTGACAGGTAGACCAATGAAAAGGGCATTACAGTAATCGAGACGTGATGATACAAATGCATGGATGATAGTTTCAGCGTCTTTAGTACTGATGAATGGGCGGAGTTGGGCAATGCGACGGAGGTGAAAAAATGCCGATTTTACCAGTAAATTAATATGGGACTGAAAAGAAAGCGTTGAGTCAATGATTATGATCAGAGATACCAGTGTCAGAGTAAGAAATGGAACAGTTATCAGACATTGATGTACAAATCAGATCAAGAGTATGGCCACGAGTATGGGTAGGAAAATGAACATGCTGAGTCAAATTAAAACATTCAAAAACTGACATTAATTGATTAGTGTTAGAACAAGCAGTATCAACATGAATATTAAAGTCACCAAGCAGGACGATGGGAAATGACAATGAACACGCAAGGGTTAATAGTTCACTGAGTTCAGAAAAGAAGTTCGACAGAGTTTTAGGAGGACGATAGAGCAGGATGATTATAAGAGAGTGAGCCTTCAACACCATATATTCAAATGAATGGATGTCATGAAAATTCAGTTGCGTTAGTCGGAGATTGTTGCGGTAAATAACAGCGAGACCACCACCTTTACCATGGAGGCGAGGTCTGGACAGATAATTATATCCGACGGGTGTAAGGAGATTCAACTGCAGAAAATCATCTGGGGATTGCCAAGTTTCAGTGAGAAGAAAAATGTCAAGCTTATTGTCAGTGATAATTTCGTTGAGATAAGAGGCTTTGTCCGATATTGAGCGACAGTTCAGTAGCGCAAAGCGACGATGCAAAGAATTGAAGTTGGTGATACGTTGCTCAGCATCAGAGAGATTAAACAGCGATGAAAAGTATTGGCGGTGGGTTCTTGTCTACTCATGGACAAAAATCTACAATTAGTCCAGAAGCATGGCGGGGTATCAGGCTTAGAGCAAAAGGTACTACTGAAGACACGCCGAGAGCAGTGTATGTACCAAGGGTGACAGAGAATCCCTAGACTCCAGCAGCATTCATACATCACTGAATCGAGACGCGGGTGGCAGTTCAAGGCCCTTAACTGAGATGGTAAGTATCCAATATCCATTATGAAAGTGGAAAAAACGAGACAGAACAGAGCAGAAAAAAGAAAAAGGAAAAGTTTACCCCGAGACATGTTAGTGCTGAGCAAAAACAAGCCGATCACAGGCAAAGACCACGTTAGCCAAACCCTCAACGCCACTACACCAGAAACAGCAGACTAAATAGGAGACAACACACCTAGATAGCAAGCCATTAAACGAGCAGCGCAACCGACAGAGAGAGCGGTAACTCACCCGTCCGAAGAGCCAAACGTGGTTGAGACGTTATACAGGTAGAGAGCTCGCAGCAGCCCGGCGGCAAGTTCGCAGACAACAATTCAAAAATAATAATAGTCCGGTTCAAAAAAAAAAAAAAAAAAAAAAAAATCAGTGGTAAGGAGCTGAGTAATCCAGACAAAGTCTTTATAAACAGATGTATATATCCAAACAGGAAGGAGACAGACTAACAAACAAACAATCCAGGTGCGAAGCGGCAGCACAGACGCGCACAGCGTTCTCGACCCGGAAGCGGAAAAACGTGACGTCCCCTTTGGCGAACGTGACTGTGGTTACACCTCACAGAGGACAAACGCGAAACGCGAGATATGTTTTCTCTTGTTTGGTGTGTGTGTCAAAGCTGCAGTCCAATAAGCAGCAACATGTAAATAAACCACAGGGTACTAAAGAGACCGCTTACACAATGGGTCCAAGTTGGAATGACTCTCGCAAGGGCAGTGACTGTAACATCGAGCATATACTCAATATTAAACATGTATTTATAATGATTTTATCAGGCTCCAAAAACATAAAAAAAAATAACACAAAGAATGGCCTTCTCAGCTACCGTAGATGCAGCCCTGACTGTAATCACAGATTTCTTATAAAGTCATATGCATACGTGAGTTGTTTCTGAAACATTTATTCTGTTGTTTATTGCTCAATTTGTGTAATCAATATTTGTGACTGTACTTTTACTTGTGTGATGTGCTTTATATGGTTGAGAAGTGGTTGGCTTTAAGGTAGGGGTGAGATTAGATGCCACAAAATACCTTTAAAAGCATAAGTGTTTATGAAACCATTTATACTTTTACAAATGCAGAAAAAAAATTGTCTAGTATGACATAAAAGGCAAAAAACCTTGAAACACAACCACAGGTTGTAATACGCATTACTGTACGTATTAAGCTGCTTGCACAAAGAACATTGAGGTAATTATTTTTGAAGGACAGTTTCATCTCAAGTCTGATTGACCATCTACACAGTTTTTAATCAAGTACAGTAAATGCATAACATTTTTCATTAAAGATAAACAGCAGTACAAAAGCTTTTCATTTTATTCTAGTTCACATAAAAATATTCATTTAGTATTTTACACTTTATGAGCACATTTTAGTTCAAGTCATTTTTTTATGAAAATGTCTCTTTTCCAATTCTTGCCAGCTATAGAAGGATAGGCTGAAAGCTATGCTGGGTGGCCAATTTTATATGCAAAAAGAACAGATCCAAATGTAATGGTGTCATCGACACTTCTTAATTTATTTTTATTTTGATCATGATCATTGGAAATGATCAGGCTAAACGCTACACATTGTACACAAATAATAATAGGTATGATTAAAGTGTTAATTTTTTAGAAAAGATGTGTGAGTTGTGTAAAGATATGACTACAGGGCACCTATTTTATTGCTAAAAAAACTTTATTTTGTGTATTTGGTATAATACAATGTGTTTGTGTGGTTTATGGTTAATTATTTTCCACACACCACACATTTTTGTAGCTCCAGATATCTCTGTCTTCCTGAAACGCACTGATTTTTTACAAAGCGTATTGATATAAAAAGTGCTGTGTTTCTGATTGGCCAGCTAAGCTGTAGTTTTGATTGGCCTGAATACCTCTGAGGTCACTTGGAAATATGACGCTCCTTACCAGATTTCCTCACAATGCAATGCTAACAGGATTTTACTAACAGGCTGAATTTGAAGCGGGAGGAATTATGATAATGCCGGTCTTGTCCATGTCAACAGGCCCAGGAAGTAGACTGTTGCGTACAATCTGTGGGTTTGTTGTAGACCAAGAAAAGAAATTTACGTTGGAGACAATAACTCGCGTCAACATTTGCTTAGGGGGTTGTACCTTTTGGATATCGTTAATATGCAGTTATACACACTTACACACCACTGGAAATGTAAAATCGTGAATCGGACCATAGGTGCTCTTTAACTAAAATATTTTTGAATTACTGAGCATATACACACTTTCTCTCCCCTACACACTTTCACCCAATTAGCAACAGTCCTGCTATGAAGAACAATATTTGTTTTTTTTAGCAGCTTTGGTTAAATTTAATTCATCAGACTAATCCAAGACAACAACTTTAATCTCAGCGCTTTCATGAGAAAAATTCTCCTGTACGTCTTAATTTATTTTGACAAACCAAAATGCATCAGACAAGGACAAAGATCAATAAAAGAGGTTTTGGCATTAATTACTTCATCATAAATCACAGCCTACACATCAGTCAGGAAGCCAGACATGTTCATCAACCATTTGCATCCATATTGACGCAGAATGACAGTCATAACAGATTTACAAGAGAAATATATTTTGAAAGTCTTGCTGAACCATCCATGACAAACACACAGAGAAAAGTTTTGAGTCTGGGTCATTTATGAAGTGAGCATAAGGGAACCCTTTGAAGAACAAAAATTAACTTTGGGGATGGGTGGTCTTTTAATTCTGGGGATTTCAAACAGTTGGTTGGGACCCACTTGTGGGTCGAAAATTGGGATAATGTGGGTTCACATTTGGGAACACCTGCTCTACTCTCCTCTTTCACTTACAGTAAATGTAGTGTGGTTTCCATCCAAAAGTGAAGCAAATCTTTTCAAAATTTGCAAAGAAAGAAAAACAAAAGATGTGAATTAGGTGCGTTTTTATCAAGTTGTTAGGGCGAGTCTACAGACTTAATCTGTAATCGGTTTCTGCTAACCTAATGAAGAGGAAACGCGGAAAAACAGGGTGGTTATGCTGTTAGGCTAAAGCTAAATTTTAGACCTGTTACTAATTTGCCTTTTATTTAAAAGATTTTAGAGAAGACAGTGTTGCAACAACTGCAGAGTTGCAACAACTGCAGAGTATTTACATTTTAATTATGCATTTGTATATAAAGACAGTTTAAACAAATTTGTAAAATTTAATTCCTGCCTATCCTGCCTTTAAATGTCCCAAAATAAGGCCTAGTCATGGATTAATCTAAATCCTGTCAGGGGAAACTGCCCCATAGAGATTTAAAACCCTTTCAAATACAGTTTGATCACCCAAATTAAGACTACATATATGACCTGGTATATCTGGTATAACACTACAGATCATATCATTTAGCTGCATGAAAGACATTCAGTTTAGTAAGGCATAAGTAGAGTAACTTTTAAATAATTTAATAAAAGTGGTGCGAGGGTGTATAAGATTAACTGAAAATATAAACAAAAAAACGTACAAAACACTTTAGATTTATTAACATAAGCAGTAAACACTGCTCAGTCAAGACATGTACATGTATTTTACTGTCAGCTTGTTTATGCAGATTGTATTTTATAAGCTTGATCAGAGATTTTAGCGCAAAAGTACAAAAGCTGATGATGATGATGCGCAAGCGCAAACCTCTCTCCCATCGACAGTGTGGGGTGTGGCTAACTCATTTCATTACAGATAAACAGGTAACAGGAGAGAGACTGTCCCTCTCCTCCTTCTCATAGTTTACACCGAATGAAAATATCTGTTTTCGATTTCACTTGCATCATTTAAAAGCAGACATTCCAAGCATTATGTAAATATTTATCTTCTGTTTCTATGACAAGTATTCGTTAAGTTACAGTTAATTTTTCTGACGCGTTTCTGAAAGGACTTCACTGAGGGAGAGAGAACAAAACGCGCATCATGTTTATTTTCTTAATTTTGCGAAAAGCACAACATTCTGTTTTTATTTGGAGTGGACATAGAAAAACTAGACACTTTAATGTTTTAAATGATGTATAAATCATATATGTATGTCCAAAATCAGCAGAGTTATCTAAGTCTCTTTGCGGAGTGATTGAAAAAGAAAGCGTTTGCTGCGCCCTTGCCGCAGTCGACCTCAGAGTGTTAATGTCAAGCCCTGCAGACAGTGTTTACTTTATCTGAGTGTTTTGACTGACATATCCCTTTTGGTCCCCTCCTGAAGATCACTGGGTATTCAAATTATAAAAGAAAGCTTCTGATAAACAGCTTTTGTTCACATGATTTGTCAAGAAGATGAATAAAACAGATAATTCACTTAGTGCCCCTCCCTATAGTGTGATGTCATTAATATTAATCACACATTCCGGCCACTTCAAGCTCTGCATGTAGTGTACATGCAGCTGGGGAATTATTTCATTCTGAATTTACTATTTCAAGTTATTTCCCAGTTTAATCAAATTCTGAAATAAGTGTTGGGGCGGCACAGTGGGTAGCACTGTTGCCTCACAGCAAGAATGTCCCTGGTTCATTACCTAAATATTGACTCTTTTAAGCACAACAAATGGATTTTTTGTCTTAGCATTAGAATGTATGCAGGCTCGGATTTAACACAGTGTATTGCTCTAGGGTGACCACATTTGAAATGCCTCCCCCCTAATGTTTTTTAAGGTCTAGTCTTCAGGGCTTTCAACTTTTTTTATTACAAGCACTATAGCCCCTGACTGAAAAATTTAGGAGCAAGCTGAAAATTTAGGGCACACCTTAAATCAAATAATTACTTAAAAATACTAAATAGACTTAACTCTGTACAGTTGCTTGCACATTATGCACAATTGATGAAACTTTCAGAATAGGAAGTTATGAACCAAAGAAGATTAGTGGCATGGAAATATACATACTTGTAACCTTTACACGTTTCTCGTCTTCTATCCAGTTTTCCTAAACTGGGCAATTGATGTCTAAGACTTTTATTCATCTATAATGTTTTAATGTTAATATAGGCTAGAAGTTCTCCCACTCTCTTTATCTCTCATCTCTGCAATGTCTAATTAAACCCGGGCGGGCGCGTCTTGCAGTTCTGAATGAGATTTGTTGACTATACAAGGGCTATGTAGACGTCATGCAAATGAGCGGTAAAAACCCAAATGTGTATTGCATATTTTTGTCACGGCTGCCACTCCCCCAATCCCATCTATGGATAATCAGGCCCTGAATGTATGTGATCAGCAAAAATTAAATCCAGAAAGGTCAGTTTTAAATGGATCTCTTGGGCAACACTGAGCAATAAGTTTCTTTAGAAAGGATCCTCGACATTGGAACAGTCCTTCGACTGACGTCAATGACGTAGCATCCTCGAAATTCTGGCTTCCGAGGATCCTTTCTTGACATTGAGAAACGGCTTATGAGTCTTTTCCCACTTATTACATATGGCTTACCTCACAGGTAAGCTAAGTAGCTTACATATTGATTTTAAATATTTTATTAGCTCATTTTTAATGAATGCAGGTGTCATGGGCTTGCCAGATCTTTTGTATTTAACTCAGGTCTGAGTGTATCTGGCAAGACCATGACAGTACTATGTTCTGTGTGAGGGACATGTGGAGTGATATTATATGTGTGGCTTCCACATGTTCCCAGTTTGTCATGTTTCTGACATATACTTTGATTCCAGTGTTTTGTTACTGTGTTTCGTTCCCATCACTGTGTTTATTTATATTCTGTTTTACCCCCTCGTGGGTTTTTTGTGTTTGTTACTTTAATAAACTTCCAATTATTTATATTTATCGTCTGCGTTTGGGTTCTCCCTCTTTTGTGCACAAGCCTGCCGTGACAGAATGAACGCGCCCAATTGAACCCAGTGGACACAGCATGCAGTGTGTGTCGGACCCGGAATGGTGGTCCTCGATTACCAACCAGACTCTCTCCGGCAGTAGTCCCTTCCCACCGCAGAAGGGGCTTCCCCTTAATGACTACGCCCGGGCGGTGGAGAAGAGGAAGGGATGTTACCCGGAGTTTTTAGCCAGCGCTTATCTGGTGGCGGGTATGGATGACCCTCCACCGATTCGGGAGCGAGGTAGTTTACTCCAGCTGTCCTACTGGGATTTGGTAGACTGCCTCGCTCAACGACAGGGCCCAGCTGAGACTGCCCGACCCCTTTCACCCGCACCTAAGCTAGGGGGTATTCTTACGGGGGCGATCAAGCTGGGGAAGCCTGCTCTCGTTTCCCCGGTGCGGGAAATTACCTCCGCGGCCAGTCTCCGTTCTGACCTCCCTGCCTCTAGACGGAGGAAGAAGAGGACGAAGAGAGCTCCGGCGCAGCCGGAGACACGTCACCCGCCGGCGCAGCCGGGGACACGTCACCCGCCGGCGCAGCCGGGGACACGTCACCCGCCGGCGCAGCCGGGGACACGTCACCCGCCGGCGCAGCCGGGGACACGTCACCCGCCGGCGCAGCCGGGGACACGTCACCCGCCGGCGCAGCCGGGGACACGTCACCCGCCGGCGCAGCCGGGGACACGTCACCCGCCGGCGCAGCCGGGGACACGTCACCCGCCGGCGCAGCCGGAGACACGTCACCCGCCGGCGCAGCCGGAGACACGTCACCCGCCGGCGCAGCCGTCTGCGCAGTCAACCGCGCAATCCAGGACATTCCACTCCTCTGCTTTTCAGCAGAGGTTTAAGACTCATTTTCCACATTCTGGACATTTGTTTCCCCCTGTTATTGCCCCACCACCCCTTCATGATGTTCTGTTTTTGTTAAATCACCCCAACCCGTTTGTCACGTATGTTTGTTTACCGTTGTTGTTTATTGTGATGTTGTCATGGTTGTCTTCTGTTGTGCAGTCTCTCGTTCCTCGTGTTTAATGTTTTGTTTTGTGACGTCTTGTATCCGTCATTAAAGAAGGGGGTACTGTCATGGGCTTGCCAGATCTTTTGTATTTAACTCAGGTCTGAGTGTATCTGGCAAGACCATGACAGTACTATGCTCTGTGTGAGGGACATGTGGAGTGATATTATATGTGTGGCTTCCACATGTTCCCAGTGTCTTGTGGCTGTCATGGTCTTGCCTGACCTTGGTTATGATCCAGAGGGCAAGACCAGGGCAGCATTGTGTTTATGTGGGAACACGTGTGTGTTTCACATCATGTATGTGTGACACGTGTTCCCAGTGTCTTGTCACTTTCACCCTACTCCCTTATGTACTCGTGTCTTACGTAATTAATTATGTTCACCTGTTCCCCATTGATGTTGTGTCTTTATAATGCCCTTTGGTTGTCTGTCGTGTGCGCGTTCATTGTCTACAGTTGTTGTAAGTCGGTGAGTTCATGTATTTCGTGTTTCTGACTTATACTTTGATTCCAGTGTTTTGTTACTGTGTTTCGTTCCCATCACTGTGTTTATTTATATTCTGTTTTACCCCCTCGTGGGTTTTTTGTGTTTGTTACTTTAATAAACTTCCAATTATTTATATTTATCGTCTGCGTTTGGGTTCTCCCTCTTTTGTGCACAAGCCTGCCGTGACAGCAGGCCCTTCGCTAAGATAAAACAAGACACAAGCACATTATTTGGTTTAATCATGTGAAAATATAATGTCATCTTTGTTATTAAAGACATATATTACATTTTTGGGTAATATTAAAGCGTAACTAAACCCCTGGTCAGAGCCCAATAGCATCCAGCTGCAGCCCCGCAGACTCACCTCCGGCTAGACACCAGTGGCTGGACACCAGTGGATAGACAGCCTACGTCATTTCCGTTTCGCCGCTAATTTCCGTTTTCACCGCTGGATGAACAGCAATTTTATTTCATATTTTCACCTCTTGATAGACAGCATATTTTTTCATATTTTCACCTCTGGATAGACAGCATATTTATTTTATATTTTTACCAGTGGATAGACATTCTTTGCAGGCTTAATTGCACACGTCTTTTCCGTATTGTCATTTTACTTTAATGACTTAAAATATATAATATAAAATCTGTGTGCAAATTGAAATATGATATTTATCATATCTCTTTACATAAAAAATTCTCAATAATATGCTTAATATGCTTAATATAACATCAATAATTCATGCAAACTGCATTCACAAGAACCACCTTGAAAATATATATTGTTCAGATCATTTCAATTTTATTGTGACTTAAATTCAGCCTAGATCAATGGACTATAACGTTTTGTCATTACAACAGACTATGTTAATTGACCACAGTTTTTTTTGTAAATGTAACCCACTTCTGTTTGTAAAATATACGTAGATTCACACAATCAGACAATTTACCAAACAATCCAGATCAAATTAACACTTCGTGGTTTTGCAATATTAATTGGAAATTACACACATCTTAGTAAAATTAGACAAATCTGACCATCAGAATGAAGATGCAACAGTCAGGCCCGTAAGGTTGTGGGGGAAGTCCCGATTTCAAGAGAAAATAAAACATGTACAGTTCCAAATAAACGATTGCACACTACCTTCCTTCCCCCTAAAACTGGCTAACTTAGCTAGTTTGTGCATTTGAATTCTGACATGACCGATAAATCATCGACAGTTTATTATTTTTTCTTACCGCCGACATGTGTATGCGCGCGTCAAATTTGAAAAGTGAATGACGATACGGAAATGACGTCAACTGTCCATCCACTGGTGTCCAGCCACTGGTGTCTAGCAAGAAGTGAGTCTGCGGGGCTGCAGCTGGATGCCTCTCTCAGAGCCTGACTCCACCCACTGGCAATATTTGAAAAATGCAAGAAAAGTGGGCAGATCCCAACAGAGATAGAGGGGACAAACTAAGCTCGTACCAAGTGTGTGGTGAGATCGTAACAAGGGCGTGGTGAGCTTGAACCTGTTTACGTCACGAGTTATTTTTTGGACCCAACATCCAATAGGAAAATTAAACTGCAGTAGCCACCATTCAACCTGAAGAGGGCAGCACTCAGAAGACGTTTTTACACCATATATTGTAGTATTGAAACACTTTATTTTCAAATGTCAAAAAACGTACTAAAATCAATGAACAGCACTAATAAAGCATAATTCTTACAGATCATTAACTAAAAAAGTTGGTTTAGGGTTTAGTTACTTTTTAAACTGTTCCTGATATGCTGCATCTGGGGTAGTGGTCTGGCTGGTTAAATCTCTTGTGTTGTGTTTTACATTTAAGGTGTGAGCCAACGTGCAAGGGACGTTACACTCTATATATACATCATCAGACCTTGTCATTTTGACTATTATCCTGTTTTTGGGAATCGATGTGTATGATTTTGCTGCTGGATTAGACCGGCAGATCAGCGTTATTAACCAGTTTGTTTAAGCTCATGTGTCGTGTGCAAGGTGCCTTCTCATTCTTTCTAACTGGGTGATTACATCATGGGGTAATTTTGATATTTGGCTGGAGTATTTCTTTAAGTGGCCTGCAATAGACTAGTAGCCACCTAGCTGTCACCAGTCATTTAGAGGATTTAGTTGTTTTCTTTGTTTATTTGAATTTAAAATGAATTCATTTTGTTGTTTTTTTATATTTTAATTGTTGATCTGAGTTTCTACAGTATCTATACATATCTTTTTGTTTCATATTTGTGACTCATTCAAGTTAAGTCATTTTTTATTTCCTATTGTGATTGTGAGGTGATTTTCCTGTTCACGTGTTTTTTGTAAAATTGTTGGCTGCTGCTCCCTGCTCCAGTCCATCAGCAAATTGGTTGTCATGGTTGCCGGACGCGGCACCTTGATCAGATTGGCAGAAATCACGTGTCAAACTGTCCTATTTACAACTGTTTTTTGATGCATGTTGCTGGATTAATGTTTTTTTTAAGTGTTTGTTTCATTGTTTTGTTTTGTTTTCCTTCAGAATTGTGGTGGCCAGTTGCAGAGAATCTGCACCTCCCTGTGTTGTGGTGGTGGGTTTTTGCCTGAATGCAGTGTTCACAGTTAGGTGTGAGGTGCTGTGGCGTGAGTGTGCATGTATGAGCGCTGTGTCCATCCGGCTTAATTCAATTCCAATAGAATTTTATTTATATAGCACTTTTCACAATTGGTAATTGTATCAAAGCAGCTTTACATTAATAGAAGCAGGGAAAAACATAGAAAAATCAACAGACAACATTAGTAGTAAAATACAGCGGCTATGAATAAACTTTACAATGGAGCGTATTAATAATGTAACGTATAGAAAAGGGTGCTAAGTTAAGCCAATGTCGGCTGACTCCCAAGGTTGAAAATCCCCCTAGGGGAAAAACCCCCGGACTTTTAAGCCAGGAGGGAAAAAAGTCCTAGGAGGGAAAAAACCCTTGGGAGATCCCAAGTGGTGTGTTAACCTTCACGGCAGCCGGAATTTTGTGTAGGGACAAACAGACAAATAGCTTACGGTGCCAGCCCCCCCAATTCTGATGAGATGCATCCATGTGTGTTGGTGTGGTTTTTATTTTGGGGTATGGTGTGTTAAATAAAGTTTAATATTTTTGTTTCTAATTTTACTCAACACTTGTCTAATACCTGACTCAGCAATAACAAACCTATGAGCCTTGCTTACCGTTGTCAGGAAATACTTCGGAGACAAATGCAAGTTAACAGAGTTTATTTAGAAAAATGAGAGAGATGGAGAGCAAGGTCACTGGTAATCCACACACGACATACCCTCGACTCACTCTGGATGAAATCACTACTGTGGGAATGAGGCACGCCCACAGCAGGAAGAGTGAGCCGGCACTACAAAAGTCCAGTACAGATCTGAGAGAGAGAGAGCCACCCACGCTCTCCGTCGAGAACACCAGCACTGTCACCCACACGACAGAGGGATGAAACACGCCGCCCTGACGGCGGATGACAGGCGGAGATGGAAGATGGTAATCCAAGTTCACCGACGGAGTAATCCACTGAAGATTCCTGATGCATATATAGACACCCGGAAATAACTGGTATACCGCCTAATGACGAAGCGAACCAGTAAATCCGAGAGACAGACAGTCATTAGAGTCAAAGTAATCCACAGTCGTGAAAATGTATAATCCACTCACGGGTGATGAAGTCAGCCGGTGGGAAACTGAGACAGCTGGTGTACCGCCTAAAGACGAGGCGAACCAGTAGATCCGAGAAACAAACAGTCAGTAGAGTGAAGTGTAATCCACAAGCGAGCGGTCCAGGCGAAGACGCGCCTCCGGATGCCGTAATCCAAACCTGGGGTAACTAGAAGAGGAAACAGGGAAACGTCCGACAAGACAAGGCAGAGTAGCAAGACTGTGACCAAACAAATGAGCGCGCAACGAAAGACAGGACTACGTGCAATATAAAGGAAAAGGTAAACGAGACACCACCGGTGAACAATCATCGAAACAAGGGGGCGGAGTTAGTGAACACACGAGGAACCGGCACCACAGGTAAACAAACACACACACATATATCCCACACACAGCCATCGATCACCCAGCAGTCATGACAGTAGCCCCCCCTCCACGACCGGCACCAGACGGACCAGGAGACTCACCCTGTCGCCGACGGAGGTCCTCGATCAACCCGGGATCCAGTATATCCCGAGCCGGAACCCAGCTCCTCTCATCCGGACCGTATCCCTCCCAATCCACCAAATACTGAAATCCTCTGCCCCTGCGGCGAGAATCTAGTAACCTCTTAACAGTATAGACAGGGGCACCATCCACTAGATGAGGGGCGGGAGGGTTAGGGGCAGAGACAGGAGGATTATAGCGGGCAAACATCACAGGTTTAACCTTGGATACATGAAAAACAGGGTGAACCCGACCAAGAGAAAGAGGTAACTTAAGCTTTATCGTCACCGGATTAATGACCTTAGAAATGCTGTATGGCCCAATGAATCGCGGAGCCAGCTTACGAGAAGGCTCACGGAGAGACAGATCCTTGGTAGAAAGCCATACCCTTTGACCACAAACGTAACGGGGTGGAGGTCGCCGATGACGATCAGCTGCAGCTTTGGTTCGTCTGGAATTAGATAATAATAGAGTCTTAGCTCTCCTCCAGATGCGTCTGCACCTGCGTACGAAAGCTAACGCAGACGGAACCGCTGCCTCGGGCTCCTGTGATGGAAACAGGGGAGGTTGATAACCGATGGAAAGTTCAAACGGGGACAAATTGGTAGACGTAACGGGAAGAGAATTATGAGAATACTCAACCCACGGAAGCTGATCGCACCAAGAATTCGGATATTTAGACGACAGACAGCGAAGCGTTCTACCGAGATCCTGATTAGCCCGTTCGCATTGCCCATTGGTCTGCGGGTGATAACCAGAAGACAAGCTGGCCGTAGCACCAATTTGTCTACAAAACTCCTGCCAAAAACGAGAGATGAACTGAGGACCCCTATCTGATACTACGTCAGTCGGAATACCATGTAACCGAAAAACGTGATTAATCAAAACCTGAGCCATCTCCTTTGCAGAAGGAAGCTTGGGCAAAGGAATAAAATGAACCGCCTTAGAAAAGCGATCCACCACAGTAAGAATAACAGTGTTACCATTAGATGCCGGTAAGCCGGTGACAAAATCAAGGGCAATATGAGACCAGGGGCGGGAGGGCACGGGCAAAGATTTTAGCAGACCAGCGGGTGGTAAATTAGATGCTTTATTACGAGCACAAACCGATCAGGCTAATACAAACTGTCTGACGTCTGTGGCCATAGAAGGCCACCAAAAACGCTGACGGACGGCAGCCAACGTTCTCAGAATACCTGGATGGCCGACAAACTTGGACTCATGACCCCACCGGATGACATCGGAACGTAACCGCTCAGGAACCCATAGGCGACCCGCTGGACACCCCTCCGGAACTTCCCCCTCCCGACCGGCCTCTCTCACCCGCTGTTCGATTCCCCATACGAGGGCGCCGACCACCCTCCCCTCCGGGAGAATGGTCTCAGTCCGCTCTGAATCAGACTTCTCGAACAGACGGGAGAGAGCATCAGGTTTAGTATTCTTCGAGCCAGGCCGGTACGAGAGAGTGAAGTTAAAACGATCAAAGAAGAGTGCCCAACGAGCCTGCCTAGATGTTAGTCTTCTGGCTGAACGGATGTATTCAAGATTCTTATGATCCGTCCAGACCAGAAAGGGCTCCGAGGTTCCCTCCAACCAGTGACGCCATTCACCCAAAGCGAGTCTAACCGCCAACAGCTCCCGATTACCTATGTCGTAATTACGTTCTGCTGGGTTTAACCGGTGAGAGAAAAAAGCACACGGATGTACTTTCCCATCAATAGACGATCGCTGAGATAAAACGGCGCCTACCCCGACATCAGATGCATCCACCTCCACAATAAATTGTTTAGCCGGATCGGGAATAGAGAGAACAGGCGCAGAGATGAACCGGGACTTTAACGCATCAAAGGCCACCTGAGCCTCTCTATTCCAACGGAAACATACGTTAGGTGAAGTGAGAGCGGTAAGAGGTTTAGCGATCTGACCAAAATTTCTGATGAAACGCCGATAAAAATTGGCGAACCCCAGAAATCGCTGAAGCTCTTTCCGAGTGTCGGGTACTGGCCAATCGGCCACCGTCTTAACTTTAGCGGGATCGGGACGAATTTCTCCCTCGGCAATAACGAAACCCAGAAACGAAACCGACTTTCTGTGGAACTCGCACTTCTCCGCCTTAACAAACAATTGGTTCTCTAAAAGCCGTTGTAAAACCATGCGAACGTGCTGAGTGTGTATCTGCATGGAGGGAGAAAAGATGAGAATGTCATCGAGATACACAAAGACAAATCTGTTAATCATGTCACCCAGCACTTCATTGACCATGGTCTGAAAGACAGCCGGAGCGTTACAAAGCCCGAACGGCAGAACGGAATATTCCCAGTGTCCTGAAGGGGTATTAAAAGCTGTCTTCCACTCATCGCCCTCTTTAATACGTACCAAGTGATAAGCGTTACGCAGATCTAGCTTGGTAAAAACGCTCGCTCCCTGTAACAACTCGAATGCTGATGACATTAATGGCAAGGGGTATTTATTCTTAACAGTAATGTCATTCAGCCCTCGATAATCAATGCATGGACGAAGAGACCCGTCTTTCTTCTTAACGAAGAAAAATCCAGCACCGGCTGGAGACGAGGAGCGGCGAATGAGACCGGCTTTAAGAGCGTCATTGATATACTTGTCCATAGCCTCTCTTTCTGGTTTAGATAGGGAAAATATACGACCCTTAGGCGGAGAAGTGTTGGGAAGGAGTTTGATTTCGCAATCATACGACCGATGAGGAGGCAGAGAAGTGGCCCGGGATTCACTGAAAACCTGCTGCAGATCCGAGTCCTCCGCCGGGACCCCTGAGAGATCGACAGCCGGAACCTGTGAAACAGAACAAGAAACAGAAGAAGGAGCAGGACCAAGACATGAAACATAACACGAAGACTTCCAAGATAACACAACATTGTTCTGCCAATCAACGTGAGGATTATGTTTAGATAACCAGTCATGGCCTAAAATGACTGGTGATTGTGAATCATCTAAAATGTAAAATTCAATCTCCTCACGATGATTGCCAGAAACAAACAAACTCACAGGGGGTGTACGATGCGTGATCACAGCCATATGCTGACCCTTCAATGTCCAGGCTGACAAAGGAGAGGAAAGAGGGATGAATGGAATACCCCAGGACTTGGCCAACCCAGCATCCAAAAGACACGCCTCCGCACCGGAATCCAGCAACGCCTGTGAATGATGGGAATTAATAATGACAGGAAGAGTGGTACTGCTTACGGGAGATTTAAATGACGATGCGCCCACCGAGACTCCCAGGTTCATCGGCGGGCGTGAGCTTTTACCGGACATGAAGCTGCCAGATGCCCCGACTTGCCACAATATAAACAGAGACCATTAGACAGACGACGACTTCTCTCACCAGCAGAGATGCGAAACTTGCCCAGTTGCATAGGCTCCTCGGTGGAACTCTCCGAGACCATCTCCCCTGATTCTGACGTCAGATGGCGAAATGAACGACGCAGATCTCTTTGCCGATGGCGAGACTCAACCCACAGAGCCAAATCGATGGCAGCTTCTAGTGACGGGGGTGGCTCTCTCAGTGCAATCTCGTCTTGAATCGCCGGTGTGAGACCCTCGAGGAATTGAGCTCTTAATGCCGCGTCATTCCAGTTGCAGCAAATAGCGAGAGTCTTAAATCTAATAGCAAAGTCAGTAACAGAGTCATTACGTTGCCGTAATCTCACCAACTCGGCCGCTGCCATGTCTCCCTTGAGTGAACGATCAAATAACTTCAACATCTCCTCCTGTAGAGCCTCAAATGATAATGTAAATGACGCCTTAGCTCCCCAGGCAGCCATACCCCAGTCTCTTGCTCTTCCCGTAAGTAATGTCAGAACATAAGCCACCTTAGAAGTGGATGAAGAAAAGCGACGGGGTTGAAGTGCAAAGACGAGAGAGCACTGTTGCAAAAAGGACCGGCAGGTGTTGGGATCGCCGTTGTAGGTAGGAGGTGTTGCCGTGTGTGGCTCCCGTTCAGTTGAAACAGCTCCTCCGGGTGTAGCAGGGGGTTCCCTGTTCGGTGCCACTTGGTCCAACCGATTACTGAGTTCCTTGAATTGCTCAGACAAAATGCTGAAATCTCTGGCCGCAGCAGACAATAAAGAAGAGTGTTGTTCAATGACCGCCCCCTGCTGGTGAAGGGCGGTCTGCACCTCCAGACTCTCCAAACTTGCTGCCTCCATTGGTGGCGCGCTCATCTGTCAGGAAATACTTCGGAGACAAATGCAAGTTAACAGAGTTTATTTAGAAAAATGAGAGAGATGGAGAGCAAGGTCACTGGTAATCCACACACGGCATACACCCTCGACTCACTCTGGATGAAATCACTACTGTGGGAATGAAGCACGCCCACAGTAGGAAGAGTGAGTCGGCACTACAAAAAATCCAGTACAGATCTGAAGAGAGAGAGAGCCACCCACGCTCTCCGTCGAGAACACCAGCACAGTCACCCCACATGACAGAGGGATGAAACACGCCGCCCTGACGGCGGATGACAGGCGGAGATGGAAGATGGTAATCCAAGTTCACCGACGGAGTAATCCACTGAAGATTCCTGATGCAGATATAGACACCCGGAAGTAACTGGTATACCGCCTAATGACGAAGCGAACCAGTAGATCCGAGAGACAGACAGTCATTAGAGTCAAAGTAATCCACAGTCGTGAAAATGTATAATCCACTCACGGGTGATGAAGTCAACCGGTGGGAAACTGAGACAGCTGGTGTACCGCCTAAAGACGAGGCGAACCAGTAGATCCGAGAAACAAACAGTCAGTAGAGTGAAGTGTAATCCACAAGCGAGCGGTCCAGGCGAAGACGCGCCTCCGGATGCCGTAATCCAAACCTGGGGTAACTAGAAGAGGAAACAGGGAAACGTCCGACAAGACAAGGCAGAGTAGCAAGACTGTGACCAAACAAATGAGCGCGCAACGAAAGACAGGACTACGTGCAATATAAAGGAAAAGGTAAACGAGACACCACCGGTGAACAATCATCGAAACAAGGGGGCGGAGTTAGTGAACACACGAGGAACCGGCACCACAGGTAAACAAACACACACACATATATCCCACACACAGCCATCGATCACCCAGCAGTCATGACAACCGTTAAGTACGTTTTCCTGGAAATAGCCTCGGGGTGATGTAGTCGGTAACCGGGTACCAGCTCACTTTATTTTGTGGCTTGTGTATCCATACTAATGTGTGTGTGTGTGTGTGTGTGTGTGAGTGAGAGATTTATTAAAATTGTCAGCACCCCTTCAGTTCCAATTGCTACCAAAGCAAGGCAAAGGATGAGAAATTATCAGGACAAACTGTGAGATTTTCATCGATGTCTTGAATAATGTGTTGGCTTTTTTACCCTGATTGATTAGTGATGTGAATTTGAAGTGTTGGCCCTGAAATTTGCATAGGCACACAAAACAATACATATTCAATGTCTCCCTTCTGTGACCTCTGGAAATGCATCGATAAGTCTCTGACATATTAAAAATATTTTGTGTCACTGAATGAATAAAAAATGAAACACTGGGAAAATTTTGATTAACAGAAGATGCGTTGATGGTATTATAAAAGCTCACAAGTGTTGATTGACAGAAGCCAATAGAAGCAAATCTATTTTGAAAGCATCTGAGCATTGCAGTGAGTACAGCTGAAGCCAAAGGATCAACTCATTTGTTGATACTTAAACACATTAAACTTTTCTTTAAGACAATGTGAGTTAAAAGAAAAAACTCTGCACAACAGTTAAAGGCGCTCTAAGCGAATTGACGCGTTTTAGACCATAAAACATTTTTTGTTACATACAGCAAACATCTCCTCACTATCTGCTTGCTGCCTGTCCACTGATCAAACTGTAAAAAAACGCGATCTCTGTAGACAGCTCAGGCTCGACAAACGGCAATATCAACATAGTGGCCAAACCTAGCACAACAAAACATAACAAAGTGTTCCAGCCAATAAACGACAAGAAGGATTTGGGGGTGGGGCTTGGGCGCGTTCATGAAAGCACGGACGGGAGAGGGAGTGGGAGGCGTTAGCTACGCTCTGTTTGTTTGAAAACAGTTCAAACATCAACAGGAAGTGACGTTGCACATTATTCGCTTAGAGAGCCTTTAAAAGGAAATACAAGCCTTACAGAATAACAAAGCATCAGGTCCTGGCTGGAACCTCACAACATTTTGAAGTTTTATATAATTTCACTTGGAAACAAAGTCATTGTTGTGGGGTGCTAAGTTGATACAATAGACCCCTTAATCGCCTATGTCACTGTGACGTCACCGCTCTAGTTGGAGGCAAAACATAAGTAGGAACTCATAGCAGGCACACTAAAAGTTTGAGGTTTTGACTTCAAAATGTCATCTTGTGTTTTTGGCTGCCATAATAGAAGACAAAACTTTTGGTTATAAACTTTTGTTTAAATGTTAAACAAACATACAGCGATAGATGTGTGTGCCATCCTTTGAATGGTCTCTTAAAATAATCCACATTGCTAATCATAGTTATTCCAGGGATAGGTTACATTAGACCAGACATGTCAAACTCAAGGCCCATGTGGCCCGCGAGTTAATTTCATATGTGCATTGCTAATGGCCCGCCAGCACATAGCGCTAAAACTACAAATCCCATAATGCAGTGCAACCGCTACTAATGGCCCGCCGGCACATAGCGCTAATACTACAAATCCCATAATGCAGTGCAACCGCTACCATGGTTCATGACCTCCAATCACCAAGCAACCGATCGCAAGCGCCAACCTCTCCTCCTTGCGTCTACTCGTCAGCGGTAAGCAAATAAATGCATGGTTCTGTGCCAAAGAAATGGCCAAACGAAAAGTGGACTTTGAAAACAGGGGCTTTCAAAACCGGTGGGAGACAGAGTATATGTTTGTTGAGATTGAAGGTAAACCTGTGTGCCTCGTTTGCGGAGGTAATGTGGCAGTAATCAAAGAATATAACTTAAGACGGCACTATGAGACAAAACATCAGGACAAGTACAAAAACATGGACACAAAGCAGAAGCTACAGAAAGTAGAGGAGCTTAAAAAGAGTCTGGTTTCACAGCAGACTATGTTTAGAAAAGCAAAATCACAAAGTGAAGCTGTTGTGAAAGCGAGTTTTATAGTGGCGGAAGAGATCGCTAAATCAGCCCAGCCATTTACCGAAGGAGTTTTTGAAGCGCTGCATGATTAAAGTGTGCAACGTCTTGTGTCCAGACAAAAAACAAGCATTTTTAAATATACCCTGATCAGTCTGTGCAGTTTAGCAGGAAGTCATACATGCCCAAACTTGCAGCCTCTGTTTTTGACACTAAACACCACAAACTGTATTTTGGTCATGGGAGGATGATGAGAGGATAAGTTTAGCTTCCAGAACAAATCCAGGACACCAATGGCAGCACACCCGCACCTAAAAGTTTTTCGCAATAAACACGAAGAAGGGCAATTACAGTATGTGATTAAGTAGTGACAGCTTTTCTTGCATTAACCATTCAAATTTTAGTGTTAATTCAACATTTAATTTGAATAAACATATCGGTGGGTGTGGTTTAGGATATTTGTATGAACAAGTATGTATTTATGCATGTAAGTATAAGGTACCTCGTTAGCTAGCGATTTTATTATAGGCCTGATGTTTTTGACTTCACAACAGTTTAGTTCGCTATCTCTGTCAGTACATGATGTGAGGAAAATGTAACGTCCCTTTCGAAAATTAACCATGGTTTTACTACAGTTAAAAAAAACATGGTTACTGTAGTAAAACCATGGTAACCACAAAATAACCATGGTTTTGACAATCATAGTTAAACCATGGTTAGTGTAGTTAAACCATGGTTTTGCTGATAGTAATCAATACAACAAAAAAACATGGTTCCTACACTTTTACCACAATAAACCCATGGTTAATTTTTGTAAGGGGTGATTTAAATTGGTAGTCCCCAGCAGTAGTCTATGTATACTACTGTAGTATTATTACAGTTTTTCTTGATTGCTAAAACACAATAACCAGGCTTTTGAACAAAAATTTCAAAACCATAACGCCATTTTTCAAGAAGCACAATCATTTTGCTGAACTATAAACATTACTCCCCTGCTTTAAAGGCGCTCTAAGCGAATTGACGTGTTTTAGACCATAAAACATTTTTTGTTACATACAGCAAACATCTCCTCACTATCTGCTTGCTGCCTGTCCGCTGATCAAACTGTAAAAAAACGCAATCTCTGTAGACAGCTCAGGCTCGACAAACGGCAATATCAACATAGTGGCCAAACCTAGCACAACAAAACATAACAAAGTGTTCCAGCCAATAAACGACAAGAAGGATTTGGGGGTGGGGGTTGGGCGCGTTCATGAAAGCACGGACGGGAGAAAGAGGGGGAGGGGTTAGCTACGCTCCGTTTGTTTGAAAACAATTCAAACATCAACAGGAAGTGACGTCGCACATTATTCGCTTAGAGAGCCTTTAACACATGAGTCAAATTTGGTGAACTGTTACTTCAAAACAAATCCCTACATTTCTTAGTGCTTACACAATGTGGTCATATGGAAAGCACTAACATTCAATACTGTTCACTCAAGTCAGCACAGCTTAGGCTCAATTAGCAAACAATTACCAAGGTGGAAACACTAAGAGTCCAAATTGAACACACATCAATCAGATCCTTCAATAGATAGATAAAAGGGCCCAAATCAGTTCACTGAGCTTTGGAACAATGGATCCACAGAGAAATTAAGGAATAGGTCGAGGAGAAGTAGGAGGAAGAGGAGGAGGGAATGAAGGAGGATGTGGTGAAGGAGGAGGGAGAGGAGGAGGACAAGGTGAAAGAGGAGGAGGGAGACGAAGGGCAATGTGACAAGCCAGTCTCAGAGGAAATTCGAGCCACTCTAGCTGACCATGTCCTTGTCCATGTCCATGGTATGACTATAGAGACAGAGCGCAGTGCATCATAACCTGAAAACCACGCCCACCGGGGGGGGGAAGCAATCCAACCGCCTCCATTGACTTTGTATTGCGAGAGGACGCCTCCTTGTCATTTCTGGCTTATAACAAAAAACTGAATAATGCCTAAAAACTTGCTGCGTGACAATATGTACAGCTAACAAGCCAAAGAACCCAGAAATACGTTTTTATAAGCTGTCGAGCCGTAAAACCCAGCCTTTAAGGAGAATAAAGTGGATCACATACTACGTTTCCCCCTATTGGACGCAGTTTTCCTAATAGGAGTACTATGCTTGTTTTTTGAAGTCAAAAGCTTATAAAAACGTATTTGGTTTTTTTTTGGTTGTTAGATGTACACAGCAGCTTTTAGGTATTAATCTGTTTTTA
Organism: Misgurnus anguillicaudatus; assembly: GCF_027580225.2. Taxonomy (NCBI): domain Eukaryota; kingdom Metazoa; phylum Chordata; class Actinopteri; order Cypriniformes; family Cobitidae; genus Misgurnus; species Misgurnus anguillicaudatus. The sequence continues at coordinate 13,434,204 of NC_073348.2, forward strand.
AGTTTAATCTGTAAATAAGTTTTTATAAGCTGTCGACCCCAAAAAATGAGCGTTTAAAGACACAAAAATGGATACAGGCAACTTTTCATAGTACTTCTATTAGTACAGGGGTGTCCAAACTTTTTTTTAAGGGGGCCAGATTCCAAGTTGTCAATACACATGGGGGCCAGATACTTATGTTTTCATGCTTCCATGCGTTCATTAAGTTCATTAAGTTATATAGGCATAATGCTAATCATGTTCATCATTATAATAAAATCCAACTCTTAATTAATAATTATTTATTTTTAGGTCAGAGTTAAACTTTGTTGTTCAATCACATATTATATTAACATCAGGGTTTTAAACAATTACAAAATTGAATTATTAAATAATTGAAATTGAATTGAATTTAAAAATATGAATGAAAGTGTATGGATGAAAAGAATAGCTCAAACGAAGTGTGACACTATAACAGTAAACAGGTTGCAACATTTTAAACGTTACTTGCAAACACTACAGCTCATTGACAGGATAATACAAACTTCAGGGTTTAATCAATTACAAACTGATAAGAATATGGATGAAATGCATAAGGAAAAGTTATAGGTCAACCAAGTGACACAAGTAAGCAAAAAGTAAAAATTATAAGCAGTAAAAAAGTTGTAACATTGTAATAATAAAAATTAAACTCATCAACAGTGAGATGGATGGTATAAAAAATCAGGGTTTTAAACAATAATGTAAACTCCATTAATTTAAATATGAAGGAAATGGATGGATGAAAATGTATAGCTCAAGCTTAGTGTGACACAAGAAAATAATAAATTATAAACAGTAAACAGGATGTAACTTTATAACGGTCACCTAAAAACTGAACAATTCAGTGAGATGGATGGAACTGGGATCTGCACTGCAGCACACTTGTGAGATCTGGCTTAACAGCCGTGGTCGCAACCCGTATAACGTCTCGCAGATGGGCATCAGTTATTCTGGACCTCAAACGGGTTTTGTTTAAGTTCATGATAGAGAAAGTCTGTTCACAAATGTACGTGGACCCAAAAAGGCTCAACATTCTCTTGGCAAGTGCTCGCAGTGTGGGGAATTTCTCTTTGTTTAGTTGTCGATAAAAGTCAATTTGCAAAAGCTGCTGATGACGGAAGCGCAAATCATCATCGCACTGCAAGTCTATGAGCTCTAGCTGAAGTTCATGTGCAACATCAACAGGATCCACAGAAAAAGGAGATGCGAAGACATGCATATCTTTTTCAATTATAGTAAAACCTTTAAAACGCCAGTTAAACTCAGCAAAGAGGTCTTCGATCACGTTTGCATACTTCCCTATTTGCCCACATGTTTCTTTTGGGAAACAGTCCATTACCTCTTTAAGTGATGGGAAATGTGAGGTGTTGATTTCACTCTGGGACAGGTGTCTTTTGAACAGTTGAAGTTTAGTTGCAAACGCCTTGATGTGAGAATACAGCTGACTCACCACTGCATCTTTTCCTTGAAGGCTGACATTTAGTGCATTTAGGTGTTTGTTAATGTCAATTACAAACGCAAGGTCTGCGAGCCACTTAGGGTCAGACAGTTCTTTCATCGCATGACCCTTTTCGTCAAAAAAACTGGCCTATCTCCCTCCGAAGCAAGAAAAAACGCTGCAGCGCATTTCCCCGACTGAGCCACCTCACATCGTTGTGATAAATTACATCTCCATATTGCGCCTCTATGTCGGAAAGAAACTGCTGAAACTGGCGGTGGTACAAAGCTTTGGCATGAATGAAGTTAATGGCTTTCACCACTGGTGAAACAACATGATCAAACTTCAGACATTTTGCGCACAGCACTTGTTGGTGAATTAAACAATGAAGTTTAATGGCATTGCCCCCTTGCTCGTTGACTTTGTTGCATAGCAGTGACGCTAATCCACTTCTTTCTCCCGTCATAGCGGGCGCCCCATCGGTAACAATTCCGCTTAATTTCTCCCAGGGCAGTTTCATGTCATCAACCGCGTCAGAGACACACTGCAGTAAATCCACACCTCGTGTCTGCCCCTTAATACTTTTGAGGTCCAGCAGCTCTTCTGTGATGTTCATGTCCTCATCAATTCCTCTTAGAAAAATGAGCAACTGGGCAGTGTCTGAAATATCGGTGCTCTCATCACACGCCAAAGAAAAATTGTCAAATTTATGGCCACGTTTAGTCACTTGTTTTTTGATGTCGGATGATATTTCTTCAATTCTCCGTGCGATAGTGTTGCGAGCAAGGCAAAGATTTGCAAACTCTTGCTTCTTATCTGGACAGATGTTTTCTGCAATTTTCATTACACATTCCTGGACAAACTCACCCTCAGAGAAAGGTTTTCCATGTTTTGCGATGAGGATTGCCACCTCGTAGCTTGCTCTGGTAATGTTTTCATTGGACTCTTTTGCCCTGATAAACAACCGCTGCTGGGAAACCAGAGAGGCTTCTAGTTGTTTAATTTTATCCTCTCGTTCACTGTCGGAGAACTTCTGATAGGAGTTTGCATGCTTTGTCTCGTAATGCCTCTTCACATTATACTCTTTCAAAACAGAAACAGTCTCATTGCAAATTAGGCAAACGCAATTATTATGACTCTCTGTAAAAAAATATTCAGATTTCCAGCGCTCATTAAATCGACGGCCCTCCTTATCAACCTTGCGCTTTTTTGATGTGGCCATCGTGGTATCCTGATAATGGTTGAACTGTCACTCACTCGTAATATATAAGGCCTACCGCTACACCTGGCCTAAAACCCAGTGCTGCTACCTTGTGTTAACATTGTAAAACTGCATGCTTTGTAAATTATGTATTGTGGGCCACGTTTGTTATAGTTTAATTGACACGTTGCGGGCTGTTTAAAATGAATCCCCAGGCCGTGATTGGCCCGCGGGCCGGACTTTGGACACCCCTGTATTAGTAGAACTGCGTCCACTAGGGGGAAACGTAGTCGGCGATCCACTTTATTCTCCTTAAAGACTGGGTTTTACGGCTCGACAGCTTATAAAAACTTATTTCTGGGTTCTTTGGCTTGTTAGCTGTACATATTGTCACAAATCCATGTGGTCCATGCTGGTTTAGCTGGTGGTCACAGCATACCAGCACCAAAACACAACATATGCTGGTATGACCAGCATGGGATGCTGGTGCTAATGCTGGTTTAGCTGGTGCTAATGCTGGTTTGTTGCTGGTTTAGCTGGTGCTAATGCTGGTGCTGATGCTGGTTTGATGCTGGTTTAGCTGGTGTTCACTAGCAAACCAGCACCAAAACACAACATATGCTGGTCTTGCTGGTATGCTGTTTTTTCAGCAGGGGTGACCGCATTAAAGATAATGAAGTCAGCCAGGAAAAACTGTACTCTCTTTTAGGGCTGTACTCGACTAAGGATTTACATATTCGAATCAGAATTGTCGAATCTTTTCATAGTCGACCGATAGTCGAATCATCTATGTGCGTGTGTGCATGGGTTGGGAGGGGGTCAGACCAGGTACAAATTGATAACTTTTATTTTCTTTCACAAGCAGCACACATAAACAACTTTCTGATAAAATGACCAAAAACTGTCTTTCAAGTGATGAACGAAGACAAAACTGACGATGCATTTATATATTTTTAAGGTAAATGTAAGGCAACATTTGTTTAATTATTCCTCATAACATTTTAAAGCCACGATCTACAGAACATCACACAAAAAACATTTTGATAACTAAACCTAAAAATATAACAAAGGTGATCCTGCCTTGGAAACGTCGGCTAATTCAGTGTTTTTATTTAATTTGGAGATTAAGCGCGTCAAAGCAGTCATGACCAAAAAAAACGACAAATGAGAAATGACAAATAATTTGTGATTATAAAAACTAAGCTTTATATACAATTCATAAAAACACTGAAATTAATGATTTTATAGACACTGTGCGTTATTATTTAGCACAGAAATACCTGCTTGCTTTCATTTTGATCATCTCCATTCACTACAGAAACAACTGATGATATTATTTATTTCAGGAATCTCTTTTCTATCATTTGAAAGTGAACACCATTCTTAATATTAAATCACAAGAAAGACAGTCGTGTCAGGCATAAATATAGGTTCGGTGCAGATATTTTCCGTTTCATCACGGAAATTTAAAGAAACGGCTTACCTATTTTATAGTTTAACTTTTGACAAGATAACCATATGTTTTAAATACATTTTAAAAACGTATACCCGTCGAAAACATCCGTTTTTTAATGTTTAGTTTGATGAACTTCTAAATATGAGACGCAGAGCACCTAGCATGTTCGGCTAAATTGCATGCGCAAGAATGGCCAGCACGCAATAGTGCAAAATCTATACAACGAAAAGCAATCCAAAATGTACAGACTTAAATTAGATCAGAATTTACGTTTATAATAAATACATTATTTAAATAAAATATGGTCAGAAGTAACAAAGTGCAGAACAAATGTGCAAAATGCCTCAAGAGCACGAAAACAAAACACAAGCCAAATAGATACATCAGATAACCCAGAGTGATTTATAAATAAAATAAAATAAAATGAAGAAATTATTAAAAGAATGAAAGTATAGCCAGAATTTCCAGCTTTTTCTTTTAAATGTAGAAACAAAGAGGCAATGGTTTATTAAAATAGGAACCTCTTATGGACGTGTAGCCCGGTCACAGGGGTTGCTGGATTTATTAACGCATTTTAAAAATATTTATTGAAAGCTGATACTTCACAAATTATTTGCAGAATTATAATAATATGCTGTATATTAATATATTGGGAGAAAGCTGTTATATGTGAAATCAGATTTGTGCACAGTGCCCCCATATACGGCCAAAATTAAAGGATCTTCATTTCATAACACATCTGCGACGATTCGACTGTGAGATTGGTAGTCGAATCAGGCTTCTCCTATCGATGCATCGAATCTTCGACTATTCGGGGTCAGCCCTACTCTCTTTACTTCAATGCAGATTATATAAACAGGCATTATTTGTTTTTGATTATAATTAGCTTGTTTAAAAGTAGACATTTCAGGCTGGATTTTGGATATGTGTATCATGTTTGTATGACGAGTATTCGCGGAGTTTCAATTGATTTTTGTAACGTGTTTATTTTCTTTATTTGACACAAACACAAAGATCTGTTGTTATTGTGAATGTATACATATTAAAGAAGACCCTTTACAGTTTCAAATGATGTCAAACATGTAAGTGTATGATTATTAAAGGAATTCTTCATCCAATTGAAATTTGAATATATTATTAAATTGTGTCACCTATGTAGTAGAACTGTGGAGTTATTTTAGAAATTGGTGCCTTCTAGGCAGAGAAAAGTCAGAAAATGTGATTTTTTGCTCATGTGGATGAAAAACACCAAGTCCCAGAATGCATTGCTTCGCTGCTCTACGAGGCCACTCCCTAGTCACGCCTAGCGGTACGAGACGGCAGGAGGGAGGGAGATTCAACTCGGCTAAATACAACTTTTACATACACGTCTGCAATGATTTAGTTGATATATTATTATAAATACTACCTTTTCCACATTGAAATGATGATACGTTGCGTTGTAACGGGATGTTCAACCAAAACCGGGAAAGGACAAGCAGTAAGTTTTCATCATTTGCCGCGGTGTAAACAATGGCTGCGGGCTATCAACCACGCAAAGTTCAGAGAAGACAACGACGCGGTAAAATTGAAAAACCTGAGGGTTTGCAGTCTCCATTTCAAGCTGGAAGATATCGAACCCAATGTACTCGGAATGAAGTGAAACACGCTAAAGGACACTGCGATTCCGTCTATATGTACCTTCACAGACACGACGAACAGCCGGGGCCATCTGGTATCAAACGCATTCGTCTACGTTAGAGGTAAGACTTTTGCTAATACTCGTTTCTGATCACACAGTAGCCTTTACATAGTGATACAGTTGTAAGCAGTAAAGTTAGCAAAGTAACGCTAGATAGACAATGACATATAAGTTGGCTGTTCTCAACATAAAACAACTGTTAGCTACCGAGCTACTTCTAGAGTTTTACTTTACCACGCAAGCCTGTTGCTGTGAAGTTATTTGAGATAACTGCAGATACATTTGCGAGATGTACATTATTAATTCAATAATATTTATGCTTGCTACACGTACCATATTCTTATTCAGACCTTATTGATATGGTGGTGTTGATAAATTCAAAAACTACATGCAAAATCAAACTTCTGCTGTTATTTTGGTGAAAGTAATGCAAAAGTATTGTTCTGCATTTACTCACAGGTTTCCGGAAGAAGATGCAGAAGAAGGGGATAAAAGAACAATGAAATCCTCCTTGCATGGACCAGGTCAGTGTTGGTTTGTAATGTGGGAGACTTTACATTGGTTTGCAAGGTTCAAAGTTACTAATTGTATTATCTTTCATAGGTCTGTCATAAATCATATGTGGTTTTCCTGTGCAACCAGTAAGGGGGACATCGAGGTAAGACATTTGATTTTTAATTTGTTTCTTTTTTTAGGAAAAAAGATTTTTCTAGACTTATTGATAATAATCATATTTTCATGCAGGTACTGAAATGCCGGTGGAAGTCCATTCTACACCATATCTTAAACATAATATTATATTACTACTCTTATAATGTTAGTTCCTGCACTACAATGGTACCACACTGCCCATAGCTGTACATATCTTATCTATATGGTTCTTGCTGAATATGAATATTTATTGTGTTTTTCTTATAATATATTCTGTTTAAACACTACATCAATATTATTTATACTACTATTAGGTTACTGCTACTAAATCGCACATATCTGTACATGTTGTTCATACATGCTTCATATTACAAATCCATATTTATTCTGCTCTTACAAGGTAACAGCTAATAAACTGCACAAATTTATATTTTGTTTATATTACTCTAACCACCTTCTGTAAACAAACAGTATACTACTGTCTAAACTGCACTAAAAAAATTTTTGCAGTTCTGGTTGGAAACAAATTACACTTTGTTTTTTTTTGTACTTGTACTCTGCATAATGACAGTAACGTTGAATCTAATCTAATTTCCTACCCTTTACAGGAGAAGCACGGTTGAACCAAATGTTCTGCAAGAAATCCAAGCAGTGGGTCTTGAAGAAAAGCTTCATACCACACACCACACAGTTTGTAGACGAACTCATCCAGAAGGCCATTGACAAGACTCAATCCAAACATTGTGTTCAAAGTGCCAACGTCCTCACTTGCCCTGCCACAGCCTGCGCTGCCACCCAACATTGCACCAGTGCCTAAACCATCAAAGGAGGCTGCCACGACTTCTTTCAAAAGTCGCTTCTGAGACTGACACTTTCTAATAATAATAATCACCTCTTCCCTGAGTCCTATTGCTGTGTCTAATCAGATTCTGCCACCACTCTTTATATTTATATTATTTTATACTGTGTGTATATATACACAATGTTTTTGTGTATATTTTTGCTTTGTTTTTATTTTGTGCAGGACATTTTTAGATGTAAATTATGTCATTGTTTATTTTAATGTGTTCTTTTCACTGGTGACACAATATTTTTCCTTTGTGAATAATAGAAAATAAATATCTTCATCTAACTCTGTCTTTTGTACACCAAATTTATACATTATAGACTTGTAGAGGCGCAATGATTACTGTTACTGTGATTTAGCTGTCATTACATACTTTACAAAATCATTTGGGTTAAAAATAAAGCCAAATATTATGTTTGTTACACAATTTAGACTTAAACTTTAAAAAAAAAGGCAAGAATGCTTTCCTCAAATTGCAGTCACTCTAATGTAGCAGCAATAAGGACTATAACACGAACCACAATCAATGTGAGTTTTAACTTTTTATTAAAAAACATAAAACAATTCACACTTATAGCTCATCCAGAGCTTCATCCGTTTATTTATAGTTGCTATAATGTCCGTGAGGAGCTGGATATCTACGTCTGATGTCCTGGACAACGAACACAGGCAGGTAAAACAAGTCGATGTCCTTTCCCCAGTCTTTCGCCTTGCAAAACTCATTCCAAGAAATGACGATAGGATGTAAGTCGATTGTCTAAAAACAGCAAGCATGACGTTAGCAATGCAAGCTATTTTCACATACAATAGGCTAACATAGGTGTAAATATAACAACCATAGCTCAGCTGACGGACATGAAAAACAAAATACTCACTTTATACTCATGCCTCCGTTTCTCCTTGCGGGGTTCAAGAAGAAAAAGCCATCGCTGAAATTCGCGTCAGCAATGATTCTCTTTTGGTGTCCATAGGCGCACAGCGAGAGCGCTCACACCACCAGACCGGCACCACCTCGGCTACAGCAGCCGCGCTGGCAGCCTCTTGTTCCTCAATCATCCGTAACTGTTCCTCGGCTCGTTTTATTGCGGCTCTTACTGGGACCACGACCATCAGATTCGAGCAACAGCAAGGCGCACAGCGAGAGCACGTAAAACCACCAGACCGGCCCCACCTCCGCTAAAGCAGCCGCGGTGGCAGCCTCTCGTTCCTCGATCATCCGTTTTGCTCCTCGTTGTATTGCGGCTCGTACAGGTAACCACGACCATCAGATTCGAGCAACAGGTCATCCTGAGCAACAAAATCCCCTTCTGCCATCCGTTTTCAAAACTACACTCTGCCGTCGTGGTTTGTTTACTCTGCTTTCTCCACAAAGCAAGATCCAGGCTAGCTTAGCTTAGCGAAGATTAAAGATGGCTGACTCTCGTTTTGATTCGGGCTTTTCCGAATGGACTCGCAGTCCAACCCCTATGGGCGGGGAAAAAAACATGCGGAAGTAGCTCCTAATACTGGCTGTAGTCTTTGCCTCTGGCCAAAATCTCCTCCGATGACGCAAAAATCGTCATTTTGCGTCATCGGAGGACTTTTTTGCACAACCAGAATACAGATATCTCTCCTCTCACGAGGACATGAGGTAGGGAAACACGGTCATTCAGAAATACTGCCAGGTTTCTACTGATACAAAGCTGAATGCTAAATTGGTGAAGTATTCCTTTAATGATGGAGTATTTTAAGTTGATTCTGCCATGATAAGGAGAAAACAGGTCAAAACGCGGCTCCGCGTTTTTGGACCCCAGGGGGTTAATGGCAGATTGTCCCTGTCGCAAAACAATCTGGCCATTTCATATACATCATATGATCTCATTATTTGTATGTTTTAGTATTTGCTTTTGTCCCACTGACATTGGTATGGGGCGGAATGTTTTGATAATTGTACATTTTTGTTTGTGAAATAAGTAGGGCTGTCAATAGATTAAAATATTTAATCGCTATTAATCGCATGATTTCATGAGTTAACTCGCGATTAATCGCAAATTAATCGCACATTTTTATCTGTTCTAAATGTACCTAAATGTAACACTTTTTAAGTTTTTAAAACTCTAATCAGCATGGATTTGGATAATATATATGCTATATGCAAATGCATGTTTGAAACAGCCTGTTTACATTCAACAGAACCATCAGCCATAGTTTAATATATGTTTTTGCCTTTAGGAGACTTTGTTCTTTCTCCATTTCTGTTTGCTGCTGCATCATTTGTGACCTGTGCTGGCAAATTCAGTTGGGATGAGCAAATTTTCTAAATGTGTCATTTATATTTTAACATTCTCTATTAAAAAAACTTAAAAACAATTGGAACAATTGTTGGAATCTGACATGACAGAAGTATACCTGTTAACGCAGAGCAAAAACAATATCAATATATGTTACATATATGTTTTTCTTTTATTGTTTAATTTTGACATTGAGACAGACCACTTTAAGATACTGTAGGATAATGCAAGGGTTTAATATAATGATACAACAGATACTTTTCCTTAACAGTTAACCAAACATTCACTTCAGATATAACAGATTATAGGTCATACCTGCGTGAATTCTTGTCAAAAAAGATATTTTTAAACCTGTAATTTTGTGTTAGATGTCTATATATATCAGGGTCACGCACTCGCGCGTTTGTGTGTATGCGCTTCAGACGTCTGCGTCAGACATCGCTGTTGAGCCTTGTCACTCTTAATAACTCTCAGATCAATCAGATCCCGAACTTTATCTCTCTTAATAATTATTTTAACATCAAGAAAGTCCTGCAGTCTATTTTCTATCATTTCTGAATGCTTTAAAAACAAAACTAAAAAGTGAAAGACGCATCTTTGCTTTAAATGGATTGGGGATGGTACACCTCACAGAAAACGTGGAGATAAAGAAAACTGCACGTGCAGAAAATGTGCATTTTAGATGTTTAATGACCATTTAGAGCATTGGCTTCGCTAGAGGAGAGCTTAGTGTTCTTATTTTTATGAAAAGCACCGACTCATCTAGACAGCGCCGGTCACTTGCTGCGTCTCAATTCATCCAGCTGTGGGTCAAACAGAAATTGCGTGTTGCGTTAATCGCGCGTTAATAAAATTAGTGCCGTTAAAATGAATTTGCGTTAACACGTTATTAACACGTTTATTTTGACAGCCCTAGTTAAAATATTAGGTGTTACCAATTGAAGTACGTTTTTAAGTAGAGCCACTTTTACATTTTACAGTTTATAAGTAAATAAAATACCATAAAATGTAAATAAAATCTACAATAAATATGTGAAGTATCTACAAGATTGCAGTGACAAAAGCTGTAAAGTAATGTAAAGTGATATAAATAGAGTATACAACCCTGACCCAAAACATAATGTTAGCAGTGAGCAAGGTGAAAGTGACAAAGATGGCAAAAATTACAATTGTGTTTAACTGGAGAAATCCAACTTAACTTGATAATCTTGTTCAGGCTTGATCATCAAAGTATTTTTTATCGAAGTGTTTGCAAACTTTAGTCTTTTTTATAAGCAGCTTGTGAGTAAAATCAAAATGGTGTGACTCATCATCTAATTTTTTTAAATAGTATTACGTTTGTCTATTTCATTCACATGTTGAAACTTAATCAAAATGGTGCAAAATTGTGTAAAATAAATGCATGTACTTATTTGTAATATTGTTAAACATTTTGTGAAGCTAATTTAAATATATAAATACTAGGGGTGACCCCTGTATATGGGTGCACTGTGCACAAATCTGATTTCACATATAACAGCTTTCTCACAATATATTAATATACAGCATATTATTATAATTCTGCAAATAATATGTGAAGTATCAGCTTTCAATAAATATTTTTAAAATGCGTTAATAAATCCAGCAACCCCTGTGACCGGGCTACACGTCCCTAAGAGGTTCCTATGTTAATAAAGCATTGCCTCTTTGTTTCTACATTTAAAAGAAAAAGCTGGCAATTCTGGCACTATTGCGTGCTGGCCATGCTTGCGCATGCAATTTAGCCGAACGTGCTAGGTGCTCTGCGTCTCATATTTAGAAGTTCATCAAACTAAACAGATGTTTTCGACGGGTATAAGTTTTTAAAATGTATTAAAAACATAGTGGTTATCTTGTCAAAAGTTAAACTACAAAACAGGTAAGCCGTTTCTTTAAATTTCGGCGACGAAACTGAAAATATCTGCACCGAACCTATATTTATGCCTAACACGACTGTCTTTCTTGTGATTTAATTATGGTCGGTGTTCACTTTCAAATGATAGAAAAGAGATTCCTGAAATAAATAATATCATCAGTTGTTTCTGTATCTAAAGTCAATGGAGATTAGTGATGGGAAGTCCGACTCTTTTTTGTGAATCAGTTCTTTTGAACAGTTCGTTTCAAAGAACTGGTTCAAAAAAACGATTCACCAGTTCTTTAACATACTTTACGTAATGACGTCATTCGCATCTGATTTTATCATCCAGGAGGGTAAAATACATAAAAAAAATTCAAAAATTCCAACTAAAGCACATTCAAAAACTTTTAACAGAAATCATGATCAAGCTCATAACAACTTAAAATATAATCTGCACACACACACCTAACAAATACATTTTAGTCAAAACGGTGTTTAATATAACTGTTCCATGCATATTTCGCGTAAGTTTTATGGTAAAATTAAATAAACTTACTTTATGTCTGTCAATCATTTAGTTCATGTAGGCTATAGTATTAGCACAGCAACTCACTGATGTCCGTACTGTTTGGCTCACGCTAGCTCAGTATCCACAGATCTTTGATTAGTTCTTTGGATGCGTCCGATAGAAACTGTTCTCAAATCAGTGAACTGGTGACTCCATAAATGCAGCAACCTGTTCCTGACTCGAGAGTCGCTGTATCGTGCTTTTCAGTAACACATGTGCAGTATTAACAGCTCATCAAGTCGGACGCGTCCGATAGAAACCGTTCTTGATTCAGGTATTCATTTTATCGGTGACTCTGGAATACCAGTATGTTTGTTGCACATGCTCAGTAACAAAATTCACCATGTCTCGGTTCAGTGATACTGTTGGGGAGAGCTTCTACGAGTTAAGATACGGATTACTCTCTCTTAATTAGAATCGGAATGACTGTCGAGCACATCTGAAAGTGAGTAACTTGTGGATCATTGCTGTCTTGAGACACAAACTTTTTAAACGATTCAGTCCGATTAGGTGTACTGATTCAAGTCGTTCACTGAAAAAAACCAGTTCAAAAGAACGATTCGTTCACGAACTGGACATCACTAATGGAGATGATCAAAGTGAAAGCAAGCAGGTATTTCTGCTAAATAATAACGCGTATTGTCTATAAAATCATTAATTTCAGTGTTTTTATGAATTTTATACAAAGCTTAGTTTTTATAATTTGCAGTAACAATCACAAATTATTTGTCATTTCTCATTTGTCGTTTTTTTTTGGTCATGACTGCTTTGACACGCTTAATCTCCAAATTAAATAAAAACACTGAATTAGCCGAGGTTTCCAAGGCAGGATCACCTTTGTTATATTTTTAGGTTGTCAAAATGTTTTTTTGTGTGATGTTCTGTAGATCGTGGCTTTAAAATGTTATGAGGAATAATTAAACAAATGTTGCCTTACATTTTACCTTAAAAATATATAAATGCATCGTCAATTTTGTCTTCGTTCATCACTTGAAAGACAGTTTTGGTCAATTTATCAGAAAGTTGTTTATGTGTGCTGCTTGTGAAAGAAAATAAAAGTTATCAATTTGTACCTGGTCTGACCCCCTCCCAACCCATGCACACACACATAGATGATTTGACTATCGGTCGACTATGAAAAGATTCGACAATTCTGATTCAAATATGTAAATCCTTAGTCGAGGACAGCCCTAATAAATACTAATATAATTTGAATGTCTTCATGATTCATAAATGTATGGTGTCACATGCTGCTGTGACTGTATAACATTGCCAGCTTTCTATTGGCTGATTCAGAGGTTAAGGGCGGCTATTTTAGGTTGAAATCATTGTTGTCCTCAGTTTGCGGCACTTAAGTCAGCACTTAAGAATGAGTCTTATACTTTACTGAAAGTTGCTTTCAGCTTCTTTATAAATGTATCCTACTCTCAGACTGGTCCTACTCCTTAATAAGAATTTTTGGACACTAAAGTCATAGCTTAAGACTATTCTTAAGAGCATTTCTGAGATGTTTTATACATACGGGCCCAGATCCACTGCTGATGTGGCAGACACCTTCAATGTGTCTCAGAGTCAACTACCAAGGATAGAAAAAAGATTTGAAGAGACTGGAGACGTTTTTGACAAGCCCAGGTCAGGCAGACCCCGAAAGACAACTGCTCGAGAGGACCGTTTGTCGACTAGAAAATCCAAGGCCAGCCCATTTTCCACTGCAGCAGAGCTCCACAAGACCTGGTCACCTGAAATCCCTGTGTCAACCAGAACAGTTTGTCGGATTTTGGGTTGAAATGACCATGAATCAGTGCCCAGAAGCCAGCACTAAACAAAAGGCCCCACAGCCTGCTAAAAGCATGGACACTGGAAAAGCAGAAGGTGGATTTTTCAGATGAATCTTTTGTTGAATTACACCACAGTCGCCGCAAATGTTGCAGGAGACCTACTGGAACCCGCATAGATCCAAGATTCACCCAGAAAACAGTGAAGTTTGGTGGCAGAAAAATCATGGTCTGGTTACATCCAGTATGGGGGTGTGCAAGAGATCTACAGGCAACATCAATAGTCTAAAATACCAAGATCTCTTAGCTACCTCTTATATTCCCAACCATAAAAGAAGCCAAATTCTGCAGCAGGATGGTGCTCCATTGCATTCTTCCATCTCCACATCAAAGTTCCTCAAGGTGAAGAAGATCAAGATGCTCCAGGATTGGCCAGCCCAGTCACCAGACATGAACATCATTGAGCATATGTGGGTTAGGATGAAAGAGGAAGCATGGAAGAGGAAACCAAAGAATATTCATGAACTCTGGGAGGCATGCAAGACTGCTTTCTTTGCTATTCCTGATGGCTTCATCAATACATGAATCCTTGCCAACCGCGTGGATGCAGTCCTTCAAGCTCATGGAAGTCATATAAGATATTAAATGTGGATCTCACATCACCACTACTGAATTTGCTAAAAATGTATTTGCAGTAAATTTGTTCAATTTCTGTATAGGCGACAAAACTTTTGTCTTGCCAAAATTTGACCTCTCTATGTTTATTAAAGGAATAGTCTACCCTTTTGCCATATTAAACTATGTTATTACCTCAAACTAGACGAATTAATACATACCTATCTTTTTTCAATGCGTGCACTGTACAGCGCGTTGTATATGTGTTAGCATTTAGCCTAGCCCCATTCATTCCTATGGTACCAAAAAAAAGTTTTATTTTGTGGCACCATACTTACTGGTATAACTCCTCATGTAACAGTCTTTAAATGGGGAAAACACGGAAGTGTTTGGTGGCTTCCCTGTTTGGTACCATAGGAATGAATGGGGCTAGGCTAAATGCTAACACATTCACGACGCGCTGTATGGTGCACGCATTGAAAAAAGATAGATATGTATTAATTCGTCTAAGTTGAGGTAATAACATAGTTTAATATGGCAAAAGGGTAGACTATTCCTTTAAATGATAAAAAATTTTTTAGTGAAACTAATTCATTTCAGTGCATTAAACATCATTTGGGAGGGTTTTAGCTTTTCATATGAGCTATTTCTAACACCAATTGATTAATTAAAAGTCAGGTTAGTAGCAGGTATTTTCTTCAAAATAGATAAGCGACAAGACTTTGGTCAGGTAGTGTACTGTCAGAACCCTGCCATGCTGACTAGATCTAAATACAAACAAAGATCTGACAGGATCCTGACAGTTAGTTAATACATTAACTAATGTTAACTAATCTTATTGTAAAGTGTTACCGTATTTACTCCATGTTTCATGTGTTACTTTAATTATAATTTAGGATTATTTACCAAATAATTTTACACTGGTGTTTTTTAAAAAAAATAATGTCATGACTGGTAAGAGGAGTAAGGACACAATTGCGGAGTTCACAAGATAAAACGGGAAACAAAACACGGGGAGTAAAACAATGGACAGGTAAGTAACACAGAAACACTCAAACAGAGAACAGATACAAACATGGAATCAGTGACAATGATCCAGCAGTGAGTGTGACACAGACAGGTGTATAAATACACAGACTAAATGGCATACAGGTGTGATGAGGCAGGTAATTAATCAATTAATGTCCAGGTGACAACAATCGGAACAGAAACAAGACATGACACGGATTAACCATGACATTACGCCCCCATAAAAAGTGGCTCCCAGACTTTCCAATATAAACTAACAGGAGGGAGGATCTGGGGTAGAGACGGAGGGCTTGGAGACCAGGGTGAAGCCGGGGCGAACCCGGCAGTGCAGGGAGCTGGGACGAAGCCGGAAAAAACGGTGCGACCATCTCGGGAACCAAGGCAGATGATTCGACCCTCTTGGGAATCAACGGGGATCCGATCCCCCTGGAAGTCACCTCCCTTGATCCAAGCCTGGAGTTCCGAGCATTCTGTCTCGGTAGGCTCCAAGGAACATCAGGGCTTTGCAGCTTGCGAGACCCAATGTCCAATACTCCCCCTCAAAAAAATATTAGGGAAAGCACTCCTCCGCGAACTCGTTGCGTCCTTTGATGGCTGGATGATTTTGTCATGACTGGTAACGGCGAGTAAGGACACAATTGCGGAGTTCACAAGACAAGGTAACATTTATTAATAAAATGAGAAACAAAACGCAAGGAGTAAAACAACGGGCAGGTAAGTAACACAGAAACGCTCAAAAAGAGAGCAGGTACAAACAGAGCTGGGTAGTAACGGATTACATGTAATCTGGATTACGTAATCAGATTCCAAAAATCAAGTACTTGTAATTGGATTAAACTACATTTTAAAATACTCATAATCAGAGTACTGTTACTTTTAATTAACAAAATTAATGTGACAAATAATTAACTTCAGTCACAGTAAAAACAAAAGCTTTTAATTCATTACAATCACTTATCATACAGACTGAACATACATAATTAAGTCTACATAGAGAGCATAAAACAGTCCAAAAGCCCTCCAAAGGCAGTCAGAAAATCAGCAAGGCCATTTAGGATAACTTCTTCCTCCAACTGTACAGGAGGAAACAATTTCGTCATAGGCATTTATCTGGTCTGCCTCTCCGGTTTGATAAAGAGCAATATTTAAAAAAATAATATTAATTATTTTAAAGAATACCCTGTGAAGTCCACTTTGCAATCCACTTACGACCGAATGGAACGCAGCTTCAGTATTTGTCTTGTCTCGTTTAAACATACTTCTCTCATGTGTGTTTGTTTCTACTCTCCCAACTGTACTTACCATTACAGAAAAAGGAGTTTGTAATTCTCATCATTCATCTAATCTCTCTCAGTGACTGTCAAGAAGTGTATGTGTGGACCTTTACCTTTCATCATATACATACCTTTTCAATATCCTGCCCTTATGAAAATTAACCATGGTTTTACTACAGTAAAAACAAAATAACATGGTTAATGTAGTAAACCTTGGTAACCATAAAAAGATCATGGTTTTGACAACATGGTCTCCCTATAAATAAAATGCCATGACAGATAGGAAACCTAGGAGGCATCATAATGATCCCTCAACTAATATTTCTGTGTGCTCACAGGCTTTTTCAATCATAAAATCAAAAAGTAAATGACTAGATGACACAAGCGACTACAATTAAGTTGATCTGTAAACTTATGTAGGCACAGCAGGTGCATTGAGATCAGCTGTCACAATAATCCGTTACTAAATCTCTGATGCCAGGCTGAGATTTGTATCAGTGGGACTTCAGTTTACATGCCATAAGAGGTGGGACTCAGTGGAAGACAGAATCATTATTTAGACATAGTTTATTACTTTATGGCAACCCCAGTGACTGACTCACCCTCAATCTATCTGCATTCATCACTCACCAGACCCAACAATGTGTGGGAATTCCCAGCATGCAATGCTAAATGGCAAATAAAATTTAAGATAAGTGATGTCTTTGGGGAAATAATCTCAGAGATGGTGAGAGGTAAGGAGATTAATGTGGGCTGGGTGACTGTCATAAAGATCAATATGGGACAATGAATGTACCATCAAATCAAAATACTAATGCGAATACTTCCCGTTTTTAAAACAGTCTACTGGGTCAAAGCAAGAAAGCAACTTTTACTGTGTTTTTGCTACAATAACATTTACATTCTGATATTTCCTGTATGTTTATATATGGATAGAGGTGCTACATGCAGCATTGATTTGTTAAACTGACAATAAACATTATATAAAACGTATATAACAGTTTTTAAGACTACATCTTATACAGTAATTATTTTCATTTATATTTAACCCTCTGAGGTCCGACCATTATGGGACATAGGTTCTGACATGCTCTTACATTTGGTCTTTTTTCAGTTGCTTTAAACATATTAATGGCAAGTGTCTCATTGCGTTCAGCACAAACTGGGCTAAAAAATTATACGAGCTACATGTATGTAAATGTTTGTATTTTTGAGAAAAAAATTTTATGCATGGTTTTTAAAAAAGCTAAATTTTTAAGTCACTGATATAAGTGCACAAAACCCATACTAAACATGTTTTAACAAGACTTTTCTGAACAGAATCTAGTAGTCTAGAGTTTTTTCTTTGAAATGATGCGAAAATCATTCTGCTTACTCATTCACATAAACCAATATATTGGTTTTAGAAATTGTAAGACACTTTTTGCTTAGAGGGGCCGTATGCGAGAAGAATTGATTGACAGCTAGCAAACAAAGGCTCGCATAATGAGCTGCATAATGAGCTGCATAATGAGCCTAGGCAGGAATCTGAGAGGGAACTACAGTAAAGAATGTGAGGACAAATGTATACATGTTTGTTTGAGGTTTATTAAGTTAACAATATAATCAAAATAGAAATAAAGGTCAGTAGGACATTTTCAGTTTATTTGGAAACAAACTCAATTCAAAAACTTAACTTGTATAAGAAACTGATACAAGTGAACAACAGAGCTGCGTCTAGAACTGTGTCTTAACACTGTACAACATGTAACAGATATCCGCCATTACGGGAGGTCACGCGTACTCGTTTGTAAATAAGCATGTAAACATGGAATCATATTACAGCACACACTTAAAAGATACAGCAGTGCAGGCTTACTGAAAGTTGCCATGAAGGACATAAGTGAATAACTGTGTTTAATACTGTTCAACATGCAACAGTGAAATCCGCCATTACGTGAGATTGCGTCCTCGTTTGTAAACAATGCGAAACTTTTTCAATCCGAAGCGTGCAGTCTGCTGATGCTTACTGTGTGTAGGCTGAACTGCACAAGCCATGAGCATATTACATAATAGCAAATATAAATAGTATAAATTAACTGTTACTTACTTCAAATATTCTCCTCCAGTGCGTCCTCCATTGTTCTTCTTAGGTAACATTAAAGATAAATGCTTCTCTTCCTCAATGTCCAGACATAAATGAAGATCTTCCTCACGTGTGTGTATAAAGTTTATAATCCAGACATACGGTAAAGTCTTTAAATCTGAACTTTAGCTGGTGGTCACAGCATACCAGCACCAAAACACAACATATGCTGGTATGACCAGCATGGGATGCTGGTGCTAATGCTGGTTTAGCTGGTGCTAATGCTGGTTTAGCTGGTGCTGATGCTGGTTTGATGCTGATTTAGCTGGTGTTCACTAGCAAACCTGCACCAAAACACAACATATGCTGGTCTTGCTGGTATGCTGTTTTTTTAGCAGGGGTGACCGCATTAAAGATAATGATGTCAGCCAGGAAAAACGGTACTCTCTTTACTTCAATGCAGATTATATAAACAGGCATTATTTGTTTTTGATTATAATTAGCTTGTTTAAAAGTAGACATTTCAGGCTGGATTTTGGATATGTGTATCATGTTTGTATGACGAGTATTCGCGGAGTTTCAATTGATCTTTGTAACGTGTTTTGAACATTTGACCTGTTGTGTAATTTTATTGGCCCGTCCCTTTCCCCAGATGTTGCAAGCTATCGCCCTCCGGTTCCAACCGAGAAGCGTATCGCCATTGCGCTCTACAAACTGGCTACATGCGCAGAGTACAGAGTGGTAGGCGAAACATTTGGAGTCAGCAAAACCACCGTGCACCGATGTGTTTACGCCGTGTGCAATGCCATACAAATGAGGATGATGCGAAGGTATATCTACCTGCCTGGAGTGGATGAGGCGCATGATATCTCACTGCGTAACTCCAGAGCGCACCTTGTGCCACAGGTGTATGGCGCAATAGACGGGACTCACGTCCCGATTAGACCCCCTGCTGAAGGCTACAGGGATTTTGTAAATAGAAAGGGCTGGCCATCAATCATACTACAGGCTGTGGTAGACGATCGTTGCATTATAAGGGACATTTGTGTCGGCACTCCCGGTAGTGCGCATGACGCGGCAGTCTTCACTACTTCTGACCTGTACAGGTGCGTCTGTTTACCTTGGTAGATGGTACACTTAATCAGTCTGCGATTGAATGACAATTAGCTGCAGAGTTGTTAATTATTGTGCTTATTTGTTATAGCCTACATGTTATATCTACACCTTGTTAATATTCTATTATAGATTCCCTGAGAGACATCCCCAAAACACAATCGAAATGGAAGGTGTCCAGGTGCCCCTCCTGTTAGCTGGAGATCCAGCCTACCCTCTCCTCCCATGGTTGATGAAGGGATTTTCTGGCCCTAATCTCTCAGAGGAAGAAGAGGTGTTTAACCTTCACTTGAATGGGTCACGTGTGAAAGTTGAACACACATTTGGACGGCTCAAGGGTAGATGGCGTGTGCTGGCCAAACGGTCTGATATTGACCACAAGTTTATGCCGACCGTTGTGGCTGCATGTTGTGTATTGCACAACTTGTGCGAAAAGGAGAGGCAAAGGTTTTTACAACCGGGCCCTGAGCAGCACCACCAAAACTTACCACAACCACCTCGTCACCAAAATGAAGGTCCACCAAACGCAGAGGCAGCAGCTATCCGCCAAGCTCTACTTAGATATGTGGCAATTAAAGTCCGCCAGTAGTACAACAACATTCTCAGCTATACATTCTCAGAAAAGAAATGCTTTAAAAGTTTAGATTTGTATGATATGTATTCCCTCCAAATTAATATTATTTTTTTTGTATTTTCTCTCTTGGGGGCACTCTTATTTTATAGCAATATAATTTGAATAGAGTAGTGATTGTGCTTTAGACAAGTGGCCAGCCTAGTAAAGCTACAGCACATTTTCAAAAACAGCATAGCGTAGGAGTTTGTAACAACAAACAATGCAAGGGAATCTCTTTGCTAACAAACTAGTCTTTCAGCTTTATTTCATGTTTTTTATCAGGAAGCTGGCACAGAATGACATATGAACACACATATGGCAACAAAATCTTAACAGTGCATTTTCAGTACAGTGTTTCCATTGGAAAAATAAACAAATATATAATGTAAACAGTTCCACATTGTACAATTCAAAAGAAACACTCAATGCTCAATTAATTGTTCTGTATTTTAAAATACTAAACAAAGTCAATAACTTTTCTCCTAGCTCTCATAACTCTCTTAAAGTGTGTTTAAGGTTTACAACATTCAAAGTACTTACAACATTCCCCTACCCTCCTGTACAAACACACTAAAAGTGCCATTTAAAAATACAACTGAATAAAACTTTCAGTAACATCCAAAGTGCCATTTTAAGATACACTTAAGAAAACAGTAACAAATCAGTAAATCAGTAACAAATTCTGGAACTGTATTCCCCTCACAGAATGATTTGGCACTTAAAAAGGTGGTGTCAGTTCTGGAGAAAGCTTGTTGTCAAAATAACTTTTAGTTAAAATCAGTGAATATCAGCTCATGATCCACTACCTGTCCGTTTGTGTGTACTGAAAAAAGTCTAGTGTTAATACATAGCCTAGGCTCTGATAGCGGATCGTGAGGAGATATTTACTGATTTTGACAACAAGCATTGTCCAGAATTATTGACTCCACCTTTAACAACTTACTCTACGGTAAGTTAAGATAAGCAGTGAATGGCAAGCTAGATTCCATGTGAGGAGGTGAGTGTGCAGCATCAAATGTGGGTGGTTGGGGAGTGGGTGGATGTGGAGCGTGGTGGTAGTTAAATCGGTGTTGGCCTTGAAATGTATTGTAATTGACCCTATTTTGTTGTTGGCTCATGTCAGCAATGACTTGAGTGGCTTCTGCATGCCTCTCGGCAGCATTGGCACACCGCTCAAGACACTGAACTGCCTGTGAAATGACCGTGGTGATGGACTCCAATGATTTTTGATCTTGTGCTGCCTGCTCACGTTGTTGATCGAGAAAGGACATGTAGAAGGATCTCATCTCCCCGGCATCATTCTTTCTTTGGTCTCTCTTTGACTGGCGTTGCCATAATCTTGGTGGGTTACTCTGTGTGGCCGGTTCTTCAATGGGCAAGGATTTGTCTAGTGCTTCCGTGGTTGCTGACACGCTGGCATCACTCAAGCTGCATGTTCCATCTCCTGACTCTTCTGTAAAAAGAATAATGTTCTTAGTCAGAGTGAAGTTATCACAAATGACCCTTTTACGTTAAGGTTTCATAAAAATATGGTTGCTTGTATTAGTCATACAACACATTATATCTAATTTTACTTAAGTTTGCATAAAACGTTTTGGTTGCGCTTTGTTATTTGCAGTGCTTTATTTCCTAATGTAATTTTATTGCCTTTTACAGGGTTCCCGTGGAGTCTTAAAAAATCTTTTATTCAGAAAGTTAAATTTAAGGCCTTAAACAGTCTTAAAAACGCCCAGAAAATACATCTTAGTTTTTTGTCATGAAAGATAAAAGGTTTTAAAAAACACATGGACGTTTGCACAATGGACTATAAAATTGGATTTCATTGTTTTGATATGGGTCTTAAATTTCATTCATAATGGTCTTAAAAAGTCTTAAATTTGACTATTAAAAAACAGCTTTTTTCTAACTCAAGTCAGGATACATAAGGATACATAATGTGCAGTTTATGCATTCATTTATATGGTAAAACAATTTGAGCAACCATAACCATACATAATGTAAAGCCCCATATTCATGTGGGATTTATTCACTAACGCTTGAAACATGAATTTAAGTGGAAAATAATCTTCATACCTGTAACGGACTCTGTAACCTCTCCCTCATCATTGCTCTTATCATCAGTAATTGAAGTCTCGGCTGAAATGAACAAGACACACTTAAAATGATGTACAGTTCGGATCAATGCTTAAAGTGTTCCTTAAAGTAAATGAGAACGATAACGTGATATCTTACCTGAGCTGTTAATAATAGAATCCAAGGAAGCTACGATGGGTCTTTGGCCGAGGATCTGATCCATCTCATCAAAAAAGTCGAACTTGCCTTTTATTTTCCCTCCGGCACCGCTGCGTGATAACTGTCTTTTTTGAAACATATATCGCTGTTTGAGCGCCTTCCATTTACTCCGGAGGACGTCCCACGGCTTGTTGTCGTAACCATTGTTTGACATTTCTTTCGCCAGTTCCTGATAAATGATTGCATTTCTTAAATTTTTGCTGTCTAAAATAGCCGTTATGTTTCTCTCGTAAATTAAATTTAAAAAGTATCTCGTCTCCTCGTTTGTCCACTTACATCTGTCTTTGTTGACACCCGCCATTTGTGCAAACAGAGCGGAAATACTGGGCGGAAATGACATAAAACAACTTCTTCTTCGTTTTGTGGCGGGTTGCAACCATAAAAGGACCTAAACCTTAATCGCAAATCATTATTTATTCGGCAAATAACGTTTCCATCGGCGTTTATCGCATAAGCCATAAATCGATCAAGATAAAATCCGATGAGATCGAACGTATTTCTTTTGAGTCGATATTCGTGAAATTTAATCGAATTTTACTGTTTCCATAACGCATTTTTCATTCGATATCACTTAATTCGGATAAAAACATGTGGATGGAAACATGGCTACTGACATTGGTATGGGGCGGAATGTTTTGATAATTGTAAATTTTTGTTTGTGAAATAAGTAGGGCTGTCGATAGATTAAAATATTTAATCGCGATTAATCGCATGATTTCATGAGTTAACTCGCGATTAATCGCAAATTAATCGCACATTTTTATCTGTTCTAAATGTACCTAAATGTAACACTTTTTAAGTTTTTAAAACTCTAATCAGCATGGATTTGGATAATATATATGCTATATGCAAATGCATGTTTGAAACAGCCTGTTTACATTCAACAGAACCATCCGCCATAGTTTTATATATGATTTTGCCTTTAGAAGACTTTGTTCTTTCTCCATTTCTGTTCACTGCTGCATCATTTGTGACCTGTGCTGGCAAATTCAGTTGGGATGAGCAAATTTTCAAAAATGTGTCATTTATATTTTAACATTCTCTATTAAAAAACTTCAAAACAATTGGAACAATTTTTGGAATCTGACAAAGCATGACAGAACTATACCTGTTAACGCAGAGCAAAAACAATATCAATATATGTTACATATATGTTTTTCTTTTATTGTTTAATTTTGACATTGAGACAGACCACTTTAAGATATTGTAGGATAATACAAGGGTTTAATATAATGATACAACAGATACTTTTCCTTAACAGTTAACCAAACATTCACTTCAGATATAACAGATTATAGGTCATACCTGCGTGAATTCTTGTCAAAAAAGATATTTTTAAACCTGTAATTTTGTGTTAGATGTCTATATATATCAGGGTCACCGCGCACTCGCGCGTTTGTGTGCATGCGCTTCAGACGTCTGCGTCAGACATCGCTGTTGAGCCTTGTCACCCTTAATAACTCTTTTAACATCAATCAGATCCCGAACTTTATCTCTCTTAATAATTATTTTAACATCAAGAAAGTCCTGCAGTCTATTTTCTATCATTTCTGAATGCTTAAAAACGAAACTAAAAAGTAAAAGACGCATCTTTGCTTTATATGGATTGGGGACGGTACACCTCACAGAAAACCTGCAGATAAAGAAAACTGCAAATGCAGAAAACGTGCATTTTAGATGTTTAATGACCATTTAGAGCATTGGATTTGCTAGACGAGAGCTTAGTGTTCTTATTTTTATGAAAAGCACTGACTTATCTAGACAGCGCCGGTCACTTGCTGCGTCTCAATTCATCCAGCTGTGGGTCAAACAGAAATTGTGTGTTGCGTTAATTGCGCTTTAATAAAATTAGTGCCGGTGTTGTGTCGAACTCAGTTCCCCCTATGTTTCCCTTTAGTGTAGTGCTTTTATAGCGTTTTCATCACATTACATTTAGAAAGATTAAAGATTTGAATTGGATATACTAAAAAGGCATAATATCATGTATTTTTTAATACAATTTATTAAATATTTCATACATTTGACAGTTTTCTATTAGGTTATTTCTTTTAAAATATAGCCTGTCTTTTTCTTTTTTTTCCTTTACTGGTTGTTTTAAAATGTAATGTTTGCATACATAATTAAATAAATATTATACATATAATTTGATTCATACTGTAAAAATAATTGACTTACCATTAAGAACAATACAGATACATTACAGAAATGCACACATATACATCTCAGTAGCCATTAAAACTTTAAATATATAAATAATAAAACCTATAACATGATAAAAACGCCATAAAAACACTACACTGAAGGGAAAAATAGGGGGAGCATAGGGGGAACAGACTTCGACATAACACCGTTAAAATGAATTTGCGTTAACACGTTATTAACACGTTTATTTTGACAGCCCTACTATTAACACATTTCTTGTTGGTTTAACACAAAATGCATATAATTAACACAAATTTGAAATGCTTGAACTTCTTTTACACACAAGCTCAAACAAGACCAAAACAATAGATTTTTAATGTAAAATTTCAGTTGGGAAAGATAACATCATGTGCTAAACCTCACTTATAGTCAAAGTTAACAGCTGTTTATATGATGAATTGAAACATAAATATATCCCCTTTATTTTATTTCATTGGGATTGAAAAACAACTTATTCTACCAATGCAAATAAATCACAGCTGATTCCCACCTAGGAAACACACTCAAGTTCTTTCAATTGCATGACCATATGGTATACAATAGTGTAAAGGAGGGCCTCTTTAGGTCGATCTTGTGTTGAAAAGGAAGAATATGAGCAACACAAAAAATAACATATATGTCTGCACAAGTCAATGGAAGACCACCAGGACAAGGGTAAGATTTTCCTCCAGTCCCACCTGGATACAATAGATGGTGCATTCCCAGACATCACAACTGAACACTGTCAGGATGGATAAGACATGGCAAAGGATTCTTCAAAAGATGCCTTGCCAGCGAAGATATCAGTTGTAATGTGAACGAGAACATGTGGCCAAGTAGAGACGCAATAGATGAGATGATGAGATTTTCCTTTTACTTTATTTTTCAGTGGCTTTTTCTGTTTGTATTTTTTTATTTTTACTTTTTTACTGTAAATGGAAGTAATACTGAATATGTATGTTATCTTGCAGTAATGTCCGGTTGTAAATACTGTAAAGTCTTTACTTCAGCAATTCTGTCTACTTTTTTTCATAAACTGTACTCTAAGTTGGATGATTCATTTTTGTCTTGAATTGCTGCAGCAAAACAAACACAATGAATGCATTTACTAAACCCAACTAAACAAAAATATAAACAAGTTTTCAAAAGAAACGGCAGTGCAATACTCAGTCTATAATCAATACAATCTACAGTCTATTGTCTAAGGACAGACTTACACATAAACTTGTGCAGTTTTTGTTTTTCCATCTTATGTTTGTGTTTTTCATAACATTGTGTTATGATTGACTAAATGTTTCTGTTGGAAGAGAACATGTGTTGGTGATTTGGTATAACTAGTTGATTCTGAGATATGTGTACAGTGTTTTTGCAAACAGTGTGAGAGTTTAGTTTATAATGTGTGATTTTGAGGATAAAATTAACAGTTTTGCCAGTTGTGTGTTGTAGGTGTGTTGGTGCGTTAAGAGTTTAGAAAATTTGTTAAAAGTATTGAAAAAAGTGTCATAGCAATTGTAAAAAACTGTAGTAAAAATGTGCTAATGCATATATTGATTGTGTCTTTTGTGGTTATGTGAAAAGGTTTTTGAGGGGGAGAACCATAAGCAACTTACCAGTTTTAGATATATTGTTTTGAATTTATTGCACCAGTGTGTAATACTATGTTGTAGTGTGTGTGTTTTTGAAAGCTTGTGTCTGAGGGCGAAAGTTTGGTTTTTCAGTAAAAGTGAATGGTTTTGAGTGTAGAGCTTCATTTTGACCTGAAAATAGGATGTTTGGAGAATTGTGTGAGATGTTATGATATTGTGTTTACTGTTTTGAGAATATGAGGCATAGTTTCAAGAAATGTGTTTAAACAACCGAGAACTGTAATAGTGACTATTAGCTTATAATTTAATTTAGTAAGGTTCAAAAACATTTTTAGCATAGTTTACTCTAGTAAATACAGAAAATACTACAGTATAATTTCATGTGGGCATGTATTGCAATTTATGTATTAATATATATATAAAATATAAGTTTTATTACAGTAAATTATGATCATTTAATCCTAATGGTAATAGATGATTTGCTTCATTGATTGCATGTCTCTAATATTAGCAGTTAAAAATAAAGCTGTTGGTGGATTTTTGTGTTATATTCTTTCTAAAAACTATATGAAGAGTTTGGTTCCAAAACGCAATAAATGCCATTAAAAAAAAAAACTAGTTACCGCCAAAATCAGTATTGGATCAGGTCAGTATTAAAAGGTAAATTCTTCATTTTAAACAGAATCTGATATCGCAACCCATTCTCACCCCATGTCGTCAATATTTGACGCACTTGACCATGCGTCAATATGTGACGCGGAGGGTATACCTTTCGCGTCATTTTTTGACGAACTGGGGACTTCAATACTATTACGTCCGTTGCATTCTCTTTCCTATTTTCTTAAAATTTTCGCGTCGGTTTAGGGCCAGACTACGCGAAATTAAACAGTTGTCACCTGGCGTTGGGGTTAGAGTTAGGTTTGGGTAGGGATGTCATTATGTAAATCTAACCCTAAACCGACGCGAAAATGGTAAGAAAATAGGAAAGAGAATGCAACGGACGTAATAGTATTGAAGTCCCCAGTTCGTCAAAAAATGACGCGAAAGGTATACCCTCCCCGTCACATATTGACGCATGGTCAAGTGCGTCAAATATTGACGACATGGGGTGAGAATGGGTTGCAACATCTTGTCATCTTTTCTCCCTTTCTACCAAACCGTGACAAATGCCAGTTTAACCAGACCTCCTCCTCTGCAGAATGCAATAAATCTGCTTAACCAATCACAGCGCACCATTACACACATTAATGGTGGTGCTTTGAATACACACAGAATCATAGTTTTCCTCATCTACTTTGTGAACAACAAACAAACAAAATCAAAATAGTAATTTTAATCGAATTGATACCTGTGGTTGTTTTCTGTGGTAGGAAAAATATAATCTGTTTTATAATAAGTCTGTGAAAATCAAATTATGTATTTTAAATTTTAATGTTATAATAATCTAAAGATGCTATGTGTGCTATGTATATATATATATAAAACACATTTTTACCTAATTTTGTCAAAATGGATGTATTGCGTTTTGGAACCAAACTCATTATTCATATATAACACTACATACTAAATTGCAGGGTGCTGTCTTACAGTTGTTAACATTCATAGTCATATAACATTCATAATACTCACTACTTATGAGTACTTTTCACAGAGCTACTTTTTTATTCATACTTTGAGTAGATGTTAGGACAGGTACTTTTTACTTTTAAGGGATTCTGCCAACAAACAAGTATTTCTGAATACTTTAAGGGATTAAAGGGTTTAAGCAAAATTTTTGGATAAACATAATATACTGCATAGTGAGCATTCGACAACGGTGGCGTTTAGTGGCTTTTACATCAAAGCTCCTCACATCTTTTCTACTATATTAAGGTTTTTTGTATAACCCTGTGCAAGGACCTACAAATATCCATTATTGTGGTATGTCCCTAAACAGCCCCTAAAAATTAGAACAAATTGTGGTTGATTGTTTTCCTCTGTTGAAGAAGGCAGATTGGCTTGAATAATTTGGAATCATTTTCAAGAACCGTATTCAAGTTAAAAGTCTGGCTATGTGAGATGAACAGTTTGAAAATGTTTGATATTTCACAGAGTAGCTCCAAAAGAAAGTGCACATCACTTAAAATTATGTCATATCTATATGAAGAGTTTCGTTGCAAAATGAGATAAATCCATTTTTTTAAATTTTTGTCAAAACATGTTTATTTTTATGTTATGTCATTATTATTTTTTTTTATGGTGTTACTTATCTTTTTTTTTTTTTAAGTTATGAAGGTTTAAATCAAAACAAACCAACTGCAGTTGAATTGAAATTAATTGGAATGCACAACCAAAAAACGAGATTTCTGAACAATTAAAAAAACGGTGGTTATCTCGTTTTGCAACTAAACTCTTCATATCGTATTTTTCTTCTGAGAAATGTGAGAAACTATGACCTTTTATTTTGTACCAATCTTTAACCTTCTTCATAGGATTTGGCTATGATTGTAATTGGTAAGCTCTGTGAGGAGGATACAGGCAGATGGTGTGAGATTGACCTGGACATCAGAGAAGGGTTGGGGGTAAAGTCATTAAATTGGGCAACGGTCCAGGTCTGCTGGTGATTTGCAGCAAACTGGAGCTGATAGAACCACAATAACACCATCCAGAAGGTATTATCTGTGCTGCAATGAGAAAGAAATCCTTCCTCTTTCACAGCGTATGTCAGCTATATTTTCTGACAGGCTAATCTTAGTAGATAGGGAGAGGCTGCTTTCAGAGGCAGATGGAAATCTTGGTTAGCGGTCAGAAATGCTCCAGCTATTTTGATACAAATGTCCATGGATACTGATGAGGCATGGTAGCTGATGTTTGAGAATCCGCTTTTGTAATTGGATGGAGTGGCTAATCTAATTAAATATTCATGGGCATGTCATCTGCTATATTAAATGGGCATCCAAATTAGGTTTTCAATGTAAAGAAAATTTTGCATATCTCTGATATGTAGCATATGTTGTGCTGAGGTTATGTGGGGCGGTTTCCTGGACAGGATAGACTAGTCCTAGACTAAAATAAATGTAAGAGCTGTCCAAACTGAAAACAACTTGCAATGACATATCTTAAAACACATCAGTGCTCTTTGTTTTGCTTTGAAATGCACACAAGTCATGTTTTTTTAGTAAGGCATGTTTGTTTAAACTAGTTATATTTTCTTATTAAACTAAGGCTTATCCTAAAATAATCCCGGTACAGGAAACCACCCCATAGTGTTCATTATCTAGTGCACTAGAGCAGACAGTTATACAATATAAACTAAAACAAATTAAAATGGCATCATATGTGCTGACAAAAATTGTAGAATATAACATACAGTTTTAATAATGTTTATTACATATTTTAATCATTACAATTTACAAATTAGTTATCCAATTTCTATGTAACATTTTCTATCTCCACACTGAAGGTAAAATTTTACCTAAAAACAACAATGTAAACATCTTTAATTTATGGTCAGTTTTAACCTTCAGCTTCAAGGTACACACAAAAATTGACATGTTTACAATACGAGGACAATGACCTTATGACTGGACCTGTTTGAGAGCCAGTGGAACTGATAAGGTAGAAGCTCTATCACTGACTGACAAATTCTATTGGACTGTTTCACTCAATGCTGCTTTTCTTGTTTAACCAGACATCATAGTTTTCTTGTAGCATTTTCACCCCACAAATAAACACTTTGCTGTCGGGTGCCCAAGCAATACCATCAATCAGAGCTGGATGCTGACAGCTGGACACTTGAATAAGCAGTCTTCCTGTGATACTTCAAGGCAGATTATTTAAAGCACACCTCTTTCCACATCTACATGCTGTTGATGAAACAGACACTGCTTTCAGGCATCCCAGAGGACAGTTTTAGTTCTCAGATGTTGTTCTTTTATAGCTGAAGATTTAATGGGGATTTTAACTACAAGTATAAATTTTTTTCTTAAACCTGTTAAGACACATGCTAATTTTTTTGACATGCATATTACTACAGTTTTTTTTAATCGCTAACAAGCACTTACCCATACTTCAGAAATTATTCTTTCAAAGAATAACACTTCTTTTCACTTCACAAGGTACATACAGTCAATTAAAGTACATCAGGTTTCAAAATACTTGGTATTGTTGACATTACAAAAACTGCAGAGACTTTTAGTTTTACTTTTTTCTGTTTTACAGGTATTTGCATTCAAAACATGCAATCCACCGTTTTTACGCTGAATGTCTTGGTTGGGAACTGTATGTCCACATGTACAGTAATGTTCACATTTAAAAGCATTTCAGTAAAAGTTTTTCCCCTTACTCTTGACTACAGGAAGTAAAGTAGAAACACAATATGATACAACAGAAAAAGTTTTACTGTATTGATCTTGATCATTTTTGAGGAGCTTTCTTCTTCCA
The DNA here is from genome assembly GCF_027580225.2 of Misgurnus anguillicaudatus. Lineage (NCBI taxonomy): Eukaryota > Metazoa > Chordata > Actinopteri > Cypriniformes > Cobitidae > Misgurnus > Misgurnus anguillicaudatus. The sequence goes on from NC_073348.2 coordinate 13,465,178, forward strand.
CCAGAGGGTGGAAGACGTTGCATTTTTAGAGGGACTAAACATTCTACATATGCATTACTGTATGAACTTATTGATGTCAAGTGAGAATAGAAAAAATCCATGTCCTGCACCTCTCACTGCATCTCTCACTGCTCCTGCACCTCTTACTGCACCTCTCACTGCATCTCTCACTGGGCCTGCTCTTCTCCCTGTGCCCCTTGCTCTTACTCTTCCTCATTCAGACATTACAGTCTTTTTCTGTTTCCAAAAACAAGTCCTCCTTTTACTGTATAAGTGTCAATGTAAGAGTCTAAGCAAGACTGGAATCAGGTGTGGTTGGCCCAATTTACCCAACATAAATTTTTATATACTGTATTTAAGGTTTGGAATATTGTTTTTGCTATTGTGGGATGTTGTGTGTTAACATTCGTAAATACTGCAAAAACAATCCATAATTTTGTTGGGAGGTATAGCTTGTCTGTTAAGAAAATGTTAGCATTGTGGAAATGTTTACTGACTGCATATTGTGTCAAAACGACATGAAATGTGTGAATGGTATGGCCGCAAAAGATCGATGCTGCGCTAATTGTGTTTAGAGTTTTGAAAATGGTTGGACAAACGCTTGTTAGCGACTGTTTTTTTGCAAAGTAAGTTACTTATACCTAAATGTGTTTGTAAATTACATTACTTCTTACAAACTATAGACTAGAGCAGTGTTTCTCAAAGTGTGGGGCGGGCCCCACTGGTGGGTAATAGGAACATTACAAGTGGGGCGTGACAAATGGGAGAAAATCTATTAATTCAATTATTTATTGACCATACACTCAAAACGGCACATTTAAACATAAACCTAGCTTAAAACTTAAATAAATCAGACTGTAGAAAATGTCACACGGTAACTTAAAGCCTAGCTGATTACGATTTTGTTCGGGCGAGTGGGACAGGTGGGGCTTGGAACTCTTCCCTACTTCTAAAGTGGGGAATGGCAGAAAAAGTTTGAGAAACACTGGACTAGAGGGAGACATGAACAGGAAATTTAGGAAATTGTTAGCTCTTTTATTTAAATCATATTAAACTTATCAGGAAACATAGGTAACAACAGTTTATGGTTGATATAGAAATATGTGACCCGTCATGGAAACCAGGGACACAAGTCGGCAGCACAAGTTTCTAGAAAATGAGAAACAACGTTTTTTTTTTCAGAAATTTGTGATTTTCGTTTTATTGCAGAATCTGTTAGTTGAGATCACGAAGAAGCCTCTTCATGTTTAAGATAGCAGTTTATGTATATTTAAAAGCGTACCTTTTGCTGTTGAAATCGGCTTGTTTTTCCGGAGATTCTAGCGTGCAGCCTGGGGTGTCATTGTCTGTGTGTATATTTACATACTATATAAGCTTGTGTTTTCGCCTCCGCCCCCAAATGGAACAGCATGACTACTAAAAAAGGATAGTTTGCCCAAAACTGAAAATAATGTCATTAATGACTTACCCTTATGTTGTTCTAAACTCTGAAGACCTCCATTCATCTTCGGAACACAGTTTAAGATATTTTAACGTTAGATTTAGTCCGAGAGCTTTCTGTCCCCTCCATTGAAAATCTATGTACGGTTTTCATGTCCAGAAAGGTAATAAAATCTTCATCAAAGTAGTCCATGTGACATCAGTGGGTCAGTAAAATTGTGTAAAATAAAATACAGTTTGGTCCAAAAATAGCAAGAATTACGACTTTATTCAGCATATTGTCTTCTCTTCCGGCTCGAGCGTGAAGTCACGTGACTGTAGTGACGTGGCTGCTCTGTCCCTTAGACATGTTTGCTTAGTTTTATTTTTATTTTTTTTCAAACTTATAGTGTGCGTCTCCCCAGACTGTAAATGAAGCTCGGGCGCACAAAACAAAAGAAATATAAAAGAAGCTGGGGCGGAACAAATAACAGTCAACCGCATCGTACGTCAGCCGCGTCACTGACTTTATGGGGCGCCGCAGTCGGATGACGTCGAAGTACCGCGAGAGCTCTTTAAGAAATCTTACGGAGTAGTTTAATTTCGACTCGCTCTCGCGGTACTTTGACGTCTTGCAGCGCAGCATGAGTCCAAACACACAGAAGTTACACAGAGATCGTTGTATTCTTTATATAATTGGCTACATGTTTTATCTATCAATATTTTCCATGAAGTCATTGGCTGGAGGAACGAGCGAGCGATTGGTAACATCTCTTAAGGACTTCACGTTTTCGACGGTGTTGTTTTTGGATTATCTATTACTTTAAATACAAACTTTGGAGGCGGGTTCATGTGTTTAACGGAACGTAAATACCGGAGTGTAATCTGATATACCCTTACATGTTATGATGTAAATAGTCCTCAGATTGTATATTATATTGTATTACCAGAAGTTCATGCGAAATAGACTATATATCTATATTTCACGGATTATACGCATTTGTGGACAAAAATCATTGGATGATTCACACATCTGAAACAGACTGGATTCGACTTGTGATCCCCACAAAGGTAACGTTAAAAGTCCTGTTTATTTTTGCATTTTATCATTCGGACATATGTAATAAAATACTACATATGATGGTAGAACATCTGTATCTCAAAACGGCTTTACAGGGGGTATGGCTTAGCTAAATGAGATGTAAATGAGCCCTATTGTCTCTCCAGCCAGGGAAAAGGGAAAGTGTTAACTTTTTTCTTTCTCAAATTTCTCAGCATTCTCTTTCTTGAATGTGTTACATTCAAATGGCCACAACTTCTCCAAATCTTATCTGATTTCCATGTGTTACACATCGTTGGAAAGCTTAGAAACCTTTCAGAATCTACGAATAACTCAAAATGCCCCAGATCCGACTTGTGTCCCTACTTTCCGTGACTGGTCACATATGTGAGTGAACAAAGTAGGCTACAGATCAAAAACGCATAAGATCAGACAGAGCCTAAAGCCCGTTATAAAGGCAGACTAAAACAGTGGAGTCGTGATGGTCATCCTAATGTTTCACATGGATTTTGTTGTTGATAAAAAGCATGTGGGTGAAAGTCAAGTTCAGGTAAAGTCCGCCGTGCGGACGCTGCAGATAAACAAAGATAAAACCTTTAAAGCTTAAAATATAAAGCTTAAAATGTGAATCACGGTTATTAGGGTTGCTAGTTATTCTCTGCTGTTTGCTTCTCAGTAGAACTGTACAATACGGGAGTGCGGTTACCGCGACAACCCTAAATCATATGGTTAAAGCCAGTTGTAGCCATTTGTGATTGACAGCTATTCATCCAGCGCGTCTCCCCGCACGGGATCGATCACACATCCAGATACAGAAGCCCCCTTGATGTTGATAAATGTAAACGGACTGTGTCCTGATATACTGATGATACGATCTGCCAGATGTGAAAAATATGAGATTACGTATGTTAATGCAAATAAACCCTTTGCCTGAACTTCACCGATTTCCCGTTTCGCTGTCACATGACCAATGGAGCGTAAATGATTGGCTGGATGTTGAATGATTTGATACGGGGATTGATTGCTTGTCCTTGCTTCCCCAGATGTTGACTCTGAATATTTTTACACTGAATTTTTTGAGACGTTGAATTATTTTGCACTGGATTTTTTTTGAGACATTGAATTTTTTACACTGAATCTTTTGAAACATTGAATGTTTTTACAATGAATCTTTTGAGACATTGAATTTTTTATCATTCAATTTTTTTAGACATTTAATTTTTTTACACTGAATTTTTTTAAAACATTGAAAAAAATTCATAGGCAAAAAACAGTGCTAGAAATTCGATGGCTTTTAAAATTCAAAGTCTGATTTAGATGCAAAATAAAATTCAGTGTTAAAAATTTTATGTAAAAAAATTCTGTGCTAAGAATTAGAATTCAAAATCCAATGGCACTGTTTTACTTCTATACAAAGACTCTCTATTCTGGTGGGGATAGAGGTTGTGCTACTTTATAATTCAGAGGTTTGTTGCCTTTCTCGTGTATCGTCATTGTCACGAGTTTGAGTAACGCAGGTTTATTTTCTGCATAGCTTTATATCAGACTCAGGAGAAAACATGCATTGAGTCCGCGCGCATCTCTTTGGGGCAACTTTTTGAAAGGCGGATTTCAACCTGACTATGAATCTTGCACAAAGCACCATCACGGTGTGCGTTTCATACATTTTTAAATGCGAGCGATAGTTTTGTCAAAGTTTATAATGCAGACACACTGTGGTGTCATTTGCCTGTTGAGTTAGTGGTTTAAATCTGAACCACGTGAAACAGCCGTCCAAGTTCAGAAATTTAAAGGAACAGTATGTAGGATTATGGCCAAAACTGGTATTGCAATCACAAAACTTGTGGCTAAAACTGGTACTGCAATCCCTCAACTGGTGGCCAATACACAAAATGACAACATAAACATCAGTTGAGGGCTGCAACTCCACTTTTTAAATGACAATATTCTGGCCAGACTACTGTTGTCAGTGACATAAGTATTTGAAATGAAAATGATTTCTTAATATCTAGTGACATATCAGGGCCATTTTATGATTAATTGATATACATTTCTTTAACTTAGATGAGACAATAGCCTCTTTCACACAGTAATTCTGGTAAATTACCATGAATTTACCAGAATGAATTTACCATTAAATACAAAAATGTGCTGTTCACACACGCAGTGGCGTTCCGTTATTTTACCAGTAAGACATCATTCACACATCAGTATCAAAATACCGGTAAATTCGTTGAGAAAGCGGAAGTACCTGTAGCATGCGGCGAGCTCAGTGTTGTATTTGTAAACAATCCACGTCGTTCATAACCACGGTCTGTATTTTGTTGTTTTCACGTCTGTGGTCGCGAAGTTGCTCATGACCAAACAACATTGAATGAGGCGACGTCAAACCGAAAATGTGTTTTTAACAACAGTACTGTTTGCACTTTAGGCTTCACAGAGGGCGTGCTAAGGACGTCGGCAATTCGGCGGTAAGCTGTTTTAAACAACTTTGGTGAAGAAATGTGGACGTAAACTTCAGGTGTGCTCAACTTTCAAGCAGCTTGTGTGTGTGGAAACGTCAGTAAACACTGCGGGGGTAAACGTGTCATCTGTATTAAAACACTATGATTGGCCCGAAGCTGTCAGCACGGTCTGACGTCGTCCGTTCTAAATGCCGGTAATCCTATAATTTTCGTTCACACACAGCGCTTACCGGTAAATTACTGGTAATCTTACAACCTGTCTTACTGGTAAATTGGGAGCACTGATTTACCGGAAAGGTTCTGTTCACACATGACATGTTAACGGCAATTTACCAGTAAATTACCAGTAAAGACTGTATGTGTGAAAGGGACTACTGTCGCACTGATTCTAAAATAACTTTCTGAAAGAAAGACACACATGCCTATAAGATTTACCTGTTTTATGATGCCTTTTCTGTCACTACTGCTGCTTCCTGAGTGTACATTTATAATCTTCAGATATTTTATTTTGGTCTGCTTGTTAAACTGAACGTGCGCCTTTGCGGCCACGCACGTGCACAACTTAAAGGGGACATGTAACGTTTTTTGTACATATATTTTACGTTTTAAGCAAAGCAAAAAATAGCTTGTGGTCAAACATCATTTGGCATACCCCCGGTTGAAGACCCATGATTTAGGCTGTTGAGGATTTTTTACCTTCTACTGTTATTTTCAAATGTTTTCTTCATCATTTATATATTCACATTTATTATATATACACTGACACATTTTTTACTTATTTACTTCTAAAGTTTACTCCCACTATTTAGACCTAAAACAATGGCATAACTCTATTAAAAGCTTCATTTGTGGCATGAAGGTATGAGGAAAATCTATATTCATCTCTGACTGATCAGGTGTTTCGGAATCAAGATTCAGTCATTTATTTCACATTTTTTAGATTTTTAACGAGTGTATTTTATCTAAAAGGGTCTTTTACTTAGATCCAAAGAGATCACGAATAATCACAGCACTGCTGTGGGCCAGTGTCCAACACTTGTGTTCATTGCCCAAATATACCATTTATTGAGAACACTGAAGTCATTACAGTAACAAGAACTTAAATAAATGTTCATCCAACCACAGCATGCCATTGTTTTAGTGAGGTGATTTAACAACTTCCTAAGAACTGATGGACCAAACTATTGTAGCCTGGAGCAGACAAAATCTTTATTACTTGGAAAAAAAGCAAAGACATTTTAACATCCTCCTGCAGCTATTTTAAATAGTTACATATTTTTGCCATCCATTGTTTAGATGTCCTTACTCTGTTTTATAATTATATCTTACTTTAGTATTGAGAATATCTCTGTAGTCATGGTACACAGATTAGGTATTGTAAGATATAAGAAGTGCTGTAACCTTCATCAACTTTAAAGAGTCCAACCAAGCATGCTACTGGTTATTTTTCTTCTTTGAACTTTATTAGGATGGATTCTTTCAGAACTGTAAATAAAAAATACAAAACAAATGTATATTTAAATAAAACTAATAACCCAACCAATGCATTCTAATCAAGAGTAGAAAGAATAGATGCAATTCAATAAATTAAAAAATGTAGACAAAAATGTTAATGGATCTGATGCCTGGTCAGTTTGGCACATACTTTATAACATATTTATTCTCTTCCAAATATGAAAAACATTGTGTTGCACTCAGAAGCGGTTTATAAAGCACCATTTTAAAATCACTCTCATGATACTTTGATGCAGGGGCGGTTCTAGGGTAAGGTGGCCATTCGTGCCAGTTCCGCCGGACATGTCCCGAACATGTTTTCGGGTTCGTTCTCCGGAAGTCGCGTTGGTCGACCGCATACGTCATTAAGGTTTAATATTTCAGGTTTAATTTCAGAAAAGCAACCGTTACATTTTAAGGTAAGAATGAAACTACAATGATTGTATGTCTTAAAAGAAATAAATCTTAATTTTCTAATGTATTTTAACTGAAATGTGATGACGTATGCGGTCGAGCAATGCAACTTTCGGAGAACGAACCTGAAAACATGTTCAGGACGTGTCCGGCGGAACTGGCACGAATGGCCACCCTATTCTAGGGTCAGTGTATATTCCGGGGCTGTGTCAAAAATACACTTTTAATAGCTAAAACATGATAAACATTGTGGTATTATTGTGGTATTATTTTTGCCAGATTATCTTTTTAATAGTGCTTATTAAAATAACAATGTTCCTGTTGTGATCCTGTCTTAAGGTCACAGTTTTCTAGTCATAGTGACAGGATCATGGCAGCCCCATGTTTTGTGTGAGAGGACTGGCTTTGTTTTTCCTAGCCATGTGCTTTCTGTATCGTCTCCTGACCCCACCCCCTTGTTTCCTCGTTAATTATCCCATTATTGTTTGATTCATATGACCTGTTCCCCTCTTGATTTGCTCCCCTATTTAATGCCCTTGTGTTTGCTGTCCTGTGCTTGATAATCTGTTTGTATGGAGTTTGTATTTTCCTGTCACGTAGTCTAGTCTAGGCAAGTGCTAAGTCAAGTCTTGATCATTGTAGAGATTCTTTTATATTTATTGTCTTGTTCACTGTTTGTTTTCAGTCAAGTGTATTATCTAGTTTAGTGTTTAGTCTGTCATTAGTCATATCTTGTTTTTGCCCCCATGGGGTTTTGTTTTCCAGTTTTATATAATGAAGTGATCATTGTTCCCCCATTCTGTCTGCGCTTGTCTCCTGGCATTCCTGACAGTTCCACGGAGTTAAACTGAGAACCTTTTTACACTGATATCAAAGAAGTTGCTCACCTCAAAATGAAAATTCTGTCATCTTTTACTCCACTTCTTATTTTAAACCTGTATGAGTTCTGCAGAACACAAAATAATATAGTTTAGAGAAATATGGGTAACCCTAATATTACTCCCCCATGACTTTGACTAATACAAGTCAAAGGGGGACCAACTGTTTATATAGGCTCTTCTTTTACTCTCCACCTTATTCATTGTTCCCTTATTTTGTATAATGAAAATTTCATCCAGGATATGTTCCTGGATCTCAAACTTAAACCAGATCTATTTAACATAAAATACACAATATTTCTGTAAATTACATATTTTTCTAATATTTACAACAGAAAGCACTGTTTATATTGCACTGTATATTTAACAGTATAAACATTTTCTTAACATTATCTTAAATAACTTTATATTAAAACCTGGCACTAAACTAACACATTTAATTCCTGAGTATGAATGTATTAATGATTATACATTTTCTGCAACCAGGTAGTGTTTCTGTTTTGATTTATTAGGATTTTTTAAAAAGGAATAGTCTACTCATTTTCAATATTAAAATATGTTATTACCTTAACTAAGAATTGTCGATACATCCCTCCATCATCTGTGCGCATGAACGCAAGCGCTGCAGCGCGCCGCGACGCCTCGACAGCATCCAGCCCAGCCCCACTCATTCAATGGCACCATCCAGAAATAAAGCTAGAAGTGACCAACACATCAACGTTTTTCCTATTTAAGACGAGTAGTTATACGAGCAAGTTTGGTGGTAAAACGTAAAACGTAGCGCTTTTCTAAGCGGATTTAAAAGAGGAAATATATTTTATGGCGTAATAGCACTTTTGGGAGTACTTTGACTCGGCGCAGTAACACCCTCCCTCTCCCATTATGAGAGGGAGAAGGGGAGCGGACTTTTCAGGCAAGTCGAAGTACTCCCAAAAGTCGCACCCCAGCCCGTCAGGGAGGCGTCTGTCATTAGCAGTTTGCGATGACAAGTCGCTCATAGCGTGGGACCCAAGGCAACAAACCGGGGTCTTATCCACATAGTTAGTGTATGAAGCCCGTGGCGCATCACTTTAATCAGCCTTTGAGGGTTGGCCCTTGGATGAAACCCTCCGGCTCTGAAACGGCGTCATATGCAACAGCCCCAAAGGAATCACCGTGGATGCTGATGCCATAAACCCTAATATCCTCTGATATTATTTCACAGTGAGATCCTGGCCTAGCCTGACTCTGCTCAGGGTATGCTGAATGGCCTCGATTCGTGCGGGAGACAAATGTGCCCGCATCGTAATCGAATCCCAGACTATCCCTAAATAAGTCATTCTCTGGGCATGAGAAAGAACGCTTTTCTTGGCGTTGAGTCTCAACCATAGAAAAAGTAGATGTGCTAACACAATATTTTTGTGTTGGAGCGCCACCTATCGCGATTTTGCTAGTATTAGCCAATCATCCATGTAATGTAAAATGCGGATGCCCCGGAGTCTCAATGGAGCCTGTGCTGCATCCATACATTTTGTGTGTGTGCGGGGTGATAAAGCTAGGCAGACTGTAAGAACCAAGAAGTATCTGCTGTAAAAGCCTGACCTTCTCTCTGGAAGGGGAACATGTTCTATGGCCCAGGAGGACGACGAATAAATTGGATTATGTATCCTTCAATTCAATTCAATTCAATTTTATTTATATAGCGCTTTTCACAATTTGGTAATTGTATCAAAGCAGCTTTACATAATAGATGCAGTGAAAAGGAAAATCGACAGATAGCACAACATAATAAAAGATAGCACAAGCAGTTAGATTTGCTACGGCTATAATCAACATTATAAGCAAACATATTACTAATGTAACGTATAGAAGTTAAGCCCAAAAAGGCTGCCTCCCCGGGTTGAAAAACCCCCTAGGAGAAAAAAAGTCCTAAGTGTACTGTGCTTATTACCCAAGCAGAAACGGCTGGCAGTAGTTTCCACGCTGCCAGACTCTCTGATAATGGTATTAATTTTATTATTTCCTCTTAGGGGAATGCTAAAAACCCTGCACGGGGGGCCTTTAACATTGAAGACAGAGGGCCTTTAACATTATGCTGGAAACCGCCCCCCCCCCCCCCCCCCCCGCAAGCCCAGAGGCGGCGGAGGTGGAGAGGCTTCGTAAAGGCAACGGGACGGAGCGATCTGATGTAACATGATATGCCCCGCCCGCCGGCGAGCCCTACTGTAAAGAGTGGAATATTCCCTCATGCTTTTAACTTCAGTGAATTTCGTGACAACGGAGTCAACCGTGTCACCAAATAAACCCAATGGGGAAACAGGGGCATTTAAAAGAAAAGTTTTATCCTTCTCATTTATGCCTGACAGACTTAGCCATAAATGCCTCTCTGTGTTTACCAGAGCAGACATAGTACGGCCGATAGCGCGAGCCGTTTATTTAATGACACGAAGAGACAGATCTGTAGTCATACGCAACTCGTCAAATGTCTCTTTGTCTATCGTCTCGCCTGCACTCAAATCCTTTAACAGATCAGCCTGGTATGCCTGTAATATTGCTATAGTATGCAGTGCAGCACCAGCCTGACCTGCGGCTTGATAAGCTTTGCCCACGAGAGCTGAAGTTATTTTACACGGTTTCGTGGGCAGGGTAGGCTTCTTTAATGAGGATGCCGAGCCAGGCGAGAGATAACTCGCGTGCGTCTCTTCCACCTGTGGCATTTCGGTATATCCGCGCGTCTTCGTACCCACGATAGTCATAAATTGACGCCGTGGGCATGAAGCACGCAATGAGTATGGTCTTTCCCATGATTTATTTAATTCACCATGGAGATCCTCAAAGAAAGAGAGAGGCTCATGTTTCGTCCTCTCCCTTTGTCACTATAGAAACCTATCCGCTAGTTTGCTTTGTTTGGGGTTCTCTGGCTCGCGAGGCCAATCAATTTGCAACCTGGCGCGTGTTACCACCTCGAGAAGCTCCTCGACCGACTTTCATCGCGCAAGAAACGCTCGGAGGCTGGTTTATGAAACTCCGCAGAACCGAGAGAGATATCATCAACGTCATTATTATAATTACCCCCACATAACCCGAAGAAACACCGGAGTGCGCTTCGGAATCACGCGAAGAAATATAACTTAATTTAAGGTTGCGGTCAGAAACAATCACGGCGAGCACGAATCATTTATATTGTGAATGATTCACAATGCTCGCACTCATCAGACTGTACAAAGCCATGACCGCATGCTCCTCCCCCAAACACACAAAACAGTTAAGTGTGTGTGTCGTCCTTCGCCATAAAGCAAAAACTAACACGACTTAGACTGCTCGTGACTCTTCTTACTCATATTTTCCTTTAACTTAAACTCCTTTAAAATCGGAAAGAGAGAAAGTCTGCACTCTATCTTGTTGGAATCTAACTCCTAACAAAGATCTCAAGTGAAGTTCAAAAGGTAAGAGAGAGATTTGCATTTCAGTGTAGCACACACTCATTCAGATTTGGTTTGAAAATAAAAAGACCTGATGACACAGCTGTTGCTCATCTATTTTATAGCCTCGCATCGGGTGCGCTGTGATGTCGTCATCAACCGAGGCTATATACCTCCGGGTCAATTTCATTGACGTGTTTGCACACTATATTCAGCTGGTCAACGATAAAGACGTTTCCCCCATAGCGCTTAGCAGCGCAGCATCGAGTAAAGCTTTTGATAGGGAACAGACTTCTACAGAACACCGGATCCATAAAAATCACAGTTTAACGCTAAAACACTTCACACCCCTATTGCGGAGCTGTCACTTTCTGCCACCAGTTGGGCTCCGCACACAAAAATATGTCATCTCTGTTTGCAAACACACAAAAGGTCTATAACATCTCTAAATGTAAATTAAGCTATGTAAACAAGCAACATTTAGTACCAGCCTGGAACTATCTGAGTTTGTGTTCTGCAACAGTGAAATGTTATTTTATATTCTAAACTGAAAACTAATCTATTAACTACTGTAGTTATGTTTTAGTTATTTAACATTGAGAGCTGTTTTAACATTAAGATCTATTAAGATTTATATTAAGATCTATTTAAACTGGCTGATTAAAAATGAGATGACACTATCTACAATATGTGGTCCAAATGTATAAGTAATCAGACTAAAAGGTGATTCCTCTCCCAGTCTTTCCCTCAGCAGACACTGGAGGGTGCAGAGTGCATTCCTGTAAAGATGAGTGGACAGATTCATAGGGCAGAGAAGATGCTTATTTTTGTCTTTGCTTTTTGTCTTTGTTCTCTAAGCTCATCTGGAAGACCTCATATATTCATATGAATGTCATACACTCCTGAACAAAATCTTAAGACCAGGAAAAACATTACGTATTCGCATTTTATGCTGGTGGATCATAACCCGGTAGTAACTACTGCTTAACAAAACTAGTAGTGAGTAGCCCCACGATTCTTGTTGATCAATTCAAAAACGTTTTTCGGCATGCTTGATGCGACTGTTTCCAGGAGGCTTGTGGTGCTTCATGTGGACAAGCTTCACAGAGAGCACTGACGTGCGTTTTTGAAAACTTCCCTTGCCATCCATCCCCAAATGTTCCCAATGGGATTTAAGTCAGGGGAACATATAGGAGGGTCTAAAAGAGTGACGTTATTCTCCTGGAAGAAGCTCTTCATCAGGCGGGCATTGTGAACTGTAGCATTGTCCTGTTGAAAGACCCAGTCATTACCACAGAGACGAGGGCCCTCAGTCAAGAGGGATGCCCACTGCAACATATAGCCAGCTGCCGTTTGACGCCCCTGCGCAACCTGAAGCTACATCTTCCTATTGAAGGAAAAAGCACCCCAGATCATGATGGAGCCTCCTCCACTGTGCAATGGATTTTGAAAGATATCTACAAAAAACGGGCAAACAACTTTAAAGGCGTTTTTCTCAGGTTTTCAGTTGGAAAAAGAGGACTGACAACCTTAATTCAAATGTCTATATCTTTAAACCATTCAAGGTATGACTAGGATATCATTTGAAAGCTTATCTCCTCTTTCCATTGATACCAAAATCTCAATTTTGAAATTTGGGTAACTGTGATTCATTTTGCTGGATCAGGTCACATATATACTGTTTATATTTCATCATAAACAATCTGAAAAAATGGCTTTAAGTGTAAAATACTGAACTTTTCCTTTAAGTCTGTAAAACACTTGGTATCAACAATGTAAACAGTTTTATATTTTCATTTTTAAAGGCTTCATAATGACTATGTACTATGTAGTTTATGGTTACTAGTTTATTTCAATATTTAAGTAAAAATGCATGTTTGTCAAATGTGTATGCAATATTTAAATTTAATAAATAAAGTTTTGTAGATACATACTCTAAGTAATAACCACATATAAATAAGTAATTTATAAAGCTTTTTTACTTTATTCTACATCATTATAGCAGGTGACGGTTTGGAGCAGCCCAAGTCAGTGGCCATTTTTGGAAATGTGCCTTGATTAAGATAAAAGCTTACAAAAGCCACATTTTATATTATATCAATCTCAAATTTTAAACATAACTTTGTTAGACTTGTGGCTTTAAGCCTTTTTCAATGCTGCTATGGGACATTTTTATTATATTTTTTAATGAAATTTTATGCATTTTTTTAGTGCACAACATTTCAATTCCACTATACTTAAACATGTATAACTTGTATCAGTATCTCAGAAAATTAGAATATTGTGAAGAGGTTCAATTTTGAAGACACCTGGGGCCCGTACCATGAAAATGGTTAAACAAACTCAGGGTTACAGGATTAGTTTCAGGTTGACAAAACCAAGCCAATGTGCAGGCCTTGTTGGTAAAAGCTATTTTCATGGTACCCAAAACCCAGGATTTGCACAAACTAATCCTAAACCAAGCTGGCTAACCAACTAAACCAGCTTCATGGTATAGGCCCCTGGTGCAACACTCTAATTAGCTAATTAACTCAAAACATTTGCACAGGGATTTAAATGGTCTCTCAGTCTAGTTCTGTAGGCTACACAATCATAAGGGAAGACTGCTGACTTGACAGTTGTCCAAAAGACGACCATTGACACATTGCACAAGACACAAAAGGTCATTGCAAAAGTCTGGCTGTTCACAGAGCTCTGTGTCCAAGCAAATTAACAGAGAGACGAAGGGAAGGAAAATATGTGGTAGAAAAAAGTCTACAAGCAATAAGGATAACCGCACCCTGGAGAGGATTGTGAAACAAAACCCATTCAAAAACGTGCGGGAGATTAACAAAGATTGGACTGCAGCTGGAGTCAGTGCTTCAAGAACCACTAGGCACAGATGTATGCAAGACCTGGGTTTCAGCTGTTGCATTCCTTGTGTCAAACCACTCTTGAACAACAGACAGCGTCAGAAGCGTCTTGCTTCGGGACTGCTGCTGAGTTGTCCAAAGTTATGTTTTCTGATGAAAGTAAATTTTGCATTTCCTTTGGAAATCAGTGTCTCAGAGTCCGAAGGAATAGTGGAGAGGCACACAATCCACGTTGCTTGGGGTCCAGTGTAAAGTTTCCAGAGTCAGTGAGGATTTTGAGTGCCATGTGATCTGCTGGTGTTGGTCCACTGTGTTTTCTGAAGTCCAAGGTCAACGCATACCTGGAAGGTTTAGAGCACTTCATGCTTCCTTCTGACCAACTTTATGGAGATGCAGATTTCATTTTCGAACAGGACTTGAAACCTGCACACAGTGCCAAAGCTACCAGTACCTGGTTTAAAGACACACTATGCAGTTATTTTACCTTAATATAACAGCTTCAAAGTCATTTCAATGGTAAACGAAGTCATAGTATGGCGAATCATCCTTCTGTTGAAGCTCGGGGAGGACGCCGCTAGCAAAACCACCAATGCAAGCTTGAGAGAACCGCCCCTGACAAATATCGCGAGAATCACGACTTGCTTTACGGCAACGACGTCACACACGTTAGGCTTGTTCGACTTCGTGCAGCGCTGCAAGAACCGGCAGTCGGATGACGTAAAAGTACCGCGAGAATGATCCGAGACGGCACTTTGACGTCATCTGGCTGTCGGTTCCTGCAGCGCTGCATGAAGTCAAACAAGCCTATAACAACAACTGCACGCGCGCATTTGAGACGTGATGCTCGATGAGGGAAACAGCTAAGAAAACCCGTTCGGAAGAGAGTAGAAAGCGAAAAAGAGAATCTGTCCGAGTTAGGAACCGTACAAGAGTCCCACTCGGTCAGGTTTTTACTCGTTGGCGTGAGCTAATAGACAGCACTTGATGCAAAAGGGATGCTGATCTGGCGATCTTGTTGATGGACAAGTAAGTAAATCTCTTATTTGTAAATTTGTTTGCGGTCTATGTTGTATGTGGTTGCGCTTGCTTGCATATTTTTTTGCTGTTCATTCATCCAGTGTTGATAATTAGACCAGTAAAATAACTTCAACATTGGTCTAGCTAGCTTACGATCATAAGAGCATTTAGCAGACTTGCTAACAAACACTCGTTTCTCTAACATGTTTTTTTGGCCATCTAAACTCAAGTGTTGTGTTGTGATGTGTACGTAGTCATTTGTCTAATTTTGTTTTTTTATGGCCAACGAATAACGGCCAATGCTATGAAATAATGCAACGTATACAATTAACTTTGTCAATGCACTTTGTAATGTTTACAATTAAATAACAAATGAAATTATACAGTAGACATTAGGGGTGTCACGATTCTCCAAATCCTCGATTCGTTTACATTTTCGATTCTGATGTCACGATTCAATTCGATTCTCGATTTTTAAATGATTTTTTTATTACAAAAAATTATATGCCTTTATTATTTGTATTATTATTATTATTATTATAGTTTCACATTAACATGCACATTGCATGCTTTTCCTCGCATGGGGGTTTGTGGGCTTTACTTTACGCGAGAGAGCTTGTAGAAAGAGAATTCCTACTTGCACGCAGATAGACTTAATGTGCGCATCTTGGACTCCTATTATCTGAACTAAAACCGGTGCGTCAAGCAGCTGCGCTTCTCTTTGTCTCACGTGCACGCGCTCTTGCATCTGTCCAAAGTCTAAACATAAACTAAAGTAATAATCCTTACGTTTTTGTTCAGTTTTATGCGTTTCATGCGAGCTGAGGCAAACCATACCTTTTATTTAATTTATAACCCGCTGCATCTTGGCGGCTCTCTTGTGCACGTGCAGAGAGCTGCGCTCTGTCCGAAGGCAGATCACTAGGTAGTAATCCTGTTTATGATATGCATTTCAAGGAGTTGGAGCAATACATCTCTCGTGTTTCAAATATAAATCGCGTTCTGCTGGATGGATGTTTTTAAAGGCACTTCTGAGAGTTTATTTTCCCCCGCTTGGCAAGCCGACCGGACGTGACATGGGGGCGTGGCAGCATCGACGATCCCATTTTTTAATTCGAAGTTCGAGGTTGTGACTTAATTTCGTGACACCCTTAGTAGACATAACGTTAGACTATAGACTGTTTACTTGTGATTAAGCTGCAATCTTGTAAAAACGTAATAAGCCAGCAAACGTGGTAGGCTACTTTATTATTATATGCCTACTCTACACTTGGCATAAACTTCTTATTATCCTATTACCATCATCTGTAGTTTAGTAGACATGCAGTAGCCTAATATTTGTATGAAATTGTGAAACATTCCCTGGTCATTATCTTCGGAGTCCATCTCTGCATATTCACGCCCAACACTGAAAAGTCCGCTCCCCTTCTCCCTCTCATAATGGGAGAGGGAGGGTGTTACTGCGCCGAGTCGAAGTACTCCCATAAGTGCTATTACGCCATACAATATAGTTCCTCTTTTAAATCCGCTTAGAAAAGCGCTACGTTTTATTTTGTACCACCAAACTTGCTCGTATAACTACTCGTCTTAAATAGGAAAAACGTTGATGTGTTTGGTCACTTCTAACTTTATCTCTAAATGGTACCATTGAATGAATGGGGCTAAGCTAAATGCTATTGAAGCGTCGCAGCGCGCTCCAGCACTTACGTGCACGCACACAGATGATAGAGGGATGTATCAACAATTCTTAGTTAAGGTAATAACATATTTTAATATTGAAAATGAGTAGACTATTCCTTTAAGTAATATTCTTTTTTTTTTGAGATACTGAATTTGGGACTTTAGTTATCAGTTATAATCAAAATACAAAGAAATAAAGATTTGAAATATATCAGTCTGTGAGTAATGAATGAATATAATATACAAGTTCCACTCGATGTAAAAAGTGGTTCTTCATGCCAGAAAGTGCTGCTTTTAGGGTGGAATGCTTGAATTCCATGCATAATTGGACAATTTCTCTTAGAGAATCTTCTATGCAGCTCAATCATGAATGATTCAATCACTGGATAGAATATATGCCTTTTAAATGCTTTCCTGTCACCCACGTTCTCTCTGTGTGCACCAGTTGGGTAAGTAATTACAGACCCACACAACCTGCTGCTCAGGATCTGCTTTCTGCTTTTTGAAAACTGACTTGGAATTTTATAGTCATATCTTCTACCTCTTTCCAAATTTCCTCAAAAAAAGTTTTCATCCATGTACTGCTGCAACGTGTCAAGCAATGCTTAATCAAAATTAACAGCTATCGCCAAGTCCTCTGAATTTGACTGGAGCATATCGAACAAAAAATTGACTATCCAAGTATTTTGTTGAAGGTTGCCAAAAGACCAATAAAACTGAGATCAAGTTGTGCTAGTAAGCCTCATGCTTCTACCGAGCAATCTCCACTCCTGTCATAAACAATCTCCTAAAACCTACAGTACATACCCACCTTGTGTCACTCAGTTTTTGAAGTTCACTTGTGGACTGGACACTGTACATGTCTTGCTGAATTTCGAGCCCCCTCTGATGTACATATGAGCCAGATATAGAAGTGTAAAATCTCTGAATAACTGCAAAGAATGTATTCGCTTCAGATACAGACTTGACACCGCGTACAAGCACTAGATTTAAACATTGGGCGGGGTGTAGGTGAAAGGCATATTTTGCCACATCTTGAATCCTTTTAGAAACACCTGAGTGTTTCCCGATCATCACAGCAGCACCATCACAACCCTGACCCACCAAGTTTGTCTGATATTCAAGGCCATACTTTTAAAAAACACTTATTAATAAAAGTGTCATTAAAATAATGTCTTAAGACCAGCGACACTTGCCCTTTTTCATTAGATGTTTGGTTTCATCAGCAATGACATTGAACACTTCACTTTCTTTTACATCAGGGGCCTTCAACGTTTTTTGTCGGGGACCCCTTAGATGAGAGAGGCATGGAGCAGGGACCCCCTGATACTAAATGTGTAAAACTGATATTTAAGGAATCAGTAAGGTACGAGAGGCTGCCTTTTCGTATTAGGCACAATGCAAAGCGGAGTAAAGTACAACTATTGACCAATCAGAATCAAGGACTGGAACTGTTTTATAAATAGAAACAAACCATGTTGTCACACAGCCATACTATATTAACTCTTTCCCCGCCATTGACGAGTTATCTGGTCAATCTGCAATACCGCTATTATCCACCGGGTGGCCCTCTTCCTCAACTTATAAAACCCGGAAGTATTGCCCTAGGGCAAACAGCTGTATGTCCGTGTATGTTTTAAAGATTGTTCTGCATCTGATCTCTATCAAAAGTCCTTCACAAAAATTTAATTTAATCTCAGCTTTTTGCTCAAAATTTGGTGTTTTTAATGAAACCTACACACAAACAGAACACATGAAGGTAGGATGAAACTGGTTTTTTTGTTTGAAAGCTGAGGGTCTGTTCTTTTATTTCATATATTGTATGTTTATATATTTAAAAAGGAGCATTTTCTGGAAGGCATTAAACTTTTGTGAAAATCATGAAATATGCTGGCGGCGAAAGAGTTAAGACAGTACATTGGCATTATTATGCTGTTGTTGTACATGCATAATTTTTTGTTAAAGTAGATTTAGCTTTTATATGAATATAATAATAATAATAATAATAATAATAATATGAATATGACTATTAATATAATAATAATAATATGAATAATAATAATAATAATAATAATAGAATATTATTTTAAGGTATTTGCAGTGTAATAGATTTTCATTTTACTGTGAATTTACCTGAACCTGGTCTTTCAGTTTATAAAGATGACTGAGCATGGTGAATGGCACAAAGACTCTCTATTCTGGTGGGGATAGAGGTTGTGCTACTTTATAATTCAGAGGTTTGTTGCCTTTCTCGTGTATCGTCATTGTCACGAGTTTGAGTAACGCAGGTTTTTTTCTGCATAGCTTTATATCAGACTCAGGAGAAAACATGCATTGAGTCCGCGCGCATCTCTTTGGGGTAACTTTTTGAGATGCGGATTTCAACCTGACTCTGAATCTTGCACAAAGCACCATCACGGTGCGCGTTTCATACATTTTTAAATGCAAGCAATAGTTTTGTCAAATAATTTGTTTATAATGCAGACGCACTGTGGTGTCATTTGCCTGTTGAGTTAGCGCTTTAAACCTGAACCGCGTGAAACAGCCGTCCAAGTTCGGAAATTTAAAGGAACAGTATGTAGGATTGTGGCCAAAACTGGTATTGCAATCACAAAACTTGTGGCTAAAACTGGTACTGCAATCACTCAACTGGTGGCCAATACACGAAATGACAACATAAACATCAGTTGAGGGCTGCAACTTCACTTTTAAAATGACAATATCCTGGCCAGACTACTGTTGTCAGTGATATAAGTATTTGAAATGAAAATGATTTCTTAATGTCTAGTGACATATCAGGGCCATTTTATGATTAATTTATATAAATTTCTTACATACTGTTCCTTTAACTTAGACAATGTCGCACTGATTCTAAAATAACTTTCTGAAAGAAAGACACACATGCCTTTAAGATTTACCTGTTTTATGATGCCTTTTCTGTCGCTACTGCTTCCTGAGTGTACATAAATAATCTTCAGATATTTTATTTTGGTCCGCTTGCTAAACTGAACGCGCCTTCGCGGCCACGCACGTGCACAACTTAAAGGGGACATGTAACGTTTTTTGTACATATATTTTACGTTTTTAGCAAAAAATAGCTTGTGGTCAAACATCATTTGGCAGACCCCCTGCAGTTCCGGCGCGGACCCCCGGTTGAAGACCCATGTTTTACAACTTCTATGATTTCATTCTGTACAATTTCTACCAAGCATTTTAATATTTAATTTTGAGTCCCACTGCTAGTGTATTTAGATTTCACATAAGCACTCATTCACTTCTTTACCAGAAGATTGTTTGGCTATCTCTTCCAAAATGGCAATGAAGTTCCCTTTGTTGTTAAAATCTTAAATCTTCAGACTATGACCTCTCTGAGAAACATTCTTTGTGTCTGTCAGTGGAAGAACATAAGCTATCATTTTGATATAAAACTGATTCTCTTTAAATCTTGCATATATGATTCAATCAACTAGAGGCGAGAAAAGAAAATTCAGTTTTTAAAACTCGCCGGTGCTGCAATGCTGAATATCTCCCTGCCATTTCACCCTGTTGCACTGTCTGATATAAGAGTTATGCTGGCTTTAATGCAGGACTAATTGATAAGCTGATGAGTGGCAGTAGATGGTCATCAGAAGGCTGGTGAGAGATAAGTGTGTATGTCAGTGTTCTTGTGTGTGTTAGTGTGATGGAAGAGCCTGGTGAATACATGTTGTTCCAAACCTGTGTGACTGTCTTTCCCATGTTGCAAATGAAATTGTGAAGAAAGGTTTTGTCCATACTGTATATAAGGAAAGTCAGTGGTGATCAAAATTGAGCTTGTTTTCCATTGGCTTTCATTACAGTGGACAACAGCATTTTCTTTTTTGTTTCATGGAAGAAAGGAAATCATGAAGGTTACGAACAACCTGAGGAATAGTAAATGATGAGACAAATAATTTTTTGGAGTGAAATACCCATTTTAATTTATCTGACTGCCTTCAAATATTAGCGAGGTTTTTCTGGGTCAAAAATGTGTCTTCGGCATAGTGAACAACTGAGTTGTCTGAGAAACAACAGGTGTTGGGGGATGGAGAACTCATCAAGTCCAGTTAGAACATCTAAATTCTGAACTATGTATGAAAGTTTTGAAGCACGAAACATTACATTTAACATACAAAGTTTAATGTGTCACCATAGAAACAACAGGTGTTAGGGGATGGAGAACTCATCAAGTCCAGTTAGAACATCTAAATTCTGAACTATGTATGAAAGTTTTGAAGCTCGAAACATTACATTTGACATACAAAATAAAATCAAATAATTAATGATTATTATCGGGGTTCATACACAACACACACAACAATTAGCTTAATTACCTTATTGGTAATATATTTGTCAAATATAATACAGGTGCACACCCAAACACCCATACCCTAATACATGTAGTGAATAAGGTCTAAGGTCTTGATCGGGTTGCATTCATAGTTTCTCTCAAAACCCTGTTACCTTTCAGTCTGTCACTTCGACGTCGATGACCAACGTATTGGGAACTTGCTTAGAGTGACCAATATGCTTCGAGCATATGTAAAAGAGTTAGACCGACAATGACCCAAAATGCGACCGTTGCACTCCCCTGAGACATGGGCGTGCCGGTGTATGCGACGGCTCCCGCGTCCTCACACACTTTGCCACAGTGGCCTGCCACGGGCGGCCTCACATACGGACCCGAAATGCGACCCAAAGTTGCAGGGCATGTACAAAATAACATTGATTTAATGGGAAATTGTTCAATCTCCTGTGCGCCACCTGCATGTCACCTGGGGTTGGGACTTTGCTTTTCAAATTTCAACTTTCGCTGCCCCGAAGCACATGTCTCTGGTTGGTCGTTCAAAAGTTACCCATGCATCCTATTACTATCCTGCAACCTCATTTAGGCATTGTTTTAGCCAAAATCTCTCACCCAGGCAAGAAAGGTTGCTTGACTCCAAAACTCTGTCCTCCCGTTATGTGGCCTGCCACCATCAACATGACAAAATTGCGTAGGGCCTGAGCTTACCTGAGACAAGCTGCCAACCCCAGCCCTAACCCTAATTTTTAGACAATGTGCAGTTTATTCCTTTGTCCTTTTTGTGGCCTACCCATTTTGGAAAATGCATTGGTTTAATGGAGGAATGGGACAGCTCCCGTACGGGCCCACTTGCTGGTACTTGTAGGAAATCGTAAAAACTGGCATGTCAAGGGCCTGCGGTGTGGCCCCCAAAACGATTATGCTTTAAAGTGAATTGCAATTTAACATGCAAATGTGATTTTTGGTGAAAACGCAATAATGGCATAGGAGAATTGCTCCATGATTTTTTGATACACACATAAGGAGTGGGGAAGATTCTTGCTAATTCTTCCTTAGGAAGACAGTAGTGCAGATTATAGGCTTTTTCATGGACGTTCGAAAGCACATCCGGATGTCATCAACATCTAGATGTCACTGTAGCATCACCCATTGCTTAAATAATAAGCAGTGACAGCCCTATTTAAGTTTTCACGCATTCCCCAGCTTTGAATATGACAGAAATAAGTGGGTGCATGCCATTTTGACTTGATCAATCTCCGACGTTTAATATCCTCAGAGCTAGTACTTTTGTTTGTAGCCGGCACTTCACTGACGCTAATTACACTTTCACTACTGGTCGAAAACGTCTAAAAAAGGCGGCCGTTCCATCCTGATTTCTTTGGAACAACTGGGGACAAACAGCACGAGAGTCTGTGTATGAAAGAGTTATCGCTCGACACGGACTTTGTGCTTGTCCCATCCTTTCCTCTGACGATGCTCAAGAAGACGACGGCGACATGGTTCCTGAGGTAACAGCTGGAGCAGCAGACCACGACTATGCAGTCACTCCTTCTCCAGGTATGTTTGCATTGCTGAAAGGACATATGTGTCAAGCACATTTTCATTTCACTTTCAATCTTTAACACTCAAGAAAATGTAGTGCTGCCATAATGATGAGCATGAGTAAAATTAAGATTTAACACAAGCCTGTTAAAGTTATCCTTGCGAAAATTAAATATGGTTTTACTACAATCAAAACAACAACAACAACATGTTTTTGGTAGTAGTAATCAAACCACCACCAAAAAAAAAAAAAAAAGGTTACTACACTTTTACCATGGTTAATTTTCATAAAGGGTAGTTTTGCAGTAAAGTTTTAATGGTAATCTCAGGTTGCATTACTGCACAGCATGTTACACAACTTTGCACATTTCTATGTAGACATACCAAGTTGAATGTCATATATACCAGATAACAATTTTGTTCTCCGGGCCAGCTCCGGCCCACACAACCAGTTTTCCTTGGCCCACATACAACGAAGAATGATTACCCTACAGTGGCCCAGTTCTGGATTACAGACAATAGCCCATAACTGGCCCAGACTTGGGCCAGAACAGGCCCTGATGGCAGCCCTCACTTAGCCCCTAGGAAGCCCTCATGCAGCACAACACCCAGAGTTAAATAAACACTGCTGAATGTAAATATTGTCCAAATCTTACAGAGTGTTAAAAAGTAACACTGAAGCAGAATTAAAAGCTCTGTTATCCTCTCTCTCACCATCTCTGTCTGAACCCTAAAATTGCATTTTACATCTTTTCTCGTAGAGTCATTTTCTTAACTTAGTTTGAAGTCACCATTGTTGTGATTAGTGTTTGTTTTGGTTGGACTCTTGGCCATTGGCTTTTTGAGTGCTAGCTTTTCCTTGGTTGTGTTACCTTTGTGTTTATACTGTAAAACATATTTGTTTTGGTAGTGTAATAGTGCAAATCTGTGGTGGTTGGTACATAATAAAGATCATCATCATCTAATTAATTTACTAATCACAACTTTCTTATCTGTCAATCATGTATGTGAGATCCAGCACTTTCACAGCAGTTTGTCATTAATGAACTTTAGAAACAAAAATTAACTGCTTTATATTTGGGAAGTAGAAACATCAAGAATCAGGGTATGAATCTCAACCATGGTGACAAAGAAAATAGTAAAAAGTTCATTATTTATCCATGCTGCAGTGCATGATGGGAGTCATGGATGAGATTTGTAATTTGTTGATACCCAGCATGCATTGCAGCATGAAGTTTTTTTTTATTGTCACCATCATTGTGATTCATACTCTGATTCTTGATGTTTGTGTGTCTACATTACACACCGGTTAATTTTAAAATTCCTCAGAATAACAAACTGCTATGAGAGAGCTGGATCTCATACTGTAATATCACATTATTGTCAGAGAAAGATGCTTCTTATAAGTGTTCAAACACTAAATTAATACATAAGTTTTCTAGTTGATGATGTTTAGACTTTATTAACAGTGCTAACCAGCTTCAAATAATTGCTCTATTGTTTTTCCCTGCTGAAAACAACATGTCTTAAAAACACAAAGTTAAAGCAGTCAAAAAACTAAATAAGGTAAGAGTCAAGTTGAACTAAAACAAACACTGATCATAAGGGTGACTTTAAATGAAACAAAATCTAAACCTAAAGTAAGAAAATGACTCTACAAGTAAGATGTAAAATGCAATTTTAGGTTTCAGACAGAGATGGTGAGAGAGAGGATAACAAAGCTTTAATTCTGCTTCAGTGTTACTTTTTAACACTCTGTAAGATTGGGACAATATATACATCCACCAGTGTTCATTTAACTTTGGGGGTTGTGCTGCATGAGGGCTTCCTGGGGGCTAATTGAGGGCTGCCCATGCAAGGGCCATCGTAGGCTTGTTTGTAGGGCCTGTTCTGGCCCAGTTATGGACTATTGTCTGTAATCCAGAACTGGGCCATTGTAGGGCCGTCATTCTTCATTGTATCTGGGCCAAAAATTACCAAAAATGACCAATAAATTACGTAACTAGCACGTCGTGTGTTAGCTGGGTAGTCCGCGTCATGTTTTGTGTTTGTCTACGATTACGTCACCTGGACAATTCACGGACTGATTCCGCATCACACCTGTACCTTGTTAAGTCTCTGTGTATTTATACTGCTGTCTGTGTCACACTAGTCGCCAGATGATTGTCATTACTACCCTGTCTGCTCCCCGTGTCATGTATTGGATGTTCCTGTGTTTGCTTACCTGTTCGTCGTGTTACTCAGGGCCGGCGCTAGCTATAGGCAGAGTAGGCAAATGCCTAGGGCCTCAAGCTTAGAGGGGGGCCTCCATAACTGCTAAATCAATGTGCGCTAATTCGACAACCACTACTGACAGCAATATATAAAGTTTTAAGGTGAGTTTGACTTGATGCGGTGCCGCCACAGCAGGAAGCGCAGGCGGATGACATTAAAATAGCGCGAGATTGATTGAAAAGCAGACTCTTCTGTATGGTTTCTCCTTTGGCTCTCGTGGTGCTTTGATGTCATCCGCCTATCCATGAAGTTGAAGAAGCCCAGATGAACAGCATTCAAATCTCTGCAGCTGACTGACTTTAAGTGACGCTGAAAGCGGCTATCGCGTCCTTTGTTTCCTGCTTAGCAAAACGGCATGCAAAGACAGTGCAACACATGATGCAGGTATTTTTTGAAATAATGCATTTGCTTTGTTCTGTGTATCAATGTAATTTCAGGACAGAACAAACTTGAGCGTTGCTGACTCTGTTCAGACACTTTGAATGCGTGTGAGCATCACGTGGGGAGCTGACTATCAAAATGGTCAAGTTAAAAAAAGTTTGTTTTTTAAGTCAAACAGCAACACAACTGCCTTTACCTAAAGTAAACTGTCTGTATCTTGTAAGTCCTCTATACTTTTTTTAGTTTTCAAATCATGAAACATGATGCATATTTATTGGGGAAAAAAAATAATTATTCTGCTTAGTAGTTTGTCTGTTTGTGATTTCTATGGATATTTAAGGTAGCCTCTAAAAAGGTATTGCAATACATATGAATATATCGTCTAGATAACTTTATACTGTATATTGGTTCAGTAAGAGGGGAATTTCTCCTAATAATTCAGCTAAAATAAAAAACAATAAAAAAATTCTAAGAGGTGTTCATCTGTTATCTAGTTATTTATGGTTAGGGTTTTTGCAGTGTGTTGTATTTTTAATTTTACTTGTTGGAGAAAGCAAAACTGTTATATTGTGTTATCCCAAAAAGGTGGTGCTTTAAATTAGTTACCGCATCCACAACAACAACAAATTTGACCTGCCATAAAATGTTTAACACGTGTGGTTTTGCATAATTTCTAATAAAATTATAACATAAATTGAATCAATTTGTAAACTTGATAAAACAGAAAAGTAATAGTGAAAACATGTTTAATCACTGCAGTGCTTAAATGATTTCTAACAGGGTAGAAAAAACACCTTCTCACATTATTATGAAAATTAGAGGGGTGTGAGGGGCCTCCAACCTAAATTTTGCCTAGGGCCTCCAAATATCTAGAACCGGCCCTGGTGTTAGTCCTGTCACAGGTCGGAGAGGACCACAGGCTTTGTGTGTCACGCCCCTAAGTTCCACCCCGAGGAGGTCCCAAAAGCACCCGTATGACCAAACAAGCGAGAGATAAGTACAATAAAATATAATCTTTATTTAAATTATTTAAAATGAAGGGGGAAGCGGGGAAGGGAAATCTAAAATACGGCTTCTTTTTTCCCTCAGGGGGAGCTAGGGGGTCAGAGGGTGATGGAAAGGGGAAATCCAGCCAGCACTGACAGGGGACAACAGGGAAAGGACCGGACGGAGCTCCTTCGTCTACGGCCCACCTCCTGAGGTGCTGTAATCCTCGTGGTGCGCCTCTTTCCTCCTGAGGGCAAAATAAATACAATGTAAGTATCAGGGAAGGCAGATACCAACCACCTGATTTTGATCCTTTTTGTTTCCTCACGACCTGGCCCTCGTGTTCCGCTGTCTCCAACGAGCATATATGGGGAGGCAAAGGTGCGTTAAATATGGCTCGTTACAAGGTAAGTGACACACTTTAACGTGGTCTCTCTGACCTTATGGATCTTCGTGGGATGGACTCAACTTCAACTTAATGCAGGTAGGTATCACACTTTTACAGGGTGTCTCTCTGGGCTACAAATTATATAAATATATATATATATCTCCCAAGGGTTTTTTCCTCCTAGTACTTTTTTTACTTCCCCGCTAATAATCCGGGGGTTTTTGTCTCCTAGGGGGTTTTTCAGCCCGGGGAGGTAGCCCCCTTGGGCTTAACTTCTATACGGCACATTAGTAATATGTTTGCTTATAATGTTGATTTAAAGCTGCAGCAAATTTAGCTGCTTGTGCTATCGTGTATTATGTTGTGCTATCTGTCAATTTTCTGTGCTTTTCACTGCATCTATTACTGTATGTAAAGCTGCTTTGATACAATTACCAAATTGTGAAAAGCCCTATATAAATAAAATTGAATTGAATTGAATCTTCGTGAGGTAGGTTTAACTTTAACTTGGTACAGGGTAAGTATTTCTCTCCTACAGGTTTCCTCTGGGCTACGAGTCTTCGTGGGGTAAGTTTAGCTTTAGCTCAAAACAGGGTGGGTATTTCTCTCTTACAGGTTTTCTCTCTGGGCTACGAGTCTTCGTGGGGTAAGTTTAGCTTTAGCTCGAAACAGGGTGAGTATTTCTCTCTTACAGGTTTTCTCTCTGGGCTACGAGTCTTCGTGGGGTAAGTTTAGCTTTAGCTCGAAACAGAGTGAGTATTTCTCTCTTACAGGTTTTCTCTCTGGGCTACGAGTCTTCGTGGGGTAAGTTTAGCTTTAGCTCGATACAGGGGGTCAACAATGGTAAAACACGTCACCTCCAGCGTCGTGCACGGGCAAGGAGAGGGGGGGGCTTTTACCGGCGTCCAACTGTGGCAGACGAGGCAAGGTCCCGTCGGTGGTGGGGTTCAGAACGGCACGGTGAGCACAACGTCTGTCCTCCCGGACCAACACGTCCTCTTCCCTTCCTCCTCACTTGGTAGATCCGTTTGAATCCCTCTGGTTATGGTCGTGTCGCGTAGTTATTTGGTTGGACGTCCACCGTCTCGGCAGCTCCCGATGGCTTCCACAGAAGCCTGATCCTTCCTGGGGTGAGTACAGACAACAAGGACACGGCACAACACTGCAAAAGCTTCAGGTGTACTCAGATCAAATAAGTCACTCACACGCTGCACAGCTCACACTCCTGTGAATATTAGGGTCTGTACTCCTCTCCGGGCTAGACCGGCTCTGGGGGGGGGTCTGAACCACTACGCCAAGCGATGACCGAACCAGTTTGTAGCAACTTCACTGCACAACGGCAGTACAATTTCTGTGCTCCGGCTCGCCCACCCGTCACATACACATGGTGGGGCCGCTATAAACAGGTAACACTTCCTCTGTTATATCAATTGATCACAATACTGTCGTTTAATGGTACTCACGAACTTGCATATCGTTGATCGATCTGTCCTTCTGTTCCTTTTCCTCCAGGGAATCCACAATACATCCAACTCTACCAGTATGACTCGCCCAGACCTTCTTGTAAACACAGGCAATCAGCAATTGTATCGACTCACTACAATAGGTTCCTTCCTCACCCTCCGTTAGGTCTCGACTCTCCCTTTCTCCTTTGTAGTCAGCAGATCTCCAAGACAAACTCCAAACAATGCCGTTTCCCACACTCGTATGCCAACCCAGCGTTCACTCACTGCGTTCTTCCCGATACAACAGCGCTCTTCCTGTATCTTCACTCTCCCTTTTATACCCCTCTTCCTAGTGTGACTCACCCAATCAGCACTCGCCACATTGTTTAGACAGCTGCGATCGATTTCGGGTAATTTGGGGATCCCCGGGGAAACCCGGAAGTGCCGATGTTTATGGAATTCGGCCCGGGCGGAACCCCTTCTCTTACTTTTGGTTCCGCCCTACCGAGTCACTACGTGACACTCGTGTTTTTTTTTATTATTAAATGTTATTTATTTTTGAACTCTGCGTTTGCGTCCTCACGCCACTACCGTGTCGTGACAGTTTCTGCCAGAAACTTTCTGGTGTTCAATCCAGTTTTTCTTAACTGGGCATCTGATGTCTAAGACGTTTTTAATCTGTAAAGTTTTTAATGTAGGCTAGAAGTTCTCTCTATCTCTCGTCTCTGTATTGAATGTGTGAATGTGCGTACTGTCTTCTCGCGGTTCTGAGTGAGATGTGTTGTGTGTACCGTGCTGCGTAGACCCATTGTTTAAACGATTAAGACGCTTCATGCAAATAATATGTCAAATCCCGATTCTGCATTCCGTATTGGTGTCACATGCGTGAATACTTGTAAAAAAATAATCTTTTCGCGCTGTGTCAAAAACTGCATTTGGTCGCAGTTTGAAGCCCTTTGTGCCCACTTGCCCAATATCGTTTATCGATTACTATGCTTAAATTGATAAAACATGTGCCGTTTTATAGACATATTAGTGTTTCTTTCTGAATGAGACAGCAATGTACTCAAACAACATGATATTTATTTACCGTTGCAAGACGTTTAGCTGCTCTGCTGTGGAACTTCAGCTGCACTCAGGGGGTGGAGATAAAAGGTTTGACTGACAGTCAAATACCTTTTATTTGATAAATATATTTGTAAAACAGACAGACAGACAGACGTAAAATGTTACCAATAGCATTGATTTATTAAAGAAAAGAAAAGAAATAAAATAAAATAAAACGCCTCCAAAAAAGGGCACTTCGGAGTGTTAGGACAAAAAAGGCATGTGTTCTGCACAGGTTAAGCCCTATCTGTGCACGTGCCTGGCGCTGTGTAAAGTTGAGCACACTTAAAAAACTTGAAGCAGCTGAAATTGATAGAACTTCACTGGGTATGCCTGTGGCTCGTCCATTAATTGTACATAACAAGGCAATTTATCTCTTACTTTTCAGCATGAGAAATACAAGGTGTGGCGTGTGAGCTGACCAAAATGTGTGTGTCTTATGGTGAATGCATGAGACTTGAGAGCCCTGGCTATATTCATGGTGAGAAATGGTTTATCCATGCACAAGTTGAACACACACACGTTGGGGAAGGGGAAATTTGACATCACTAATTCACCTAACCTGCATGTTTTTGGTCTGTGAGAGGAAACAGGAGTATCCAGAGTAAACCCACACTGATACACAGAAAGGGCAGAGGACAATGTATTCTGATATCTGTTTCAGTTTGGATGCTCATGACACATTCACTGCATTTGTAACATAATGCTAACTTTTTTAAACTTTTAAATAATGTGTGAATAATAAATAAGTAATAATAGTAATAATAAGTAATTGCATTACCAAATTATTTAACATTTATTATGCATTCAAGAAACAAGAAAGCTATGCATAATGCAAAATGTCTAGTCCTGACTAATTAATCATTAAATGTGTTGTGATGAATTGTGCTACATGTCTGGTTTGTGCTGCTTTCTGACAGTCAAAGATTAAAATCTGCTGCAGTCACAAGAAACGTCTCAGGTTACGTATGTACAAGTTATAAGTTGGGCATGACGTCATAGGCAGAAGCCAGCATGCATAAATAAGGCAAAAAGGAACGGCCACTTAATCTGGCATGGGCCAAAGCGGATGTACAGGCACGTCAGAAGTATTGCAAGGGAGACGCAGCATCTCGTTCCCTTCTCAGGGAACAAGGGTTACATACGCAACCCGAGACGTTCCCTTTCGAGGGAACTTCAGGCTGCGTCAGAGAGCTGAAGCTATGGGGAATGCTATACCCAATCCACCAGACTACAAGTGCCTGTCTGTGTGTAGAAAGCACAATTAAAACAATCCCCTGGAGTAGAGTTGAGATTCAACTCATAAACTTTACAAATGTGAGCAGTGAGGACCTGCCTGCCACATCACAGTCATCCTGGATCGAGGCCCCTGCCCACAGGGCCCCAGTGTCAGGGTTTAAGACTGATGAACCCAAGAGCAACGATGAGGGGTTAAACAAAAGACTTTTATTACACTTAGACAAAACAAAAGCCCATACGGGGGCAAAACACATCAACAATATATAAACAGAGACTAACACAAAACTAGACTACAACTTGACGATTAACCTGAATTTATTTCTAGACTGGAGCACGATAAGCACACACACGACGGTACAAAATGACCTGCACAGGGCTAAAGAAACAATGACAATAAATAAGAAACCAAACAAGATAACGAGGAGGGAACAGGTGATGGGATGATTAACAATAAGCAGGAAAACGAGGGGGCGGGAACAAGAGAAGAGACATCGAAGGCACATGACCCGATACACAAGGCCATGAACCTCCACATAAAACATGGGACTGGGAGAACTCTGCCATCATGACAAGACTCTTTGGCAGGATACTGACACCCAGATGCTGACATACTTCAAGTTGAATGAGTTCTAATGGTCAAAGGAGAGGGCCTGCAATATTATGGGGAATGGAATATTATCCCGAACATTAGGCACATAATCTGGCCTAGGGTGTAGAAAGCCTTCACCATGCCTGTAGCGAACTCGAGGCCGGTGTGTGAAACCGAGAGAGACACTAAATCTTCTCCTAATAATTTCTGACGAAGCATTAAACATTTGTCTAGCTATATCAGCTGACACTGTCTTTACCATATATGGGGCTTGACGTTATAGCAGTGCCCTTGCTGCTAGTGGCTGCATCAAAAATTTTGTATTTCTTCATCTGTGCAAAGCATTCAGTTTGGCAATTACAAGCTGGACTAAATTTATAACATGCCCAATCGTAAGTAAATGCAGTCCTGTCTCCATTTTCTAAGGGTGCCTTGTTTTATTTACTGTTGGTTACTAGGTTGCCAATACCAGCGTCATTCGGATGGAAACACACCTAATTTGCATTTGTTTGTACTTTTTTTGTTAACTTTTTTTACTTTCTACTTAGTTTTGTAGTGGGTGGAAACCCCATTACATAGGGAAACAGATATTGGCTTCACCGCACATCACTCTTGTCCACATACTGTATGTTGTGCTACCAGTCATCCACACAAATAGCAAACCCCTACCTTAATGAGATTTATATTTATAGAGAAACTAAATTGTCTCCACGGTAGGCTTTTTTCATATTTTCTATTTTTCCTTAATGTTTCTCTGACTGGCAGCAAAGACCCGTACCTTCAGATACGAACTCCATTCAGAAATCATATTGTCATGAAAGTAGTATCATTTGCATGCATGTCAAACAGATCAAATCTGAAGGTTGAAATGAACAACAATTCAGCCAGTTGACAAAATACATGAATGTCAGCCACCCCGACTAGTGCTAACAAGGTAATACTAAACATGGTACAAAATAGTAAGAGGGGTTATCCACAATCTTTACTGCCCATTTGTCAGGGTCCAGGATGTGTTCAGGTCCTGAAAAGGTGGCATATTGTAGCCAATCACCTTCTAAGCAGAATTAACCATTGTTTCCTGCATCTAACACATCAACTTTGAGGCCAAGTGTAGTTGATTTGTTAGAAGCAGTTAAAATGGTCATGCGTAAGAATCTGAGTGACATTGACAAGAGCCAAATTGTGATGATTAGAAGACTGGGTCAGAGCATCAAAGCAAATCTTGAGGGGTGTTTTCCAGTTTGCAGTGGTCAGTACCTATTAAAACAAGTACAAGATGCACGTTGAGAGCGAAAACTGGTTCATGTGGTCCGATCCAACAGATGAGCTATTGTAACTGAAATTACTGAAAAAGTAAATGCTGGTTCTGATAGAAAGATCTAGTGGAGTCCATGCCTCGACAGGTCAGGGCTGTTTTGGTGGCAGGGTTGTTTTGTTAAGGGGGACCTACACAATATTAGGCAGGTGGTCATAATGTTATGGCTGATCGATGTATAATGTTTATAATAAAATGACCCTCTTCTAATTTCCTGAATGATGATGTATAATATATAAATGCAACCTGCATCTTATTCTTTTTAAAAATTATAAAAGTTAATACTGCACAAATTTGTCAGCCTGCCATAAACATGCAAATATGAGGTCAACCGAATCAAAGGAACTTTCTCCCACTCAGAATTATACCTTAGTATTGGCCCATTCATGATCAATCGGTCTGACCTGCTAAGGTTAATAGGTCCCTACACTCATGCATCTTCAGTCAGTCCCCAGGGATCAGGAATCCCATCAGATTAGTTTTGTCATGTTGCTGACCCACCAATAGGACTTAACATATTTCCATCTCATGTAAGGCAGATGGAGCCATCCTGACACGCATCGAGGTCTTTTGTTTTTAAGCTCAATTTGCATTTAAGTCAATACAATTATTTGATCTACATAGATTAGATATGTAATGAAATGTAAGTTTTGAAACCCCTTTAACATTAAGCTCTTAAAGAAACTGATGTTCAGGTGACCTTTAAACACTTCACCTTCAATCCCTTCTCTTTTGTTTTGTGTAGTTACATATGTTTACCCATAATTTAGCTGAATAAACCATTATTTGTATTTAGGTTTTTCGAGGTGCTTATATAATTTATCTAAAATAAAAATCGTAGAATCCTCCACACCTTTCCCCGCTTGATAAGCAAATTGTAGAGGATCTAATTTTCCATCAATTAGGGAGACAATTTCGTCTTTCAATATTCTTTCGAAAGTTTTCATCACTAGTGATGTTAATGCCACTGGTCTAAATTCTTTCAGACAGGCATTATGATTGATGATTTCCATAAAGCCGGAATCTTACCACACTCGCATCAGGATATGTATATGACGCTGTCCGGTCAGTGGATCCCTACCCTAGAGCCAACAGTCTGGTTCAGAAACCATCATCTCGTTGCTAACGGTTAAGACAACCTGTCCTCTGCTGGCTTAATTATTTCAGTATACTGTACATCGAAGCATTTTAATGTGGCGGAACATGCAGACTGCTTGTGCTTGCTTGGCAGTGCTGGCTGAGGCTTTTTGGTTGCTATAATACAGAATGTCCGCTGAACTAATCTGATACTTGTATGTTTTTCGCGGATAATTAAGCATTTGTTTAGTCAACAAAAAGTTATATTATGTTAGTATAGAACATTAAACTTTGCATTGATTTTTCTGCCATTTGACCAGAATCTCATTTTATAAAAGAAGTGTGACGGGGTGACTACAGTGCCCTCCACAATTATTGGCATCCCTGTTTAATATGTAGTCATGGACTTCTAAAAATTCTCCTTTTTATTTAAACAACATCGAATCCAAATGCAAAAAAATACAAAAATCCAACCTTTGATTTAAGTACATTACTTTGGTGGTAAAGAATTTACACATTTAGAAAAAAAAACTTGAAATCATCCGTTCCACAATTATTGGCACCCCTGATATTAATACTTTGTACAACCCCCTTTTGCCAACCCGACAGCACTTAATCTCTTCCTATAACATTTCACAAGATTGGAGAACAGAAAGAGGGATCTTTGACTATTCTTCTTTGCACAATCTTTCTAGATCATCCAGTGTCCTGGGTCCTCTCTTATGCACTCTCTTCTTTAGCTCGCCCCACAGGTTTTCGATTGGGTTGAGGTCTGGGACGACCTTGAGTTTGTGACTGCTGAACCATTTTTGTGTACATTTTGCCACATATTTTGGATCATTATCCTGCTGAAAGCCCCAATGACGACCCATCTTCAGCTTTCTGGCAGAGGCCCTCGGGTCCTGTGTACTCACCTGCACCTCCTACCCGCAAGCCAAGGAGTTGACACCCGTGTCCTGAGTTGCACATTGTGTCCTCCAGCCACGGAAGCTTTTAAATAGTGCATCTCCCCTTCCCTTCTTCCCTTAATTTTAATAAAGCTTTGTTACCATTTTATCTCTCTTGTCTGTTCATTGGGGGTGTTTTGGGAACTCGTCGGGGTGGAAACAGAGGGAAGAGCGTGACTTCCAGTATAGGTGGTCCGCTCCGACCTGTGACAGAAGTGTACCAACCACGTTGTGGGGACCAAATATCCTCACAAAGATAGCAATACCAGTAGTTTTTTTTTAATTTGTGGGTACATTTTGAGGTCCTCATGTGGAAAGGAGCTTATAAATCAAACAGAATGATGTTTCTTGAAAATCAAAGGTAGCATTAGTATAAAAGCCATTACGTCTATGGGAAGTCCCTACAAAACAAGGAAACCAGTATGTGTGCATTATCTGGGAATACAGAAATTTGTTACCTTACTTTTATATATTTAGTTTATCAGTTATCTATTAAAATATATATTTTATTCTACATTTTTTCCCATTCTACATTATTTTCATTATTGTTGTTTTGTTTAATCTTATGCTGGGTGCTGTATCATCTTCAAATGTAGATATGGGTTTCCAATGGTCAGGACAATGTTGAGAAACAGAAATGTCTCACTAAGTGTACTTTAACCTATTGATTTATGTGTCTAGTGATGAAGTCAGGCTGAGGATTGAAACACAAGATTATTCAATAAACTTTTATTTTAAAAAAATCATGTCAAATAAGTTGATTATCATTCAGTAATGGACAAAGTAATTTTCCTAACAAAAAGATTTAGTGAACTAGATATGGACCTTGGAACTGTGGGATCTAACATTTTTAGCATATCCATACTTGTATTAGAGTTGCTCTCAACCACTAAGAACAAAACAAAGATGTAATGTTTCTTCATAAAGTGACTTAACAGTTGCTAGAAGCCAAGGTATACATGGATTTCTCTGCAACGTCATCACTGCTTGTGCACGCAACCGAGAGGCAGAAAGAAGAGACGTGCCTTGTGTTGTAGGCTAGCAGCAGTGTCTGTAAGTCAAAATTCCAAGGAGTTGTTGTGTGGATAATAGTACCAACAGAGCCAGTGCTGGGTGTTAACATACCAGTAAATGCGACTATTACGTTACTAGCCTAACATGATAATTCATACATGTATCACAGTAACACTGCAAAATTAAAGACAGAAAAACAGATCCAACTAAAATCAAGTTTTATCAATATACAAACAATAAAGAAAGCTTCAATACTAAAGGTTGTTGCAGTAGCGGACCAGCTCACCAATCAGGCTTTCTGCCTCCTGGAGAAACATGAAACCCGTCTATAGGAAATATTATATTAACGTAAAAAAAAAATTCTTATACTCTTGGTTTGCAATTATTAGAAAATAACTAGAGATTTTATGCTACTGACC
The DNA here is from genome assembly GCF_027580225.2 of Misgurnus anguillicaudatus. Taxonomy (NCBI): domain Eukaryota; kingdom Metazoa; phylum Chordata; class Actinopteri; order Cypriniformes; family Cobitidae; genus Misgurnus; species Misgurnus anguillicaudatus. Next base: position 13,500,906 of record NC_073348.2, read on the forward strand.
ATGCCAGATTTTTAAAATCATTTTTTATGCCACTGCTGTGGAAATTAGACCACTTTAGAAGTCACGGGGAGGTATTTAAAATGATACCCAACATGAAAGGAAAAAACACTGAATTCACAAAGCACATTATATGTAGCAGATGCTGAGTGAACTTTTTTTGACCTGCGCCCAGTAAAAGTGGAGGCTGAGAAAGGAAATTATGGCAGCTAATGTTTTTCTGATTTTTAGCTTGTGGCATTGGTTATATAAAACCTATGGAGAAGAATGTATTTAAATAAATTGCGGTAATTTGATGGTCACGTTTGTGGTGGTAGATTAGCGATCGTCCTGTCAAAACATCAGAACTGCAGGCATCGTTCTAAAAACCATGGGTCTGAATCTGAATATGACAAACTAATTCCAACTAAATGCCCATTCCAAATAAAACAGTAGATGTTCATGATTTTATTAGAAAGAACTAACAAAATTCTACTGTCTGTTAAAATTTCCAAAAACATTTGAATAAGCAGCATTTGCAGTCACACACCTTCCATTGACATCCATATATACTGTAACTTTTTTTCTCTGCTTTCTAATATTAAAAATATCATAACGTTCTCAATCCTCAACAAATTTTTACAATCCATGTATCTTTGTAAATAGGAATGTCTGCTTTGTGTAGTCATGTGATGAATTTTGAGCCTTGGGGTTTTTGAAAATTTTGTCATAATACCTACTGTGCACTTACACACCAAAGGATGTGTAAAATCGTAAATCGAAAAATAGGTGCTCTTTAAAGCATTTGCCCCATGCTTTAAAGCCAAGGTGATTCAACATTTTTTATTTCATAACATTTTATTGTGTACTTTGGACAGCAAACCCATACTTCTAACACTGTTACCATAGCGATCTAGCAACTAAGCTACAGGTACAATGTAGGCTACTGCTGCTCACATATCGTCTGGTTTTTGTAAAACATGCAAATTGCATGACACAATGTTTGTTATTTTTTATATTTTTAGCAGAATACCAGAAGTCTTGCTTTGTTTTTGAATGCTCTAGTTAAACATCAAAACTGTCTTTACCTTCATACAGTATACTTAAGATTTCATTACATTATTAACATTCCCCACCCTCTGTTTGTTTATTTGTTTATTTCTTAACGTCATTCCAGCCTCTATATTCATATAGCTATATTCATGGAAAAAACTGGCTATTCTACTACAAATTAATCCATACACGATTTAAAGAGCAACTATTTTTCGATTCACGATTTTACACATCCTTGGCGTTTAAGTGCACAGTAGGTATAATGACAACATTTTCAAAAACCCCAAAGCTCAAAATTTATCACATGACTACACAAAGCAGACATTCCCATTTACAAAGACACATGGATTGTAAAAATCTGTTTAGGATTGAGAACGTTGTGATATTTTTAATATTAGAAAGCAGAGGAAAAAGTTACAATATATATGGATCTCAATGGAAGGTGTGTGACCGAAAATGCTGCTTGTTCAAATGTTTTTGCAAATTTTAATAGGTTGTAGAATTTTGTTAGTTCTTTTGTTGTTTTTTGTTCTGCCTCTGATAGGGCTGCGAGGTGGGAGGACCCCCCCCAGAATAAATATTATGGTCTCATTAAGGAACATGGTGTAATTTAACTTATTTATTCTTCAGGCATGTGATTGGCCAAGGACAAAAAAGAAGGAAGGAACTCAACATTCCTCCACGTGCACAGAAACAAAATGCACACCATAACATACGCAAAAAATACATTATGACCATTATTTCAATTATTTAATTCTGACGGACAATTTAGATTTCAAATTTAAAATGTAAACATTTGACTAGTAACAGAAACCATGTTTAATTAAATGAGTTGATAAACAAGTAGCATTCCTGTACTATTTTTAAATCTGCAATAATTTTATTTTCCCATAATCTGACCATCAGTCGCAAGGCCATACAATTTTCAGTTGGCCTTAAAATAGGGTGGACCTGAAGGCCTTCATTTAATTTGAAATTACTTAATTTTACAATACAGTACTGGTTAAATGAATTACATTATGGTTTTTGAATCATGGGTTGAATAATTTTCAGATCAGCAAACAAAGTAATGTGGGAAAATAAAATTAGAACAAATCAAGAAATTACAAGCACATAAAATAAAAAAGAACAAAGTTACAAATAAAGTAAGATCTAACAGTATTGATTAGGTACAGAAATAAAATCAAATGAATAAAAACACGGTTTTCATTCTATATATTAAATATAATTAATCTTTTTAAAGCCATAAAAGCGATTTTCCTTTTGTCTTTTGTAGTTTGATTAACATAATGACTTAAAAGAGGAACTGTCCCTTTAACACCGGAGAAGCGCTGATCTATACACTGACAAATGATCAACTGTTCACTTATAATAAATAACTGTTTTTATGAGAATACTTGCAGAGACTGTGGTATTACAATATAATTTGTGCATATATCCCCTGTCAAGCCCAAAAAATTATTTGTTTGCATGATTTTTTAAAACGGGTGTGGGCTTTTGAGTTTGTGCATGTATGCGCACTGAAAACAGTTAACTTAAGCATCTTTGTCGCTCAAATAGTCTAAAATCGCTTAAATGTTACTGTAAACTTTCTTATTAACAGTATTAGTTTTTTAAAGCATTTCTTGCAATATTTTGCAGTTTCACCATATTTACATTTAAGTACTTACAGCCGTAGACTAGTAGACCAATGTGACTTACAAGCAAGGACTATGTCCATAATTCGTTTCAATCCATTCCAACAAAAAATCTTTTAGGTCACTTTGCAGTGTCAGTCTGTGTAGATATGTTGTTTTAATTGATTGATGCCTTAGAATTCTACAGTGATAGTTTTACAGCATTTTGTGTTGACTTTACGTCCCAAAGGCAGTCGCTCTACGCATCTTCAACAAGCTTGTATGACGAAGAACACAGAAAAGGCGGATGACATCACAGTAGCGCAAGAGCGGTTTGAAAGCAGACTTCCTTATGACTTCTCGATTCACTCTTGTGATACTTTGATGTCACCTGCCTGCCTGTCGGTTTTTGCAGCGCAGCACGAACTCAAACAAACCTAATGTCTGGGATACATGTTGGATGACGGCGAACGGCGCGTCTACAAACAACACGTGCATACCCCCCCCCCCAAAAAAAAAATTTTTCTCATCGAATCTACACGATTCACGTGGGTCACCTTTTTTGGCTTCAAAACGGCGAATTTCGCCAAAAAGTGAGGGATTTTCATGCCTGCACTGTGACACACCATTGTGTCCCTGAACAAGACACCTTAACCCCTAGTTGCTCCAGAGGCATGCAACCTCTGACTTATATAGCATTTGTAAGTCGCTTTTGATAAAAGCGTCAGCTAAATGATTAAATGGAATATTTTTAAACATAGAAGTTTACATCACGCAATAGTTTTCTCGGCTGTTCTGTGAGTTGTAGCGGGCGAAATTAACTGTAGCACACGGATTAATTAACAAAGAGTAAATATGGCTAAGGATGCAACAAATTGTGGAAAAAAGAAAAAAAAACATGTTATTTTAATGAAAAATGGGAGACAGAATTTCTGAATGATAAAAGTGTATGCCTCATCTGTGGAGCAGGCATAGCTGTGGCCAAGAGACAAAAAACTGAGAGACATTTTACCACAACCCACAAGAACTTCAATGTCAACTGTCCTCCAGGTACATTACTGGGGCAAGTTAATGTTAATGAATTGAAGGGCACATTAAAGAGACAACAAATGCTTTTTATCAAACCCGCTAAAAAGTCACAACGTGCGACCGAAGCATTATTCAAGGTTGCTCATTTTTTTACAAAACACAAAAAATCTTTGTCGGATGGCGAAGGGAGCAATGACTGTGTTAGTGAGCACTTTGTTTAAGGATCACAAGCAGGGCCTGAAATGAACACCCGACCACGCGCCCAATGCGGGTGGATTTTGCAAGTGACGGGTAACACTGTCAATCTACCGGCCACATTGGCGGGTAGCCACGGTGAATCAGTGACGCACGGGTCAATGTATAAACAACCCGCTCCCGACGGACGTTATCAACTAACCCGCCCGCAATTGTTTCAAATAGTTAATGGCATCATAATTTCAAACAGCCCGACCGACCGCGGCCTGAATATCATTACAAATATTTTTGGATGACTCGTAACGACGGGTGACCGTGTGATTCATTGAGAGGATGCGACTGCTGTTTAGCAATGTTCATGCGATTGGAAAGAAAATGAGGTTCTTCTCTGACTACGTTTGGATGTGCGAGTAAGTATTAGGGATGCACCGAATCCAGATTTTTTAGGTTCGGCCGAATCCCGAATCCACCGTTTAAGATTCGGCCGAATCCGAAACCGAATACCGAATCCTACTCGCATCCTTATTCCAACACAGTAAAACACATTAATGAAGTAAAAAACGTCCACAGCAGTGTATTTTTCATTTTATTTAATTTTAACTGTACATTATGCCAGAATGACAAGTTGGAAAAACTATTTTGACAATTACCATAAGCCTATGCATAATGAAAGCGATGCGTTGCTACACGCTCGTTTTTCCAATAAGCAAGCAGCTCCGCGCTGAAAACTATATACTTTGAGTTAGAAGCTCCGCTCGTCAATGTCACAGTCTTCACACGGCCGTCCAATTACAGTGGAGGAGGGGCGGGACATTACCACAGCAACTAACCGGCTTACAGCTAAAGTATCACAGCTACCAAAGCGCTCGACTGAAAACAGCTGGCATTTGGGGTCCTCAAGGCGCTTTCAGCTGTGTTTAAAAGCTTTGGTGTGTCCAGCTGACCGAAAGAAAAAGCTCATCTCCACGTCTGCACCCGATGTGTGTAATCAACGGCCGCGTGACGTCGACCAGCGTAGCGCAAGCCTAGGGTTCGGTTCGGTGGAAAAAAAATCTAGGATTCGGCCGAACCCGAACCCCGCCAAAAAGCCCAGTATTCGGCCGAATCCGAAACCGAATCCTGGATTCGGTGCATCCCTAGTAAGTATTCAACTGTTGGTGAGCTGGAATGAGAATGCAATGCTGACATAGGCTACAGTACAATCACAGTTGCACAGATGTATAGTGCTGTGATAGATCAGAACTCTTGATGTGTAAACTTTATAGAGAGTTGCGCTACCGTGTCTTATACTGTAGTACATTAACAAACATTTTGCGAATAGAGTAATGAAAAACAACGTATGTGGGGCGACTGTTTATGTGCGCAGTTCGTAATTCCCCCTGTGTGCGTGCGTGTGTTTAAGGGGACTCAATAGGGCACATCGGAGAGACGCGTTCCTAAAAGCAAGCATACATAAAATCTTTCTATTCTTGACATGGCACATATGAACAAAATGATCTTCACAGTATTCTTTTTCTAATAAAAACATTTCTTTATGTCTTAAGTGTATATAGTTAGTCAAAAAACAGTCTGTGCTTATTTTGTCTTAAAGAGACAGTAACCACATTTAAAATAGTTACGTCTGTGTCATTAATGTTAATTAAACAACCTAAGACAAAGAGAAAATAAAAAAATAGTTATATTTATTTAATTCATACAATAAAGACAGTGTTATCATTCACTATTCAGGCAAAAAAACTGGCTGGTAAAAAGTCACTGTGGCAGGTGGATTTCTAAATCCGCCTGCCACAGTGGCTGGTGGTCCAAAAAGTTAACTTCAGGCCCTGATCACAAGAATGGAAATGAAATCATGTCTGCACTCTCTGATTTTCAGCTAGGTGCCAATACAATTGCGAGACGAGTCATGGCTATATCAGCAAATGTAACGGAGCAGCTGGAAAAAGACTTGGGTTCATGCACATGGTTCTCCATCCAGTGTGACGAGTCTGTGGATTCTAGTAGTACTGCGCAGCTGACGGTTTTTAGTGATATTTCTGTGAAAGGAATTCCTGACATTACTGCCCCTAAAGACTACAACGAAGGGACATTTATGATGCAGTGAAGAATTATTTTGTGAACAAGAACATTCTACATAAATTTGGTCTCAGTGATTACTGATGGGGCCTGATACTGATACAGGCTTTGTTGCACTATGCAGAACAGACCTAAGTTTTTACATTACCACTGCATAATGAATCAACAGTCAATGTGGGCCAAAGTGATCGGATTTGATCACGTCATGATTCCAGTTGTTAAAATCATTAACAGTATTTGATCCAAAGCAAAACAGCACAGGTCATTCAATGTACTTTTAGAGGAGCTGTCAGCTCAATATGAAGATTTGTTGCTGAACACTGAAATCAGATGGCTAAGCAGGGAAAATATTTTACAGTACAGTGTTTTTATCACTTTTATGTGAAATGAAAGTGTTCATGGAATCCAAAGGGGAGGACACCTTTCTACTTAAAGGTTCTCTAAGCGAATTCACACGTTTTAGACCATAAAACATTTTTTGTTACATACAGCAAACATCTCCTCACTATCTGCTTGCTTCCTGTCCACTGATCAAACTGTAAAAAACGCGATCTCTGTAGACAGCCCAGCCTCCACAAACTGCAATAATAACAAACTGGCCAAACCTACACCAGAAACCATAGCAAAGTATTCTTACCAATAAACGCCAAGAAGGATTTGGGGGTTGGGATTGGGCGCGTTAATGAAAGCACGTAAGAGAGGGGGAGGGGGAGGAGTTAACTACGCTCAGTTTGTTTGAAAACACATTTAAAAAATCAACACACAGATTCGCTTAGAACGCCTTTAAAGACTGAGTGGCTTCTGGACCTGGCTTTTCTAACTGACATCACTGGGAAACTGAATTATTTGAACTGTGAACTCCAAGGCAAAGTAAGACTATCAGTGATATGATCAGTGCTGTAAATGCATTTAACGCCAAGATCAACCTTTTCTTCTTAAATTTACAAAGAAAGAGATTGCAACATTTTCCATCCTTGCAATCAATGCTAACTAACAATGCTTCTGCATCTGAGTTTTCTGCCAGTGCTGTAAATAAGAACTGTGAACTCTTGACCAGGCTTGGCCAAGAATTTGAGAACAGATTCAATGACTTTAATAAGCTGGAACCATGCGTGTCTTTTATTTCAAACCCTTTCATGCAAGTTGACACTGTGTGCATTCTGAAAATTATGCATTTAACCTTGAATCTAGTGAAATTGAGTTTCTCATTCTACAAAGTGACATTATCCTCAAAGCCCATCGGGGGCCCAACACTTTTGGAAACTTGTTGACTCAGAGAAGTACAGTAATATTTGCACAGCAGCTTGAAAGTTGAAAGTCTTTTTGGTTCAACATATCTGTTTGAATCTGCATTTTCAGACATAATTTCATTAAGAACAAATACAGAACACGCCTAACAGATGAATGATTTAAATTAGAGTTGCTTTGTCAGGATATACTCCTGATTACCGGGCACCTGTTGACATTATGCAATGCCAAGCATCCTATTAAAAGCCATTAGATAACCACCTTTGCCTGTAAAAGTAGGCTAAAATGTACAATACAAAACAAAGTAATTTTTCATTAGTGTATGTATGTTTTAAAAGAATTGATTTTCCAGGAATATTTGTTAAATTAAAAAAAATTGTGAAAATCACCATTTAAAATGCATGTGATAAATTTAACTTGTTGTTGCAATGTGGCAAATTACTTTTATAATTGTTTGTGGAAATTTTGATGTTACAAAGAGGGGTTTTTTTGTAAAAAATACTTTGCTGCCTCAAATTTTTTTGTTGAATCAACTCTGATTTACAAGTCATTTTAACTTACTTTTATTTATCTTGACTAGAGATGAGTTGTTATAACTACAGGTGAGTTGTTATAACTTATAAAATTAAAGCTCCACTGTGTAGTTTTTTGAGTTATTTCTTAGCAAAAACCCATGTGTTCTTTCAAAAGTATGTGCTCATTCATGTGTAATTACCTCCACCTACTAATCAAAGTATTCTCGTAAGTGTATAATCTGCTATTTAGAATGCATACAGGCGAGTCGCTCGAATGGCTGAATCCATGTTGTGCCTCCATCTTTGAAATATATTCGCCGATGAGGGACATTCCTGAAATTCAAGCTCTGCCTTTCGCGCTTTCAGACTACACTCACGCTGGCTGCTAACTGAGGCCTCCCGAGGTTCCATGTGTAGGCAGTATATGTCATCAAGACAGTTTTGTTTCAGAATGTTAACAATTATTAAGCTGACAATTATTCTTAGTTAATTGTAAATTGATGTAATATGCTTATAACTTGCGAATGTAATGCTCGGTTAACTTAAATAAACCAGGCTTGATGACGTATGCAGCCTGCATATGCGACCCGTGTAGACTGAAATCCTTTGGATTCAACAACAGCCACACACCGAGGAACCCGTGATCTAATGCTTTGATTTGAGGCAGATTTGAAAGCCTGTTGAAGACCTATTCTCGAGGACATTAAAACAAGTCGCCAAAGAAGCGAAAAGGAGATTTAAAACGACAACGCGACAGGAAAAACATCAAGACCAAAGTCAACATTGGTGTAATGTTAGTTTTCCAAGATCATGAGGCTCAAGGGACGCCAACGTTGCCTACTTTCTAACTTCTCCACAGGTAATTCAGCATATTCGTTTAAAATATATACAGTCTATGTTGTAAACTTGAAATTTTATAGTTCCTTGGCCAACTATAGCATGGTTATGCATAACACTTGTTAGTGTAAACATGCATGTAGTTTAATGTGTTCAAACAGCCACATGCCGTCTCTCCAGCCATTTATGTAATCTGAGGTACTGAGATAAATGTTTTACATCTTTTCTGACATGTAGCACAAACACACGGTGTACAGCGCTATTTTAAAACTAAAGCGGCTGATCTGCGCGTCTTTCGTTAGTTTCATTTTACAAGCGTGTGAAAGTTGCGCAATCTTATTTCAGCAATATCAGAGAAAATACATGGACAAAACATTGTGTAACATGCTTACTTATAACACAAGCAGTGGACTCTGACATAATATTAGTTCGCATCCATTTAAATCCGTCATTACTCATTATGTTTAAATAACAGGAGAGGGACTCGTTCACAGACCATCCTCTCAGTAATCTGGAGAGAAGCGGTCGAAAATGGACAAAAAAGAGAGACAGATTTAAATACCAAGTGTAAACATGATGTGTCTCTCTCATCCACTTGTGATCCGATCGACGAAAACACAATTTAATACCAAGTGTAACAGCCCCTGGGATATTTTTCCTCGCGTCGAAAAAGGAGTGTCTAAGCTACGTTTATGGTTGCTTTTGTATGTGATTTAAAGCGGACATATCATGAAAATCTGACTTTTTCCATGTTTAACATAAATCTGTGTGCTATGACGAATCTCAGGCAAAGGACACTGTAAATTGTTCATTATTTTTCATTGCTTTTGCTTTGTACTGGAAGCCATGTTAACCTTGGCATGACACGGCCACTGTACGAGTTAAAAAGCATTCCGAATGAGAGGGGAGGGGGCTAGAAAGTAATATTCAGTTGGTTGTCATATAGAATTTCACCGCTAGATGGCAGTAGATCCTACACAGTGGAAATATAAGTTGACTTTTCTCAACTATATTTTATAAATTGTGACAACTCATCTCTGTTGACATGACTTGTAAATCTGAGTTGATTTAACAAAGGAGGAGACTATATTTAAAAGTAGCCCTCCAGATTATTTTATCCACTGTGGTAGCCCTTGCTCACTAGTGATGGGCGATACCAGTTATTTTCTTGTTGATCCGATACCAAGTACTTTTAAGACAAGTATCACCGATACCAATACAGATTCCGATACTTCTATGAAATTTTTTATCTATGTATTAAAGTTTAGTAAAGTGATTTTATGGGGTCTTTTGATAGCCATCATTAATAATATCTAAATAAATAGACATGACAACTTTTTGCACTGAACATTATTACAAGATTTCTTCCCTTTATACTTTTTGGAGATAAAACAATTAAATGCTGACATTAACATTTTCCTCTTGAGCCTATTTTTTTATACTGATAAAATCTACTGCTTTTGAAAATAAAATAAAACCCTGATGAAAGTCAGTAAACTCGAATGCACTGAAAATCAAACCAGGGATGACAGTGAGGCTGCACTTCGTCATGCTCTCTAAGATATTTTGCTTGATGCTTTGTCATATTTGTGGTATTACCAAAATGGCGTATTTTTTGTTGTTTAATGTCACACGAGGCTTCGCATTATTAACTGACCGCAACAATGCACTTAAACCCATTTTTAAACCTGCTTGCACTGTGTGCTGGTAGTGACTGAGCGAATGAACGCAGTGGAAGGAGATGGGACTGAATGAGCGAACGCGGTGATACAGCGGAAGAAGATATAGTTCCCACTGACGTTACGATTTAAGTGTATTCATATACAAAACGCCATCCAACTATTACTTAAAATTCTAAAATCACTTGTTAAAAACAAACAAACAAATAGAATCGATACTTGTACTTGAGAATCGATTCTTTTGATACCAAGGCAGGATCGGAAATATCGATACCTTAGGATCGATCCGCCCATCACTATTGCTCACAAAAATGTTGGAGACCCCTGGCATAGAACATACGCATGACTATAAATAACATTTAAAGATCACTTAAAGGACAAGTTTGGTATTTTACACTTAAAGCCCTGTTTTCAGATTGTTTATGATGAAATAGAACGGTTTTCACTGAAATTTCGACATTTGCGGCTGCCCCGAGAATTTTTGGGTGTTTGTGTTTCAGCTCCTACCTTTACAATGGGCTTAATGGTGCACTGGAACAATCCTTTCTAAAATGCATTAAACTTTCGTTTACAAAGACGTGAAACTTATCGAGTGGTCAGGGGTGTTCAATGATATGCTCACACAAAAATACCGAACTTGTCCTTTAAGTGTAGGGGATTCAATACACGATGCACAGACCCAGGATTTACCACAAAGTGCTCCGCTGATTCATCAAAATAAAGCTGCAGAATTGCCACTGTAAAAGATAGTTTGTTAGAAAAATACATTTGAATAAAGTTTTGTTTCATATGGTATTCACTTCTATATGTTTCTTTTTATTGTAATGGTTTTATTCATTTTTTCATGTTTCCTGATGTTTTAAGTAAGTAAAATAACATCGCTTTTCTAAAAATGTATATATTCACATGGCCTGCATTTGTCTAGTTTGTATTCAAGCATAGGTGTCATCTGACAATACAAATTAAATTACAGTAAAAAATAATGTGTAATATATGATTGGTCAGCATTTTTCAATATCATTGTGCATAACTTTGGGGTGGGCTAGCAATGTTATTCTGGGCTATGATAACTTAGAGAGATCTTAATTATTAAGTATTTTTCCGAGTATAAACCCCACAGTCTTCTCCAAAGGCGAGATCTTTGAGCAGCTTCCTGACCTCTTCTTTGTCCAGACATTTCAACCATTGCAAACACTGACAGAGAGCGTACAAGTTAGGGTTCAAAGTACCGTGAGAGCAATTCACATCCACAACACCCCCTTACCTTTCACTTGCTTATACAGCCTTACTTACCCTCTCGATCCCTGCGCTCTGTCACTGAGTGACGGCTTGTGGTGCCCTCTCAAAAAGGGAAAAAAAACATTAGCGCGTACCTTCTCTGGAGCTGTTCCTCATCTGTGGAATGATCCGCCAGTCGCGACATGATCTGCTGACTCTGTAGCTGTCTTTAGGAATCGGCTAAAAACCCATCTCTTCCGCCATTATCTCACTTCCTAATATAAGACTTACTATCTTTATCTTTTCCTTTTTCCTGATCTCTACCTATATTCTTACAAAAACTAACCCATGGCTATGTATACTTAGCCTGGCTCCGCCCTCCTATGTGCTTCCGCTTAATTTTCACTTCACTTCAGTACTACTTCTGGGACTGCTGTGTAGAGTTTCGTTTTCTCCTGCAAAAATATGCAGGTCCAATCAGCGAACAGAGGGGGTGGCTAAGAACGATGAAGTTGAGGTTGTGCATCAGTTTGAGTTGTAGTTCAGTAATGGCAGCGGAGAAAGTTGTTGCAAAACTGCCGAATATACAGAAGTTAAAGCCGGAGCAAGAACCAGGTTTGCTAAGTTTTGTTGGTCTGATTATTCTGACTTGTTGTTTCCGGCCGGTTTCGGCGCATCATATATGTCACAACCACACGTTAGCGATCGCCTATGACAGATCCTGAGTGACTCTGGGCAGATCCAATAGTTTTAAACTTCAACAGAGGCCCCGTTCTTAACAGAAGTAACGCTTTGCAATGGAGCATGGCCAGACTCTCTGTACAAATGAATTGAATGTACGAGAGTCTGGTTGGACCAGGCTAATGTATACTGTGTTAGACTTGATGAGACTATTTCCAGTGCACTTATGTATTGCTGTTCTTGTGTTGCTATAATTGCTTCTATTGTTTACCTTATTTGTAAGTCGCTTTGGACATAAGCATCTGCTAAAAGACGTAAATGTCTAATATCTTTTTAAAACATTTTTAATCATTCCACAGAATTTTCCAAAAAAAGTCTGCAGATTCCATCTGGGTCTGGTCATACGTCACATGATAACATCAACATGGCAGATGATGTCCATACTAACACGAATGTACGTAGTTTTAGCGCTTGTTAATAGGTACTCATTGAAATTAAGTACCTACTCAGTGAGTATGAGGTTTCAGACGCAGCCATTTTCCAACTTACATGATTGCAATTGTAGCAAAAATGAAGTTTATATAACTTGACACCACTGGACATTCAAATAGGTTTTTTTTATATTATTTTGATTTTTAGATTTCTCTTTTTGTCACAAGCAACTGACCAAGCAAGAACAATAAGCAAAGAACAACTACTTTTATATTTTACCTAATATTATAAGTTTGCAGTTATGCTGCAGATAGTGTAAGGTTTGTCTCAGCATGATTAGAAACCATAATATTACTCAAATAGTATAACTTGAAAGATCTCAACAGAGGTCACACATCAGATCCAGCCTTCCCCCACCATTGATCTGCATCGAGATTGCATACAGAGCAAATAAGTCTATGGAGGAAGCAATAACCATAGCCTTTCACACCTCATTGAATCACCTTGAACAGGGAATTTATGTAATGCTGATGATACTACTACAGTGAGGTGATAAACCAGACAGCAATAGCTACACTTTCTAAAATCTAGTTTAAAGTTCAACCTGAGTCTGATATGGCAGGTCAAGTACTTTGTGTTGGGTTTCGTTCCTTTTCTCATCCATGGGTGTTTTGGTTCCCATCTAATTCAAGCCAATTTGAATCTGGCAGTATCTACGTTCTGAAATCCCACATATGGGACCATACTCTGTGGGGCACAGAAATAGAATTCTCAGATGTGGGACTGTACAGCTTAAGTGTTTAGGCATACAAATGATCATATTAGTAAAACATTTTCACCACTAAAGTCAACATAAAATTGAAAAGTACAAAGTGACAGTGTGTTTTTTATTCTGGTTAACAGAGGTTTGCACTATAAATAGTGCACTTACTACAGTACCAACTACTATTAACATAGATTAATGTCAACACCATACAACCTTGTTTCTAACACACTGTATATGTTGTCCTTTAATATTCCCTTAATTGTCATGATTCTGCCATCTTGTCCTTTGTTTAATCTAGTCTTGTGGCAGAAACATGACAGACCCATGTTTTGTGTGGATCACGTGGTCTCTGTATTGGTTTTACTAGACCACGTGTTCCCGGTGTCTTGTCACTTTTACCCCGCTCCCCTGTCATCCTCATCCTTATTGTTTAAACCATGTCACCTTTTGTCCTCATTAGTTCTCCCCTATTTAAGGTCCTTTTGTTTGTTGATTTGTGCTTGTTCATTGTTCCTACATCCTGTGAGTACACTCTTAAGAAAAAAGGTTCTTCAAAGGTTCTGAAACGATGGTAAAGGTTCTATATAGAACCATAGCTTACTGAAGAACCATTATTTTGCTGAAATGGTTCTTTGTCTTGGCAAAAGGGTTCTTTAATTCCCGCCTTTCTTGATTTTAAATTTAGTCAGTTATTTTCAAGCTGCCTCCTGATTATTTTCACCTGTAAAAGCCCATCATCAGTCCTGCTGAACCGCATGCAGACTAACAACACAAACAGGTAAGAGAGGAAAATAATAATAATTTACTGTTAAAAACATTATGAAAATTGAATTTTTTTGTGTTCTTATTGTAATTTATTTCTTTTGTAGCAGGTAAACTTTATACTGTAAGCTTCATTCCCTTTAAAGCAGGTAAGCTTCATACTGTTTTAAATGATAGGAGACTCTGCTTTAACAATGACTTAGGATAATGATTGGTTAAAGTATCAAAAAACATATACATGTATATTGTACATTACGTTTATTAAACTAATTATCAAAAGAATGTGGTACAACATGTGTTTAGTTTTTTTATTGATATTTCAGAGTTTTTATATGTGAGGTAATCTTGCTGGGAGTGAAGGCAGTGCGTATGACCGCTTGATATGAGAGACACATTCTATTTTTAAAGGTGATGTATGCATGTTACTTTCAATCCTGGCATTAAAATAATAATTTTTACTGTTTAAACATTTTGTAAATTGAGGTTTTGTGTGTTTTTGATGTACTTTATTTCTTTTATAACAGGTCAACATACTGTAAGCTTCATTCCCTTTAAAGCAGGTAATCTTCATATTGTTTTAAATGATATATTTTAGGGACTCTGCTTTAACAATGACTTAGGATAATGATTTGTTATAGTGTTTGTTATAAAGCATATACATGTATATTTTACATTAAGTTTATTAAACTAATTATGAAAAGAATGTGGTACAACATGTGTTTAGTTTTTTTATTGATATTTAAGAGTTTTCATATGTGAGGTAATCTTACTGGGAGTGAAGGCAAGTGCGTATGATCGCTTGATATGAAAGACACATCCTGTTTTAAAAGGTGATGTATGCATGTTACTTTCAATGCTGGCATTAAAATAATAGTTATTTACTGTTTAAACATTTTGGAGATTGTGTGTGTGATCTTGTGGCACATTTACTTGTGATAACAGAATTATTTTTGTCTATCTGTTGTAGGTGGATTGTGAGTGAAGCTCTGCAGGTCTGCCATTGGCTTGATAACAGTGGTTTATGTTAATTGAGTGAATTCAATTTATAAATAAATCTTTCACCAAGCATTCACCTATTTACTGACAAAACAGGTATCTTGAGCAGAGTCATATTAAAACTTCTGTCAAATCATGTTTTACATACAGTATGTAAGCAAACTCCAGGCTAATATTAACTTGTTTTGTCTCCATGTCTTATCCTTTCTCCCATCTCCAACAGATCCAAATCTTGTTCAGCCTGATGCCCAACCTTGTATGATGATGACCACAGCCAGGTGATGGAGATCTGTTTTAATCACAGCCTGCGTCTCAAGATCAACATGACAATAGCAGACCATTTCTTATCTTACTCTTATCTGACTAAATGTTCAGCATCATTTCAACAAAACAAAGAACATTGGATGGAGTATTGGAGTATTGGATGATCCCGTAAAGAAAATAATATGGACTTTTTTGGTGAGATTCTACAAAGATTGACACAATCCTATTGTCTTTAATTTTTACAGTTAATAATGCATTATAAACATCCCATTCATTTGTATTCTATGTCATCGATCTGTTTGTGCTAAACATCTGAATGTAATGTCAATAATATGTTAATATTCAGGATTTATTATCATTTGCATGTTTTGATGTTGCATGTCATGATTTTATTAATTTCATGTAATTGTTGTCTATTTAAAATGATTTTAATTGCCAAATTTTATTGTTAATTTATTTAATATTGAAGCTGTTATTTAACATCCATATCTTATTTGAGTAGTGATTTGTTATATTTGCATAATAATTAATATATTTATTCTGATTGTGATTTTAATGCACATATTTATTATTGTATGACACCTCATGTAATGAAAAAGTGAAAATAAAAGTATGTTCTGATGTCTTGCAATTCTGTTTTTAAACTGTTAAACCTTATAAAGTGCTATAAATAAGAAAAAAACAAATAAAAAATAATCCTCCTGACTGCTGATAAATGAAAGGGTTCTTTATAGCACCACTGAGGTTCTATTTAGCACTTTTTCAAGGCAAGGTTCTATATAGAACCATGTTAAAAAGGGTTCTATATAGTACCAGAAAGGGTGCTGCTATTGTTACAAGCTGAAGAACCCTTATTTGGTACTATATAGAACCATTTTTCTTAAGAGTGTACGCTGTTCAAGTCAAGTCAAGTCTATTGTATATTGTTAGTCAAGTTCATTGTTAAGTGTCATCCTGTTTAGTGTTTTAGTGTAGTTTAGATCTTGTCCTGTTTAATGTTCACTCCTTCTGTTTAAGTTATCCTGTTTATGTTGTTTTGCCCCCTCGTGGGTTTTGTTTTCAGTTATGTTATATAATAAAGGTCTTTTGTTGAGAAACTGCTGTCTGCTTTTGGGTTCCTTCTAACACTTCATAACATTAATAGCAATAATATTTAAATAACAAAGGCAGTAGAGTTCAATCTTTAAATTGGTATGCTTGTGCTTATGTTGTCACACATGTAGGAAAGACCCCAGGGAACTGCTTCATGAAATCAGACTGCTCACATTAGATATCAGGTGCATCTACCATAACTGGCGGAGAGAAACTTGCCCCCTGCCAAATCATTTCCCAAGAGAAAGCTCACTCTCTCACCAGGCAGCTGAGCTTTTATATAGCCATTGGCTACATCAAGTATGGAATGGACATCTAATGGTACTATCACATAACCCAATTTAATGCCATAGTACGTTTTGCAAAAGACACTGAATGTGCCTGTTTCCCATCATGTTGATACCTACTTTAGTTTTTTGTTTGTAAGAATGCAATACGTAATGCAACCAATCTCTTCAATGTGGAAAATTTGTTGTTTAATAGGGGAAAATACAAAAAGTTGATAATTTATACCAACCCTCTGGGGTCTAAGGGGTTTTTAGGGCCCTGGGGAAGTTTTGACATGCACTGACATTTGTGCTTTTTTCAGTTGCTTAAAAACATATAAATGGCAAAAGTCTCATAACATTGCGTTCAGCACAAACTGGGCTACAAGATTATATGATCAACATGTATGTACATGTTTGTATTTTTGAGTGAAAAATGTATGCGTGGTTTTTGAAAAAGCTAAATTTTTAAGTCCACAAAACTCATTCTAAATGTCTTACCAAGACTTTTCAAAACAGGATCTAGTAGTCTAGAATTTTTTCTTCAAAATGATGTGAAAATCATCCTGCCTGCTCATTCACATTAAACAATATATTGATTTACAATTTTTAAGACACATTTGCTTGGGAAAGGCGGTATGCGTGGAGGCAGGAAAGCTCCTGAATAATCAGTGATTGACAGCTGAGGAACAAAAGAGTTGAATAATGAGCCACATAAAGAGCCTTGTAGGAATGTTCAACAGGAATGTAACTTTCTCTGTAGTGAAACCATGATAAGGTTTATTTGGGAATTTATAACAAAAAATTATATATATTATGTGTGTGTATATATAGAAATATATAGAGATATTTTCTATTAATTTCACAATTATACCTTTAAAAACCATAGTAATCATAGTAAATTTACTGTTTGGCCATTGTAAAAATAAACACAGGGTTAGTGTTTGGTTAGCCAGCGAGAGGTTTACTTTTGTGCAGTAAAAAGCTCAAAAGAACTGCCTATCGTTGTCTGGACTCGTTTGTGTTTTTGTAATCATTATAGTAGAAACACAACAAGGGACAATCGTGATAAACTTATCAATGTTTGTTTACAGCCACCGCTGGCATTAATCCCTCACATGTTGATCATGAAAGCAGTACGTGTGCACACGCGAGTGATCCTGTGTTTAACTCATTCACCGCCAGCTTTTTTGAGAAAAGTTGCCCACCCGCATTTTTGTGATTTTAACAAAAGTTTCACAAAATTCCTTGCAGGAAAAATTATCTTCTATAAATATATGAACATAAAAATATATCAAATGAAAGAACACACCCTTTGCTTTCAAACAAACAATAAACAAACAAACAAACAAAATGGGGAAAAAACGTTTCATTATATATTTACTTTTTCCACTTAATTTAACCACTGAAATATGGATATTTCTCTTCAAAAATACAACATTTTGAGCAAAAAGCTGAAAAAATTGCGTTTTGGTAAAGGAATTTATGTTAGAGATCAGACTCAGAATGACTATCAAACATGAAGGCAGTTAAAATAAATCATTAAATCTTTTTAAACTATTCGTCCAGAAAGACATATTTAACAGCTAAATATTAACTCATAATTGACGAGATAACTCGTCAATGGCGGCAAAAAAGAGTTAATAAACTTGCTGTGCGGAGATATGCGCTTAGACGCAACTAAATAAGGATTGTATTGTTTGCAATCGCGTATTTTATAAGAATACCAAAAAGCGCGTCGAGTTTCCTGACTCGTGTGTTTGTGTATGTGCATTCCCCTCGCATGAAATGTTTGACGGAAGACAAAGAAAACACTCGCTTCTGGAGATACTGACACACATAAGCAAGTAAATAAGGATTAAGATGTCATGTTTGGTGCACTCGGATAAAACAACAAGGAATAGAGAGACTGGATTGTGGATTGCGTATCCATCGACTGTAGGAGGCACGAGTTATGCATATGGATGTCTCTGCTCTTTCACTTCAATGGCGCGGGTGTGTGGCGATCTCATCTCATTACAGATAAACAGGTAACAGGAGAAAGATGGTACCTCTTCTCCTTCTCATACAGTTTACACCAAATTACAATATATGTTTTCGATCTCACTTACATCATTTAAAAGCTGACATTCCAAGCATTATGTAGACATTTATCTTTTGTTTCTATGACATGTATTCGTTAAGATATAGTTAATTTTCTTCACGGAAGGACTTCACTGAGAGAGAGAGAACAAAACGCGCATCATGTTTATTTTCTTAATATTGCGAAAAGCACAACATTCCGTTTTTATTGGGAGTGGACAGAAAAAAACTAGACAATTTAACATTTTAAATGATGTATAAATCATATCTGTATGTCCAAAATCAGCAGAGCTATCCAAGTCTCTTTGCGGAGTGATTGAAAAATAAAGAGTTTGCGGCGCCGCAGTCGACCACAGAGTGCTAAAATTTGACTATTACTAAAGCAATAAGCCCCAAGAAGCTGTGGTTAACAATGAATTTACAACAGGAAAAACCATGGCCGGAGCTACCATTAAGGACACCGTGGTCATGTCCTCTGTAGTTTTTCCTTGAAGTTTTGTTTCATTTTGATGTGACAATAGCCGACGAGACAATTATCCTTGCATCTACGGATGTCACGTGACACACATACTTGCAGATACCGCTGCCATCTCAAAATGAAAGTAGTCTGCTATAGCGGAGTGATTCCTAAACCAATTAATCGTTAACTTAATAATCGTTTGGAAAGTTAAAGGTTAGGCAGCAAATAGCCTACAATATAAGATGCAATAGGGCTACCAATGAGATTCAAACCTATATCTTACTGAAATGCTGAAATCCAGTGGCTAGCTAATCTGCACTGATTTTTAATGTGTTGTGAAGTGATGGATAGCCTATTACCTTTTAATGGCCTGCACTTTGTGCTTGTATGTTAACTCTTTCGCCGCCATTGACGAGAATTTTCGGCTTTCCGCAATACCGCTATTAAGTTATTAAGCTGCATTTTTTTTACAGTGTGTTATTATATTATATTATATTGTTATTATTATGTTAAATTTTAACAAAGGAGACAGGAGAGAAAAGTCAGGCAGTTGAGGAGGAGAAAGACTTATGGTACATTCGCATGAAAGCATGTCTGAAGCTTGGCCCTGACACGACCGTCATAGTGACAACAGCAACACATAGTGACAGGACTACAACACATAGTGACACTGACAGAACCACAGCACAACAAAAAAGGCGGCTTTAAAAAAGGCTGTTTTGACAGCTATGGACGTTGGTTTGGTTGCGTTAGCCATTGGTGTTAGTGTAGCTTTAACAGCAAGTACCCGCAGGCAATGGCGGGCCCGCCGTGTCTCTCCCGACAACAGCAGGGAGAGTATCACGGACTTGTCTGGGAGTTGTGCATGGATGAGGAACTGTTTGAGCAGTATTCCAGGATGTCCCCCGAAATCCTCCGATGACGTTGCTCGGCAAGGTGGGCCCTATCATCACAAAGACCCATTCCGTGATGCGGATGCCAAAAGGCTTTATGCCCAGCTGCACTACTTCCTGAACTTCAGCCAGCTCCTTGTTTCCTGTCTGCCATTATTGGACAAACTATTAACCCAGGTGTGTCTGATTATTGTTGTTGTGACTACTGAGGTCAGGCACACCTGGATTAATCAGTTTGATTGTGACTACTGAGGTCAGGCACACCGGAATTAATCACTTTGTCCAATAATGGCAGACAGAAAACAAGGAGCTGGCTGAAGCTGGTCATAAAGCCTATTGAGCCTGCCCAAAGGCTTGCTATCTGCCTTCGGTAAGGATAATTTTAATTTTGCACTTGTTGTAGACTTGTTGTTCTTGTAAAATGTATAATCTACATGATATCCGAAAATATATATGTTGTTTAATTGAGTTTTATAAGTCACAAACCTGGTAAAAAAACAATAGAAATGTATGAATTAGTATACATCAAAAACTATTAGAATATTTCCTTTGTAAGTTAATGTGTTTTGGGCGTTATTCTAAAAGTATTAAAGGTGCAATTTGTAAAATATTTGCAGTAAAATCTCCAAAAACCACAAGGCCAGTGTTATATATTTTGTCCAGCTGATTACTATCAATATCTGTAATGTTTTCAACTACTTGTAAATCGTGAGAAAATTTCCATTCAAAACATTGACACGGGGCAGTGCCGTCTCCTATCAATGACGTTAATATCCATGTGACCCTTTGTCACCGCCTTTACTGACGTAAACACATGACAACACTGGTCGAGCTCGAAAAAATAAAATGGCGGCCAAGGAAGCGGCTGGAGCACAAATTTAGTGAAAATAAACGTATATTTTCACTTTTTAAGCATTTTAATTTCATTTCTAGCGAGAAATTAGTATTGTAGTTTTCAAATATGTGATTAGTTATCACAAAGGCACGCTCTTTTTATATTTCAAACACGCTGCCTTTGAAGTGCGTCGGAAAGCCTTTCTCTGAGCTGCCTTCAGGCCTCCGAGTCCGAAGTCATGTCCTCATGAGGCAGCGAGGGAAGTCCTCACTGCCTTGAGTTTTCGGACGCAGCCAGTGTTGTGGACAAATGCGGAACTATGCGCTTGCTTATGGACTTATGGATATCTCTGTACCGTCTGCCGCTGGTTGTGTCAGCTCCTGTAAGCGTACGGGCCAACCAAACGACCCAAGAAGAGTTTGGAACAAAACGAGGGAGGATCAATTTGGTGTTGCATTATCTGGATCGAGAGAGCTTCACGACAACATTTAACTAGACCGAGATTCTGATCCTGCTTCTGTTTTACGCGATGGGTGAATTGTTTTGATTCGTAACCCTTCAAAAAACGTATGCTATTATATTGATCACAACATTAGTGTGTAGACTGTAATCAGCGCGTCTTCCCGCGGACGATATGCACATCAAGAGGTATTGTACAGCAATATAAATGGTCATTTTAAGACACTTCACAATAAGATTTGTACTGTCAATTCATTATGTGAAAAATGATTGTAGATTGTAAGTTGAAAACTTAACTCTGAGCTGTGTTTACCATCGAATTTGGACTAATACTGTAATATCAATATGACTAACAATTTCGTTTTGAACAACACATATAAACTTACATAATGAAATAAACGATGTCATCAAACGCAACATTTATAAGACTTGATTACCTTATCCATCAACGTGATTTCTCGTTCTCGTCTGATTAAAGACTACAAATCCCATAATTCCACGCTGCTTCAGAGCGTCAGTAAACAACATCATTGTTTTTGTTTGATCTGGCGCCATTTTTTGGCGCATAAATACAAATTGTATCTTTAATTGAGGAATTGGTTATATATAATGATTGCCTTCCTTCTGCCAGACTACCTCCCACCAATAGAATCAACACATAACCAGTAAAGATTCAAAAAGACTATTGTTTTCATTAAAATCAAAATAAGTCCCTTAATACAAGTAAATTCATTAACACTTCTGTTATGCATTCTATTGTTTTTTTCAACAAATGGTTTAAAATAACCATTATAAACTCGTTACTTATGTTCAGCTTATTTCAGTATGTAAATACTATGTAAAACTACATAGGTATAATACACAGTACATACAAAACAGACACTTTACACACTACTACAGTTTTTCTACATTGTATGGTTAATGCATAAATTCAGTAAAAGTAGATTATGTGATAGATATGTGCTTAATAGGACACAGAACATTGATACACAGAGAGTAAATCTTATTAATGTTAATGTCTTAATACCATATGTCTTGCTTTTTCCCAGGTACCTGGCTAAAGGTGATTCTTTTAGAACAATTGCCTTCAGCTACCATGTTGGGCACTCTACTGTCTCAGGCATTGTGAGGGAGGTGGCCTTTGCCATCTAGACAGCCCTGTTCAAAAAGACTATGCCAGTTCCCAAAATGGAAGACTGGAGGGCCATTGCTGACCAGATCTATGTGTGCTGGAATTTTCCCAATTGTCTTGGTGCCATCGATGGGAATCGTGGTCTTGCAAGCACCGGCATATTTCGGGCCCCTGTTTTATAATTACAAAAGCACCTACTTACTGGTGCCCCTGGCTGAAGTCAATGCCAACTATCTGTTTCGGGTTGTGGATGTTGGTGGCTATGGCAGGACCAGTGACAGTGGGACTCTTCGGAATTCTTCATTTGGAGAGGGCCTTAGAGATGGCATGCCAGATGATGTCATCCCAGAAGCAGAGCAGCGGGGGCCTCTTCCCTGTGTGTTTGTGGGGGATGAAGCTTTCCAGTTGATGACAAACCTCTTGCGGCCATAACCTGGACATCACGTCCCACCTGAGAGAAGGGTATTCAATTACCGCCTCAGCCGGGCTAGGGTGGTAGTTGAGTGCACCTTTGGCATCCTCAGTGGCAGATGTATCACCATGTCATCGCAACAATTCCAGAGGTTGCAGAGGTGTGTGTGAAGGCCACATGTGTGCTGCATAACTTCCTGCAAATAAAGACACTGGAAGGAGGGAGATGAGCACACAGAGCTGAACTCACCATTGACCCATCTTCTCCTGATGCCCTGAGAGATGCACCAAGGATGGGCTCCAACTATGCCACCCATAGAGCCATTGAAATCAGGAAGACATACTGTGCCTACTTCAACCAGGAGGGTGCAGTGCCATGGCAGCCCAGTACATAGAGCACACCAATGGCTCTTTTCAAAGCCACAAAAGCTCTTTTAAGAGCTACCCATATCTGTTTATTTCAAGTATGTCATTAAAGGCGATTTAAGTGCATCTGCGAGACGTCAGTTTTTGTTGATATTTGAACTGTTTTCAAACAAACGGAGCGTAGCTAACTCCTCCCCCTCCCTTCCGTGCTTTCATGAACGCTCCCAACCCCCACCCTCAAATCCTTCTTGTCGTTTATTGGCAGTAACACTTTGTTATGGTTTCTGTTTGTAGGTTTGGCCACTGTGTTTATATTGAAGTTTGTGGAGACTGGGCTGTCTACAGGGATCGCGGTGTTTGCTGTATGTAACAAAAAATGTTTTATGGTCTAAAACGCATGAATTCGCTTAGAGCACCTTTAAAAGAATGAATATGTTGTATAATTATAATAATTTTATATTTCATTACTGTGTGTCTACACAGCTTTTGCATTTTTATGATTTAAACAGATTAATTACAAGAGAGAATATACAAAGTCTTACACATTCCAGGTCACAGCAAAGTTGCAAATAAAGCTGGCATTATGGTTTATAATGAGGTGAGTAAAAATTGCATCCACAAGTAAACCTTAGCTGATTGTGTTATGTTTACAATTTGCAAAATGCTATAAATCCATTTCAATAGTTCTCAGAAAAAGTAATTTTTTTATTTAGACCCACACATTTTGTAAACAATCAATTTTTTTTTTTTTTGGCTCAGTCTGAACATGATGAATAATGATTATTAACCCAGGTCAAAAAGACATAGTATTTAATGTATTAAAAATATACTTAAAATACAAATAGTATGTTTATAATACATTTGTATTTCCAACATACTTATTTCAAGTGTATTAAAAATATGTTAAATTGTATGTAAACATATATTTTTTAAAAGTATACTAGAAGTACACTGGTAATAAATATATACTTAATTACATTTTTAAGAAATATGCTAAACTTAAGAATATTTTTAATGTATTTATATTAAGTGTACTAGAAGTACATTAGTAATAAAGATATACTTAATTACATTTTTAAGAAATATGCTAAACTTAAGAATATTTTTAATGTATTTATTAAGTGTACTAGAAGTATGCTGGTAATAAATATATGCTTTATTACATTTTAAAGAACAACTTATTTTTATTACATTTGTTGAGACAGTGGATTGGTTTTATCTAGTAAGGTATTATTGCCAAAAGATAGTTTTACCTGTATTAGTGAGGCCTGGCATTCTACTTCATGGCTAGACCACTGCCTCTGTACAGCGGATGCACATGAATCCATCAGTATGATTAAGATTGATTATGAATTGGCTACAATGGACCATATACCCCTTTTCATAGTGGTAAACACAAAGGTAGTTTGCCGGTGTTGTTGCCTGTGGACAATCCTGCTGATGTAGGGAAGATAAGTTGGTCAAAATTTTCTAAGAAAGATCTGAATGATTATGTCAAACGGACTGATGCTTTGTTAGGTAGTATAATGGTCCCAAAAGATGCCTTATTATGTAGGGATATGAACTGTAAGAATATACAACACTGTAAGGATTTAAGTTTCCTGTATGATACAATTGTGGATTCTATTGTCATTTCAAGTCAGGCTCTAAATAAATCTGGGACAAAAGTAGGCAATGCTAAGCCTGGCTGGAAGGATCATGTAGAAGAGCTCCATTTGGAGGCCCCAAATGCTTTTTTTAAATGGGCTGAGTCAGGTAAAAGTAGGCATAGCCCCTTGTTTGAGAATAAGAAACGCACTAATGCTAGATTTAAAGGTGCACTTCGATATATTAAACGAAATGAAAATACTATGAGGGCTGATTCACTGGCATGGAAGCTGCAAAAAAATAATTTGAATGACTTCTGGAAAGAAATAAAAGCTATCAACAATTGTAAAGCTTCTCTTCCAGCTAATATAGATGGTGTGAGTGGTTCTTATGAAATTTCACAGTTATGGCGGAAACATTATTGTGAACTGTTAAACTGTGAAGTAATGTGCTTACAGTGGATAATGTGGAGTATAATGATGATGTTGTGATAACTACAGCTGAAATTAATGAAGCAATGTTGAAATTAAAAGATAACAAGGCCTGTGGCCTAGATAACATTACAGATGAACATCTTAAACTTGCCAGTAAGAAACTGAGTCCTCTGTTGGCAATGTGCTATTCTGTTTTTTTTTGTTTGTTCATGGAGAGTTACCTGGTTCTATGCTCTCAGTTGTACTAGTACCTGTTATTAAAGATAAAGTGGGGAAGCTGAACAACTCAGATAATTACAGGCCAGTAGGTTTGGCCAGTGTTATGTCCAAAGTGATGGAGACAGTTATTTTGAATAGACTTGAAAGGTACATCCATACTGATAACCAATTTGGTTTTAAAAGAAAACATGGCACTGACTTATGTATTTTTGCACTAAAGGAAATTTCAGATATGTATAATAGACAGAATTCAACAATGTTCTTGTGTTTTATTGATGCTTCTAAAGCATTTGATCGTGTTAATCATGAGAAATTATTTTTAAAAATGTGTAATAATGGGGTACCTGGTTTTTTAATCAGAATTTTGGTATATTGGTACTCCCATCAGACAATGAGTGTGAGATGGGGGACCATAATAACTGATGAATTTAAAGTGACTAATGGTGTTCGCCAGGGTGGAATCTTGTCACCTTTTCTTTTTAATATGTATATGAATGACTTGTCTGTAAGCCTGAATGCATGTGGTACAGGTTGTAGAGTTGGTGATACATTAATCAATCATCTTATGTATGCTGATGACTTGGTCATTTTTAGCCCATATAGTGCTGGTTTACAACAGCTTTTAAGAATATGCACACAATATGGTGTTGAATTTGATATAAAATATAATGCAAAGAAGAGTAAAATCATGATTATTAGAAGTAGAGAGGATAGACAGTTGATATTTCCTGACTTTTATCTGTCTGGCAATGCACTTGGGGAGTGCACAGATATAACATACTTGGGTCATATTATTGTAAATGATCTGTCGGATGATAAACATATATGAAGAGTTTCGTTGCAAAACGAGATAAATCCATTTTCTTTTACATTTTTGACAAAACATGTTTATTATTATGTTATCATGTTATTATTTTGTTTTCTGGTGCTACTTAGCTGTATTTTTTAAGTTATGAAGGTTTAAATCAAAACAAACCAACTGCAGTTGCATTGAAATTAATTATAATGCACAACCAAAAAACGAGATTTCTGAACAATTAACAGTGGCTTATAATGACAGCATGAGGATGCTATTGAGAGCTCCAAGAAGCTCCAGTGCTAGTCATATGTTTGTCAATGTCGGGGTACCTACCTGTCCTGCACTTCTACGTAATCTGATGTATGGTTTTATGTGTAGGGTATCTGAGATTGAGAACGATGTTATTGCTGTTTTGACTAACTACTGTCAGATTTTCGTCCAGACTGTGGAGACACTGGCGAACATGTCTGTATAGTAGATAATGTATGTTGTGGAAGGGTATGTTTTTGTATTGTATTATCGGAATGCTTTTGTATATGTATATATTGTTATTTTGTATTTTTACTGTATATGGACCCTCCTGGGTCTGAAATAAAGATCTCTCTCAGTAATATCACACACGCAAACAGTAAATCGTGTTGCATAAATCATTTAAATACTCTTCTCTCTTAAAGTCCTCCTGATGCAATAAAGTCAGTCGCAAAAATAAGTACTAATTATCCACTGCGTGTGACCCTAAATCTAACCCTTTATCTGTGTGAATTCTTGTCAAAACAGATATTTTGTTATTCTGTGTATATAGTGGGGTCGCGTGCTCATGCATGTGTGCATACTTCGGATCTGTCATTCAATGCGAGGAAGATTGTTGATTTGTTTTTGAGTGTTGTCGCTTTTAATTACTCTTTTAACATCAATCAGGTACTGAACTTTATCTCTCCTAATAACTCTTTTAACATCAAGGAAGTCCTGCACTTTTTTTCTAATTCCTGCATGTTTAAAACTGAAATCAAAATTTCAGACGCACATGTAGATGCATTTAAGATGGTACATCTCTCAAAAAATGTACAAATAAAGATCAATTTAGATGTTTAATGACTAATTAGAACATCAGGATCACTAGACGAGGGCTTAATTTACTTATTTTTATGAAAACCTTTATTTCGACCAAAATCAATATACTTTCGCCTGTAGCTCAAAATTAGACCATGCACATTCTGACTCATCTTGCCAGCACATGTCACAAATGCATTTGCATCCATTTGTGCATTGTGCTGTCTAAAAACGAGGTGTGTTCAGGTGCATTGTTTATGAGTTGCTATTTTGAGGCAATTGAAATAGACTTCACCATTGATCTACTGAAACAGTCGAAATTGTCTCAATACGGTTTTTGTTTTTTAAAGAGCACATTAGTACTATGGGTCTACATGCGGGTCCACACGCAGCACACAAACTTTTTTAAATATGATAAATCAAAGGATTAGGTTGTAAAAGATTATAGTTGTATACATTAGTATACACTAAAGAAATTATAAACTCAACACTTTTGTTTTTGCCCCCATTTTTTATGAGCTGAACTTAAAGATCTAAGACTTTTTTAGTGAGCACTTCTCCTTTGCCAAGATACTGTAATCCATCCACCTTACAGGTATGGCATGTCAAGATGCTGATTAGACAGCATGATGATTGCACAGGTGTGCCTTAGGGTAGCCACAATAAAAGGCCACACTAAAATGTGCAGTTTTATCACACAGCACAATGCCACAGATTATTTTTGAGAGACATTGCAGTTGGCATGCTGCTGACTGCAGGAATATCCACCAGAGCCATTGCACGTGAATTAATAGTTTCTCTACCATGAACTGTCTCCAAAGTCATTACAAAGGCATTTATCAGAATTAGCCTACTTATTTGCAATAATGACGAATGAAATTCATGCCAATAAACACGAGTTTAAACTGACTCATCGGTTGGCTTACAGGTCTTTCAACAACCAGTAATCCATATCAAAGCCTGGATCCAACAACTAATTGACTACTGAACTATTTGATCAATGTATTTTTTAATTGTTCAGCAAAATTGAGTATCTGATGGGACAAAGAATTGGGAAACAGAGGAGGCAGAGGGTCCGCTGGCCAAGGTCCATATATTTGTCCCTGTCTGAGGTGGAGTATCCAGTCAGGCAGTAACAGACCTCTATATATGCACTCCCCGTTGCTTTTAAACGAACTGCTGAAATCCTTTTTTTGTGAGTGGGTCATTCCAACATCCCCTTAGTTCAGTTAAAGGCATATTTCAAATTGCCACAAGTTTGACAATACTGTCACGGAGTGACTCAAGAGCGGAACCAAAAGCGGCAATGAATGGTTCCGCCCGGACGATGATCCGTGATGCACCCGGTCACTTCCTGTAACTCTGGGCAACCAAATTTGGGGCTTGATCGCGTGCAGGTGCGAAAATGAACGTGGCGATTAACGATTGGACGATTCAACGAAGAGGTGGAGTATAAAAAGAGCATTGAAGGAACAGGAAAGGGCGGTTGTTATTCCGGTCGAGACTGGAGGTGAGACGGAGCGACGAGTGGGCTGAGAGAGAGAGACGTAGTTGAGGATATTGTGGAGTTGGCAGCACACACGGAAGATTGGATTAATGGAGAATTGAGTTGAGTATTTAAAAAGCTCTTGTTGTGGCCTTGTGTTTACATCTACTGCTTGCTCTGCAGTCTCCGTGTACATCAACGGAGTCTCTGTGGGACGCGTTGGAGGGAACAAAGGAGAACGTTTCGTCTGCCTTGTGTGTATTGAGCATCGGGAGGAAGAAAGAAAACATCGTGTAACAATGAATCAGTTAGTACACCTAGTTATTGCCTTGTGAGTACCCTTGTTACTAACGGTGTGTGCCAGTACGTCTCTTGCTAGTGTGCACGGTTGATTGCGGCCCCACCGGTGGCAAGGAGCGGTGGGCGAGCCGAAAGTCACGAAAGGAGACAAGCAGCGTGGATTACTGTCCGTCCATCTAGCCATCCTTCGTGTCAGCCCTTCTGCCTATCATTCAGGATCAACCCTTAGCCCAATGTGGTGGTGCGATCCTAAGTCACAGTGAGTGTGTGGATTGCTGTGGGTGAGTTTTTCTGTTGCTGTGTCTACACTTGAGAGGATTGTAGTGCGGTGTTGTGTAAATGTTGTCAGCACTCACCCCCTAGGCCGAAGAGGAGAACCCTAGATGAAGGGGAGTGAGCTGGTGTCGGTGGACGACTGACACTTTCATACATACCCGGACGGTGACTAAAGTCACGAGCCCAGTATATTTGCCCAATACACTGACCGGTACATTCAAAGCCACGAGCCCAGTGAAATTGCCCTTTTACACTTACCTGTACGTCCAGAGTCACGAGCTAGTGATGTTGCCAAATACACGTATTCGTACATCTAAAACTACGAGTCCACTGTACTTACCTTGTCCCTTTGCTGTCTGGCCTGAAGTCAAGAGCCTAGTGTATCGCCATGTATAATTCACCCGGATGTCTGGAGGCTGATCGCTAAACTCAGGTACTCGCCCCCCTCCCCTACTTACCTTCTTACTTACCTGTGTGTACCCCTTCTGTCCAGGAACAGGAAGTGGAGGATCTCGGCTGCAACGGCTGTAGACACAAAAAGCTTGATGCAGGAATATACACCGTCAAGTCACGGACGGGCACAAATCGAAGAAGAGGACAGAGTGACTTACCTCCCCGTCCCCATGAGAGTCCAGGGCGACACTGTGACCACGCTCCCCTTGGCTCGGAGAGCCATAGTTTTAGTGTCCCTTTTCCCTTGCCCCTTTCTCTTTTAAATAATTTAAATAAAGTTTTTTTAAATTGCACTTACTCTTTCTTGTGCCTGGTCATTGGGGTATTTTTGGGACCTCATCGAGGTGGAAATCGGGAAGGGGCGAGACTCACGACTTTGGTGGTCCGCTCCGACCTGTGACAATACGTGCAGTAACTTTGAGCTTAGTCCGTGTTAAAAGAGTTATGGGCTTACTTTGGGTTTCATGGGGTTGTGGGTGAGATAGAGTGCCCCATCAGAGAACACTCTGGTATATGTTAATCGCAAGGGAACCCATTCCTTTAACTCATTCCCCGCCATTGACGAGTTATCTCGTCAATTATGAGTTAATATTTAACTAATTAATATGCCTTTCTGGACGAATTTCAAAGTGAAACCGAATTTATCAAAAACGGAAGTTAAAAAGAAGTAATGACTGATTTTAAATGCCATTATGTTTGATAGTCATTCTGAGTCTGATATCTAACATAAATTCCTTTACAAAAACGCAATTTTTTAAGCTTTTTCCTCAAAATGTTGTATTTTTGAAGAGAAATATCCATATTTCAGTGGTTAAATTAAGTGGAAAAAGTAAATATATAATGAAACTTTTTTCCCCATTTTGTTTGTTTATTTGTTTGTTTATTGTTTGTTTGAAAGCAAAGGGTGTGTCTTTAATTTGATATAATTTGTATGTTTATATATTTATAGAAGATACATTTTCCTGCAAGGAATTTTGTGAAACTTTTGTTAAAATCACAAAAATGCAGGTGGGCAACTTTTCTCAAAAAGGCTAGCGGTGAATGAGTTAATATCTAGGTGATTTCCGATGTAACGTGTAAGGTTACACACATATGTGACCCGTCACGGAAACCAGGGACACAAGTCGGCAGCACAAGTTTCGAGAAAATGAGAAACAAAGTTTTTTTTTCAAAATTTGTGATTTTCGTTTTATTGCAGAATCTGTTAGTTGAGATCACGAAGAAGCCTCTTCATGTTTAAGATAGCAGTTTATGTATATTTAAAAGCGTACATTTTGCGGTTAAAATAGGCTTGTTTTTCCGGAGATTCTAGCGTGCAGCGGGGGGCGTCATTGTCTGTGTATATTTACATACTGTATAAGCTTGTGTTTTCGCCTCCGCCCCCAAAGGGAACAGCGTGACTACTAAATAAGGATAGTTCGCCCAAAAATGAAAATAATGCAATTAATGACTTACCCTTATGTCATTCTAAACTCGGAAGACCTCCGTTCATCTTCGAAACACAGTTTAAGATGTTTTATCGTTAGATTTAGTCCGAGAGCTTTCTATCTCCTTCATTGAAAATCTATGTATGGTTTCCATGTTCAGAAAGGTAATAAAAACATCATCAAAGTAGTCCATGTGACATCAGTGGGTCAGTTAGATTGTGTTGAAGCATCGGAAATACAGTTTGGTCCAAAAATAGCAGAATCACGACTTTATTCAGCATTGTCTTCTCTTTCGGCTCGAGCGTAAAGTCACGTGACTGTAGTGACGCGGCTGCCCTGTCCCTCAGACATGTTTGCTAAGTTTTTGTTTTTTTTCAAACTTATAGCGTGCATCTCCCCAGACTGTAAAGCTCTGGCGCACAAAACAAAAGAAAAATAAAAGAAGCTGGGGCGGAACAAATAACAGTCAACCGCATCGTACGTCAGCCGCGTCACTGACTTTATGCGGCGCCGCAGTCGGATGACGTCAAAGTACCGCGAGAGCTCTTCAAGAAATCTTATGGAGTAATTTAATTTCGACTCGCTCTCGCGGTACTTTGACGTCATCTCTATGTCAGTTCTTGCAGCGCAGCATGAGTCCAAACACACAGAAGTTACACAGAGATCGTTGTAGTCTTTATATAATTGGCTACATGCTTTGTCTTTCAATATTTTCCGTGAAGTTATTGGCTGATGGAGGAACGAGCGAGCGATTGGTTACATCCCTAAAGGACTTCACATTTTCGACGGCGCTGTTTGGATGATCTATGATACTACCTCCCTCCCTATTTTAAATACAAACTTTGAAGGCGGGTTCATGTGTTTAACGGAGTGTAATATCATATACCCTTACATGTTACGTTGTAAATAGTCTTCAGATTGCAACCCTATATCACGCAAATAAGTGACTATTTCACATCTGGACCAACATGAAAATGTCACGTTTTGCCGGGTCATGCGAAATCTGATGTAAACAATCTATATTTCACGGATTATACGCATTTGTGGGCAAAATGGTCCTTGGATAATCTGAAACAGACTGGATTCGACTTGTGATCCCCACAAAGGTAAAAAGACTCATGTTTATTTTTGCCTGTTGTTATTTGGTTATAAAATACTACATATCATGCTATAACATCTGTATCTCAAAACGGCTTTACAGGGGGTATGGCTTAGCTAAATGAGATGTAAATGAGCCCTATTGTCTCCCTCAGTTGGAAAGAAGAGTCCCTTTCGTCTCGATTTTCTCGGTTTGAGTATTTCTGAGTTCCTATATTCAAATGGCCACAACTTCTCCAAATCTTATCAGATTTCCACGTGTTACACATCGTTGGAAAGCTTAGAAACTGCACTTTCAGAATCTGTGAATAACTCAAAATGCCCCAGATCCGACTTGTGTCCCTACTTTCCGTGACTGGTCACATATTCACAAATTATTCTGGATCAAGCCATGATGCCTTTTTCCTGAAAACTCTGCTATTCTTGCAGACTTCCACGGTGACACACCCCTACATGGGTGGCTGTTAGGGGACAATGGCTTTCCACAAATATTACACTGTATATCATGCCTATAACAGTGAGTGGAGTGTTTTTTAATCGAAAACACATAAATGCACAAGCTGTCATAGAGAAAACGTTTGGCAAGTCAGGGTGAACATTACAGGACTACAACCCTCATAAGGTTGGAGGATTCTTTGTGGCATGCTGTGTGTTCTGATACACCATGGATGATGTCTCTTGGCCATAAATGAGGAAAGATTACTGGACTTTAGAAGGTGTGAATATAGCAGAACTGCATGTGATGACGCCAATCAACCCAAATACACAAACAGCAGCACTGATGAGGAGAGATCAGCTGGCAAAAGAGCTGCTTCAACTGTAGCCTGGTAAGTAAGCTGACTTTTTTACTTTTAAAAAATGAAAATATTGCATGCATTTCGAAATTTTTTTATGCTACCCAAAGGAATCATTCTATTTGATGATTTTGTACTTCTGGATATGATGAGAATAATTTTTTAATAATACTTTTATCATAAATTGCATTTTTATCTTCTGTTTGTTAGAGTGTCAACCTTTTATTGCATATTTGTAAATGATTCTTTCATAAATACTTTTCTAAAGGTCTCGTATTTTGTGCAGCTTACGGTTGCATTGACAAGTCAGCTCCAATAGGCAGCGTCAGTCTATGAGGTGTCTACATACAGTGACAAGAAAAAGTATGTGAACCTTTTGGAATTTCATAGTTTTCTGAATAAGTTTGTTATAAAATGTGAGTCAAGGGAATCTAAGTCAAAGGGAATTTACAAACATAATGTGTCTGAAAATAAATCAGATCTTTCATGTCTTTATTTAGAACCAAAAAACATATTGCCTTTGGAAAAAGTATGTGAATCCTTGAGTTAATGACCTGAAAAAGCTAATTGGAGCCAGGTTTTAGCATACCTGGATTCTGGTTAAGATAATACATTTGGAGGTGTGGACTACAGCTACTTTGAGTGATAAAAAACCATCACATTTTTGTAGTTTGCTCTGCACAAGAAGACCACGCTTATGTAAGCCATGTCTAGCCAAAAAGAGCTTTCATAGGAGCTATGATCATTTGCTTTACATAAAGCTGGAAAGGGTTACAAAGTTATTTCAAAGACTTTAGAAATTCACAAGTCTAAAGTTAGGCAAAGAATCTACAAATGGATGCGCTTTGGGACTATTGCCAATTTACAAAGAAGTGGGCGCCCAATCAAAATGACACCAAGAGCACAGTGATGACTTATCAACAAAGAAACAACCCCGAATGACAGCCAAAGATTTGTAGACATCATTGGAACTTGCTAACATATCTGTTCCTACCATACGTAAGTCTTTAAACAGGCACAGTGTCTATGGCAGAACACCATGGAGGATGCCGCTGCTTTTCTGAAAAACATTGCTGTGAGCATGAATTTTGCAAAAGAGCAAACCCCAGTGCTACTGGGAAAATATTTTATGGACTGATGAAACAAGAGTTGAATTGTTCAGGAAAAATGCTATGGCACAGTAAGCATCATCCGAACACTGCAGTATGTTATGTGAAGTATGTAAAACGTATTGTAAACCTTACCTTTTCAGTGTCCTATGGCTTTGTTAGCTGTGATGTCCTTGGTGCTGATCTTAAGCGCATCACGTGTTAGTAGATCATCCGCAACTCATCAGATCTGCTTATTTCCAACACTGAAATAATTTGCCCTACTCTTAGTAGATTGCGTTGGTCATTATGGAAATCACCCATTGTGCCTGTGTTATTTAATTTGTACCTTTGTTGAAAATAACTTGCAGATATTACCACTCCCATCTGCGCTTTTTTGGAATTGCGCTCACATGCTAATTTGCCCCATTTAGCTCCTAAAAACCCATAATTCTACGACAAGAAAGATTTGCAAATGGTGTATTTTAAAAGGCCAATAAACGGCTCTATGTGGTTTGGAGAAGAACACAAACACTTGCTTCAGTTGCTTTTCCATGCTGTTACTTTAGAAACTACCCCTAGCTGCTGTGTTGTTGTTTTTTTACATGAACTTTTATGTCTGGAAGATTTGCTTTGTCTAACTGAGTGAACATTTTAAAGCATTCAGTATTATAGAAAATGTAGAATAAATGCCATGATTGACCTCCAGCAGTGGACCATATAGTACCTTACAAGTCATTTACACAGAATGACTCTATATGCCGCAAAAATACAACTGCAGGTGTCCTCAGAAAGTACTGGCGCCATCAACAAAGACATTAAAGAAGAGCTGCAAAAAAATAGGTCTGCACTGCTGCTGTGAATTGTTATAAAGTTTGTGTGTGTGTGTGTGTGCGTGTGTGTGTGTGTGTGTGCGCGCGTGTGTGTGCGTGTGTGTGTGTGCTTAGAGAAACACTTACTTTTTCTTTTCAGAAGGCAAAGCAGTTTATGGCTCAGCAGAAAAGTGCTTGCATGAATTGGTGAATTGGTTTATATAAACATAATCTCAGTATTTCTCTTCCCGGATTGGACAGTCATACTCAAAGCTTGAAGTGTATTATCCTGTGAGTCAAAGCAACAGTGTAGAAAAAAAAACATATTGCTAAATGTCTGCTAAAAATCATTGTTTAAACAGAGAAACCAAGTAGCCTACTGCCAGAGATTATTTTCAAAGCACAGAGTACATGTCTTTATATCAGGTCAGGTTTGTTAAACTGTAGTGTTTTAAATGGGTTTAAAATAACAAATAAATAACATTTTGTAAACATGACATATAGGGTTTCAAATGTAAAAAAAATCAATGTAGTTTATTTAAACATATGTATGTTTGTGACAGTATGCCACAGTAGTTTGTAATACTATAGACAATTTTCAAACAAGGAAAAACAGTGATTTTTTACCCTTTTCTAAACTATTTTACGTCGACCACAAAATGAATTGTAGAAATTGTATAGAATTACAGTTAATTTTACTTTAAAGGGGAGGTTTAATGCTATTTCATGCATTCTGACTTATTAACACAGTTTAAGAGTTGTAGTCCTCATGCTAAACATAAGCAAAGTGTCAAAAAAGCATTTGAGCTTGTAACAGTATTTCTGAGCCAAACTCACACCACCTTTTTCCTACAAGTTTCAAAAAGTTTTTTT
This sequence comes from Misgurnus anguillicaudatus, assembly GCF_027580225.2. Lineage (NCBI taxonomy): Eukaryota > Metazoa > Chordata > Actinopteri > Cypriniformes > Cobitidae > Misgurnus > Misgurnus anguillicaudatus. Next base: position 13,536,938 of record NC_073348.2, read on the forward strand.
CAAATGGGGTATCCGTTACGACTGATTGACCCCATATTCCTTTTATGGGCCTTTACCCACAGAAAAGCACGCCTGCCCTGCACGTGAAGTGAGAGCGCGAACGCGCATTAGCATTTATCCGTCAAGTAGAAGTCACCGGTATCACTGCACAGCACGCGACAACTTTGTTTTAGCAAGATAGTTCGACAAAAGAAGTGTGTTTTTGGATGTAAGGAGAGGAAAACCTTATTTAGCTTTCCCTGTCGTAAGACAACAGTGGATGCAGTTCGTTTTTCCCGGACAGCAACGTAATTGCGAATGAGTTTGTTTGTTCCATTGTTGCATTTCGGAGAGGACAGCTTTACAAACAAAACAAGGCTCAGTTTGAAGCCGGATTTTCACTTTTTTACTATTGGAGCGGTCAAAACTTTAAAAAGACCCCGTTTAGGAGTCACAACCACAGGCGTAAGTAATTCAAAATCTCACGTGTTTTGTTTGCAATTGCGCACGTGCATCAGGGGCGGACTGGCCATCTGGCAGACCGGGCAGTTTCCCGGTGGGCCGACGTACTTTTTGGGCCGATCCATCTCATACTATTTTTGTCTCAGCAGCCCAGTTAGCGTCTTTTTTTTCCTAGACAGACCGGCCCACTGACATTTAAGCAGCAGCCCATTGGTTATTTTTTTTTAAACGACATTAAGCTGGCCCAATGACGGACCAGCCCAGTCATCGTCCTTTTTTTTACCCTAAATAGACCGGCCCACTCACATTTAAGCAGCAGCCAATTGGTTATTTTTTTTAATGACATAAAGCTGGCCCAATCACCGCTTTGGTCTCTGTGCAAGCGAGCGTGCAACGTCGGTCAGTTCACGTGTCAAAATAGAGAGAGAGAGATGGAGAAAAAACTCAAGGGAGGTGCAGAAAAAACTGCGCGACAAAAAGAAACAGACTCTTCAGGCAGACGCTGGAAAATAACACAACTGTTTTCTTCAACTCGCGTCGCTGGTGATGATGATGATGATGATGGTGGCGCGTGGCACTGGCAGCACCAGCACGCAAAATGTCAGTGAGGAGAGGGAGAGAGAGTCGAGGGAGAAGTGAGTTGCGGTAAGCAGAACTGCTTTCAAAACACAAGTTTAGATAGATACCCCTTGATAAAACCAAGTCAAAAACACACAATTATGGTGATAAAGCTGCAATAAAATAATTGCACTCTTTGCTCTGTGACTACAACCCAGACGAACTAGGGACTTCAATACTATTACGTCCGTTGCATTCTCTTCTCCTATTTTCTTACCATTTTCGCGTCGGTTTAGGGTTAGATTTACATAATGACATCCCTACCCAAACCTAACTCTAACCCCAACGCCAGGTGACAACTGTTTCTAACCCCAACGCCAGGTGACAACTGTTTAATTTCGCGTACACTGTTTAATTTCGCGTACACTGTTTAATTTTGCGTAATCTAACCCTAAACCGACGCGAAAATGGTAAGAAAATAGGAGAAGAGAATGCAACGGACGTAATAGTATTGAAGTCCCCAGTTCGTCAAAAAATGATGCGAAAGGTATACCCTCCGCGTCACATATTGACGAATGGTCAAGTGTCGTCAAATATTGACGCCATGGGGTGAGACTGTGTTAGTGACTACAAGAGTGTATCTGATTCGTAGATTTTTCGTTGATTGTCTGTTTCAAAACGTATAATTTCTCTTCAAGCAAAATCAAACAATCCAGGACATCTGCTTACAGACAAAATATATGTTTATTGTATATAACAACACAATTGACAGATAATGTTAAAAAGCTCTATTACTGTAATCACACAAGTTTAGTTCAGTGAATGTAGTAGTGAATACTTTCCTGTAAGTACTGCAAGTAATAATCAGGTTTTAATATTACTGTAAGCAGCACTTGTATTTTGTTAAAAGTCAGCAATTCAATGGCAAATTTTGCCAATTGCACCATCTCTGGTGTCCTGTTCATCATCATAGGGTACTCTTCATCTGCCTCTCAGACTGTTTACAATCCACACAATTGGTAAAGAATACCATTAGAAAAAAGCGTGTACAATTTTGAGTTGTTGTGTTTGCTTGATGACAACTGAGTTGTAGTTGTGTTCATCTTTAGCAGCCTGCCTGTGTTTAGCATTTATAAAACAAGTTCATTGCAGTGTAAAATGTGTGTTTTACTCAGAAGTTTGTTTAGACTTTAGCCAAAAGAGTGCATGACGAATGTGTTTAGGCCGCTATGAATTTGGTTCAGAGATTGGGGTTTAGTGTTTTAGCAATTCAGAAAAACTGTAATCAACATATAATATGACAGTTAATCAGATAGGAATATTTTTGTTGTGTTCATTATTTATTATAGGCTGCAGTGTGTAGTGAATAGTGTTTTTAGGACCTAACAAAAATGTTTACAAATGTTTGAAGGATGAAGCTTGTTTAAGGATTCATGTGGATTATACAGTTTTACTGCATTAATAAATAACACGTTCTAGAAGTGTTTGTTGTGTCAACTCTCACTCTTTTCTACCTGCTATTAATTGGGCTTAGTGCTTTTATGGAATTGGAGTTGCTATTGCTTAAAGGCGTGCAAAGATGGGTGGTATTTGTAAATATATGTAGTGTGGGCCGGTTTGGGCCAAAATGCCAGGGCCGAATTTTTGTCCTAGTCCAGCCCTGACGTGCATGTAATGTAAACAACACCAACAACAGCACTTTGCACTGCATTTACAACATTTACACCTTTTAAAACGGGAAAATGCAGTTAAAAACTGGATTATGTTGCTTTTTTATTAAAATAGCGGATAAACAAGCAAGGATTAATTACCTGATACGTCCTGGTGTAATCGCTGCTGCTATTGTTTTTGTTCGTCCATTACTGACTAAGTATCCGATTCTGGATTATATTTATAATATAAGGCTGGTTATTTAAAAAAAAAGTTTTTTTTAAAGTTTGATTTCCATCTATGTCGACTGTAAATCCAAAAGTAGTATCCGAAGCTGCGCGTACTACTGAGAGCTTTTCTAGAGGGATCATGGTTTGAAAGTTAAAAGAGGTCAGCAGTGCCATGCAGAGCTGTGGTAGATGTCCTTGTCATGTCATCTTCTCTCCCTCACTCACAGTGCAATAAAACATTCTTAGAGTTAATCTATAGGGAAAATATTTATTCATGAAAGGTTTCAGTATGATATAGTAATTTTTCTGATAGAGCCATGTTCTGTTGATACAGTTGTTACAGGACAAATAAGGGAAAATAAACATCTCCAGTTTCTTTGATCATGGGCTGTGGACGAACAATTAATTTGAATGCAGTTTTAATATTTCCTAATCTTTGTAAGTTGCTTAAAAGCGTCTGCTATATTTAAATGTACTATTTAATTTATTTTTTTCTTTTGAAACTATAAGTTTTACATGTCACATACATTTTTGCATGTTTTTAAATATGAATGGGCTAACGAAATAGGCTTAAGTGCACTTTGCGGCATTCAAGTAGCCTACCATCGGCACCTAAATAGGCTATGGAACCTGATAACTATACAAAAATAGACCTATTAATGAAAAAGAACAAGAAAAAATACAACCTACCTACACAACCCCTGCTGTGCTCCTACAAGTCTCGAAATGCTTCCTAAGAGAAGACGTTCCCAGCTTCGGCTATCAAACGGCAAAACTTTATGCAACTCCAGCAATGCTCGCTCCAACTAGGCTAGGAGAAACATCAACAAAGGTCACACTGGTGGTGACGTGATGGGTCAAATGTCATATCGTTGTTGTGTGTGTAATGCTAATTTAAACAAACAAATATTGCACATAGTTAAGTATCCGCCCGCATCTCTGCCTGTGAAGTTTAGGAATGTCACAATCCACCCATTTTAGACACTTTTATGCAGGCACCATTGCAGGACTCTCAGAGTGTACTCACACTATCCAAACCAAACCGCGCTTGGGTGCGGTTGACCCCCAAAACCTGTGTCATTTGATTAGTGTGATCGCTCTGTACGGTTTGGTTAATCGTGCCCCGGCCAGGTTGCAGAGGTGGGCTGGAGATGAATTCTGTTCCACTTATCTTACATGGTAAACATAGCAACTAGGCAAACGCAGGCAAACAAGTTGTTGATGGATTAAGCCAACAATGGGCAGAAAATCCATCGCATTTGCTGGAAACATGCTGTGATGATTGTAGTTTGCATTTTGTTGACCACCAGTTCACTACCCAAAATCACTCAGAAATGCAAAAATAAGTGGATTATTGCACTTGTATAAGCATTCCAAAATTGGCAAAAACATGATAAAAAACATCATCATCAATTTTTTTTAACTTTTATTACTTATAATAAATAAACATTTCTTTTCTCAATAATATAGATTATTAGGTTCACTTGTAGCTGTTTTTGCAGTTACAGGGGTTGTATTCTTGGCTTAAAGCAACTTAAAACACATCTTATCCAGAATTCAGAGTTGCAATGTCACGTTTAAAGTGACTTGAACATAAAAAATTATCCTCATCCATAAAATCACATCCTAAGGAAGTTGCATTTAAGTTTGCCTTTATGTTAAAGGTAGTTAAGTTTCAACAACATACAATTCTCTCACAGGCAAACAAGAAGACTCTGTTGTCTTTTGACAGTGTTTCTGTCATCTTAGACAGGGCAACAAAAACTATAAGTCTTCTGGGAACGAGTGCCTTTTCTGCATAATAAAACAGAAGTCAAAGAAGCATATCCACGAAACAGCACGGACATGTCAACCACACATCATGCTTTACTCTCACAATACACTCAACATAATGAATGCATTCAACAAACAACTCAGCTGTCCGTCATCAGTTTGTATAGGATAGTGTATCACAGTTATCAACATTATGCTTTCTTGCTGTACGTATTTTGAAAAAACATGTATGTAGAAATATTTTAACACTCAAAAAAACTTTAAATGTGTATAATAGATTTTCATTTTAAATAAATACATAACTGTTAAGCAAATAAAAAACAAGAAGTTTGTTCAACAACATGTTTGTTTGTTTGTTTGTTTTTTGTTCTTAACAACACCATTCCAGCATCTATATCATCTTTCATCCGTCAACCATTACCATCTGTCTGCGTTTTATGTTCAAATAAATAAACAACTGTTAGAAAACATCTGTTTTTACTCCTGTGTCATCTGATCCATATACTCCATAACAGAAGACCGGACCAAGACAGAAATCATTAACAAAACACCTGCCAATCCCTTCCAGGAAATGGTAGACACACTTTGTCAAGTCCTTCTCCGCACTCCCACTACACCAGTCACAACCAGTGTTGAGTAAGTTACTCAAAAAAAGTAATTAATTACTAAATGTGTGTAATTAATTACTAGTTAATTAATTACATCTTTAATCATGTAATTAGTTACTAAGTAATTAGTTACTGTAATTGAATTACTTTTTCCTTGAAAAAGTAAAGTAATGGATTACTTTTATTTTTCTTGTAATCTAATTACAGTTACTTCTGATGTAACTAAATACTGTATGGACTGTAAAACAATTATGCATACTATAATACAATAGGGAATTTAACATGGTTTTAGTTTACAATTCTCACGATTAACTGGTTAATTATTAGCATTAATAATAATTAGATGTTGGCTGTTTATAAAAACTTAATAACACATATTAATGACAGATTCTGCAAAACCTTATTCTACATCCTTAACCCTCCCCATTTCTACCAATACTTAAAATGAACAACAACTTTGGTATTAATATGCAGTAGTTGGAGTATATTGAGGCAAAAGTAGTTAATAGTTAGTTTATAGAGAGAATTAAGTGGGACCAGAATAATTTATGTACTTTTATATATTATTTCTTCAAGCCATTTCAAGCCTATCCTTGTATAATGTACTAAATAGGATTTCGAAAGTAATTAGTAATAAGTAATTAAATACTTTTTGGAGAGAGTATTTGTAAAGTAATCTAATTACATGATTAAAGATGTAATTAGTAACTAGTAATTAATTACTTTTTTTGAAAAACTTACCCAACACTGGTTGCTGTGTACTGATTTATGAAAATAAACACCACAGTCTTTAATCATATTTTAAATTTTTCTACATTTGCACAATTATGGCGATATCCAGATAAATGTCATAGATATTGTTGAGTCATTTCGTCAGTAAAGAGAAAACGTTCTCTGGGTTGTTTTTGTATTAAATGGATATTTCCGCTATTGTCCACTAGATGGCAATCTTACCCAACTTAAACACTGACGCATTTACTCAACACAACAGCGTTGTGATGGATTTAGCGTGACGTGTGAGTTTTGATGAGATCTCTTAAAAAAGTTCTTCACAAAAATGGAATTATCTCCGCTTTTGAAAATTTGAGAGGTGATAACTGATAAGAGAACAAATGAAGGTAGGATGAAACGTTTTGTTGTTGTTGTTGTTGTAAAGCGGATGGTCTGTTCTTTCATTTGATATTTATGTTTATTTATAAATATGTGCCTAACAACGCCCCTTAGCTGTTATAAAATGCACTGGTAACGCACTGCTTCTTGGGGTTTATTGCTTTATTTTATAACAATGTTTTAACGTGTGTGTTTCTGTAAGCACATATAAACTGTTTATAAACATATTGCATATGGTATAGTGTCCATTTGCACGAGAACTTGCGTCTCCTCACGTGTAAACAACCATGTATCCTTCAACTTTCAGTGTGCCGTGCCCTACATGCAGTAGATAGGAGTTTTCCTTACTCAAACATGTTCTGAGGGCAGAAAGAATATGATTGGTTCACAAAAACGACCAATCAAAATGCGTGTTACTGGTTTAAGCCCTCGGCGGAGCCTCCAAGGCAGCTTCTGCAGTGAAGCAGTTTGAGCTCACCGTTGGTCAGATGAATAGCGCAGATATGATAAGATAGGAACGAGACTGTTTTCGTTTTGGCACGAAAAAGAAAGTCGTACCACGGACACGTAAAAACGCGTCACTTAAATGCTCGAAACTTTTTGAGCTGAATTAAAAAAAAGTCTCATTCCTATCTTACCATATCTGCGCAACTAATCTAACCAACGGTCAGATGCTGCTTCTGCAGTTAAGCAGTTCGAGCTCACCGTTGGTCAGGTGAGTAGCGCAGATGGTTAGATAGGAATGTGACTGGTTTTGAATTCAGCTCGAAATGTTTCGAGCGTTTAAGTTACGTGTTTTCACGTGTCCGTGGCACGACTTTCATTTTCGTGCCAGATTCACGTGTTGGTTACTCAATTGTTTTTCCTATTTTCTTACCATTGTCGCTTGGGATTGGAGTTAGAACAACTTTCTGTTACATAAAATGACATCCTAACCCAAACCCAACCCTAACCCCAACATCAAGTGAAAACAGTTTAAATTTCTGACAAATAAACGTATAAACCATTTGCCATTCTAACTCAGACCCAACTTCATCCTCACGCGAAAACAGTTTAAAAATAAAAAACCCACAAATCTAACCCCAATCCCAATCGACAATGGTTTGAAAAAAGGAAAAAAATTGAGTAACCAACACGTGAATCTGGCACGAAAATGAAAGTCGTGCCACAAACACGTGAAAACGTGTAAACATGTTACTTAAACGCTTGAAACATTTTGAGTGGAATTCCAAACCAGTCACATTCCTATCTAACCATCTGCGCTACTCACCTGACCAACGGTGAGCTCGAACTGCTTCACTGCAGAAGCTGCCTTGAAGGCTCCGGTTGAGGACTTTCATTGGTCATTTTTGTGAACCAATCAAATTTCTTTCTGCCCCTGAGATCATGTTTAAGTAAAACTCCTATCTGAACTGGTTTGGGGGAAAAAATCAAGCGAGGAGACACAAGTACTCGTGCAAATGGACACGATGCCATATTTGACGTGTTTTTAAACAGTTTATAAGCGCTTACAGAAACACACGCATTAAAACATTTTTAAAAACAAAAGCTAGACAACAGTCGATAGGCATCTGAAAACAGCTTTTTATATAACTAATCACTGCAGACGTTCACCTGAGATGCTCTGAATTTAGTTTATGTACATGATAGTTTATCTGAATTTAGTGTTATCAGTGATATTTACACATCAGTTATGTATGTAAGCTTATGTGGTAGTTCTGTGAATAATATATGCTAACTGTAAGTATCCCATCTCCACTAACAGCTGTTTATGACTTTCTTACAGGTACAAAACCATGAAGTGGAAAAACATATTCACACTTTTTAGACCTAAAGTTATATGGTAACATGAGCCACATTAAGTTTATGTAACAGCTCATAGCAAAAATCTGTTGTCATCACTCAAAGTTTCAGTTTCTCAGCATTTTTTGTGTGCATTTTACATCATGTGATGTTCACTTGTATCTTCAGGAACTGTTTTCCAAACTGACACAAAGTTGTCTGCTAAAATGTATGTGTACATAATTTACATTTGACACTTCCCTTATGAAAATTAACCATGGGTTTACTACAGTTTAAAAAAACATGGTTACTGTAGTAAAACCGTGGTAACCACAAAATAACCATTGTTTTGACAACCATGGTTTCAAAAACCATCTCTTTATCTTTATATCTTTGCATAAAATTGGAGGAATATAATTACATTTTAAATGTAATAAATATATTTACAATTTTAAATAAATATTATTATTTTAAATATTGAGTAGATTGTGGTCCCTTACTGTGTAGCAATGTGTGTTTATATTTACAACTAAAACAAACGTTTGTCTTTATGAAAGTTCTGTAACATTTCATAAAGTTTATTGAGTTGGATCACGTGATGTTCGGTTGGCGAGCTTCAGAAAAGGTCACGTGATTTCCGGTTAGGGAACATAGGGACCATCGATGCTCACTGTTTTTTGCGTTGCATTGTGGGAATTTTTAGGGAACGAACGTTCCAGTGCACTGAACGGATTTTGCGATTGAGACAGCCCTTAAAATGGCCAACTCCCTGATCAGTGCCCTGACTACTGAACAAGGGAGCTGATTGAGACACACGGAAGGACTTTAAATAGGGATAAATTAATGAGACACACCTGAAAAGAATCACGAGTGAGGGATCGGGTAAAAAGGGACGAGACCCAGGAAATGCCTGGTCAGAATAAACCAATAAAAAAGCCATGCATCTCCCACATGAAACATTGTACTGTCAGAACTAGATCTTAATACAAAACAAGGATCTGTCAGGATCCTGACACTGGGGACCCAATTACATCACTTAAACATGGAAAAAGTCAAATATATTGCACTCTGCCAACAAACTGGTATTTTTGAAGGGCCTCAGGCCTGGATTAAGCATATTTGAAGTGAAAGTATTTGATAAGCGTATACTCTGTGTTGAGAGTATCCAGTCAATATCATCATGTCATAGCATTTAGCGGTTTCTGGAACTGAACTTTAAAGTCTGACCTTTGTTTCTGTCTTTTAAATCTCACAGGCATTTCTTAAATATAGCTTGTTGCAGTTTGTATTACTGTTTGTTTTGCCCTTGAGACACCAGCTGTTGTTTAATTTCGACATATGAACAAACAATGACAAAACATACCCATTGTATTAAAAAAGACATATTTGATGCAAGCACAAATATATTTTTATTTATTTCAGTTGACATAAATCTGTAATAATAAATCAAGAAATGTTTCTTTTTATTTTCCTATTATATTTTTATTACTGCAAGCAGACAACATGTGTCATAAGTCAGCTAAAATAAAAATCAGATACATCAAAACTAAACAGCTGCCAATAAACATCTTAAGGAAAGAAACTCTCTCAAATACAAATAAATCTAAAAGAAACAAACGACACACCAGAGACAGCAGCAAACATGTGACCAATTTGTTTGTGCATTTGCTTTAATTTTCTTTTTCTTTTTGAAAGAACTTCCTGGTGGTCTGATTCACACTGTGAAATTGTATTATGAAAAACTATGAATCTATTTATGTAACTCACAAATCAAAGATAACCTTGTAAATAATGGCACAGAATGGAATAATCAGCAGTGACTGTCCCTCTGGAACATCTGTCCTGAACATTTAGACCACAGAAGATATCTTTGGACAGAGACATGGAAGAGATTACACACCGAATTAATAAGGAAAACAAATATGTGTTTTGCAGGTGTCACACAGAAACCAACATCACACACTGACATCAAAAGAAGATTGTATTCTAAATAAACTGGAGACACTAGAGAGATTTATTTATGTCATAAACACAGATAAGAATGAATAAGGTTGAAAAACAGATAAAAAGATTTTCTTCTATCAGGCACTTGATTACTACATACTGTAATCAAATTCTGAGCCTGTATTTATCAAGCCTCACAAGAACACTGTTAAGAATTGACTTAAGAGGAAAAATATCTTGGCTCAAAGCTGCACTTAAAAGTTCGTTATCAAGCATCTCAGTCATAATTTAAGTGAAGTGTAGGACTAAATCTGTGTGTCAGTCTTAGACAGGGCTCAACATAAAGGACTGCCTGATGGCCCGGGGCCAGTGTGAGAGACGCTCGGGCCAGTAAACAGTATTGTCACTTGCCCGATTGGGCCAGTGCTTCACCCTCCGTCACTAACATATATTTTCTGCCTGTGTCCATGTCACAGGTGACGTTTTAAATGAACGACGGGCGGAACCCGGCTTCCACATCTTATTTGGATGACGGGCGGAATCCGGCTTCCACACTTCATATCCGGGGTTTCCCCAAAGGCAAAATTAAGCCTGATCTAGCTCAGGTGGGGCAAATTAACACAGCGGTTGCTAATAGGCTGACGAGGAGAAGAGTCAGGGTATAAAGACACCTTGCAGACATCAAACGGGGTGCTTGTGGTATACGTTGTGTACGTTGTGTTGCTGCTTTGCAGACGGACCACGCTGGTCGGATCGCTCTCCTGGGGAAGAGAGTAAGAGACAGTCAGCGGACGAAGGAATATTGTGGAGTCTACGTGAGAAAGAGTGGACACAGAGCCATCGAGAGCACAGTGAACAGAGGTTATTGGCAACCAAGCGTGAGTAACCGCTGTGATACTTCTCTGTACATGACTTGTATGAAGAGTTATCCTGGTGTGTGTTCTTGTGTTTCGTGAGGTCCCTGGCCCCACTGGGGAGGAGAGCGTGGGTGAGCCGCGGGTCGACCGGAAGCACGGACGAAGCACCGCCCGCCAGTAAGCCAGTGGCCCTGTGGGAAAGAGGAAGTGCAGGTGAGCCAGGGAAGTGATAACCGACACGCCGGGCCTGTGTATACCATACATCTCTCCCTCATTTGTGATCCAGTTGTTGCCCAACCAATCTCTCGAGGTCGTCGTGGTCAGGTGGCAAGGACGATCTAAAATTCACGTGACGTGGTATAAGAGTGCTGTGGGTGAGTTTCACTGATTGATGGTGTTTACGCTTGACTTGCTGTGCGCATGCTGTGCTTGTAGCGTTCGAACTGCCCAGCCTCCGATGAGACACGAGATGGTGACATCTGTTGCGGCCTGAGTCCTATAGGGAGAGAGAGAAAATCAAGCCTTGTGCCCGGGGTGTGACAACGAGAGCTTCGTCTACTACCTACCTGAACCAGTGGAGCTCTGTGTGGGAACGAGGATCCCCCGGCACTGTGAGTAACGCAGCCTGTGAAATAACCTGTTCTGTGCTTATAGCAACTACCTACCTGAACCAGTGGAGCTCTGTGTGGGAACGCGGATCCCCCGGCACCGTGAGTAACGCAACCTGTGGAATAATCTGTTCTGTGCTTGTAGCAACTACCTACCTGAACCAGTGAAGCTCCGTGTGGGAACGAGGATCCCCCGGCACTGTGAGTAACACAACCTGTGGAATAATCTGTTCTGTGCTTGTAGCAACTACCTACCTGAATCAGTGGAGCTCTGTGTGGGAACGAGGATCCCCCGGCACTGTGAGTAACGCAGCCTGTGAAATAACCTGTTCTGTGCTTATAGCAACTACCTACCTGAACCAGTGGAGCTCCGTGTGGGAACGAGGATCCCCCGGCACTGTGAGTAACGCAACCTGTGGAATAACCTGTTCTGTGCTTGTAGCAACTACCTACCTGAATCAGTGGAGCTCTGTGTGGGAACGAGGATCCCCCGGCACTGTGAGTAACGCAGCCTGTGAAATAACCTGTTCTGTGCTTATAGCAACTACCTGCCTGAACCAGTGGAGCTCTGTGTGGGAACGAGGATCCCCCGGCACTGTGAGTAACGCAACATGTGGAATAATCTGTTCTGTGCTTGTAGCAACTACCTACCTGAACTAGTGAAGCTCCGTGTGGGAATGAGGATCACCCGGCACTGTCAGAAACGCAACCTGTGAAATAAACCTGTGCTGTGCTCATAGCAACTACCTACCTGAACCAGTGAGGCCCTGTGTGGGAACGAGGATCCCCCAGTGCTGAGAGCATCAGTGGAGTGTTTGCCCTGGTCTGACTGTGTTCGATTCTGCCTCCAGGAGAAGCGGAGCGCGCCACGGGTTGCTGGGCCAGAGCCCCGGCCCCCAGTCTTTTCCCCAAGTGGCCCTGGAGGCAAAGAAGAGCCACATTAGTTTTAAAGTTCCCTTTTTCCCTTCCCCCTTTTCCCTTTTTAAATATTTAATAAAGCTTGTTTTAATTATAGTATACTCGTCTGTCTGGTCATTGGGGTGGTCTTGGGAAACTCCTCGAGGTGGAAGAGTTAAGAGGGGTGTGGCCCAGTAGCATATTCGGGTCCGCCCCCGGGGTGTGACAGATTTGGCGTAGTCGGCAGGATTCCACCTCGAGTTGAGCGACCAAGGTCCTCCAATGGCCGACGACGAGTTGCCCGAAGCCCCGCCCCGTGTTGTGCCTGAAAGGCCAGAAACCCCACCCCGTGTTGTGCCGGAAAGGCCGGAAACACCACCCCGTGTCATGCCCGTATTCCTGGGAAACCCCTGGGTGCAGAAGTATACTGGGGTCGAGTCCGAGGTTCATTTGACGGAGTGGAGAGCCCAAATCGAGTATTTGGCCGGCCTTCAAGGGCTGAGTGCCAGTCAACAACAGCAGTTTGTATTAAACTCACTAGGAGGAGAAGCCCGGCGAGAAGTACAGGCCGCCCCCGAAGCCGTTCGAGCCACCGCCCAGACCATCTTCCACTTCCTCACCGAGCAGTATGGTGATACCACCCCTGTGGCCGTCCTGAGGGCGCAGTTCTTTAATTGTAAGCAGGGCCCCCACCAGTCCATTCGAGCCTTCGCCCTGAAGCTGCGCGAGCAGTATACACGCCTACAGCGACGACGAGATCATGGGATTGGAGATGAGGAGACCCTGTTAAGGGACCAGTTCCTGTTAGGGCTACGGGAGGGCCCCCTACGACAAAATCTCCGAGTGCAGTTTAGACGAGACCCTGAGCTCACGTTCGATGACCTGAAAAAGGAGGCCATGGCCTTGGAAGGCGACCAAGCGGAAGCTAAGGAGGCCCCCGTATGTGCAGCAGTGAGTGGCCCGGCGGCAGCCTCGGAGGTATCAGACTGGAAACAAACATTGAAGATAGAGCTCTTAAAAGACGTGCGAGATCAGATGGCCGAGCTAACCAAGGTCCTGGTAGGGAAACTGCGCCTAGGGCCGGGAAGGAAAGAAGAAGGGCCCGCCCCCCGAGAACGGACGTACTCTGAGCGAGGCCGGGATGGGATGAGGCGGCCCTGGCAGGCGAGTCGGCCTAGGTTCGAGTGGGACGAGCAAGGGAGGCCCATTTGTAATCGGTGTGGGACCGCCGGGCATGTGAGTAGGCAGTGCGGACCACGAAGAGCCTCCGAGGGGGGTTTTTAAGACGACCGGCCACAGTGGGTCATGTGGTCGGCGCCCCCCAAAGTGACCCCCATAGAAGAATGGAACCCGAGGACGGGATGATTGGGCTTAGCCCAATAGTAGAGGCCCAGGTATGTGGCACCACGGTGCGCTGTCTCGTCGACACTGGTTCTCAAGTGACTTTATTTTCAGAAAGCTTGTCCCATGAATTATTTGGAGTCCACCCCGCACACAAGGTTGAAGCGCCCTGGCTTACCCTGAAGGGGGCGAACGGCTTAGAGATCCCCTACATCGGCTATCGACTTACCGACTTTGAATTGTATGGAGTACGAGTTCCGCAGAAGGGGGTCATCATTGTACAGGACCATTGCCTCGGCCGTCATCGAGCCCTCCTGGGTATGAATGTCCTCTCGGAGTGTTGGGAGGAGCTATTTCGGGCTAGGCCCGTTCAGACAATACCGAGGGCCGAGCGGCCAGGCTGGGAACGAGTAGTGGCCGACTGCAGGCGAGTGCAGCTGGCTAAGAACCAAGATGGCCGAGAAGAGGTTGGTCGAGTAGCATGTCGATTCGCATTGTCGGTGCCAGCAGAGAGTGAAGCCATAGTGTGGGCCAGGGTGCCACAACAGCGTCGAGGCTCTGAGAGCTGGGTGTTGGTGGAACCTCACGAAGACTGCACACAGGTGAGGGTGGCCCGAGGACTGACGGTAGTACGACGAGGCCGAGTGCCAGTGAAGGTCTGTAATGAAAACCCCTACCCAATACACTTACACAAGCACCAGCGGCTGGTGACGGTGACGTCGGTCGAGGGACATCAGGTGCGGGACAAGGAAGATGTGAGTTTCCGGCGAGTGCACCCTGCAGTAGTTGAGGTAGCACTAACGCAAACCGTAGGAGCGTCTAGGACGAGGGAGAACAAGGTACCGGCCCACTTGACAGGGGACTCCTTACGAGGAGAGGGCCTGGAGCAGGAACAAGTGGAAGAGCTACAGAAGCTACTGAAGAAATGGCAACATGTGTTTTCCACCCATGATGAAGACTATGGTTGCACGACGGTAATACGACATAGTATCCCTACGGGAGAAGCTGCACCAAGTCGGGAGCGGTACCGACCAATACCCCCCACCCTATATACCGAAGTGAGGACCCTTTTGCAAGGTATGCTGGAGCAGGGGATCGTGAGAGAGAGTAGTAGCCCATGGGCGGCACCGATAGTGCTTGTCCAGAAGAAGACCGGGGCCTGGAGGTTCTGTGTGGACTATAGGAAGTTGAACAGCTTGACCAAGAAAGACGCGTTTCCCTTACCTCGTATTGAGGACTCCCTGACAAGTTTGACCAAGTCTGCCTGGTATTCCACCTTGGATTTGGCCAGCGGGTACTGGCAGGTACCGGTTGAGGAACGGGACCGAGAGAAGACCGCCTTTACCACGCCATTTGGTCTTTTTGAGTGGGACCGGATGCCCTTCGGTCTTTGCAACGCTCCCGCCACCTTCCAGAGACTGATGCAACGATGTTTGGGAGGTCAGTTAATAGAATCTGTGCTGGTATACCTTGATGACGTGATTGTGTATTCCCCAGACTTCGAGACTCACTTGCAGCACCTGGAAAAGGTGTTCCGAGAGATGGAGAGGTATGGGTTGAAGCTGCAACCGGAGAAGTGCCACCTGCTGCGCCGTAAGGTGCAGTTCCTGGGACACGTGGTGAGCGCAGCTGGTGTGGCCGTTGATCCCAGGAAGGTATCGGCAGTTCGGGACTGGGAGGCCCCCAGGACTGTAAGGCAAGTGAGATCATTCTTAGGCTTTGTTGGCTACTACCGACGATTTATTAAAGGGTTCTCTAAGATCGCCAGACCCTTGAACCAGCTGCTGGTCGGGACGGGACGACCACGGGGACGAGGATCCCCCACGGTGGGATGGACCCCAGAATGTGAGACGGCCTTTAGGGTCCTGAAGCAAGAACTTTTACAAGCCCCGATTTTGGCGTACGCTGACTTCTCTCAACCCTTCCTACTCTATACAGATGCCAGTAATCTGGGCCTGGGAGCGGTGCTTGCGCAGAAACAAGATGGAGTGGAACGGGTGATCGCCTATGCCAGCCGGAGCCTCCATCCCGCTGAACGAAACGATGCAAATTACAGTTCTTTCAAGCTCGAACTGCTGGCGCTGAAGTGGGCCTTGAGCGAGAAATTCAAGGATTACCTCTGGGGAGCCAAGGTAACCGTGGTCACCGATAACAACCCTCTGGTACATTTGCAGACAGCCCGGTTGGGAGCAGTAGAGCAGCGATGGGTGGCCCAGCTAGCCAATTACAACTACCAGCTGCAGTACCGCCCGGGGCGGGAGCACACCAACGCAGATGCCCTCTCCCGGTTGCCAGCTAGGGCCGATTCGAGGGGCCCGGCCCCATTCGAGGGAGAACAAGGAGAGGAAGGACTGATGGTCGGCGTAGTGGAGGCGCCTGGGAGCCAACGGGAGGCAGCACCTGTAAGTTGGGGATGGGACCCCCAGCGTTGGAAGGCTAGACAGCAGGAGGATCGAGAGCTGCGGAATCTGGGCGAGTGGCTTAGGCAGGCCCGGCGACCGACCCCCGCCGAGAGACAAGCCCAGACAGAGGTGGGTCGAAAAATACTGGGACAATGGGAGAAATTGAAGTTGCGTGAAGGTGTATTGTGTAGGACCATACGGGACCCAGGGACCGATGAGGAGGTTAGCCAGATTGTGGTACCGGCCAGCCAAGTTCGGGCACTGTTAGAGGCCTACCATGACCAGATGGGACACCAGGGGCAGGAACGCACCATGTCGTTGCTACGCCGACACTTCTATTGGCCAGGAATGGAGATTTCCGTGAGTACGTTCATTCAAGCATGTCCCCGATGTACTCTGTTTAAATCCCGGCAGGAACCCCGAGCACCGATGGTCCCGATCCTCGCAAAGGCCCCCCTCCACATTGTGGCGATGGACTATCTGACCCTGAGTCGTCCCAAGGACCGGTACCAGAACATCCTAGTGGTGACAGATTTGTTCACCAAATACGCCTGGGCTATCCCCACCCTCGACCAGACAGCAAGTACCACAGCCACAGCATTATGGAGGGCAGTGTTCCAGCCATTTGGGTGCCCTGAGTTCCTGCACTCGGATCAGGGCCCGAACTTCGAGTCCCGCGTCATCCGAGAGCTATGCCAACTGTACGGGTGTGTAAAGACCCATACGACCTCGTACCATCCCCAAGGAAACGGAGGATGTGAGCGCTTCAATCAGACCCTGTTGAATCTGCTGGGAACTCTGGACCAGAGACGCCAGGATGATTGGGTGAGTGCTTTGCCGAATCTATTACAAGCCTATAATAACAGCGTGCACAGTACAACGGGGTATGCCCCCACATACTTAATGTTTGGAAGACACATCTGCTTGCCCACAGATCTCCTATTGGGAACATCGGGAGGTGAGAGAGAGGGGAACGTGACCGAGTGGGTGGGACGACACCACCACCGTCTCCACTTTGCCTACGAACAGGTCAATAAGAATATCCAGGCAGCCGGGGAGAAGAACAAGAGGTTGTATGATAGGACGGCGCGGGATGCTCCCCTGCTCCCTGGAGAAAGGGTACTAGTCCGGGACAATCGGCGACTAGGTGGAGGCAAGCTGAGTGATCGGTGGGAGGCGAGGCCGTACATTGTGCAACGGCAGCAGAGACCGGGGCAGCCGGTCTACACGATCCGGCCAGAAGGGAAGCCTGGGCCGGATCGGGTGGTCCATCGGAACATGATCCGCCCTTGTCCAAATTATCCCCCACTAGCCACAGAGGTGGCTCCTAAGGAGCCGGAGGCTGCTACCCCCTGGTATGGAGGGTGGGTCATCTTTCCAAGAGGCCCGGCGGAGGGGCCGGCCCGAGTGGCCCCAAGGGAGCCTGAGAACTTACCTGTCGTAGTGGGTCCAGTGAACGACGTAGCCCCAGAGGCTCCAGGAGAGCCGGATAACTTACCTGCTGAAGGAGCCCCAGAGGATCCAGGAGAGCTGGATGACTTACCTGCCGAAGAAGCCCCAGAGCCCCCACTACAGCGCCCCCAGCGTGAGACCCGGGGGCGGCCGCCCATCCGGTATGGAGAGTGGGTTACAGGAAGCGGTTCTAGGGACTAGAACCATTTCGGCGGGGGAGGATGTCACAGGTGACGTTTTAAATGAACGACGGGCGGAACCCGGCTTCCACATCTTATTTGGACGATGGGCGGAATCCGGCTTCCACACTTCATATCCGGGGTTTCCCCAAAGGCAAAATTAAGCCTGATCACGCTCAGATGGGGCAAATTAACACAGCGGTTGCTAATAGGCTGACGAGGAGAAGAGTCAGGGTATAAAGACACCTTCGCAGACATTAAACGGTGTGCTTGTGGTATACGTTGTGTACGTTGTGTTGCTGCTTTGCAGACGGACCACGCTGGTCGGATCGCTCTCCTGGGGAAGAGAGTAAGAGACAGTCAGCGGACGAAGGGATATTGTGGAGTTTACGTGAGAAGGAGTGGACACAGAGCCATCGAGAGCACAGTGAACAGAGGTTATTGGCAACCAAGCGTGAGTAACCGCTGTGATACTTCTCTGCACATGTCTTGTATGAAGAATTATCCTGGTGTGTGTTCTTGTGTTTCGTGAGGTCCCTGGCCCCACTGGAGAAGAGAGCGTGGGTGAGCCGCGGTTGACCGGAAGCACGGACGAAGCACCGCCCGCTAGTAAGCCAGTGGCCCTGTGGGAAAGAGGAAGTGCAGGCGAGCCAGGGACGTGATAACCGACACGCCGGGCCTGTGTATACCATACATCTCTCCCTCATTTGTGATCCAGTTGTTGCCCAACCAATCTCTCGAGGTCGTCGTGGTCAGGTGGCAAGGACGATCTAAAATTCACGTGACGTGGTATAAGAGTGCTGTGGGTGAGTTTCACTGATTGATGGTGTTTACGCTTGACTTGCTGTGCGTATGCTGTGCTTGTAGCGTTCGAACTGCCCAGCCTCCGACGAGACACGAGATGGTGACATCTGTTGCGGCCTGAGTCCTATAGGGAGAGAGAGAAAATCAAGCCTCGTGCCCGGGGTGTGACAACGAGAGCTTCGTCTACTACCTACCTGAACCAGTGGAGCTCTGTGTGGGAACGAGGATCCCCCGGCACTGTGAGTAACGCAGCCTGTGAAATAACCTGTTCTGTGCTTATAGCAACTACCTACCTGAACCAGTGGAGCTCTGTGTGGGAACGAGGATCCCCCGGCACTGTGAGTAACGCAACCTGTGGAATAATCTGTTCTGTGCTTGTAGCAACTACCTACCTGAACCAGTGTAGCTCCGTGTGGGAACGAGGATCCCCCGGCACTGTGAGTAACGCAGCCTGTGAAATAACCTGTTCTGTGCTTCTAGCAACTACCTACCTGAATCAGTGGAGCTCTGTGTGGGAACGAGGATCCCCCGGCACTGTGAGTAACGCAGCCTGTGAAATAACCTGTTCTGTGCTTATAGCGACTACCTACCTGAACCAGTGGAGCTCCGTGTGGGAACAAGGATCCCCCGGCACTGTGAGTAACGCAACCTTTGGAATAACCTGTTCTGTGCTTGTAGCAACTACCTACCTGAATCAGTGGAGCTCTGTGTGGGAACGAGGATCCCCCGGCACTGTGAGTAACGCAGCCTGTGAAATAACCTGTTCTGTGCTTGTAGCAACTACCTACCTGAACCAGTGGAGCTCTGTGTGGGAACGAGGATCCCCCGGCACTGTGAGTAACGCAACCTGTGGAATAATCTGTTCTGTGCTTGTAGCAACTACCTACCTGAACTAGTGAAGCTCCGTGTGGGAACGAGGATCCCCCGGCACTGTGAGTAATGCAACCTGTGAAATAAACCTGTGCTGTGCTCATAGCAACTACCTACCTGAACCAGTGAGGCCCTGTGTGGGAACGAGGATCCCCCAGTGCTGCCAGCATCAGTGGAGTGTTTGCCCTGGTCTGACTGTGTTCGATTCTGCCTCCAGGAGAAGCGGAGCGCGCCACGGGTTGCTGGGCCAGAGCCCCGGCCCCCAGTCTTTTCCCCAAGTGGCCCTGGAGGCAAAGAAGAGCCACATTAGTTTTAAAGTTCCCTTTTTCCCTTCCCCCTTTCCCCTTTTTAAATATTTAATAAAGCTTGTTTTAATTATAGTATACTCGTCTGTCTGGTCATTGGGGTGGTCTTGGGAAACTCCTCGAGGTGGAAGAGTTAAGAGGGGTGTGGCCCAGTAGCATATTCGGGTCCGCCCCCGGGGTGTGACATCCATTTGTCTGTATGTATTCGTATGCAATCTGCATATGCAAAGTGTCGCAAATGTTAACTTCTCAGCATGTCATGAGGTTTCTTTTCCCTTATTGGTTACATGAACATGGTTGAGTTGACTGCAGGTCTTTATAGGCTTCCACAGATTATTTGAACGTTCTCCTCCCGAATGTTGTTAATAAAACATCATATAATAAACAGGCAAAACTCTTCACCATCTTTGTGCTTACTAGACATGTGGTGGTCGGATTTGAAGATGTGGTCTCCTTAAAAAAATTATTGATCCATTTCATGTTCTTTTACAAATAAATAAGGATTTTAGGGTCCAGTATTTGTTTTTTAGAAACCCACATTGCTACCAAAAAATGTAAGCTACCAGCAGCACAGTTTGCACATAATCTACCAGGCTAAAGCTAAAATACTCTGCACACATCTTCATGTCTGTATCTGCAGAAATATATATATTTTTCCTAAGACACAGACACTGGCTTCAGATGATAAAAGTATAAAGGGTTTAGCTATGGTTTACTCACCCACCTGGAAAAGCTTTTCTAACCACACCCTCATGAATGAAGCTAGTGTGCTAGACTACTTAACGGCACTGATATGATTCGCATCATACCGCATCTGTATGTGCTGCTGGGAAATAGGAATTTTTACATGCGTTTTGGAAAGGTGAAACTCAAGTTATTGGTCTATTTCAGGGGTGTTCGCTAGACCCCTTTTACTGGGGCATGTTCCCCGGAATAAATCTCAAGTTTAGATTTTAGCAGTTAACTAGCGTATTAATTTACAAAGATAAATGTCTCAAAAAAGGATCTATATGCAATGTAGTTTCCCAGTTAATGCTTGCAAAAGTGGTGCACCAGTTGCACTGATGCATACACGCACAAATCCATGTCCATGCGCGTCTGTGGGTTTAGCCGTGCACAGCCGCAAATAAAGTCCAGGTGACACCAGGCGATTGGGTTGGCTTATAAAAACATGACGAAACTAAAGTAAGTTTCTAAATAATGACATTGCTGCTGAAAAAATCAACACATGTATGTGTTATACTGTTCTGTTTTGTGCACCCTGCTTGCACACAGAAGGCTTAAAAAAATAGGGTGCCTGTGCCCCAGTAGAGCTTTATTTCTAGCAACGCCCCTGGTCTATTTTGTGTCCAATAATTTCCCAATAAACTATTTTTTCCAATCCCTTACATTCAACAATGATAAAAAGGTTTCAGAGTGTTTACTATTTGAACAGCGTAACATTCATGAAACACTCACAGTGGAACATTTAATGTTTTTTTTTGTCTTTTTTAAATGCTTTGTGTTCAGTATCTTAACCTGTATCATCATCTGTGGCATTTTTTACTTTATTTTACGGATTCCCATGTGGAGCTGGTTAAACTAGAGTTTAAGACAGGTAATCCCCATTCTCTTTCCCTTTGTCCCTCGAATGTAACAATATGTCTCCATGTCAGATCAAGAAGCTTGCTCTGTGAATACAATATTGCTCATTCTGTAACATATGAAGAGCTTGTAAAGATGGTCACTCATACTGTTGTCAAAGTAAATTGGAAATGGCCAGAAGAATTGCAATAAAATATCTTGTAGTAAGCTAGAAAAGCTTCTCATGAGCAGGAGGGTGTGGCCATCCAAAAATCTTTAAGGGGGCCATGGCATGAAAATCTGACTTTTTCCATGTTTAAGTGCTATGATTGGGTCCCCAGTGCTTCTATCAACCTAGAGAATGTGAAAAAGATCAACCCAATAACTTAGTTTTGGTAAAGCATTCAATACAAGCACATGAAAAAATAGGTAGTTGAAATTTGGCTCTCCTTATGATGTCATAAGGAGCCCTTATTATAATAATACAGTATAATAATACAATAATACATCTAACCACAGCACTGCCATTTAGTACAGAGAAAAGCACAATAGAGTTTTAATTGCAACAAACCACCATCATTGTGATCAGTGTTTGAATTTCATCAGCTCATTTGCATTTAAAAGGATACACCCAAAACGGCACATTTTTTGCACACACCTGCAAAGTGGCAATTTTAACATGCTATAATAAATTATATGGTATTTTGAGATAAAACTTCACATATGTGCTCTGGGGATACCAAAGATTTATTTGACATCTTAAAAAAGTCTTGTGCCATGGCCCCTTTAATTTAGGATTTCCGTAACAAGTTGTCAAGATCCTGAAACAATTCATATTTAGATGCATATGCAGTGGCTGGATGTCCACTTTGCAGATTATATGTTTAGTATGTTCAGCCAGTTTTAAAGACTGCTGGGTCTTATGGCAGCAGCGACTTTAATATTCCTAGATTTCTTTCTATAGTCCTGGAAGGTTTATCAAATACTACATTTGTTCATTGAAAGAGCACGTATTTTCCGATTCACGATTTTTAATTTTATTTGGTTTTGTGAGTATGTGTGTTAGTATATGTTAACGATGACACGAGTTATCGTTTCCAATGTAAATCTATTTTCTTGGACTACAACAAACACGCTTTGTAGGCAACAGGTTACTTCCTGGGCTTGTTGACGTGGACAAGACCGACATTACAGTATTATAATTCCTCCCGCTTCAGACTAGGCCTGTAATTATCTCCTGATGCATTGCATTGTGAGCGAATCTTTCAGACATGGTAAGAAGCGTCACATTTCTGGTTGACGTCAGAGGTATTCACACCAATCACAACGTACAGATTAGCTGGCCAATCAGGGACACAAATAATGTGTTTTATTAACCATAAACCATACAAACACATTGCATTATACCAAATACAAATAATAATGTTGTTTTTAGCAATGAGATAGATGCCTTTTAAAGTCTTTACTTTTAGAGTGACTATTATTGGTGTGAGCATTGCTTAAAAGAGGGATATTTGGTGGTCCTTACAATTGCCACATCCTGCTTGGATTTTGGCCCTCAGTCAGACAAACTTTTCTTGCACCCTAGACTGGACTATATTCTGTAGGTGTCTTCATCTACTGCTCTTGTAATTATTTTTCAACCCTTCATTCCTCTGTCATTTCAGTCACTGGGGCAAAAGAGGCTTTATATAGGATTTATATGTATGGCTTAGACCAGTGGAGTAAATCTATTTAGTTGTTAGTTTGCTTTGGTGGTCGCAGCAAGGGTGCTGTGGCAGTGAATGTCTTATGGGATCAAGGATGTGATCACACTGGCTTACAAGGCTTACAGTTTACCTTTACTTCTACCTGTCAAGGCCAACCTCATTAGGAGTTTGGCTTCTTCTAAGCGTATCTTTTCAAGATATCTGTGTTGTGGCAGGCTAAACCTCTCCATAAACAATTATACAATTTTATAGTTACATATTGGTTTGACCCCAGGCTCTAAGGTTGTTTTGTGTAGATTCATTTTTTACACTATGTTTCTCTTTTTAAAGTTGTGTTGCACTGTATTGTAAAAATTCCTTGTTGCACTTAAGTTTTTTTTTTATTCAATAAACTTTCATTTACAATAAATTTCAACTTTCTTGACTAGTGAGGAATTGTAAAGATAAAGTTTAATTGGCTTAAGTTATTAGGGCCCGAGCACACCGGGGTGTGAGGACCCTATTGTTCTTCAAGGAGTTATTATTATTTTTTTTCTTTTTCTCCGACTTCAGCGGGACTTTAGAGGGCCTAAACATACTCGAAAACTCATGAAATTTTGCACAGATGTCAAGAGTGATGAAAATTTACATGTGGTGTATGCTTTAGAATTAGGCGTGAGAAAATGGCTCTATAGCGCCACCTACAAATTTTCAACGAAGCAGCCCTCGGACTGTGTTTGACGTACAATTACGAAATTCGGTACGCGTCTGTAGCATGACAAGACCTACAAAAAAGTCTCTTGGAGCGAAGCCGTAAACCAAACAGGAAGTCAGTTATTCTGAGTTATTTTTGTGATTTGGGCGCAGTTTTTGTCATTTCCAGGCGTCATACTTTAACTAACTCCTCCTACAGTTTTCGTCGGATCATCTTCATATTTGGTGAGTGTCATCTTAAGGCCTTTGTGATGCTAAATTGCGAAGGATTTGACTCTACGTAAAAATTTGTGTCGGTTCTGGCCCGACAAAGTTTGATGTTTTCCAATGAAACAGGAAGTTGCTGGAACTCATGCATACAGTGTCCGATCTGTCCCAAATTTCACATGATTGCTAAGAGTCCTGACCTGAACACATCTACATAACAATTTTCATTTATAGCCATAGCGCCACCAGCTGGCAACCTGAAGGAACATGTTTTAGCGCCACTTTCAAATATTGAATGAAGCAGCCCTTGGACTGTGTTTAACTTACATGTACGAATTTCGGTATGCTCATGTATTATTACAAGCCCTACAAAAAAGTCTCTTGGAGCAACGCCCTAAACCAAACAGGAAGTCAGCTATTTTTAATTATTTCTCAGATTTTGGCTCAGTTTTTCTCATTTCCAGCAGTCATACTTTAACTAACTCCTCCTACAGTTTTCGTCGGATCATCATCATATTTGGCGAGTGTCATCTTAAGGCCTTTGTGATGCTAAATTGCGAAGGATTTGATTCTATATTAAAATTTGTGTCTATTTCGGCCAGCCAAAGTTTGATGTTTCGCTATGAAACAGGTTGCTGGAACTCAGGCATACAGTGTCCGATCTGTCCCAAACTTCACATGATTGCTAAGAGTCCTGACCTGAACACATCTACATGTCAATAGTCACTTATGGTTATAGCGCCACCAGCTGGCAACAGGAAGTGACATGTTTACAATGATTATCCAATGTCTGATCTGTCCCAAACTTCACATGATTAATAAGAGTCCTGGACTGAACACATCTACATGTCAATAGTCACTTATGGTTATAGCGCCACCAGCTGGCAACAGGAAGTGACATGTTTACAATGATTATCCAATGTCTGATCTGTCCCAAACTTCACATGATTAATAAGAGTCCTGGACTGAACACATCTACATGTCAATAGTCACTTATGGTTATAGCGCCACCAGCTGGCAACAGGAAGTGACATGTTTACAATGATTATCCAATGTCTGATCTGTCCCAAACTTCACATGATTAATAACAGTCCTGGAGTGAACACATCTACATGTCATTAGTCACTTGTGGTTATAGCGCCACCAGCTGGCAACAGGAAGTGACATGTTTACAATGATTATCCAATGTCTGATCTGTCCCAAACTTCACATGATTAATAAGAGTCCTGGACTGAACACATCTACATGTCAATAGTCACTTATGGTTATAGCGCCACCAGCTGGCAACAGGAAGTGACATGTTTACAATGATTATCCAATGTCTGATCTGTCCCAAACTTCACATGATTAATAAGAGTCCTGGAGTGAACACATCTACATGTCATTAGTCACTTATGGTTATAGCGCCACCAGCTGGCAACAGGAAGTGACATGTTTACAATGATTATCCAATGTCTGATCTGTCCCAAACTTCACATGATTAATAAGAGTCCTGGAGTGAACACATATACATGTCAATAGTCACTTATGGTTATAGCGCCACCAGCTGGCAACAGGAAGTGACATGTTTACACTGATTATGCAATGTCCGATCTTTCCCTAACTTCACATGATTAATAAGAGTCCTGGACTGAACACATCTACATGTCAATAGTCACTTATGGTTATAGCGCCACCAGCTGACAACAGGAAGTGACATGTTTACACTTATTATGCAATGTCTGATCTGTCCCAAACTTCACATGATTAATAAGAGTCCTGGACTGAACACATCTACATGTCAATAGTCACTTATGGTTATAGCGCCACCAGCTGACAACAGGAAGTGACATGTTTACACTGATTATGCAATGTCCGATCTTTCCCTAACTTCACATGATTAATAAGAGTCCTGGACTGAACACATCTACATGTCAATAGTCACCAGTGTTGGGCAAGTTACTAAAAAATTAGTAATTAGTTACAGTTACTAATTACTTCTTTTAAAAGTAACTGAATTACTCTACCGGTTACTGTATATCAAAAGTAATTAGTTACTTAGAAAAGTAACTTTTAAGTTACTTTTATGTCTGCTTTTTAAATGTAAATATGAACAGTACTGAACAGTCAAACAGTAAAATGATATGGATGGGCTATTTTACACGTAAGACTCTAATATATCACATACTGTAGGAGCCTATTTTGCTTTAGATTCAACCTTTGAATATTTTTGTTAGAAATTATCTTAATATTTAAACTTAGTTTATTTATG
Organism: Misgurnus anguillicaudatus; assembly: GCF_027580225.2. Taxonomy (NCBI): domain Eukaryota; kingdom Metazoa; phylum Chordata; class Actinopteri; order Cypriniformes; family Cobitidae; genus Misgurnus; species Misgurnus anguillicaudatus. Next base: position 13,563,172 of record NC_073348.2, read on the forward strand.
TATATCATTTAGACCATTTAGACAAATATTCTGCATGTTTACAAAAATATAAAATGTGTTAAAATTGTGTAGTGTCTCTTTAAAAATTTGGAGACAATTGTGTCAACATGTCAAATTTTCTAAAATAAATTATAATTTTTCTGATTTCATATTTATTTTAATAAGTTAGAAACGTCTCCGCTGTGTCCTGCTGACAGGCACGATGCATGTGCAGCAGATGAGGCAAATTATGGGTCCTCCGAAGGTTAGACCGTCTCATTTCAGTTCTCTTCGCGAACTTCTGAGCGCCTTGAATTGGCAAGTGCTCACCTATTATTGCATGCTTAGTAGGGTGCAGCACTTGAATTGGAACACAGCTTGTGAAGCTTGCCGCAGGGACTGCGCTCTTTGGTCATATATTGTTTGTTTTCTGTTGGTTTAAATGATACACAGGATTAAAGGAAGATATTTACTCAGAAAACGGAGTAGGCTACGTGGATTGTTTTGTCGGACGGACACAGAGCGAGTGGATTGTTTTGTCAGATGGACACAGAGCGAGTGGATTTTTTGTTCGGATACGGAGAGGCTGAAACTAAAACTAAAAGCGAGCTCACACATACTATGGAGTTTTAACACGGGTGTACACCGCAGTGTGAATATTTTAGTGGAAACAACAATCGCGGATCGTTCTCTTCCATGAAGCCGATGTAAACATCTAAGAATATATGATCATTTCTTAGATTTATTACCTTTGTGGACTACAAATGCAAGTTGATGTCATACTGCGATTGCTTGGTGAAGATAATTTACAAACATGAGACCGGATGGATTATGACTTGCGCACAATTTTTAAACAAAGGTATGTTGTCCCGTTTAGATTTTTCATGTTCATTCTATATGCACTGTCAGCTATGATGAAGTGTAATGAATCATTGCGCCGCCAACTACAGTCCTGCGACATCAGATATGTCTTGTCTATTTTTTACAAAATAGAGTAACGCGCGTAACGAACTCATTTAAATTTCAGTAATTGTAATTGCGTTACTTGATTTAAAAAAATACTGGAGTTACAGTAACGCGTTACTCCCATCACTGATAGTCACACTTATGATGCCAATAGTCAGTTACGGTCATAGCGCCACCAGCTGGTAACATGAAGTAACATGTTTACAATGATAATGCAATGTCAGATTTGTCCCAAACTTCACATGATTGATAAGAGTCCTGGACAGAACACATCTACGTGCCAATATTTACATGTAGTCACTCATACACACACACACACACACACTCGCTCACTCACTCTCTCTCTCTCATGCTATCTTACACGATGCTACCTCGCTGTCATTTGTAATTAGCAACAGGAAATGTGGCACATTATACTACACTTTTAAATGGTTCACCTATGTTTACATGCTTAAATGCCTATTTACTACTGTTCCCTTTAATTCTTCTCATGCCACGGCGTGGCGGTGTCAGGTGTGCGAGGGCCCTTCCATCACTGCTTGCAGTTTTAATTTCAAGTTTATTTTTTATCATTTATAGCAACTCTTCGGTCAAGAAAGTGCAAAATAAGAATAATAATAAGTGCCACAAGGAATGTTTACACTGTAAAAAGTCAAAGCTGCTCTACTTAAAAACGTATTTCAATAGACGGGTTGCACGGCGACGTCACTAACTGGTTGCGCGCGCAACCGAGGGGCAGAAAGAAGAGAAGTGCATTGTGTTGTATGCTCGTAGCGGTGTCTGTAAGTCAAAATGCCAAGGAATTGTTGCGTGGAAAATAGTACCAACAGAGTCAGTGCTGGGTGCCTGATGTTAACATACCAGTAGATGCGACTATTACGTTACTAGCATTATAATTATAAAATTATAATTCATACATGTATCACAGTAAAACTGCAAAAATAAAGACAGAAAAACAGATCCAACTAAAATCAAGTCTTATTTATATACAAACAATAAAGAACGCTTCAATAATTAAGGTTGTTGCAGTAGCAGATCAGCTCACCAATCGGGCTTTCTGCCCCCTGGATGCGCGCGCACCCTGCAATGTTTGTAAACTTGCAACCCCTCTATAGGTAACACCTAAAAAATTTCAATAGGTAACACCTAAAAATTAAGTTTTATGATCTTAAATTTTCTCACTTTTAGTAAAAAATGTAAGGTGTAAATAAAAAAAATACTTGAATGGGTAACACCTACATTTTTTTAACATTTTCAACTTAAATGTTTTGCTTAAAGTAACAACATTTAAGTTGAAAACAAAAAATTAAGTTGATACAACTTTTCAGTGCAAACAAACAAAACTTAGCATTCAGTTTAAATATTGAGTTTCAGTTAGTTTGGGTTCGGTTTTTTGTTTTGGTGTTAGCCCATCTAAACTCAGTGCTTCCATTGCACATAGGCTGTTTACACTTGGCATTAACATGCAACGTGTATCCGGATGTTGTCCACATACACATTGAAAAGACAAGTGTAAACGTGTTTGTGATCGAAATGTTATCCGATCTATGTGTCCTGATGCAGAGGCAGTCGAGGACGTTTTGTGATCGACGCCATTGTACTATCGTTATTCCTTTCCTCGCACTGCAACCCATTATCACGAAATGACGTACCTATAGCCACGTAATTTTTTGACTGGTTTCACTGTCATGTATTTGTTCCTCAACTGTTTTGTCCTATTTTTTTTTACCATTGTCGCTTCGGTTTAGGGTTAGATTTACCTAAAATGGCATCCTTACCCAAACAAACTCTAATGCCAGGCGACAATGGTTTAAAAATCAAAAAATATAAAAAATAAATCATGAAAAAAGGTATAAACCAATATTTAAAGTGACATCCTAACGCAAACACCAAATCTAACCCTAAACTGAAGCATCAATGGTTTGAAAATAGGACAAAACAGTTGAGTAACAAATACCTGATAGTGACACGTTCACAGAAATACGTGATGCAAGAAGGTGGAAAAACGTGTCAGAAACACTCACAAAATTACGTGACTATAGGTACATAATTTCGTAATACAGGGTTGCTCACTGACAGCTGTGAAAAATAAACGACGTTAGGTCATGGAGTGCAGGTAAGAGATGCACAAATTCATATTTGTGTGGCAATGCTTGAAAGTATCTTGAAATAAATCGATATACAAAGGCATTTTTACAGTGCTGACTGCATTTAACTTATTCAGGCATATGTTTAATATGTTCCAACTATTCATGGAGTAATTTCATATTTAATGGCAGAATAAATGGATCGTTATAATGTTTGACTTTTCATGGCGACATATCAAGGTCATTACATGAATGTTGCACTTCTTTCTGGTCAGTTGGCAGTTTCTATCTCATTTACCACATTTTAAGTTACTTGAAAACATGTACAAACCATAATTACATATTAACCAAATACATTCAGTGTTGGTTTTATGCAAAGTACTTATAAATGTGTTTGTAAATTCTATTACTTCACTTCTTGCGCACTAGAGAGAGACATGAACAGGAAATTTAGGAAATTGATACCTTTTTTATTTGAATCATAATAAAATTACCAGGAAACATTAAAAATGATAGAAAACATGAACTAACAACAGTTTATGGTTGATACAGAATGTGAGTAAATTTCATAACAAATACATTTAAGTTCAGGCAGATCAAACCAAAAGCCTGTTATTAAGGCAGAGTTAAACACTGGAGTCGGCATGGTCATCCTAATGTTTCACGGATTTTGTTGTTGATGAAAAACTAGCATCTGGGTGAAAATCAAGTTCAGGTAACGTTACAGCGGCTGAAATGTTCATCCGTGGTGCGGATGCTGCAGATAAACAAAGATAAAGCCTTTAAATCTAAAAACATTAAGCTTAAAATGTGAACATCGTGGTTGTTGCAGTTGCTAGTTTTTTCTTTGCTGTTGGCTTCTCTGTAGCACTGTATAATATGGGATTGCAGTTACCGAGACAGCCCTAAATCATGTGGCTAAAGACAGCTGTAGCCATTTGTGATTGACAGCTATTCATTCAGCGCGTCTCCCCGCACATGATCTGATCACACATACAGAGACAGAAGCCACTTGATGTAGAAAAATATTAACGGGACGTGTCCTGATATGCTGATGATCCAATCTGCATGATCGGATCACGGAGACTGCATGTTAATGCAAAGTGTAAACCCAGCCATAGTGGTGTACAGTTTTTTGCATATAACCCTAGACTGGGCTTCTACATTAGGGGCTCGTCTGGAAATAACTGAATTATTGAAAAATCCAACCTAACTCCCTAGCTAATCACATATACCAGTGTTAATTTTGGCATCAAATTCTGATTTAGTCTTAGTCTTAGTCTTTTGAATAACACACCATTTAGTTTAAGTCTTATTTTAGTCATCAGAAATCTTAGTCTTAGTCTAGTCTTAGTCTAGTTTTAGTCGACTAAGGGGCGGTTTCCCAGACCGGGTTTAGGTTAAACCAGGATTAGGGCTTAGTTATATTAGGAAATTTAAGATGTTTTTACAAACAAACCTTACAAAAACAAAACTGGTGTGCATCTTGAGACAAAACAATGGCACTGATATATGTTAAGATATGTTAGGGCAGGGGTGGGCAACTCCTGGTCCTGAGGGCCAGTGTCCCTGCAGAGTTTAGCTCCAACCCTAATCAAACACAGCTAAAAAATCTAATTGAAGTCTTCAGGACTGTTTGGAAATGACATTCAGGTGTGTTTGATTAAGGTTGAAGCTAAACTCTGCAGGACTGTGGCCCTTGATGCCCACCCCTGTGTTAGGGCTATATGTTTTTAAATTAAGGCTGCTCAAACATGCATTTTAGACCGGGACTAGGATAAGCCCTGTCTGGGAAACCACTCCTTAATAAGAGTTTTAGTCTTAGTCTTAGTCTAGTCTAAAGTTTTTTAGTCATTGGAAGTATCCCTCAGTCTGATATGGAATGGTATTAAAGTTTGAATATGCAATACAGACACAGATTTAATGGTTGTTATAGAAAACACATATTTTATTTTATTCTTAATGTCAAAAACACTGACCGTGGCTTTTTCACAAAAGATAATCTCACATAAAATAAGCATAAGACCCGCTCTACCTAAAAAATATACATGGTTCCAGAAAAAGATATGCATTCTCCCTAAATGATATGCACACAGAGACACACGCACGCATGCACGCACGCACGACAGACACGACAGACACACCCGCACACACGCACACACTTTGTCCAGTCATGTAACAGCACAACATCTACTATAATAGTAACGTTACACATTTCATTCAATTTGAGGACACTGAATATTTATACTCAGTATTAATTCAGACAATCCAATACAATCAATACAGTTTAGAGGTGTTTTCTTTTAGTTTCTATGTTATTCCAAGTTTAGCGAAAACACAGTGGTTTATCTGATAAAATAACTTTAGCGTGTTGGCTTACCTTCGCATGTATTTCTGGATGAGTCTTCTTTACAGGCAGCCTTGTTGTAATATTTGAAGTGTGACCCGATTAGAAGTTAGCTCTGACATTTTTGTTGTCAATAGCCTCTTTCACACAGTAATTCTGGTAAATTACCATGAATTTACCAGAATGAATTTACCAGTAAATACAAAAATGTGCTGTTCACACACGCAGTGGCGTTCCGTTATTTTACCAGTAAGACATCATTCACACATCAGTATCAAAATACCGGTAAATTCGTTGAGAAAACGGAAGTACCTTTAGCACGCGGCGAGCTCAGTGTTGTATTTGTAAACAATCCACGTCGTTCATAACCACGGTCCGTATTTTGTTGTTTTCACGTCTGTGGTAAACAGTCCCGAAGTTGCTCATGACCAAACAACATTGAATGAGACGACGTCAAACCGAAAATGCGTTTTTAACAACAGATTGGACTTTAGGCTTCACAGAGGGCGTGCTAAGGATGTCGGCAATTCGGCGGTAAGCTGTTTTAAACAACTTTGGTGAAGAAATGTGGACGTAAACTTCAGGTGTGCTCAACTTTCAAGCAGCATGTGTGTGGAAACGTCAGTAAACACTGCGGGGGTAAACGCGTCAACAGTATTAAAACGCTATGATTGGCCTGAAGCTGTCAGCACGGTCTGACGTTGTCCGTTCTAAATGCCGGTAATCCTATAATTTTCGTTCACACACAGCGCTTACCGGTAAATTACTGGTAATCTTACAACCTGTCTTACTGGTAAATTGGGAGCACTGATTTACCGGAAAGGTTCTGTTCACACATGACATGTTAACGGCAATTTACCAGTAAATTACCAGTAAAGACTGTATGTGTGAAAGGGACTAATGAGACATCTTCGGACCGGGTGCACCGCAAAACGTTAGCGTGTTGCTAACGAGCGAAGTCAACTGACATCAGCCAAAGCTAGATAACTAAGACTGTACAACTCAATATAATGTAAACAACCTGTTGTGAAAACGAACTTTGTCGTGGGTTTTTAAAATGCCTCTGCTGCATGCATAGATCAACCTACCCTCAAAGATTCGCTCTGATTGGATTTCTTCCCAACTTGTCCCACAAAATGAGTAGCTCTGATTGGATCTCTTCTCCATTCGTCCGTGAAAAAGGTTCGTTGACTAATATTTTTCGTCATCATCTTCGTCAACAAAATTAACACTGACATACACAAAAGGAAAATGTAGAGAAAATAAATGAAACCCACCCCTTATGTTTCTGCGTTGAGTTTTGATTCATACACCGTTTACAATATTTTGAAAAGAAACACCAAGCCACACTTGAAGAAAGAAAAGATAAAGAACAACCATCAAATATTTACAACCTGAGAAAAATATTTACAACAAGAAAAGCGCAGTCTATTTGCAATTTGATGTTGTCCACTTTTAAATGATATCGGATGTCCACTGGAGCAATTGGCAGGCACATTCAATCAGGGTGGGTGATTTGGGGAATGCAAAGGACAACAAAGATACAAAGTAGAGGATGTGGCTTTTTTTTTTTTTTTACTGTGTATTGATTAAAGGCATTTCATTCAGAAATAGAGCTGGCAGCAGACAGACAGTTGGAAGAGAGTAGGCCTACTTTAATGGATGTTCTGCCTATAAGCTATCAAACGAAATTCATCAGATGATGACCATCATTCCAAAGGGGTTTCAGATTTTCATGAAAGATTCTGAAGACATTTTTTTTGTTTACCACAAAACTAGTAATGTGTGCTGACCTTTGTATTTTTGGTTTTCATGTGGTCTTAAAGTTCATGTCTTGGTTTTAAATCTAAAATTTAAAAAGCCCATATGGTGTTGCTAAAATAATGTTATTTTGTGTATTTGGTGTTATGCAATGTGTTATGGTGTATATGGTTTATGGTTCAAATTATTTTTAAAACTCATTATTTTCCATTCTGTCCATGTCTGATTTACTGATTTAAGAGACACATTCACAAATGATGTCAGGGCTCGTTGCTCGTGTTCACTTCTATGGATGTTGTGTTTTTGCTAGATGTAGTTTTGCCAAAGGGTGGCAGCAACAGCCACAGGCTGGCAGCAACAGGAGTATGAGACCTGTACTAACTTGAGCAACAGCGCAAACACATTCACTGTATTTTGAAGGCATAACGTAAAGGCTGAATATTCTATCTCTAGTAGAGATGATTGTAGACGAAAATGAAGAGAGATTTTATCTAAAGGAGTTATAATCATCTTTACTACATTTTCAATACCAGTCTGAATCTGATCCAGAAATGCAGATGACCAAGCTGATTGATCAACTTTCCCAGGGTGGCTTGAACTTAACAGACTGATAAGATAAAGATACTGAAACATAAAACCATGTCTGCATTTGTGATCGTAGAAACGATAAACAAGAAGCAGGGCTCTACACTAACTTTTTGCACTGGTTCGCCCAAAAGTTAGGTGCACCCAAATTTTTGACCGCATTACATTTATAGTTCACCCAAAAATGAAAATTCTGTCATAATTTACTTACTCTCATGTTGTTACAAACCTGTATAAATGTCTTTGTTCTGGTGAACATGACTGAAGATATTTTGAGTAATGTTTGTAACCAAACCATTCATGAACCCCATTCGCTTCCATAGTATTATTTTTTCCTACTTTGGAAGTGAATGGGGCTCATGCTTGGTTTGGTTACAAACATTACTCAAGATATCTTGCTTCGTGTTCCGCGCATTAAAATAACACTTGACCCCGTTATCTGACATCAGCATCAATTTATTTTATACCCGCCCGTGTGACATAAAAACTGGGACAGGCCACACAGAAAAATTAAAGTAGAAACCTTTAAAGATCTTCATGCAGAACATTGACATGATTGGACAAATATGTTATCATTTAATGTGAAACTTTGCGAGGGTCGGCAGATTGACAGCTGAGCAGTCAGCAATGTTTGAACATTCATAAGTGTTGGATTTGGAAGTTTAGGATGAAAACAGCGGTCCTGGCTTTTTTTCTATAAATTGGGCGCACGCGACATCAATGCTGTTCGGGTTTACGTTCAAATCATTTTTCTTCATAAGAATTATGCTCTGGCTCCGAAGCGATTGTAGGAGGATCATTACTTCATTGTGATGGGAGGTTGATGTCATTGGTTATGATCTTCGGACGGATCAGGCCGTAACATTCTTAACGAAAAAGTTGTCAAGCGTTTTTTTCCTCTTCTCTTATCCTCTGCAGCTACATCCACTCTGTTTATCTGACAGGCCAAGGCTACTCACCTGTCTCTGTTTGACTGGAGCGCACACGCATTTTTAAACGTACACACACGTACATCTGGACCACAGCCTTTTCCCTCAAAACGCCTGGTCGCACCGGTGTGACCTGAGATTTTTTAAGTCGCACCATTCTGAAATTAGGTCGCATGTGCACTTTTGAGCCCTGAAAGCGCTACTCTATCAAACATCATGTTTGAATCATGATTTGAAAAGTCAGTAGTAAATTCTTTAAAAATGAAAACATAGACTACTTACAGGCTGTGAGTCATATGTGGGCAGAATTATGATAATGTGCATTGAGTCCACGTTAGCTTGCTGCGGAAGTAAACTGTTGCCTACAATCAGTTGGAGACGATAACTCGCGTCATCGTAGACTTTGGGATTTGTAAAGAAAAACGTATTTAAATAATATTAGGAATAATACCTTCAAATAGATTGAGCCATATATTAAATATATAATATTGTTTTTTATAAATGGTATTTTTCTGCTTGCCTTTTGTTAAAGTGTGATGGAAAATAGTCACAGTAAACAGCTGGAGAAACTAAAAGGACACAGTGGGAAAATGGGTTTTAATGCCAGAGGGATTACAAAGAATCAAGACAAGAAATCAAATGTGTCTGCTACACTAATAAGAACAAACAAATAGTTCATGTGCTGAACAGGGCACTGTGGATGTGTGAGTGTCTGGATTCAGATAATTATTATTTCTTCAAAGCCACAACTTTCTTAATGGACCGGTGAAAGTGACATTTGAAAAATGAAAAGATTGTCTTTTACCTAAGGCATTAAACAACATATGTATAAACGAATAGGGTTAATGCTGATACTGTGCAGGCTAAACAATGAAAACATAATGTGGACATTGCATTTGATTTAATGTATTTGTGTTAATAATAGAACAACTCGTGAAAAAATAGCTGTTACTCTTATACATATTGGTCAGCATGTAAGCCATATCAGTAAAGAGTTTGTACACACTTGACAAAAATGGTTGGTTCAATGATTTAGTTATGGTATGTGATGGAGGATGACGAATGATGGATATATAAAAAACAGATATATTTAAACTAAAGACAATGACTACCATAAAAACACACTAACATAGGTGACAATAACAGACATTGGGGACAACAGAGTATATAGACATGATGAGGATGATTGATGGATGATGAGGATAATGACAAACACAGTTTAGGTGAGGGAGTGAAAAGGATGATGGGAGATGTAGTCCGGATGGGGATGTATGAGGAAGACGGGCATGAGAACAGACAATAATGTAACAGGTTTGTGAAATTGGTTGAGAGAGTTTGCATTATAATACAGGCAAAGGATGGCAACTTTGATATACGAGATTTGTAATTGTTTTCACATAAATAAGTACAGGGCTTTGAATTAATTGAAAATAATGTTTGCGTCGTGCTGTTACACCACAGATGTGCATAATTTTTAAATAATACAAAGGACCAAATACAATTATTCCGCTTATACCACGGTTACCACAGACATGGCTAAGAAATTGCTCAGGTGGTTATTTTAAGACATTTGACCTGATAAATGCAGGTTAGGTGTGCATTTATCGAATAATTATGCATAACCCCTGGAACATTTCTCAACCAATCAGAATAAAGCATCCAACAGCCCTGTGGTATAACAAAAAAAAACATTTAGGTTATTTGTTTAGGTTATTTGTCATGACTAGGCCTACATAAATTCCACACTTTTGTTTATGTTATTTTTTAATCTTAACTTTACAATTAACATGGGTGAGATGATGGCTCAGTGGGCAAAATAGGTTTCAGGTACCATTTAGGAACAGATATAGTATGTATACATTTGGTGCCAACATATACCTTTGAGGTAATATGCACTTTTTAGGTGCACAGGTCATTTTTGAAAGGGTACCACCCCAGTGACAGCTAGGGACAATTTTTAACATTTTTTCTGACAGTGTACCTTTTATAACTAGTAATAAAGAATTATGTGTGTAAAGGTGACATTAGACTTGTATTGCAAAACCTACATCTTACAAAACTTATATCTATATTTTCATCCCATCAAATGTCTCCAAAAACATAAATACAACAAAAGTAAATTATCTCTGAATGCAGAACGGATAAAAATGTTTCTTAAATGCATTTCAAAGAATCTGAATGCAACATGTGAATAGAGGGTTAAACAGAATCGGTTATATATCCAATACAGTTTAACATTATTTCTTTGTATGTACAGCTGATCTATTCTTAAACTCCTAAGAAGAATTAGCAGGCCTAATATCTAACAATGAAACCTGGATTGTTGCACATTTACTGGACTAGACTTTTATTTCTCTGAGGGCAGTAGGCTGTGCGTTTTCCACTTTTCTTTGGATTAGATGAGGTCTCCAGAACAGCACACTGCATTAAAAAAAGTGTGATTTGTGACACTAACCCTTTTTCCCGTTCTGACAGAAGATGAAATGAAAAATATGATGGAATTCTCTATTCGCCTGTGTCCTTATGCTCTTATCCATATTTTATATCATGATACTTAGCATCAATGTACAATATAATCAATACTATAGGTCAGTGGTTCTGAATTGCATTTTTGTATGCAATGACCAGCTTTCAGCAGTGGCCCAAAACTAGGTATTTTATAGTCCTGTTTTACACTACATGAATGTACACTCTTAAAAAAATAGGGTTCCTTAAAGGTTATTTTTGCCAGGTTGTATGGTTCCATAAAGAACCCTGAACATGTACCAAATCTTTCTGTTGCACAAAAGGTTCTCTGTAAGTATATACATTTTCTTCAGACTATAAAAAATAAGAAATTATGCTTTTGAGAACGTTGACTGAAAGGTTCTTTGAGGAACCAAAAAGTATTTGCTTCAAAGAACATTTAATAGCACCTTTATTGTTAGAGTCTATGTACTTACTGTGTAAACAAGTAATTGCCATGTACAACCCTAAACTGAACCCAAATTAATTAAATGTAGTTAGCAATATTGTTGCAAATAAGCCCGTATTTAATGTATTCTGGGTTGTACAGTACTTTTTTTAACCTTGTGCAGTTTTTTTAGGGATTTCGAGAATAAATACATGCAAATTAAACAAGTTGACATCCACCTAGTCTTATATCAACTGACAGGTGGATTTGCATCAAAATGCCACATAGTTTGAATCAGCGTTTGACACCCACAGCAAAAGATCTAGAAATGGTTTCCTATCTCTTGTTCTTAGCATTTTAGAACAGATCTGTGAGCCATTTTTAAATTGCAACTCGCCAGTTACCCCTGCTATTACTATACGTACAAAGATCAAATAATGTCTTACGTCCTATATTAAGCGTTACCACAGCATTAGAAGCTGATGATACCGTCAGCCTTGCATGGTGCTTGGGTCAGCTCTTGTAATGAAGTTTGACTGGTGAGCAATGAAAGCACGAGATTTATTACAGTGGCTTGTCAATTGAGAGTCAAAGGATCAATATGAAAGCCCACCTCTCATACGATAAAGGTCTTTCCTCAGTTCAATGCCCTCTGTATGGCTGATTTCATGCTAGAGTAATTACAGAGGTCATTAATTTCACACTTGATTCACAGGTTATTAATAGTTAGTGATTTGTGCACAAAACCGAATTGCCCATCCTGATTGTACTGTATTATATTACTATTTATCGGAATGACAAGTCAGTGATTTGGGGCTGAAAATATTGATTTTTACCAAAATGACAAATACTGAGGTCAACTGTGTATACGAGGTCGGCAATGTCTTTGGTGTTAATAATATTTAATCATTCTTGAAATAAAATGTGTGTCTTTTTTATAAAACACTAGTAGTAGAATATTTGGTAGGTGATGAATACACCAGCTGGATGTTCCTGTAGCTCAGTTGGGTAGGGCTTTTTGCTTTAGTAGCACAAAGGTCATGGTTTCGATTAGCACACATGCTAAAAAATCCTTGTACTAAAACTTGCTTTGGATAAAGGAGTCTCCCAAAATCCATATATGTAAATTAAATGGAATTTCAGGGATTTGTACATAACTTGTACACATATGTTATTAAAGTTCTTGACAGATACTGTAATATACATTATTAACATACTGCCAGCATCCTTGCTTCCACAAGACTCACTGTACTTGTTAAATTGAATAGTGTTGGAATGGTGTTTATTAGTCTGTCTGTCTTATAATTTTCTCAAGGTTATACCATATATGACTTATAAATAGCGCTAAGATTATACCGGTCTAGTTACAATCTCAGAGATATCTTATGGAAGATTTGCATACTATAATACAGTGTATTCCCCAATTTTCCTTTTTTCATTCCTATTTATTGTTCTTATGCCGCTACTGTTTGTTCTACAGTGTGTTTTCTGAAAAAATACCTGCTTTGCCACAATGCAAAATAGTGAAAAGAGCTATAGAAATAAAATCTAAAATTGACACTTTTCAAGAATGTACTTAGGAAAAATTCAAATCTTAATAAACCCTCTGAAGAATAGTCAAAATAGGAATTGCTGGAACCTTTGCAAGTCTGCCGCCCCAGGTGATCCACATGAGAGAATTACACAGCCAGAGTAATTTTGTCAAGGAAAGATATTTTCAATGTCAAATTTATTATTAAAAACCAGGTGGGACTTCAGGGTTAAGAAAAGGATTTTACAAAGCTGCCAATATGGTGATATTGTTCATATCATTTACACAGTATTTAGCACCAATGTTAAATTAATGTGCCAGAAGAGAAATGTGCCTTATGATTTACCCTGGTTTCTCCACCCAAAGTTTTTATGCTTAATTGTCTTTACAGTTTTAATGTAAAATCAATATCCTAGTGTTATATGTTATTATTTTGTGCAATTATTTTTTAGACTTGTACAGCACTCACACTATCTTCACAATGTTTCCACAAAAGAAGACTGGCCTGAAAAACTGAGCCTGACTTAAACCATAATTCTTATAACCCTATGATATATATATTTTTTGCACCAGATATCTTATTGCTTGCTTCCACATGTATTTTTGTTTTTACCACTTTTTCTGTTTTTCCACTGTATTCATGTTGGGGCAAGGCTGTCAGGTAATTTATTCTTGCCTGTCTAAACTGTGACATACATAATTTTGTGAGACTGGGTATAGGAATCTCAGGGGACAACTAGTGCACATGCAAACCAGTCTCAAGAAGAGATCCAATAGATATACGGTCAGCTTCGAGCTTCGACAGGCAAGAGATCTTCTCTTGTTCATCTGACTGTTATAAATCAGGACTGGGTGGTGAGAAATGTGATTGTTACACCTCCTTGCCAGTACACTTTCTGAACCAATTTGTTGAATGAAACCTACACAACCTCATCTTCCTGAAACGGAAGAAATAGAATAGCTTTTATTAGCAAAAGGGTAGATATGTTTTTGCCCTTCAAGACCATCTATTGGCCTTCAGACTTTTTCTGTAGCTGCATAAAGGCATTGCATTAGAGGTCAAAAGTTTGAATCCCACATACTGTTGAAAAAATGCACAGCTTGAACGCAATGTAAAACACTTTGGATAAAAAGGTCTGGCATGCATAATAGCAGTCTATAAGGATGTTGTTTTACAGAAGTACTTTTAGATTAGATTATTAATAAAAAGAATAAAGTTAAGAAACTTAACACAATTTAAACATAGCCAAAGCACATCTTCATGCATTAAATGCCAGGGCTTGTTGTGGTCTGAGGTCTCATTCTGGCATTGAAAGGGTTAAACGCATGAAGCACAGCCTGTGCAATAATCTGCACTATTCTGGCGCCAGTCGAACAGTTTACCGCAACAATTTCACTACGTGACGTTTTTAAACTGGAATATCTGGCAACCGTTTAATCGCTTATTCCTTTTTTAATTCAGTTTGCGCGTGACGGTCTCCATCGCGATCCTGTGATCAAACACAGAAAGGAACACAAATGTAGATACAAAATTATAATGAGTTCAAATGATCGGACCTCCGTTAAATTGATCTCAAGACAGTAGACATTTTGTGCTTTACAGTAACTTCGCGTATGGGTGGCCGCGGACTTTATGGAGAGCGCTTAAAACTTGATTTAAATCTTAATTATTTCACACTGATAATATTTTGTCTGTAAAAGCATTTGAGATGAAAAACAAGTGTTTGGAGGCGCGTTGGACATGTGAACTGGCGGCGATCACTCGGAAGCCTGTTGGAGAGGAGCGCAACTTTGCTGCGTCTAGGGCATTTCCCGGTCATCCATCATCTATCCAGCGCTGTGCAGGAACCTCCGGGCGAACAGGTGGACGCCGTTCCCGACGTTTCCAGAGCTCACCCGAGGCTTGTCTGGAGTAATGACGGGCTCTTTGATGCGGGGTGCGCTGGGCAGGTTGGTGTGGCTCTCCTTATTTGCGCCGAACGCGTTAATGATGATTCTTCTGGCTCGAGCATCACTCGCGCATCCCCAACCATGTCAGATTTTGAAGAGAATCGGACATACGGTGAGAGTCGGAGCCCTGCAACTTCAACCTCGAGTTTTCAAGCAGAATCCCCATAGGGATAGAGATCTGGACAGGGACATAGGCAGAGAAACTGGAGACGAGTGGGACATCGTTATTCAAAGTGGACTTGACCATGACTGGAGGGGCATTAGGACTAAAAGCTCAGCGCATAACCCCAACAGGGCTTCAAAAAGTAAAACAACACTCAAACAAGTGGACGCGGAGGTCGCGTTTCTACCAAGAGACGCTGTTATATTCGCTATGGAGACCCTGAATCGGATGGCGGGGCTTTTACCCTACAATCTGAGCTTGGATATAGTCATGGCTGTTGAAGCAGGACTTGGAGAATTACCTGCTTTCTCGTTTTCCTCCTCATCTACACCAGCCTGTGCAGATCCCGCGTCGTTCCTACAAAGCGTTTGCAACACTGTTATCGTACAAGGAGTTTCTGCCATCATCGCGTTCCCGCAAAACAGGGACGAATTGCTGAAGATGGAGTTTATTTCGTCAACGTTACACATTCCAGTCGTCAGTGTCGTGCAGAATGAGTTCAAACGCCACAGTCAGGTGTGCATTTTTCTTTAATATAATGGTTCATTTATAAGAGTTAGTTAACTGCAGTATGATACTGAAAATGTACATTTTCACAGAAATGCAAATAAATGCAGATGTACTGCGCTAAAGCACTGTGGACACATGTTGATATGTTTGGAATGATTCAGAATTAATTGCATGTATGCTTTAGAAACAAGAATGATTTATCAGCTAGTTGGTTTTTGGTAAACGCTATGGAAATGTATACTGCCATCAATTTTGGAGTCAGAAGTGTACACATAAATTTTCGTTTGCCTTTCAAATTAATTTATCAAGGCTGAAAGCAAACATCTCAAACATTAATTACAAATATGGACAAATCAGCTTAAATGTAAATGTACTGAGAAAACAATGTGGAGTGGATTGAATTGAATGTCAGCTTTATATAATGAATTGCCACCACTATCAAAGAGAAAATCTACTCGGATGACAATAAGTCAATATCAGGTCCGAAACAGTTAAGTTTAACAATGTCATTATGTAATGTAATGATTCATGAAAAAAACTTGGCATAGTGAGATTTGTATATCTATTTATTTGAATCCCTGACAGGTAAAATGGTGGGACATACAGTACAGTAATATATCACATACAGGGCCATTTACTAGAACAAATCAGTTTAAAAGCTTTACAGCCTGCTGTTTTAAAATTGCCATATTATTTATATTATTATATGAACCTAGCTGCTACCCAGTCTCACGAAATTACGTACATATAGTCACATAATTTTTTGATTCTTTTTCGTGATACTGTCACGAATTTCCACGTTTTTTTTCCCATGATATGACCACGAAAAAAAATCAAAAAATTATGTGACTATAGGTACGTAATTTCGTGTGACTGGGGTGCCTAAATAACACACAATGATTTGGATGTCAGGTTGGACTGCTGTCATGTAGCAATGTGACCTGCTGAATTTCCAAGTCTGTCTTAACAGCTATTGTGATCTGTGGAATATAATACTTGTTTAACAACATTTTTGTAAACCTCCTAAGGCAGGGGTGGGCATTCTTGGTCCTGGAGGGCCACTGTTCTGCAAAGTTTAGCTCCAACCCTTATCAAACACGCCTGAAAATCCTAATCAAAGGCTGCAGGATTACTTGGAAATGACTTTCAGGTGTGTTTGATTCGGGTTGGAGCTACACTTTGCGGGACAGTGGACCTCCAGGACCAGGAATGCCCCCCCCCTGCCCTAAGGGCAACATTGTATCTTTTTTGATCTTTAGAAGTTAGCACCATCTTCTGGTCAGGTCTTTGTTCACATGGCAATGTTAACCAGAGTACTTTTGAACTCAGAGTCAGTGTCTGTTTTTTGTCCAAATAGCAATTCATATCACTTGTTAGGCTAGTGTACTGGACCTGGGAAAGTGTTATCTAAAACTCTTTCATGGATCTAAAATTGGCCATTATTTCTAAGAAACATTTACACTTATGCTTTTGGCATAAACCTTTATCAAAATTTTCTTAAAGATTTTCTTAAAGTGCATACATTTTATCAGTACTGTGTTTTCTGCTGGGATCAGATCCATGACCTTTTGCGCTGCTGCTATCACAATCCTGTACCATAGTGAATATCCTTGACTATATTGTTTTGTCTTATAAACTCAAATAAACATATCATAAACAGGGATTTACAGCCCAGTATTAGAAAGCAAAATACACAAAAGTTATTTATTGCATATAACAGGATAGTACTGGGTAGAAGAATTTTAACAAACCAATTTTACGATCTGCAAACCCAATCAGCAGGTCAAAATGTGCAGACTGAGAACAGTATGAATATCTGAATATAAATCAAGAATTTCAAAGATGATAAAATGAATATGACGGTAAGAGTTTGCATACACAATTAAGTAATTAGCCATTTACAAAGACATAAGCAGCTAAAGTGCCCAAAAGGAAAGTGATTTCCAAGGTTTTTTAAAAAAGCACGAGCTTCAGAGATTTGTTCATGTGTATATTTATAACTATATTTCTCTTAAACGGTCATAAAACGGTCATAAAATAACACAATTAGGTAATTTTTTTTCAAAATCAAAAGAAACAAAGAATAAGACAGTAAAGCTTATTTGAAGGACCAATAGGAATTTTGCACCATGTTAAATAAGAATTTGTATGTTGTCAGGAAAAAATGGTCCCTAGCTGTCACTGGGGCAGTACCCATTTAAAAAGTTCTCATTTGCCCCTAAAGAGATCATAATAGTAGTACAAAGGTACATATTAGTGCTGCAAACATGCATATTGTATACTGGATACTGCCCCAGTGACAGCTTGGGGAAATTTTTTGACCATTTTTACTGACAGTGTATATTATGTCAACACAATATTATGTCTAATAGTTTGTATGCATGTTACAAGGAGGCTTATTCGTATAAATTGTATAACCACATTTGTACGTTTTTGTACAATTTGCTTTCGCCCATGTGACGTTGGGAATGTTTGCGGGGATTTTATTATTGTATAATTGTATGACTTTGTATGAATTCATACAAATTAGCCAGCTATGTTGAGTTCAGGCTGATTATGACATAGTTTTTATCACAGTTTTACAGCAGTGACAATCTGATGAGAATCACAGTGAAATCCTAATAAAAATCATAATTTATTTATAAACATGTTATTATTAGAATCGCTAAAAAACAGTTATTTATATAATAAATAAGATGTTTATATTACTTAAAGACCTTCATGTAAAATTACATCTAACAGTATTATATTTTAACCTGATTTCTTTATTAGTCGTAATATGACGAGACAACAAATTTGTTTAAATCAGTTGATATTTTGAAGGCTGAGATGTAGGCAAGACTAATGAGAAGTACATCGAGCTACTTTGCATGGGGGGCATAAGAACTGAGGCATATGACATCATCTATCTTTACATATTCATCTTCAAAGCTGCTGGAAATGAACAATAATTGAATCTCCCTCCAGTGCTTTTATATGACACAGCAGTAATCTCTGGCTGCATATCATTCAATCACAAGGAACCCCCTCAGGAAACAAAGCATTCTGAAAGACAGTAGCCAATTAACAACTAGAAGTGTCTCTTAACTCATTAGTGTTCTTTATTTCCTGCTGTTTAGAACAATTACATTTTAAGACAACTCTTTGAGGAAATAAGCGTTTCTTTGGACATCTTGAAATAAATCCAGGAAAGCTTCTTTAAACAATTAGGATTAGCCTGCTGTATGCTGTCACTTAAAAGAACCCCTCGGGGGAAATTAAACGGCTAAACCTATCAACATTTCATCCTGCAGACTCTGTTACCGCTTGTTTTCCTTAGCAGGACAATGTGAGGTTAATTATAGATATTATATAATTAAACAATCACATTGTCAGACTCCATGTAATAAATGTTAATGAATGTCAAATGGGCGACTGAACTATCAGGTATATCTGTACTGGTGAATTTCTGTGCATTTAGTCACAGTGTTATATGATGAATACTCACAGTTTAGCTATTTATTTTTGGGATGTCATTTTTATCCCAGGGAAAAACTAAAATATGATAAGGATTATTCCCACAAAACCTGTCGCAAACATTAATGAAGGTTATTTAACAATATTTTCAAAACATGGAAATGAAGACATATCCTTTGCTATTTATTTAAGTTACATGGACTTACAAGCAAAGCGTCCTGTTTTTCCGGCTTGAACTTTTGTCACGCTATTTGTCATCCCAACACATGAAGCTCAAGAAACACAAACAAATAAAGCAGTTGTTTTGTCCATTGAACTGTATTAATAGCATTTCCAGACAGGCCAAATCATTATGGATAATTGTGTGCATTTTTATTTTTTATACAGAGTGAGTAACTTCATGCCCTGAAATATAATTATTCTAGTTTCAAGCTAATGAAGAAGCTAATTAAATGGAAATCACAAACCTGTGTCCTGATTTGACTTTTTTATGAAGGACTAAACAACATTAAAACCTTTAGAAAAAACGTTTTTACTTTTTAAATTCTAGATGCATTTCTATTTACATGCCTGACAAACAAGAAAGAAAAGTCACTGGGTCACTCAGTATTAGTAGTGTAAAAGTGTAGCTGTTTCTACTTAAACCTGAATTCCAGGATTAGTTGCTCAAACAAGAAGATTTTACACACTCTATAGCTCTTACACACCAGCCTCTGTTACACTCACCACCAAAACCTCAGTCCCACCATGGTCTTAAATTTGTTAAATATGCTTTCATCCTTGTTCTGCTCTTGATGAATTTCGATTATTCTTAATGAGAGGGCCCTTACCGGCAGCTAGTAATTGCCATAATACACGCTCAGACAATCCTCATAAGGGCTTTCAACAGAGCTTTTCTTGTACAGCCATTCATTAGTCTCTGAAAACATAGCCTTATGTTCTCTAAAAATCCTGAAGTAAAGACGTGTGCCATTGTTACAACCAGCTGGAACACTATAAACATCTTTAAAACAGGCCTACACTGTCAGAAGAAATGGTCAAGCTGTCACTGGGGCAGTACCCTTTAAAAAGATTCTAATACGGCACAGATATGTGTATACATTCATAGATATGTATACCTCTAAGGTACAAAGCTGTACTTTTCAAAAGGGTACTGCCCCAGTGACAGCTAGGGACCATTTTATATATAAAGAGTTTGGTTCCAAAACGCAATAAATCCGTTTTGACTAATTTCGGTAAAAGCATGTTTTCTATACCAAGAAAGATTGAAACCACTATTTTCTGTTACAAACTTTCACATAGCATCTTTAGGTAATAATAACATTAAAAATTAAAATCCATAATTTGATTTTCAAAGATTTATTATAAAAACAAATTCTTTTTTCCACAAAATGCAATAAATTCAAGTTTTTTTGCCAAAATGCTATAAATCTATTAAAATCAATATATAAATGAGCATTCATCTTTACCATGTTATATTCATTTAGTCGACTAGTGGTATACACTGATTAAACATTAATCAAATCACTTACTTTGTCATATTAATAACACATTGCTGCGGTTATACTCAGGACGTCGTCGCTTAACATTTTTCACAGTGATCAGCTGTAAAATGTTTTGGTCCTGTTCGAATTTTGTTGGCTTCGCGTAAAATAATGGAAAGTTTTTCCTAAGATCCCCTGGAGTCAATGTGTTAGCATGAGAAAAGTTTGATGTTGCAACCGGCATTTTCCGTCACCCGAGTTCTTTTTGCGTAAATTATTAGATGTTGATGGCTGACGTTTCTTCCCCGTCACAAAAAACACCACAGGTTTAGCAATGGCATCAAAGTATTATTTTGTTTTTGTTTGTTTGTTGATCACGAAGTACAAGATGAGGAAAACTAGGATTCCGTGTATTCAACGTGCCGCCATCATTGTTTACAATGCGTAGAGCACTGTGATTTATTGATCGGATTTATTGCATTCTGTAGAAAAGGAAGAGTGGCTTTTTGGGAAAAAAAGGGAGAAAAGATGACATAATAACATGACGCATATTGAATGTTGCGTAAAAATAAGAATTTACTTTTGAGTACTGACCTGATACAATACTGATTTTGGCAGTAACTATTTTTTTTAAAAGCGAGTTTATCGTGTTTTGGAACCCAACTCTTCATATTTATGTATGTATACAGTGGCAGCCGGTGACTTATCTTATGAGGGCCGCGATTTCAAAATATGTGTTTGGAGTGTCGTGTATTGGTCTCTATGTCAAAATATATGTTTGTTGCGTCATGTGAACCATGTACCTCATCTGTCTAGTCAAAATATGTGCCTGTTGCACACGCGTCGAAAGGGTTTATGATAAAAGAGATGCTCATAAGATACTCACAAGACACTAACTTAACACTAAACTCTGATTACACATGAGATTAAGCGAGTATCTGGCAAACATGAGCCTCTCTTTTATCATAAACCCCTTCGAAGCATCTGTGGCATGCTCGTATTTTGACTCACGCGTTATGCACATAAGCTTACATGACGCATATGACGAGCTACATACATTGTGATGAACTTCACATCATGTGCCCTCAAAAAAGAAGCTAGTAATTGGCATAATTTCACTTAGACAATCATTATAAGGGCTGATGGCGGGCTACCACATGACTGACTACATATGCATGTTGTGTAACTTTTCATTGTGCGCCTTCGAAAAATAAGCTAGTAATTGGCATAATACATGCTCAGACAATTCTCATAAGGGGTTTCAACAAAGCTTTTCTTGTACAGCCATTCACTAGTCTCTGAAAACATAGCCTTACGTTCTTGAAAGATCATGAAGTAAAGACATGTACCATTGTTACAACGAGCTGGAACACTATAAACAGCTTTTAAACAGGCCTACACTGTCAGAAGAAAGCTCAGGGCCATATATATATATATATATCAGTGGCGGCTCGTGAGGATGTGCTAATTCAAAATAAGTGTTAGGATTGTCACGTGTGTGGTTCCCTTTTCCAAAATGTGTGTCATGCGTGTGGAGAGATCCTGTGTGCATCACGTGTTTTGTCAAAATTAGTGGCTGCTGGAGACTCGTCAAAACCGTTTATGATAAAAGAGATGCTCACGTTCCCTAAATACACGCAAGACACTGCCTTAACAGTAAACTCTGATTACGCATGAGATTGTGCGAGTATCTGCGAGGATGGCAAGTGGTGTTCCACAAGAGTTAGACGCTCCACCAGCCTCTTTAAGATCGCAAGTTTGGCAAAACTTCAGTTTTCCAGTCAGTTACAATAGTACAGGCGAGAGGGTGGTGGATAAGACGAGGACTGTGCGTCGGCGTTGTTCAGCAGTTGTTGGGTATGTGAGTGGAAATACATCTAATCAGGGCTCTCAAGTCTCACGCATTCACCTTGACACACACGCATTTCAGTCAGTTCACAGGCTCACACGCCACACTTTGTATTTCTCACGCTGAGAAGTAGGAGATAAATTGTCCTGCTAATATATAATTAATGGACGAGGCGCAGTTCTGTCGAGTTCAGCTGCTTTTTTTAAAGTGTGCTCAACTTTACCCAGCGCCATCAGCGTCAGAGTACCGCGAGAAATCTTGCGGAGGAGGCTGATTTCAAATCGCTCTCGCGTTACTCTGACGTCATCCACTTGTCGTTTCTTGCAGCGCCTCGTGAAGTCATACACACCTATTAATTCATCCTACAAGCCTATTTTTTGTTCTGTAATACATTAATATGAAATAAGGCCAAAATGTAATTTTAAAATGTATTTAGGTAACACTCGTAATACATTTGAACCCATATTTGTATGAAAGATGAGTACAAGATTACTTAAAGTGGTATACATTTTTGAAATACGAGATAGTATGTTAAATCCATTTAGTTCATATTCATGACATTTTAAAATAACACTGATAAGGACACCTATGTTTTTAAGATTAGCTTAAGTACTAAAAAAAATGCCGCCTTCATTTTTGTTTTGCTTTTCCCTCCATTGTACTGAAAGTGAATCGAACCGTGGCGCCTGAACCGAGGTACGAACCGAACCGGGACTTATGTGTACCGTTCCACCCCTAATATATATATATATATATATATATATATATATATATATATATATATATATATATATATATATATATATATATATATATATATACACAACAGTTCTTTCTGGTTCTCGAATCTGATTGGCTAAGAGCTATGCGATATTCTACTGATAACGGCACAGTAACCTCTTCACCTTTCGTATCATTCCGCCATCTAGTGAATGGAGGTCCTTTAAACAGGCTCATCTCTGAATGAAAAAACTGCATGCACACACAGACAAACACAGACGCGCTGTTTTTAAACACTCTCCGTGTGTCTCATTTCACTAGCTCGTATATCAGTCTGTGAATCCCAATCGGAAGTGACTATTCTGTCCAAGATCAGCGCTCTTGGATGTTACGTTAAACTTAATGGGAGTAATGTCTTGTCACATCGTGTGGACGATTAACACTTGGAAAGAGGAATGTAAACAATATTTTTTCTGGAGCGATATCTCTTCTCAGAACGCGAAAACACAGTGGAACTGCAGGTAAGCACCGCAGCTTTTAAATGTGGACATTGATCATTTATTTTATCGTGACTATTAAAACACGATATGAGATATCGCCACTGATATATTTATAAGCAGCATGCAAAAACATCTCTCTGACACTTATAAAAAACAGTTTTATATAGTACTGACCAGAACAAAGTCTAATAATAATCGAGTGCTCGTATCGCGTTAAGAATAAATGGCAAAGCAATAGTAACATTATATAAGTATAGTTTTATTAACTTTTACCTCGCGCCAAAACAATAACAACAAAAAAAGACACTAAATATGAATAAGAAAACAAGTACAAAACAAGTTGTATAAAAGCAATATCGCTCTCGGAGTCGTGTGATATAGCTCCATATCTAGCCTACGGCCTCGTGCCTCTGGCCTAATCACAGCCGTGATGATATAGAGCTATATCACACTCCTACTCGAGCGATATTGCTTAAATATATATATATTCTGTTCTGAGGGGTGCGAATTCAAAGTATGTGTCCAGAGTGTCATATGTTGCTCGTCATGTGAAAATATGTGTTTGCTGCGCCTTGTCAAAATACCTACATGCCTGCTGCACACAGTCTAATGCAGGGGTGTCAAACTCAGTTCCTTGGAGGGCCGGTATCCTTCACACCTGTTTGGAAGTTTCTAGTAATGCTGAAGACCTTGATTAAATGCATCAGGTGTTTTTGATTAGGGCTGGATCTAAACTCTGCAGGGACACCAGCCCTCAAGGAATTGAGTTTGACATTCCTGGTCTAAAGGGTTTATGATAAAAGAGATGCTCACAAAAAACTCGCAAGACTCTCACTTAAAGGAATAGTCTACTCATTTTCAATATTAAAATATGTTATTACCTTAACTAAGAATTGTTGATACATCCCTCTATCATCTGTGTGCGTGCACGTAAGCACTGGAGCGCACTGCGACGCTTCGGTAGCATTTAGCTTAGCCCAATTCATTCAATGGTACCATTTAGAGATAAAGTTAGAAGTGACCAAACACATCAACGTTTTTCCTATTTAAGACGAGTAGTTATACGAGCAAGTTTGGTGGTACAAAATAAAACGTAGCGCTTTTCTAAGCGGATTTAAAAGAGGAGCTACATTTTATGGCGTAATAGCACTTTTGGGAGTACTTCGACTCGGCGCAGTAACACCCTCCCTCTCCCATTATGAGAGGAAGAAGGGGAGCCGACTTTTCAGGCGAGTCGAAGTACTCCCAAATGTGCTATTACGCCATAAAATATAGTTCCTCTTTTAAATGTTGTAGGGTTAATTAATTATTTAATTAACAATTATCATGATTTATATACAAATATGTGATTTATATATGGTTACTTTTCTGGAGCAAATAATTGCACATTTAAGTTGGAAAATTTCTGTAAATGTTTTCCCTAAATAGAGGCAACTAAATCTGTAAATGCAAGTAGACAGAAGGAGATAGCTTGCCAAATCATGCTTTCTGAAAAATAGCTGTTGGACCTAAAACTCCTTCCTTGCCTCCGTTTGGCAGACAGAATGGAGTGTCCGTAATTCTATAACGATTTCTTTATTTTATTATCTACAGAACTCGCTCCATTTCCAGATGGCCATGCAAAATCCTCAAACTCCTGAAGCTGACCTCATCTTCTCCCTGCTGTCCATGAACAACTGGTATGACGTCAGTTTAGTAATGTGTCAAGAGATGAACATATCCGACTTTGTCTTCTTGCTCCGCAACAACTCGAAATTTAATCTGGGGACTGTTATCAAGATTTCCACCAGCATTTACAATAGCAGCTCCAAAACTGACTTTCAGACTTACCTGCAAGGTCAACTGGAGTCCATCAAGGACTCAACTTCTACAGTAGTGACCTTTGGATGTGACATACGGGATATACGGAGACTTTTTGCTACCGTTGCAAAGTTTGGTCAGATAATTCCTGATTACCACTGGGTTTTAGGTGACTCTCAGAATGTGGAGGAGTTACAGACAGAGGGACTGCCAATGGGTCTTCTGGCGCATGGTCGTATGAGTGAACCCTCGCTGGATTATTACGTCCAGGATGCTTTGGAGTTTGTGGCCAGAGCGGTGGGGTCTGCCGCTACTGTGTCTCCAGAGCTGGCATTGATACCTGGCATCACAAACTGTCTGGCGACAGAGACTAAAAATCTCACATCAGGAACATTTCTGGCCAGGTATTCCTTAAAGATGATTCCTCACAAAAGCTGTTTTATTTTACTGATGAATTTTGTTTTTAATTCTATTTTTTTCTGTTTTATTTTACTGAGGAAATTGTATATTTTTACAGAATAAAGGACTTTTCAGAGTTTATTAAATTCTCATATTTAGATTTAAGAAGAGACATACAGAAAACCAGCAGCATTAAACAAAATCTAAAACCTAATGTGCATTATGTGGGTACAATTTATTCAGATCGCTTACGAACTTACAGTATGAGCTATTATGGTTGCAGTTTATTTTACAGAATATGCGCTTACAAAGGATTTACCCAAATAAATATTGAGTAATTTAAGGTAGCTACATGGACTAAAAATGTGTTAATGTTAGGTTCAGGGCTGGTACCTACTTTTTACACAGTTACTGTAAATACCCAACAGTGCTGTAAAATAAAGAGCTTTAGTACTGTATCGAAAGAATAACACTGCTGTTTGCCTCAACGGCCACCACTAATTAGTATTCTAGGTTTTGACTAGCACTGCATCCAGAGAACGGAGGTCAAAATAATTTTGTGCCTTGTTGAATTAGTGAGTACATGCAAATGATATGCTAAATTGAGTTTTTTTTAAAGCAACACTTAATAAGTTGTATCTAAAAAGGTTTGGCAGAACAGTGTCAGGTCAGTTGGACATGAATAATATTACGATAATCATCACACGGGTGCACTGATGTTTAAAAGACCAACCAGAAGATAATGTAATTGGCTAATACCTGCTTATACACAAAATCTTTATAAATCGTTTTAACCAAAATGTTCAAACTGTTTCCTTTCAGCAAAACTATCTTAAAATACATTGCTCTTTATGTGAAGCACATTGAAAGATCTGACAATGTTAAATCGTTTTTTTGGTGTTTAAAGTGTTCCAAATCAATCACTTATGAGGTGAGACTTTGATTAGATGTAGGCAGTAGACAGCAAGACAGCTCAAAAAGGGTTTGGAACAGAAGTAGCATTGGTGCAGAGCTCTACCAGTTGAGCCACAGGAATGCTTTAATGTATACTGCTGTCTGCATATTTCATAAGTGCAGTCCCGTACATGTATTGCCAGCAGAACCTTATTCTGAATGTGTCAACAGAATTATAAAAACGTTTGAAAAGATTATAGCAAGCAGAGAGGAAGATAGAGAAAGAGAGAGATCTGCGATGAAAGACATGACATGACCTGCACGCTCAGAGACAGCATATCAGAAGTGCTTTCCTTACCTCTGTACTGTCAGGTAACTATACAAGGTCCAATCACACTGCTACGGGGCTTCAATTTCACATGCTCAGCTCATCCGTCATCATTGATTTAACAGGGTTACCATCACCTCCAACCCTGCACTTTAACAGAGAAAAAAGTGAAGAAAACTCTGAATCAGAGAAAGAAAATTTCAAGGCTAAATTGTTATCTTCTCTGGACTGTAAAGTCAGTGTAGCTTTCCACTGGAAAAAAGTGCAGCTTACCCATCAGGTCATGGTTTTTTAATGAAAATACCAGACAGTAGTCGCAATGCTTCTGTCTGCCTTCTTTAACGTGGCACATTTCCAAGTAAAAACAATTAGTGTCGGAAAATCTAATTTAGCATCGAGGCTTCCCAAGTTGTACACTACTAATAAGTAAACAATAAAAAAGTAATAAGATTAAACTATATAACTTTACAGTATTTATATGTCCCACATTGCTACTTATATTTTAACTTTTTTAATATTTTATTGGAGTTGTACAGGCTGATTACACTTCTCAAGTCAAAGCAATGCAGTTGACCTTGAGCGATGGTCTATGTTGATGTTTGTATTCGTATGTCTGGAATGGATTGGTTCTGTTTTGTCATTCTGCAACACACAAAATATAAAAATTAAATGTGTACAAATTTTGTGTACATTCTGATGAAAGAACTGTTTATTCATTTTTGCTTATTTTTAGGTTCATGGCTGATATGGCATTTGATGGCTTGAGTGGCTACATCAGTGTTCAAGAGGATTCTTCTATTATCTCTGACAGCCATCACTTCATATGGAATCTACAACACGATCCAATAGGCAAACCCATGTGGACACGTCTTGGCAGCTGGAAGGAAAATAAAGTGGTCATGGATTACGGAGTTTGGCCAAATAAAAGACGATCCCAGCCAGGGGCAGACTGGCGGCATTCCTCTCGTCTACACTTACGTGTGGTCACCTTGGTCGAGCACCCGTTTGTCTTCACCCGTGATGTCGATGAAGATGGTTTGTGCCCGGCTGGCCAGTTGTGCCTTGACCCCCTTACAAATGATACAGCATTGTTAGAAAATCTTTTTCAGGGTTTGCAGGGTGCCAACGACACAGTGCCCACGGAGTTAAAAAAATGTTGCTACGGTTATTGCATTGATCTTCTAGAAAAGTTGGCGGAGGACATGGAGTTTGATTTCGACCTCTACATTGTGGGAGATGGAAAATATGGTGCTTACAAGGGCGGTCGCTGGACAGGTCTGGTTGGGGACCTCATGAGTGGGGCGGCACACCTGGCTGTCACTTCCTTCAGTATCAACTCAGCACGCAGTCAGGTCATTGACTTTACCAGCCCCTTCTTCTCTACCAGTCTGGGAATCCTAGTCAGGACTAGAGATACAGCCGCACCAATTGGTGCCTTCATGTGGCCTCTGCATTGGAGTATGTGGCTAGGAATATTTGTGTCTTTACACGTGACCGCTGTGTTTCTGACATTGTATGAGTGGAAAAGCCCTTTCGGAATGACCCCGAGGGGAAGGAACAGAGACAGAGTCTTCTCTTTTTCCTCAGCGCTAAACGTTTGCTACGCAATCTTATTTGGCAGGACTGCCTCTATTAAGCCGCCAAAGTGTTGGACTGGCAGGTTCCTCATGAACCTCTGGGCCATATTCTGTTTGTTCTGCTTGTCGACCTACACAGCTAATCTTGCTGCTGTAATGGTTGGCGAGAAAACTTACGAGCAGCTCTCAGGTATTCATGATCCCAAGGTAAGAGTAACGCTCATTTATCATTTTCAAATTATTTCTAAAGGATTATGCAAGCTTGTCATTTCTGAATGGTTAGAGGAGGAAAATGTACTTTGTGCTTGATGAGATTGGTCCTCTTGCACTTCAAGCTCCATCATCCATCACAAGGGTTCCGCTTTGGGACAGTTCGGGAAAGCAGCGCTGAGGATTATGTGAAGAAAAGCTTTCCGGAGATGCATGAGTACATGAGGCGATATAATGTCCCTACAACCCCTGATGGGATAGATCACCTTAAGTAAGTCATAATCTTAAAAGTTGCATTAATCACAGAAGCAGCACAAAATTACTAGATATCCTCTACCATGTCCTTCAAATGATAGAAACTTATGTTATCTCGCTCTACAAGGAGAGGATTATATGTATAAAATGATTTGCCTGGTATACTTGACAGGCAATCAAAATTCACGTCCACAGTTGTGTTTACAGTTTATTATGGCAGACCAATTGAATCATTCCTGTTAAGTAGTAGGTTGTGTTGAATATTAAACAAGTATTTCTCTATAACAGTTTACCAGACTTTTAGAAAAAATGCTCTCATGAAGCTCAGACAGATAATTTTTGGCTGTTTATAACTTAATGTTTATTTAAACTTAACCGCATGAAACCTTGCAGTATATGCACAGCAAAACCTTCAGCTTTAAATTAAAACTACTTAGCTTAATGCACACCCAGAGTGTTAAAAATTAACACTGAATCATTGATTTTTTGTATTCTTCACAGAACACTGCTGTTATGGGGTTAAGTGTTCAAAATTAAGGAAATTATTACATTATGGTACTAATATCAACATTAACAATCAAACAATATAATTTTGGCCCCTTAGGCTGTTATAAAACAAGAAATGAAGGGTCAAGTGCCCATCTAAAGGTAAAACTAATTTTAATCTTTTTAATCTTTTCTTAAGTGATTATGGGGCGGTTTCCCATACAGGGATTAGCTTAAGCCAGGACTAGACCTGAGTTTAATTGGGAAATATAACTAGTTTTAACAAACATACCTTACTAAAAACATTAGTTATGTGCATTTTGAGGCAAAACAAAGGCCACTGATGTATTTTAAGATATGTCAGTGCAAATTGTTTTGAGTTTGGACAGCTCTTACATTTATTTTAGTCTAGGACTAGTCTAATCCCTGTCCGGGAAACCGCCCCTATGTTTGTTAATAGCAGGTGTTCATCATTCATGTTGTGTGAAAATAAAGAGCCAGAGATTGTTCAGTGATATATTTAAGGTTTAGCTGGAAGATAGTTTTGATGTTTTTCAACATCACCTAATTCATCAAATCCATTGCTAATGTTTGTGTTGAAAAGTGACAAATGATTACAATTAGAATAATAATTTTGACATTTTGATTTTCATTTAAATTGCCAATATTAATAAAGCAATAAACCCCAAGAAGCAGTGGGTTACCAGTGCATTTTATAACAGCTAAGGGCGTTGTTAGGCACTACGCGAAAACCCCCTTAGCTGTTATAAAATGCACTGGTAACCCAACACTTCGAGGGGTTTATTGCGTTTATAAAACGGTTACTTTATATGCATAACATTAGCTGGATTTTATTAAAATAAAACACAAATAAGTTGTAATTATATTAGTACAAATATTACTCTTCCGCCAAACAAAGTAGTTCCTCAGAATCAAGTGTGACTGAAACAGAGTGCAGTTCCCAACCAACACAGACGCAGCAAAGAAACAATGAAAATATTATTTAAGACTGTGGTGTTTATTTTATAAATCACCATTCATCTAATTTATACATTAACATTTATAATAACTGTTGAAGTGATGATCAAATATGCTTGGAAGCATGCTTAACTCTTTCCCCGTCAGCGTTTTTTTTTTTAAGTTGCCACCCAGTTTTAGTTTAATGCCTTACAGAAAAATGTTCTTCTCTAAATAAACATAAAATATCAAATGAAAGAACAGACCATCCGCTTTCAAACAAAAACCAAAAAAAGTTTCATCCTACCTTCATCTGTTCTCTTATCACCTCTCAAAATTTTTAGCTAAAAGCAGAGATAATTCCATTTTTGTGAAGAACTTATGTAAGAGATCAGATTCAGAGCCTGATGAAAACACGCTGTTTTCAGTGTTGTTGAGTAAATGCGTCAGTGTTTAAGTTGAGTAAGATCGCCACCCAGTGAATAATATTGGACGTATGAACTTGAGTTATAAACTCCTCAGACAACGTTTTCTCTTTATCGACAAAATGACTCAACAATATTTATTGACATTTATCTGGATATCGCCATTAATTGTGCAATTGTAGACAAATTAAAAATATGATCAAAGACTGTGGTGTTTATTTCATAAATCAGTACGCAGCAACAGTGGCACAGTGATACTTATGTAATGTGGTCTGAACCGTGAGGTTACCGGTGTATTTTATCAAGGCTTAGAACGTGTTTCAACCAATCAGAATGAAGAACCAGAACTGCCCGTTTTATAATTGTGTTTATATTACACATTTTAAGGGTTTTTAGGGACTACAGTCTTAAGGGATTTGAACAAATCATTTACTCATTTATTTGTTAAAGGGACACAAGGCAGCATTTTTATGTTAATCATCTTCGTAAGTCGGTATATGGTTAAATGACTCATTACTGGACGAATGAAGACTCTCTCGCCTGCCCCTACCGTCTGTAGAAAGAATACCCCACTTGCAAGTTCGCTGTATCCGACCCGGTGTCCTTCAGTCTTGCAAAGTGTCAGATATCGCGAGAAGCAGGATCACTTCACGGCAAACAACACAGAGGCAGGCGAGGGAAACACGGCTAGCGATTGTTGCAAATGGCAGAGCCGGGGAAGAAGCAACGAAAACCAGGAAAAGAAAAAGAGCTTCAGACCTAATATATTAGGGTGACCATACGTGCCATTCTTCCCGGACGCGGATTTCGGGTGCGTCTTCCGGAAGTCATATTTGTCGAACACATACGTCATAGAGGATTATTATTATTATTACAGAAAAGCAACAGTTACATTTTAAGGTAAGAATGAAACTACTAGGGCTGCAGCTATCGATTCTTTTTGTAATCGATTAATCTAGCACTGAATCGATCAATTAATCGAGTAATCGGATACAAATTTTGTGTGTGTTTTTAAACAACCAAAACAAATAATGCACAACGAAAATGACGTGGCTGTAAAATGTTCAAGCATTTGGCTTTTATTTCTAAAAAAAACAGAGGTATTTGGCTCCAAAAAAGAAGCCTATTTATTTCGATTTTTACCAATTTGGTGTTTATTGGTGCCAGTGCCAACAATTAAGCACTTTAATTTATTAATATGCACAACAGGTTTCATGCTGTAATCTAGCCCTGACATCAAAGTAAATATCTGGTTTATGTACATTTTTACACCTGCAGCATTTACCATTAGGCTACTAACAAATAATATATAATTTCTGGGGTGAGCCTATTTGCTATGGTAACAACCTGTGTGTGTGCGCGCACGTGCACCTGTGTTGGTGTGTGCACGCGTGCTGTGCTTGAGGAAGAGTGACACCCCAGTCAGACGTTCAGTTGCTTCATTGCATTTTGGTACGGCAGAAATACATACATTCATTTTCAATAGAACGCTGCATTTGGTTTGCATCACTTGCATTGCAGTACATTTTAGGTTAAGAATCCGTTCGAAAAATCAGAACATCACTTCCCACTGTATACAGTAAATGCATGCAGCTGAAATTATTGTTGTGTGGCTACATAAAAGTTTAAGCATATGTGATGCATTGCGAGCGTGAGAGAGAATAACTTCCTTATGCTAAACTCCAATAACACAGAGATTATTATTATTGAACAAAATATGTCAGATTACAAGTTGCCCATGTATGATTGCACTGTGGTGCCGTTTTTTGGTACACACACCTGTAAAGTGCATGTGTGTGTGTGAAGGGTTCTTTTTTAAGCTATACTCTCTTGCAATTGAACGTGAATACGTTTACCACTTAGTCAAACCGCATAACGACATCGCTACAAATACAGTATGGGATTAAAATCAGCAGAAGCTACGTTACCTTGTTTCATTGACGCTTGGTGAAACAGCAGTGGATGTTGTCTTTTCAGATGCTGAATGTAATGATCCCAAACTTTAGACATTCTCTCGCTGCCGTTTATGGACATATTTGCTCTCCGCCATCGCGCCAACTAAATTCAAAATGTACCACGCGCTATGATGTGCTTCCTGAACATTGAACAATGGTCCGTGTGAATCATATCTCGGCACGTGTAGTGCGCGTCATATGAATTTAACGAGGCTTCAAGGCAGAATTTTTGCCTTGAGGAATTTTTTTGAATCGAGTAACTCGATGAATCGTTTCAGCCCTAGAAACTATAATATATATATATATATATATATATATATATATATATATATATATATATATATATATATATATATATATATATATATATATATTATTGTAACGATTAACTGTGCAAATGCGCATTTTCTCAATGAATGAATTTGAATGAATTACGGTGAAATCCAGGCACATCCGAATGCCAGGGGGCGCTCCCGTGCAGAAACCCCCTTTGTGCCACAGAAGTAGAAGCATTACGAATATTTATATCACTGTTCTTCAAATTGTTTCAGGTATTTTCATGATAATAAAGAATATTTTAAATGATTTTGTTTGACGAGTGTTGCTTTTTAAATGCACGTTATAAATGACTCGTTATGTTTTTAGATTGATAAGGACTTCCTACTGACCAAATGCTGTAGTACACGCACAAGCTGTGCATGAAACAAAGAATCGCAGCCTTGTTATTCAGAATCGATTTCAGACACATGGTTGAATCGTTACATCTCTAATATAAATATATATAGATAGATAGATGGATGGATGGATGGATAGATGTAGATGGATAATATTTGTCTAAAGTTATACTAGTAAGGTCTATAAGTTCATCTGGACGAATTATGTTTTCCCTTTGCTTGTTTTTATACATTTTTTTTTTATTTATAATTATATTATTCTCATGCCCACTCTCCCAATAAAAAACAAAACATGAAAGCAGTAGTTTGCCTCGTTCATATCGGTTAAAAAACTATTATGCATGACAACACAATAAAAATAAAAAATCAGTTGGAAGGAAATATTACTTACTTAAAGGGACACCATGAAACTTTTGGCCACTAGGGGGTGCTAGACACGTATTTTTCACTTCTAGCGCCCCTAGAGCCCACAAGCGCCGCAGCACTGTCGCAAAGGAAAGGAACTGGCCAACCTTAAAACTAAACTAAAAACTAAACATTTAAAATGCTAAACGATCAACATTTTGAGACAACAGGGAGAAACGCAGTCATGTTACAACTTTCTGATGAGGAACTCGTCGTGGCAGAAGCCATTTCTCAATCTGAAGGTTGCAGCCTCCGGATGTCGTATTTCTAATACGTCATCAAGACTGTCTTATTTCACAATATTAACAATTACAAAGTTGACTATTATACTTAGTTAATCGTAAATTGTTGCAGTATGCTTATGACTTGCGAATGTAATGCTCAGTTTACCTTAATAACCCAGGCTTGATGACGTGTGCAGCCTGCATATTTGACCTCCGGAGGCTGCAGCCTTCCAATTCAGAAACGACCAGACGTATTTCCTTGCCTTTTTCCAAACAAATATTGTTGCATCCTCTCTCTCTCCCTCGCCACCAGGATTTTCCGCAATGGCGCTCGTTATTCCTCTTTTTTGTGTGAAAATCGCTCCAAATCCAAGTAAACCGATGCGTTTAGGTCTGCCGCTTTGTAATACGTCACGCGAGTGACAGCGGAACGCAGCAAATGAGGAAGAGAGAAGAGAGAAACGCTCGGATCTGATTGGTGAATGAATAGGGTTTGGTTTTACACTGTGAGCAAGTTTGAGTGCTATAGCATCCTGGATTGTAATGTAAATATCATAGACACAGTAAAAAGAAAGGTAAATACGTGAACACAGCATCTGAATACAGGGAACTATATGCAATATAATCGCCGTAATTTATAAAGAACATCGCATTTATGTATGAATCAACAGTTTATATAAAAAATTGCCTTAAAGGGGAATCGAACCCGGGTCGCCCGTGTCATAGGTCCGTTACACTAAAGACTGTGCCACAGAGTCACATAAGAGAAACTTAGCCTCCAGCAAAATTCACGTTAAAAACAAATTGTGTGGAGGAAGTGACGTATGCCGTAAAGCAGTCGAATTTTGTAGTTTTTTTTGTGCTCTGGTTACTACCACAAACCCTAAGTTTTAAAATACGAGTAAAAGTGATACAGACCCCGTCAGGCTATGGTAGACATGTCATTCAACCTATTTAAAGTCGATGTACTATCACAAGGGTCTTGAAAATGTATTATGAAGGTTGAAAAATTACATGGTATCACTTTAACTTAACTTACACAACTTACATAACTGGATTGGAAATAAGCTAATAAACTGTTACTGGTTACGAGGGGGGAGGGACAACAGTTTGTTTTTACGACAATGTGTTTGAAAGCATTTACTTCCAGACACTAGGGGGAGCTCGTAGAGAAATAATACTCAGACTTGTCTGGTTTCCCATATATATATATATATATATACATACAGAAGTAACTTTTTCTTAAATGCTGGCTACTAGAGGGCGCTTATCCTTAAAACATAACTGTACATCAAAATGAGCTGCTTGCACAAACAACCTTTTTTGAAGGACAGTCTTGATAATATATGATAATATAATTTATGATAATATAATACTGAATATGAACATACTATTTAAAATGAATCAAAAATAGCAGAAATTCCCCAAACAACTTTAACTGAACAGCAAGAGTTTTACACAATATCACTTGAGCATGTGGCGGGCCACATATCATTTCCAATAGGTTTTCCATCCATATCTGTCACGGCAAGCTTTGAATTTCCCTTTTAAATCTTCACTACCTCTCCAACATGATTTGATGTAGTCGAAAATCTGACCACAAACTCCAAAAATATTACAAGCATGCATAATTCCTCCAAGCAGGCCAGAATGAAGCTGATATATAAAGATCAGCTAGGTCTCCCCTCTTGAATAAAACAGGCATGTGTTTATGCATGATAACACACTTTTTCAATTCCACAGGATGAACAAGGATGCAAATTCAAGTAGTGCAGTTAGTATTTGGATTTTTTCTCTTTCAGGAATGTACAGTATGTATTTGATGTAAAGAGTGTATTGTGACTTAGAGACATCTGAGTGAAACATTGATTTCAAAAGATCATGATGTGAATACACGATGATGCATTGCAGAGAATGCAGAGAAAAAAGTCTTCTGAAAGCAGCAAACATGCGTTTCATGAGTATAATAGTTAAGTGTTTTCATACTCTTTCAGGGACGATCCTCAAAAACTAGATGCTTTTATAATGGACAAAGCTCTCTTGGACTATGAAGTGTCTATTGATGCAGACTGCAAGATGCTGACTGTAGGAAAGCCTTTTGCAATTGAAGGCAAGTAAAACTCATGTTACAGAGTTAAAGAACTTATACACATATTCTATTGTTTCTAAAATAATTGTATTTGTTTCTTTCGACAGGCTATGGTATCGGATTGAAACAGAATTCACCTTTGACTTCAAACATCTCTGAGTTGGTCAGTCAATATAAATCAGATGGATTTATGGATATGTTGCATGATAAGTGGTACAAGGTGGTCCCATGTGGTAAAAGAAGCTTTGCTGTGACAAAGGTAGGCCGTAATACAAAATGAAAATCACCAGAAATTTTGATGATCTGTTTATCTCCTAAAGTTGTTAAATAAACCAAAGTCAATAATTTGTATTTACTGTAATACAGTAACAGAATATTTGTTATACAGTCTTTGTGTTGCTATCTGTGTTGTACATAGACTTTACAGATGGGGATAAAGCACTTCTCAGGATTATTTGTCATGCTATGCATTGGAGTCGCCCTTTCTCTCCTCACCACATTGGGTGAACACATTGTCCACCGTTGGGTGATACCCAGGTTGCAGAACTCATCCCAGCATACATACTGGCTTCACACTAGTCAGGTGAGTCAATGTGTAGGGTTTTAAAAGCCATAATAAGATTTAATGTTGGTGACATGAGCATTAAGGAAATGTTGTGGTAATTATTTGCTTTGTAATTCTTTCTACGCTTCCCATTATCTAATAACACTTTATTTCATTTGTTCTGTCAGAGATTACATCGAGCACTTAATCCGACTTTCAAAGAGGACAAACTACAGACAGTTGCAGAACAAGAGAAAAGGTAAACTACTCTCTTTATTTTAAAGAACTAGAAAAACAGTTTAAGATTAATGTTAAGAAATTGTGTTGTTTTCATTTGTTTTGAAATTGTTATTTTTTGTATTAAAACTTTTTAAAGTAATTTTTTTCAGTCATGGAAGTAAAATTAGCAGGCTTTTAATTGCTGTAAATGTATGGATAGCCTACATGATCAGTGTAATCTCAAATAATAATTTACAAATAAGCAAGAAAAGGTTTGTAAGTTCTGTATTTGTAACAAACAGTAGATTAAGAATTTACAAACGTGTGGAGAGCCGAAACGTTTTTGCACTCGGAAAGCTCCGTGAGTGTTTTGAAAAGCATTACATAAAAAAGGTTCTCATCTCACAATATCTAAAGGTACAAAGTCATCACATACAATAAATCCATGGGGTAGCATTTAAAAAAACATTTAAAAATAGATGCAATATTTGCATTTATTAAAAGCAAAACATTCAATTACTTACCAGGCTACAGGTAAAGCAGTACTCTACACCTTCTAAAGTCTCATAATCGGTTGTCATTTATGTCCAAGAGACTCAATAATAATCTTTTTAATCCTTTCATTTTTCATATTTACATTTGTGTAGCCTACTGCTGCGCATTCATGTGTGTGAGAAGCAAACTATGTTGTTGTCCCGTTTATAGCCGCATAACACACTCCTTAAATAACAAAAACACAATTAGATCAGGTTTTAGTTGGTCAATGGCGTAGTCTATTTTAGTTGCCTCAAAATAGCAACATGCCAACAATGCGCCTGAACACACATTGTTTTCAGACCTGAACGCACATGGGCGCATAATTGGGCACAAATTGCTATTTAAACAATGTGGCGCTAAACTTACAATTATAATTGTGCTGGAATCAAACTAGCAAAAGACTAAATTAGCAATTAATAAACAAATAAGCAGTATTTGTTTAACATTTGCATAATTAGCAAAATAATTGTTTATACACAGTTTCTGCTAATCTCATGTTAATCTTGGGTACTTATAGAGTAGTATGGCATCCTTCATATCTTTGAAGTCTTTATCTTTCAGTTTTAAAGGAACACGCCCAGATTTTGGGAATTTAGCTTATTCAGCGTATCCCCCAGAGTTAGATTAGTCCATACATACAGCGATCTTCTAACAGTATACATACTGGGAACTATATCCTCAGAAGACGAAGCACTGCTACTTGGGCGGAGTGATTTGCACAACTCTGACCGAACTCTCTGCTCCTCACCAGGGGCTTCTCGGGTGCTGCGAGAAAATCACTCCACCCTAGTAGCAGTGCTTCGTCCTCAGAGAATATAGTTCCCAGTATGTACACTGCTAAAAGACCGCTGTCTCTCATACCACCTTGTTATTTGTACACGGCGCGACCACACAAATCACAACACATAAACAGGAAAATGTTAGCGTTATTTTGTCACTTATTGGGAGCAGTTTGTTAGCTGGAGCCATTCACTTCCAGACTTTGTGCTAAGCTAAGCTAGCGGGGGCCGCGCCAGACAGAGCCACAGCACGCACGGAGATGAGAAAGGTATGTATGGACTTATCTAACTCTGGGGAATACGGTGAATAAGCTAAATTCCCAAAATCTGGGCGTGTTCCTTTAAGCGATCTGCAAATTCTGAGTTGAACTGGGAATTGTTTACAAAATGAGAATACTATCTGAGCATGTTCCGCTTTTCTATTTTGAAGCATGACATGCATGGTTAACAAAAAGATTATTATTGT
Source organism: Misgurnus anguillicaudatus (assembly GCF_027580225.2). Taxonomy (NCBI): domain Eukaryota; kingdom Metazoa; phylum Chordata; class Actinopteri; order Cypriniformes; family Cobitidae; genus Misgurnus; species Misgurnus anguillicaudatus. The sequence goes on from NC_073348.2 coordinate 13,602,105, forward strand.
ACGAAAGATTCTATAAAAAAAAATTATCTTTGAGTTTCATACTTCTCACCCTACTAAACTTAGCGTAGGGTTTTGTGAATCTTTTTTGTTATCTTTGCTTATCTTAAAGACTTCAGTTTCATTTTTTTCAGTTTTGTAGATTTGTGGTGGTGGGGTGCACTAAATGATGTTTATACTATCTCTCTATGCTTTGAAGCTGTTGCTCCTGCTCTTACATAATTTCTTCTTTTAAGGGCCATTGACGAATAATGTGGAAAGCCATGTCTAGTTTAATAAGAAAACTGTTATTTATATTAATTTATCATATTAATGTTCAATAGTCGAAAAGAAAGTATATACCGCTTTATGAGATTATAATCTATTTATGAGGACAATAAAAATAAGCACAATAAATAAAAATATATTCTATTATATATACTATTGGCCAGATTTATTAATAGCTTGCGCCAGCGCAAACTATCTTTTGACATTATATACTACAATCAGGATTTACTAAAGACATAATGAAAATTAACGCTGAGAAGGCGTAGACAGTTATTTTTATGACGAACCTTGCTGACCTTTTTTGTAGGAATTTCCCTTTCAAATGTATGGATAGAGACATGCGATTTGCTAAGATTTTCTATCATCAAATTTGCACAAATATTTACATACTTTACATGCTGTCTTCTGTCCTAATCAAGCTATAATGTTGGAAACAACCAGCAAATGCCATGGAACTCTTTGGAAACATCCAACTGCTGTCAGAGGAAACTCTCCAATCAAGAAGGGCAACAAAATGACCTGGAATGTTCACAGTGCAAAGAGCTCTTGCTCCATCACGAAAAGAGACCCCTTCCCATACAGACCACCTCTAATGGAAGAACAGACCAGCACAGCCTCTCCCAAAACCCAATAGTACAGGAACTGACAGACCTGGAAACACAAATCGAGGTCATTAAAAAACAACTGCAGCTTGCCATAAAGAAGAAAAAAGAGCTGGAGCAGTATCAAAAAAACAAGACTTCAACTGAGGCCTAAAGTTTTGAGAAATCTTTATATGGCTGGAGTTTTATGGGTTGCAGTGTTCAAAGGGTTGGACCTGATTGATTATTTCAATTGTGTTTCAAAAGGGAGAAAAGTCCTGACGTCGTGCTTTATTTATTTATTTATTTATTTGATTCCTTATTGAACTGAACTACTTAAAAGGACAGAGAATTAAAAGAAACTCAAAATTGGATATAAGCAGTGTGTATTTTCATGTTCTAAGATGTGTTATTCTAAGGATACCCTGTTTTTGTGATACAGCGTGAAAGATGGTTTGTATCTGCCTAAAGGAAAGACATTTTATGTGTCAAAGTGACATTTATTTAAGGTGTCAAACAGTGATGTATGATAGCATCTTCTGCATAACGATACAGAGAGGTGACATCACATTTAAGAAGAAAGATAGACTGCCATCTCTGCGGCTGTAACGAGAAAGTCTTAACCTTGAACACACACTGTTAACCTTGAATGGTGTTGTTTTTATCAAATAAAAATCTTTGAGATTTCTGTAAGATGAGTTTGTTTTTCACATCTCTAAATTAACTGTATTTTGATTTTGTTTATAATAATTTTTTTTAAAACCTTGAATGTTTCACAGTAAAAACACAGGGCGAGTAAGGGAAAATGTGATCAGGACATGACTCTGGAAGGATCTGAACCCAGGTCCCAATGATGAGTATGAGTATGTATGACCACAGCATTCTGCTTCACAGCACCAAATACAGACAGTTTAAGAAATTTAAAGAGCTCAGATGCCCGTGTTTTATCATACTCCTAAAGGTGCCATAGAATGTAAAACTGTTTTGTAGGTCCATACTGAAAAAAACACAAACTTGCAACTCCAATTGTTCCATCCATTTCCAATCTACGTCTGTTTACTTACAGTTTTTCTCAATTGCTAAAACACAATTTCTGAAACCTTGCTCCTTTTTCTGAAAACATTAAACACAAAACCTCATCTTCAAGCACTATTTGCAAAACCTCTGATTTCTTTTCCAAAATGAAACTTTCGCCCCAAAACAGTTTTACCTGTGTGCAAAATTAAACACTGTTCTGAAAACAGTTTTACCTGTGTTCAAAATCAAACACTGCTCTCAATTCATAAACAAAGTGATCAAAATCATATACACTGTCAAACAGTGAGTAAACACTACACCAAAAAATAGAAAACACATGGTTCAAAACATATAGTTCTCAGGGAGTAAATTTTTACTTATTTACAGTGTAACCCTCATTGTTTTGGACATTGCAAATGCTTTGATACAATCAAGCAGATGATTATGTACAAATGTCTGCTGTTTGCATTTTCAATTTACAGTTTTTCCCAATTGCTAACACACAATTTTGCAAACTAGTCTGGTTTTATAAAAAAACTTAACACAATTTACAAAACCACACACCCAAATAGCAAAATACCACATATATCCTGCAAAATGAAGCACTCCAACCTAAACTACATATAACATTATCAAAATCAAACTTTGACACAAATTGGAACACACTTCATTCATATTACCAGATTTTTGTCTAACCAACTACACACAGTTGGGCATAATGAAAAGTGCACGTTTCTTAAGTATGCTTTGCCATAATACTAAAATATATATTAGATTGTTCACATGCACAAAAATATTTGCAGATACACACACATGCTGTTGATTTTTTTTCACCAAACAAGTCACAACGCCTCGTCCACATCACAGGCAATATATTCCCTTGCCAGACATCGAGGGAAGAAGCACCTTGAGCGCCTTATCCATCCCTAAATTGCACCAACATCAATCTCATCACATGACTCTTCCATAGCCTGCAAAAGAGGCATGCGCACAAAGGGCTGCTGGTCATATACCTTCCATATACAGTAACACTTCTATGGGGTTCAAAAATGGCAAGTATGGGGGGAGGTATTGCACGATAAATGTTTGGTAGTCAGCAAACCAGTTTTGGACTGGAGCTACACGATGAAAGCTCACGTTGTGCCATACTACAACATACCGGTTTCTTTGGTCTACATCATTCATACACTCTGATGGTATGAGAATGTTGTGGAGTCTTTCTAGAAATGTGAGAATATGGGCTGTGTTGTATGTTCCAAGGTTGGCATGACGGTGGAGGACACCATCCATATTGGAGATGGCAGCACACATTGTGATGTTCCCACCACGTTAGCCAGGAACATCTATAATGGTTCTGTGGCCAATGACGTTCCTGTGGTCTTTTCTAGTGCTTACATCCTGATTGAAGTGTTAACAATTAACTATTCAGGTGTTTGGGCAGGTGGCACATATATTGGCCATTTAGATCGTGTAGTGTCATTTTGAATGGTAGTGTTTTGAAAAGGCAAACATGTGAGTTTATGTCAGATTGTTGTGTCTTGTGCAGAGAACCGTGTTCAGTGCGTTTAAAAAGTGCCATTGTGAATTGCAAAATGTGTGTAAAGCAGAAAATGTGTTTAGACTTTTGGAGACTTGAGAAGAGGTGTTGCTCTCTGTGTGTCAGTTTAAATAGTTGTGCTGTTCACGTCATTTTAGTGTGTTAACAATTGGAAAAAACTGTAATTTTCATGAAAATACATTATTCTGGTTTCCATTGAATAGTCTTACACCTCAAAACATTTAGGAATTAGTTCATCGTGCATACTGTAGCATGGAATTGTTGACCAATTGTGTCATAATCTGTTACTGTAAGCATGAAGCAGGTTTTCTGTGGGGTTTTTTTTGTAAATGTGAACTGAATTGATAAATTCCTGTCAAGTTAATCCTGAAATTTGGAGTCATTTTTTGAAATGTTTTATTTTTACTGTAATTTTTTTTTCAAAAATCACAATTTGTGTTATTTGTTTACATAAAAAAGGTGAACATGTAAATTCGTCCACAGTTTACATAAAAAAAATACTGACACATATAATTGTGTACACTTGGTATATTGACAACATGGCAACATTTTGACTGTCTTGTTCATGAACAATGACACACAGACTTGCCATTTTGATGGAATTGACATGTTCACTAATATAAAAATTTACTTTTGAGAGACTTTTCACCCCTAGTTTTACAGTACTGTACCCTGCATTTCACAAACTTGTCCTTTGTTTCTGTGATACTGTAAAACTGTAAAGCAGTCAGTACTGTTAACAAAAGGAAAGCACAATGTTCAGGGCCATACAATTTTTTCATTGTACAGTATACAGCCTAAAATGCACTGTACTTCTGTATACAACAGTGAACTGGCTTATATTGGTTGTGTCACATCATTTGAAACAGGTTAAATCCATTTTGAGTGGTTGTGTTTAATCAATGACATGTGTGATGATATTTGCAATTGATTGTTGCCGCTTGTGTTTAGCAGTATGCATGACATGTGCATTTGAGTGCAGATTGTGTTTTGAGAATGAGTTTGTGTTTGGAGTTTTGCTAAAAAGTCTAATTGAGATCTGCAAATTGTGTTTTACGATGTGAAATGGTTTTAGTGTTTTAGCAACTGAGAAAAACTGTAATTTGAGCTCAGTGTTTCCCACAGGATTTTAAGAGACTTGTGTCGGTGATGACATCAACGCTAATTAGCATATACCTGATTTACATTTGATCGAGTGTTGGCACCTGAAATACAGGCATGAAAATGGGTCAGGGGTGAAAAAGGTGAGAAGAGTGCTCGAGGGGCGACGTGGCCTCTGATGGGGCCGCAAGGTAATAAAATAAATATTACGGCCTCATTAGGGGACACGCTGAAACTTAAAGGGGTCATAGCATGAAAATGTTAGCATTGCCACTTTGTAGGTTTGAGCAAAAATGTGTCGTTTTGGATGTGTTTTTTAAAATGCAAATGAGCGGATGAAGTGCAAACACTGATCACAATGATGGTGGTTTGTTGTAAATCAAACTCAATTGTGCTGTCAAGTCCTTCTTTTCTCTCCAGTTGTGGGCGTGACCGAATTAGAGAAAATGAGCTCAGCCAGGAAAAACATGGTAATGAAGAGACGAGCAGTTCCAACAATAATAAACAAGTTTCAACAATAATAAACAAAGCGTAAAGTTTTATCAGATTTAAAGACTTTACTGCATGTTTGGACTATAAACTTTATACACACACGTGAGGAATATCTTCATTTAACGTTATGTCTGGACATTGAGGAAGAGAAGCATTTATCTTTAACGTTAACTAAGAAGAAGAACAATGGAAGACGCAGCAATGGAGGAGGATATATTCCTGAAGAAACTGTAAGTCATTTGTCTTCATTTATATTTGGTATCATGTAATATGTTATGGCTTGTGCAGTTCAGCCTACATAAGCAACCTTAGCAGACTGCACGCTTTGGATTGAAAAACTTTTGCATTGTTTACAAACGAGGACGCGATCTCACGTAATGGCGGATTGCATTGTTACATGCTGTACAGTGTTAGACACAGTTATTCACTTTCGTATCCTTCATGGCAACTTTGAGTAATGCTGCACTGCTGTATCTTTTAAGTGTTTGCTGTAATATGATTCCATGTTTACATGCTTATTTACAAACGAGTATGCGCGTGATCACGTAATGGCGGATTTCATTGTTACATGCTGTACAGTGTTAGACACAGTTATTCACTTTCGTATCCTTCATGGCAACTTTGAGTAATGCTGCACTGGGGGATCTGCTGTAATATGATATTGTTTACATGCAACGCATTCCATACATTGCGCTTTACACGCGACACCGTTTTATTATGAGCTCCGCTTTGTTTACACGGAGACGCGAGCTCGCGCACACGGACGCCACGTGCGATGTGTTTTTAAAGTTCATACTCGCTTACAGAAACGTGTTTAAAACAGAAGCTAGACGATAAGGGGATAGGCATCTGAAAACAGTCATCTGAAAACAGCTTTTTATATAACTAATCATTGCAGATGTTTATCTGAGATACTAATTTAGTTTAGGTACATGATAGTTTATCTTAATGCAGTGCTATCATTTACCCATCAGTTATGTATGTAAGGGTATTTCTGTGGACAATTTATGCTAACAGCTGCTCATAACTCTCTTACAGGTCTGCATCCCTGTCATCAGTACAAAACTATGAAGTGGAAAAACATATTCACACTTTTTGGGCATAAAGTTATATGGTAACATGAGCCACATGAAGTTTACAGCTCTGTTGTTTATCAGTTTCTTATACAAGTTAAGTTTTTGAATAGGGTTCATTTCCAAATAAACTGAAAATGTCCTATTGACCTTCATTTCTATTTTGATTATATTGTTAACTTCTTAATAAACCTCAAACAAACATGTATACATTTTTCCTTACATTCTTTACTGTAGTTCCCTCCTGCCTCATTATGCAGCTCATTATGCGAGCCTTTGTTTGCTAGCTGTCAATCAATCCTTCTTGCATACGGCCCCTCTTAACAAAAAGTGTCTTACAATTTCTAAATCAATATATTGGTTTATGTGAATGAGTAGGCAGGATGATTTTCACATCATTTTAAAGAAAAAACTCTAGACTACTAGATTCTGTTTAGGAAAGTCTTGTTAAAACATGTTTAGTATGGGTTTTGTGGACTTATATCAGTGACTTAAAATTTTTGCTTTTTTAAAAACCACGCATAAACCTTTTTCTCTCAAAAATACAAACATGTACATACATGTAGCTCATATAATATTTTATCCCAGTTTGTGCTGAACACAGTGGTATGAGACACTTGCCATTATTATGTTTTAAAGCAACTGAAAAAAGACCAAATGTAAGAGCATGTCAGAACCTCTGAGAGTGTCCCAAAATGGTTGGACCCCAGAGGGTTAATAGCAAGGAGCCTGTAGAGAAAGGCAGATTAATTTACTACTTTATAAGCCCCCATCATTTTAAAGACCACTTAAGTACTTTTTAACAGGAGTGATTTACAAGGCCAACCTAATCAGCACTGAACTGAACACCTGAACAGCAGTGATTTACAAAGTCAGCCCAGTTGGCCCTGAACTGAACCATTCATTCAATGGTACCATTTAGAGATAAAGTTAGAAGTGACCAAACACATCAACGTTTTTCCTATTTAAGACGAGTAGTTATACGAGCAAGTTTGGTGGTACAAAATAAAACGTAGCGCTTTTCTAAGCGGATTTAAAAGAGGAACTATATTTTATGGCATAATAGCACTTTTGGGAGTACTTCGACTCGCCTGAAAATCCGCTCTCCTTCCCACTCTCATAATGGGAGAGGGAGGGTGTTACTGCGCCGAGTCGAAGTACTCCCAAAAGTGCTTTTACGCCATAAAATATAGTTCCTCTTTTAAATCCGCTTAGAAAAGCACTACATTTTATTTTGTACCACCAAACTTGCTCGTATAACTACTCGTCTTAAATAGGAAAAACGTTGATGTGTTTGGTCACTTCTAACTTTATCTCTAAATGGTACCATTGAATGAATGGGGCTAAGCTAAATGCTATCGAAGCGTCGCAGCGCGCTCCAGCGCTTACGTGCACGCACACAGATGATAGAGGGATGTATAAACAATTCTTAGTTAAGGTAATAACATATTTTAATATTGAAAATGAGTAGACTATTCCTTTAACTTGTCAAACGAATAGGTTGTTGAAAACACCATGAGATCACTTACTGAATGTGCTTTTACATGGAGACAAAACAAAAAAGTTGTTAAAATGAAGATGATTTAAATTGAATTTAGTCACATATTGCATAAAAAAGCAAATCAGCTGACCACACAGTTCTAGGAGACCAAAACAACTGCAAAGAAAACTTTAAAATCTCATTGAAGGATCAAGCTACTTGCTTTGTTAAGATAAAAGAGAAATTGCATGCAAGAATCCTACCATAAAATTACTGGAGAACAAGGGAAGTGCAGATATGAGAAATGTCATTGTGCCCAAGTCCACTGCCCCTACCAGGATTCGAATCTATGGTTTTCTGCATGGAAGCCAAGTGTTCTGATGTGCTGTCAGGCAAATCACAAACATAGAGTTGATGCTTGTAGAATCTGCCCAAATATGGTTTATTACACAGACAGGTTCATCAGCCATTCTTAAATCTGTGATTTACTGAAACATTGCAGTAGCTGAGAACTGGACCTAGGATATAGCTGGTTGTTACTTTGTTCAGTAACAAGGTTGTCAAAGCTCCCTGTGTGAAACTGGCATCTTGGTAATGGTCAATACAAGCAGGCTGGTCATTGGTTCAGTTAAGAGGATGTTAATCCAAACTGTGCTGTTTTTGTGGTTTCTGTGCTCAGGAGAGAATTCTACCAATGCATTAGGAGACCACAGCAACTGCACAGACATATAGAATCTCAACAGAGAATCAAACTAGATGCTTGTAAGAGCATTAGTAAGATTATTGCTGTTTAATAGCAAGGAGCCTGTAGGGAAAGGCAGATTAATTTACTACTTTATAAGCCCCATCATTTTAAAGACCACTTAAGTACTTTTTAACAGGAGTGATTTACAAGGCCAACCTTGCCCATATTATGACTGCTTTTCCACAAGTTAAATAGGTGTATGAGTTCCATAAAGCATGTTTCAAAAGTTGTTTGCTCGAAATAGCAAAAGGAAAAGGAAAAGATTTGTAGCCTCTGTTTCAGTGCATTTCAGATTGTGCCGAGTTGAGTCAGTCATTACATATTTATGAGCTGCTGCTCCTTTGATCACGCCCCACTACTAACGTCATGTGCCCGTGCACGTGCTCAGTGGTGTCATGAGCAGTACAGACCATACTGTGTTATTATTTTTATATATTATTATTAACGGTTTATGTTGCCAACAGACAAATCAAGCAGAAAAGTATCACTGATAAGTACACTCCAGGAGAAGAAACTCATCATGACACACAAAGATTCCAAAGTCAATTATGATGTAGCAGTCTCAACAATACACTCGTTTTCCCTGGACAATACTAACATATTCCCGTTATAAAACATTTTCAAACGCATTATTTTCGCAAATGACAGACATTTAGATCCGGCGGGGGATGTATACTGTTTGTGGGCCGCGTGCTAATTGCTGGAAGCTAGCGGGAGGTCCGGACCGTAAAGTTATAAGAGACTCAGGGGTACGTTGGCCTCGTCAGAAAAGCCGGATCGGTAAGACCTGGTCTTGGTGTGTCAAAGTCATCATGACAACAAAGATCCCAGAGTAAATTGTGATGTAGCAGTCTCAACAATACACTCATTTTCCCTGGACAATACTAACATATTCCTGTTATAAAACATTTTCAAATGCATTATTTTCGCAAATGACTGCTTGTGGGCCGCGTGCTAATTGCTAGAAGCTAGCGGGAGGTCCGGACCGTAAAGTTAACCGACTCGGGGGTACGTTGGCCTCGTCAGAAAAGCCGGATCGGTAAGGCCCGGTCTCGGTTAGTTTGGCAAAACACTTTTAGTTTGGCAAAGCACTATTATTTAGTTCATGTAGAATTGTAAAATAAAGCCGTTAAATATTTTTTAACTTTCAAAACCACGCTGCAAACTATCTAGCCTGCAAAAAATATCTATATATCCTACTATATACAAACAATAAAAAAAAAAAAAAAAAAAAATATATATATATATATATATATATATATATATATATATATATTTATATAAAATGTATAATTTACGGCATTAGCATCAATGTATGATCTCTGTTTTGAGATACAGATGCAAATGTAGTATTTTGTGACAGAAGATGACAACATGCAAAATATAACGGGACTTCTTACCTTTTGTGTTGATGTAGCGAGCGCGAATCGAATCCAGTCTTTTTCAGATGTGTGAATAATCCATGAAAGTCCAATAAAATACATACAATGACCATTTTTGTTCACAAATGCGTATAATCCATGAAAGCTACATAGTCTGTTGTTTACATCAGATTTCGCATGAACGTCTTATCGCCTACAATCTGAGGACAATTTGCGGCGTAACACACTGTATATGAGATCACATTTTAGGTTTAAATAAACACGCGTTTAAACTTTGTTTTTAAAAGTAGGCGGGAGTATAATCCATAATATCCAAATAGCGCTGGCTGTTATTTCCGTGAGCCATGATAACAGCATAGAGGAGTGACTGCTCTCTCTGTGCTCTCTCTAGCTCCTGGTGGGTGGAGACCTGCGAGTGGGGTGGTGGGCGGTAAAATTCAAACGTAATGTGACTAGGCCTGGCAAACTCGACTCCTTTTAAGGAACCGGGTTATTGTGAGTCACTCACTAAAGTGATCCGGGTTGTGTGAGTCACTTGAATCACTTGAGTCAGTATTGCTAAATCGCCAAGGAAACTCAGTACAGACCCACTTGTAACCGGCTGATCCACGCGACTCGAGATTCTCAGAGCCGGAAACATTGCAGACTCGCAGACCATGGGACTCGCTCTACAGATCCACTAACCGGCTGATTCGCGTGGATCAGCCGGAGCCAGTTAGTGGATCTATAGAGCGACTGAAGTCTCCTCAAAAGCAAATCCACAACAAAAGCCTTTCACTTCTGAGATAACATGCTTATAGGTTTGGTGTGTATGGTCGACCATTTAAAAAAATAGGCCTAATAATAATAGCATAATAATATAGAAAAAAAACTGTGTCCTGCTTATGCAGCCCCCAGAGGCGGAGAGACAGTTCACGCTGATCAGCCGGTTACGAGTTGAAAGATTCTCGAGTCAGAGCAGATTCGCAGATCTCTCGAGTTTGCAATGTTTCCGGCTCTGAGTGAGAATCTCGGGTCAGTTCGCGGCTCGCGCGGTTCCGCGGGTCTCTCGAGTTTGCAATGTTTCCGGCTCTGAGTGCGAATCTCGGGTCAGTTCTCGCACAGATCAGCCGGTTACGAGTGGATCTGTAGTGCGAGCGAAGTCTCATCAATAATGTTGAAAGAGGTTTGTGTGTGTGGTGGCGCTGTTTATGGTTTTACATTGAATTGTAGTAGGACTCAACTGATCCGGGTAAATGACACTAGAGACTCGCGACTCATGAGTTAATTTAAAGATCCGGGTTAAAGATCCGAGTGAGTCGCGACTCAAACAGGTCTAAATGTGACGAAACGGCTAGTTACGTCACAACGGAGCTGAGTTTGAACTCGCGCAATCTGAGACTCATGGCAGAGAACATTCAGAAACCTGGATTTTTTTCCAAGTTTGTATGCGTGTGGAAGCATCAGAGACACAAAATAACCCAGAAAAAGTGAGTTTTTCATAATATGGGCACTTTATTTTCTCTCCATACCCAAATCAGTCAACACGGAGAATCACAACAAAACGTGTCAAGGTGTCATGCTACAGTAGTAGTGTGCATAACACAGCAAGCAACAGACAAACATAAAATACTGTATCCAGTACAGGTTACAATTACAGTAAATAACAACAACCTTAAAAAATAAAAAAACAAAAAATGGCAATATTGTTAAGAAAATACTACGGTCATCCCTGCTGAAAGAACCAGCATACCAGCAATACCAGCATACTGTAATGTTGTGTTTTGGTGCTGGTGACTACCAGCATTCCCATGCTGGTTTGGTGCTGGTTTAGCTGGTGGTCATCTGCATACCAGCATAAGCATCCCATGCTGGCCATACCAGCAAGACCAGCATATGATGTGTTTTGGTGCTGGTGTGCTAGTGACCACCAGCTAAACCAGCATGGGAATGATGCTGGTCTATGCGTTTTTTTCAGCAGGGACATAAATTATCTCTTCGCCTAGCTGGATCTGGCCAGAGAATTTCATAAACATCACAAGCAATATCTTCATTAGCAAGACAGCGCAGGAAGAACCATCTTGAATGTTGAATCCATCCTTGCACAGCTATGGTGTCAACTTGGTCACAGGCATCCTCCATGGCCTGAATGAGGGGTACCTGAGACTGGTGCTGGAGATCATAAACCTTCCACTGCCATGCAGAGAAAAACTCTTCGTTAGGGTTTAGAAACTAGTACTGTCAACTGTGGATGGTGTTCTGGACCAAAGTAAAGCAGTGGAATGACATATTGTCCCAGATGACAGTGTAATGTATCTGGTGCATTTCATACCTGCTGTGACAATGTGGTGCAATCGGTCAAAAAAAATGCGAGAATGTGAGGTGTGTTCTGAGGGCCCATTTTGGCATGATGAGAACCCCATGCTGTGAAATGGCAGCACGAAGGGCAATGTTACCCCCACGTTGTCCTGGGACATTGATTATAGCCCGGTGGCCAATTATATTTCTGCCTCTCCTTCTTGCTTTTGTGATTTTGAACCCCGTCTCATCAATTTATATAAATTCATGCAGGACCTGCTACATTTTTATAGTGCTTAAACCTGATTGGTGTGTCTACAATTTAGCAATAGTGTGTTTGTGCTCCTAATGGCTGTGTTTAACAGACTGGTTCATAAGTGTGGTCATTTGACAGTCAGTGCTTTGGAATTGTCTGGTGTATACACGTGTGTTTAGTGTTTTGCAAATCATTGTGTGTAATGTTTTGCAAATTGTGTGAAGCTGACAATGTGCTTACAGTTGTACAAATCTAGCCTTGTGTTTTGCTCCTTGAGTGTAAGGTTTTGCTAATTGTGGGAAAAGTTACATTTTAGTCTGTAAGCAATGGTAAAAAACTGTAAACTACAAATAAGAAAAAGAGCCATCAAAGTGCCCAGGTTAAGAAAAGAGGAAAGATGAGGAGAAATGTACAGAGGATAAAAGTATGTATACTGCTATATACACTCACCAGCCACTTTATTAGGTACACCTTACTAGTACAGGGTTGGACCCCCTTTTGCCTTTTGAACTGCCTTAATCCTTCGTGGCACAGATTCAACAAGGTACTGGAATCATTCCTTAGAGATTTTGGTCCATATTGACATGATAACATCACGCAGTTGCTGCAGATTTGTTGGCTGCACATCCAGGGCACGAAGCTCCCATTCTACCACATCCCAAAGATGCTCTATTGGGTTGATGTCTGGTGACTGTGGAGGCCATTTGAGTACAGTGAACTTTTATTTAATGTTATAGAGTAAAAATTATGATAATATGCTTTGGAATGTATGTTTTCCAAAGAAAAACACTAATAAAATACAAATACTAGAAAAAATACTTTTAAGTAAGAAGTAAAACCTCTGCTTGATAGTGACCCTAGCAACTTGTCAACCCACCTGTGGTCTGTGAACGTTGGCATGAACGATCTATTTACTTCTCCTTTCTGTGTTTTTTGGCAGTCTGTAAAACGATAGATCCGAATTTTGGTTAATTTGTTAGTACAGAAAGAGTGTTTCTGCTGATTTCAGACTGTACATAAATTCTGCCACTTTGTCTTTTGCCAGTCAGTGGGAGTAACCGCAGTCACTTTCGCCGAAGGTAACGTCACGTGCATACCCTCTATACTAGCACTTCCTATTTCCTGTCATGTGATCGCTCACAAGTAATGAACATTAAATATTGATATTGAAATACTAAATTTGCTCATTTTTAGACCTTCCGTGAGGAAAACCTGTTTATTTTTTGGTTTTAGGATAAGACTCTATTTGGTATAATCATTTGTAAATACAATGTCATACAGTTATGTTCCAAATAATAGCAGTGTACTAATAAAAGTGAATAAAGTGCAAAAAAAAATTAAAAACATTTTATTTCAATATTTCAAATGTATTGAAAACATTACACATTTAAATACAAATCAAAGCATTAACACAGTTTACAAGTCTGTTTTGTTCTTTTAAAGGCAAGCAAAGAAAAGTAAATTAAGCTGTTCAAAAAATAGCAGTGTCAACATTTTTCTCTGTAGACACTTTAAACTGAAGAAGTATTTCACTTTACTTTAAACTATTGAATTACTAATATTTAGTTGCAAAACCATTGTTGTTGATAACTGTTGCACATCTATGTCAAATCAAGTCAACCAACTTCTGGCACCCGGAAACAGCCCAGAATCCACAGTTCCTGTCAATTTTTATAGGTTTTGCATAAGAAACTGCATTTTTAATGTCACTCCACAAAATTTCAATGGGGTAGAGATTAGGAGGTTGAGCTGGCCACTCCATAACCTCAATCCTTTTTTGTCTGGAACCAAGATTTTGCCCACTTGCTTGTGTGTTTGGGGTTGTTGTCTTGTTGAAACACCCATTTCAGGGGCATTTCCTCTTCGGAAAAATGGCAACACAATCTCTTTAAGTATTCTGATGTATTCAAACTGATCCATGTTCCCTTGTATACAATAAATAGGCCCAACACGGTAGTATGAAAAACATCCAAAACCACCATGTTTAACTGTTCTGCCGATAGCCACTTGACCCAAAAGAACAATTTTACTCTCTTCAAGACACAAAATGTTACACCATTTTTCTTTGAGACAATTTTTGTGTTGATGTGATTCTGCTCATGCCTTTTTTCAACAATGGTGCTTGCAAACAGCTTAGCTTCAATCAGATGTCTTTTGACAGTCACAGTACTTACAGATCATTTTAGATCATCTTTGATCTTTCTAGAGGTGATGAAAGGCTGAATCTTTGCCATCCTCACTATTCTTCAATCTGTATTAACCATAGTTGCTTGTTTTCTCCCATGTGCTTTGGGTTTTTGTTGCCCTTTTAAAGCCTTTAAGATTATTTTAGTTGAGCATCCTAAACTTTGCTGCATTTCTTTATATGTTTTCCCTCTCAAAATCAAATTTTTAATCAAATTGCATTGTTCCTCTGAGCAATGATGGAATGGTCCATTTTGCTTTGAAATTCAGAAGCAAATATATTTTATAACAATAGGTGAAACATTTGCTTCCAATCTTTCCTAATGAAGGACAAAAAGGAGATGAACAGAATGAACTCATTTTCCAATTAAACTTTACACTGCTATTATTTTGATCATGATTAATTTTCAATAAATTAGTCTATAACTCAGAACAAGTAGTGTGGATATCATTAGGGGTCAAGCCCAGAATGGGCAAAGCCCCCTATTGTATCCGTTAGTTTTCTTTTCCTTTTGAAATATTCTTCTTCTTCCTGTTCCATTGCGGTCTATGGCTTTGAAATTTGGCACACTGATAAAGGACAGTTCAAATAATACCCATAGCAATTTTGGAGTCTCTATCTCAAACCCTCTAGCGCCACCAACAGGACCCTATGACCCTATTTTCTGCCATTTTGAATTATTTGTAAAACCTACTTTTGCGAACTCGTCCTACAGTTTTTACCCGAACGCCATGAAAATTGGTATGTAGCATCTAGAGAGCCTCACGGCAAAAAGTTATTAAAAGAATTTTGATAAACCAATCCCTTGTCATAGAGCGCAAAAACAGATTTAAAAAAAAACAGATTTTAGGCTGTATCTTTGCCAAACTTAGACCTATTGACACGAAACTTGGTACATGAGATGCCAGTCAGGAACTGAGGGTGCATGCACAGTTTCGTTGCAGCTCCACCTAGTGGCCAGACAAATGTTTTATATGCCTATAACTTTAGCTGTGATTGACGTATTTTCACGGGACTTGTTTCCTTGGAGTTTTGAATAGTTGCCGAGTCCAACGATACCAAACATGCCAGGATTCGTCTTACGGCTAGCCCTGTGCATCAAAATAGCGCTTAAAAACACGTGCGAATATCTCCACGTGGGTTAATCGGATCGACTCGAAAACGCCATAAAAAGAACATTACTTCACCTTCTGAACATAAAGTTCTATTGGTGTTATATTACAATTTTCATCGGAAATGGGCGAAAATTGCAAAAAACGAAAAATTACCTTTAAATTTTGTGTTTTTTACACATAAATGGTTGTAACTTCGTAACGAAGAGATATTTTTTCACCATATTTGATACGCTGATGTATGAGCACAGTCTGAGGCCACACAAAAAAATAGTATGCTTGCACCACTAGGTGGCCTTATAATTGAACAAAACCTGTGAAATCAAGCAACCTTTTGGTCATACAACTTTTTCTTCACTAAACTAAAGTGTATAGTCATAAAACTAACTAGACGTCATACACTCATGACCTGAGGTTGCATGCACAATTTTGTCATTGCGCCACCTAGAGGTTTTGAGATAGAAATATGGTATTTTTGCCTAAAACTACTGCAACAACACATCTAAAACCTTGAGTCATCATGGATTATTCCTTTCATGGCTTGAAGTATAATCAATAGTGGATGTCAATTCACGCCCTAGCAACCAATGAGAATACCTTATCAACCGTTTTTGCAAGAGCTATATCTCTGCATCAGATCATCATAGAGACTTGGGGGTGGGCTCTTTTGACTCATTAACACCACTGTAACATTATGAACTAAGTATTGCCCCTGCAAACACCACTTACTTTTCCTTTAGTGTTCTAGTTGTCAGTGCTCCTCGGGATGAGAGGGAGAGACTTCACTGAATGAGAACACAGCTTTTTTCCTGATAACTGTTATAATATTTTGTCTAAAATCAAGAGAATTTCCTATGTTGTTCAAACCGCTCATCCGAACTCAACTTTACTTTCTTCTGTGCCCTTTTTGGCTTGACCCCGGCAATTGCTGCTTGCAGCTATATTTACAAATGGGTCTGTTGTTTTTATATTACACTACTAGATCTGTAAGTAAATCATTTCCAATGCAGAAATATTTACTACTACAAATAACAGTGGTTTTCCTTAGCATTTAAAACTTTACATGTTAATGTTGTTTATGTATTTTAATTGTGTTTGTTACATTTTTTTTACTATGCTCCATACAGCACTTTGATCAGTCTTTAAAATGTGCTTTATAAAGAAAAACTAGATCTGGAAAAAAGCAGCAAGTTATGTCAACTTATCACAGGTCAACACTAAAATAGTATGTTGAATTGACTTTTTGAATAACCAAGTTGTTTTTCAGTGCATTTTACAAATGCCTTCAGATCATGAAAAACATTCAGTCAAGTGTCCCTAAACTTGTAAACAGTAGTGTACATAACATTCTTTCAAGTTGGTCTCTTAAGGCAGTGTCAATAGCAAGACAGTATATTCAGTACATCAGTGATGCCATAGAAGAACCATTTTTGGTTGCCCAAAGAACTATTCAGTCAAAGGTTCTTTAAAGAACGGTTACTTTCATAACATTTACAGTTTTTTACGATTGCTTACACACTATAATAAAATTTCCCCCAATTAGCAAAACCTAACACTCAAGGAGCAAAACACAAGGCTGGATTTGCACAACTGTAAGCACATTGTCAGCTTCACACTATTTGCAAAACATTACACACAGCGATTTGCAAAACACTAAACACACTTGTATACATTAGACACAGAAGTCTATCAGGATGTCACTTCTTTGCAATTCCAAAGCACTGACTGTCAAATGACCACACTTATGAGCCAATCTGTTAAACACAGCCATCAGGTGCACAAACACACTATTGCTAAATTGTACACACACCAATCAGGTTTAAGCACTATAAAAATGCAGCAGGTCCTGCATGAATTCATATGTATTGATGAGACAGGGTTGAAAATCACAAAAGCAAGAAGAAGAGGCAGAATTATTATTGGCCACCGGGCTATTATCAATGTCCCAGGGCAACGTGAAAGTATTTTACAGCATGCGGTTCTCCTCCATCATGTCAAAAGGGGCCCTTAGAACACACCTCACATTCTCTCATTTTTGGACCGATTGCACCACATTGTGCAAGTATGAAATGCACCAGATACAATATACTGTCATCTGGGACAATGTGTCATTCCACCGCTCTGCTTTGGTCAAGAACTGGTTTCAAAACCATCCACAGTTGACAGTACTATACCTTCCACCATACTCTCCATTTCAAAACCCTATCGAAGAGTTTTTCTCGGCATGGCGGTGGAAGTTTTAGGATCTCCAGTCTCAGGTACCCCTCATTCAGGCCATGGAGGACGCCTGTGACCAAGTTGACACCGTAGCTGTGCAAGGATGGATTCAACATTCAAGACGGTTCTTCCCGTGTTGTCTTGCTAATGAGGATATTGCTTGTGATGTTGATGAAATTTTCTGGCCAGATCCAGCTAGGCGAAGAGAGAATATATAGTATCCCTGCTGAAAAAAACAGCATAGACCAGCAACATTCCCATGCTGGTTTGGTGCTGGTTTAGCTGGGGGTCACCACCATACCAACACCAAAACACATTATATGCTGGTCTTGCTGGTATGACCAGCATGGGATGCTGGTGCTGGTATTCTGATGACCACCAGCTAAACCATCACCAAACCAGCATGGACCAGCATGGGAATGCTGGTGGTCAGCACCAAAACACAATTTGCTGGTATGCTGTTTTTTCCAGCAGGGATGACCGTAGTATTTTCTTTACAACATTGTCAGTTTTTTCAGATTATTTTTATGTTTGTTGTTGTTGTTATTTACTGTAATTGTAACCTGTACTGGATACAGTATTTTATATTTGTCATTTGTTTGTTGAGCTAACAGTGTTATGCACACTACTGTAGTAGCATGTCAACTGGGACATGTTTTGTTGTGATTCTCCATGTTGACTGATTTGGGTATGGAGAGAAAGCAATTACTGTATATAGTTGCACTTTCTCTTTGTACTTCATTTGTAGTACTCTAATCAATAAGAATTAGACTTGATAAAAGTGTTTTAGGTTAGCAGCAGCAGTGTGTAACTGGTTAAAAAAATGAATTCTTGTGAAATGTGTGTGTTTCTTATGGTAACAAAATATTCTTTTTATAAAGTTGTGTATAGTTTTGACAAAAGTGTTCCATTTTGCAAATGATCTGAAATGTTGTGCTACTTTGGTGAAGGGTTGTGTTAATTGTGTGTAGTGTTTTGACAAACCGGGCCCTGTTTTCAAAATTGTGCTTAAGCAATCGTAAAAAACTGTAATAGTTTATAATAAAGAATCTTTGGATGTTAGAGGTTCTACATGGAACCATTAAACCAATATGGTTCTTTATCTTCTATGTACAATGCCACAGAAGATACAAATGTAAAATGTTTATAAATGTGTAGCTGGCAACACTTCCAGGAGTAAATATGTTTTTTGCTAAATTATCCATAAATACGAAAATGAACAATACTTTGTTTTTAATTGTCACATATGTGTTTTGTTAAAAAAATCTGCATTTAATGACTAGAACACACATATGTTCCTCCAACGTTTCCAGTAGTTGAATAAAAAAACTAGGGCTTCACCAATATATCTGCCTATAATCGGTATTAAGCAATTTTCCCCACTATCAGACAACGGACAAATGGTTAATAACACCTGATGATCAGGGCAGATAACATCTTGTCAATCAAAAGGAGTGAAAAAAACAAACTAGAACTCATACTATGTGATTATTTTGAATTGGGTGACAATGACAACAGAATTGCAGTTTGAACTCACTGCACTTCTAGGATTTCATAACATCATAATTTGAAACAAGGAGTAAAAAGCAAAACTATAAGTATCTATATTAGTATAAATATCGATGCATCCTCAAATTTAACTTTATGACCCCTCTTTAAGAACGGATCCCTATAAAAACACATCCAAGGTTCACTACATTTAATTTCTTTTTGCTGGAAAATACAGGAACACAATAATAGAAAACAACACGCTCACCACAGCACAGCAGGCAGAAATAATCCTCTATCACTACTAAATGTGCAGAGGGCAACGAGTAGAGAATACAGTATGGGCTTCCAGAGAAATGACATGTAATCGCAACCCCAAGGACAGAAAATGTCCTGGGGCCTCATTTATAAAGCGTGCGTACGCACAGATTTGATCGTAAAGGGTAAGTATGCAAAAATCCACAGCAAAGTCCATATTTGGTCTGAGCAGACGTACGCACTTTTGCTTGTCCAACTGCTGAAGGTTTTTGGGAATATAAGCCATTCTTGCTGCTCAAAATTGGGTTTAAACATTGACAAGCGCTCTTTTATATGTCTGTGACATTAAATAGGCATCGTTTAATGGCGGAGGTCTGAAACTGCTCAGCTGCACAGAAGTTCAAGATCATTTGCGATTTATACATTTCACATCTGAAAGAAAGGGGTATGCGCATTTTCTGTGCGTAAGTTCGGTCTATGAATCACACGTACATATTTTTGATAAATGATCAGAAGATCAAATGTAGGATGGTTTCTACGCAGCATTTTATAAATGAGACCCCTGGACTTTACTTAAGTGTGCTTTTCCCCAAAACCCACTCAAATGACTGGACTCAGCTACGAGACTATTTATTTGACAAGACTACTCAAGAAAATATATTTAGCATTTCAAATTCTGAAACGCAGACTTTAAACAAGAAAAAAAACACAAGTTGAGAATAACAGGCTATTCCAACAGTTTTGTGTATTTCATGCCGAGTACATGTCCATTCAAAGATGCCCACGAAGAATCAGATACGACGATGTGTTACAATTTGACATGTTTTTTAACCTTACACACACAAAAAAATAGGTATACCAAAAACATTCCTGGAAAATCAGCAGGCAAAGTTGATCAAATGCTTTATACAGATTTAAACAAAAGGAATACAAAATGATCTTTGTTCAAAAGTGTACAGAAAAAAATCCAAATAAAATCAGTTTTTGTACAAATGCCACATAACAACATTGATATTTCAATTACATTGTATATATATATATATATAGACTGTATATATTTACTTTGTGATGTAAAACATGACAGAGAAGGCATACATATGGATGTGAATTGAGCTGTGTTAACACCATGAGGGAAAGCTACAGCACTCTCTTTTACAAAATGTACAAAACAGCTGCTTCTAGGTATAACTAGTAATAACATAATACTGTCTTTTTTCATTTTTTTACAGTATGCCACAGTACAAAAAAACTTTTTGTGCCTAGAAGTGTTGAGGTGATGCGAAAGTGACGTGGTGCTGCCCCCTTAGTCATGTGACCTCGGTCATGGACGCCGAATGGTTCTGAAAGAAAACCAAAAACAGGATTCAGAAAGCTGTGCTATGTTGTTCCAGATGGTAATAAGTGTTTGTTTGACACTTAAACGCTGATTACCCATCAGGCCCATTTGACTGAAACGCTGGAAAATCACATAGCAGAACCTATAATTTCACAATCCCTATTTTTACAAAATCAACAGTTACGATTATTACACTTGTCTAGGATAATGACAGGAAACTCGATTATTCTGGTTTACCATACACACTGCAGTGTACGTTTTACACTGCCAGCTCTAAATTGCACTATAAGGCATAAGAAAAAAATTTGTTTGGTTCCGGTTTCCGACCGACCCTGCCAATTTATGTGCGACCCAAATTTATTTTATGAGCTTGGGGAAGAAATAGTACACATTAAATAAATACACAAAAACTTTGAGGCGAACTATAATTTACCTTTTAGTACAGCACCGTTTTTGTAAAGCACGCGATGCAACGTCCTCTACCAATACTAAAAACAAGGCAGCTATACGGTCGTTAACACAATCGTTCACACATCGTTGTCGTCACTTACAAAGGCACTGGTAACTTTTGGTGTGCATTCGAGATGCTTTTTCGTGCACAGCAACGTAATCTTTTGCGCCCGCCGAAAGTTGTAACTTACAGACCAAAAAAGACGAGCTGAACAACGATATGCAAGTGGGCTTTTCTCTTCCAGAGAGGACAAACCAAGGCTCATTTTTGCGGTCAGAAAGTGAATTATAATATTTGAATTTATGGTATTATGACCAGGGCTTGACATTAACACCCGCCAAATGCGGGTAGATTTCGGCCGTGGCGGGTAAGACAGCCAATCCCACTAGTCACTTTGCCAGGTTGAATATAATTTTTTAATTGTAGTTTTCTTAAAAGTTATGCGAAATGATAAACAATACGCAATGCGGCAACTTCCATGAGCACTCTGCACCCAGCGCAACGCAAAGAGACCGTTTGTTGAGAGACGCTCACGCGATCAGCGGGGCGTTGCGGACCAAAGCGTCACCTTCCAGAGAGCGCGCAAGAGCTGATGGATTTGCGAATGCACAAGAGGACGCAGTCTGAGCCCATACACACTTCGGGAAAGATAAAACAATTGCGTGGAAGTGATTGATTAGATATAAATTGCGTGCAAACTCTCAGGGCAAGAGCGAAGAAAAATTCAGCGCATACCTGAAGGCACACGAAATCAAAGAAAACCCGCCAGCTGAGAGGTTTGCGCATCATTT
Source organism: Misgurnus anguillicaudatus (assembly GCF_027580225.2). Classification (NCBI taxonomy): domain Eukaryota; kingdom Metazoa; phylum Chordata; class Actinopteri; order Cypriniformes; family Cobitidae; genus Misgurnus; species Misgurnus anguillicaudatus. The sequence goes on from NC_073348.2 coordinate 13,624,169, forward strand.
TAATGTTACAATAATGCCCTCTCAACATTTGTCATTAAAAAGTCTTAAATCACTTTTATCAGTAACCATGATCAAGCTTATAAAATACATCTGCATAAACTAGCTGACAGTAAAATTCATGTACATTTCTTGACAGTATTTACTGCTGTTGGTAATAAATATTTAAAGTGGTTGTCGATGGTTTTTGTGTTTATCTTTTCAGTTTAGAATTAGTGTTTCTTCTACACCCCTGCTCTACTTTTAATATATTCATTCAAAGTTAATCTATTTATGCCTTACTTACTAACATGTTTTTCATGCACCTAAATATATGATATGATCTATACTGATATACCAGCTATATACCAGCTAATAAATGTTGTCTTAATTTGGGTAGTCAGACTGCATTTGAAATTCAGTCTGCATCTAATTTAGCAAGTAAATTTGCTCGAATTAAAGTCATTTTAGAATGCCAAAGTCAAGGTTAATCATATAAAATTGATTTTACCAGCAACAAAAATTTGGCCAGTGAAAATGCTGAGTGGCTAGTAACTTTGAAAAACTAGCCACTTTGGCTGGTGAGCAAAAAAGTTAATGTCAAATCCTGATTATGACAAAAGAGAGAATCCGTGGAGACGTGCTGTGCTGCGTGAGACAACCACGCAATATAGCCAAAGTCACCTCATATATCCGCTATTCAATTTAAAAATGTAACAATTTCCTACCTATCCCTTGCTGCCACTGAAAAAAAATAAAAATAAAATAAAATAAATCCCTACCGACCCATGACCTAAACTGACAACCAACCAGAACCAAACTTTTTTTTATGCCCAATGTTAAGTTTGTGTTAAAAACTAAAAAGAAATGATCCAACCCAGATCAGTCGTTAAGAGGTATTTTGCTGGGTTGCAATCCGGCTAGGAGGCTATTTACATGACATTGATATCTGTAGACTGGAAGGTTTTATGTGGTTTGGCTGTTCGTTTATATGACAACAGCATTTTGGGGTCCTGAAATGCAAACTTTTCAAAATGGGTTTCAAAGTTTTTGATAACTCCTTGTTGTCTACGTGTAAACTATGCTTTTCCAATAACGTTTTTTTAGTCTTTTTAGAAGGTTGCGTTTGTGCACAAGCTTTGTGTTTTTTACAGGGTAACATTGCCATCTACTGGGCTGGCATACGTAATACAGCAGATTGTAGTGATAGATTTACTAATCTCTTTTGCTGTTAAAAAAATACAGGTCAGTATTTACTAAATACACGCACTGAAAAAGTTGTGCTTTAAAAGGCGTGAAAGCGTGTCGTTTTTTTCAACTGACCTTATTGCATATGCATTTGTAGGAGATTCCCTTTCAGACGCAAAATTTATGGGAGAAGAGTTTTTAAAGAGCACCTATTACGTTGCTAAAAACAACGTTATTGTGTGTATTTGAAGTAATACAATGAGTTTGCGTAGTTTATGTTTCAAAACACGTTTTACCGTGCATTATTGGTACTACTCTATGCTCTGACACCCTAAAACGTGTTGATTTTGTGCAAAGCTCATCATTCTAAAAAGCACAGTGTCCTCCGATTGGCCTACCTATGTCGTCAGCAGGAAATGTGATGCTCCTTACTTACGTGTTTGAATCATGGTCTAGTCAGTAGTAAATTCTTTAAATATGAAAACATAGACTACTCACAGGGTGCCAATCAGAAGCGGGAGGAATTATAATAATGACCGTTGTGTCCACGTCAACAGGCACAGGAAGTAAACTGTTACCTATAATCCATGTGTTTGTTGTAGTCCGAGAAAAGCGATAAGTTGGAAATGATAACATGCCTCATTGTTTACTTTGGGATTGTTACCTTTTGCATATCATTAACATGTACTAATACACACTCACATTTAAAGGAAGTGTAAAATCTTAAATCAAATAATTAGTGCTCTATAAAAAAATCACAACACAATTTACACATTTTTAAATTAGATTTTTAAGCATGTGTTCTTTAGTGTGTCTTGTAAATCACCCATAGAAATTTCTTTTTTGAAATGGCACTCTTACACTAATATTCCCCGTTTAGTAAATCTGGCCTTAGTTGTCTTCTCGGATCTGTTTAAACGTGAATCTTTGAGTGTGTACGAGCATTTTTTATAAATGCCAATGAAAAACTTTTCAGTTTTTGGCTACATTGTTGTTTTGTAAACATAGCCTAGATATTCCCATCAGCAAATAATCTCTTTGAAAAAATCAATTCAAATTTTGGTACATGATAAATAAGTGTAAAATAAGTGTAAAAACGCCTGTAAGCGTAAAATGTCAATTTGTTATGTTCTGTATAAATAAGTTTATGTCTACTTTCACTACAAACAAAGTATAAAAAATTCTACAAAGTCATCAGTGAACATGTCTCAGATTAGTCAGAAGATACACTTGACTTTATGCGGCACAGCAAGAAAGACATCGAAGTACTGTAGGAGTAATTACAAAGTAATTAGACTCCACTGTATACTGTAATTTCTCGAATCGCTCTTGATGTACTATGTCAAGCACGCCTATAGTCAAGGGGCATTGAGCCGATGATGAAATCACAACAGTGCCAATATTCAGTCTAACAGCATTCTTGCACTAACGGCGCGTTAACGCTTGACGGAAGGCTTACAGCCAATCACAGTTGCCGCAGCACATGCTCCGGTCTTCCGTAAATGTAATTGGCTGGCTCTGCCTAGGTTATTTGCATAAAGCAATCTGATTGGCTGACGCTCGTGTTGCCGCTTGAAAAGTTGAGAAATGTTCAACTTCTGCCCCAAGCAACGGCAGTTACGCGGCGCCGACGGATCACCAATTCAGGTCACCAACGCTTGATGTCACCCATTAAAAGTGAATGGGAAGTAGGGGTGGGACAAAAAATCGATTCTTAGATGAATCGCAATTTGGACGTGGGGCGATTCTGAATCGATTCACAAATGTCAAGAATCGATTCTTAAATGTTAGTTTACAAAATACGTTATCAGAACCAAAAGGCGGAACTCAACTGGGGGAGCGGTGCTGCACACGGACAACTTAAGAGAGTGCGCACTGCACGAGCGCACAGCGGAGCTTACAAGAGGAGAAGAGAAAGAAATAATATCTAGAACACCCCTGTTTGACTCATTCTAAACTTCAAGAAAACAAGATACACTTTGGGATAATCTTTCTCTGCCTTTTCTCTGTTCAGTGAGTGGCAGGGAGAAACAGCGCATTTAATTTAATGACTCTTCTGACTGTGCTTTAGTGTTTCCCTAAACCACCGCTGACTGTTTAGATATAACATGAATATACTTCTATAAAAATATGCACATAGTTTGTTATTCAGTCGCTGGATGCGCTGCATTATATAAATACAGTAATAATGCCGATCACTGTGTATAATGATGATGCTAGACGCACGTCAGTTCAGTGAAGTTAATGACGGTTAACATATAGAACTAATATGTCACGTTTACTTACTATTTTTACTGGTTTTAATGTCTTACAACAGAAACAGGACATATATGTATATAAGATAATGTATATACATAATTTATCCCTTAGTTGCATTAAAGTACTGTATATGACAGTTCAGAGACTAGTAGCAAAAGCACAAACATTAACCTGGCTTTGAGAGCAAATGTGACGTAATGACGTCACAGATATGCAAATTAGTACGTCAAGAATCGATTCTGAATCGAAACGGGACCCTAAGAATCAATTCTGGATCGATTCATGAGGGTCCAAGCGATTCCCACCCCTAATGGGAAGCGTCAATGCTTACGCCCCAATGCCCCATAATAAATCTCTTAAATAAACAACTTGTCTATTTAATGACTGTTTGTTAAGTTGTTATGAATAGCACATTTAGAAGCAATATGAGTAGCATTACATTTGAGATTGTCAATCACTGTAAACACTGGGTTATTTTGTGCCATGTTTCACCTTGAGAGAGCAATTATTCCCAAGGTTCCAAGATATTTCAATGCATAATTGTAAACCCTGAAATAATGTTTGCATTTGCATATTGATAAGGTCATTAGCATGAATTGTATAAGTACAATTCGCATAATTCTCTTCATTGGTGTAGTTAACACACCATCAGTGTTAAATTTTCAACGCTTTCACTGACGCTGAAATTAAACAGCGTGTTTGTGTGTGTGTGTTTAGTAGAGTTTTAGCGGGTGCTCAGAGTGTGTGAATATTTAATGAGGCACTTAGGCATCATATGATCGGTTCTTCCTTCTTAAACGCCTCGCTGTAACCTTCTACTACCATAGAAGAGGTTTTGTTACCAAGAGTTAGGGTTAAAATTTATCTGGGATTTAAAGGATTAGTCCATAAAAAAATCCAGATAATTTACTCACCACCATGTCATCCAAAATGTTCATGTCTTTCTTTGTTTCGAGAAGAAATTATGTTTTTTATGAGAAAACATTCCAGAATTTTTCTCGTTTTAATGGACTTTAATGGACCCCAACACAACAGTTTAAAATTGCAGTTTCAACGGAGTTTCAAAGGACTCTAAACGATTCCAAACAAGGCATAATGGTCTTATCTAGCGAAACGATTGTTATTTTTGACAAGAAACATTAAAATTATGCACTTTTAAACCACAACCTTTCTTCCTCCAGCTGTAGTTTCGCATACGTCCTCCGTGACCTCTTGGCGTGATGACTTATTGTGTGAGGTGGTGCTGGCGCGTCACATGACCGGAAATAGACGAGAAATTGTGGTTTAAAAGTGCATTTTTTTTGTCAAAAATGACAATCGTTTCGCTAGATAAGACCCTTATGCCTCGTTTGGAATCGTTTACAGTAGTGTTGTAGTCAAGACCACCTAAACCGAGACCAAGTCATGACCAAGAAAAAGACAGGCTGAGACCGAGACAAGACCAAGACTTTAAAGGGTCGAGACCAAGTCAAGACCGCGACAGGGCGAGACCAAGTCAAGACCAAGACCAGTGCAAGTCACTGCATTAAAACACTTAATGATAAAATGTGGACTTGCGATTAGGCACTTCTTGTCTGTGTGTGTGCGTGAGTGTGTGTGTGTATGCCATCAAGTTGATAAAATAATCAAAGGCATTGCAGATATGTTGAAATTTATCTTTGTCTATAAGCAAATAAAAGTGAATAAACACTAAAAAGCTGGCCATCCACTTGAAATTAAATTCAACCGAGACGAGACCAAGTAAAAATGCGGTCGATTCCAAGACGAGACAAAGACCTTTAAAAAGTGGTTCTCGAGAACTACATCACTAGTTTACAGTCTTTTGAAACTCAGTTGAAACTGCAATTTTAAACTGCATTAAAACTGTGTTGGTGTCCATTAAAGTCCATTAAAATGAGAAAAATCCTGGATTGTTTTTTCTCAAAAAACATAATTTCTTCTCGACTGAGCAAAGAAAGACATCAACATTTTGGATGACATGGTGGTAAGTAAATTATCTGGATTTTTTTTTAAGAAAATGGACCAATCCTAAAAAGTGCTACAGGTGGATTTTGATGAGGAGGTTACCTGTGCACTGAGTGTCTCCAGAGGGCTTTCCACACGTGGGAACGTCATCAGTGGAAGTCCACGGTAATCCTCCTGCTTCTGTTTGGTGGGTGTAGAGTGGGTTCCTTTGAAATTGTGCACTACGCAGAGTCCCTGCAATAAGCACATAAACAATTCAGACAGTTTGTAACTATAAGCAGAAATCTAGTATCATGAAAATAATAAATGTATAAACTAGGGCTTTGCAAAAATATCGATACAGCTAACTATCGTGATACATTTTTCTATGATAGTGTATCGATATTTTAATCTCTACTATCAATATTTTTTTAAAACCATCAAATCCCTCTGTGTGCGTCAAAAGACCTCCTCCACCACTGCTGTAGTTGTCGCTGTCCAGTTGTCTGTCATATACGTCCAGTTAGCGGGAGTGAGAAAATGGCATAAAATTTTAAAAACACCTGCAGCTTTCAAAGCCGACGTGTGGAAGCATTTTGGCTTTAAAAAAGTTTACAAATTCAGCTCTACTTTTTTACATTTTTGATAAAAAAAGGAAAAAGTATTGCAATGTATTGCAACATGCAATGTATTGTATCGTATTATATCGTGAGGCCCTTGCCAATACCCAGCCCTAGTATAAACAAAGAATAATATAATAAATTATGTAGTCAGAAGCTAAAGACTACATTTACAATCATAGATTTGGCAGACACTTATCCAAAGTGACTAGTGGATTTGATATAAAGACTATTAACATAACAACTATTTACTACTAAGAACATGGCACCTAAACATGGTTTATAAAATACACATTTTGTAATGGAATACTTTTAAGTAGAAATAAAAAAAGTTAAGAACTTGTGAAGATGTTTTATGAAACCCACCAAGAACAGAGCTACAGAGCTTCCTAATATGAAGCCAGCAATAACATCTGAGCAGTGGTTGCGGTATTCCGAGACCCTGTTCAAGCCGGTAAGGAAAGAAGCACACAGGATCCCCAGACAGAGCACAGGTTTTGCCAGACGGCTGCTTTTCGTCTTGATGGTGCTCGTGATGTACATCTGAAAACAGACACACGCACACAGCCACACTTGTTTTAATCTCCAGCAGGTGACGGAGGAAATCAAGCATAAATAAATACACAAGGCTCGCTTCACCTCTGGGAAATTATGGCAAATTATAGAGAATGGAATTGGAGTAAACAACCTGTAATTCCTATTGAGAAAGAGGAAGTGAGAGAGATAGAGAATGAAAAAGAGAGATATTTTCTAAACTCATACTAATACAACTAAAGTGAATCAAATAATTTAGCTGCGAGACACATTATTTAGGCTGTATCTTACAGTGACATAGACAGCTGAGTAGACACCAAGCGATGCATCTTTGGATGGGAATGACCTCCTGGCTTTCTCCACCACCATCTGGTTCCCGGTGCAGATGTTGCCATTGGTAATGAACTGGTGATTGAGGTTACAGTCCACCCCCGTATAATTTGGCTTGCAGACACTCAGAAAGTACGGTGCCAGATTGCCCGTCACTACCTGGCCGGCATTGACAAAGATGTCGGTGGCAAACAGGCCGAACGCAAAGACACCTGTGATAGACCAAGAAGCCACACATTTAATATATAAATAACCTGTACAGTTGCTCCTAATCAGAAGTGGAACATGTAAGTAATTCAGACAAGGGCTTGGAGGACGACCATGAATACAGATGCAGTCTTGTCAGGACAATCTGTTATTTTTTATCTTCATCCAGAAGTAATTACAGATGCCCAGTAGAGCAAAAGCAAAATCTGCATACACCATTTGGCACAAACAAAACTACTCTGCAAAACTTTATATCTTAAGCAAGTAATTATGATCATTCATCTTAAAACAATTGTATCACTGATTGTGAATCTTGTAAAAAAAATACTACTTTTAGGAAATGGCTTAAAGTCATTGCAGTTAGTAAGTTGGATATTAAATGAAAAAACACCAAGAAAATAAAATAAGTTAACAAAATCTTAAAAAAATAGGCAGCATTCTCTGCTCTCAAGTGGTGGGGGCGTTTCCGCTGTCAACGGTGAAACCTCGCCCACTCGTGGCTGCCGTCTCTCTCAACTTTTCACGCCTACTTAAAAAAACCTTGAACTCAGAAATTGTAATAAAAGTTTACTGATTTTAACTGCAATTCTGTACTACATAGTTTAAAGTCTTTTTGTCATGTTTCACAATACATTTCTAACATTTATAATGTGTTTAGAAACAATTTTCAAGATTAACTTTACATAGACTTTAAACAAACAACATATATGTGATTATTTACTCATCAACACAAATTTAACACAAGTTTCAAATTTAGGAACAAAAATATCTATATACTATTCATTCGTATTTAATCTTTTTGTATGTACACTTTCATTAGATTTTTTTCATAAAAATAGTTGAAACAACTAGTGCTAAATATTTTTTACACCAATACATCCCTTTTTGAGTGTCAAACAGACAACACGATTTACTAATGTTTACGCATGCGATATTACTGGCGCCATTATTAAATGCAAAAAATAATAAACATGTCTTAAATCATTTTGCACATTGTTGCTGATAGGAGAGGCATCGCATAGATCAGAGAGTGCATGGCACAAGGCAGAGGATTTTTTTAACACGTAACAGTTTATTTGGAATGCCAGTAGACCTGTCGCGATAATGACTATATCGACTTACTGTATGGCACGATAAGTGAACATGACCTCGGTAGGGGTTTTTTTTTGAGAGAGAGAGAGAGAGCGAGAGAGCGTGAGAGAGAGAGAGTGAGAGAGAGAGAGAGAGAGAGAGAGAGAGAGAGAGAGAGAGAGAGAGAGAGAGAGAGAGAGAGAGAGAGAGAGAGAGAGAGAGGTGATATATATATTGTCATTGTGTTTACATGTATGTTTGTTTGCATAAAAATGAAGGTCACTAGCATTTTCAATCATCGCGATTGTCTCTGTCATTTCTGTCTACTGTCTGTGGAGAGGAAGAGTGATACGCGCAGCTCAGGGTCCACATGCGTACACACATAATGAAGAAGGCGTGCATACACACATAATGAAGGAGGCAATGAAAAGATCTATACAAATAAATAGTCGTCTGAATCATAACCATAACATCTAGTGTTTAGATCTGGGGTGTTCCTATTATAAACGTGACTGTGAATAATGCCACATACTCACAGATACGATCATAGTAACACTCATCTAAAGCAATAAACCCTGTGAAGCTGAGGTTTATACTAAACAATAATTATTAGCTGTTTAAAATTGAAATACATATATATATTTTAAATCATTAGAATTTTTTTCTTAAGATTCCAATTTTATATTAATATGTCATATTTTTCATCTTAATATTCTTAAAAATTTTAGTTGTGTTCTTAGAAAGGATGTACTTGCATTATTATGAAATGTTATTGTCATACATAATCAGTGACATAAAATGGTCTTAAAAAGGACAATAATATCAACTTTATTATTTCTGGGGCAATTAATTGACTTATGAAAAGTAGCTATCGTGACAGGCCTAAATGCCAAAAGAACTTATTTAAAAATATTGTTTGCCAAGCCATGTTTTCACACAGACATTTACGGAAAATACACTGAAAATGCATCCTGGATTTTTCCGGGATCGTTTGATTTTTTGTTCATTCACACTGCCAATGATTTGCCGGCATCTGCAAGGTCTTTACATGAGTCATTCAGTTTAAAGACTTTTACAAAGCTTTCAATGTCTTTAAAAGAAATTAATTAGTGTTAAACAGATAAAATGAAGTCAGGTTTAGACACAACATGAGGTTAAGAAAACAATTACAGATTTTCACTTTTGGGTGAACTGCTCCTTTGACTTATTTCATCATAGTTGTAAGTCTCAGAGAAACTTTATTCAAGAGCTATATTATAATTCATCATGCCTCTGATTGTCTGAAAGGTGCCACTGAATAAAAAGTTAAACTTATAAAACAAATTTAAGGGCAAAGCTGGACAGAAAAGGTGCTCGAATGTTCTCTGGTCATGATCTCTCAGGTCTCCATACAATGCTTCATATCACTGCAAACCTATACCTCAGAAGACACCATTACCAGAAGCTCCACTACATTATGTATCAGGACCAGTAAATCAAAGTTTTCTATACTTTCTAATTTCATTTTTCATCAAGCTTGGGCACACTTGCTGGGCAGCACTGAAAATGTGTGCGAAAAACAATATACCCTTTATATAGGCTACTGTATCAGAGCATAAAAGACATGGTGTGCCTGAAAGTTGTGCTTGTCATTATGTCTGGAGCAAACGTTTAATATTGATGTGTTTTGGAGGTGCTGTTGTAGCTCCTGTCTGCTCAAAATCAATAAATAAACCAAAGCTCAGAGCAACTCACTTTTACCATAAATCGTTTCTAATAAATCACACAGTCATAAAAATAAAACATGTATTCAATCATTGTGTAAACTTTATGTTTACCTCTGACAGTTCGCTTAAGCATTATTAGTGCATGTAGTTTCATTATAGAAAGTAAACTTTGGCAGCTAGCTCTTCCCACACAGGATGAAAAAAAACAAAAGGAACCACAAAAAACTGCACAAACCCTCCTAAAAGAAGTCCTGGAAGACACCCACAGCAACATGGCAGTACTGTAAGTCCTGCATGGATAAGTTCCAATAAAACTAATTGATATAAGGCCATTTTGAAATTATATGGACTGGCTGATATCCGCATGGCTAATATCAAGGTAAACAGCACAACCAAACAAAAAAATCTGCTAAACAAGTTTCAAATTATAAAAAAACAAACTATAAGTTTTAAATGATAAAAGAAGCTATTTTGTGTCTAATGTAATAACATTTAGGCAATATAAGTGTGAAAAATCTCTTGTGGTCACTGCTTATATCACCCTGCTTACAAGATTCACTAATTATTAGGGGAGACCGGGATTGGTTGTCACAATTTTTACTCATGCATGAATTGCTCATCTTCAAAAAAATATTTCAGCAGTAATTCCTACATAAAATGAAAACTTGAGGTCTTGGCTTTAAATGTGTATACTTTTTACTTTCAGAATGTATTGTAACAGGAAGTAATTAACCAACAAAGACACTCTGACACAATGTGACAACCAACCCCATCACGGGGTTGGTTGTCACGGGGTATGGGGTTGGTTGTCCCTATAGTGATTCAATAGGATTTCAGTGATAAATTGGGATCTGAAAAGATAATGTGTCATTTTTTTGTTTTTTAAGCTAGAAACTGCAAATAAGTTTTAATATGAATACCACCCCTATGATAGTTGTCATCAATGCCCCTTATGTTTAAACAATGGGATTAAAGTGGGTGATCAGTTACTTGAATTGTCTACTGTGTTGAGAAATAAAATGAAATATTTTTTAGTGTTAAAACCTCTTTATTTAATGCTTTATTTATTTTATTTTAACAGCAAACAAAAACAAACAAACAGACCAACTTAAAAGGTCTTAAAAGGTCTACATGTCCAATACTCACATGTAACAACCAACCCCTTAAGCTATGTGACAACCATCCCCAACTGACTTCTTGACAAACATGCTAAGCTAGCTGCCAGACGGCTTTTACTTGATAGCTAAAAGATGACTCAAAATAAAGCTACTACTTTTGGCTTTTTAATGAGTGTTTTGTTTTTGAATGACTAATATCCTACAAGATCTCAACACAAAAACAACACCAACATGAAAATGTACTCTGACCCATGAAAATAAAAAATTGTCTCCTAACCTCAATGTTTTGTGTCTGCTCAGCAAAATTACAAGTGCAAACGAGTAAGCAATTAAAGGCTAACAAATTGATATCAAAATTGTACCACAGCGCCATGTAGTATGTCTGGAATAAGCAGTGGGACAACCAACCCGTGAGACAACCAGCCCCGGTCTCCCCTATAATAATTTATGCAAACTGTCACCCGCTGGTCCAAAACTAAAACTCACCTATAAACCTGATGATTCTTCGGATGAGAGGGTTTAGATAACAGCATTCTCCCGTCACGATAGTTTTCTCCTGGGCAATGAGAGCTTCTCTAGTGGACTTCATGATGTACATGGATACCTCTCCAACAAAAATCTACAAACAGAACGCAAAATAGAAATAAGATATGATGAGAATACAGAACACAGAAATTCTGCAGCACAGTGATAATATGTCAGACCACTGCCTTGTCTCTTGTATGGTACGTCTAGCTGAGGCCACTTAATCTACTTCACCTTACTTAGACCTTACTTAGAACCGTCTCAAATGCAAGCAGTACCAAATAAAGCCCGATTTATAGTCGTGCCTAAGTTCTACGCCGTAGATAAGGCGTAGGCTATTCATAGCTCTGCGTAGCCTGACGTGCACCTTGCAAAAAGTTTAACAGCGCGTCAGATCTACGCTGACCGCAAGCGCTGTGATTGGTCCACCAGAACCCCTCCCGTCAGGTAAAAAAACTGCGTCATAGATATTTCCGTTTGCGACGGTGAAAACAAAGACGAGCAAACTTGAGGAGTGATTTAACTCAAACTGCAACAAAAGTCGCTGTTTATTTACTTCCATAATTGCTGGTCTTCTGAAATCATACACAACAAGTTGCTGTTTCTTCTTCGTTTGTGGGTTAACATGCCAAGCTGCTTCTTCATTGACGGTCACGCTGCTACTGTGGTTACATGCGTGGATACTGCCTACCAGCGGTCTGCGCGTGTGTTTGCACGTCGACGTGGATGACAACGCACAAGTATAAATGAAAACCGACGCGGAACCTACGTCGTCGCGGCTATAACGAGCCCTTAACTTAGAAGACTACTAGCTGTGACGAACAATTGTCTAATACTCCAGATATTTCGTTTAAAAGTGCTAATAATAAAACTCTGCATCATGGTAAAACAATTAAACTCATTAATAAATGATGAAGCTTTCACAGGATCATATATCCTACTGTACACTACAGCACAGTAGTAATGATCTCAAGATTATTAATACATTGTTATCCTTAGAGCGTGTCCCACAAACTTTCATATTTTGGCAGTTGCAGTATCCAACTCCTTACCAAAAAATACAACTTGATCTAAAAGAATTGAAGACCTTGTTTAAATATACCATTTCGGTCTGAAATACTACAGGATACTAAAGGATAACCACTGTATTCATGTAAACAGAGAAATGTTAAATAAATTACCCTTCTACTGTGATGGACCACAGGGGTGAGTGATTGGCCCTCTGTTTTTTCTTGTATATTCTTCGTTTAAGAGCCATTATCAGGAAACATGGAATTACTTTCCATTTATATGATGGTGATGGCTTTATATTTTCTCAAAATCAGAGGATATCTACTGATTTATGACAAACTTTATTTTCGATTTTAGGACTAGAAGAGTACTATTTTCTTTTTGCTGAATTCTGATAAATCAGAGAATCTAAATGATAACCTACTGTAAATATTGTATATTAGAGCATAACCTGCATGAGTTCTCCAGTAGGGATGGGCACGAGTACTCGATTGCTTGAGTACTCGAACGTGGCATTGACAATGATTGTGTTTTTTGTGTGGTTATGGTGGCATTTGGATGTCTGGTTAGCATTAAAAGCACATGAGGTAGTAAAGACTGGGTGCTGTGTTTGACGTCGTGATGAGATGCGCAGACCTGCATATTACATCAGTACCATTCTGCTTCCTAAACGCTCATGCGCCGCAGCAACTCAGCTTATCCTCGCAACGTTTTGAAGCAGAACACACCTTACATCACTGAGGCACTATGGTTTAAAAGGATGCTGTGATTTTTTGATTCACTTTGCTAAGATGAAAATACAAGTCAGGTTTAAAATGTATGCAAGTTCAACGTTACAAGTTCAATGGGTTATCATCTCAAGAGATACCAGAGAGCCATACGGACAGAGTGAGAGGATGACACTAAAATGATAGCAAAATATTTAAAGCTTAATGTAATAAAGCTAGTGCTTTGACTGGACATGTTTTAAAGCACGCTGTTATGATGCACATCCACAACGGGGTTAAACTTCCTGTACAGTACATAACTTAGTTTAAGTCTTGCATTTTGTGCAGATAGATGCACATTGTATAATACATTTATGTTTTATCAAGGTCTAATATTTTGTAGTGTTTGTCATATATAGAAAGTTTGTGTTTATTAACCCTTTAGTTTTACTTCATCACGCAGCTATTCTTGTTAGAGGTTTCTGTAATAAACATTTAATTTATTAATAATCTAGCATGTGTTATTTCTGTCGTAGTTTCTTCAAAATTAAGTTTTAATGTTTTTAATAAAAATATTTCCATTTTCACCATGATGTGTACACCCCACCCCTTTGATTGCCCTGACCCTAATTAATCGAGTACTCGTTTTTCAGACATATAGATTAAGTGAAATGAATAAATGATATACAGTGCCCTCCACAATTATTGGCACCCGTTTAATATGTGGTCGTGGACTTCTAAAAATTCTCCTTTTTTTTTAAACAACATACAACCCAAATGCAAAAAAAGACAAAAATCCAACCCCCGATCCAAGCACACCACCCCGGTGGCAAAGAATCCACACGTTTAAAAAAAAAAAAAACTTGAAATCATGCGTTCCAAACTTATTGGCACCCTGATATGAATACTTTGTACAACCCCCTTTTGCCAACACGACAGCACTTAATCTCCTCCTATAACATTTCACAAGATTGGAGAACACAGAGGGGCCCTCGGGTTTTTATTTAAAATGGCCTGGTAGTTCAAAGCATTCATAATGCCATGCACCCTAACAAGGTTCTGATGACCTTTGGAAGAGAAACAGGCCCACAGCATCACAGTTAAGGCGAGTGGCTATTTTCTTGTAGCCATTGCCTGACTTATGAAGGTCCACACACATCTGCCTTACTTGAATGGTGTGTTCTATTGTCTTTGCCATGATGACAAATGGGTAAGAGAATTAGACCTCTGTCACATCATATTTATAGTCCAGGGAAACAGGAAGTCATGAATTACTAATTAAAACTTCATAGATACCCTGACCAACTTTAGCAACTACAGAAACATACATTTAAAACTTTTTTATTATTATTATTCATAGGAATTGTTAGGGATGCCAATAATTGTGGAACGCCTGATTTCAAGTTTTTTTTCTAAACGTGTAAGTTCTTTACCACCAAAGTAATGTACTTAAATCAAAGGTTGGATTTTTGTCTTTTTTGCATTTGGGTTCTATGTTGTTTAAATAAAAAGGAGAATTTTTAGAAGTCCAAGACCACATATTAAACAGGGGTGCTAATAATTGTTGAGGGCACTGTACATGCATCTATCCCTTTTCTCCAGACAGTTGTTCTGTCACATGTGAACCTAGGTATTGGGTGTTCATTTTGTCAGCTAAATTTAGTCTTAGTCCTGTGTCAAATGTCCTTGTTAGTATTAGTCAATCTAAGTAGTCAATCTTAGCTTACTTTTTAGTAAGTATTTGGTTGACATTCTTAAATATTTTTTATTTTATTTTTTATTTTTTTAAATAAAAATATGAAAATGTATATACACACACACACACACACACAAATATTTCTTAAATATATACATGGATATGTGTGTATTTATATATACATAATTATTATATAGAACACACACACACACACACACACACACAAACATGATTAGGGCTGCACGATTAATCGCATCACGTCAGTAAAGGCGGTTCCTTAAGGAGGGAAGAAGGGAAAAAATAAAGATCGCCAAGACTTCCAAAAAATAAATCTATTTATAAGATGTATACAGAAAGCAGCTGTCGTTCCCCCTTAAAATAGTCATTTAACATTTAGCACATTTCTGTTTAGACACAGCTTAGCCCTTCCGCAACTTTTTAAACCCGGAAGTATTCCCCTATGGCAAGCAGCTGCATGTCCGTGTCTGTTTTAAAGATCGCTCTGAATGGGATCTCTATGAAAAGTCCATCACAAAAAGGGAATTATCTCTGCTTTTTGCTCAAAATGTGGTGTTTTTGCAGAAACCTACCCATGTTCAAAAGCTGATTACAAAAGAACTACTGAAGGTAGGATAAAACAATTTTTTTGTTTGAAAGCAGAGGGTCTGTTCTTTCATTTGATATATGTACTCATGCATGAATTTGTATGTATGTATGTTTATATATTTAAAGAAGAACATTTTCTGGAAGGCATTAAACTATTGAGAAAATCATGAAAAACACTGGCGCTGGCTGGCAACTTTTTTTTTTAAATGCTGACAGTGAAAGAGTTAAGTAAACATAATGTAATAATTTACTTTCATTTTATACCTATACTTATAATTTAATAACTTACATCTTCAATTCTCAATGTTCAATTTTAATATCCCTTTTTTTGTGATTATGATTGCCTGTTCATCTATAATGCTGTCTTGAAATTATAACAAAATGTAAAAAAATACTAGAAGCATCCTTATAATGTTACTGTATGGTCTCTTCTAAAAAAAAGTAATGTTAATGAGTTGTTTCAGAACATTCAAGTCTAAACAGATGAAGTAAAACTCTTTAATAAACGATTTTATTCATGCTTCTACTTCTTCTTCAGATATGGAAGAAATTCAATCTCATTTGTCTTAAGTGGTGGATGCTTTATGATCCATGCGCTTATTAAAAGGACACGGGTCACATTACACACTGAAACGCCGCACTACAGTCTAAATTTAATTTCCCATTTGTGATTTTCCCTTTGCTCTTCATGGAATTATGGAGGTAACGTAAAACAAGCCAACTAAAAACAGAATTACAACTTCCTTGAGAAACTTTGTTTGAATGTGTAGTCATCCTTAAATAGCCTGCATGAGAACGCGAGCGCACTAAAGAGTTCTTTATTTACATATATTTAAAGTTACTGTTAGTTTAAATGTACTTACATTAAATAACTATACAATCAACTCAAATTTCTGCAGGGGGGGTAATATTTAATCAATTTTTATTACAAACACGGTGACATGAGCAGCGCTGGAGACTACAGCCCATTCACACAATTAGTTTGTTTCATTCATGCGTAAGGCCGGAGGGCGCTAATGTCAGAAAAGTCTCATTATGACAGTCATAGTTGAAGATGTCAGAGGTCAGGTTTCAGACGTGTCCATGAACAGTCATGTGCAGATTGCTGTTTTGTTCAATAACAGGCATGGAGACAATAAACATGATTAAGATTATGGTTTATCTGTGTTTTTCACACTATGTCTGGTATTTTCATTACAATACTGTATATTAATAAGCCTATGTTAAAAGAAAGGACGGAATGAAACACTAAATAGAATGTGTGAGTAATTAATAAAAATAATAATAAAAATAATAGAATAAACATTTAAACAGCCATATCCCGAATTAAAAGTTGTTAATGACTCATCCAGATGCTTATTTAATGATTCCGTTTGACACATAGAACAATAGGACAATAAACTTAAAGGATGCTTGTGAGATATAAATAAACAAACATTAGCTTATCATTTTTGCTGTTTTCTCTAAATAAATGTACATGACATGGGTTTAAAAAACATTTCACAGTTTTAGAGGTATCATCTTCAGATTTAAAACAGAACATGGTCAGACCTGTGGCTTAATCTATCTGCAGTGTTTTGTGGAATTAATAAAAATGTATAATTTAAGCTCTTTATAACAACTTTTTTCATTATGGCAGTAACTCATTTTGACTTCTTCTTAAACTTCCAAGTGTCTGCTTTCAAATGAGACCAAACTTATGCTTTTAGTGCAAAGACTTCATAAACTGTATCTATTTTAGTTCGGCTATGGCATTTTTTTGGAGGGGGTTAAAAAAACGGGATTCATGTTAACAGGTTAAAAAAGATGAATTTGAAGCATTGTGAAGCAGCTGCACGTCTTATTTGTTGTAAAGGTTGATGTTGTAGTGCTCTCTAGTGTTCATGTCTAACACTCACAAGACTAAAAATAAACAAGAAATATTACTAAAATCCATAACCTGTTCATTATTTTAAAGGGAGGGGGGGTCAATGGTATTTCAAGCATTCTGACTTATTAACACAGTTATAGAGTTGTTTCCTCATGCTAAACAGCAGTTGGACGTGTTACAGAGTATTTCTGTGCCGAATGCACTTCGCCAGGGTTCGTACAAGTTTCGGAAAGTTTTTTTCGATTACAGGTCCAACTGACGTTTCAGGGGTTTTCGATACGTATCAATTCTTTATATGGACACATCCCCCGGAAAACCCCGCCCACCCGTCAATCAGCGGGAGACGCTGGAGCTTGCAAACATCTTATCACGCCACTCAGCTTTGTTTAATTTCAAAAGATAACAAATGGCACGAAAGATGAAGTGTGTCTTTGGATGTAAGGAGAAGAAAGCCAGCCTCATGAAAACAATGGATATAGTTTATTATCCGGGGTAGCAGTGGAGTTTTGCGTGTGTGTTTGATGCGGTGGATTTTCCCAACCGGGTCATGACGAGTTGCACGCGGTAAGTAAGACTTCTGTCTTATGTTGGAAATAGTCGCGTGCATATTATATAAATGACACGAACATGTAGTGAATCATAAGTTAAAATTGTTGTATAGTGTTGCATGACTCGTACTCGCTCCTCCCGCGGTATAACTGCTCCTTCTTCATTTTTTCGTACGTTATCGGAAAGATTCGGTAAAGGTAATCTTTCTTTTATAAATCTGATTAAACTCAAGACTTTTCGGAGATATAAAGGATGTCATACTACTCTATAGGTACTCCAGATTAACATCAGAAATGCAGAAACAGCGTGTGTCACGTGAGCTTTAAATAACCAGTTTAAACTTATAAATCATTTACCACTAAAAGTCTTAGCTGCAAGTTCCACTCATACTTAAGTTAAAGGAGTCATATTTACACTTTTATAACATTTACCCTCTAAACTCCATTAACAATGCTTGAAGTTAATTAAACATCCTATGTAGAGGTCGACCGATATGGCTTTTTCTCTGGCCGACGCCGATATTTAGAAATCAGGGCAGCCGATGGCCGATATGTTTGGCAGATTTTCTATATGTACATAATAATCAAAATGTTCTCATCAATAGCAGATATTTTAAATGTAAAAATGTCACTATTTAAGTCAAAGTATTTAAAAAAAATGATGACTGGTCTTTCTGAAGAGTTTTACAAGCTCCTCTGCACCATGCATTTATCAGACACAGATATTACCTGACACTCTGCTGTCATCATCTTTGATCAGTTTTTTACCATGGCTTTTATTGCTTTGTAGGATAAAATCCTTATTTGGTAGACCTGTTAAACTATTTATTCATCATAAAGTTAACATAGTAAATGTCTGTTTTTTAGTTGAGACTGTTATTTAGGGCAAATCTTTCTAAACACATTTACATTCTCAATTCTGAGGCGCTATAAGTGACTGATTGTGCTGACAGTGACGTCTTGTGAGTTTAGTGTTGGGACAGATCTGTTGTTTCAACCGTTCATTCAAATGAATCCGTTCAAAGGAGTCAGTTCGCGAATCGGACGCATTGTGTTGTAATCCAGGCTGAGCAGCCCAAAACTGTTAACAAAGTGTTACTGTAACAACACGTAAAACATTTCCTCTGTGGATATGATTTGGTCTTCTGACCTTTCGCCATCGAGTCAGTTTTGTTTTGAGTAATAAAAGCAGGGAGACCGTTTAAAGACAGAAAGCATGCGCACGCGGCTCTTCTCTCTCTGTCACGCAAAGAAAGATAATCATCACTCATTAATCACATGAAATGAGCCTAATCTTTGCACGGACAGTGACCCGCCAGACATAAGCCCGTCGCGCTGTTGTACTGGCTGCTTAATTCGCGTGATCTCGCCATCGTTACCTAAAGGTGTTTGTGAACAAGGCACGGCTGCACACACACGGGAGCGATCTGCTTGCAGCAAGAGGCAGCGTCACGAGTTCTACAACAACACTTAGGTGGCCGCAAATGCGCCTGCCAATTAATCGGCCTAATTTTGCAGCAAAATCGGCCAAAGCCGATTTTTAAAAATATGCCAAAAATCAGCCAATTAATTGGCCGGCCGATAAATCGGTCGACCTCTAATCCTATGCTATTGTTTTTAAAGACTTCTTTATCTAAACAACCTATAACTGACTAAACTTTTTACAACTGAAAATAGTCAGTTCATATAGTTTACACACGTTACACGTTTTGATGTGTAAATGTATGTGAAAGTATTATATTAATCAACACATGATTTTCATGTTAACACCAATAAATTTCTCATCATGCTGTTTTATTAATTTGGATACATCTTTTATTTTATTTCCGTTTGACAGACCCTGTAAGGTATTCTAAAAGCAGGGTTAACTTACTGTGACATTAACCTTAAGCAAAGCAATCATTACTGGTACCAGAAATGTGGTTTGGATGTAATTCTGTTTTTCCCTCCTTGGAATAAGACTTTTTATATGCCGGTGGTGAACATCATAGAAAGACATTTTCAGCAAAGCGAACAAAACTTCAGTCAAATTTTAATGCCCCCAATGAGAATTGTAAACCAATGATTCTGCTTCAATTTGAGACACGTTTTTCGTACTTAAAAACATACTTTCAGATTTCTGCTGAGCTGTTGTATATAGGCAATGTTACACTTACGATAGCTGTGGGTGCGGCTGCCACCACGCAGTAGAGAATGAGAGGAGGGATAAAGCTGCTCTCTTCCACCCCAGGGTAGGGCTTCATCAGGTCAGCATCATTACAGAAGAAACCTTGAATGTGGATTCCAAACGTGTCTGTGCATTCAAAATAGTATGCCAGCAGCACCGTCCCAGCCATGATGACCAACTGGAGAAAGAGAGAGAGCAAAATAAACTTTCTATAATATATATATTGTAACATCTGTCTGGACGTCAACTGGAGGTTTCTTCAGTCTGGGTCGTTAACGGTTTCATGCTGTGACCGTAGATTGAGTTTTGTCACCAGGTCTGCTCGGACGCTTTCATCAGAAGATCCTAATATCCTGATAACACACATTTCCAGACCTATCGACTCTCTCTGGCTGTCTTTATTGCACCAATCTAAGCAAATTAACACCTCAAAGCAATCTTAAAGTACAACTATTGACCAATCAGAATCAAGGACTGGAACTGTTTTATAAAATAGAAACAAACCATATTGTCACACAGCCATACTATATTAAGACAGTACATTGCCACTATTATGCTGTTGTTGTACATGCATAATTGTTTTGTTAAAGTAGATTTAGTTTTTATATGAATATAATAATAATAATAATATGAATATGAATATAATAAAAATAATATAATATTATTTTAAGGTATTTGCAGTGTAATAGATTTTCATTTTACTGTGAATTTACCTGAACCTGTGCTTTCAGTTTATAAAGATGACTGATCATGGTGAATGGCACAAAGACTCTCTATTCTGGTGGGGATAGAGGTTGTGCTACTTTATAATTCAGAGGTTTGTTGCCTTTCTCGTGTATCGTCATTGTCACGAGTTTGAGTAACGCAGGTTTATTTTCTGCATAGCTTCATATCAGACTCAGGAGAAAACATGCATTGAGTCTCTTTGGGGCAACTTTTTGAGAGGCGGATTTCAACCTGACTATGAATCTTGCACAAAGCACCATCACGGCGCGCGTTTCATACATTTTTAAATGCGAGCGATAGTTTTGTCAAAGTTTATAATGCAGACGCGGTCTGACGTCATTTGCCTTTTGAGTTAGCGCTTTAAATCTGAACCGCGTGAAACAGCTGTCCAAGTTCAGAAATATAACTTAGATGAGACAATGTCGCACTGATCCTAAAATAACTTTCTGAAAGAAAGACACACATGCCTATAAGATTTACCTGTTTTATGATGCCTTTTCTGTCGCTACTGCTGCTTCCTGAGTGTACATTTATAGTCTTCAGATATTTTATTTTGGGCCGCTTATTAAACTGAACGCGCGCCTTCGCGGCCACGCACGTGCACAACTTAAAGGGGACATGTAACGTTTTTTTGTACATATATTTTATGTTTTAGCAAAAAATTGCTTGTGGTCAAACATCATTTAATTAGTACTCTCATTTTTTGTTTGTTTGTTTCATTTTGTAAAGCGTCTTTGCGTCCTTTGAAAAGCGCTATATAAGACTTATGTATTATTATTATTATTATCATTTGGTGGACCCCCTGCAGTTCATGGTTTAAATTGTATATATTATATATCCTTGTATTGCATGTTTGTATCTGTAATGAACCACTTTCTTGTAACACTATAGGGATGCTTTGTTTATCTTAGTATGTCTCATAATTCACATTACTATTTGATGTGTGTTTAAGTAATATCTTGTCTACACTCTAAATAATTCCCTTTTCCTTTCCTGATCAATGATGTGCATCATCTTATTCTAACTGATATCAAACTCATTTAAGATTAATCCAAGTTATTATTGAAACATCTCTGCATTAGACAAACCATGTAGATTAAGTTCTGGGAGAACAAAGACTTGTCTTCCCGCTCGATCAACACCCATTCGGATTGGTCATCTGAACTTCAAAGGGGTTGGTCTAAGCTCAGGTTAAGAGGCCTGCTCACAGCTCACAGTTGGCTTACAGTTCTCAGCTCAGCTTCCGGCTGTGGGACCCCTATCCCTCTAGTTTCGGGTACCCTGCCACTTGGACTTAAACTTCAACTCCTACGGACACATCCAAGGACTCCGTCACGTGACCAGAATCTCAGGAACTCTCTTCCTCGCATACGCGCCCATACAGCCGGACGTACACACGTGCCTCACAAAAGCCAACGCAAGTATTGCTTGTTCATTCGCTGTAAAAAGTTATTGCCCATTTTAATTAAGGTGATTCTTAGAGTTCTGATGGTTTGTGCAGAAGTCTATAGTGATATTGCCCTTCTTTTACTCTCTCTCTCTCTCTCTCTCTCTCTCTCTCTCTCTCACTCTCTTAATTTCCCACTCTTTCTCTTTCATATAGGTTTCTCGTTTGTTGTTTGTATGTATAGTTAGTCTTGTGTGTTTTTGTAGTGTAACATAGTTTAATAAACCGGTTTTGCATTTTACAACTGAATTGTTTCAGTGTTCAATGCTCATGAAATCAATGTCAATTAATCTGCCTTTAAGATCTTAAAGCTACATGCTTAAAAATACTTTATAGCAGTAAGAATGTTATTTTCTAAAGGTCACGGAATTAACTTCTTAAATGTACAATTATGAGTATTTGCTGGACAAATACATTAATTCATTGTTATTATTATTCTGCTAAATCAGTTTAAAATCTTAATAATTAGCATAATTAATTACGGATAATTGTACTTATTATTCCAGTTGAGCAAAATCTGGGGAAATTCCCTTAAATTCCCGTAGTGTTTCGGTCGGAGGTTTATAGTGTTAGAAATGACGCCGTTCTCCTCCTATATATATATATGCATATCTGATGTTAATCTGGAGTACCTATAGAGTAGTACTACATCCTTCATATCTCAGAAGAGTCTTTAGTTGTATCAGATAAAAAAAAAAGATTAGCTTTACCGATTTTTTCCGATAACGTAAAAAAAAATTCGGAAGGAGTTGTCACGGGCTACGGGAGGAACCCTGCCGAACCCTTACTCTGTAACACGTTCAACTGCTTTTTTGACAAATTGCTTACAGTATGTTTAGCATGAGGAAACCAACTCTTAAACTGTGTTAATAATTTACAATCCATGAAATACCGTTAACCCCCCTTTAATGGGAAAAATTGTTTATCACTGACTCCAAACTAGCATTTGAAACTTTCATGTTCTCATGCGAAACCTTCATGTGCAGATTTTTTGTTTCACGTGCGCACGCGAAATGCAACTTTATTAAATTTTTTCTCCATGTCTCCTTAGGGGCTCCGTAGGTTTGTAACAACATGAGGGTGAGTAAATGATGACAGAATTTTTGTTTTTTTGTGAACTATACCTTTAAAGCCTTGTTTGGTACCCTATAACAACATAGCAGTTGGTTAAAGACCCTTTTACAGTTGGTAAATATTGTGACGTATTTGTGTGGGTGGGGCTTAGCTGGAGGCAGAAAGAGCCAAGGAGGCAATGTTGCTAGCACGTTTTTGGAGGGATTTATAAAACATGGATGCAGAAGAAGGTTAGGAACTGTCCGAATATGTAAAGTCACTAATTCTGCAGGACTGTGACAGCTATTTTTGTAAATTAACTCTCGCGATTTTAACCAGGTTTTGGATATTTCCTAGACAACATATTAATTACTTTTGGGTGGTTATCACTGGGCTAACTATGATTAGCAATGTGGATTATTTTAAGAGACCATTCAAAGGATGGCACATCTTTCGCAGTATGTTTGTTTAACATTTAAGCTAAACAATAGCGCTGAAGGTTGGCGACTTTTCACCTATAAAACAGAAACTTTGATTAGTACTGATTTGTACTAGATAAAACCAACACAACAGTACATATGCATAAATGATTTTAATTGATATGAAGTGTGCACTGCAAACACAAGCATTATTTATGATCATCTCCATCCAGTCTGTACAGCGTTTTGTATTCAACCACAATTGTCCTCTTGATTTCTATGAAGGAATGTCTGCCGGGATCCGGTAAAACTTTAGTTTTGAACCAAAAGTGCTGTTCCTTCTATTTTGGCAGCCAAAAACACAACAAGATGACATTTTAAAGTCAAAACCTCAAACTTGTTGCACGTCTGCTATGAGTTCCTACTTATGTTTTGCCTCCAGCTAGAGCGGTGACGTCACAGTGACGTAGGCGATTAAGGGGTCTATAGGGTGAGCAGTTCTGTCCATCTGTTTGCATTAGGCCCACTTACACTATTACACTTCAAGCTATTTTTCCTCTCATAAACAGTCCTTATGCTACTCAGGGTTACATAAAGGGCTTCTCATGAAACATGCCAGAAAGTGTCTTTGTAGAACGGCCACAGGCACAATTTGTCTACTGTATTATGTAACATTTATTTAACTCTTCACAGCATATACTTTATTACAGGCCAGTTAAAGAAGCTTTAAGTGATTTTTTGGAGTGTCTATACTACCTGAAAAATACTACTTGAAATATGTGCCAAAGCATACATGAATGGAAAGCCAGAAATTAAGCTCTGTTTTTTGCACAGGGCTACTAAAGGGTTAATGGTGCCACATGGTGTTCAACAGTAAAAATGACAAATTTTACCTCTTTGCAAAAGAAAAAAACACAAAGGATCAAGAATGTATGATAATAAAATGTCAAATGGGGCAAAAAAAGCCACAAACAACCAATTAGGGAGAAAAAAATAAAAACTGATGCTGCACAAGAACTAAAAATGCATCAAAGCCAATATTTTTACCAATCTATGACAAGTCCACGATTGTGAAAAAGGTTTAAAAAAATCCAGTCTACAATCACTTTTTGTATTGAAAATCAATTTGTGTTTTTTTCCCAAATCAGTGACATCACTTATGAACTTGGCAATTAAAAAGTTAAAATCATGGAACTTTTGTAAACATTTGGTAGTTTTGATCAGTACTGAGTGTGATTAACAGATTTAAGAAAAAACAATAGAAAAAATATGAATCTGATAGATTCTTACAGCCGTTTAATTCAGTGGCGTTCAGTGGCCTACACGAACAACCCGAAAGGGTAGTTAATTGGAACAACCCACAAGGGTTAAGAAACAGTACAGTTTTTATTAGGTTTAATTTTTGGTCAGATATATATTTCTAATCTAAGTTTAGAAATGTCTGTCTTTCCCCATTTAAGCAGAAAAGACTTTAGTTTTGCATGACAGAAATAACTGCTGGGAGGCGTTGCAAACATGGCCACTGAGTGGCACGACTTTCCTAAAGAGACTTTTTTATATACAGTACAGTATCTCTGGCTATATGTCAACAATGTAATTTTACTGGGTGGTAATATGGTAACACTTTACGATAAGGTTCTTTTGGTAACATTAGTTAACTACATTTGTTAACATGAACTGCACTTATACAGAATTTATTAATCTTTGTTTATGTTAATTTCAACAATTACTAATGCTTTATTAAAATCTTGTTCACGTTAGTTAATGCACTGTGAACTAACATGAACAAACAATATAATGATTCTAACTAACATTAACAAAGATTAATAAACACTGTAACAAATGTATTGCTCATGGTTTGTTCATGTTCGTTAATACGTTAATGAATGTTAACTAATGAACCTTATTGTAAAGTGTTACCAATTAATTTTTTGTTGTGGATGGTTATCATATTTCTTTTTGGTCTCCTTGCAACTATCGTATGAGACATTATGTGATCATGATATGACTGAAAATATCTGTGTATTATAATATTTCTGGTGTTTAAATGCTGTCTTTTAAAATATTTAAACTGTCAACACGTTAGTTTTGCATTTACAAAATGTTCTGTGGTATTCAATGGTATGTTGTAATATTATGTATTAATTCTAAAACACTTCTATAAACACTAGACCACAGCACCCTATAAATTTAACTATTCCCTACTACAGCAGCAGTCACATCAGGACAGATGCATTAATATCACACCAGGTTGAATGGCTGCTCTTACACAGTTTTTACAATCTGAAACAGCCCATAAGACCCAGCAGCAATGTACGGAGTCAGCAACTCATTAGTACTTCATGAGTCAACGTGTCACGACTCCTCATGCTTGACTCATACTGTAATATAAGGTCAGTTTATACTGTAGAGCCAGCAGGAGAGCATGTCTACTCCCATTAAAGCCACTATTACTGATTTAGCACTTCAAGTCATCCATTTCAATACTTGATTTCAGAAAAGAAGCTGAAAACTACAGCTGAGCTCATAAGTTTACAGACTTCTTGCAGAATCTGCACAATGTTAGTATTTAACAAATCAGATAGCTATCCGATCAGAGAAAACACATGAAGTGACCAGGTGTATAAAGGCCCTTAGATGTCATGTTGAGCACAGAAGTTGTCGTGAACCTGTCTTTATAACAGGGAGACTTGAGTAAATCTGTTTTACTAAACAGACAGACTGTGTCTTACAAAAGTGTTTAAGGATTTTAGAACCACCTTGGAGTTAATTTTTTTTAAAACACTGTGCATTGCCATTGTAAACACAACTTTACATTTAATATATAATCTAGACACATATAAAAACATACTCTTGAAACAAAATGTTGTGATGGTCCACTAAAAATGTATTAGGGCAACTAAAACTGTAAAAAAAAGCGTTTGAAGTGTTGATTGATCCACTATATAATTGAGTTCAGAAAAATATTTTTGTCATGAAACAGCTATTAATATTTGTTAATCTCATGTCTGTTCAACACATCTTATCCTTAATGCATAAAGCATTGAGGAATGTAAACCAATCTGTTCAGCTGTAGAAACTGATTTTATAGAGGATAATTAGCCATTTCCTTTGGATCTCCTTATCATCTCCCAATCCACAATACAATAACAGAAAGCGTGACACAGGAGTACACACAGTTTATCTGATCTCCTACAGGAGGCAGTATGACACTATGAACAGGAGTTCTTGGCGGCATGAGTCAAGCTGTGTGTGTGTGTGTGTGTGTGTGTGTGTTTGTAGAGGAGGACAGACTAATGAATACTGTGCAATAAATGCTATATTATGCTTCATTTACTATTCTTTTTGCATTAAAAGTAAGCAATAAATCTTCTAAAAAAGTATGCTACATTGCATCGTGCTTTGTTGAATACTGTACATTTTAGCAAGTGTAGTAGATAATTCAGAAATCTTTTATTTAAAATGTGTATGCAATTCATGGGCCACCTACTATATTCTGCTCAAATAACTAGTAGTATTTTTTTAAATAAATTGTATAATGTGTGTAATGAAGCATGCTTATGGAATACTAGCTTACTATTTACTGAATAGTGCAGAGTATACAGTAAATTCTGTCTTAATTTTATTTAGAAGTAAAAATCGTATTCATTGTTCTACAAATGTTTGTACTATGCTACACTGTTGTCAGATCACCTTAACTTATTTTGTGTGAATGACATGCATCTAATTAGTATGTACTTTACCATATAGTGTATACATTTTAGAAGAGTACTATTATCCAACATATAATGCTAATGTAGTACTAAATTGAAGTATAAGTGAAAGTAAAAGCAGTTTCATAGACAAACACTTCAAAAGCATTCCGCATTTCATTTCTCTGGTTACATGAGTGCATTACAAAAAAATGGGTGTCTTAATGCAAATACACTACTATTCATTACTCCACCTTAAAAAACTTAAGACGACGTTTATGCAACAAAAGGCGGCACTTACTGTATGTTGTACTGTATGTTGGGCAGGGGATGCGTATCTCCTTGCTAGGCATGAGCGCGTAGTACAGAGCAGCAGAAGAGTGACGTCGCAATGATTTAACGTACAGGTCCATAACAGGGAAAAGCCTCCACAAAACTGCCTTTCAAAGATTTATTTCTTTGTTTAATATAATTGAGTTTGTCATTGGACTTTTATTGGTTCTAGAAAGTTTTTTTACCGCTGTTGCCACTCCATAAAGCAATAAGCATGTCGTCTTTGTTTGTTTGCCTATTTGCTGGCTAACTTCCGCTTGACATGCTTACATTTGGAAGGAGTAAGAGGTGACATATGTGGTTTCATCAACCAGATGTATTTACACTTGTTCAGTTTCGTCTGAAATGCGTCCCAGACCACCTCCTGAAGTGGTTTGAGCGATCAGATTTAAATCCGTCTCAAAAACATTTCAGACGGCATTAACACCTGGTCTTTTTACGATCAGATAGCTATCTGATCAGAGAAAACGCATGAAGTGACCAGTTGTAAATAGCCTCTTACTTAGGCCGGGCTGATTTTGGGCCGATTTCCCCCCTTCCGACAATCCTAGCTATGTCCCGAGTATCGCAATGGTTTTACAGATTATCTTATCAGATTTTCCCTTGGTGTGAGGTGTGTTAAGAGTGTCCGAACCCGCTAAATATTAAATATTTACGATCAGAAATCCTGATGTGTGTGGGAAATCCCGAGGACAAACGCGAGCAGGCTCTTGAGATTATCATGTGAAACAAAACCATATCCAATCAGAAAGCGAGATGATGAAAGAAGGAAGCAGTCATGGCGCAGCACAAAGGCCGCTTCTCAATCCGTAGGTCGCATTTCCAGGCTGCATAGACGTCTTATTTCAGAATATTAACAGTTATAAAATTTACTATTATTCCTAGTTTATCGTATATTGTTGTAATATACTTAGGACTTGCGAATGTAATGCTCAGTTATCTTGAATAAACCAGGTATCATGACGTATGCAGCCTGCATATGTGACCTCCACAGGCTACAGCCTTCGGATTGAGAAACGGCCAAAGTGAAGTTGATGTGGACAGCAGAAATGAAGGATCAGCTTGTTGATTTGTGGCAACAGCACGAATGTTTATACAACGTGTTTTGTAAAAATTATTCCAAGCACTATCATTGAAATTTCTTCCTGCATATCGTCCTCCATGCTTATTCTGAAGTCTCGCGAGATTTTGTGGGATTTCCTGTGTTTACAGTCAAGACTCTGGTTAAAAATCTGTTTGTGTGTGGTGTGCTGTCTTTGACTCATAATGGCACACCGGGCGAAAATGTAATCTAAATGTTGGGGGGGACAATAAACATAACATTTTTCAAGAACAATTTTTGAAGGGGACACCAATAATACAGGCAAAATTGTACTTTCAAGGAAAGGTGTACATATAAAAATGTTTCTCTTTCTCTATGAACGGACACAAATTTAATTTTAATACACATGAATGCAGAGGTGGAAAGAGTAATAAAATATTCTACTTAAGTAAAAGTAAAGTTACTGGTCTAAAAATCTACTCAAGTAAAACTAAAAAGTAAGTCATTTTAATTTTACTCAGAGTAAAAGTTACTTTTTTACAGTGGGGAGTAGGGCTGGGTATTGTTAGGAATTTCACAATTCGATTCGATTTCGATTCTTGAGGCTTCGATTCAATTCGATTAGATTCAATTCAATATTGGCTTGCTTCCTTCGATATCGATTCAATAATAAGTAAATACACAAGCAATTAAGTACCTGAGTATATTTTTAAATAATGTGTGTAGTATTACTAATGGAGGTGGAAAAAGTACTAAAATATTGTACTCAAGTAAAAGTAAAGTTACTTCAATAATATTTTACTTAAGTAAAGTAAAGTTACTGGTCTAAAAATCTACTCAAGTAAAAGTAAATAATTTTAACTTTACTCAGAGTAAAAGTTACTTTTTTTACAGCGGGGAGAGGTGGAGGATTTTAGTATAGTTCAAAAACGACAAGGGAATATACATCTCAAACTAGTTATTTTTAATTGTAGGAACATCTTTACAATTAAAGTGCAATAACAAAAAGTTAAAATTAAAATAAAAAGCTTTTTTAAACTAAGAAACATTTATGGAATTATTTAATGATTTTACATGTGAGTTATGCACTTTTGAAGGTGGTCAGCAGGTCACCTGGGTACCTGATGTCAGACCTTTATTCTCTCTCTCTCTCGCATGTCTAATGACCTGCGCATTCACGAGGACGCGAAGCTGCTAGACTGCGGAGGATAATTCGCATTGTATTAAAAACGCGTCGTGCAAATAAGCGGTAAAACCCGGTCTGCAATTTCGTACTCGAGAGCATGATTCTTACCTTTCATAGGAATGAAACACTCGCTTCGCGTCAGTGGAAAGTGGTCGCTTAAATATGACCAGGGTTTCTTTCATAAGATTTGAACTGAGGCGGGTCTGCATTAGCGCGCGCCTGTCTCGTCCGTCTCCCTGGTTCTTTTTGCGCGTTCCCTCGCCCATCAATCATCTGTTGTGCGTCTTTATCACCTTTCTTTTTTTTATTTTACTCAGTAACGGATATGATTTAAAATGTAGCGAAGTACAATACTTTAAACAAAACATACTTAAGTTAAAGTAAAAGTACATATACAAATACATATATTTCAATAAACAAGACTTAATATCTTAAGCACTTGCTTACCAAGACAGTGCATCTCAATTTAAGAATTTAAGGTATTTATCCTTTTTTTTAATTTTTATGTGAACACACTTCTTGCACTATTTATACAAAATGATGTAGGATAGTGTATAAGTGTGTGATTTGGGACACAGCTTTAGAGATCTGGCATGGGCCTTTTTAAAACGTCATTAAGAAAACCCCTAAAAAAACTGTACAATTGTACTGCAGCAGTCCCCACTCACACTTTCAACAGAAAATGTTAAGATCTATTTTTTTTATAATCCCTCAGATAAGAAAGCACATGCCATCAGTTCACCTTCACTTGACTTCTCTCTAGAGCAGATCAGAACTTAACTATACAAAGTCAAGCTACAGCTGTTCCAGACAACCACAATCAATCATAACAGGCTGTACGTGTCGGGAATACGACTAGTCAGACAATTTACAGTACACAGTTCAATGGGACATGGCTATACAGCGCACATGATGAACGACTTCAGAGAACACCGATTTATCATTCTGTTCATTGCTAAATCAAATGAATTAAAGGAGTAGATGGTCTATTTGTATAATTGTGCTGTAAAAATGGTTTTAATGGTGTGTGATTCACTAGTAGGGGTGTGCGGGGCAAAAACTAATGCTGGGTTAGTTTACATTGTTGCACAGGGTTGAGCATTTGTTTTTCCAATAATGTTTTCACACTGTTAAAAGACAGTCTCCCGCAAATGTATAAAAAGGTATCATTTTTTTCCATAGAGTTATTGAGTGTTTTGGTAGCATGTAAGTAAATTTTTTCATCATATGTTATTTCAGTTTCTGAGTTGGGTGTGTAAGATGTCAAAACCAATGTTATGTCATAATAATCAGTGTCTTGTTGACTAAAACATAGCATCATTTTGAAATATGTCTGCAGCTCTTAGCAACTTTTTTGGTAGGCTTGAAAATATTTTCACCCAGCGGGGTTAGTTGTAACGCTGTGTTACAACTAACCCCTCAGCACTAACAATATGAAAA
The DNA here is from genome assembly GCF_027580225.2 of Misgurnus anguillicaudatus. Classification (NCBI taxonomy): domain Eukaryota; kingdom Metazoa; phylum Chordata; class Actinopteri; order Cypriniformes; family Cobitidae; genus Misgurnus; species Misgurnus anguillicaudatus. Next base: position 13,655,590 of record NC_073348.2, read on the forward strand.
CCGCTAACGTTAGCGTAATTCTTGCCGTTGTTTTAAATAGGCTACACACTAATGATTGCTGGCTGCCAACAAAATAAATGTGTCTTATCAAAAATTTTATCAAAATTTATTTTTGTTCATATTGTTAATATTGATCGAAAAAGGTCACGTCAAAGAATAAAATCATAATGAAATGAATGGCTAAAATCAGACTTTGATTTTCATTATCTCAGAATTTGATATTGAGACTTAAGTATGGTTTTTACAGACTAGGTCACACATAACAATGTTTTTTTTTTGTCATAATTGTGCTGCTTTTCTCACTTATTTAGACATTTGAATCCATGTATAATTGATCTATGGTTAGATGAGGGATGATGAATAGTGTAGATACCTGTCTATTATAGACTCATTATTATAAACTCAAAAACAATTTTAATGATTGAGCCAAAACCAGAAAGCGTTAGGTTGTACCCTGCTCTCCCCTACTGCTTGGATAACTAGTTCAATTTTGATGCAGTAGTGCAGATGCAAAAGATAATCTTATGCTTCTGTTTGGACTTCTACACATTCAGTCATTACCTTAAGACCCCATGAAATAGGAATCTGAGGTCAGATTCACAAAACATTCTTAAGGAAATTATTCTTAACTGCCAAAAAGTTAAAGGAACAGTATGTAGGATTGTGGTCAAAACTGGTACTACAATCACAAAACTTGTGGCTAAAACTGGTACTGCAATCTTACAACTGGTGGCCAATACACAACATGACCACATAAACATCAGTTGGGGGCTGCAACTCCACTTTTTAAATGACAATATCCTGGCCATAACACTGTTGTCAGTAATATAAGTATTTGAAATGAAAATGATTTCTTAATGTCTAGTGACATATCAGGGCCATTTTATGATTAATTAATATAGAATTCTTACATACTGTTCCTTTAAGAATGTTCTGTATTTTTTTACTTGATTCTTAACAACAAAAATTAATAAGAATTCAAATTACATTAATTACAATTTAATAGTACTTGTATTGTTGTTCTCGTGTTGTTGTAATTGCTTCTATTCTTTAAAAAAAGCGCCTGCTAAATGACTAATGACTTAAATCTCGATAGATAAGATGTTTTATTTATTTATTTTTATTTTTTGTTAATACGATTTTTTTAAATGTTACAATTTTTGACGGAAATCACAATATTAACTGTTTATTTTCCAAGGATTAGTTTATTAAGGAGAAATTTCATACTTAATATACACATTTATACACTAGCTATCCTCTGTTACACTATAAATAATATCTTCTATAGTATGCAACAGATATTAAATGTATTGCATGTTTAAAATGCAAGTTATATGTTATATGTTAAAAACTTAAAAACTTCTCTATAATCGCTAAGGTGTTAAAAAGATTAATTGACTAATAAGAGTATTGTTACCTTATGAGCAATATAGAATATTTAATGTCAAAGCTTGTCATTTTATTCTTAAGAAAACAATTAAAATGTTTTTAAGTAAAGATTTTGAAAGCTCTTTTTCTTACAAACATATATTTTATCTTGAAATAATTCAATAATAATTTCTTAAGAATGCTTTTTGTAAATCTGGGACATGGAACTGGGACATGGGCTTACCCTTAAAATAAAAATAAAGTTATTAGTTCACATCAAAGCCATAGCCCAGTATAGTTCATTTACATTTAGAATATGTGTAATTAGTTATACACATTAAAAGTAACATCCAACCATGTTATTGCTCAAAGAGAGCAAAGAGATGTAACACGACCAGACTTCATGTAATATAAACTGACATGATAGATGTGCGTCTCTGATTTACCATCGATTTGTTTTGAACCTAAAACTGTATGTGGTGTGTAATTGTAGAAGAAAAGACTTTAGTCAGTCAAACTGAATTTAGCTAATTTATTTTAATCTGATAATTACTGTACATCTCTAAAATAATCACCAGTCGTCCAGTACTAAACTATCTTCCCATTAATTAGACAGACATTGCTTAAATGCCTGCTGTTTGTTCAGTGAATAGTGAATTTGCTGAAGGCACTCAGCAGCTGGTACAGTTTGGCGGCTTGATGAGCCGTCAGCCATTTTTGTTTGGATTTGAGAAGCTCTACTCATACATTCACAAAGATAAACTTAAACAATCCCTTGTGTAGAACACAGGCGAATTTCAGGTCATCCACAGACTGTTTACAAAATTAACCCCAACTAAATACATTAAAAAAAGAATAGTTTGATCACTGGAGAAAGTGCTTATAATGAACATTAGATGTAAATTATTCTGATCACACTGTCAAGGCTTATTTCTGCGATGACAACCAGCTGCCTATACATTTTTCTTACATGACAGCTTGGACAAACAAAAACGGTCTGAGTACATTCAGGTGTGCCATCCAATGACTAAATCTAACTAGCTGTGGGTGGGATGGTTGTTTACCTCTTTCCCTGCCACTTAACTCGTCATTAAGAGAAAACGCTTTCCTGCCAATGACAAGTTTTAACGGCAATCCATATTTCCGCTAAGGCAAAACAGTAAAAACTATGTGTAGGTTTTAATCATCGCTCTGAATCTGATCTCTATCAAAAGTTCTTTACAAAAATGCAATTATCTCAGCTTTTTGCTCAAAATTTGGTATTAACTTACCCATATAAGTGATAAAAAGAGAACAAAGTAAGATATATTTAAAACATTTATTTAAAATATATATTTAAATATATTTAAAGAAGAACATTGTCTGGAAGGCATTAACTCTTTCACCGCCACTGACGAGTTATCTCACCAATCAAGGGAAAACACTTCCCAGCCAATGACGAGTTTTTCCGGCTCTTCAGCAACTTATAAAACCCGGAAGTATCACCCAAGAGCAACCAGCTGCATGTCCGTCTATGTTTTAAAGATAGCTCACAAATTTTTGTGTTTTTGAATAAATATTTCAGAGGTGATTACAAGAGAACTAATGAAGGAAGGATGAAACTTTTTTTTAAAGCAAAGTCTGTTCTTTCATTTGGTATATTGTATGTTAATATATTTAAAGAAGAACATTTTCTGGAAGGCATTCAACTTTTGTGAAAATCATGAAAAATGCTGGTGCTGCCTGGCAACTTAAAAAAAAAAAACGCTGGTGGGGAAAGAGTTAAAAGTAACAGAAGTCACATAAGAAGAGACGCGCCAAATGTGTAATATCAAAGAACACAGCTAGTCCAATACGTAGTTCCAAAGTACTATAATCTCAGAAAAATGGGGAATATCCGCACACAGTTATATGTATGTATTATAACTCCTAAACACTCATTATTTAAAGGGATAGTTCACTTTAAAATTCAAATTCTGTCAAAATTTATTCATCTTCATGTTGTACTAAACCTGTATGAATTTCTTTTTTCTGATGAACATAAAAGAAGGAATTTTGATAAATGATGGTAAGCACACAGTTGACGGTACCCATTAAATTCCATCATATTTTTTTATTTCTACTTTGGAAGTCAATAGTCACTATCTGCATCATTTTTTAAAATATCTTCTTTTAAGTTCATCAGAAAAAATTTATTCATACAGGTTAAAAACAACATGAGGATGAGTAAATGATGACAGAATTTTCATTTTAAGGTTAACTATCCCTTTAATGCTTTATCAGAGGCCATAAAAAACTAAAGGAAATTTGCAAAGGCAAAACGAAAAAAAATAACACGTGGCACATTTAAGATTTAAAGAGCTTTACTCTTACAGAGAGACTTAAAGCACCAGTGGATGGCTGAAACATTTGTGGCTTACTGAATAATTAATTGTGTCTGACGTTATTGGGAAATAGGTGATTTGTGTACAGGGAGAAGATCTCAGACTGCAGCAGGCTGAGTGTGTCTCACAGGCAGGGCCCAAATTTAACTGTCACACCTTTCATGAGAATCAAAAGAACTGTTCAGTATGTATTACTCAAATCTAAAAGACTATTAGCATTTGAGGCATAGGTTTTCAAAATAATTTCTAATGGGTTTTCACAACCACAATATTCATTTCCAAAGACTTTCATGAACAGTTCTGAATGATGCCATAAATACTGAAATGGTTTAAAATTAAAAAAGTTAAAGGCACAATATGTATTTTTCACACTAGAGATCACAAAATATCAACAAATCCGTAGCTTGATGATGCTTTGAAGGAGTGTGAAATTCAATGGGATTCAAGTCATGTTCATGGATGATGTAATGAAATAAAGTTTTATAATCATTACATAATAACGTAAGCCAACAGAGTGGCTTGACAGAAACAACAACAGATGGCCATGCTCATCGCTACAAATAGTACTGCCGTATTTTTTTTCATGAGATGCACATTTTCATGTTTTGCCATGAGGTGTGTTCGATTGCATGCAGTGCTGCGGAGATCAATTAGACATAAAAGTATCAGGAGAGTAACACTACAGTGCTGCTTTAGAACCACTGTAACAATACTGAATATGCTGATTTGCCTGCGCAGCGCTGCATACAGTCAAACACATCTACTGATTTCTACAACAGTAAAAGTGTACACCAAGGATAACATTTTGTTGTCCTCTGTTTTCTCTTTCTTTTAACTCTTTCCCCACCAGCGTTTTTAAAAAAAAACGTTGCCAGCCAACGCCAGCATTTTTCATGATATTCACAAAATTTTAATGCCTTCCAAAAAATGCTCTTTTATAAATATAATATAAACATTCAATATATCAAATGAAAGAACAGACCATCATCTTTAAAAAAAAAAACTTTCATCCTACCTTCATTAGTTCTCTTTTTATCATCTCTCAAACATGGGTAGGTTTCTTCAAAAACACCAAATTTTCAGCAAAAGCTGAGATAATTTCATCTTTGTGAAGGACTTTTGATAGAGATCAGATGCAGAGCAATCTTTAAAACATACACAAAGTTCTTTCTCTTTTTCGTAAGGCGTTACTTACGGTTGTAAAAGTTGTGGAAGACATAGCCACCTGATGGATATTAGCAGTATTGCGGAAAGCCGGAAATTCTCATCATTGGCAGGCAAGCGTTTTCTCTTAATTGACTTGATAACTCGTCAATGGCAGGGAATGAGTTAATAATGTAAAGCTGCTTTGGAACAATTAAACCATTGTAAAAAGCACTACTTAAATAAAATTGAATTGAATAACATGAACATGACTTCACTGACAGGTGACAAAGAAGGGGCGTTTCACTGGTAAAAATTGTGAATTTTTTGGATTCAAACATTACTGAAAACATTTGGTATAATTTAACTACGTAAGTGAACAAAACACATAAAACTGCTAGTAGTAATGCAATAATCTTACATATTGTGCCTTTAATGTATGTACAGTTCTGATAACCTGAGAATCAATGGTAACTGCATTTACATGCATTTATTATAGAAACCTGTCTTCAAGTGTTTCCAAATCTATAAATTGTCTTTAAAGTAAAAATATAAACAAACAAAATGGTATAAAAAAATAATTAATTGTAGCCTTGTGACTAATAGTCTTGCATTGCCAAATCCCTGTTGACTCCCTCCCCTATTTTCAGCCTTGTTATTTGTCAGTCCCTAGAAAACGGGCCCAAATCACTGACCGCTCAAACAGGAACAACACCCTGACAATATGGCCTGAATCCAGTTCCTGCACAGTAAGTAACTGAGAGAAAAGCTAGCTGGCATATGTCACCATATTGGACACGCTTTTTGGCCTAAAGGACAGATTTCTCAGTGTCTTCACTAAGCGAGCATTAGACTGTATGATCATTTTTGTGTGTCCTACTTTCTGTCTCTGATGTTTCGTGAAGGCTGCAAGCGAATCTAGAGGCGCAGACAAAAAGATGAATCATATACATGCGTTTAATGAATGCACTGCAGAACAGAGAATTTGTCCCCTAAAATGCACCTCTGTGACAAACGCTTTTTAAAACGAATTTCATCTCTGGTTGCATGAAAAACAACTTAAATCTGTTTGAGAAGCTTTGCACATGGTGCATCTATTTACATATTTGGCCAAGCAGACTGGTAAGACATTTTACACCACCACAAAAATAAACAAATCACTGGCATAAAGGGAGAAAGGCAACTATAATCAAGAATAGGTACAAACATTAAAAAACTTAAAATCTTGTGAGTTCCCTAAACAAATTAAATATAGGCTAACAACGATTCAAGAGACATTCAAGAACCAGTGAGATTGCAGTAACTGACGTATAATGACAGCATGTTTTTATAAAACCCTTGGTGTTCAGTAGGCTTGCCGCGATGGTCGGTGAAACGGTGATAACCGGTGCTTCAGCCTCTCACCGGTTAGATCACTTGCCCACCGCGACACCGTCTTTCACCGTCGTTTTGATATTTTCGTGTAATTAAATCATTTAGTTTCGTTAGAGAGAGCAAACACTTACAACTGAATGTGTCTGCAGACTGAATTTAGCGGAGCTGAACGCGCGTCACGTCACAGAGCAGCAGGTGTCAGATTTAATTTATTCCTGTCAGAGTGTGCAAGGCAAGCTGACTGACCAGACGAAGGCAGAAGCCGCGTGGTTAGGTTACTCGTTTTTGTTATAATATACATATATGATGTTTAATATAACCGAGATCGTTTTGTTCTTGTGTTTTTCATCAAGAAAAATAATAAACCCATCATTGATCATTCAAGCAGCGCTTTATGGAGAAGTAGCCGGTTGCTCTGCTTGGGACTGGCGGGTTCTGTGCGAATTACCTGGGCACATTAACTTAAGCACTTAAATAAACCAGCTGTTGCACTCGCATTGCACGCAAATTCATACGCGATTTAACGCAGCGTACGCAAGCACTGCATTTAAACAGTTGCGTAATTCAAAAGTGAAAGTAAAATGTGCACGTCTGCATGCGCATTTATAAGCCCCTCCCACCCGGTGAAACCGGGATCACCGGGTTTGTGACGCGCCGATTAACCGGTGAGAAAATTCTGTCACCGCGGCAACCCTAGTGTTCAGCTCATGAAAAGAAATCATATGTGGGTGAGTAAATACCATAGGTAGTCATAAACCATAGGGAAGTCATGCCATGCGTGGGTGAGTAAATAATGAGATAATTATATTTTTAAGTAAACAATTCCCTTAAAGTTTCCATCTTATAAGCTGCTTATAAGAAACAGGGTTAGGCTACATTTACACAAACTCAATGTAGCAAAAAAACGTAATTGTTTTTCATTAGTATTTTTTTAATGTCGTCAAAGCGTTTACATGGATCCGCGAAAATGACTAAAAATGCTGTATTATGCATGCCAGGCCAGTAGATGGTGATGTTGTCACTTTGCAAAGAGAAACATTACGTGCCTGCGCACATTAGCACATTCTTCTACAGAGCGATAAATACAAACAAACAAGAATCTGAAAGCATTGCGCAATTTTGTTTAGGCGAACAAAAAGGCAAATTTATTAATACACAGTAGGGCTGTGACGATAACTGCTCACCACATCACCGCAGTAATGAGATGCTTACTGCTGTGCTAAGGTCATCACAGCACTTTTTAATATTTTCATTATTTATTTATTTTGCTGGTGAAAGTTACAGAAGTGCATATGGTGTATGATTTGTACTATTAAGGGTGTCACGGTTTCGATTTTTAAATCGAAATCGATCGAAATTAAGTCACAACCTCGAACTTCGAATTTAAAAATGGAATTGTTGATGCTGCCACCCGCCTTCCGCTGAACTTAATCAGAGCACGCACGCGTGCACAGCAGAGTGCCGTCTGTGACAGGACTGGTCGTTTCTCTGAACTGAGATCCGTTTAAGTTTCAGAACAACTTATTTTAGGTAAGAAAACCGCATTTAAACATGACTTATTGGGGTACCGTCTCACAATCTCGTCTGGCGGTAATAAAGGCGCGTTTTTAAGATGCAAAGCACTGACAGAAGTTTCGTTTTATTAGGTATGTGCGTGTACCATATTTTTCCACTGGCAGCATGACTAACATGGCAGGGCATCTCCGGGTTCAAGGTCAGATATTATATTTCATAAAAGTCTAGTCTAAAAATGCCATAGCAACCTGTTCTTAAAAAAACCTTAGAATCAAAAATGTAATCGAATCGAGGATTTGGAGAATCATGACACCCCTGTGAACTATACACAAAATTCATTGTTAATCATCATTTGTTGTCTTTCATCCTATATTCAAGGACTTCTAGAGAAAAAAACTGCTTTCTGCACAATTTGAAAAATTCGAATTAAATATATTAAAGGGGAAAGAGAATGAAAAAAAAACATTTTACCTTGTCTTTGTTGAATAATGGTAGTCTACCCACATTCACAAACATACAAAAAGTGCTAAACATGCTAAACATCTCAGTCTCAATCAGCCCAATCTGAAAAACTGATGCTTATGACATCACAGGCATCTAACTGCCCCTCCACTTTAAAATAATTGGCTACACTTTTTGAGTGGCAGCAAAGTCAGCCAATCAGTAATGAGATTGCAAGTTAAGCCATTAGGGGGAGCCAAATAGGTGCAAAACCAGTTGTTTAAAATCCCCCCAGAGGTGGAAAGTAACGAATTACATTTACTCACGTTACTGTAATTGAGTAGTTTTTTTGTGTATTTTTACTTTTTTGAGTAGTTTTTAAAATCTGTACTTTTACTTAAGTATGTTTTATTTAAAGTGTTGTACTTCGCTACATTTTAAATCATATCCGTTACTGAGTAAAAAAATATTTTAAAAAGCAAGGTGATAAAGACGCGCAACGCATGTAAATGGGCGGGGCTCGGGGGAACGCGCAAAAAGAACCATGGAGACGGACGAGACAGGCGCGCTAATGCAGACCCGCCTCAGTTCAAATCTTATGAAATAAACCCCTGGTCATATTTAAGCGACCACTTTCCACTGACGCGAAGCAAGTTTTTCATTTCTATGAAAGGTAGGATTCATGCTCTTAAGTACGAAATTGCATGACGCGAGGTATAGCAGCTTCGCGTCAAGTCAAACAACTTCAAAACGTCCTCGAGAATGCGCAGGTCATTAGACATTGCAGAGAGAGAGAGAGAGAGAGAGAGAGAGAGAGAGAGAGAGAGAGAGAGTGAGAGAGAGAGAGAGAGAGAGAGAGAGAGAAGAATGAAGGTCATCAGGTACCCAGGTCAGGGAAGTAAGAAGATAATAAACGTGTCAAATGTATATAGACATGGCACTCATCTCATTATATGCTCATTTAAACTATATATAGTTTAATAAAAGAATGTATGTTACCAGCAAAACATCAATTACAACCTTACTATAGTGATTGTATTTACAAGCTGCTGACCACCTTCAAAAGTGCATAACTCACATGTAAAAATCATTAAACAATTCCATAAATGTTTCTTACTTTCAAAAAGCTTTTTATTTTATTAACTTTTTGTTATTGCACTTTAATTGTAAAGATGTTCCTACAATTAAAAACAACTAGTTTAAGATTTATATTCCCTTGTCGTTTTTGAACTATACTAGAATCCTCCACCTCTTCCCGCTATAAAAAAGTAACTTTTACTCTGAGTAAAGTTAAAATGACTTACTTTTTACTTTTACTTGAGTAGATTTTTTGACAAGTAACTTTACTTTTACTTAAGTAAAATATTATTAAAGTAACTTTACTTTTACTTGAGTACAATATTTTATTACTTTTTCCACCTCTGAATCCCCCACCCTAATAGAGCTATCTGAGAGAGGTTTTTAGGAAGCTTCTAAGGCATTACAGACCCAAACAAAAAAAAATTGTCTACATGTCACATCACAGAACAAGTATAAATACTCTGTTCAATCATTCTATGTCACCTTTAACTATAATAATATGAAATAGTATTTGTTTTCGATATCTTTTGAGTTTAATATGAATTCTAATATTTATAATTCCTAATAAAAATTAAGGACATATGCATGTCGGACGGCTTGTGGGTGAGTAAATCATGGGTTTAATATCATTTTTGCCCAAACTATCCTTTTAAAAGAAGTTTTAATTAAAGGTGCAGTGTGTAACTTTTAGAAAGATCTAATGACAGAAAAGCAATATAATCTACAAAACTATATTATCAGTGGTGTATAAAGACCTTACATAATGAACCTTTATGTGTTTATTACCTTAGAATGAGCCATTTTTATCTACATACAGAGCGGGTCCCCTTACATCGAAGTTGCCATTTTGCTTCTATTGTCATCCTAAATGGACAAACTGCTCTACGAAGCACGTTTTGTCACAACTGTATTTTGTCTTAGACGACAACATGTTTGTCCTGTGGTGGCTACCGTAGCTTCTCTATGAGTTGCGGTGAACGGTTGACTGAGCCGTTGGTTGCCATTCACAATCTCTCTGCTAGAGCCTCTAAAATCTACGCACTGCACCTTTGAATGCTAGACATGTGCTATGAACAAAAACGTCTAGAAAGGACATAAAGGGCCCTATTTTAACGATCTGAAACGCAGGTGCTAATCGCAAAGCGCAAGTGACTTTGTGGGCGGATCTTGGGCGCTGTTGCTATTTTCCCGGCAGGAAAAATAACTCTTGCGCCAGGCGCAAATCAATAAGGTGTTGGTCTGAAGTAGGTTCATTATTCATAGGTGTGGTTTGGGCGTAACGTCAAATAAACCAATCAGAACGCTATCCAACATTCCTTTTAAACGCAAGGGCGCAAGTTCCATGGCGGGTTGCTATTATTATGACGGATTTACCAGGCGCACGCCAGGTGCGGTTCACAGCCGAGGAGACCGACGTTCTTGTAAGAGCAGTCAAAGACAGAGAAGTTGTTTTGTATGGGGATAGGAGAAACCTGCCCAAATCAGCGTAGGTTAAACAGGCGTGAGAGGAAATAGCCATCAGCTGGCATCCCCATCGTTGCATCAAGCGCTACAATGATGTCAGGAGACGGGGGAATCCCAAGCTTGCCAGCATAAATCAGGCACACCGTGTAACGGGAGGTGGATCTGCCTCTACACATGACCTGACGCCCGCAGAGGACATCGCTGCGTCCACCCTCACCGCTGAAAGGGTTTGGGGGCTTTGAAATCGGACCCAAGAAACGCAAGCAAGGTCCAACCCCAAAGTACACTTACAAATCAAGTTCATATACATTAAGGTTTCTTATGAAAACATTTTGATTATTATTGACCTAAAACAAACGTAATACAGCCACACAACAAACTTATGAAAATATTTGAATCGTTATTTGCATGAGAATTTCTTAACGCAGCCACACAATAAATAAAAACTATCACCACAATGCTCACCACTATGATTTCCCTTATCTCATGTGTTAATATTTTTTATTGTAACAGTTTATGATTTGAAAAAATAACTGTTGCATCTGTGTAGATTAGATAAGCAAAGTGTGTGCGCGTTGTGCACGCTATACATTATGGTCAAGCATGCGCCCTTAAAATAGCATAATGAACCACACGCAGCGCGCCACTGACTTTAGACTATTTTTTTTTGGTCAGTGGCGCAATTGTTTTTTGAAACTGCAAAATAGCATCAGGGATAGTTTGCGCCGGAACACGCCTCCTTTTTTGCGCTGAACCACCCAGGGAGCGCAAGTTCATTCCCTAGTTTGCCGACGTGCGTCTGTGGAGGGAAAAACCCGCTGTGCACCGGTGCAAAATACGAATGATACATGCGTCACTGACAAAGTCAATTGCGCTGGGTGCAAGATAGGGCCCAAAATCAACATTATAACTGTCAAATTACAACTAAAAATTATAATTTGTCTGTCAAAGCAGCCAATCTTACCTCTACAAAGATGAAGCAAGGAATGATGGAGTAACTGCGTTGTGTATTATCGGAAGCCATCTTGTATCAGTTTAGTCGAAAGGTCCACAACTGGCAATCTAAAGAGAAATAATTATAAAATTAATAATGCATTTAATAAAAATCACTTTAATAACAGTAGATTTACTAATATGAGCTTTATTTGCTCCTGAACTGTGTGAATGACAATTGGACAGTTGTACATTGGATGCATTGCAATGCGCTGAAAACAGAAGAATACCACTGTTTGCATGCACTCTTGTAAACGCAAACAGAGAAAATGTCAAGAATTCATAAAATTATGAAATATATTTTTTTGTTTTTTTTCTTATATTTATATATCTTGGAATATATAAGAAAATATAGAACAATGTTATAAAACTTTATTTTATAAAGCTTGAGAAAATACAGGCATAATACATAGCCACTGCATGAAAAAAACAGGACATTTTGGTTTCTGTTTTTGGATCAATGCATGCATTGGATTTACCGTAAAACTTCAAATAATAGCCCGGGCTTTTATTTTCCCAAACCTATCATCACACCAGGCGTCTAAAAGAGGCTTTTAATTTAATTGTTCCAGCATGACAGCAGGATGTTACCACATATTACGTTTTATTTTTAATTTGAATGTGTTTAACAAATTAGTTCGTGTAATAACAACAGTCTTAAATTATTGGCAGTATAAATAAAGCAAACAATTATATGTTTTTTTATTGGTTTTTGCGTGAAATCTTACCCAGATACAACAGTGCTATTTTCTGATTGGCTATTGTGTAGCCTCTTTCTTTTTTTTGTATTGGCTCGCTCGACTAGAACTCTAGGGAAGACGGGCTTGATAGAGAGAGAAAGCAGTGCGGCCAGATACATTTTAGGCGCTGCAGCATATTAAATATGATAAATAGTGTTTCCGCGTGAGAAATACAATGTGTGGCGGGAGAGCATGCATGACAAAAGACTGAAAGCCCGGCTATTATCAGCGGCCCCAAAACACTACCGGCCACACGGGGAAAAGTCCTGACTCTCTCGATTGCCACTTCGCTACTGTCATCATCACCTCAATCCTAGCGACGAAGCTTGTTGTGTTGTCATAGTGATGAGTAACGGAACGACTGCGTCTGTCACGTGACATCTACCAGTAAGCAAAACAAACTTTAGCGTGTTCAATCTGCACCATAGAACTGTCTTAAACAGACTATCTGACGGGTTTTAGAAGATTAAATACAACCCGAAACTAAAAAACAGACCAGGCCTTTATTTGAGACAGGCGTTTATTTACCCAAACCTGTCGTCACACCAGACGTCTAAGGGCTCAGTCACACCAAAAGCGTTTATGGCAGTTGCAGGCGCCTTTTTTGAATGATATTCTATGGGCAGGGCGCGTTTGCGCGCTGTTTATGCGCGCCGAGCGCCTTGCGGTTTTCTGCCGCCTGCCGCGCACGCGTTTTTGAAGGAGCGCTGAGAGCGGAGGAGCGCCTGACGTCATTCGCGTCTTCCATTGTCCAATCGAATGAGGGGAGAGGCGGGCCTTACGTTGTGGCGAGGGAAGTTTACAGTTGGTTTGAAGAACCGGACTCCACTCGCTCACTCTCTCCTGCGTGTTTGTGCACCTCTCACCCTCAAACAAGGTCAGAGCAAGCGCCCTCTTTTTAAAGTTTCTGCTAATATGACAGTTAACAGCAAAAGAGCGCTCACGCTTCAATATTTGATTGACAAGACAGCTGACTCGGTGGTTGCTTAGCAATATGAAAAGCCGCGCTGCACTGCTCTTTTTTAAAAAAGGCAGTGCGTCGCGCCTTGCGTTTGCAAGCGTTTAAAGCGCTTTTGGTGTGACCGAGCCCTAAAAGAGACAGGCGTCTATTTGGGACTCGGCTATTATTTGAAGTTTTACGGTATTAACATTTCTAGCTGAAAGAAGTGTACAAAATTCACAAAGAGATGGACTCACTCCATCCACCCACTTATTCAAGTCAATCTAGAAACGTTTAATTTATATTGACTCAAAATGTTAACGTGGCTTAATGCAACAGGGAGAATGGAATTTGTCTTACATTGTCCATATCATAAACACTACATACTGCCAAACAAGTGCAACTTAAAACATTTTAAAGAGGAAGTATTATACATGGTTCACTTTTACATGACATAAACCCCATAGAAAGAGTTTTGAGCTTTGAAATAAAGTCTGGTTACTTTTCAGCTTAAGTCAATATTAATCAAATAACTAACGTAACTTAATCAAATATTTGAGTGTAACTCAAAAGTGGAATAACTTTATCCTCAGGAATAAATCATTTACTTACTACCTGCATTCAATTTCATTCCTTCATCAGTCTAAAAATTGACGCTTGGGACCAGGCCTGAAATAAACACCCGACCACCTGCCAAATGCGGGTGAATTTTGCAATTGGCGGGTAACACTGTCAATCTACCGTCCAAATTGGCGAGTAGCCAATGCAAATTGAGTGATTCATTCATTGTTGGGTTTTTTACATTTCACCGAAATCCGCCATTTTGTCTGATTTTAGCTTAAAATGTGGCAGCACATTACTGGGGTAAAGAGGTCAGCGGAAATTTATAACTAACAAAATTAAGAGGATGTCAAAGAAAAGTAAAAAAAAGACGGTCAAGACACTGATGTCCATGAAAGCAACGCAGTTTGAAAAAATTGAGAGACGCGTTTCAAAAAGCAAGCATACATAAAATCGTTCTGTTCTTGACATGGCACATATAAACAAAATGATCTTCAGAGTATTCTTTTTCTAATAAAAACATTTGTTTATGTCTTAAAGCAACACCAAAGAGTTTTGGCTCTTTGCTCCCCCTACAGGTTAGAAGCGTAATTGTCCATTACCCACTGTCATAAATATTGAGGCATAGCTGGCTCTGATTGGATTGTAGGTCTGCCGTAAAGCAAGTTTTTGTAGTATTCACTCGGACTATAGGACCGCTACCCGACGGTTGGAAACTTCTTTAGTGCAGTTTTGGCCGATAGAGGGCTGCAAAGCGAATGTGAAAGTGCTGTTCATCCTGTTTAGAGTGGATGAACGACTGAAACTGTTTTGGAAGCGTTATTTTAAGGTAAAAAAACCTCTTTGGTGTTGCTTTAAGTGTATGTATAAATTAGAGTCAAAAACCAGTCTGTGCTAGTTGGGTCTTAAAGAGACAGTAACCTCAATTAACATACTTAAGTCTGTGTCATTAATGTTAACAACCTAAGACAAAGAGAAAATCACTTTTGTAGTTCTAAAAAAAATAATTATATTTAATTCATACAAGAAAGACAGTGCTTTCATTCATTATTCAGGCAAAAAACTGGCTGGTAAAAAGTCACTGTGGCAGGTGGTCAAAAAAGTTAACTTCAGGCCCTGCTTGGGACCCTTTAAACACTGGGACTTTTTGTTTTCTGGCAAACTGAAAAAACCTGTGCACTTTGACAACAGGAATTGCAGATTTTCAGTTAATTATAGAAGAAGACTGCAGATGTCAAAATGATAACAGTTACTATTCCCATGATGCTAACATAAAGGATAAGAGTGACACGTAAGACATCATGACAAGATGAGTCAGTATCAACACACAGAACTACATTTGTATAGTTTTTAAAAGAGCTACGCTTGACTTAATCATATTAGTGTTTATATTAACATAAAGTTTACACATTTAAATAATGTGCAATGAGAGGTTGTAAATAGCTAATGGTTCAACATTATATAAGTGTTATATAAGTGATTAGAGGTCGTCCAATATGGGGGGGTTTTGATGGCCGATGCCGATATGAAGATAGCAATGTAGTCAATTTGCCTATATAAGGGCGATATTTAAAATATATCATTATAGAAACATACAACCAAATAGTAAAACTAAATAAACATTAATTTGGCATATCTATGCAATTCTCTTAATTAAAAAAAATTGAGGTAAAAAATTTAATGAGGTTAAATAATTACTGCTTATAAATTAAGATAACCAGTATAATTAATGACAAAAACAATATGTAATTCCTTAAGTAAATTGCATTAAGTTAGTTTATTCAGTAAGAGTTGTTTCACTTTCTTAAAGTTAAAAAATATATTATTAGACCAAAAAAGATTTATGTCTGTTTTTCTGTTTTATCTTTGTAAAGCAATACAAAAACACGACAATTACACAGCCTAATTTATATATTTGCTTAGATAGATCCATGAAGCATCAGAGCAGAATGATTACACATGACACACACAAAACAAGGCTGTGTCTCTGTAGGCAGCCTGGGCTCTGAGATCTGCACACAAAAACAATTGGTTTCACCAACCACTCAATACCAAAATAAAGTGTTCCAACCAATCACCGACAGGGGTTGGCTGTTGTTAGGTAGAAGAAGCCAGTGTCACAACCTCAGACCAGCCACCCCATGTCGGTGATTGGTGGATTGTTGAAAAAGATTAGACGAATGTGATCATTCCTTTTTTGGCCTTAAATCGCTGATACAACCTTTAAAAGACTATTGTTGTTTTTGGTATTTATTTGAGATACATTATGGATTTTATTAATCGAGCAACAGAAAAGAAATTGTTAGATTAATCGTCCAATTAGTTGTTAGATTAGTCGACTAATCGATAAAACAATCGGCCGATTAATCGTTTAATAATAATCGTTTTCCCCAGCCCTAGTAAGAGCGTCGTTGTACATTCCCATACATTTATTTACTTTAGTCCGCCACAAAATTAAAATTGACCACCACAAATAGATGTTTGCACATCACAAAAGGTCCTGTTCCACTATAAAACATGCCAGATTATGGAAATTGACATTCTGGGCCCTATTTTAACGATCTGAAATGCAAGTCCGAAGCGCAAAGCGCAAGTGACTTTGTGGGCGCATCTTGGGCGATGTTGCTATTTTCCCGGCGGGAGAAATAAGTCTTGCGCCGGGCGCAAATCAATAAGGGGTTGGTCTGAAGTAGGTTCATTATTCATAGGTGTGGTTTGGGCGTAACGTCAAATAAACCAATCAGAACGCTATCCAACATTCCCTTTAAACGCAAGGGCGCAAGTTCCATGGCGGGTTGCTATTATTATGACGGATTTGACAGGCCCACGCCAGGAGCGGTTCAAAGCCGAGGAGACCGACGTTCTTGTAAGAGCAGTCAAAGACAGAGAAGTTGTTTTGTATGGGGATGGGAGAAACCCGCTCAAATCAGCGTCGGTTAAACAGGCGTGAGAGGAAATAGCCGCAATTGTCTCATCAGCTGCGCCAAGCACTACAATGATGTCAGGAGACGGGGGGATCCCAAGCTTGCCAGCATAAATCGGGCACGCCGGGCACACAGGAGGACATCGCTGCGTCCACCCTCACCGCTGAAAGGGTTTGGGGGCTTTGAAATCGGACACAAGAAACGCAAGCAAGGTCCAAACCCAAAGTACACTTACAAATCAAGTTCACATACATGAAGGTTTCTTATGAAAACATTTTAATTATTATTTCGATAAAATAAACGTGATACAGCCACACAACAAACTTATGAAAATATTTTAATCGTTATTTGAATGATAATTGTTTAACACTGCCACAAAAAATAAATAAAAACTATCACCACAATGATTTCCCTTATTCTAATGTATTAATATTTTTTATTGTAACAATTTATGATTTAATGATTTCCCTTATCTTATATTTTTTATTGTAACAATTTATGATTTGCAAAAATAACTGTTGCATCTGTGCGTTGTGCACGCTAATACATTATGGTCAAGCATGCGCCCTTAAAATAGCATAATGAACCACGCACAACGCGCCACTGACTTTAGACTAGTTTTTTTTGGTTAGTAGCGCAATTGTTTTTTGAAACTGCAAAATAGCAGATGGTTTGCGCCGGAGCACGCCTCCTTTTTTGCGCTTAACCGCCCAGGGAGCGCAAGTTCATTCCCTAATTTGCCGACGTGCGTCTGTGGAGGGAAAAACCCGCTGTGCACCAGTGCAAAATACGAAATGATACATGCGTCACTGACAAAGTCAATTGCGCTGGGTGCAAGATAGGGCCCATTGACTTAAAAATGTAGTTCAACTGTTTTATTTAGATGTTTGAATAATAAACACACAGTCACAGCAAACAGAACAAAAAGAGCAGCCAGAAATGAACAGAGAGCTTCATATCCCTGAGGGAAATTCAGTCAGTGAAATGTACACTGAGGACAAAATGAGAAAATTTGTGAGAAGAGAGTCTAACACCGCAAAATGACCTGTCAAGGTCTAAAACACATTTTATTATCTCCTTGTATGCACAAAAAACCACACATGCGCACAAACAAAAAGAATTCTTACAGAAAGATTTAGGGCCCTATTTTAACCATCTGAGAGCATAGTCTAAAGCAGTGGTCACCAATCCTGGTCCTGGAGGGCCGGTGTCTCTGCAGAGTTTAGCTCCAACCCTAATCAAACACACCTGAAGCAGCTAATTAGAGTGCTTCAGGTGTGTTTGATTAGGGTTGGAGCTAAACTCTGCAGAGACACCGGCCCTCCAGGACCAGGATTGGTGACCACTGGTCTAAAGCACATAGATTTTGTTTCTTAAGCCCAAACTGTTCAATATTTTAAATATCTATTTAGTTACCCATTATTTACAATCTTGCAGACAGTATTTGCAGACTTTTTATAATTAGTATCGCACACCACAAAATCAAAATTGACCACAACAAATAGATTTTTGCACTATTTTACTACCTCTCGCGGTTTTCATTACCTCTCTCAAAGGTGATAAATATAATGATAAATGTAATAAAAAAGCCCTAAGAGTGAATTGCATCAGATCAGACTGAAATTCGCATCTGATTAAAACAATGGCAGCCGCTCAGGTTCCAAAAACCTAATGTAACCTCGCCAGTTTAGGAGCATTTCAGCTTTAAGCAGAATGAAAATGGGAAGACAACCAATTTAGGCAATATGTAAAATATGTGTAGAAAGGTCTTTGTAAAACACGGAAATATGTTAAATTTGAGGTTCCACCTAGCCACTATCATCCAGCTATCAAAAAGACAGCTCAGGTCAGTGTCATTTGACAATGTGTTCGTCTGAAAGATGATGGACATATAATTTATCTTGGATTGCTTGAGGGTGAGTACATCATGGGGTAATTTTGATATTTGGTTGGAATATTGCTTTAATTACATAATTATTGTCCTAAATCAATTTGCGATATTCACTTTCCCTTCATACCTGTCAGTTATTCTAGATCAGGGGTGTCCAGACTTTTTTGTGTGGTGATCTACTTTTAAAATGATACAGCCGACAAGATCTACATGCTAAAAACACTTTAAATGCGTGGACTATAATGCATATATCTCTACATTGGATTTAGGGCTGTCAGTCACCATTACTCTATTTTTTTGAGGAGTTAAAAAAATCCTGGAGTACATGTCGAGTACTGTTTAAAATAGCGGAGATACGGTTTAGTGAAACAAACTAGAAAGAAAATTACAATAGTATCCGAAGCATATAAATCAGCCCAACGCTAACCTCTCTCTCTCCCTCGTTCGCGCGCGCACACAGACAGACACAAACACACACACTGGACGCGTGGATCACCTTGTGCATGAAGGCAAGAATGCGATGCGATTGCATGCATCCTGGTTAATTTCGGAAGTTTACACGACTGAGCTGCAGCGGGCAGGCATAAGATTTATAAAAACACATTTAAAAAGAAAGACACAGCAACTCAAAAAGACTTACGTGTTTCGCAATTACTCTAAGACCATGCTAATTTTCAGTTTTTCGAAGCTCGTGGAGGCATGGAGCAGCATGAGGATACACAGTTAACTTACGTGCGATCTACCGGCATTTCCTTTACGATCGACTGGTCAATTGTGATCGACATATTGGATACCCCAGTTCAAGACGTAATGCTGCGGTGGGCCTTCCAGCCAGCCTGTCTTCGATAACCTCGCCACCCCTGCATCCCACCCGTCTGACCACATATTAGTTACCAATTACTCAACAATCCCACCGGCAGATGTGCTGCCACAAACAAACCGTAAGTCTGTGGAAAAAACTATAGGATCAATGTGAATTAGCCTTAACAGAGCAACCAACTGACAAAGTTTAACACTTTTATGGGTAGCTTTATGTTTTGGTAACAGGAAGCACCACCGTAAAGGTTGTTTTGCCTGACACTTACATACATTTAATTATATATAGCAAACGTCAATAGAAATAAGCATACATTTGCCTTGCAGCAGTAATGTGCTTCTAAATCTAGGCTCATCTTGGAAGATCTTGACCAAGCCCAGGCCATTTCTATAGACTCTCTAGTCTAATTATTTCCTAAAGTGCTGCACCAATACAGTGCTTAACTTCCTTTGATTTAAGACCAGTCAGTAAAAAAACAGTGATTCATGATTCCATTAGCTCTAGTAAACCACATTGCTGTAGGTCCAACACAAAGGTCTTGACAACACTTGCCATTTGCTTGCTGCTTCTGCCGTGGGAGAAGCTGCCCTGCAGGAGAGGTATTTACATTAGAGCCTGACCGATGTGCGTTTTTTCGGGCCGATGCCGATACAGATATTAGGGAGTAAAAAAAGACCGATAACGATATATCGGCCGATATTCTTTATGTGTATATTATAGTTCAGTATGTACTACAGTATATTATACTACAGTACTGTACATAGAATACACTATATACTTTAACATAATATACTTCATATGAATAAATACAATGCAATGCAATGATCACTCACAAATGTGGTGATCACTCACAAATGTGGTGATCCAACACTTATATTGATGTGACAAAGATATGTACTATAGGCAAGAAGTTAACAATAAACTTTATTATCCAAAATTTGTTGGATATCAGTGCACTAAACAGTAAACTTGACTTATTATAAATAACTTTAAAACACAAAGAGAACAAAAGACATAAAACTTGCATCATTTGCAGTTTTGACGAGAATAACGTTATAAAGAGAAACTTATGAAGTCAATGATTAATTTTGGCTTTACAGTAAGTTGTGTACTTTACAAATTAGTTAGCCACTCACAGTTACGAAGACAATGCTTGACGGAGCACATACTTATGTACGCTATGTTTAATGTTGTGCACAACGTTATAACACAAACCCAGGGTTCCGTGCAAACTTTAGACTTTTATAAAACTAAAGCGTCTTCGCTCCGCCTCTTTTATTTAGCAAGGGTGTAGAGTTGCGCGAGCTTATTGAATCAATTGCTCTGAAATGAGCATGTTACCTAACAACACAAGCAGCAGTAATCTCATATAGTGATATATAAGTGCACGGCTGCGCGTAGTTTAAACGTGTCATTTCTCCGTCTCGCGTCATGTCTCCCGCTTGCGTTTTAACTTGCAAGTCGACAAAGAGACAGATTAAAAACACCAAATGTACGCGGGAATGCGTCTCTCTTGTCCATTTATAATCCAATCGACCAAAGCGCGTCTTAATACCAGGTGTAACAATGTTGTTTAGAAGACACTGCGTGACTGCAGCCACCTGAACTGAGAGACTGACTGAAGTGAAGGGGGTGGGGGATTGGATGGTGTCACTACAGTGAGTGATCTGGGTCACCATTAGCAACCAGTATGGCGGACTCTGCTGGACAAACAAGTACTTACATCTTTCAAATGCATTTAATGTGTTCTGTAACAAACGTTCATATCGGAGCATATCTGCGGCTTATACGCCGATACAGATATATCTGCGACATGCTCATATCGGCCGATAAAATCGGCAAAACGATAAATCGGTCGGGCTCTAATTTACATATTGTGTTTTTTATCCCTTCCTTCCTGTTATCATCACTTACTCACAGCATGTATCCCTCAATAGAAATAGTCAAACTGTAAACAACTTTCAAAGCACCAGAGAACTCTTTCCTGAAGGAACCACAAATTGCTTTGACCAGATGGCAACTATAACTTCCATCTGGGAACAGGAGTAAAGAAATGAACATCTGTAATACAGCAATTGATATGTCTTATAAAAGAAATGATGTTCCCTGCGTCATGATTGTGTTGCCCTGCTTATTTCTGAACTCATCTACATTTCATTAACTTTAAAATACCATCCATTGTGTGGAAAAACATCGCCTGTATCTTTTCAAAATCCACTCTGAGATTAATTGCAAGTATGTAAATGACCATAAAACACTAAATGAAAGCAATACTGACGGCACTGATATAAGGGTCCCGAGAACACATTAAGAAAATAATAGATAAAATGTATTCTGTAAAGATATCAGTTCATTGATGCTAAACAGAAGACTCAAAACTTTTTCAAGGAAACCCATAATTAAATGTATTAAAGGAATATGCTAGTTCACCCAGAAATAAACATTCTGAATGTTTTCAAAAACTTGGAATATAGTGAAAGTGGCATGATTGTCAAGTATTTCCATAATTGAAATGTGACCTCTGCATTAAACCAGTGTTTGAATTGAGGGGGGCTGGGGTGGTCCCAGATCTCCTATAAGCATTAAGGGACCCCATATAAAGCAAAAAAATATAAATTGGTCCACGTTTTTATAAAACAAAAAATCACCTGGTCAATGGTAAGAATAAATACTTATTATATTTAGTTATTATCTTTAGTAATCTTTAGGGTTAAGGGGCTTTTAAAAAAAACTTTCGGGGGTAAAAATGGTTAGGGTTTGAGTTAAAGTTAATTTGGGGTTTCTTTGATTAAAACGTTAATCCAAAACATTTTTATTTATGCTGGTTAAAAGTCTCCTCACATCCTGATAGCAATCACTATGTTAAGTTGTTTAAATGTATTTGTAGAAATTTATGTCATCTGTGAAAAGCGTAGGACCAAAAAATGTTCAACCAATTATAGATCTCGGTCCGAACGGACATTGCCTTTTTTGTCCCTCATCCGTAAGCGTAATTTAAATGCCCACCGCACAACCAGTTCACGCACACACCATACGTCATCGGCGCGTTTATGTGCGCTCACCTCCTGTCTGTAAACAGAGGGAGAATAGCAAACTTTTCTGCTCAGTTGACAACCTGCACAGGAGCCACAAAACGAAAGATATGTTTTATAACAACAACAGCAAAAACTGCCTGGATCAGCAAAGAGCAAAAAACCCAAATTAACATCAGTAACTTTACTGCTTTACCACGAGATGCAAACAGCTGCAGGAGGCAAAGGGTCTGAAAGGGTTGTTGCACTGTTTAAATTGGTAGGGTAGGTACACGATATGTTTGTATCAAGATGTATTCAGATATTCTACTTTGATGAAACATTGTGTTTCTTATGAAATTTGTGTTCGTTTACGGAGTAGCGTAACGATATAGTTACTACGTCTACACAACCAAAGTGTGCTTAAACTAATTCTGATGTAAACCAGTTGTTTATGTTGGTTATTTTGGAAATGTTATTTACTTTGTACTGCAAAGTTTTCTCACTGGTGAATGAGACATCAGATGTGACCGTCTGATCTGTGCGTGTTCGTGTGTTTTGAAAGAGGCGTGACTTTGGATGGCGATTTGACTGGAGGGTGGGATCATGATTTCATTGCTAGGCAGCTACCGTTACCATTTTTCAAAATGTGATACCCTACTTTTAAAAACATTTAATTCATTAATAATTATTATTAATATTATTAAGATGCAGAACACTTATTAAAATATATTACTTCTTGATACTAAACGTGATCGTTCATTAATGTCACGTTCGAGTACTTGGGTGCAGACATGCATGAAGGTGTGTGAAATAGTCTTAAAGTAACCATGCTATGGTGGGGCTAAACACCAGCTTTCTGTGAAGGTTTGGGGACATATAACTTCCTCTGGCTATGTCCATCCCTGCTAGGGCAACATCTATCTTTCATATCTAATCCAGGGATCCAAGCACTCCCCTGAGGGAGCACTGTGACATATCTCCAGTAGAACGTCTCTCTGACTCCCATCAGGGTAATGTAATACCAGTCAAGAGCCACTAATGGACTGGGGGATGGATTCAAGATACCCATCAAAGAAAACAGAAGGACAAACTTATATACATTGAAATATTTAGTCTGAGGATCGAATATCATATAATATCATTGGATGATATTATATCCACACCGTTTAAAATCAAGACAACCTGAACATTATACTATAAATAACAATTAATAATTACAGATAGACCCAAACATGAAATTAATATTCTTTTCCGGCTACGTTTATATGCAACTAAATAACCCGTTAGTAATCACACTGATTGCTCAAAACAGACTGAAAAGCCTTCATGTATTATACACCTTAATTGTTCATACAGAAATTTAGATCGGATTGAACGGGTTGGTGTGGATCTGGGATCCGATCATCAGGAGAAAAGTACACATGTAAATCCTTGTGTGAATTGGATCGCAGACGATTTGTCCACAATTATGAACGCAATATGGCCTAGCTTGTCAGTGAACTACGGCTCTGTGTAGTACATGCCGCTCCATCTGAAAACAAGTGATGGCGATTTACTCCTAATCAAGGAACCTCCTTTACTAGCGAGATGCGCATGATAATAGCATGCGATTAATCATGCAGCCCTACTTGGAGGGTTCATTTGTTGTTTCATAACTTTACATAAAGCAATAAAATAGCATCAGGCCATTAAAAAAATTGCATTACCCATATTTGAAACAACTTTCTCCAACCCAGCTTGATAGGTGCTAGGTGCAGTGTTGCCAAGTCCATTCGCCTCTCCGTGAAGTTCTGAATTGGGCTATTTTTAAACCGTTTTTGAGGATTGTTTTTCAACAGATGGAAGGATTTCATTCATTAGTTGTTGGTTTTTAGCCAAACAATCAAGTATCTGTTAGAGGTCGACCGATATGCTTTTTCTCTGGCCGATGCCGATTTTTTAGAAATGAGGGCAGCCGATGGCCGATATGTTTGGCCGATTTTCTATATGTACATAATAATCAAAATGTTCTCATCATTATTAGCAGATATTTTAAATACAAAAATGTCACTATTTAAGTCAAAGTATTTAAAAATACATGACTGGTCTTTCTGAAGAGTTTTACAAGCTCCTCTGCACCATGCATTTATCAGACACAGATATTACCTGACACTCTGCTGTCATAATCTTTGATCAGTTTTTTACCATGGCTTTTATTGCTTTGTGGGATAAAATCCTTATTTGGTAGACCTGATAAAATATTTATTCATCATAAAGTTAACATAGTAAATGTCTATGGTTTTTAGTTGAGACTGTTATTTAGGGCAAATCTTTCTAAACACATTTACATTCTCATTTCTGAGACGCTAAAAGTGACTGATTGTGCTGACAGTGACGTCTTTTGAGTTTAGTGTTGGGACATATCTGTTGTTTCAACCGTTCATTCAAACGAATCCGTTCAAAGGAGTCAGTTCGCGAATCGGACGCGCTGTGTTCTAATCCAGGCTGAGCAGCGCAAAACTGTAAACAAAGTGTTATGCCGAGTTCAGACTGCACGATTTTAGCCCTGATTTTGACTCGGCGACATGTTTTGAGATATCGCCGACAAATGCCCGAAATCACAGGCAAATCGATGCTCGTGCACGCGAGTGACAATCACACAGTGTGAATTATAAAAGACGCGTTCTGAGAGGATCGACGACGAGTCGCCGACACCCGTGAGATATTTGGCATGCTTAATATCTGGACCGGTCGGCGTTTCAAAATCATGCCGTGTGAAATGTGTTTTGACTGACAATAACATCGGCGATGACCTACATCCAATGAGAGAGCCAATACAGGACAGCTGGAAGTTCGGGGAGGAGTCTCTCAAAACATTTCCTTCTTCATAATTTTTATTTCTTCTTCTTTCTGCTGCAAATGAGCACACATGCAATTTGTATGTTAAACTTCTTGCGGGTGACCATTTTTAATAATAATCCCAGTCTCACGTGAGAACTCCGGTCTTGCACGCGTGACCTCGCGTTGTTTCCTTCGCGTCACTTCTCGCGTGCGTTTGGTTGTGAGACGTAGTTTGCGGACCGGGAAAAAGTTATCGGCGATTCTTCTTACGGTAAAGTCATGCAGTATGAAAACCCTTGTCGCCAATCCATCATGCAGTCTGAAACAGCAGCGACTGAACCCTTCCCCAGATAATCACGCAGTGTGAATCCACGGGTGACCCGAGTAGTTTGAAAATCATACAGTCTGAACTCGGCATTACTGTAACAACACGAAAAACATTTCCTTTGTGGATATGATTTGGTCTTCCAACCTTTCGCCATCGAGTCAGTTTTGTTTTGAGTAATAAAAGCAGGGAGACAGAAAGCGTGCGCGCGCGGCTCTTCTCTCTCTGTCACGCAAACAAAACTCATCATCAGTCATTAATCACATGAAATGAGCCTAATCTTTGCACGGACAGTGCACCGCGAGACATAAGCCCGTCGCGCTGTTGTACTGGCTGCTTAATTCGCGCGATCCCGCCATCATTTAGTAAAGCTGCTTGTGAACAAGGCATGGCTGTACACACACGAGACGGGAGCGATCTGCTTGCAGCAAGAGGCAGGGTCACGAGTTCTACAACAGCGCTTAGGTGCCCGCAGATGCGCCTGCCTATTAATCAGCCTAATTTTGCAGCAAAATCGGCCAAAGCCGATATTTTTAAATCTGTAGTATCTGTATTGTGTTGTTTAAAGGGAAACTTCACCCATTTGCATTAAGCTTTGTACCGTTAGAACCCCAGTCATGTTTTTGAATGGTCGTACACCATTTCCTCAGTTTCCGCTGAGAGGGGAGAAATACTGATTTCAGTGAGGCACTTCCTTCTTTCAATGATGTAAAAATCGTCATTTTGCGTCATTGAAAGAAGGAAATCCTGTATCTCTATTGAGTGTGAAAGACTACAGACACTCATTCCTCATTTTTCCAAGGTGGGGGCTATGGGTGGGACCCACTCGCGCTTCAGACCAATTACAGATAAGTGGGTGGGACTTACGAAAATATACGAACACAGACCGAAAAAAAATGATCAGCCGCCATCTTTATGCTAAGCTAAGCTAAACAGAAGTTGTGGAGCGAGCCGAATTCATGTTACAATAACAGTGGAAGTTAATCAATATTACATGGAAGAGGGTGATTTTACAAGCGTGATGCTCTAATCCGCTGTTCATTGCACCTTTATGAGCCACAATACTGCAAAGAGCTGAGCAGATGTAGGAACAGAAGCCCGAGGAGAAGCCGGAGCCTGGGCGTCGGCTGTGTAGAGGAGCCCGGTGAAGACGCAGCAACCATCGGCCTCTGCTGCGTAGAGAAGCTTGTACAGACTCCTGCCTGTATTCTCGCTGTGTGCTTGCTTTATTACATTTCTGCATCAGATAAGGATATGGGCGTTTGTTTGGTGAAGGTTTCTATGCAAGAGAGGAACTTTGCACGCGTTTGGAACGTTTATTTCACGGACATGTTTCGGTTTACGAGCAGACGCGCTGCGGAGTATATAAGCTTGGACGGACTCGCGCCGTTTGCTTTCGGTTTAACATTTCTGGATCAGATAAGGATATGAACGTTTGTTTTGTGAATGTTTCTGGTCGCGTGCTTATTTCAAAGACGTGTTTCAGTTTACGAGCACAAGCTCCAAGAGCTGAGGCAGCGCGTCTGTGGAGATATTATGCAGGGGACGCGTTTGTGTGGAGGATGCAGGGATAAACGGACGTCTGACTAAAGTGAGTGTTTATATTTTCTTTGTTATACTAACGTGGCATTTATGTACACACAATAGCATATCTGAGCGGTGTTTTATATGTCTATATTGTGAGAGCAGTGAGGCCAATAATAACACAAATGTAATTACAGTAAACAAGAGACAAAAAGAAAATTGGTAAAACTAAATAAACATTTAAAATGCATACCATTTTTTTAAGTACTTGGAAAGACATTTGTACTGCGGATCTGAAACTGCATGTTACTGTTTGAATAAGACTTTGCTACACACCAGGCCAGAGTGTTATTGTGTGTAACACAATGTTTCATCACGTTTAAAAGTAAATCATGATTGGTGTCAGTCAGACACAGTGGTGGTGGCTATTTTCTTTGTTTTACTAACGTGGCATTTATGTACATAATAGCATGTCTGAGCCGTGTTCCGATTAATGGGAGTGGCTTGCAGAGCTGTGCATTGTGGTGCATAGTGGCAGTTGTAGTTTTTAATACAAATGTGCTCTAAAGTCACATTTTGTCTTTTCTCTGTCAAATAGGCACAAAATTCTACATTTATGTTACATTTTGACTACAAATATGACTCACTTTCCATAAAGATTAATGTTCCTATCGGTGAAATGGCCCTTTAAACACTGCCAAGACACTCTGTAAATGTAAGAAAACCTTAAATAAATACAGGGCAAACACTTTCTTAAAGTGTGTTTAACAATTTTTTTTTACAAAAGTAACACTGCAGGGCTCAATGCTAAGGATTTTTACTACTGGCCCAAGAGCACTAATATAAAACAGATCTGATTATTGTCTTTATTGTAGGCATGTCCCTATACCCCTTTTTTTATTTCCGAACTGATTCCAATACCAGAATTCCGAATATCAGCCGATACCGATACTTGCCCAATACTACAAAATATTGTCGTAGTACAAAAGCTTTAGTGTGCAGAAGGTTATTTGGGAATTATGCGCTTGACCGGACATTTTATGCACATTCCGGGTGAATAATTAATGTGCCTAAATCATCCTTTACACTACGCTTATGTGCTTCCTGGGCACAGAATTGATGCCCTTGAATCATCCTCTCATGAGAATCCTCGCACCGCAATAGAAAGTTCATAACTGTTAAAACACAAAGAGAATAGATGCATCATGTGCTCAGCACATTAGTGAAATGCATACACCCAACGGCTTACTGAGACTTTATAAATTCAGATCTTTAAAATAGCCTGCAGTTATCTTGTGTGTGAATGATGCGTTTCATCCGTCTGCTTACCCAGTGGATTAACTCAGTTTGCGAGCAAGTTACAGAGTTTCTGTGAACTTAAATATCTTTAAATGTGCGTTTGTTCTTTCACATGAAGCTATTGAGTGTGTTAAAAGACTTTGAATATGGTGCATAAAACGTTTATGGTGCTTTTATAATACTTCGTCGTTTTAATAGCTTGTCAGTAACCATCACGGCTAACGCACAGTATCGGTATTGGATCGGTCATGTTGTCGGTAGTCAATCCGACATCTGATCCAGCCAGAATATCAGATTAGGACATCGCTACTGTTTTTGACTCATGTAGCCTTAATAAATAAGGTTATACCACCTAAAACTAATAGTCTACCTCATAAATTTAAAATAATGTTTAACAGTTAATAACAAAATAAGAAGAAATCATTAAATTATGAGCAATAGCACAAATAAATACAACAAACCAAACCAATAAATTTCAGATTGATCTAACAGTACTCATGTAATATGTTAAATAACAAGTTTAATGTCTAACCTAAATTTACCCTAAATTATGGTCATTCTGTTCTTTGCCGTTACAGAAAGTGAATTAAAAAGTAACCAAATGTAATTTAATACTGCATAGTAATCACTGTATAAATTAAATATAGATTCATCCTTTTACTAGTGCAAGGTTTTTCTTGGGTGCTGTCACTTTAAGACTGAATGTGTGAATTCAATATACTGTTACACATGCGTTTTGTTTCCTAACAGTTCACATTTACTTAAGACATAACTTACTATGTTTACGAGAATAATAGCGACACATAATTTTTTTGCTCAAGTGCAAGAAAATGTAAACTTAGTATTTGCGCATCATCTGAAGCTTTGAGATGCAGCTTTCCGGGCATGCATTTTGAATGTGCGCACACATGAATCTTCTCAAACTCGCACACTGCAATCTGTTTCAGGTCTTCTTTGATTGAATTTTGAATTGGCAAGGCTGTTGTGATGGTGATGCACTGGCCCATCGGGCAATCCTTATTGTCAAGCCCTGACATGGTAATGAGATTAGCACACATCACCACTGTTGATGATGTGCACCTATAAGAACATTTTGGATCTGATAAATAGATGAAAAATGCATAAGTATTGCCAGAGATTATAAATGTTATACAAACTTGTTTTTAAAACTTGTTTATAATTGAAACAGGGCATTATACACTGATAAGCAAACGTTTTACAAGTTAAGGTGTTGGGAAGAAGCATTGCCATACTATCCATCAGAATCTTCTTTTAGGGCCTTTGCACCTGGGGAACCCTTTCACAGAACCCAAACAATTTGTGGAACCTGCCTCTTTGTGGTGTATATGGACCACAGGAATTGGGACAATTTAATACTCTGACTACCTCTTTTTAGGACTAAATTAGCTCCTACTCCGGAGTAGGGTCTAACCAGCAAAACACAAACTATGTGTGACGTAAGTGTATGTTTATTGGCCAAAAGCATGTTATACAAAATACTAGCACCAACATTCTTTTAAAAGCCTTGTAAATACAGTTTATACTTACTCCACAAATATTTTACAAGACATAAACATACATAAACATGTTATTTTTTTTAGCCTCGATGATATGTAACACTGCAAGACAGTTGTTGAAGCCAGTTGTTGTTAATTTCATAGCCTTCTGTTTTGCTCTTTAAATCGCATATCATATAATACGTCTAACAAACAACAACAGCTCCAATCATGGCACTCAAGATATCTGCAGTCCATCTGGGTGCTATTTTAAGTTATTGCTCAAATGTAATACTGAGTTATCATCACATTCATAGCAGCACATACCTGATTATGAAACTCATTCATAATGTTATTATGAAATGTGTCAATCATAAATCCAGACAGGCTCTTGCCTCTCTTTGATGCCAGGTGTTCAATGGCATCCATGTGTAGTTTTAGTGTAGTTTTAGTCCACAAAGGTTAAACATAGAAGAAATATTAAGATATCATCCACTTTTTAAATGTAATCATCATTCATGTTTTGAATGGTTCAGGTCTTCACTTTCCCTGCCAAAATGTTCATTGGCCCCAATAAAAAATGTCAGTGTCACATATTTAAAAATAATAATTCAAAAGTCAAATATAATAACAAAAAAGTATGGAGGCAATGCAGTGTTATTCTTCACTGCGTGAATGCTGCTGCCATTTGTGCAGATTTCAGAATGGTACTTCACGGAGTACGGCACTTCAGAGTCCCAACTGGCAGTAAAACAGGAAAAAAGTACTGGGGAACATTTAGTTCACGCAAAATCTTCCCAGTACTAGGAACTAAGCTTTGCGAAAGGCCCATTATTACCCCATGATTAACCCTCAAGCCATCCTTAATGTATATGATTGCATGATGATTAGGGCTGGGATGATTAACTCCCTGGGGTTCAAAAATGCGGTGCTGCGTTTTGACGTGTTTTCTCCTCATCAAAGTAAAATCAACTTAAAATACTCCATCATTAATATTCATACACTTACGTGTTATACATCATTTGAAACTGTGAAGGGTCTTCTTTAATTTGTGTACATTCACAATAACAACTAATTTTTGTGTTTTTGTCAAAGAATGAAAATAAACAAATGCGCATTTAGACATTTCTTTCTCCGCCAGCTGTCTCTCAAAACACGTTACAAAAATCAACTAAAACTCCGCGAATACTCGCCACACAAACATGATACACATACAGGGCTCAACGCAAATAATTTTTTATACTGGCCCGGTCAATAAAAAATGTCAGTGCTACATTTAAAAATAATAATTCAAAAGTCAAATATAATTGTATACATATACAACAGGCATGTTCCAAAGAAAAAGGCTCCCAACTTTTCTGCTTTACCTGTAAACTGACAGCAAATTGTGCAAACAATTTCATTGTTTTTTTTCGTCGTGTTTTACCCAAGTAAATGTCTGCTTCCAAGATGTTAAATAATATATATTGATAAAAATATATTTTAGTGACTGAGGGTAAAGCACTGGCCTGATCGGGCCAGTAAAAAGTATTGCCACTTGCCCGATCAGGCCAGTGCTTCACCCTCAGTCTCTTACGCTTGCCCCGGGCAGTCCTTTATGTTGAGCCCTGCACATATTCAAAGAAAGCCTGAAATGTCTACTTTTAAACAAGCTAATTATATTCGGAAACAAATATTGCCTGTTTATATTATCTGATTGAAGTAAAGAGAGTACAGTTTTTCCTGGCTGACTTCATTATCTCTAATGTGGTCACGCCCACAGGCGGTACCCGCTGTTCACATGGTAATGAATAGACAAACAGTTCAAACAATGACAAACAAAGCGTAAAGTTTTATCAGATTAAAAGACTTTACCGCATGTTTGGATGATAAACTTTATACACACACATGAGGAAGATCTTCATTTATGTCTGGACATTATGGAAGAGAAGCGTTTATCTTTAACGTTACCCAAGAAGAACAATGGAAGAGGCACAGGAGGAGGATATATTCCTGAAGTAAGTCATTTATCCTCATTTATATTTGCTATTATGTAATACAGTGTTTCCGCTATATACATTGTACCGTGGCGGCCGCCACGCCTAAAACATCTCCGCCACGCGGTTGTGGATAGAAGGGATACGGCAAAGAAATCTCACCGGATGAGCACTGTTTTATTCTAATCCTTCACCCAAACCCAACTCTAAACCCAACATTTCACAGGATTTAGGATGTATTTGTATCTCATTTAGCCAGAGCCGCTGTTTTCATCCTAAAAATACCTCCAAATCTAATCCTAAACTTTTCGGCATTTGCTGTATCCCTTCTAGACAAAACCCACGGCGGCAGCTCGCAAAATAAAGCTACAGAAATGTCCGCCCTGCCAGAATGGCTGTTTTAAAAGATAAATTCCTTTCTGGATTTAGTTTCATGCACAAATAGATTTAAATCAACAGATGATGATTAGGCTACGTCTCTGTTTTGAGAAATAATAATAAAAAATAAGCCTACACAAAATATGTTACACTTAAATAATTATCAGATTGACAAACGAATAAAAAAGTATTTGAGTTTCTTTTTTGTGACGTGCTGTAAAACCAAAGCAGCAGAAAGTCATGTTTTTAATGATTTTAAATAAGCACAATTAGGGTTGGGTATCGTTTAAATTTGAACGATTCCGATTCCAATTCCTTGTTTCGATTCCGGTTCCTATCGATTCTCGATTCCGATTCTTTTAAGAGGCAGGGTCAAAAATGTTTAGTATATTTTAAATGAGCTAGCTAACCAATGGTCTTTCTAAAGGAAATAGTATGACCTTCTCCATCAATTTAAATTTTATAAACTTTTGACTTTTTATGAACTTTACTATTCATTTCTCACATGGCTGTTTTCAACTACAATATAAATATCAAATCTATGAACTTGAATATAAATATTATAAATTATGAATATAGTTTTACAGGGGTACACTTTCCTCAAGAGAGCTTTATTTTTGAAAACCTCATGAAAACACATTTACACATGAGTGTATGATGCTGCTGCAGGTACTTGAACATGTTACCGTGCTCCCATTGATGGCCTAACTAACATTCGCACTCTTAGCTCGTAAATTGTCTATGAAAAAATACATGGGCTAATTTGTTAGCTCAATGTTGGCACAAGGCATTCTTTTCAGGGATCGCAAAATCGCTAGGCCGACGTCCCGGGGCTATTGCGAATTCCTGTCGGGTTACCAAAATGCATCTTCGCTCTGCCCGTCGGGCTATCATAGGAAAAATATTTTAATGTTTTTGCATTCTCTCAGATTTTGTTAGGTAGTATGTACGGCGTCGTCTTGTCAGTCATTACTATCCTCACATAACAATAAGTGAAACTGAAAGCATAATTAAGCCCATTATTCCTTTCGTGTTCACATCTGAGATGCGCGCTCCTCTGCATCCCGGGTCCGCTCTTCACAAGTACGCGCTTGTTCTTGTGCTCAGCAAAAAGCGCGAACTCAAGTAATTTAAAAATAATAAGTCCTTTTGTTTTCAGAGACTAACATTGTTTTAGCTTTCTTTTTTCTACCAGGGATTTTGAAATTTAGCGAGCCCTCATTGTATATGTATTATTTTACTTACTTGATACGGACTGCAGTGCAGTCACTGCGGTGCCAAGCTGGGGGTCAGAGACAGAGGAAGAGGCAGCGGAGGACGGTCGGCGCAGCGCGTCAAAGACGGGGCACACATTTATTTCTACTCAATGAACGAGGTGCTTTATAACGTTCGACGTGCCTATGCACAAAACAGACGCTTCTTCATTGGTGTTCAGCGGTTTCTTTTTCCGGTCGGCGGACTGTGAATCGAAACTAGGAATCGAAATTTAAACTTTTGAACGATTCCGGGAAAATCGCAAAGCTAGTCCCGGTTCCAATCGACTCTCGATTCCCAAGCCTAAGCACAATGTTTTCTCCTTATTGTGAGTTTACACAAATAAAAATACACAATTTACAGTTTCGAATGTTGTTTTAATTTTATCTGTATGGCCATAAATTTAGTGTAATTTAAGGTGGAAGTTCATCACGCGTATGATGTTGACCGGCTCATATACACCAACGCAGCGCTGAGCTGCAAGAAATGACATGATTTAAAGGCGCTCTAAGGGAATTGAAGCGTTTTAGACCATAAAACATTTTTTGTTACATACCGGAAAAATCTCCTCACTATCTGCTTGCTGCCTGTCCGCTGATCAAACTGTAAAAAAACGCCATCTCTGTAGACAGCCCAGGCTTCACAAACGGCAATATCAACATAGTGGCCAAACCCAGCCAAACCTAGCATCACAAAACAAAGTATTCCAGCCAATAAACGACAAAAAGGATTTGGGGGTGGGGGTTGGGCGCGTTCATGAAAGCACGGAAGGGAGGGGGAGGAGTTAGCTACGCTCCGTCTGTTTGAAAACAGTTTCAAACGTCATAACTAACGTCTCGCAGATTCGCTTAGAGAGCCTTTAACATATTAGAGTTTTTGGACATTTATTTGTAATCAATGTACTCATATTATCAAGTTATCAGGCCATTAGTTATTCGGAATATAGGCTATAAGCGCAGCGCGCTGCTGACCGCTCAGCTGTCAATCTTCCGTTCTTCAGATCGACACTCACAAAGTTTCACATTAAATGATAAGATATTTGTACAAAAACAAAAGGCTAAATACTGAATACTACTCATATGCGACTGCAAGACATTAATAGTCAAATCTGTTTGTAAGGAAACTTACATTATTCCCGTGGAAGAGAAGGACGTTGGTAATAAAAACTTGAGGCAGACAGTGAGACGGTATCATCTGTTTTCAGACGAAACAGCAGGGTCGGGGTACCTGCGGGTGAACCGCATAATATTTGATGTAATGGCTGTAATAATAGGCTATTAATGTGTCATTTGCGTTGTAGATGCAGGTCGGGACTCAATAGGCAAGAGTAAACTGCGGTTCTAACATCCAAGACAAAAATTTGACTCGATTCCGATAGATAGCAGTTTTTAAATGGGCCGTGCCTATTTGTCTTTAAGCTCTGTCTGAACGAAGACCGTTAAAGGTTTATATTTAACTGCGTGATTCACGGTGTGACCAGGTCGGGGTCACAAGTCTTTATGTCAAACAAGCCGGGTGTGGAATAAAATTGCTGCTGATGTCGGAGACTGTTCGGGTGTTCTGTCAATCACAGCGGTGCGGATTATCAAACAGGATTCTGCGTGACTTTGCAACAGCTCTGTAACGCTAAACACCAACACGAACTTGCGCACTACATTAAAACTACAATGAAAGATCCGTCCAAAGCTATAAAACATATATTTTAAGAAAATTGTTTAGATCAAACATAGAAAAGCAATATGCTATAAATATAAGGAAAAGTAAATGACAGCATGAAATTATAAAAAAATACATGATAGTTTACTGAAGCCTATATTCTACATTTAAAAAAATAATGTACATTTATAATCATCATGGGCGCCCCCTGCTGCCACAGCTGGAAAAAATCCTAGAGGAAACACTGTAATATTCTTATGGCTTGTGCAGTTTAGCCTACATAAGCGACATCAGCAGACTGCACGCTTCTAATTGAAAAACTTTCGCATTGTAAACAAACAAGAACGCATGAACTCGCTTAAGGGTGGATAACTGTCTACATGCTGTACAGTAGGGGTGGAACAATACATGTATTTGTTTCGAACCGAATCGGTACGGGGGTCACGGTTCGGTGCATGAATTTAAACAGAGAATACACGGTATGAAAATAAAAAAACTTGCGTGCAAAATAATTAATGTAATGCGGAACTACTGTTAGATACGCGGGTTCTTTATGGACAGCTCATCTGTTGCCCCGCTTTAGCTCTGAAGCTCTGATTGGCGCCGATGCAGCCGAGCTCCGCCTCTGTATGCGCTCTATCAGAGCCCGTCTACATTCTCTGGCACTCTGCATTTTTTTTGTCACGTCGACGCTCACGCTGGTCCAGTCAGTTAGTGAGCAGCGATTGCGAGGATGGCAAGTGGTGTTCCACAAGAGTTAGACGCTCCGCCGGCCTCTTTAAGATCGCAAGTTTAGCAAAACTTCAGTTTTCCAGTCAGTTACAATAGTACAGGCGAGAGATTGGTGGAAAAGACGAGGACCTTGCGTCGGCGTTGTTCAGCAGTTGTTAGGTATGTGAGTGGAAATACATCTAATCAGGGCTCTCAAGTCTCACGCATTCACCTTGACGCACGCTTTTCAGTCAGTTCAAACGCCACACTTTGTATTTCTCACGCTGAGAAGTAGGAGATAAATTGTCCTGCTATATACAACAGGCATACGCAGGGCAGTTCTGTCGAGTTCAGCTGCTTTCAGGTTTTTTAGCATGCTCAACTTTACGCAGCGCCATCAGCGTCAAAGTACCGCGAGAAATCTTGCGGAGGAGGCTGATTTCAAATCGCTCTCGCGTTACTCTGACGTCATCCACTTGTCGTTTCTTGCAGCCCCTCGTGAAGTCGTACACACCTATTAATTCATCCTACAAGCCTATTTTTTTGTTCTTTAGTACATTGATATGAAATAAAAATGTAATTTTAAAATGTATTTAGGTAACACTTGTAATAATTTGAACCCATATTTGTATGAAAGATGAGTACAAGATTACTTAAACATTTTTGAAATACGAGATAGTATGTTAAATGCATTTCAGTTCATATTCATGACATCTCAAAATAACACTGATAAGGACACCTATGTTTTTAAGATTAGCTTAAGTACTAAAAAAATGCCTTCTTCATTTTTGTTTTGCTTTTCCCTCCATTGTACCGAAAGTGAATCGAACCGTGGCGCCTGAACCGAGGTACGAACCGAACCGGGACTTCTGTGTACCGTTCCACCCCTACTGTACAGTGTTAGTAATTCACTTTCGTATCCTTCATGGCAACTTCAGTAAGACTGCACTGCAGGATATTTTAAGTGTGTGCTTTAATATGATTCCATATAGTGTTTACATGCAACGCAATTCATTGCGCTTTACACGCGACACCCTTTTTATGAGCGCCGCATTTTTACTCGGAGACGCGAGCACTCGCGCACATGGACGCCATATACGATGCGTTTTTAAAGTTCATACGCGCTTACAGAAACGCATTAAAACATCGTTAAAAACAGAAGCTAGACGATCAGTCGATGGGCATCTGAAAACAGTCATCTGAAAACAGCTTTTTATATAACTAATCACTGCAGATGTTTATCTGAGATGTTCTGAATTTAGTTTACATGATAGTTTATCTGAATGTAGTGCTAATCAGTGATATTTACTCATCAGTTATGTATGTAAGCTTATGTGGTATTTCTCTGGACAATTTATGCTAACAGCTGTTTATACTCTCTTACAGGTCTGCATCCCTCTCATCAGTACAAAACTATGAAGTGGAAAAACATATTCACACTTTTTGGACATAAAAGGGGTTTTCACACTGCGCTTAACCCTGGGTTATCTTCATTCTAAACCCTGCTTTTAACCCTGGGTTAAGGAGCGTTTCACACCTGTAATTTGAAAGCGGTGTTAGCACCACTTTTTACCCAGGGTTATGAAACCCTGCTCTGGAGCAGGGTTAGCACCGCATTTGTGGTGTTAACCCCGCATTGTGGTGCCAAACGCATGCAGTGTGAAACGAAGCAGGGTTAGAATGTTATGACCCTAATTAAACACAGCTGAAGGAGCTAATCAAGGCTTGATAATTACAGACAGGTGTGTTGAAACTGGGTTGGAGACTCCTGACCCAGGGTTTAGGAATGCACAGTGTGAAACGTCAAATTATGAATACCCAGGGTTATCTCTTAACCCCTGGTTAAGTTTGAACAGTGTGAAACATGAAAAAAATAACCCAGGATTCCGTTAACCCTGGGTTTAGAATAACCCAGGGTTAACAATTTCAGGTGTGAAAAGCCCTAATGTAATATGGTAACATGAGCCACATGAAGTTTACAGCTCTGTAGTTTATCAGTTGTTTCTTAGTTTATACAAGTTTTTGAATAGGGTTTGTTTCCAAATAAACTGAAAATGTCTCACTGACCTTCATTTCTATTTTGATTATATTGTTAACTTGTTAATAAACCACAAACAAACATGTATACATTTGTACTCACATTTTTACTGTAGTTCCCTCTCACATTCCTGCCTAAAGGCTCATTATGCAGCTCATTATACGAGTCTTTTGTTTGTTAAGCTGTCAAACAATCCTTCTCGCATACGGCCCCTCTAAACAAAAAGTGTCTTACAATTTCTAAATCAATATATTGTTTTATGTAAATGAGTAGGCAGATTGATTTTCACATCATTTTAAAGAAAAAACTCTAGACTACTAGATTCTGTTTAGAAGTCTTGTGAAAACATGTTTAGTATGGGTTAGTGGACTTATATCAGTGAGCTAAAAATTTAGCTTTTTTAAAAACCACATTATTTTCTCAAATATACAAACATGTACATACATGTAGCTCATATAATATTGTAGCCCAGATTGTGCTGAACGCAGTGGTATGAGACACTTGCCATTATTATGTTTTAAAGCAACTGAAAAAAGACCAAATGTAAGAGCATGTCAGAACCTCTGACAGTGTCGCAAAATGGTCGGACCCCAGAGGGTTAACCCACAAAAAAAAAAAGAACTTGCTTGTTGTGTATGCTTGGTGCCAGGGGCGTTGCAATCAAAGGGGCGTACGCATCATGATGAAAAATAAAATATTTTTATTTAAAACACTCAAATAAAACTTAATTTTGAAGAAACTATGACAGAAAATGAACACATACTAGATTATTAATGAATTTATTGTTTTTACCTCTAACAGAAATAGCTACGTTATAAAGTGAAACTAAAGGGTTAATAAACACAAACGAAAGCAGATGTTGTAGAACGTCTGGCGAACGATGATAAATAGCGAAAAATTTTAAAAACTGATTATTTAATTACATTACAATTAAAGAAATGTGTAACTACTGTAGCATGTAAATAATGCACATAATGTGAGCAAAAGCGCTTAACAATTTGATCTAATCTAGGGGAGTGCCGGTTTCAGAATTCAGACGGTTATGACGCGAGTCAAATATGACGGTTCATAACATAACCGTCCGGGTGGGGGGGTATTTTGCACGTTGCGATGTTCGTCTGTTATAGGACAACTGACAAACGAGCAGACACTGACTAGCTACTTGCTCTGCGTTTATTTAAAATTAACAGCAAGACAACTAGAAGTTAATGTGCTATATAATAACCGTCACACTCCTAATCTAATCAACAGGCACGTAAAACCTAGCTAGCAGGTTCCTCAAACAACAAAATCACCAGCTAACTTACTTTAAATTTGCAAGAACAAACTAATACAATAAATAAATAAACCCAAAACATAAGTCCACTTACAATTCTCACGGACACGTGTTTTATCAACTGGCTAACCTCCAGACATGACGAACCACGTCTTTATCTCATTTCGGCCGAGTGGCGCACATCACACTGCGAACATGCTATTCTCCGAGATGCACTTGACGGCCTTTTGTGCAGCGAATTTTTTTTTGGAAGACTGTGTTTGTTTATGACATGATCATAAGGAGCGTGAAAATTAAAGAAGAAAACAATAGTGTGTGTGTGCAAATGCTGTCTATTTCCTTTGTATAATTGTTTGTAGTGGAGTGTCCTGTCTAAATATTTTCACACACATGCGCTGTTGTAAGCGGACTGTACGCGCATGGACGACCGCGGACCTCTTGATGGTGAAAATTACCTCATGCGGATGGCGCGCATACACGGACGTCCCTAGTATACCTTTGGCTTTATACAGCGTCTATGGAAGGCACATTAAATTTGTCATTGTTCTCTCTTTTGCCTAGCGTTTTAAGGACATTTCCTTGTCTGATGGCATAAATGACATAATGAATGACAATACATTACAAAGACAAATATATATACAGTTAAATAAATAGTATTTATATACAATATAAAGAGTATGCCACGTTAAAAAAAAACATTAGGATTTAGAAATGTTTGATTGGATGTTTGTTGATTTTTGGTGGTAAATTATTTGTTTAGAATAACTGATTAATCGATAAATTAGTCGATAGATTAGTTGTTATAAAAATAGTTATTAGTGGCAGCCTTACCTAATATATACAAATATCAGCCAATATATTGGTATTAGTATCGTTATTCTCATCAGCCCCCCCTCATCAGTTTAACATGCATTCATTAGCCATGTTTCCCTGCATATGAACAGGTGTCTGTAAATGAGTCCCTCTGTAGACTTTTCCCAGTCTCAGATGAGCTATCCCATCAAGCCCTGCACAATTATTGGATATGCAACTTTATTGGTGCTAAAACAACATTTTTATCAAACTATTGGACTCTGGGGTGAAGATGAGGGATAGTGTTGGGGATTGCCCAACATTTTTACCAACCCATGTTCCTCTGATTTTTGGTATTTAATGGTTGGGGAAATGTACATTGTAAGACTATGTTTGTTTGACAGGAATGCTGTTTTAAGACCAATAAAAGATTTGTATATACAAAAATAAACTATAAATAAGCAGTGGCGGAACTAGAATTTTTTTAATGAGGTAGCCAGGGGGTGGCCAAAGCTACTTTTAGGAGTCCACAGACCATGAAAGAAAATGACATGTAACCATGTATCAAGAAAGCATAAATGAATCTTTTGATCGCATTAGATGTAAACATAATAAGGGTGAATTTTAAATCTTTCTACTGTATTTCTTACATCTGATTTACTGTCTGTTAAAGGGATTCACCCAAAAATGAAAATTCTGTCATCATTTACTCACCCTTATGTTGTTTTAAACCTGTATTTTATTTTAATAAACACAAAAGAAGATATTTTGATAAATGATGGTAAGCACA
Organism: Misgurnus anguillicaudatus; assembly: GCF_027580225.2. NCBI lineage: Eukaryota > Metazoa > Chordata > Actinopteri > Cypriniformes > Cobitidae > Misgurnus > Misgurnus anguillicaudatus. The sequence continues at coordinate 13,696,553 of NC_073348.2, forward strand.
CAATTAATGGTATATCCATTGAATTCCATTATGTTGTTTTTATTCCTACTGTGGAAGTCAAAGGTTAACAGCTGTGTGCATACCATCATTTATCAAAATATCTTCTTTTGTGTTCATAAGAAAAAAGAAATTCGTACAGGTTTAGAACAACATAAGGATGTAAAAATTTTCATTTTGTGAACTATGCCTTTAATGAAGCAAAAGATCAGGAAATCTAAACTCCATGATAAACCTTAAACTTACTTCAAATAGCAGAGCTCAACACAAAGGATGTTTGCATTAATCTTTATTTACGAAGATACAGAAGATGCAAAAGTTTTCTTTTTTCTTTTGATATTTAATTAACTTTAATGACAGAGAGACTTCAACAGGTTAGGCTAAGACCGAATGCAATAAAATGTTTATTCGTTTAAGACGTACAGAAACCAAATGTTTAGTATGAAAATTACCAAGACAGCTATTTTGACATATGAGCACTTCTCCGTTTAAGCCAAAAAGACGCGAATATGAAGTCGTTTAAGCTCTGGCTGTACACGCGCACTATCGGATATGCGCGTCGCGCTTTCAAGTTCAATGTGGCAATCCAGCCGAATTAACAATTATACAGTAGCCTATAAAGATCACGTCAAGAATGAAAACATGGTGCTGGGTTTTGTTGTAAAAAGAATTGGCAATCTTAGACTTTGTTCAGTCCACAAGACAATTACCACACTTCCAGCATATACGGTGAAAATAAATCATGTAGTATTAGCAAAATGTACGACTTCACTTACATCATTTTAAAGATTCCAAGCATTATGTAGACATGACATGTATCTTCTGATGGTATGAAAAGTATTCGTTAAGTTACAGTAATTTTTCTGACGCGTTTTTGAAAAGACGTCACTGATGGAGAGATAACAGAACACGCATTGATTATGTATATTTTCTTAATTTGGTGAAAAGCACAACATTCAGTTTTATAGACACACAGAAAAATGTCACTTGAACGTTTTAAATGATGTATAAATCATATCTCTATGTCCAAAATCAGCAGAGTAATCCAAGTCTCTTTGCGCAGTGATTGAAAAATAAAGAGTTTGCGCCGCGACCGCAGGGAGGGTTAATATTCATAATGTTTGTTTTTAACAATGTGCTGCGCTGCCGCACGTCGAAAATAAACGATTAAGTGAAAGAAGCGCATTTAATTTGGGGTGGCACACGGGGTGGCCAGTGACATGTCAAGGGTGTCCAGTGCCACCCTGGACACCCCTCTGGCTCCGCCACTGTAAATAAGTTTTATTAATAATAAAGTTGTATACACTAAGATACTTTTTGAAAGAAAATAACAATGAACAACACTTTAACAGTTTTTTTTCTTGGTTAATATTAATTTCTAAACATAGCAATACTTTAGGCAAGCATTGCCATAAAATTCCACACAATAATAGTTATCTGTTTACATTAAACTCATTTTTCTTACACTGACAAACAAAAGTAGGTTTTGGGAAACCATAGCAACAAGAACCATCCTTTAAACAAGCATTGCAATGTCTAGCCAACTAACTTGAGGGATTCCGATCTTGGGATCAGTTCATCTCTTCTGTAGGCTATAGATTACAGTATAGATTTCCTTTTCAAAGGCTACATCAAATTCCAAAATAGTCATTAAGATTAGGTAAGTAACAATTTATGCATTTTCATCAAGATATTTATATCGTTCAATGCAACGTCATATTAATATAAATATTCATTCACAAGAGTTGTATCTGTCAGCCCAGCATAATTCCCATATGAAATGATTGCACGACAAACCACATATTTATTTCAAATCCATCTGACCACAGTGCTGGTTGTTATTTCGCGTAAAAAGACTCATCGTATAATTTCTCATTGGAACTTCTCCCTGTAGTGTAAGATGCAAATGCACCACTGTCACGTAAAGCCACGAGGACAAGTGTCCATCATTATAGAGGCAATCCACGAGAACACTTGTTTCCAACATGTAGATATGCCAGCTGTCCCAAGTACTAGATGGTTTACTATTAAGGGATTGCTAAATGTTTATGCTTATTTAATATAAAATATAAATAATTCTGCATCTCAAAAAATTTTGCCGTTTCCCTGTCAACAATTTTAAATGGATGCACATGATCACTGGACGCACGAGACAATAGCAGGTTGCAACTACCACATGCTTCATCGTTTCACCCCTCCGACCTCCTCTAACAACTTACCGCGCGATTGATGTGTATTATTCCCGTATTAATCCATCAACGATTAACGTGGATGCAGATAACCGCTACTCCATATTTTGTGTTTTCATGGCGTTACATTGACGCCGGGTTCGATGTTTGATTGAAGATAAGCGATTAGAGGCGATCGTGAATGCTACAGGAGTTCACACACACGCTGATGCTGAGACGAGTGGGGGGCGGGGCCGAGAATCGACCAACTATGGCAAAGGCATCACTCATGAATATTAATGACGCAACGCGCTCCTCGCCCAGTAAGATGAACTGTATATTTAATATTCATAATATACGCCTTTGCAGTAGTAGTATTCGTAATTTCACATTACAAGTATTGGGAATGCGAATGGTTTTTTTTTCAATCTAAGCAACAATGTATATTATCAAACCAAATACTTAAAATAATTGCTTTACGAATCAATTGAAATTCGATCGAAACATTAAAAAAGACGTTCGCTCATGCATAGAGCAGGAACCCCCGTTGGTTTTCCAAAACCAATATGTACACGAGCTTACCGTGAGACTTCGACTGGTCACCACCACCAGTGCAGCTGACTACATTTTCGTTTGCTCCTGAATTATTAATTAGAAAAGGGGATAAGAGAGCGCAGACGCTCTTGGTGAAGCTGGCATACAGTAGTGTAGCGTAACCGAGATTGTAAAAGAAGAACAATTAAATATCGGGCGCGATGTATACAATACTGTAGGTAAACAAATAAAAACAGCGCAGACGGAACGCCAGTGTTAATGCCTGCAGCAGAGAATAGGGTTTCATTCAGAAGTAGATGATAATTTGTCATGGCAAGCGCTACACACGCATCTGTTTGCGGCGAGGATGTGCTGTCAGGCGTTTAATTATATGCAGTTTGGACAAAAGGACTGGAGGAATGCGGCGAGTGCATGTTGCTCTCTCTCTCTCTCTCTCTCTCTCTCTCTCTCTCTCTCTCTCTCTCTCTCTCTCTCTCTTTGTGTGTGTGTGTGTGTATGTGTGTGTGTGTGTGTGTGCGTGCGTGCGTGCGTGCGTGCGTGCGTGCGCGCGCCTCAGGCAAGCAGCTCTGCGGGGAAAGACCTTCCTTCGTGTTTAATCATTGACTATAAAGCTCATACTGCAACCAATTTGACACTTTAAAATCTTGTACGGTTTTATAAAATGCATCTTATTTACCATCTTTATAGGACATATTTCACGAATAACACAAATTATGCACAGATTATGGGATATACATACATACATAATAATAATAATAATAATAATTATTATTTATTATTTTATATATAATTCACTGTATAGGTTGTGCAAAAAGCAAATCTGTATAAATGGCTATAGTATAATAAAGGTTTGAGAGATGTGTTGATCATAAATGTTTCATAAATATTTAATTTATTTATTCTAATTTATTTATATTCTAATTTTTTTAATCACATTTTTTTTTTAATTCTGTATTTAACTGCAAAATGTTTATGCATTGGCCTTGTGAACCACCAACTCCAGAGTCCAGAGCAAAATTACTTACTGCCATTCATATTAATTTCCTACTTTTGTTTTGAAAGTGTGTACATGACAGTATTTGAGCATAATCATGAAGATTCTGTGAAGTTTATTTACATAGGCTACTGTATGGATGCATCTAAGCCTGAAAACTGGCTTTGTGTTCCCGTTATATAGACAGTTTCTTCGGACACACATGCGTTGTCGCAGTTATGCGTCTGGATGGAACTTCTGGTCTTTGTTTGCTTAATGGTCTGACACGTGGCTAAACTGAACTCTGGAACAAATACCTTGTCAAGTAGTACACATTTTATACAGTAACATTAGTTAAGTGTAGTTTTTGATACACTTTAGCTATGATTTGAACTAAGATAATCTACTTCTTGTTTATTTTGCTTGTTGTCAGAATTAAAGCCTTTACATAAACAGAGAATAGCTGTATTTAGCAAAACATTACTTTTTTGGAAGTAAAGGATATAAATATATTTTACTGTGAAAATCTGTATAATGTACTTTCACAGTAAAATATTGTTAAAATTATGGTTTTCTTTTAAACAATTATGTTGTTCTTGTTTTTGTTACAATTTACGTTCATTACAGTGTTTGTGTTGCATTTTATGTTGTTAAATAAGTCATATATTTCTGTTAATGAAATAAGCAGTTAAAAATGGTAAAGAATACAATTGTGCAATGACCCGATAGTTGTCAACAGTGATTATGGGTAAATGTTTGTTATGCATTGATGTAGTAACAGGCAGCTCATGAGACCATACAAAATTTCTAGAAACATTGCATAAGGTCCTGAATTGCAGCCCTGCCAAGTAGTTTAGTAGTGGGTGTTGAATTGTTTTTGTAATAATATTTTGAGATTGTAATGTTATTGAATTCAGCCTATAGATATTTATAAGTTTTACAGTATTCACAGTTTTTTCTTTGCCAAATCAGTTAGCCAATTACCTGATTATGTATACTGCTTGCTTCAAAATTAAAAGTGGCTCAATTTGTATATATTTAAGAGTTCACAGAGCTACATATATACATATTCTTGGGGTCTTGCTTATTTAACCTTAAAACGCCACTGAAAAAAATGTTCATTCAATTTACTTAATTTTTTAAGGTAAGTGGTCGCAATCAATTTATTTAAATGCGCTCTAAGCGAATCTGTGTGACATTACATTTTGTTGATGTTTGAACTGTTTTCAAACAAACGGAGCGTAGCTAACTCCTCCCCCTCCCTTTCGTGCTTTCATGAATGCGCCTAACCCCCAAATCCTTCTTGCCGTTTATTGGCTGGAACACATGTTTGCTGTATGTAACAAAAATGTTTTATGGTCTAAAACGCGTGAATTCGCTTAGAGCCCATTTAAGCTATACATTTAAACAAAAAAAAATGTGAAAAACAAAACAAAACAAAAAACTTTTGTTTAAATGTAGCTTAAATAAATTGATTGCGAACACTTACCTAATTAAGTAAATTGAATGAATTATTTTTTTCAGTGCAGGGTACGTGGTGTTCTTTATACACAGAGCCCAACTGCTATTGGCTTAGATATTCAGTTTGTATCAAATAGTACAAACTCAGCAGCACACTACACTAAGGGGTTACCATGGTGATGTAGGAGACAAGCATATAGGTATCTCAGAACAGGCTTTAAATCAATGTGTAGACAGTTTGGCTGAGCCAATAGTTTGTAAATGAGACTCCAGGGAGATCAACCCAGCCTGAAAATTGGGATTGTGTCCAAGTTATTCTCTGCCTCATTCTCAGCTCTAAATGTACTATCTTGGCACAAGACAACTGTCACCGTTCTACAATGCACTAAAGAGTTCTTTGATTTTTCTTCAATTTTTTTTTAAAGAGCACCTATTTCGTTGCTAAAAACAATGTTATTTTGTGTATTTGGTGTAATACAATGTGTTTGCGTAGTTTATGGTTAAAAAACATATTTTCCACATACCGTACATTTTTGTAGCTCCAGATTACACTCTCTTCCTGGAATGCCTGATTTGAAAAGCGTTTTGTCTCTGATTGGCCAACTATTCTGTACATTATGATTGGCCTAAATACCTCTGACGTCAGCCGGAAACGTGACGCTCCTTACCATGTTTGAAAGATTCGGTTGCTAACAGGAGTTAACTTACAGGCTGTAAATCCAAAGCAAGAGGAATTATGATAATGTTGGTCTTGTACATCACCAATTCCATGAAGTAAACTGCTGCCTACAATCCGTGTGTTTGTTGTGGTCCAAGAAAAAGATTTACATTGGAGATGATAACTCGCATCATTGTTTAATTTGGGGTTTGTACCTTTTGCATATCATTAACATGAACTAATACACACTTTCACACCAAAGATAATTTAAAAACGTTAATCGGACAAAATGTGCTCTTTAATCTATTTGGCGTATGTGCTTGTTTAATATTTATACATTTGGCAGATGCATCTTTCAGTCAATCCATACATTTATTTTTATTAGTGTTAACTGGATATTGAACCCATTACGACTGCTAATGCAAAGGTAGGAACACTGTTACACATGTTGTTCAAATATTAAAAACAATTTTGAGCATAAATGTACACAGTAAAAGGTAAACTTTTTTTAAGACTTGCTTAAAATTAGGGGTTTTAAACTCCAGCATGTAAATTGTCCAGCACTATGAACACATCATGTGGCAGGCTGAGAAGGACTCAAGCTATATACAATTCACACTGATCCAACAAATGCCAACAAATGCTAACAAAGACCAACATTGCATTTTAGAATTAACAAGTTTTTTGGCCTTCATTGTATCAGTGTGAATTGGTTTTGTTATTCCATTTGCTCCAACTAGTACAGAAAAAGGTAAAAAAGCTGCCGCTGGGCGGTACTCTTTCATATTTTCACTCAAAGATACATACTGCAACCAAATTTATATATATATCTCTACCATACGCTTGACATTTGAGCAGGGTCTATGTTTAAGACATTATCGTAACAGTCTGAAGAGCCTCTATCCACAATAAGAGATGGACTGATTGTTGACATTTGTGTTTGCGTGTGAAAGTGAAGCACATGGAAAGATCTGACCTCTCCTGTCATGGGTTTACTCAGTGGCCCCTGCTGGGTTTCCCATCTCCGGTTAAGCAGGACCGTGAGAAACGAGATAAATACAGATCTGATGAATACATGTGACATTTTTTATCACAATTGTACTTATCATATTGCTGACAGCAAACCTCACGGAATATCATTTGCGATTCCAATTAAAGGGGATGTGTCAACATTTTAAAATAAGATTTTTTAAATATTTTTAATAATCGAATAAACATGACTAGTGATTTTATAAAAATTTTAGAGATGTCTGTCTTTCCCTATTCAAGTAGATAGGACTTTAGTCTTAAAAAGGTGTTGCAAACAAGGGGCCACCTAGTGGCACAACTACTCTAAAAGGATTTTGTTATCATTAAAACACCATTTTATTTTAAATAGTATGTTGAAATAAAAATTTGATATAGTACATAGTAAATATAGTGATACAGGCTATATCGATTCATTGTTTCAGTTGCCATGCACCTTTGCCCCACGCATATGGAAAATTCTTTCAAAAGCATCTTACTGTGCGTTACACATTTTAATTAGCATGTCTGTTCCCTGCTTGAACCCATGACCTTTGCAATGCTAACGTGATGCTCTACCAATTCAGCTACAGATGTGCTGCTATTCCCAACAAATAATTCTTTTTAGCTGTAACAACCCTGCCCCCCCCCATCTACATCATTACTTATTTTTTGTTTTTACTGCCATGTTGGCTCAGCGGCCTTTCTCTCACTCGTGTGCCTGCGGTGAGAGCAAGCTGATACTAAAAATAACCTCAGTGGAGAGGAGGTAGCCATGGTAACATCAAAATGGATGCAATGGTGAGAAGTGATCTTCAAAAAAACATGGCTGAGTTTGGACTCTCTCTCTCTCTCTCTCTCTCTCTCTCTCTGTCTCTGTGTCTCTCTCTCTCTCTCTCTCTTACACACACACGCACACACACACCATGAATCTCATTTTGTCACGGTGTAGGTCTGTGTTTTATGGTTTCTGCTTTCTCACACATGACTGGACAACAAGGCCATGTGTGCCTGCAAATAAGGAGCCGGCTCTGCATCTTCTCTTCCTTACAGATACTGTAGCAGCAATGTTCTATTATTTTCTCATCTGAACAATGACAATCATTTGTACATGCAGGTTTTTACAGAAATTGTATTGTGAAATTTATGTTTTGGCTAAAGATACAAGCAGCAATACAATAGCCCTAACTTTAGACAATATTTTTGTAGCATTCCCTGCTTCTCATATCATTTTTTTAGCGTGTGGATTACATTATATACTATTCACTTTGTTTAACACAATACCCACGTGAGCTACTGCCAAAATGTGCAGTATACAACCAGAGCAAAATATATTGAATATTGTATCCCATGATGCAATGTGGCTGAATTTGGCCTTTCATGTTGACAGTGACAAATAATCTGTAAACAGTATCAGCTGTGATTTTTAAACATTTACCATTATAAATGTTGTGTTTTATGTACAAGAAAAACAAATGAACAGATATCACAAAAACTTCTGCTGTCATGACCAAAATCTCAGACTGGTTTGATCAGTGTTTTTTTATCATTAAACATCCAGAAAACTGCTTGAATCTTTTTGCACTCTTTGACTTGACTGTGAAGTGCATTTTAGAAAAACAGATTTTGGTCGATTAGCTTTTTCTTTAAAATAATTGAAATAATTTACCAACTGATATTAGACTGTTTACCACTTTTGTGCAGTTTAAATCACATTTAAAAAGATGGTTTGTGATCACTGATTATACAATGTAATGTTTTTTTGTATTTTACTGTGTTTAAATTGTATGGTATTTTATTGATAATTTGGTTTACTCCTGCCCAGAGACAGCAGATTAAATTGAGCTCTGTAGCTAATTCTTGGGTAGTATAAGCTGGTAGCTGGTTTTAGCTGGTTTAAGATGGTTTACACTGGTCCTCCAAGCCTGACAAAGCAGGCCATGCTGGTAGGCCAGCTGGTCTTCCAGCCTGACCAGCTAAGTCCAGCTAGACCAGCTTAAAAAGTGACCAAAACACAGCTAGACCAGCTTGCCACACCAGCAAAACCAGCTTCCTACACCAGCAAAACCAGCTAAAGCCAAGCTGGAGACCAGCTAAAACCAGCTCACCAGCTTATGTTGGTCTTAGCTGGATTTTTCAGTAGGGCTGTTATTGTTGTCCCTTTCAAACAAACAAAAAAATCTGACATTGTTCCTAGTCAAGTTTTGTGGGGTCTGGGTTGTGTTAGAGTTTCTGTTGTACAGTAAGAAATGAATATTTTTTTCAGTGATAGGTGGTGCAGATGTTAATGTTGCTCTATTTGACTTCCAGTTGTCAAAAGAGGATGAGGAAGGCTAGGCCATGGTCTCAGCTACTTTAAACGATTTTACATACATCATCTGAATAAACAAATACGGGATAAGAATGGTAGATTTTATTTTCATATTTCACCCTAGTTCCAGTTTTTTTCGCATAAATTAAATGTTGCATGTAAATGTTGTATTGTGTTTTGTGACTATTCCGATTTTTTTGCATTGACATTATTTAAATAACAATGATGCCCCACATTATCTTCTCCTTTATGTGTACTGGAGCCATACTTGTGGGATCGGCTAATGACATAAACTGCAAGCAAGAAATATATTTAATATTCAATGAAGTTCTTCCTTCTGATGATGTAAGAAGAATAATCTTATCGTTTAAAGGGATCACAGTTTAAAAAAGAAAACCATATACTGTAACAGTGTTGTAGTCCACAGAAAACGGTTGATGGTTTCACCTACACCCTTTAAGGAGATATAATGTATGTACTTTATGTGTTATCAGATCAATTCATTTACCTAGAGATTAAGTAGAATTTTAGGCTTAATTCAATTCAATTCAATTCAATTTTATTTATATAGCGCTTTTCACAATTTGGTAATTGTATCAAAGCAGCTTTACATAATAGATGCAGTGAAAAGCACAGAAAATCGACAGATAGCACAACATAATACACGATAGCACAAGTAGCTAAAATTACTGCGGCTATAAATCAACATTATAAGCAAATGTATTACTAATGTAACGTATAGAAGTTAAGCCCAAAAAGGCTGCCTCCCCGGGTTGAAAAACCCCCTAGGAGAAAAAAACCCAGATTTTAAGCCGGGGAAGTAAAAAAGTCCTAGGAGGAAAAAACCCTTGGGAGATATATATAGACAGGTTAACTACTGCTGGTTAAGTGTATTACATATAGTTGATGATTTTAGAATTTTTTTTTTGTGGGCCCAGGGCGAGTATATGTATAGGGCCCCCCATATGAGCTTTAAAACAGAAACAGAACTCGTTTGACTAAGGCCAGAGGCCCCACTGCCGTCGCTAATACTAACGTACAGTGGCAAGCGGTTCTGTATGACATACTATTTTTAAGGCCAGGGGAAAAGGCCAAAAATTGCAAACCGACCATATTTGGCAATTAAGACTCAATCGACAACCAATGCAAAGTTTCAGCATATTACTAAAGAGTATTAATGACATTTACCATGTTTTGGAATGTTGACGAAAAAAGGTTTTAATTTATTCATTAATTTATTTATTTATTAGGTTGTACAAGCTAGCTATTGGGAAATAAGTACTATTGCTAAAACAAACTATGCGAATGCCTTGTTAAAGAGAAAAGTTTTAAGTCTAGATTTAAAGTTATCTACCGTCTCTGATTTTCGGACGTTGGTTGGTAAATCATTCCATAGCTTAGGGGCTAAGTAGGAAAAGGAACTGCCACCTTTAGACACTTTTGATATTTTAGGGATAATTAAGAGGCCAGAATTTTGTGACCGCAACAGGGTATCTGCACATTTTTTAACAGCAAATTTAATGACCTTTTTAAGTCCTCTAAAATAAAAATTTAAGACTTTATCATAAAAAACAGGAAAATGTTCAGCGCGACACGACACAGAATTGTGTGTTGAAGCATAGCACGGCACTGCTCGCCTGAGCCACACTCAAGACACATCACAGGGAAACAACAACTTTTATACTAAGTGCTAATTTGCCTAACAATTCTGACATGGTTGACTGTGTATGTAAAAATCTGGTTTCAGGTAACTAAAGCTTCTGGTTGCAAAGCTGTTGGAGTTTTTGACTGAATCAATAATAATTTAGCATGAATTTGGCTTTATTCCCCAATATTAGCTTTCATTGTCTTTGATCAAAGGCAATGATTTCGTCCAGGAATCGTAAAATCAAAATGCTTAAAAAATGGCTAATATCTACCGCATTCATCGGATCTTGCTCATCCAACTTCCACTCCGTTAAATCCATGTTAGTAACGAACTTGCTAGCAGCGGGATAACATCACCAGAAATAACTTCTCGTTTATTTTTGATTGCCTGGTAGGATGCATGGTGTGAACGACTTCATTAGGCGCTGCAAAAAAACGACAAGTGGATGACATCAGAGTAACGCGAGAGTGATTTGAAATCAGCCTCCTTCGCAAGATTTCTCGCGGTACCCTGATGTCAACTGCGTGTCGGTTTTGTGGCGCTGCGTAAAGTTGAGCACACTTAAAAACTCGAAGGAAGCAGCTGAACTGCCATGCGCCTGGTCCATTTATTGAATATAGCAGGACAATTTATTTCTTACTTCTCAGCGTGAGTAATACAAGGTGTGGCGTGTGAACTGACTGAAATGCGTGTGTCTCACGGTCAATGCGTGAGACTTGAGAGCCTGTGTATATAAATAGAATTACTGACTAAAAAATAGTGACTAAACACGACCCAATAACACGACCCTCATGTTTAATCCAACCACGTTACTTACTGCTTAAATCCTGATTTATAGCTAAACGCTTCTAACAATATCACCATATATTTACATTTAAGAGCTAATATAACATTAAGAGGTGATTTTGGCTACATTACCTGTGTGTCTCTTGCAGTGCAGAGCTTTACCGTTGCTCTTCTCGTCTTGTTGTGTTATAAGCGCTTTTAAAAGTAAAAGTATTATTGTAGATTGCGTATATATAAAATATGAGAGAATAAACACTGCCAACTTTTAATTCCTTCCCCCACGTGCCATGTGTGAGGTACACGACGCAGGATGAGAGAGAGAAAGCACGCGCACACAAGAGAGGCGCCGCTGAGCGCTCGAAACAATGAATAAAGCCGTTTTAAAATATTACAATTATAATACTACAAATACATATAGAAAATGTATGAAATATAACAATGTATGGGAAACACTGGATGATGAGTCTGACATGAAATTTAAGACCTTCTTAGTGGAAATTCCAGATTTTAAGACATTATAAGACCTTAAAAATCGAAAATTTTATTTAAGACGTTTTAAGACTTTTTAAGGACCCGCGGGGACCCTGTTTGTAGACAACCTACATGAACCACTGAACCACTGCCACTCCATACATACAACATACATGTTATATAAATAAACTACGTTTAAAGTACTTTGTTGTTATTTATTCTTAGCGGAGTTTACCGGAAGTTACGCGCGGACCGCGACAGCCGTTTGTTTATGTTGTTACTGCTGAAACCGTCTATAAGCATACTATGAGTGTAACGTGACCTCACATTTTGACCATAGCATGAGCGCACAGTGAGTGTGGTATGACAGCATATTCACTGTGCACTCAAACTACGCTCACGATGTGAGGTCATGACACACTCACTGTGTGCTCATATCATGGACACAATGTAAGGTCAAGCCACACTTACTGTGTGCTTATACTATGTACACGATGTGAGGTCATGGCACACTCATTGCGCACTCATACAATGAACTCAACATTCTGAATTCACTATTTAAGCAATATCGCTCGAGTAGGAGTGTGATATAGCTCTATATCATCACGGCTGTGATTAGGCTAGAGGCACGAGGCCGTAGGCCGAGTGCCGGAGGCAATCACGGTCGTGATGATATAGAGCTATATCACACGACTCCGAGAGCGATATTGCTTTTATACAACAGTTCGACGGCACACGTTTGAGAAACGAAAACTAGAAAACAACAACAGAGTTATTTTAAAAGCCTCTTTGTTTGAGAACTACTTCTTCCGCCACGGATTTGAGGGCGGTCAGAATGACAGGTAAAACTTTCGGCTGCTTTGAAGCTCATAATAACTCAATGGACGGAAAAGCCGTTTCTTTATATTACCGTTTCTTGGTCACAAAGTGTAGTTTTAAGATTAGTTCAGTCGAGAATGTATATGTATTATATTTAAATCTGCAGTCGATTAGTAAAGATAGCGCCTGTTTGAACGTTTGCTTAGTGAGATTCGGTACGAATGAGAACCAAAACATGAGCGGACGTCAGTGTTTACTCGCCCCGCTGACCACCGCCCTCTCTGGGCTACATCTCTGAAAGGGATTCCCCGGCTCTCATGTTGGCCTTGTTTGTTTATGATCGTCAAAATGAGATCAAATCAGCAGTATTTGGTGTCATGATCAAATTATTACTTGTTTTTTATTCATATTTAGTGTCTTTTGTGTTGTTATTGTTTTGGCGCGAGGTAAAAGTTAATAAAACTATACTTGTATAACGTTACTATTGCTTTCTCATTTATTCTTAACGCGATACGAGCACTCAATTATTATTATTCAACTTTGTTCTTGTCAGTACTATATAAAACGTTTTTTTATAAGTGTCAGAGAGATGTTTTTGCATGCTGCTTATAAATATACCAGTGGCAATATCTCATAACATGTTTTAATAGTCACGTCACGATAAGGTAAATGATCAATGTCCACATTTAAAAGCTGCGGTGCTTACCTGCAGTTCCACAGTGTTTTCGCGTTCTGATAAGAGATATAGCTCCAGAAAATAACGAATGTTTATATTCCTCTTTCCAAGTGTTAATCGTCCACACGATGTGACAAGACATTTCTCCCATTAACTTTAATGTAACATCCAGGAGCGCTGATCTTTGACGGAATAATAACTTCCGATTGGGGATTCACAGACTGATTTATGAGCTAGTAAAATAATGAGACACACGGAGAGTGTTTAAAAACAGCGCGTCTGTGTTTTTCCATTCAGAGATGAGCCTGCTTAGGACCTCCATTCACTAGGTGGCGGAATGATACGAAAGGTGAAGCGGTTACAGTGCCGTTATCAGCACAATATCACATAGCTCTTAGCCAATCAGATTCGAGAACCAGAAGGAACTGTTGTATAAGAGCTCACATATAGCTCACACTGTGATTATTACCGTATGAGAATGGTGTGTCATCACTGTGATCTTGCGTGATCTCGCTTGTTGAATGGGCAGTGTGCGTCTGTCAAAATAAGAGATGACCGAGAACCGAGTGGATGTGCGGTAAGCAGAACTGCTTTTGAAACACTGTCGTTGGATATCCTCTTGATAAAATGCAGTCAAAAACACAAGTGATAGACCAATGGCTGTTTGCAAAATGACAATGATTACACTGCAATAAAATCCAGTGTGGGCAGAAATATTAGGGGGCTACATTAAACTTTTGATCAGTTTTTATCAAACATCTAGTTCCAAACCAAATTAATCTTAATAACTCCCATAAATTTATTTAAAAAAGCATTTATAAGTAATAAATTATTGTTAATGATGGCTGGCTGGCCAAAAAAGTCCCCTCCTAAAAACGATCTCCCTTTATTTCTGGTCATAATGTATGGCAGGTGGGCGGGGTCCGGGAGAATATCACTGCGATTAGCAATTAGCAACACGACCCAACTTCAAATGATCCAATCAGATTTCGATGGACAATTCAAATCCAGCCCTGCCTTATTTCATTTCAAAGGCTGGTTTTACTCGGATACACGTCACCACAGGGAAAATTAGACAATTGATACTTCTGTTTCATGGCAACTTTAATCATTATATGGAGTTGGTAGTCAAGATTGCACAAAGATGGGTGGTATTTGTGATCCTATGTAGTGGCCCGGTCTGGGCCAAAATGCCAGGCCCGATTTTTTGTCCTAGTCTAGCCCTGCTATCATATGCATAAATGTAAATGAGAGTGACCCAGGAAAGTTTGGTTCTCAGAACTGTCAGTGATCTTTTCCAGAACCTGATGAACCTTTCTAGCCATGAACAATGACTACTCTCACACTCACATCTGAGCAGTGGGGGATTTAGCAAATTGGGGGCCCAAGGCGAAGGTATGTTTGGGGCCCCCATCCAATCTTTAAAAGAGAAAAAAATGTACTCCAAAATGAATGTTTCCCAAAATATGTGTCAAAGATGACACATATAAGATTTGTCACAAAAAATCATTTCATTTGCAGAAACACAGAGAAAGTTGTGACCAAATTAATACTCAACAGCACCCTATAGTGGAGGAAAACATTCCCAACATAACATAAGGGTTCAATTCGTTTTTTCTGTAGTAACGTTTATTAATGTTATTTAGCCCCATTATTGCTTTTTTCTTTTATTTGAGCCGCTTGGGTAAGATATTTTAATTTTCGCGTTTATATTTGTCTTGATTCGTCTCTGTTTGTGTACTTTCCCAGTCCTCATGTTACTCTGTGTTTATCTTTCGCGCAGCGTGCACCTTTACGGGCTAGTCCATTTCATTTTGAAAGAAGGGGGTGTATGTGTGAAGGTACAGATAAACATGAACTGGACATTTTAAAGGTAGGGTAACAGATTTGACCCTGAAACATTTTTAGTTATGCTGTTTAAAAGTCTCCTCAAATCCTGATAGCAATCACTGTGTTAAGTTGTTTAAATGTATTTGTAGAAATTTGTGTCATCTGTAAAAGGCGTAGGACCAAAACATTTCATCCAATCATAGATTTCGGTCCGAACAGACGTTTCCTTTTTTGTCCCTCATACGTAAGCGTAATTTGAATGCCCACCGGCAAGCTAGTCCACGCAGACACCATACGTCATCGGCATGTTCACGTGCGCTCACCTCCTGTCTGTAAACAGCAAGAATAGCAAACTTTTCTGTTGAATTGACAACCTACACAGGAGCAACAAAACGAAAGACGTCTTTTATAACAACAACAGCAAAAACTGCCTGGATTAGCAATGAGCAAAAACCCAAATTAATCGGCAACTTTATTGCTTTACCACGAGATGCAAAGGAGGCAAAGGGTCTGAAAGGGTCGTTGCACTGTTTATTTTGGTAAGGTAGGTACGCGATATGTTTGTATTCAGATATTCTACTTTGAAGAAACATTGTGTTGCTTAACGTAACAATATAGTTAATACGTCTACACAACCGAAAGTGTGCTTTAACTAATTCTGATGTAAACCAGTTGTTTATGTTGGTTATTTTGGAAATGTTATTCACTTTGTACTAGAAAGTTTTCTCACTGGTGAATGAGACATGAGATGTGACCGTCTGATCTGTGCGTGTTCATGTGTTTTGAAAGAGGCGTGACTTTGGATAGCGATTTGACTGGAGGGTGGGGTAGTAATTTCATTGCTAGGCGGCTACCGTTAGCATTTTTCAAAACCCTACCTTTAACTACTACTTCAAAGTTTCAGCGTATTTCTTAAGAATATTAATACAATTTACCATGCTTTTGAAGTGTTCATGATGATAAGGGTTTATTTATTTATTTATTTTTTAGGTTGGTTGGGGGCTCCCTAATATGACTGCTGGTAGGGGGCCCCAAGCAGCCTCCTACCTATGTCTATATGTTAAGACCGCCACTGCATCTGAGGCCCGATCCAACTTATCTGAATAATGTCAGCATGTGAAAGCAAAACAGCAGTGCTATTAATCTTCATTATGAGTGAATTCAGAGGAGGAAAGGCAGAGATCTGAATAAACAGTTCTGACTTATCAGCATTTAAAAGCCCTGAAATCTGACACATCCTGTCTCTATTTTTTTTCTCTGCTAACTCTTAAATATGTGTATTTTTCTTTAAAAATATATTTTTTTAGTAAAAAGCTGAAATAATTGCTTTTTTTAAAGGAATTTTGTTAGAGATCAGATTCAGAACGATTATTAAAACATACATACACTCTTAAAATGAATGTGTTAAATTAACACATCTTGTGTCTAGTTAAGGACAACACATCTAGTGTGTTGTCCTTAATTTAACACATCTCTGTGTTATTTTTGGAACAACACACTTTGTGTTGTTTTAACACATCTTGTGTTGTCCCTTTTATTTTTTATGAACTTAAATGACACTTAATGTGTTAAAAACAACACGTAATGTGTTAAATAGTTTAACACAAAGCAATGTGTTAAAATTAACACATCCAGGGTGTGTTAATTTTAACACATTGCTTTGTGTTAAACTATTTAACACATTATGTGTTAATTTTAACACATTATGTGTCATTTCGTGCTGATTTAGAGTTCATATAAATAAAAGAGACAACACAAGATGTGTTAAAACAACACAGAGATGTGTTAAATTAAGGACAACACACTAGATGTGTTGTCCTTAACTAGACACAAGATGTGTTAATTAATTAGGGTTTCCAGTACTTCTGTTAAACTAGAAAATGTGAAAAAGAATAACTCAGTAACTTAGATTTGGTATACCATGCAAGCATGTAAAAAAAGTTAATTGAAATGTGGCTCCCCTTGTGATGTCAGAAGGTTTACTTCCTGGGATTGGTGATGTAAAGTTTTAGATGTCTCCTTATTTAGAACACCTGATTCAACTTATCAGCCTCCTTCCAAAATGGTAAACATGTCTCCCTAACAAGCTGATGAGTTAAATCAGGTGTGTTAAATAAGGAGACATCTAAACATTCTGGGAGAGGAGCCTCGAGGACCAGGATTGGGAAACACTGATGTAGACAATACCAACATTATCCTAATTCCTCCCGGTTTGGACTCACAGCCTATAAGTTATCTCCTGTTAGCAACTGAATCTTTCAAATATGGTAAGGAACGTCACATTTCTTGCTGACGTCAGAGGTATTCAGACCAATTACAATGTACAGATTAGCTGGGCATTCAGGGACACAGAGCTTTTCGGGAAGAGACTGAAATCTGGAGCTTCAAAAAATGTACGGTAATAAACCACGTGAACACATTGTATTATACCAAATACACAAAATAACATTGTTTTTTAGCAATGACATAGGTGCTCTTTAAAGGCGGAGTCCATGATGTTTGAAAGCCAATGTTGATATTTGAAATCACCCAAACAAACACGCCCCTACCCCAATAGAATCTGGACCTTCTGTTGATAGACCCGCCCCACACATACGCAACCCGGTATTTGATTTGATTTTATTGGCTATAAGTGGGTTTTGGTAGTCGGACCGTCTCCTTTTCCAAAGCGTTTTTCAAACATCGTGGACTCCGCCTTTAAATCAATGGTAATTGTAATTAAATAATGTCATCAGTGTTGTCAGCATCAACTACATAACTGTGCCATGCTCTGAATGTTTAATTTATGCTATTGGTTTGTTTACGAGACTGCTACTGTAGTCATTTTGTAATAGCTGAAATATGTAGCAATTACCTGAGCTTTCACATGCTCTTTCACCGGCCATCTGTCAAACAGATACTGGAATTGAATTGCTGTTTAATTGTCTCATATAATCAGAATCAAACTTTGTCAAGCGTTAAAATGAAAGAGCATTGCAATTGTTTCATTTGACTATGCAAAAATTGTTTTATACACAAGCAGACATTTGTGCATAGGGGACAAGTGGAAGTGTTTTATAAAATGCTTTCATTTGTGAGCTTATAACTTGTATTACTATTATTTGATCACTATTATTAGTGTTATTATTATTATTAATACTAATGTATTGATTTAAAAATTATTATATTTTAAGAGAATATGGAGTATAGACAATAGTTAAATAAAA
The DNA here is from genome assembly GCF_027580225.2 of Misgurnus anguillicaudatus. NCBI lineage: Eukaryota > Metazoa > Chordata > Actinopteri > Cypriniformes > Cobitidae > Misgurnus > Misgurnus anguillicaudatus. The sequence goes on from NC_073348.2 coordinate 13,715,117, forward strand.
TCTCTCCCCGTTGTATTACTGTAAATACATATATAAAGGCAATTTTTGTTTATATTTACAATCCTCCTGTATATCCTTTATTCACAAAGTAGCCCTGTGCTGTATAGCTCAGCATGTAGAGCATTGCATTAACAGTGCAAAAGTTTGTGGATTTGAACCCAGGGAACACCCTATTGACTGTGTAATGTCATGTCAGTGATTGAAATCATAGTGAAATTAATACCTGAAATCAAACTGAGATGCTCTTTATCTCACAATCAGATTTGAGACTTTAATCAGATTTTTACAGATTAGTCTGTATATTTGAGCTGTTACATACACCAAAAAATTGTAACATAAAAAATGGCAAACAACAACAATGCATCCTTTTTATAAATTAACTTTCTGCCTCACATAAGACTGGGTCAAAAATGCTTGACCAAAACTTGTATTAATAACTATTAGCATTGTTTATAAGGTGAATAACAGGTTTCACACACCAGCAGCTTCAGTAAAGCAAATACAGTATTGTTCAAAATAATAGCAGTACAATGTGACTAACCAGAATAATCAAGGTTTTTAGTATATTTTTTATTGCTACGTGGCAAACAAGTTACCAGTAGGTTCAGTAGATTCTCAGAAAACAAACAAGACCCAGCATTCATGATATGCACGCTCTTAAGGCTGTGCAATTTGGGCAATTAATTGAAAGGGGTGTGTTCAAAAAAATAGCAGTGTCTACCTTTGACTGTACAAACTCAAAACTATTTTGTACAAACATTTTTTTTCTGGGATTTAGCAATCCTGTGAATCACTAAACTAATATTTAGTTGTATGACCACAGTTTTTTAAAACTGCTTGACATCTGTGTGGCATGGAGTCAGCCAACTTGGGACACCTCTCAGCTGTTATTCCACTCCATGATTCTTTAACAACATTCCACAATTCATTCACATTTTGCTTCAGAAACAGCATTTTTGATATCACCCCAAAAGTTCTCAATTGGATTAAGGTCTGGAGATTGGGCTGGCCACTCCATAACATTAATTTTGGTTGGTTTGGAACCAAGACTTTGCCCGTTTACTAGTGTGTTTTGGGTCATTGTCTTGTTGAAACAACCATTTCAAGGGCATGTCCTCTTCAGCATAGGGCAACATGACCTCTTCAAGTATTTTAACATATGCAAACTGATCCGTGATCCCTGGTATGTGATAAATAGGCCCAACACCATAGTAGGAGAAACATGCCCATATCATGATGCTTGCACCTCCATGCTTCAATGTCTTCACTGTGTACTGTGGCTTGAATTCAGAGTTTGGGGGTCGTCTCACAAACTGCCTGTGGCCCTTGGACCCAAAAAGAACAATTTTACTCTCATCAGTCCACAAAATGTTCCTCCATTTCTCTTTAGGCCAGTTGATGTGTTCTTTGGCAAATTGTAACCTCTTCTGCACATGCCTTTTTTTAAACAGAGGGACTTTGTGGGGGATTCTTGAAAAAAGATTAGCTTCACACAGACGTCTTCTAACTGTCACAGTACTTACAGGTAACTCCAGACTGTCTTTGATCATCCTGGAGGTGATCATTGGCTGAGCTTTGCCATTCTGGTTATTCTTCTATCCATTTTGATGGTTGTCTTCCGTTTTCTTCCACGTCTCTCTGGTTTTGCTCTCCATTTTAAGGCATTGAAGATCATTTTAGCTGAACAGCCTATCATTTTTTGCACCTCTTTATAGGTTTTCCCCTCTCCAATCAACTTTTTAATCAAAGTACGCTGTTCTTCTGAACAATGTCTTGAACGACCCATTTTCCTCAGCTTTCAAATGCATGTTCAACAAGTGTTGGCTTCATCCTTAAATAGGGGCCACCTGATTTACACCTGTTTCTTCACAAAATTGATGACCTCAGTGATTGAATGCCACACTGCTATTTTTTTGAACACACCCCTTTCAACTAATTCAACTAATTGCCCAATTGCACAGCCTTAAGAGCGTGCATATCATGAATGCTGGGTCTCATTTGTTTTCTGAGAATCTACTGAACCTACTGGTAACTTGTTTGCCACGTAGCGATAAAAAAATATACTAAAAACCTTGATTATTCTGGTTAGTCACATTGTACTGCTATTATTTTGAACAATACTGTATAACGACAGATCATTGAAACCGTGAACTCGAGAAAATAGCTATACTAAATGATTCTTGTAAATGAACGGGACTCTAAAATTAAACGAAAGGACAACTATAGCAGATTACAGCATACATTTCCATTGATTTCTTAGATTTTGCAAGGTGAGAAGCTTTAATATACATTACTGGACTAGTTTAGCCTTCGTTGCATTTCTGATTGATCAAATTAACTTGATTTTCGACTGCATGAAAATACTTCCTTGGCATATTGTGTTACAAAACATTGGGGTGTGTATTGTGGTATAATTTTTTTGTTTATTTTAATTAGCTTATATGGGCTATGTTAATTAAAACAGCTTATAAGGGCTGACTTCGCGTCAGAACCATAACACAAAACAGGGAATGTAAATCATAATTTTTTTAACTGAAGTGAACAGAGTGAAAACTTTACAGTGAAAACTGCTATGTATTGCTCCAGCATTACATTTATGTAAACCGCATTTATAGTAAGGAAGTGCACATATGCGGATGTCATAGCAAATAGCAGTAAATATACACAAACTTTTCTCTTCTAAAGTTCACTTCGCACTGTAACGCCCCATTCAGACAGCCAGCGACCAGCAGTAGCAGAGCGACGCAATATCATTCATTTCAATGGAAACCTGGCGACTTCCGGCGGCACGAGAGAAAGTGACCGTTAGCGACCGTATGGGCGTGTCCAGCGACTCGAGAAAGTTAAGAAAAGTTTAACTTTATGCAAATGTCAAGCGAATTTTGGGAGCGACTATCAATGAGAACGAAGCAGTGGAGTTCGTGTCATCCTTCTCTCGTCAGTTATTGGCATGGATGGTACTCATTTGTTTATGACAAGCAGATTTAAAAATGCCTCATTGAAAGAGACGGGCGAGACACAACGATAACATTGCTGGCTGTTTAAAAGTGGCTTAAAAGCGTGGATTAAAGAAGGCGTTAAAAATGCAGAGTAAAGACGGGGCTGCGCATGTGGCACAGTCTTTTTGCTGGGGCCCACAAAAGTTCATGGGCCCTTAGAATTATCCTAATCTTCCTCTGCTTATGAACACCCCTGGTTTTATTTTGTGTAACTTTATGCTATCATCTTTACTGATACCGAATATGATCTTCTTTCACATAAACAATCTACCATGTCTGCTTTTATTTGGTTATTTGTCTCTTGCGCTATATCCATTTGACCTTTCATTTGTGCTGTATGATATACACTCTGTAATTAAAATTAGGAAGACATTGGCTGTGATAGAACAGTTCTAATATATATCACATTAGCCAGCTGCTGATGAGTCACGTTCATCTGACTTTATAAGAACCACCAAGGGCCTTCTATGAAAGATTGCGCCTGTAATTGCAGTTAGCACAACGCCAGGGTTATTATATATGCTTGAATTGCTTTGTCACAGCAATGACTCGACTTCATTCTATGACGACCCCTGCTGTCGGGTTCTGGAAATGCAGTTCCCTGGCAAATTACTACAGCTAATTGTAGATTGGAGACACCTGTATTAGGCCAGACACTCCTTTAAATAAAATCGTCAAGTGAGCCAAAGGAGGACTCTGGTTTTTGAACTTGGCATTTGTTTTGTGTTCTGATTATTTTCTCATTTACATTTCAACACCTCATTACACACTCAGCCATGCACCCTACGTTACACACTGATATTGCTGATTGTTTCAGATATACTGTTAACAAATCGTTTGAGATATACTGTTATACGTAACAAATTGGCTCGTCCTCATCCTTGTTTAGTTTGGTTTGCGCTTAGTTGTTTTGAGATGCGCATATTAATTTGTTCCAGAGTAAATCTAGTCACCACGTGAAGTCATCATTTGGTAAGATATTATGTGCAATGTTGTTTGAACTTGAGTTTCCCTGATAGGTTTAGCGGCATGTCTCTTTAGAGATGTGTCGAGTTTGTTATTTTTGTCTAGTGTTGCAATGAAAGTGGGTAGAAGATCTTATCTCGGGGCATGTCTGTGGTGTTGAAAGCATTGCTGGTCTGACCAGTTGTGTTTTTCACCTATAGGAGGGCTATAGTGCATAAATGCCCCCGCAATTAATCGCATAAAGATTAGGATTCAGTTAGAGGGAAAACTCATTATTTGTTTGCTCTTGGTAACTAAATTAAGTTTTTTGTGACTTCATGGCTGATATTGATTTGTTTGTTAGTTCACCTTCTTGTGAATATTTGGATAAAGGGTCACACACCGTTTGAGAAGCGCCGTGTCGCGCCATGAATCTAAAAACAGAACATATTCTTTTTTATGAATGTACGCACAACGGCGGCGCCTGGCAGCGGCTGTCCACTATGACTCTGGACACTGCTCAAATCCCTGTCGCACCACAGAGCGCCACTCACATAGTTTAACACAAAATAACATCATATTTGTCCCTAATCGCTAGTGATTCACATTGCCTGCTAACGTATACTTTTTTTTACATTTTGAAATAGACGCTATCTGACTAAGCTTGCGCTTTTTAATGTGCACTTCCGGTGTATGATACCTCCAAGTTGTCCTAGAAGCTGTGCACTGTCCGGTGTGCGACCCCCTTAAGTGTACTAAAGAGCAATTATTACAAATTGCAGATCGTTATCAAGTGATGATTTCTGACAAAAGGCTCCAAGGAAACATTAAAGTAGTCTTAATAGCTAAATTGATATAAAAAGGCATTTTGAAGGCCGATATGGATGAGTCTGTACCAGTTACTGCAGAGTTACAATCTAATCTGTCTTTTGACCAGCAGAAAGAATTGTTGCTTTTATAAATAGAACATGAAAAATTAAAGCGTTCTAAATGAGGAAAATGCAGTTGGAATTAGAGTTTCTCTTGATTTGATGAAAGAGGGTAAGCTATCTAATTCCTGGGAGAAGCAATATGTCATTTTCTCTTACCTCAAATCAAAATTTAACAAAGAAGATCCTGATGCTTTTTTCACTCTTTTTGAACGCATGGCAGAATTAAGAATTGGTGAGATGATAATCGGGTAGCACTGTTACAATACATGTTGACTGGAAAAGTGCAAGTTGTTTTTTCCAGCCCGGCTCCAACCCACAACAGCCAGATTTCCCTCGGCCCACATACAACAAAGAATGACGGCCCTACAGTGGCCCATATCTGGATTACAGACAAGGGCCAGTTTATAGCCCAAAACTGGCCCTGACCTGGGATTCTACCAGAACCCCCAAAACTGAGCCATAACCCAGCCTAATCTTGTCCAAATTATATTGAATAAATAAATCACAAGAAAAATTATTTCCAAAATATATGCCTTTTTATTAGTCAATCAAAAACAACACAACAGTCACATTGTATGTGTTAAAACTATTCTAGTAGAAACTGCCTACAATAAACAAAAATACTAGTTTTTTTTACAATACTAGTTATACATTAATGGCATGAATCCAACACAAACATCTTAAATTACAAAGCAATTTTATCCTTAGTAAACAAACAAAAGTTTAAAACAAACTGATAATTAAACAAAAAACAGTTTGTCTAAATTACTAGCTATACACAAATAGAGGTTATGCACGTGACGTCATCTTTCGGGGATAGTGACTGCGGTTATGCCCACTTAGTGGCAAAAGACAGAGCGGCAGCTTTTGTGTGCAGTGTGAAATCAGCGAAAACACAGGGAAAACGCATCTAAATGGGAAAAAGCTGTTGTGCGATAGACTGTACTAACAGAATAACAAGAATTCGGAACTATCGTTTTACATACTGCCAAAAAACACCGAAAGGAGAATTAAATGGATCGTTCATGCCAACGTCCACAGACCAGGTGGGTTGACAAGTTGCTAGGGTCACTTTCAAGCAGAGGTTTAACGTTCTACTTAAAAGTAGTTTATCAAGTATTTGTATTTTATCAGTGTTTTTCTTTGTAAAACATACATTCCAAAGCATATTATCATAAGTTTTACATTGGTCAACTTCTCTGCCGCTGTACACCCAATAGAGTGAATGGATTTTTTTTCTCTTCATATTGTTAGGGTTCAACTGTAGAACCATAACCAGCATCTAAACGAGGTTATTAATAATGAACGATCTTTGAAATCGTAGACCATAGCTTTAAAGGATTAGCATGAATTTCACTTGGGTAATTTTACTCTTAGTAAATGAACAAAAGTTTGAAATACACTAATACAAATCAATTGAAATAACTAAAATAAAATAAAACAAACAATTCAACACTATTAATAAAGTATGTGTTTGTACGAGAAAGTGTTCTGCTTTCCAGCCTCCCTTTTCTTCTTTTCCATAGACATAAATATTACAGCAGCCCACTGTTATATAAAAGAAAAGAAAGCAGATCCAAATGAATATTTGTTATGAACCAGAGGCCATTTAATATGTTTATATTTATTTTATGTTTGTGTTTTAAGATATATATTCATGTTATTTGATTGGACAGCAGTACTTGCTTTTTTCTTTGATTTGCCATTCCAGTCATTTTTAGGGGTCAAGCACCGAAGGTGCTGAGACACCTATTGGAATTGTCAGTATTATTATTATTCTGCTGTTTCTTCTTCTTCTTAGCCATAGGCGTCTATGGCAGCCCTATGAACCGTACATAGGAAAATGATGAAATTTGGCACAGTTGTAGTGGTGGTCTTAAAAAGTCACGTGACCAAAAATGGGGTCTCTAGTACTAACTCTATAGCGCCACCAGCAGTGCAAAAATTCAATGTTCAAATGGTTATAACTGCTGATCCGCTTGATCTATGAAAATTCTACTTAGTACACGTGATTGCTCTCCTCATGCTTATTGTTTTTAATACCTTACATGAAAACTCCACCCATTACAGTAGCGGCCATTTTGAAATGTACAGTATTCGGTTTATTCGCTACTCCTCCTTCAAATTTAGTTAAATTGTTATGAAATTTGGCACAGGTGAACTATGGAGTGAGCCGCACAGAAATGACCGAACAGAATTTTGATATTTATCTTTGTTCAAAAGTAATAAATGCGCAAACTTAACGAGGTTGACGCAAAAATGGTTCTGAAGCTGTATCTCGGTCATTCTTTGATCAATTGAAATGAAATTTGGTACACTTCATGTGGACCATGAACTTGGGGTTCATGCAAAATTTGGTGACAGCGCCACCTATGGGTCATGAGATATGAAAAATTGCTTTTTTTGCCCATAACTACTGAATTGTTTGTCAGAAAATTATGATGTTGGTGTTTACGGATTCCTTGGCTCATGCCGAATCTGTCCATATGTATTATGTCGGGTTTGACCACACCACCTGTCTGCCATTTTGAAATTGATCATAAATTGTTATATCTTTTGAACTATTGGACATATTCGTGCAAAAATAGTCAGGGAGCTTCGGCATGATGTCCTGAAGGTACCTGGGAAGTCAGAGTACAGCGCCACCTAGGGGTTATAAACTATAACATTTCTTATAGAACTGCTTATATCTTCAGAATACTTTGTCTGATATACATTTTCTTTGTGAAATTTTATTTACTGGTTTTTGCCGATCGCAACAATACCTTGTTTGTCATTTTCCATCATTCTGTTCATGTGTTATTGTAAGGCATATGGTAAATGATTTTTTCGCTACTCCTTTTATTTTATGCCAGGTTCTGCTTGTATAATGTTTGGAGCAATCCGCACAGACGTGATTGAACAGATTTTTCTGCTGAGTGTCAAATTTTTGAGAAATACCTCTGTAAAGCGGACCGTGCCTGTCATGCTGTCCCTTTGTCATATTAAAAAGAATCTGACAAAATTTGCCCATGTTGTTCATTATTGTACAAAATGTTCTTCACAAATTCAGTGCCATTTAAGTTATCTGATTGCCCTACACTTTGTATTTCTGTTTATTTTTGCTTTGTTGTGTTATTTCTGCCCTTTCAGTGATTGGCATGTCAATGTTTGCAGTTTTGAAGTCTCTTTTCCCCAGCCTTTCAACCCATAATTCCTCAGTGGCGCATGCGGTTAGTGCTGTGCTATGAGAACCTGATTTCATGGGTTCAAATCCCATGTGCATTGGTTTTTTGTCTTAACTTTTTTTCTCACTTAAGTTTTGTGATTTTCATACTATACATTGTATTTCAGTTATTTGTGCTCTCTGTTATCATTTCTACACTTTTGGTAATTGCTGGATATCAATGTTTATAGCTGTAAAGCTGTATTCTATAGCTTGGACACACCAACTCAGTGGTTTAATTGTTTACTCAGTGGCGCATGCGGTTAGTGCCGTGCTTTGGGAACTTGAGGTCATGGGTTCGAATCCCAGCTCTTACTTTCACTTATTGAGATTTCCTTTTGTGTTCCCTTTAACACGTTCTTCTCGACCTGTCTGGTTTTCCACACGTGTTATATTTTTTCCATCTTTTCTGTTGTTGCTCCGCACTGCAGTGGTTCTGCTCTGCATTTGCTTTGCTTCGGGTTCGGGCTCTCTATTGCACGCTTTCTGCGCTTTGCGCATTTGCTGCGTCGTGTGGTTTTTGCTGTGCTTTGGGTCCTCATTGCGCTGAAGGTGCTTGACCCCGCAATTGCTGCTTGCAGCTATATTTTACAATAGGTTTTCGACTTAATGCGGCATTGCAAGAACTGACAAACGGATGACATCAAAATACAGTGACAGCCATTTGAAATAAGACTCCTCTAAGATTTTTCGAAACACTCTTGTGGTACTTTAATGTCATCTGCTTGTCGGTCCTTGTTGCACTGCATAAGTCAAAGGTAACACTTTACAATAAGGGTGCACTAATAAGCATGACTATTGCACAGATAATACTGAATTAATGTATTACTAATGATTATCTAAGCTCTCCTCAGTGTTGCAAGCCTGCCCTGAATCTCTTTCTGCAACAGGTTTATACCCTCCTTCTCCTCCTCTATGGCCTTCCTCCATTGCTTCTTCAACGGCCTCCTCTCCTTGACTAGGTGTGGACTTGGTGGGGATTGAACGAGTAGCTCGTTTGTCTTCGACCACTCCAAATTGTTCCACTCCATAGGCATAGATAGGATCGCCCATCCTTTCCAACTTTTTCATGGGTGGAAGTACCCTTTGTCCAACCACAAATGCAGTTCTGGAGCTTACATCCTGCTGTCGGAGCCTCAGGTATGCTGATCATCAATCCCGTAGTCTATTCCATTCTTGTGTTCATTACCGGGTTATCCAGCAATGAGCCATCTTCCAAAAGAATAGGCAAAACAAGGCAGAATGATCACGGGCAAACGGAGGGCTAACAAAACAACATATTACAAAATGACACTGGGAATATAAACCAGAACAAAACAAGAAACCAAACCCAGTAATCCACATATAACGACTCACACCAGACAACTGAAACAATAGGGTTATATACACAGATGCCAAAGTATACACCAATGAACAAAAGAACTACAAAGAACTACAGACATTGATGACACAGACATGACTTCAAAATAAGAGTACAAGACAAGGGTTACACAGAACAAGACCGTAACATAGCCAAACCCCCAAAAGGAGCAGCTTCCAGACGCTCCACATAAAACAAAGCAAAGAGTCCAGGAGGATAGTGGAGTGGGGGCCAGGACCAAAGGTCAGGAAGCCAGGGCGGTGCAGGCAGAGCAGGTAGCCAGGGCGGTGCAGGCAGAGCAGGTAGCCAGGGCGGTGCAGGCAGAGCAGGTAGCCAGGGCGGTGCAGGCAGAGCAGGTAGCCAGGGCGGTGCAGGCAGAGCAGGTAGCCAGGGCAGAGCAGGCAGAGCAGGAAAGAGACCAGGGTGAAGCTTTAGGCGAAACCAGAGACTAGGGCTGAGTTAGGGACCAGGGTGGTGCCGCAGGTGGAGCCAGAGCCGAGCCAGAAGCCAGAGTGGTGTTACAGGTAGAGCCAGAAACCAGAGCATAGCTGGAGACCAGGGTGGAGCCACAGGCATAGCCAGAGACCAGTTCGTAGCTGCAGATGTAACAAGGACAGGAGAGAGAGAGGCTGGCAAAGTCATTTTGGGCCAGGCAGAGAGTTCATAGATAGCCATCTTCAATAGGGCAGAGAGTTCAGTGTTAGCCATTTTGGATGAGGTAGAGAGTTCAGTGTCCGCCATTTTAGACAGGGCAGTGAGTTCATCAGAGTCATGCAAATTTCTTTTTGGCAAGGGCAGAGAGTCTATGGAGCTTGGGAGTGACCATAATCACTGAATTACAGGATACAGGAAACTCAGGATATTCAAAAGCAGGCCTTAGAATCGGGAGAACAAATTCAGACAGTTCAGGTTCAACCAACTCGGTTGAAACAGGCAGCTCAGGGGACTCAAGTGCAAACTTCTCAGCCATAACAGAAAGTGCAGAGGACTCACGTGACCTAAGTGTTTCTGAGGATTCACTTGACTGTGGTGATTCACTCGTAACAGAAAGTGGATGAGGCTCAGGTTTGGACCTTCCAGCCGTGACAGGGAGTTCAGGATACTCAGGCTCATGAGTTTGAGAGACTTCCTGTGAAGCAGAAGAACCGAAAACAGACCAAGCACACCACAAAGCCAAGGCAAACATAGAATGTTAAAAAAGTCAGATGATTCGGATTGTCCAGTTGAGTCAAATGACTCATTTGACTCAGGTGATTCAGAAGAATCGGATGATTCACTTGACTTGGTTGACTCATTAAACTCAATTAAAATCGGAAAAAGTAGGTTGAACCGGCTGACTCCGTCATTCCAGTCAACCCGGCTGACGTCAACAGCCGGTCGACCCGGTAGGCTCTAAAAAACTGGTCGACCCGATCGCTTCGGCTGGTTTCGTTGACGAAATCATACCAGCTGGTTCTGTTGACTTGATCGGGCCGGCTGGCTCCATTGACACAATGGGTCCGGCAGTGGAAGTAGATGGTTTAGGAATGCCGGCCGCCCAAACCGACACCAACAGGGTATCCGCTAAGCTTGAGACTAACCGGTTTGCACAGGCCTCAACTGGGCTTACCGATATCGCAACCATCTCCTGAACTGACTCGGGACTGGCAGCAGCCATCTTCTGAACATGCTCGGGTATGGCGGCGACCATCTTTTGAACAGACTCGGTAGCGGGCATACAAAGGACAGGACTGGACAGGATTAACGTAGTGCATTCGGGGGTCCGTGGCTGCTCTGGCTCTACATCCCACGGACCCCAATGCCTACTGCCCCCCCCAAAAAATATTTAAGACCGGTGTCCATCTCTACCCTGCTCACAGTGAGAGAGGTTGACAAAGTCCGAAAATGACCCTACCTCTTGGCCACGAGGCATTAACCAGCGCGAACTGTCCCGTACTCCATGGCAGAAAATGTCATTGAGCGTCTTCTCCCCGAAGTCCACCTGGTTACACCGGTCCAAAAACACCTCCACATATTCCTCAACTGGGGAATCTTCCTGGCATTAACAAAACAAGATTTCTGCTGAGACAGAGGCGAGTGAGGGTCCAAGTGCAGTTAAAGTAATATTTATTAAATAAACAAATAAACAGGCAAAACAAGGCAGAATGAATACAGGTAAACGGAGGGCTAACAAACAACAACATAATACAAAATAACACTGGGAATATAAACCAAAACAAAACAAGAATACAAACCCAGTAATCCACATATAACGACTCACACCAGACAACTGAAACATTGGGGTTATATACACAGAGTAATCAAGGAAGACAAGACACACCTGGGGAACCATTAGCACACGGACCAATGACCAAAAGAACTACAAAGAACTACAGACATGGATGACAATATTATATAAATGACACAAACATGTAGTGAATCATAAGTTAAACAGTGTTATATAGTGTTGCATGACTCGTACTCGCTCCTCCCACGGTAGTAACTCCTCCTTCTTCATTTTTTCGTACGTTATCGGAAAGAATCGGTAAAGCTAATCTTTATTTTATAAATCTGATTAAGCTAAAGAGTGTTCGGAGATATAAAGATTGTAATATTACTCTATTAGTTCTCCAGATTAACATTAGAAACAGCGTGTGTTATGTGAGCTTTAAAAGCTTTCAACAAGTTTAATATATTATGCTCATTGTCCCTTAAAGTGTGTAACTTTATTTGTTTCCACAATGTGAACACAATTCCTAACATTCTATATCCAACAGCCAACTGTCAGTGTTTGTTGCCGATTGTCAGATCAATGTGAAATAGCTTTTGATTGCAAAATATAAAATCATCTGTTTGAACAAATGGGGTGAGATCAACGCAGTGATCTAATAATGACAAATTGCTTAGTGGTGCATGAATACTGTTCGACTCATACAGTATTAAGTCATATGAAAGACCAGAAAATGTTAGGAAAACAAGTGCTTGTGTTTGATGTTATGCCAAGATGCTGAAGTATTCTGGGTGGTTACCAGGACATTGCTATTTGATCACTAAAGTGATTGGTGATTATTTGAACTATAGCTTTACCAGCATATTGGTTGGAAAACATAAAGTAATAAACCATTATAGGAAAATTAACTAAATAGTACTTTTTTCCTTACCATTGTCATTAAAAGCGATTCAATGGGAACACATATTGTTGTTACCCATCCCTTTAAATCACAAGAGCACATCATAAAAACATCATCTCATGAATATTTAAGACGGCACACGATTAAAAAAATGTGTACTTGGATGTTCTCTGAGCTGTAAAAAAGGGAAAAGGGGAGTCAGATTCCTCCTTTAGGGAGTACAAGCAGGCTATTCAAACAGCTAAATGCCCAAGCCTGAGAATGTTCACAAACAGAAGCCCCATCTCTTTCACGAGCTCCTCCATGTATCCAGTACTACTTAAGAATTTTTTTTGTGAGATATTTGTGTGGCTGGATCATTGGGGATATAAATCTTATTGACCAAGTAACAAAAATCAATGCTAATTTTCTCATTGTGTCCTGTGATATTTAAAAGTAGAGTCAGCAGTCAACATATCTTCCCTAGAGTTTATGGGCCCTATTTTAACGATCTAAGCGCATTGTCTAAAGCACACGGCGCACAGTCTAAACGTGCGTGTCCGAATCCACTTTTGCTAATTTAATGATGGGAAAAATGGTTTGTGCCCCAAGCGCACAGTCTAAAGAGGGTCGCACACGGCCGCGCAGCTCAGTGCCGCGCCGTTCAAAAAAAAATTTGTTTTAATACCAAAAAAAAATAACAGTTTCAACACACATGAAAACAACGCAATTTTTAATATCAATTTTATTGCGTTATTTTCATTTGTACTGAAATTGTTATTTTTTGGTATTAAAACCTTTCAAATTCGTTTTCTTTCAGTAATGAAAGCAAAATTAGCAGGCTTTTAATTGCTGTAAATGTGTCCGATAATCAGCCTACATTATCAGTGTTATCTCAAAAAATAATTTACAAATATGCAAGAAAAGGTTTGTAGCCTACTCTAAAAATACTTTATTTGTAACAAACAAGAGATAAAGAATTTACAAACATTCGGAGAGCTGTTTCAGCACTTGGACAGCGCCGTGAGTGTTTTGAAAAGCATTACTTAAAAAAGGTTTTCATCTCAGCATATCCACAGGTACAAAGTCATCATATACAATAAAACCGTGGGGTAGCATTTTAAAAAAGATGCGCTCTTTAAATAACAAAAACAATATTGCGCCATTGTTGTTTCTTTTTGGGAGGCACTAAATCACTAAAATTCCACGGTAAAAATTGGTTTGGGTCTTGAATGCCGTCACGATCTGTAAATAATCACAGAATTGTCATTTTAACTATGTCATGAAGAAGTCCGACAGTACCCCTCCGATTACTAATTATCATTTGAGTCAAATTAAATATAGCAGATATTCTGAGGAAGGTCTATTAAAAATTTATATTTATGCATAATTCATTTTAAAATGCATGGTTCAAAGTTCAAAGCAATTATGCAGTCATTAAAATAGATAGGAAAAGGCTCCCAGAGAGCTTATAGATACTTAAAGACTATACTGTGTGTGTGTGTTTGTGTGTTTACATATGATGTCTAATGATAGCCCACTTAATTGAGTAATCTGTGTGTTACTGTGTTGACTGTGGTTAACGGAATACTAAAATACCGAATACATTGCATTCCATTTATGTGTCAAACAGAACATATTATACAATGTCATTGATTTTCTGCACATAATGTATTTAAGTGTTGAGTCCAGTTGTTAGCTTAAATTCAATTACATTTTTTAATCTTAGATATAATTTTGCTTCCAATGTGAAGCAATAGATTTAAAAATCATGGGTAATATTACTTCTGGTTTAATTGCCACATCGGAAATTCCAGGTTGATACTGACTATTGTATAATGAAACACAGTAATGTGAACATACTGTATGTCATTATTCATTTTATTCATACAGAAAATATGTTTACTGTATTTGCATACAGTACTATATACCACAGAAGTGGTAAGAGTAGGTAGTATGCCATTCTGAATATGGTCTGCTTGCATTCAGCCCTCTGAAGGCATTTAGTATGAAGCAACGTGTAAACACGCACACACCCTCCTTTACTTAATGACAATTCCTCTGGTTCCTTTTTACCATCTTTGTCACCATAGCAACGGAATCTAGCGGGACGGCATTCCCATCTCTAGGGGCCTGGCCTTGTTCTCCGGTTCACATGCAACACAGCTGTTTCATCCATCAACAAAGCAATTAACACACAGGGTCAAAACAGGGATCCCTCCTCCAAATATCAGCCTTCACTCTGAGGGAATGTCTTCTTTTCTGTCATTATACAGGGATCTGTTCCCATCCGAGCAGGTTGTTAATGTAGTTATTATGCTAGCAAAATTAACAAAATTCTAAAAAAAAGTTTCTGTTGCGCAAATGATAGAACACTGCAGGGCAAAGCTGGTGGGTTTAATCCCAGGGAACACACATAATGATAAAATATTTATCTTTTAATGTACTTTGGATAAAAGCATCTCCCAAAATGCATAAATGGAAATGTAAACAAAATAGAGAAATTTTTTTATTGATTTAACTTGAAATTTTTGCAAACACAATTTTTAGCAGATGGTTCACAGTTTGTGACAACTGCGTTTACCATTTAGAAAATCAATACATAGTCTCTTATATAACGTTACAGTCAAATGTCTGATCATTATCTTTTAATAATGTGCAGTCGCAACAAATCTTCCAGGGTATTACAATACACCATTCAGTGCATTGTGAAAGGCATGTCAAAACAGGGCCAGGTGGTTGGGGGAAGAGGTTTATAAACAATTAAAGAATCTGTGTTGTGCAAACCTTGACTTGTTAGAATGAGCCAGTTAGCCTCTGTTGACAGATGCCGTAACTTCATATTTCTTCATTACACCACTACTTTTTAAAGAATATTATTCTTACAAAATGGCTTTTTTCGCAAGCAAGGTGCACAGTAATTTGTTAAAATAAAATGTTTATGATAACTATTATAACACAACAGTGAGAGACTTAACATATTTTTCAAAATTAGGGGTGTAATGTAAACATATTATGGTATACAGTTACTATCTGACACTGTATGTTTATGGTTTGTTTAATATGTGTAATGCATTTATTCAATTTCACACTACAAAGCTTTTTATTCAATTTGTGAAAGGTTTTGGGAAAAATTGGGGCATGTGTACACACACACACACACACACACACACACACACACACACACACACACACACACACACACACACACACACACACACACATTCTGGTTTCCATGTTTTGTGGGGACATTCCATAGGCGTAATGCATTTTATACTGTACAAACTGTATATTCTATTCCTCTAACCTACCCCATTCCCTAACCCCAACCATCACAGAAACCATTCTCCTACTTCACATTTTCAAAATACATCATTTTGTTTGATTTATAAGCTTGTTTCCTCATGGGGACATCAAAATGTCCCCACAAGGTCACAAAAACACTGGTATTCCTATCTTTGTGGGGACAATTGGTCCCCACAACGTGATAATTACCAGGTACACACACACACACACACACACACACACACACAAACACTTAAAGGGACATTTGTTAGTCATTTTGAACCTATCTTCGCAGTCCCACGAGGGGGGAGGTCAAGTCATCGACACTAAAACACTTCCCCCCACAACTGTCCCAACCCTCCCCTGTCACGGTTAAGTAAAAATAAAGCTAGAAAGATTTCTTTACAGCAGTGCCATAGAAGTGTGATGCTTTTGGTTCCCTACAGTACACTCTAAAAAATGCTGGGTTATTTTTAATGCAGCTTTGGATCAAACCCAACCCATTAGAATGTAATTTAACCAATAGGCCTACTGGGTTGCTACAACCCAAAATGCTGGGTTGTTTAAATCTATTTTTGGGCCAAATATAAACATTTCCTGTCCTCTGGGCCAGTACCCTTTAAAAAGTTCCCAATACCAATACTGTAGAGATGTGTATTTATTTGGTACCAATATGTACCTCTGAGGTACTAATATGGACTATATATGTGTACTTTTTGAAAGGGTATTACCTTATTGACAGCTACAGACAATTTCCAATATATTTCTTTCTGACAAGTGTGTATGTTAAAGGACAAGTTCGTTATTTTACACTTAAAGCCCTGTTTGCAGATTGTTTATGATGAAATAGAACGGTTTTCAAATTTGGACATGATGCTGGCCCGAGAATTTTCGAGTGTTTGTTCTATCACCTCCCATCTCTACAATGGGTGTATAGGTGCACTGGAACAATCCTTCCTAAAATGCATTAAACTTTCGTTTACAAAGACGTGAAACTCACCGAGTGGTCAGGGGTGTTCACTGATATGCTCACACAAAAATCGCTGCAAAAGATGCAATCTCAGTTATTACTGTAGCTATTTCTTCCCTCCTTGATAAGAAGCTGAATTCATTAATGTATTTTCTACAAAAATATTTACAGTAAATATTTAAATTGATTGACAGGCCTAAACACACAATACATCTTAGCTAAAGAATATGTCACACCCTGACTGTACCTGACTGATCTTCTTCTTCTGTGTTCTACTACACACTCAGAATGTAGTACCATGACTTTTCCTTTCAACACTCCCAGCTGTCAAATCCATTGCTTTATACCTCAGCAGTGCTGTCAAAAAATAGCCACAGACTGTCAGAGGTATCTAAGAGCTCCGGATGATAAGAGGCCACATTGTTTAGGCAGCCCAGATCAAAGACATTGAGCAAAGGCATTGGTAAATTTTAAGCAGTTCGATATGTGACAAACAAAATATTACATAACGCTGACTGAAATTTTCAAACGCATGGATTGAACAATGGTTCATGCACTTTTAAACCCGTTTGATGAACACTTGGCTTAATATTTTTACTGCTAATTTAACTTGGATACAATTTTGTACTAATACGGTATATAAAAATGTCTGTTTGAAGAAAACATGATTGCATTCCTCTCAGATAAAACACAAAATCAGGAATAACAACGACTGCTGATGAATCCCTAGTAGGCCATAAATTATTTAGCTTTGTGTTTATTCATATTTATTTGCATTAATAACAAAAACTACACAGTTTAGATTAGAGAATAAAATGTTATTTGCATTCCCTGCTTAAAATATGCTGTGTTGATAAACAAAATCAAACAAATTGTCAGGCTGAATAAAGATTAAGTGGGATAAACTGATTGGATGAAATGCTTTTTTGTTATGTGGTTTTTGCATGCATGATCTGGCCTGCTGGAGTGAAAGAATTTGATGTCTGGTTGTGTGAATCTGGAAGGAACCAAATGCGACAGTTGGCCCATAGATGCGTCACATGTTTACAGAGTACAGACATGCTGTCTGTTTTCTTAAGTTGCAAACCTCTTGAGATGCACAAACAAATAACTCAATAAGCTGAATCTCTGAATCCTATAGTTTTTGTGGTGAACCCTTTAGCATCTACTTTATATTGCCAAGCTTTGACCTAAATATTATATGCAGCCAGTAGCAGTTAGAAGCCATTTTGGTTGTATCGCTTATAATCATTAGAATAATTTGAGCATGATTTCGATGTTGTTGTTTATTTATAAAGAAGTGACTGCAGTCATTTTACAAGCACAAAGCAAATGTTATTGTGTAGAAATACTGCCCTCTGCTGTGGTTTTATTGAGCTTACAGTTGAAAAATAACTTTTTTGATGAAGAGCTGTATGTTACTGAGGACTGATTCCTTACGGTCTTGTTAATAAAATAAAATAAAATAAAATAAAATAAAATAAAATAAAATAAAATAAAATAAAATAAAATAAAATAAAATAAAATAAAATAAAATAAAATAAAATACTACACCTATTTAAAATGTACATTTTACATTTAGGCATTTAGCAGACCCTTTTATCCAAAGTGACTTACAAAGATTCGGAAACAATAAATGTGATGTGTCATATAGGGAGGAAATAGTACAAAATGTACTTTTAACAAGATATAAGTTTTCATTATTCCAAAACAATACCTGCTGAGAGAAAAAGAAAGCGCTAGATTTTTAATTGTTTTTGAATGTTACAAGAGATGTGGCTGACCGGATAGCAATAGGAAGGTCATTCCACCATCATGGAGAAGTAAAGGAAAACTAGTGGGAATGTGATTTAGTGCCCCTTTGTGAAGGTAACACAAGACGCCACACATTTGATGAACATAAAGTTCTGGATGGGGTGTAGGAATGTATGGAGGTGTGAAAGTAAATAAAAAATAAAATAATAAACCCATGTGCAATGGTGAAACTCACAGGTACAGGTCATATTCACTCAGAATTCTTTAAAAATTTAAATTATATCTCGAAAATTAAGGCCTTATAATAAACAAGGCGACGCAAAAATCCTAAACTTTACTTTATGTATGCAAAATATTTTCATATTATTATTTTATTATTAGTTTGTTTCTGTGATAAAATGTAACCTGGAACTTTGGTGCAATCTGAGAAAGAAGTTGACCAAACATTTGAGACAACCAAGGGTAAAACTAACATTCTAACAACTGAGCAAAACCTGACAAACCTGAGAAAAGTCTCACTTTGGGGAAGTCCTTATTTCTAAAATAATAAAAATAACCCAGCATTTTTTAGAGTGTAGTATTTTAACTAGTGTGTGTGTGCTTCTTTCTGTTATATGACAGTGTAAAATAATAAAACATATGTAATTTTTACTTTTTTACATTAACAAACCTTTAGTATGTTTGGTCTTAGTTTGGTATAGTTGCATTATACTGAATGTACTGTTTACCACACACTATTTTGTAAATAGCAATGCCCTTCTATTTAAGTTAAATAAAAACCCAAAGGAGTAATATAAAATATCTGGGTTTCAGGTGAAATTAAATAAAAGTTATTTGAAGATTAAATAGCATATAATAATTATTATGTGTACTAAATACTCATTTGGTAAATAGTTTTCTCATGATTATTCTAATTAAAAAATCTCTCCACTTTGTTTTTTAATAGTTAATTTAAAGTTTGTTTAACAGTAGCATAATGTGAAATGAACTTCTTTGGCCAGTATTGTAAATGTACAGAAACAACTCCTGAATGACCATAAACAGATCTTAGACAGGGTGACAGTACAAACTCTGGCCAATAATAGAGCCCTTTACTACAGCTACATTACAGAGGAAAAATTCCAGAAAGAGCCATCAACAAAGCTAACATTGTATCAGTGTGTGATATCTGTTGCTTACATGAATGGCCTTGTGCCTTACGCCCCCATTTCAGCTTTTTTTCTCTGTTGTGGGCTAAGGCGGCATTTTTATGTCATTGTGATGTGTTGTGATTACTAGGAACATTTGAACATAAAGGTCTCAAGGTCTACCAAATACAACTTCTGCCAATAATGGTGAGAGTCAATGCGCACATTCCTGATACTAAAATGAAACTGGTTTCAGGATCCTTGCTGAGCAAACATGTGAGATAGCCAGTTGGAAAGCACTACCATCAGATGAATGCCAAGGGTCATGTAACACTACATAGCGCTTACAGATAGTGGCATATTTACAGACCTGCAAGAGGTAAGTAGTCTATATTAAACCCAACTTTCTTTGTCATTTATTTTGTGCTAAAATATTGTTATTGTCTTGTTATTGGTAGAAACAATTAGAGACAAATGAAACAGGAGCTGATAATTTTAAACATTTTGTTATCCTTGAAAAGTTTTTGTTTACATTTAGCCCTAAACTCACAAAGTCTTAAAAACAACATTTTCAGCTTGTTTGTTAAGTCGCATATATTTTACTCAGTTATGAACCGCAGATCAATACAATTTATTGTATCCAGAAAAAATATTAAGATTGTTTTAAATACAAATATTACAACATCACCTAAATCATGCAAATGTCTTTAGAGGTCATACTGGAGCAACAGTGGTTCACGCAAAAATATACACTACTCAAAACAACCATATGCACAAATGCACAAAATAAGTTTCAAGTATATTTTTATGTATGTTTTGTAGTTGTTATATTGTAAATGTAAAGTAAATAGGGTTAAATATATAACCTAATAAGGCGTTTAAACACCACGAAGACTGCAAAGCATTCCAGACAGTCAGATAAAGATACTAACTAACATAATCACAAACATCCAAGTATGTGACACTCAAGCATGCAGAGAGCCTCAACACTCCAGCTGAATGTGACCTTGGTGTTGTCCCTTATGCCCACCCCAATTTTTAAAGCCAGATCTTTAGTCTGATTAAAATAACATATAACAGATCAGGAATAGGTCATAACTTACTTGATAACAACTCAAATAATGTCTCATATTTTTTATAACTTAATTGTATACCTTCTGGATTCTTGGATTATACAGCAAAAGTTGTGTGAAGTTATGTTATAACCCCTTTGTGTCCTTCTGAAGCTTAAAGGAACAGTATGTAAGAAATGTATATCAATTAATCATAAAATGGATCTGATATGTCACTCGACATTCAGAAATCATTTTTATTTCAAATACTTATATCACTGACAACAGTGGTCTGGCCACGATATTGTCATTTAAAAAGTGGAGTTGCAGCCCTCAATTGATGTTAATGTTGTCATTTTGTGTATTAACCACCAGTTGTGTGATTGCAGTACCAGTTTTAGCCACAGGTTTTGTGATTGCAATACCAGTTTTGGGCACAATCCTACATACTGTTCCTTTAAGAATAGGTGGTCACAATCCATTCACCTTGTAAACGGGAAAAGCAATACAACAAAAAGTCTGAACAATGACGCAATAGGTGGTTTGAATGTAGTGTTGATAAAAAAATCAATACATTAATCAAATCATTAATTTGACCTAATGTTTTGTAAACAAATCGTTAATGAGACCCATTGACTTCCATAGTATAATTTTTCCTACTATGGAAGTGAATGGGGCTCATTAAAGGTTTGATTACAAACATTCCTCAAACATGAGAGTGAGAAAATGATAGCAGAATTTTTATTTTTGGGTGAACTATCCCTTTAAAGTGCCCTATTTTCATTTTTGTACATAATACACCAAAAAAAAACTTTTTAGTACTTAAAAACATAGGTGTCCTTATCTATGTTATTTTGAGATGTCATGAATATGAACTGAAATGCATTTAACATACTTATTACAAAACTTTGTACATACAAAGATGGGTTCAAATATATTACAAGTGGTACCTAAATACATTTTTAAATAACATTTTAGCATATTTCATATTAATGTACTAAATAACAAAAAAATGTTGGCTATATTAAGTACAAAATTAGTACATGAAACAGGGCACTTTAAGTAGATTATGGAATTATACTTTATACAGTTTTGCAGATCATTCAATGATGAAAGGGAAAGAATAATGAAATGCATCTCTATTACATTAATTTCAGGAAGCATCTAGTACTTTTCTTAGTTTCAGATAACTAAAGCTTCCGGTTGCAAAGTTGTTGGAGTTTTTGACTGAATCAATAATAATTTAGCACGAATTTGGCTTTA
Source organism: Misgurnus anguillicaudatus (assembly GCF_027580225.2). Lineage (NCBI taxonomy): Eukaryota > Metazoa > Chordata > Actinopteri > Cypriniformes > Cobitidae > Misgurnus > Misgurnus anguillicaudatus. The sequence continues at coordinate 13,737,099 of NC_073348.2, forward strand.
TTCCCCAATATTAGCTCTCATTGTCTTTGATTAAAGGCAATGATTTCGCCAAAGGAATCGAAAAATCAAAATGCTTAAAAAATGGGTTTTATCTACTGCATTCATCGGATCTTGCTCATCCAACTTCCACTCTGTTAAATCCATGTTAGTAACGAACGTTCTTGCAGAGAGATAATATCATTTAACATTCTCATTTCTTTCTGATTGCCTGGTAGGATGCATTAAAGGCAGAGTAGGCAGGTCTAAAAAATCTAAAACACTATATACCAATACATAAGTAAAATTAAAGTACACTAAAAAAAGATTATAAAAATCGAGTGTCTGTAGACGTCTCACGACTGTTTTAAACACAGCTAATTATTTCCATTCACTACACCCCCTCCCTTCTGGGTTTCTTCTAAAGCCACACCCCCAAAACACATAAACGCGCGACGCCGACCACTCTGCTGGTAGAAGTATTTACCTGAGATGAGCGGAGAGGACGGAGCGCGGTGCATGTAATAACATCATGTCAGAATCACATGTAATAATACACCTTACTTTATCACTATGAATATAAACAAATAGGATGGCTTTTAGTACTCACCATTAAGCTAGCATATCGATACTGGTAAAGTTTAAAATATATTTTGTTTAATTGGTAACGAACAAGCTAGTTATATTTATAAGACAAAGCTAAAACAGGTTGCATTGATACAAGTTTTTTCATTACCATCAGTTACACTGTGATGAAGGTGAATTTTGTGGATTCATAACATATACGGTGTTTTGCATGTAAGAGTTTCCATGATGAAAGCATTGTTGACTCTGATGAGGACCACACTCCAGAGACAGTACTGCTACCGCATCGTCGACTCTGTGAAAAGCCACGCGATATTTACTCTTGTTTGATTTCTTCGTTTATTCTTTTTTTTGCCTTGTTTGCCTTCGCTGACTGCATATGCAGGTACTGTGAGTTCTGAATGCTCTTTCTCTGCCGTAGTTTTGCGCTTCCTAGATTTTATGCCTCATGCACTTTCAAATGTTACGTACTTGTCATTTTACTTACGTATTGGTATATAAAGACAGTTTAAACAAATTTGGAAAAAAGTTTTTTAGATAATTCCTGCCTATCCTGCCTTCAATAGGTGTGTACGACTTCATGAGGCACTGCAAGAAACGACAAGTGGATGACATCAGAGTAACGTGAGAGTGATTTGAAATCAGCCTCCTCCGCAAGATTTCTTGCGGTACTCTGATGTCATCTGCTTGTCAGTTCTTGCGGCACTGAGTTGAGCACACTTAAAAAACTCAAAGCAGCTGAACTCGACAGAACTGCCCTGTGTATGCCTGCGCCTCTCCATTAATTGTATAGCAGGACAATTTATCTTACTCCCCCACGTGAGAAATACAAGTGTGGCGTGTGAGCGTGTGAACTGACTGAAATGCATATGTCTCACGGTGAATGCGTGAGACTTGAGAGCCCTGTTTTTAAGTTACACAGAATAAGGTATTGTGGTGCAAACAAGAAAAAAATAGGAGGTTAAAGAGCACGTTAGTAATATGCGACAACGTGCGTTTGCTTATTACACGCATAGAAAGATTAAAGACCATTAAAGGATTCAAATGTAAAATAATATTATTAAAGATTAATAAAGATAATAAAGATTACTTTTTTTTGGACATAAATGAGCACAGTTTACAGGACTTTAGAAGGCATAAAGTCCAATTTATAGTCTTGTGTAAGGTCTACGGCGTAGGTTATCCGTAGTCTCTGCGTAGCTCTGCAAGCCTGATGTGCACCTCGCCAAATTTTTAACAGCGCGTCAGTTCTGTGCGGACTGCAAGCAATGTGATTGGTCCACTAAAACCCCTCCTGTCAGGTAAAAAAATTGCGTCATAGGTACTTCCATTTGCGACTATGAGAACAAAGATGGACCAAGTTAAGGAGTGATTTAACTCAAACTGCAACATTAGTCGCTGTTTATTTACTTCCATCACCAGCAAACCAGCACCAAAACACAACATATGCTAGTTTTGCTGGTATGCTGTTTTTTCCAGCAGGGGAAGCTGAGATCAGCTGTCAGAAGATTTTGGTAAGCAGATGTTTTTGCTTTTAAAAAGTGCTAATATTGCATTTAAATGGTACCCCATGGATTTGTTGTGTATGGTGACGTTGTGCCTTTGGATGTGTTGAGATGAGAACCAGTTTTAAGTAATACTTTTCAAAACACTTGTCCTTGGTTCTTAAGCGTTGCTGCTCTCGACATGTTTGTAAACTCTCCTGTTACAAATAAAGTATTTTTACTTATGCAGACCATTTTTGTAAATTATTCTTATAAAAAACATTTTGAGATTACAGTAATTACAGATTACAGATTATCATGCATCATACTTTATCAGCAATTAAATCACTGCTTATTTTACTTATTAGCTATTACTTAAATAATGACTTTTAAAGAGTAAATGTTACAGAAATAACCATTTAAACGTTACAAAAATAACTAATACACAATGAATAAATAAATAAAACACAATGTAATTTTAAATACCAATCTAAAACTGGTGGTCTTCTTCCTCTGCATACAGTTTTTCCGGAATTCGCCTTTGCTTGAGCGCAACTGCCTTTTAAAGGGGGTGAGATTTTCATTGGTTTATTTCACATTACTCTCTGATAAAATACAATTACTTATTACGAGAATAGGAACAACCCTTTAGACTGTGCGCTAGGCGCATATAGACCATTTTTCCGTCGTTATACTAGCAAAAGTGGATTCAGACATGCCCTAAATGTACTTGATCTGTGCGCTTTAGACATGCACTTAGATCATTCAAATAGGGCCTGCAAACTTTGTGCTGAACAAGATATGAACAAATCAAATCACAAAATACTATTGCAATTAAAATATCAACACAATATTTCTGTAAATATCCAGTTTTTCTGTTATTTAACATATTTGTTATGTAACTGCATAGCAAGCAACATAATGATATAAAAGGAATCTGAATTGAACTAAACTCATGACACTGTATCTGAAAACGTCTTGTGTAATAAACACATGAAGGCAGATTAATGCAGAATCTATAGTCATTAGATTTTGTGTCTTTACTTCAGATAGACGTCGTCTTGTTAAAGTTTTACTTTTGTTCTGAATATTGATCTCACTCTCTTCCATTACACTGTAGTGTTTACTTCAGCAGGGCTGCGCAGACCTATCAATGCATGACATCAATGTAGCTCCAGAGAGTTTAAACTTTAGCAAGTACTTGAGTATTTGCACTCTTGCAGAACTTCATATAGATCAGCTGCAAATGCTGCATAATCTGCATTAGGTCAAATACCATGACTAGAAATTTTATAGTTGTAAATGCAATCTGTTAAATGACTTTCACATTGGTTCTTTTTTCCGGCTAAAAAGTATTCCGTCAAAGATGAAAAATCTTCGGTTAATGCAACATCTGACACACACACACACACACACACACACACACACACACACACACACACACACACACACACACACACACACACACACACACACACACACACACACACACACACACACACACACACACACACAGTAAAGTTGCCTAATAACAGGCCACTACATTTCTTATTGCCTCAATAGCGCAGCAAAAGCACATGTTTTTCCTCACAGCAGACAACATTCAGTCCAACAGCTCAAAGTTCCCTTAAATACTAAATATTTTTGTGTGCTTTTGTAAACTCCATCATGGGAAGCAACAAAGTCGACCATTTGTGAATCCTTTTCACTTCCATAGTAGGAAAAAGAATACTATGGAATAGGGTAGTCCTTATTTTTTTACTTTAATTTCATTCTTTCATCCCACTAATATGTTTGAATAAATAAATAAAAAAATTGGGAAAATTTTTTGGTTAATATTAATTAATATTTAGATGTTGTTCAAGACCTTTTGAAGTTTAACACATTCGCGTATTATGCTATACTTTGTGCTAGCATGTATAATTGTTTAATATTATATACTCATGGCAGCAATGGACTTAGTTGACCATGCTCCATGCAACTGAAACTCCTGTTTAGTTGTGATATGTCTTTCAAAGCAAGAAAGCTTCAATGTGAATGAAGCACAATAGACAATATACACTGAGACAACGGCTGAAGCAACAAGAAGCAAGTCCGCTATATGGTTACTCGGATCAGAAGAGACTGCAATAACTGAAACAAATTTACCCTCCAAGAAGCAAGTTTTATATGTGTTGTGCGTTTTTAAATGGTACCGCTTTGCAAAAATATGTGATTTCAGAATTATTCAAAGGTTTTGAGCAACCTCTAGATATTGTAGGAATAATTCAAAATTTTGCACAGTGTATTTTTAATGATATCCTAACACCCAACACCACACACCTACAAAATTTAAAATGTAATGTCATTAAGATTTTAGCCAGACTATTACAAAAAAAAATGCACAAGTTCACATGACGCGGCGAACACATATTTTGATCTTTAAAAAAAAGGAATAATTCCTATTACCATTAAACTCTATGGTATGGTTTCCCGGACAGGGATTAGATTTAGTCAGGAGTTTAATTAGGAAATATAACAAGTTTTAACAAACATGCCTTACTAAAAATATTACTTGTGTGCTTTTTGAAGCAAAACAAAAAGTACTTCCTGATTATGGCCTAGTCCTGTTTTAAGCTAATCCCTGTGCGGGGAACTGAATTGTTATTTTTGTAGCTCAGTTGGAGGCACATTGCGTTTGCACTGCAAGGATTGTGGGTTTGATTCCCAGGGAACACTCATACACTGTAAAAAATACTTTGCTGCCTTAAAAATTTTTGTTGAATCAACTCGAATTTACAAGTCATTTCAACTTACTATTGTTTATCTTGACTAGAGATGAGTTGTTATAACTGCAAGTGAGTTGGTACATCAATGGCACATAAATTAAGGTATTTAAATGGTAGTCATTGCAGGATAAGTCAGATAAACTTTACTGATAACACATCATTTATTAGAATTATAGCAACACTACAGTCTCTATTTAAACATTAAAGCAAAGCTTATCCTCTACCGATGAAATCAGACGTGAAACAAATGTGACCCTCCCTCCTGTGTCTGCTCTCTCTCTCTCTCTTTCTCACTTTTTCTCCCTCCTCCTGCAGGCTAGACAGAGCTCTAGCAAGCTGCAAGCCTCTACCCAGCATCCATCTGAAATCTCAGGAAAAGGTGAGGAGAGGATTTGTCATTCTTAAGGTGAAGCAGAATCAGCAGCGAACAGAACAGAGGACTAAGAAAAGAAAGGGGAAGAGGAAGAAGACGCAGCCATGATGGGCACACCTCTCCGGAGGAAAGCCCCGGCATATGAGTGAGTATTTCCATTTTTTCCTTACCCTCCCTCTCTAGGGTTGGACATCACGGACAGGTTGCCATGGCAACGGCAGCCAGGGCAGCGAGAGGATGGTGATGCTGCAGCTGTTGTCTGCAGTCATGGATTCGTGTGTGTGTGTGTGTGTGAACAGTGGACAGACATGCAATGTGTATTGCGAACAATGTGAATGATGCAAATGCACATATAGTTTCAAAGATGAATAAGGAAAGCTTACAGTAATAATGCTGACAAATTGTCTACTGTCTTGTTTAGAGATGTCCTGAATTTAACAGCAAATGAAATGCAGCCAACGCAGCTGGGCTAGCATTCTGACATAATTTGAAAAGTAGCCATATTCTTGTAGTAATGAGTTTATACATGCATGATATGTTACACACAAAAAGGGCAAGAACTGATTGAACATATAAGCCTGATTCTGACTGGCTGGCTTTTATGTAATAGATGTCAGGGGATGTCATTGTACAATATCAATAGTGTCTGCTAGAATAAGTTGTGTTTACAAGACACCAAGATATTATGCTAAGCATTTCTGAGGAAAAACTAGATGGGTCTGACAGTGATCATGAGATTCATGCCACTGAATGTCAGGAAGGCATTTCAGTTTTAGTAATAACAAATCAAATATATATATATACGGCAGATGTGCTTTGTTTATACAGAATTTTATGTCAAAACTGTGTGTCTTAAATATCCAGTACTTGTTACTTTTCGTTGTCATACCTAACATATTCTTAGCATAGAGCTTAGCTTACACTGTGCATGTGCAAAAGTAGCACCTTCAATAAGGTCTGCAGGTCAGAGACAGCAGACATTTGTGTGGTATACTATATGGCATCACTGAATTCTTAAACACCCAATGACAAATGGCTTGACATTTTTCCTGTATTGATGGGATTACTTATGATACACAACTTGTGGCCAAGACATAAGTATTGACTGCCTTTACTTTATGTCACAACCATGAACCATGCTATGTGTATAGTTAAATACTACCACACTGCGTACAGTATTGCTGTATTTTATACTATTCAACAGATGTAGACTGAATACTATGTCTTAACAATAATAATAGTAACTGTTACTTATATGTGTTTAGTTATGCACCCTGGAAATGGAAGTTCAAGTTGAATGCACTGCATTGTGGGATAGAATATTTGTTTATGTGTTCTCCATGCTGAAAAAAAAAACATTGCAGAAAATTCTAATGGTTTCCATTAAAATGCCAATAGGAACCATTAGCTTTTACCATTAAAACCACTACCCTGTAGTGTGTTTTGGGCAATATCCTATTAGAAACAATAGAACCAATACATACCATTAGAGACCAACAAAGACCAATACACGAAGTGTGTTTTGGCCATATTCCATTAGAACCGATAAAATTCCCAATAAAACCAATAGAATTTCTGTGATGGTGTCTATTGTTTTTTTTTAAGCAGGGCTCTTTTGTTTACTACACATTTCTGCAAATGTAGTAGGTATGTTTTCATGCATATAGAAATTTGTGATATACACCAGTGGCGGCCGGTGACTTCTTTTTCGAGGGTGCATGGTGCAAACATGTATTTAAAGTAGCCCGTCATGTGTGTGCCTCGTCATGTCAAAATATGTAATTCAGTGCGTCATGTGAACCTATGTGCATCACACGTCAAAATACGTGACTGCGCAGATGCTTCGGAGGGGTTTAAATAAAAACAAGTTTGACAGATACTTGCTTCATCTGGTGTGTATTCAGAGTTTAGTGTTAAGTTAAGCCCTTTTCACACAGACATTCCGGAACATATATGGAAAATGCATCCTGGATTTTTCCGGGATCGTTTGATTTTTTGTTCATTCACACTGCCAATGATTTTCCGGCATCTGCAAGGTCCCGTAAAGACACGTGACCTGTTTAAAGTCCTGCATCTGCTACACAGCATCTTAAGTTTGCATATTATTTATTATGTCTCTCTCCAGAAACCACTCTCGTGCATTTTTGTTTATGATAAGACTATAAAGGAGCGAGTGACGCGCCATTCTGTGGTGGTGAATGATCTCAGCTTCAGAGTGGGTATTTGAGAGGCTCCCTAATCCCTGCTTTAATACAGTTTTCAGACATTTCTCATTGTGATTGTTAATATGCATTCAAAACCCCCCTTTTGAGGAGGTGAACGAAATATCTTTTTGGGATGACACGCGGGCATTTTTGTTTATTATAAGCTCAAATGAGCATGTGACGCAATTAGGGATGTCCCGATTAGGTTTTTTTGCCCTCGAGTCCGAGTCGTTTGATTTTGAGTATCTGCCGATACAGAGTCCCGATCCGATACTTCTATAATACATAAAAAAAGAATAAAGAAGAGCGAAAAAACTGATCATGCCATATGTCATGCCGCACGCGTTGCTGTTTCTGTGTGGAGTCAAAAGAGTCTAACTCTGTGCCAGCGCATAACTATAGATGTGTTAAAAAATAGTGAGAATATATATAGTACATGTACAGGGGTTAAATTGGGATTTGTTTTGTGGGGAAGCTCTGTTGGGAGGGAGAGTTCGAGGGGTAACATGTTTAATCCTGATGACAGCAAAGTCACTGGTGTGTTTCAATGACATTTTGGACCTCTGATAGGATTTTATAGGTTTCAGTTTTAAAGCTGTGCCACATGTTGACCCAAACTTTAAAACCTGAACTTTAAATTATTCAAATCTATGAGTCTGACACCCTATATGCATTTGTTGCACATGTCAATATGCACAAGTGAACAAACTTTGAAGGAAGTTATAAGAATCAACCTCCTTGACTAATTCTAGGCATAAGATAGGCTACCCAAAAAGACTCAATTAACAAGAAAAACAACATACTGATTCAGCAATATGTCTTATAAAATAGCCATAGAGATTCCCTAAGCTGGTCAGCAGTTAGTTAAAAAAAACCTATATTTAGGTCGTAATTAATTTGTATAATCAAAATACATTATTTTATTAAACTATACAATAAGTTGTATCCAGTTATCTAGTTAACATATTGTAATGAGATGAGTGACATGGCTATACATAATTTAATACTTTGTTTCTAGACTTCTATTAAGTTTTTTCAACATGGGCACCATCCTTACCTCTCCATCTATCTCTCATCTCTACAGTAATGTCAAATGATCCTTCGTGAAAGCGCGTTCTTGAGGTTCTGAGTGAGACGCGGAGCTGCGTCTGAGCACATGGTGACAAAAACGATCAACGCGTCGTTTAAATGAACGGTAAAAACCCGGTTTTGTCGTAGGTTCCTTGCACGCACGAGTGTGAAGCCTATGAATGGAAACACGTCAATAGGCTTGTTCGACTTCATGCGGCGCCGCAACAATCGACAGCCGGGTGACGTCAAACTACTGCGAGAGTGAAAAAAGAACCTCTCAGAGTGGCAGTGTCTCTCAGAGGTCAAGATGGGCAGAGAATCACCAATTCCCCCAATGCTGCAGCGAAAAATAGTTTTCTGAGTTTCTCAGAGAAAATTTGCAAAGAGTTCGAAGTTATCATCATCTACAGTGCATAATATCATTCAAAGGTTTAGAGAATCTGGAACAATCTCTGTGAGTAAGGGCCAAGGCCGGAAAACCATACTGGATGCCCGTGATCTTCGGGCTCTTAGACGGCACTGCATCACATACAGGAATGCTACTGTAATGGAAATCACAACATGGGCTCAGAAATACTTCCAGAAAACATTGTCAGTGAACACAATCCACTGTGTCATTCGCCATTGCCAGCTAAAACTCTCTAGGTCAAAAAAGAAGCCATATCTAAACAGGATCCAGAAGCACAGGCGTTTTCCCGAGGCAAGGCTCATTTAAAATGGACTGTGTCAAAGTGAAAAACTGTTCTGTGGTCCAACGAATCAAAATTTGAAGTTCTTTTTGGAAAACTGGGACGCCATTTCATCCGGACTAAAGAGGACAATGACAACCCAAGTTGTTATTAGCACTCAGTTCAGAAGCCTGCATCTCTGATGGTTTGGGGCTGTATGAATGCGTGTGTCATGGGCAGCTTACACATCTGGAAAGGCACCATCAATGCTGAAAGGTTTATCCATGTTCTAGAACAACATATAATGCCATTCAGAAGTCGTCTCTTTTAGGGAAGACCTTGCATTTTCCAACATGACAATGCCAGACCACAAACTGCATCAATTACAACATCATGGATACGTAGAGGAAGGATCCGGGTACTGAAATGGCCAGCCTGTAGTCCAGATCTTTCACCCACAGAAAACATTAGGTACATCATAAAGAGGAAGATGCGACAAAGAAGACCTAAGACAGTTGAGCAACTAGAAGTCTGTATTAGTCAAGAATGGGACAACATTCCTATTCCTAAACATTGGTCCTCCTCCAGTTGTTCCTTATATGTATTTTTAACTTTTCTGGCCTCTTATTGCTACCTGTCCCAACTTTTTTTGGAATGTGTAGCTCTCATGAAATCCAAAATTTGGCATGACATTTCAAAATTTATCACTTTCAACATTTGACATGTTATCTATATTCTATTGTGAATAAAATATAAGTTTATGAGATTTTTAAATTATTCCATAACTTTTTTACTCACAATTTCTACAGTGTCCCAACTTTTTCTGATTTGGGGTTGTAATTTGAGACCTTTCTTGTAGTGAATGTTGATTTGCATATAAATCTCTCGTTTTAAAAAGCTGAACCATAACTTTTTACGACACGCCCATTACGGCATTCTTTCGGATTCTTGTTCACACAGAGGGTTTTCCGTGTATCTTACTAGGTCCTCTTTCTGCTAATGATCCCAGAAGATAAACGGGACGTGTTTGCGTTCACACAGAAGCTTGTCTGTCAATTTTACAGGTATTTTTTGAGACCAAAGGTCTGTGTGAATGGGGTTTTAGTGTTTTGCAAGTATTTTGTATATGTGAGCGTGTCTTGCGACGAGTGTGCAGCAGGCATGTATTTTGACATGACGCATGGTGCATATTGGTTTACATGACGCACCAAACACATATTTTGACATGACGAGACACACACATGACACTCCAAACAAATATATTGAATTCCCGCCACTCAGAAAAGAAGTCACCGGCCGCTACTGATACACATTATATTTAAGTATTTACTATATACAAAAAATGGTAGCAGGCTATTCAGAGTATAGTTAATGATTTGCTATTGGTAGCTGTTAGTCAGTGACAGGTGCTTAGGAGAAGGGACATGCTTGTTTTAGAGACCATTTCATTGACCAAAAGTTTGTATAGACCCTGCCGACATGCAAGATTAGTTGTCATTTGTTTATTGTTAGAGACTACATGTGCATATCAGTAAAATGTGCATATCAGTACATCAGTAGCTAACATAGATGACCAAAGCTCATAGGCATGGATTAGCTTAAACCAGGAATAGGTCTTATGTTTAATTAGGAAATATAACTAGTTTTAACAAACATGCCTTACTAAAAACATTACTGGTGTCCTTTTTAAAAAACAAAGGGCACTGATGTATTTTAAGATATATCAGTGCAAGTGGTTTTCAGTTTGGACAGATGACAACATTTTTGCTTGAGACAGCGCAAGCTAGCACAGGTAAAGCTAATTTTTACATTATAACGATGATACTGTAGTGACGATTCTCTCAGACCAATCAGTGACCTACAGTGTTTTCGCGTCACGTTTGGTATCAGCTTGGGTTGCTTGGAACCCCAACCGAGGTGGTACGAAAACTGCATCCAATTGAAAAGCTCCCAAAAGTAAGCTGACCCGACCCAAACTAAACCAAACCAAACCGTGGAGTACTATGCAATGGAAAAGCGCCATAACATTTATTTTAGTCTATGACTAGTCTAATCCCTGTCCGGGAAACCGCTCCATAGGGCTAAAACTAGTTATATTTCCTAATTAAACTAAGACCTAGCCCTGGCTTAAACTAATCCCTGTCGGGGAACCACCCCATTATGACATTCATAACTGAAAAATTAAAATCAGTTACATTCATGTCTGTAGGAAATTACAAAGATCTACTGTATCCCTGAATATTCACCCAAACCATGTTGAATATTTAAAGAATGAATAAATCATGTAAATTCTGAAATTTCTGGAAAAAAAACACTGGACAATAATAATTTTTAACAATAAATACGGATAAACAGCATTGCTGCTTACTCAAAAAGTTATTGTAATGCTGCAATAGGAAAGCCAACAAGTCGAAAACCAAGTTAATAGTACCCTGGTGAGAAATAACATTTTGGTTGCAGCTACACTTATGGGCATAGACCAGTAAACTTTAAAAGTATTTTGGGAATTTTTTTTTTACAAGTGGTTGTCTTGCTTGCGTGATAGTATTGCTTGTGTGATAGTATTGCAGTCAGGTTTAAGAGTGTGATCTTGACAATATAAAAGGTCTGGAGCCATCACACCGAAGAATGCGTTTAGAGTGCTCATAGCTGCAGCTGTCACATTCCAGACACATGCATAATTAGCAGTACTCACAGCAAAGCTACAGGCGGTCCTGATGGATAAACACCATGGCTCAGTCCTCTCAGATAAACATTCCATTAATCTTATACATAATGATGTATACAACAGTTGTGTTTGCCATTAATGAAGCTGATCAGATCATCAGCACTGGTAAAGCATTAAACCTAAAACTTTCATTTCGACGAAACACACACATGACACTCCAAACAAATATATGCTTTACAAAAGTTACAGGCAACATTTAAACACAAAAGCAGGACATAGACGTAAGAAAAATACATCAAAATAACACCAAAATAAAATAAAATGTAGTAATATAGGAAATTATATATGATGGAAAACACTGTTTATTCCAGTTTAGGGAATTTAGAAATACTGAATACTTTAGGTCAAGTTTAGTCACAAAGGGCTCTATCATACACCCGGCGCAAGTGTCTTTGCTAGTTTCAACCTGCTGCAATTATTATTTTCACGTTTAGCGCCACATTGTTTAAATAGCAAATGCATTTGCGCCCAATTTTGCGCCCATGGGCTTTCTGGTCTGAAAACTACATGTAGGTGTGTTCAAACGCATTGTTGGCGCGTTGCTATTTTGAGGCAACTAAAATAGACTATGCCATTGACCAACAAAAATATTATTTTTGTTATTTAAAGACCGCGTTAGTAATATGCGCCTATAAACGGGACGACAACGCGGGTTTGCTTATCACGTACACTGAAAAAAATTATTCATTGAATTTAACCAATTTTTGTAAGGTAAGTGGTTGCAATCAATTTATTTAAGCTACATTTAAACAAAAGTTTTATATTTTATTTTACTTTACTAATCTTTTTGTTTAAATGTAGCTTAAATAAATTGATTGCAACCACTTACCTTAAAAAATTGATTAAATCCAATGAATAATTTTTTTTCAGTGTACATGAATGCGCAGCAGCACAAAAATGCTTTTAAATAATAAATATCTTGGACATAAATGAGGACCAATTATAAGACGTTAAAAGGCGTAAAGAGCTGCTTCACCTGTAGCCTGGTAAGTAAACAAATGCATATATTTTTAAATGCTACCCTACGGATTTATTGTATATGATGACTTTGTACCTGTGGATATGGTGAGATGAGAAACATTTTAAGTAATGCTTTAAAAAAAACATGGCAGTGTCCGAGTGCTGAAACGCTTCAGCTCTCCGCACGTTTTTAAATTCTTTATCTCTTGTTTGTATTCTTAGAGTAGGCTACAAACATTTTCTTGCATATTTGCAAATTATTTTATGAGATTACAATGATTATGTAGGATATCAATACATTTACAGCAATTAAAAGCCTGTTATTTTTACTTCCATGACTAAAAGAAAAAGGCTTTAAAGGTTTTAATAAAAAAAATTACAATTTCAATAAAAATGAAAACAACACATTTTTTTAACATTATTCTTAAACTGGTTCTTCCTCCGTTTGGTTTTTCAGTTTACAAAGTCCGTCATCTAAATAGGGATTAGACATAGCGCCAGTGCAACTGATTTTTAAAGGAGATGAGAGATAAGACTCTCATTGGTTTATTGCACTTTACGCCCAAAACACACCCAGTACTCATTAGGAGAATATGAACAACCCTTTTCGACCGTGAACGAACCATTTTTCCCATCGTTAAATTAGCAAAAGTGGCAACGGACACGCCCATTTAGGCCATGCGCTTTAGACAATGCGCTTAGATCGTTAAAATAGGGCCATAAGAGTTAATAGCCTCAAAAGGCAGCACACACACACACACACATTCTGGTTTCCATGTTTTGTGGGGACATTCCATAGACGTAATGCATTTTATTTCGTACAAACTGTATATTCTATTCCCCTTACCTACCCCATTCCCTAACCCCAACCATCACAGAAACCATTCTACTACTTCACATTTTCAATAAACATCATTTTGTTTGATTTATAAGCTTGTTTCTTCATGGGGACATCAAAATGTCCCCACAAGGTCACAAAAACACTGGTATTCCTATCTTTGTGGGGACAATTGGTCCCAATGTGATAATTACCAGGCACACACACATCACAGTTGAGTGGTTAAAAAAAGCTAGACCCAAAGCAGTGACATGCTTCAGAACAAATGTAGTTATAAACAGAAAACAAACAGCTCACAGCAGGCATCATGAAAGATCCAGTGCATAACTTTTATTGGCTAATGTTTCAGATAAATGCCTGCTTCTCGAAACACAAACTCAATGTGTCCACAGTTCTTTTGTCATTTACGGTAAGACTTGAACAAAATATGTGATACATAATTGACGACGGGCGATTGAATTATTAAAAAATAAATAAATAAAATAATTCAAAGGACCAGTCAATTATTCCTCTTACACCACAGTTACCACAAGTGTTGGGCAAGTTACTGAAAATTAAAAAATTAGTTACAGTTACTAGTTACTTCTTTAAAAAGTAATTGAATTACTCTACCAGTTACTATATATAAAAAGTAAAGTCAATCACAACATTTAGACTTATTTATTGTAATCAACAGGTAGTACTTAAAACAAAATAACTATCTGTAAACTTTAACTATTTACAACTTACACACAATGTTAATTAGTTAGACAGATGTAAAAACGCAAACAAACCGCTAACAAAGGAATGTAAACAAAGCAGATGACAGGTGTGCTGCAACAACGTGCCAAACAACGCAGACAGCAACAACTACTCGTCACTTCACGCAAGCCTATAAGCACCCAAATACCATCAATGGAATTGTCTGGCCATTAGCTACATGTTATGTATGACGAAAATATTGCTGAAGGCTCATTTACTGGCGGTGGAATGATAAAATGATGGGCGTCACGCTTTTGTTAGTTCGGTTATGTACTGCATTATTTTAGTAAAGATTCTTATATTAGAGTCTTACGTGTAAAATAGCCCATCCATATATCACATACTGTAGGAGCCTATTTTGTTTTAGATTCAGCCTTCGAATATTTTTGTTAGAAATTATCTTATGTAAGCTTACTTTATTTATATATATCATTTAGAACATTAAGACAAATATTCTGTATGTTTTTGAAAATATATAATGTGTTAAAATGGTGAACTGTCTCTTTAAGAATTTGGGGACTATGGCTGGCAGGTAGTGCGCTCTTTGGAATTCAGTGGAGTCACACAGTTGTCTTTACCGCATGATATTTAAGATTTAAGATCATATATTACTTGTATATTTTTTATGTTTGATTTAAATAATGAACAAAATTTAAGGAAGATATTTAATCAAAAAACTGAGTATTTGGATTGTTCTTAGCGGAGTTTACCGGTAGTTACGCATAGACCACGAAAGCCGCTTGTTTATGTTGTAGACTAGCAATGTCATGTCTGCAAGTGTACATTTTTTACAAAATAGAGTAATGCAAGTAACAAACTCATTTAAATTTCAGTAATTGTAACTGCTTTACTTGATTAAAATAAATACTTTGTTACGTGCTCGTTACCACTAAAAGTAGTGGAATTAGAGTAACGCGTTACTTTGTATTATCACTGGTTACAAACATTGCTCTGTTGGTTATTTCAAGACATTTGACTTTTACGTAAGGGATAATGTATAGGCAGCAGGTTGTTATCGCAGAAATAAGCCCTGACAGTGTGATCAGGACCCATCGCGCAGCAGAGGGTCTTGTATCACACTGAAGGGGCTTATTTTGCGACAAAAACGAGCTGACTACTTATTACATGGCTTTAATTGAAATATTTTATTTGCTCATATTTTAATGAATGCAGACCTGCCACAAGGAAAACACGTTTTCTTTCGGTTTAAAGATAAGACAAGATGTTCAAAGGTCACAAATATTATTTGGTTTAATAATTTGTAAATATAATGTCATATATGTTATTAAAACATGTTTATATTTATTTTTTGTGTAATAATAAACTGTACCTTTAAAAATGATTTGAAACCGTAGTTTTAAGTGGTAGTTATCTGAAAAGAACAAACCTTGGAATGTTGTGGCCGGCCCATAAGAATGCCATGTAATAAAGAAAAATAATTAACAATCATGGAATAGGAACATACATAGGGATATATTTGTAGTTACTTTTCTAATTTAGCTATTTTACAGTCAACATGTAGTAGTGAATGAGACAGTGTACAGAAGTTTTAGACACAGCACAGTTTTAACAACATTAGTTTAAACTATTAAAAATCTTTTATACCCACTACCCTCCTGATGCAACAGTTAGGTTCTTTTGATAAAAATCTACAGCACAAATATAAAAAATCTACACTAAATAAACTGACATTAAATACAATTTGAATAAAAGTTGAATCAATAAACATATTCATTGTTAATAAATAAAAAGTGAATAAATTATCATTGATTTGGATATATATGGAATAATTTCTTCAAAATCATTAATACAAATATTTTTCATTATATAAGGCTGAATGGTCTGTGCTATGTGATCTGCACAACCTAATAGCAAATCTTAAAAATATAGGTTCTGAAAGTGCTCTCACAGCAATGCCAAGGGAGAACCTTAAAAGTATCGTTTCATAGTCTGTAGTTGTATAGTCTTTTGGTTCCATAAGAAACCTAAACACTCACACAACCTTTCTGTTGAACAAAAGGTTCTTTGTTGTGGAAGGTTCTACAAACAACAAAACAGCATTTTTAAAGACATATATGACATAGATTAACAAAAATTGCAGCTTTATTTCTAAAATGTAATTATGAGATTATAAAGTACATCTGTAAGTTGTTTTTTGAATGAGGCAGTCAGCGCACTAATGGTGTGTTTCACTTTAAAAGGAGTGTGAGGGCCATTTTGCTGTGCATTATTTTGGTCTTCGATTTCCAGCGTCTGGACGGGCACATCTGGAAGGTATTACTGCGCCTCGCTGGCTCATTGGATGAGGTCACTGCACCAGAGTAACAATGTTGCTTTTGTCTGTTATGTCGACTGATGACGTTGCACATGTTGGCTGGAAATGGAAACGTGCGTGGCAAGGGAAGAAGAAATCTAGTGCTCTAATACACTGCACTTTAGAGACTGCTGGGAAAATAAGATTTAAGATTCTTAAATTAGTTGAAAAGTGTCATCATTGACATTTCAGCAAAAATAGGCCAGTTTGAGGTGTTTGAAATTTTAAATAAATACATTGACAGTCATGTGCTTTGTTTAAAGTAATGTAGCACAGTGTAGTACAGTTTGTCATACCATAGTGCTGACATAGGAAGGTTTCACAGGCCTTTGTTCTTTAACTTTTATAGAGCTGGTTTAGTCACAAAGCTTCTGAAATGTGCTGTCTCTAAGTGTTCTGTGTTTTGTGGCTTTCATCTTATTTCCAGAGGTTACATGAACTTCCTGGAATTTCCTCCATTTGCCGATGTGAAGTGCTGCTGTAGGTCATGCAAAATTGATTGTGTATGAATCACTCACATAATATTTATCACTTCATAATGTCTGAGATTTGTACTCATGTTACTTATTTTAGTATCAGTTTCTCTTTGTTTCCCAGTCCTGTTTTTTGTTTATTTTACATTAGATTACAGTGATTTGTTTAGCTCACCTAAATTATCTATTCACCTAAATGGTGCCAGCCAGAGTACACTTTTTAAAGATATATTAAACAGATTTTCCAAACTTGAAGCATTATCGTATAGCATATCATATATCGCATACATCATATATCGCATTATTTAGCAAGTTATAGCATATTGCATTTTTCTTATCATGCCACCCTACGTTTTCTGGACTCTTGTGTCCTAATAGGCTACGTTTTTAATAAAATTTCTCATAATTTTGCAATGTTGCCTTGTACAGGTTTTCCTTAGATTTCTACCCTAAATGAAAACTGTTATTTAGTGTCTGGTACTTATTATAATTCAAATCGATTCTTGATATGTAGTAACTGTATTGGTCTGTATAGTTGTTCTGCGTAGTAAATTTAATGTGCCTTTACAGTAAATACATTTGCTCAATCGGCAATACAAAATGAACAGATTGCCTCATATTACCCAACAAATGACATTACATTCCCTCAGTTTATGTTACTAGAGTATATTAAAGCTCACATAACAAACACTGTTTCTATCTCATGTTAATCTTGAGTACATATAGAGTAGTGTTACATCTTTTATATCTTATAAAAGTCTTTAGGTTTATCAGATTTATAAAAGACAGATCAGCTTTAGCGAATGTTTCCAGAAAAGATCCTGGAGCCGTCAAGAAGAAGGAGCGAGTAACATGCAAGCAACACACACAAAACATTATCCCACTATCTCTGGATAGTGACATGCGCATGCGACTTATGACCCAGTTGGGACTTCCCCATTTCAACGAAATCCAGCATTAAGCATCCACACACACAAAACTTCACTGCATTGTTTCCATAAGGCTGTCACGATCGGTTAATACCGGATTGTGGAAAAATAATAGAAGAACCCAAATGCAAAAGATGTATGAAAATATAACTATGATTTATTTACAGAACAGAAAACACCCACGAGGGGGTAAAAACAGAATTGAACAAAACACTGTGCTGGAACACAAAATAAACAGAACACGAGAAAACTCGGATTGTAACTGGTGAACATAAACACAGTATCTACAACAAACAACGCACGCACACCACACAGAGAACACAAGGGCATTAAATAGACAGCACATCAATGGGGAACAGGTGAACATAATTAATCACTTAAGACATGATTACATAAGGGAGTAGGGTAAAAGTGACAAGACACTGGGAATACGTGTTACACATACATGATGTGAAAACACACGTATTCCCACATAAAACAATGCTGCCCTGGTCCTGCCCTCTGGATAATAACCAAGGTCAGGCAAGACCATGACAGCCACAAAACACCGGGAACACGTGTCACACAGATATGATGTGAACACACGTGTTCCCACGTACACACACTGCTGCCCTGACCTTGCCCACAGAACATAGACCTGAATCTATACTAAGGTCTGGCAAGATCACGACAGCAACAAGACACCGGGAACATGTGGAAGCCACACACACAGAATGTGATCCCACATGTCCCCACACCGAACATGATACTGCCACGGTCCTGTCAGATGCACTCAGACCTAATCTAGCACGGATGTCCGACAGGACCGTGACAAAGGCTGGCTTACTTGGAAAGCTGATCAAGGCTTCCTCTTCTCCATACATCCAAAACAACCCAGTCTCACCCCATGGCGTCAATATTTGACGACACTTGACCATGCGTCAATATGTTGACGCGGAGGGTATACCTTTCGCGTCATTTTTTGACAAACTGGGGACTTCAATACTATTAAGTCCGTTGCATTCTCTTTCCTATTTTCTTATCATTTTCTACCATTTTCGCGTCGGTTTAGGGTTAGATTTACATAATGACATCCCTACCCAAACCTAACCCTAACCCCAATGCCAGGCGACAACTGTTTAATTTCGCGTACCTAATAGTATTGAAGTCCCCAGTTCGTCAAAAAATGACGCGAAAGGTATACCCTCCGCGTCAACATATTGACGCATGGTCAAGTGTCGTCAAATATTGACGCCATGGGTGTGAGACCGTGTTATCCAAAAACACACTTCTTCTTTCATGCCATTGTTGATTCTTGATATAAAACAAAGCTCTCAGGTGAAATGATGCCTGGGACTTATACCCAAAGAAACAATGCTAATGAGCATCCTCATTCGCTCCAACTCTGATTGACATGCTTTACCAAGGGAAGTGCCCATAAAAGGAATATGGGGTCAATGATACTTAACGAGTACCCATGTTTGAATACAACTTCTAGAAACTTGTAGGAAAGAGATGAGTTTGGCCCAGAAATACTCATGCTCAACAGCTTTTTTGACACTTTGCTTTTGTTTAGCATGAGGATTACAACTCTCTGAATTAGTCAGAATGCATGAAATAGCATTACCCCCAATCTAAATCGATGACTTTCAGGGCCCTCCCTATCTTGCACCCAGCGCAATTGACTTTGGCAGTGACGCATGTATCATTCGTATTTTGCACCGGCGCACAGCGTGTTTTTCCCTCCACAGACGCACGTCGGCAAACTAGGGAATGAACTTGCGCTCCCTGGGCGGTTCAGCGCAAAAAAGGAGGCGTGTTCCGGCGCAAACCATCCCTGATGCTATTTTGGAGTTTCAAAAAACAATTGCGCCACTGACCAAAAAAACTAGTCTAAAGTTAGTGGCGCGTTGCGCGTGGTTCATTATGCTATTTTAAGGGCACATGCTTGACCATAATGTATAGCGTGCACAACGCGCACACACTTTGCTTATCTAATCTACACAGATGCAACAGTTATTTTTGCAAATCATAAATTGTTACAATAAAAAATATTAACACATGATATAAGGGAAATCATAGTGGTGAGCATTGTGGTGATAGTTTTTATTTATTGTGTGGCTGCATAAAAAATTCTCATGCAAATAACGATTAAAATATTTTCATAAGTTTGTTGTGTGGCTGTATTACGTTTATTTTATGTGAATAATAATTAAAATGTTTCCATAAGAAACCTTAATGTATATGAACTTGATTTGTAAGTGTACTTTGGGGTTGGACCTTGCTTGCGTTTCTTGGGTCTGATTTCAAAGCCCCCAAACCCCCAGAGGGTGGACGCAGCGATGTCCTCTACTGGCGTCAGGTCATGTGTAGAGGCAGATCCACCTCCCGTTACACTGTGTGCCCCATTTATGCTGGCAAGCTTGGGATTCCCCCATCTTCTGACATCATTGTAGCGCTTGGCGCAACGATGGGGATGCCAGCTGATGGCTATTTCCTCTCACGCCTGTTTAACCTACGCTGATTTGGGCGGGTTTCTCCTATTCCCATACAAAACAGCTTCTCTGTCTTTGACTGCTCTTACAAGAACGTCGGTCTCCTCGGCTGTGAACCGCTCCTGGCGTGCGCCTGGTAAATCCGTCATAATAATAGCAACCCGCCATGGAACTTGCGCCCTTGCGTTTAAAGGGAATGTTGGATAACATTCTGATTGGTTTATTTGACGTTACGCCCAAACCACACCTATGAATAATGAACCTACTTCAGAACAACCCCTTATTGATTTGCGCCTGGCGCAAGCGTTATTTCTCCCGCCGGGAAAATAGCAACAGCGCCCAGGATCCGCCCACAAAGTCACTTGCGCTTTGCGCGTCACACTTGCGTTTCAGATCGTTAAAATAGGGCCCTCAGTGTTTCAGAGTTGTTTGTGTTGATCTCTTTACTTACAGTAAGATAGACCAGCTGTTTTGTCATAGATACAGCAGGCAGTACTGTACACACACTGGCCAGTCATAACATTTAGTTACAATCTCATTCACTGCATTTCTTACAGTTCCCATGAGCTTCCCTCTCGCAAACGTTACAGAGTCTATTAGATCAACCTTTTCTCCATATAAGGACTTTTTGTATCCTTCCAAAAGAGTTGAATGAGAGGTTGGATTGGAAAAGGCAGTCGTACCCCCATTCCCCACTGCTCCCTTTGGCTTTGCTGGAGGAATAAATTTGAACTCAGGAAGTTAGTACAGCCTCTCAAAGCTGCATTCCAAAAAAGAGAGCTATATTCACAGAGCGTGAGGACATATTTCCAGTCAGCAACTTTTTGCAATTTTTTTATGTTCATGTTTTCGTTTGAATCATGTTCTGAAGAGCCAGTCTCTAAAATCCCTTGATACGAATATGGTAATGCAGTACGAATAAACATTTTGTGTAAATATCACATTACATCATAATGCAGAGATGTCATGTTCTAGACTGTTAATAAGAGCATGTTAATGTTCTTCACATATAACAAAGGTAAACTATGTTCATCATCAGATACATACAGTATGAAGTTCTTTAAATATAAAGATCACACCCTGATCAAATTGAAAAAAAAAAATCTAATTCCAAAACAAAACTTTATAATTAGATGGCACAATTTATGTATAATTATGTCATTACAAAGCAGTATGACTTTCTTTTTCCACACAAAAGGAAACAAAACTTAAAAGTACTATAAAAGTAGTCATGCAAGTAGACATTCAATCAGTTATTGATTGACACATTGTAATCCTCAAATCAAATTTTCAAATTCAGACCTTACATGTATACCTCTAGAATGGTCAAACCACACACAAGAACCAATGGTATTTAACGGCACTAGTAAACCTGGCACAAATCTTAAAGTATGAGTTTTGAATGTACGCATTGACAAATCAGATCTGACAGTCACTGGTCACTGCACTAAAATGCTGGGTTGTTTTCAACCCACCGTTGGGTCAAAAAGGGACAAACCCAGCCTTTGGATTAAATTAACCCAGAAAATGTTTCAGCCCACAATGGGTTAAAACAACCACGCTAAATTACAATCAAATGTGTTCATTCCTTTTTGACAAACCCAGCATTTTTGAGTGCATCTAATTTGATGAATAAATTATGTCAGATGTTGTTGTTTTGGAGTGGAATGATACCTTTAAATTATTAGATGTTATTAAAAAACAACAAAACAGCTGGCAGATGGAAACTTCTGAGTAACAAACATGATGGAGCTGATTTCCTTTAAGCTTGCAGTTGCTCATGTCCCCAGTGTATGGCACACCTTTGTTTTCCATCCCAGCAGACACACACACACACACACACACACACACACACACACACACACACACACACACACACACACACACACACACACACACACACACACACACACACACACACACACACACACACAAACAGTTGCATTCACAGTTAGATGTGACACCACCGTTCTTCCCTTCCTATTGGCTGCTATGTGTGGTCGTCTGTAGCACTCTGCTAAACACAGGAGGCGGGTTTAAGATTCTGTCATCTATCTGCCCTCCTCTCGGCTGTGACAGAGAGGCAGATAGGTAGGAGGAGAGAGAGAAGAGAGAGAGAGAGAGAGAGAGAGAGAGAGAGAGAGAGAGAGAGAGAGAGAGAGAGAGAGAGAGAGAGAGAGAGAGAGAGAGCGGGGAAAGAGTCTGGCAGACACATGGCCAGTGAATGAGAAAATCTTCCCCTCAGTACACTGTGTCTACTTCAGAGGACCAGGCCTGAGTGTGTGTGTGGGTGTGTATGTATATGTGTGTGTGTGTGTGTGTGTTAGACAACTACAACATCTGCTCATCTACCACCCCACACATACAAAACTACTTGGGATTACCAATCTCACCGTTGCTGAGAGTTCTGCCTTTGTTTTTCCAGGATGGCTGAAGCTGAACTTCATAAGGAACGGCTACAAGCCCTGGCGGTAAGTTCTTGGATATGTTTCTTTACTCACACATTCAATCCGAAACTGCATTGTTTATATGCTATGGTCCCCTACACTAGGAGATTCAGGAATAGAGAACTAGTTTGAGAATCTTTGTAGATTTTATTGTGATTTTGTCATACACTTCTCATACACTTATGACATGGGTGATTCACCATATGAACCAAGGTCGAGAATTTAAAATATGTGACTAAATTTGGCTCCAGGTCAACACCTCTGCATTGACCAGCAGTAAGCAACAGATGGAAAACTAGTTTAGCCCCATTGCTAACATCTTTGCGATTCCAATCAATATACATTGCTAAAATAACATGCAAGGACGTCCAAGTGTGCAATCAACCTATTTAGTTCATAAGTAACTACATCTTTACATTTGGTTTTCCATGTTAAAACCACCATCATAAATGAAAAACTGTTGCTGTGCTGTGTTTTATGGCTACACGCCAAGTCAATTTTTTATGTCTATGAAATTGCATATTTTTGAAAGTGAAAAGCATAAGTATGATTGCCTAAAAGATTAATAGCATGCACCATCTCGCAAACTGCCAAATTATGAACCAGAGTTAAATTTTATTAAGTATGAGAAAACCACCAATCTAATATATGTCAAGTTTAAACAATAAACATTAATTCTTTGCAGCTATAAGTGTATCTGCTAATGCATTATAAATGTGTTTTGTCATATGAAAGGTTACAAGTTAAGATAGAGGGCCTGCGCTAATGATGCTTCGCTCAAACTGAGGAAACGTAATCTAAATAGTGTCTACTGATTTGGTTTGGCTTTGATAGCAGAGGTTAGTCTTCAGTTGCTCAAATTAAAGTAATTATATTGCTCTTTTTTTGCATTTTTAGCCATAGTGCAGTGCCTTCACCCCATCTGATAGTTACCATAATGCCCAAAACATATGTCAAGAAAGTGATGTGTATATTGAGAAAAATTCACATAGTGGCTACAGCTATAACTCTTGTATGATTATTATGACATCATTCAAATGCGTACAACTGCTAATGCATTCATGCTAATGGACGAGAACACATGTAAAACATTGCTGCTGGTTCACACTGCCTTGGCATTAAGTTGGCTATTTGTTTCAATCGTACAATAAAATGTTAGGTCTTGTTTTTGTTTCAAACCATTCTGCTATTCACAAGATATGGCTTTTACATTTGCATAAAGTTACACTAAGTAATGATCGTCTTCCCATGTATTCTTAAACAGTTAGTCACACAAAGAATTTCATTAGTTACAAGTCCTACATGAATAACAGCATGTGGATTCCCCTTTTTGTAATCTGCTGGTAAGAGAGTAACATTAATGAGCTTGAGAAACTTTATTGTGCTGTTTGTAGCTCAGTGGAAAGCTGTTATAGTCCCACATACCACTATTAATGTTGTATGGTAGCATGTGTGAGAGTCCTATAAAAGCTTATAACTAAAAACAATTGAAGCCTGTCTACTTTAACCCATCATGATTGAAATGTTGAAATCTACAGAACATTTTTGCTTTCTGATGAAATTGTTGGTGTTGGTTGCTCATGCAAAAGCCCACCCACAATAATAGGGTGCTGTGGGTGGTTGCCAGGGTGTTGCTATTGTATATGGTTGTTATAGGTGTTCTGGGTAGTTTTTAGGGCATTGTTAGGTAGCTGATGTGCCCACCACCAAGTCTCTATGATATTGCTATTGTCTACAGCTCTTATCCCTTTTGTAATGTACACTTAGTCTACAGGGACTTTTACAATAAGTAATTCTGCCTACTTTTTTGCATAACCTAAAATACATTGCTGCATGTACATATCACTGCAACTTTTGATGGAATGTCCATTAGAGGCATTTGGTTTTGTCCACTTGATGAGGGATTTTACAAAAGTTAAAGCAGACACATACACAGCAAAAAAAATTACTTTCTTACTTTATTTTTGTCTTGTTTTCAATAGAAATATCTAAAAATTCTTAAATCAAGATGTATTTTCTTGAAGAGCAAATGACCTAAGAAAATTCAAATTTAAGCAGATTTGTGCTTAAAACAAGCAAAAAATATGCCAATGGAATAAGAAAATTTTTGCTAAATTTGTCTTGTATTAAGTAAATTCAAGGAAAAATTTATTATTCCATTGGCAGATTTTTTTTGCTCATTTTAAGCACAAATTCACTTAAATTTGATATGTTTTGTCTAAAAACTAGAGTTATTTTCTTAGGTAATTTGCTCATCAAGAAAATACATCTTGATTTCAGAATTTTTAGATATTTCTACTGAAAACAAGACGAAAATATTAAGTAAGAAAGTCATTTTTTGCAGTGTACACAAACTTAAACCTGCTCGCTTTTGTTAGGTAAATATGTGCAGTTTGTACTTATAGTCATATGCGTGGGAATGTGTGTCATGCCTTAGCGACTTATGGTGTCCACTGACTAAAATATACAAATGTATTTTAATCATTCATTACGGTCCCTTTTGTAAGCCACCACTGTTTCCTGTAAACAACAAGTTCTTAACATATACCTTAGCTGAACATGATCAATCCTGACAGTAAAGACATCAGACGTTTACCCAGTCACACAAGCATGAACTGAAGGTTATATGGCAATAATGTTTATAATGCTTTGTAACTTTGAATGAATTGCATAAACGGGAAAAAAGCAAGTGACTGTAGAGGACATTCCAACCGAAGGATGCAGCTATATGTAACGTATTTTAGGCTGTGCAAAAATGTAGACAGAGGAACATAATTACAATGAGCTTTTGCAGTTTATCTTACAATAGGCTTCAAGGTTTATTCAAAACCATCACACAAGTATATGCAATACAATTAATGATGCATGCATTTTTAATAACTTTTATAATAATAACATTTTAAGCAAACTATTGTACTGTCCTTCAATTTTTTAGTGAAATGCCTGGTGTAATAAAAGTCAAGGTAGTCTGGTGTTTAAAGCACTTGGTCAGTGCTTTATATATGCTGCGCTCATTAGAAAGCTTTTAATTTAGACTTGCAATCAAGTACCACATGAGTTTGCCTGTGGATTTACAATCTAGGGTTTCTTTTTTCCCTCACTCCCAAATCTGAGTTATCCAACCACATGCCTTATATGGGCTTCCTTTGATTCTTATTTGCTCCAGCAAAGCCTGCTTAAAGTTGGCCAAGCGATGCTTTTAAAATGAGCTAAAGCCAATGCTTTTTGGAGAGATGCAGTTCAATGGTTATTGCATTCAAATAGTCTACAACATTTTCATCAGATAGCCCTGTACTTGATGTTGTATCATGCCATTTCACTGGAAGTTCAGAATATATACTGGATTTCACCAGCAGTAAATATAGTAGACTCCTCAGTCAACAGAGCTAACCACAAACCAAACTCTCCCACTGACTGGTGTATCATTTGAATATCACATCGTGTTTAATAATCATACTAATAACATAAAAAGATTGCTTTTGATAGTTTTGTAGACAATTCCCCCCATCGCGCTACAATAAGTGAACCAATCCCTTAGAGTGTTACTGGTTTGCGCTAGCTAACTGCTTTAGGTCCAAACTCCAAACCACAGACTGCTGTGGCGCAGGACAGCTGTTCAGGCCAATTCTGTGGCTTTTGTGTTCAGGCCAAGCTCAAATAAGAAATGTGTTAGAGGGTTGCTAATTGAGCCTGGCTAAAAGTGATTTTCTATGGGCTGAGCTTGGACGGAAAAACTTCCAACTTGACTTGTGTGCACGCTCTAAGCTTTTGTAAAACAAAACAGTTTAGTCCAGCTCATGACTAAACCTTGACTACAGGCCCCATTTAGCCTACACTGCTAACATAGCACAGGCAGCCATTACTAGCGGGTTAAATTTAGCTTTGTTTGTAATGATTTGGCTCTGGGTTTGCATATTTCTTGAAGGTGGGGCGACCTTCAGGTTGGTTTTGATTTTCCGTAGCTCATGGGAGCGGGGGCTCAGCTGTATATCCAACAAAATTATTAAAAACTAATTGTGTTGTAACCCAAAGCCTTTCTGCTAACAGCCACTACACAAATATAAGAGCAGAGACAGACATGTTTGCACCAATTTGGCTTAATTCCATGCCTTATCTCTGTATCTAAGTGTTTCAAACAGGAAGGATGCACTGCAGTCAAATATTCAATAAAACAATATGAATTATTTATCCCCCGTGATTTGCAGTACAGTGCAATAATTATAAGTGCAGTTCCTTGAAGTAACCTAAAGTTAAGTGCCTTGTTCAAAGTTATAAAGGCTATTGCTATGAGAGATGGGATTTCAATGGTAACAAGCCATCCACAGTATTATGTCTTTACTCATTATGTCAGGGTTCAACTCTTGCAAGCATTCAATTACAGATGCTTTCTTTTCCTTATTTTTAGTCATGTTTACTCATTGTATCTGCACATTAAACTGGAAAGTATTAGAACAAGAAATTAATAATGCAGGCAGTTGTCTGTAAACTCTAAAAATGGTGGGTTATTTTAAACTTGTGTCAAAAAGGGACAATCCCAGTCCGCTGGGTTATAATTTAACACATGCTGGGTTGTTTCAACCAGCTGCTGGGCTCGTCCCTTTTTAACCCAACGTTGAGTTGAAAATAACCCAGCATTTTTTTATGTGTAGTGGATTCTGACCTGACCTGCAATGTGATCATAATGATATTCATACTGGACGTTCCAACAGGAGGGCGTAGCTGCACGGAGGAACATAAAGACCCAAAATAACCCATGAGCACATGATGCACTCATATTAGTGTACTGATTCCTCTGGAAATATGTTTACAATGTGGAGCCATTAGCATTTCGCTACAGACATAATTTTCAGTATCTGCTTTGCATTAATAAACCTGACAGCTGGTTGTATATGAATCATTGGCACCCTTATGAAGTTGTGACATCCATATAATTAGGTAACAGGTTAACTTTGCAATATAAAAACAAATGTAAATGATGGTTTGTTTAAATAATGCTGCAGACTTTCACAATGAATTGCAATGCGTTCAAATGGACAGGAATGTTGAATCATAGCTGAATCAACTCCCTCCTGATATGTTGTTCCCTAGTAAGATGTTTCTTTGATAAAGTTCCTCCTGTTAAATAGTATGAATTTAACAAATTCTTCAAATACAAATACTAAATTTCCTAAAGCATACATTTATAAGCAGTTACCTCATGCGTTTAGTTCATTTAATTTGGTTAGCATTTGTATAATATAAAAATAATATGCATAGTATTCATCATGCAATTGAAAACGGAAAAACCATAACCCCCAACCAAAACCCACAAGTCTTCTCAAAGACTTCCTTTCTCAAAGTGCTCTCTGGGAAAACTATTTCCAGTCTATTTTGGTCTGTCCTCTGAGACAAGCACTTGTGTCTCTTGATAAAGTCATCACCATCAGTAAAGACTTTAAAGAAATGGCAGATAAGACATACAATGAATACAGAAGACAGAGTGTAACACACTTTCACATCATTAGCTGCCAGACGAGTTTTTTATTGGTCAGAGGTTGCTAACAACTTGGGATGCAATATTTCTCGGTTCTCAGTTAATTAGTTCTTTCAGATGTTTCTAATAAAGTATTTTAGGTGAAAACATAACAACACAATGTTGTTGACATTTAAAAAAAGGTTAAAGATCATTGATAGAAATCAAATGTGGTAATAAGTCTAAGAGAAACAATATAGATATTAACAAAATATGGTATGTGATTTTCTTTAATGTTTGAAATCAAACTAAACAAAGTTGGCATTTAAGACAATCGATGTTATAGTTTATCTTTGTGAAATCAGAAATGCCAGCATTGCTTTCATTGGAGGCGTCAGTCGTAGGAGTCAACAGTGACACATAACAGATCAGGTCATCGGTCACATTCTGTTTCTTCGGTTGTCTGCTTCTTGACCTCAGTTAAGGTTTTGTCCCGTTTGTCTGCTCCAACTCATTGGCTAATCCAAGTGATTATACCAATTTGCATACGTGTATACACTAAAATTGTATGTAGTACCTTAGAAAAGTGCATACTTTTGAGTAGGTAATAATGAATTATTTTTGCCAGTTTGAAAAACTGCCAGTCTTGAAAATGCACTATATTCCATTAAGTGACATGTGGTTTGCATTTGCATGTAAGCATCAGCATCCAGCTCAGTGGTTCTCCAACTGGGAGGTGCAAGATGGTGCTAGGTGGTCCCAGTTTTATCATAAATGTTGTGTAAACTTAAGAAAAATAAGGCTACTGACTAACAGCAATATTTTGTGTCATGTAATAGTTTAATTTAAATTCTAAGTTTAAGATTGTTTATGTCAAACATTTTTTTGCAGAGGCAGCGAAGGGATACACCCTACACAAGGGGGGTCATAAGCCAAAAAGTTTTGAACCACTGAGCTAGCTGATTTCATTATGTAAACTGACTTTACAACGGTTCATTGACTCTCTGTTGCTGGAGCTTTACCCCTTTTGCTGTTTTAGGTAAAAGCCATGACACAACGTGCTTCTGTGTCTTTTTTGTCAGGTTGTACAATACAATCCGTAACCATACTTTTTTCAAATCGAATCCACGTAATCCATGTCAGTGGCAATATAACATGAATACATTGTGAATTTGGATGCAGCACATTATTATACTGTAGATAAATTCATCAACTAATAAATGTTCACTCTGTCTTCCCTGTAACATCCAACATACCTATATATGGATTACTCTTGTTAGATCCAACTCTGAGTATTCCAAAACTGTTAGATCATACAGATCCATGGTTTAGATCCAATTCACTAGCTGTTGCACTTAGTCTCTGTTCATCAGGAAAAGGGCTTTTAGGCCCAATTCCATTTCTACACCTTACCCCTACACTTTCCCCGACCCCCTTCCCCAAATAGCCCTTCAAACAAAGATTTTTCAGAACCTCACTTCAAACAAAACGGTAAGAAATTTTCCAACATGGCTGCTCATGCGAGTATAATTTAAGTCTTTTTTTTCACATTTATAATGTTAATTAATGACAATTTTTTTATGTTACACTCAATCTTTTGTTCATATTTCCAGTCATGTAATTAAAAGAAATGTTTGCAAAAAATTGCTAAAGTTTGCTAACATATCCCGCATTACTAATTGCACAATAGTACAGCAACATAGATAAATGTAACCTCTAGAGAGCGCATTTGCGTCCCATTTCCATCTGAATGAACGGTCCCCGTTCCCCCGTCTGACCAGGTCCTGGTTTCCCCTGGTTTGATCACTTCCAGTTTGCCCCGATCTGAATGCGTCCCTGTTCCCCCAGTCTTACTCCCGGTGCTTTAGCTTGCCAGCCCATCACAGCCATTGCGAATAGACCGCTGGAAACCGGAACGTTAATAGACTGAGGGAGAGAGCATCTGAATCGCAAAGAGAATCTCTAAGAGAGAGGTATAGAGTAATGCTTTTGGGCTTCCAGGGCATCTTTGACAAAAAACATTGCATTTACTTTGACATAGGATGTCATATGACAGTGTAGTAGTGGTGTCCCATTTCTTAGGGGAATATTTTTAACCCTTCCCATTTTCACTCTGTTTTAAGGTGGAAGGGGTATAAAATAGAATTGGAATTGGGCCTTAATCAAAGACAGTCAGATCTGTTGTGAGTTAAACTCTAAACCACAAGTCAAATACAAAGATGCAGGAGAACAGCAGGCAGGATACAAAGTTATGATAGAATAAAACAAGCAGGGTTTATTGAATAATCCCTGAACTTGTGTTTATCACAAAGGGAATTCTCTGTCATAGTTCAAAATTTTATTTTGTTTGATTTAAGTAACAACATTGCCATCAGTGGAGATAGAGAAGGTAGCTTTACTTCCATCCAGATGTTTTTCATATAGAATGGAAAACAAATCCTCATTGTTTGACTGGCTCAACAAGCCCAACGTCACATTATATTACCTGTTATTCATGCTGAACTCATGTCCCGAATTTTTTACAGATGCCTCTGTCTGTCTGGAAATTAGCCATGCATGTCAACTTGACCTCAGCATGAGTGATGTTTTAAGATGTACTCTGAGCTATAGATTACGTCCTGTGGTGAGGAACGTGCATTGCTATTGGCCTATTTCTGTATGTTACTTTAAGCCCCGCTATGTGCCAGCATACATGATGTGAAATAGATCTGGCTTTAGGATTCCCTCCACATGAGAGGTGCGTGGAGTATCGTGCCAGTCTGTAGAGCAATGTTACTGGTGATGAATGCACTGTCAACGTAATTGCAGCCCTTGCAGCTTTAAAACACATGAGAAATTACATGCAGAGTTTCAAAGTTCTCTTGTATAAAATCTCTACTACTTAATACAGGACCACTGTAAAGCATTACTGCTCCTGTATAGCTGGATGGGTTTGAACCCAGGCAACACACACTGAAAAAATGTTATGAACTGTAAGTCGCTTTGGATAATGTCTCTACCAATTACATAAATGTAAATGACTAAAGGCCGTATTGTCCATTTGCGAGGGTTCATGTCCAATTTTGGTTATTAGAAGAAAATTGGATTTTTGAAAACCTGTGTACATTGTACGTGAAGGTCGCATATGTGCCTACAGGAGAATGTAGTATATAGCCCAGGAGATACAGTGCATTTTGACATAATGCGTATTTGTCGAATGTCTGTATACATGTACAAGTCAAATAAACTATACTTTGCAAGGCTGTGTGTAGGCCAGGGGTGTACGTTCGTGTCCACTTAAAAACAGACTATAGTTCGGGCTTAAAACTGTAAAGATAAAAATATAGACTTCTGAATAAATGGCATAGCAAAATTATAAATGTAAAAAAAGTATAAATGTAAAGAATGTACTGTGCAAACGTTTTAGGTTACCACCAGCAGTTTTGTTGTTTTAGCAAAGTTTTAATGTCCATCCATATTTATTTTTCACTCCTTTTATTAAGATACAAACAGAAAATACAGGAAATATGTACACAAAATTAAAAACAAAAAAATTTAGGACTAAATGTCATCTTTAGGTATCAGTCAGTATTTAGTGAGACCTCTGTTGGCACTAAACAAAACCTTGTGCTTTTTGGGGGAAACTAAAGTCCTTAAGTCATTTGATTAGATTTACAAATAAGGATTTATTTTAATTTAGGTTTAAGAGATCCTGCAGTTACCTGCTATTGCTCATGTGGAAGGGGAGTTCACCTTAAATACCTGACACTTTAGCTTATTTTATACTGTTTTTAATACTACATACACATTTCCTGTATTTTCTGGTTGTATTCTAATAAAGAGACGGAGAATCTAATGGTGGCCTATTTTCCTGTACTCTTGAAAATTTACATGACTTTGATTCTTGTATTGTAATTGTCTATGTTTATGATGGGTTACCACCCTGCTATACATTTTTTTTTAAAATAAAATATATTTGGCAAGTTTATATGCCAAATAAGCATATATTCTATGCTGTATATATAAAACAGTCTGACAAAGCGTATTACTACACAGATTAATAAAAAAACATAAAAGCTAAAAATTAAATCCAGAAATATACAGTTGTTATACAGTTAAGCATTTTGTCTACAGAATAGTGTCAGAAAACTTAAGTAGAAAAAAATTTGTCAGCTTTTAGGTTGTTAATGTCTAGGCCCTCGAGACAAAATCGTAATAGTTTTGTATGGGACTCCACCACTTCATGTTCCAATTGATCAGTCTGTAAAGCATTGTGTTCGCAACACAAACGTCATCAGTCCCAGGAACACATACTGATAAAATAAATGTTTAGATTTAATGCACTGTAAGTCACTTTTGATAAAAGCATCTGCCAATGCTTTAATGAAAATTATTTTCAGGATGTCATTGTTTGCCATGTTGTTGGAGTTCTGACTCCTACTGAATGCTCTATGTGTCAAGTGTTTGTTTTGTATGTCCATGTTTTACAAGAGCATGATGTTTGGATTCTGAACTTTAGTTATTGAATTGTGTTTTGCCCTTGGTGTCAGGGTCTGAACTCATGTTTTCTTGTCCTTGTTTTATTTTGTAAGCACATGACCTTTGATACCTCTTTGTCTGATGTTCCATGTGGTTGAAATCTTTTATGCTCAAATTATGTTATAGTCTTGCCTTTTGTTCATGGGGTCAAATCATGGTGTGTGTGGAAGCACATGACCTTTGCTTGATTTCTGTATGCCAAGTGTACTACTGTCTCATGTCTTGACTCAGTCCTCTCATTTCCTTGATAATTATCCTATTATTGTGTTATGCCTTGCACCTTCACCTTGTAATTATCTATTGTCCGTGACCTCATAGCTGGCCACGGCCATGAGTATAATACTAATCCAGTAATACAATATGATTAGTATTTGCTAACAAACTGTGTTTGTCTATTTCTAAAAACTCTTTTACATTTAACATCATACACTACATTTTAAATCAGGGATTACGATTTGTGTTGCACTAACTTACTTAGCTTTTGTAAGAAGATCTAGAAAGACCACACATTTAGCCGACAGAAATAAAACACATTTGAGTAATTTCCACTCAGTACTCATGTAAAATCCTGTGGCATCAGTCATTAACGGATATGTAAGAGTCACATTTGCTCACATCTGGATAGCATATTAGTTTCTCTTCTCTTGATGTCACAGCAGAGTGCATACTTACGACAGTGCTTTGTGCTGGAATGTGCTTGGGAAAGTGAGTCAAAGTGAGCCTGAGCCTTCTACACTCTTAGAAATAAAGGTACGAAAGCTGTTACTGGGACAGTAATAGAGTACCGTCCCAGTGACAGATGTTGTGCCTTTTTTCTGACATTGTAGTTTTGTGAGGAACTGAATTTTTTTTATTACACGTTTTATTTTTGCACTTTTTTGTGCAATGTGTTTTTGTTAAAGTGTTCTTGGTGGGCATTGCTTTGCTATTGTTTAGTTGATTTGTGTACTGTAAGATCATTAACAATAATAAATAAATAATAAGAAACTTCAATCAACCAAACATTTACAACAGTATATTCAATTAAATTTTATTTTTATTTTATTTATATAGCGCTTTTCAAAATTGTTTAATGGTTTTAAAGCAGCTTTACATTAATAGATGCAGGAAAAAACACAGAAAAATCATAAAACATAAACAGCAGAATATAGCGGTTAAGATTAACCATACTAGCAAGAGTAGTAAAAAGGTAACGTATGTAAGAGGGTGCTAAATTAAGCCAATGTCAGCAGACTCCCCAGGGGTTTGAAAAAAACCCTAGGAGAAAAACCCTGTGGGCGAAAAGTCCTTGGAGTGGAAAAAAAACTTGGGAGAGAGCTAGACATAGCTGATTCTATAATAGGTACAGTTTTTAACAATTTTATGGGGATTAAAACATAATTGTGTATATACACGAATAAGTAGATTAGATGGGGCAGCTGGTGGTCTTTGGACTGACCTCACAGGCATCACGTTTAAGGAAGGTCAGAAGATCAGTGGCGTGATGACTTCCACGGCAGCCGGAACTGGGCCTGTTAGTCCCGTTGTCCTCGGGAATGAGGACGAGACAGGGAAAGAGAAACAAAATCCTATTAGCATAGGTGCCGTTCACATGTAATGCAGGTGTCACACAGAATTGTTGTTTAATATCTGCTCAGTTCCAGACAGGCTAACTATAGCGGCATAAATATATTACCCAGACGAGTTATGTGAAAGCTTTTTTCCGGACAAGCTAACTATTGTGGGATAAATACATTTACTAGACAAATTATCTAAAAGCTTTGTTAAAGAGAAATGTCTTTAGTTTAGACTTAAAGTGATCGACTGTGTCTGATTCTCAAACATTTGTCAAATCATTCCAGAGTTTAGGGGCTAAGTAGGAAAAAGATCGACCACCTTTAGACACTTTTGATACTCTAGGGCAGGGTTCTTCAACCCTAGTCCTGGAGGACCCCCTTCCAGAATGTTTTAGATGTCTTCTTAATTAACACACCTGATTTAACTTATCAGCTTGTTAGGGAGACATTCTGGAAGGAGGCTGATGAGTTGGTTCAGGTGTTTTAAATAAGGAGACATCTAAAACTTTCTGGAAGGGGGTCCTCCAGGACCAGGGTTGAAGAACACTGCTCTAGGGATAATTAAGTGACCAGAATTTTGCAACAGCAGTGTGCAAGACGGACTGTTTTCTGATAGTAATTCTCTAAGATACGAAGGTGCTAGGCCATTTAAGGCTTTGTAGGTGATTAGCAATATCTTAAAATGTATGCTGTATTTAATAGGTAACCAATGTAAAGATGCCAAAATTGGGCTTATGTAGTCATACTTCTTAGATTGAGTAAGCACTCTTGCGGTGGCATTTTGAACAAGCTGAAGCTTATTTACCTGATTTGCATGACATCCCCAGAGTAACGAGTTGCAATAATCTATTGTTGAGGTCATAAAAGCGTGAATAAGCTTCTCTGTATCTGATGCAGACAGCATTTTGCGTATTTTCGAGATATTTCTAAGATGAAAGAATGCTATGTGGCAGACATTGGAGATATGACTATCGAAGGATAGATTGCTGTCGAACATCACACCTAGGTTCTTGACTG
Organism: Misgurnus anguillicaudatus; assembly: GCF_027580225.2. Classification (NCBI taxonomy): domain Eukaryota; kingdom Metazoa; phylum Chordata; class Actinopteri; order Cypriniformes; family Cobitidae; genus Misgurnus; species Misgurnus anguillicaudatus. Next base: position 13,772,675 of record NC_073348.2, read on the forward strand.
TGGAAGACTGTGGAAGTCTGTTAGCTTAGAAAACGTGTGGGCTTCGCTAGGATGTGAGGAGGTGTAAAGCTGGGTATCATCTGCCTGCATAGCAGTGAAAATGTATGTTTTGTTTCCTGTTGATGTCTTCTAGAGGTAACATGTATAACGAGAACAGGATAGGACCTAAAACTGATCCCTGTGGTACACCATATTTAACCGGGGCATATGACTTAGTTAGATACGATCTAAACCATGCTAATGCCTGACTACTGATGCCAACATAGTTTTTTAGTCTGTCGAGTAAAATTGTGTGATCTATTGTGTCAAATGCTTCACTAAGGTCTAGAAAAATAAGAGTTGAGATTTCACCACGATCGGATGTTAAAATGAGGTCATTTGTGACTCTAAGCCGTGCTGTCTCTGTGCTATGGTGGGGCCTGAGTCCTGATTGAAAATTTTTATACGTATTACTATTCACTATTCACTAAAAATGTGCATAGCTGGCTTTTTCTAACATTTTAGAAAGAAAAGGGAGATTTGAGATTGGTCTGAAATTATTAGGATCTCCTTGGTCCAGGTGCGGTGCGGTTTTTTGATTAGCGGTCAAATAACTGTCAGTTTGAAAGCTGTTGGAACGTTTCCTAGTTCTAGTGATGAGTTAAGGATACTTAGTACTGTGTCTGACACTTCAGGGAATACCTGTTTTGGTAATGTTGTGGGAACAGGGTCTATTATACACGACGATGATTTGGATGATTTTATTAGTTTTGAGAGCTCTTCTATTGTACCCAAGATGTTCATGTGGTAATCTAGCGTTCAATGTACTTTTGGGTAAAATGGTGGCTGCTTGTGTAGCTTTGATTTTTTTTTCCCTAATAACCATAATTGTGTTAGTAAAGAAAATTATGAAGTTGTGATTATTATGTTGGAGTTTAATATCAGTTTCTGTTTGTTCTTTGTTTCTAGTCATTTTTTGCAACTGTGCTAAAGAGGAAATCATTTTAAAATTAGTACTTGCCTTGAAATCAACCCTAGTAAATGCTTTTGAGTGGGATTTTCAGATGCATTAAATACATAGAATAGGCTACAGGAACACAACATTAAAAAAAGATTGATTAAAGTTAAGAAAAAGCCGCTGCATGCAAATCTTTAAGACATATGAAAGAAATTGTTTTTTATTTATTCAAATGGACAGTTGTGTTAAACTATATTTTTATAATCTTTTCAGGAAAAACGAAAAAGACAAGCTGAAATAGAGGACAAAAGGCGACAGTTGGATGAACTTGTTCTACAGCTTCAACATTTTAAGGTAAAACTTGTTTATACTTTTTTGGGGTGCTTTCCCGGACAGGGCTTATTCTATAGTCCCAGACTAAAATGCATGTTAGAGCTGCCTTCATTTAAAAACACTTGCTCTGACATCTTAATATATATCAGTGCCATTGTTTTGTCTCAAGATGCACACCAGTATTGTTTTTTGTAAGGTTTGTTTGTAAAAACTACTTAAATGTCCGGTAACACTTTATTTCGATTGTCCACTTTAGACATTTTACTAATTATAAGTAACTTTGCAACTACATATCAACTTCAAATATTTAAACAGACTTTCAACTGTTTATAAGTATCTTTGCAGGTGCAACTTATTCCACTAACCCTAAACGCTTCCCTAACTCTAACCCTTACAGTCTACTAATACTCTAATGACAGTTAGTTGATGTATGGTTGCAAATTAATGAAAGTTAGTTGACATGTAGTTGCAAAGTCAGAGGTATTTAGGCCAATCACAACGTACAGATTAGCTGGCCAATCAGGGACACCAAAAGCATCGTTAGCCAACGAACATCGTAAGTTCCATCGTTACTAACATTGTTCAACGATTTGGTGTTTCCGGAAACCATCGTTCAAACGAACATTTGCAAACTGCATTGCTAACTTGTGTCGTTGGAACGACTGCTATTCACCTGTCGTTAGAAGCATCTTTCCTTGTTATTATCATATGTAGACTTACGTTGATCATGCTTTTGAACAAAATAAGCAAAAAACATGTAGTACAGTCTATATCCATCATTCTAAATATATAACAATTTTATTTTACGTCTATAAGTTTGTAAACAGAATGAAAGCACTGCATTTGAAAACTGTGCATGTGCGCAGAACTACAAGCTTTAAGACCCTGGGGAATCCCTGGGAGGAGTGACGTAAGAGGGAACTTGCGCATGAATTAAATATCTTGAAAATAAACAACAGATAACTAAATCACGATAACAAAATCGTCTTCCGATGCAATATATGTTATTTACAGCAATAATCTGACATTAAATTGATTTGCACAGATTAATTAGTACTTCACCTCCCACATGACATCATCAACTATGTTGTTAAACCAACATGCATCAAACGACGAATGTGCAACAAAGTTACTATGCTTTCGGGAAACAGTCGTGACAAGGTAGTTCATTTCTCCAACGATGCATCGTACTATGGTCGTTCAGCAACGAGTTGCGTCGTTGTTTGGGAAACGCACCCCAGAGCGTTTGAGGAAAACAGGATGTCTGGAGCTACAAAAATGTACAATATTGTTACATCCTGGGACTTAAAGTTGAGAGATGTGATTATCTAAATAAATTTTAGATTATTAACTTACCTAAGGAAATTAATAAAAATACAAAGGAAAAACAGTCTCCTTCCCTCACTCCCTAACTAAGAATGACCAGTAGAAAAAGAATAATACAAACTAAAACGGCCATCCCAAACCAAACCTACAGGTCGTCTGACAGTAATGATTTAACAAAGGACACAAAAACTGAAGAGAGTCTTCACGGATCGTTGATTCTACAACAAGAGCCGATCTTAAAGACACAATAAAGAGAACCAACTCTTACATCTAATAACTCCTACAATTATTACTCCACACACAAGTCACAATAGACCTTTAAAGATATGTGATTTTTTTAATCATAAACCACGCAAACACATTGTATTATACTAAATACACAAAACAATGTTGTTTTTTTAGCAATGAAATATGTGCTTTTTAAATGCACTTTAAGTCAATTTGGATAAAAAATATATACTGCATTTATATCAACATGTCTCATTCTCTTTTTTTCAATAGGAAAGCCATTCTGGTCTTGATGCCAATCTGTATGCCAACATTGTGAATAATTGTCCGTGTGGCATGTTTGACTGTACACTAGTTACGCTCGAGTGCTTATCAGATATCCAAGGTTTTGCCTCATTTACACAGAATTACTGTGTCATTATCACCCAAATTTTATGGGAGTTAGTTTATTCAAAACAATCTGCCTTGGTTTAAAGGCACTCATGAAAGAGATTTTGTCTAGGCCTCAGGAGAGAAGCTGAAGAACATGAAATCATCAGCTGAATTTTATTTGATAATGCTGATGCATAGTAAGATTTTGTAAAGTGCTAATAGATGGTAACAGCGAAGGTTTAGAGTGCATCAAATGCATCAAACCCTGACACCTAGCAAGGTTGTGTTAGAAAATTTTGTCGATATCTTCACAATCTGTGTGAACATGAAGATCATAAAGAGCAGAGTCAAAGTGTGCAAGAAATGACTTGGCCAAAAAAGACAGGAATATCCAGGAAGAGAAATGTTTGTTTAGCAGTGGGTGTAATTGGACTTTGAAGAAAGTTCTCATCGGAAAGTACAGTTACAATGCCTGTGATGTATGTCGAGAATTTTAAGGGCCATTTGAAAGATTTTTTCATCAGAGCTTATTTTCTCAAGGATAACATATGTGACCCTAGACCACAAAACCAGTCATATGAGTACATTTTGAGATTTATACATCATCTGAAAGTTGACTAAACAAGCTTTCCATTTATATATGGTTTGTAAGGATATAAGTATTTGAAAATTGCTTTTCACAATTGATAATTGTTTCAAAACAACTTTACATTAATAGAAGCAGGGGAAACACAGAAAAATCGACAAACAATATAAGTAGCAAAATACAGCGGCTATGAATAAACTTTACAAGTAAGTGTATTAATAATGTCTCGTATAAAAGAGGGTGCTTAGTTAAGCCAATGTCGGCAATTGAAGTCCTTAGCACCTCATCCACACACAAAAAAAAGTTTTGATATATTTATGGATTGGAAATTTCCAACATATCTTCATGTAACATGATATTTACATAATATTAGAATCATTTCTGGCATAAAAGAAAAATCTATAATTTTGACCCATACAATTATGTTGTCTATTGCTACAAATAGACCTGTGTGACTTAAGATTGGTTTTGTGGTCCAGGTACACATATGATAACACACTTTAAGCATCAAGTTATCATTTAAAGGTACACTAGTATGGTGTCTAAATAAGCAGCAGGAAAATCAAGGCTGTAGCTAAAATGCAGAACAGAGTTTTATTTACAAGGGAATTCCTATCTAGTGGAATGGATTTGACTGACAGCGCTCCTCTGACAAGTTTGAGAAAGAGTGATGGGTCCAATATCCAATACCATTATCGTCTTAAAGTGGTCTTATAATGGTTTAGACACCCATGTACAAATCCAATGTGTGGGAACTATCAGAAAGGATGTTAATTTTTACACATTGTTTTGTGTAAAATAACTTTATGTGTCATTGTCTGTTAGTTTTGTGTTCAAATAAATAAAATCACAACACAAGATGTGTTTAAACAACACAAAATGTGTTGTTCCAATAATAACACAGAGATGTGTCAAGTTAGGGACAACATATGTAATGTGTTGTGCTTAAATAGACACAAAATGTGTTGTTTTAACACAGGGATGTCCAATCCTGCTCCTGGAGGGCCGGTGTCTCTGCAGAGTTTTATTCCAACCCTAATCAAACACACCTGATCCAGCTAATCCAGGTCTTACTAGGCAGATTAGATACTTTGAGGCAGGTGTGGTGAGGGAAGTTTTAGCTAAACTCTGCAGGACACAGGCCCTCCAAGACCGACTTTGGACACCCCTGTTTTAACACAACCGTTTTAAGAGTGTAACACATTAAATTGCATAGCATTATATTTTTCATTGCATCAGACCACACCGCATCGTAAAGTGGTGAATGGCATCGTATCGCATCGGTAGCTGCTCATATGTATCTTTAATGCATCGTATCGTATCGTAGGCTATGCACCGAGATGCGTACCGCATCAGACTCTTATGGAGATGCACATCCCTACTACCATATTTTTCAGACTATAAGTTGCAATTTTTTCATAGTTTGGCGGGTCCTGGAACTTATAGTCAGGTGCGACTTATATATCAAAATTATTCATATGAACCAAGAGAAACTATTACCGTCTACAGCCGCTAGAGTCTGCTCTGTGCTGCTCTTGTATTTATGTAATTCAATGGATTTAGTGATGCTGAATGACTTTGGGACCTTTTTGAACTTGATTTGGCTTATCGTGTTAATTTAATCTATTCAGCCTCCCATGTATGTTCTGTATGCTATTGTGTATCATGCAAATAACTGTTTATTTTACTTGTACGGACACCTATTCAGCCTGCTGTTATGTGCTTTTGTTTAGTTGAATAACTTGCCTTTCCAGATTAAATGTCTGTTCTTCGGCTTGAATTTTGTATAATAGTTTTCTAAATAAATGCAACGTATAGTCCACTGCGACTTAAATATGTTTTTTCCTCTTCAAAACGCATTTTTGACTGATGTGACTTATACTCCGGAGCCACTTATAGTCCGGAAAATATGGTACACATGCTCTTAAGAACGTTCCATGCAAGTGGTCATTTGACCAATCACAATAAAGTATTTCAGAAAACATTGTAATAAAGTGTAATAATGGTACCCACCTTATTGATTATATTGTAATGGTATACTGTAAAAGAGTTTTATACGTTTACAACTATATATGCAGCAATACTTTTAGATTTTTAAAGCCAAGCCAAGGGGTCTTGAGGAACCAAATAGCTCACATGCTAAATCAGTTCAACCACAGCTGCTCGGCTTACATCCTTAACAGCTGTTCATGTTGGACAAGTTAGAAATGTATTCAAGCAAGTATACATAAGAATGTGGAAGCACATGGCGTTTATATTTTAGTCCTGCAAGTCAAACAATAGACCAACAGTAGCAAGCTAAGGGATTTTTTGTGGCAAGCCACAGTCCACATGATAATGAGCTGACTGGAGTATAAACTAAAGTCCTGTTTTACATTCGGTTGGTAAATTTAAGCTATGATTACACAGCAAATATGGCTTTCAGATATGTGTGGAGTGCAAAATTCACATAGCTCTGACATTTCCATTAATCCATTTGCCATTCGCTTTTATACAAAGTGGCTTTTAGGGCACATGTGCTACCAAATTGAGCTAGTTCAGTAAATGTGCAAACAAACATGCAGTGGACACTTGCTAAACACTATACATTTATGAGCATTTTTTCTGTTTTTTTTTTCAGTCTAAAGCCATGAGGGAGAGATGGCTTCTACAGGGGACAGCAGGGTTACAAGAGGCAGATGACAGCTGCAGAAAACAAGTGGAAGAAGATGAACTACATGTCAAAAAACTAGAAGATTTAATTCAAAGGTACGATAAGTTAATTAATCTGAAAATTCTCAAATCCGACACTGTATGTTGTGTTTTGGTTGCTACTATCAAGCGTGAGATCACCACCAGATGTGCAGACTTAACCAGCAAGCTTTACTTGGTCAGCTACAGTAGGTTTACCAGAACATGATGGTTGAGTAACCATGCTGTTTGACAGTCAACAGTTGGTTTGCAAGCAAGACCCGTTCCAAACCAGAACTATTGGCTTAAGTCATCATGGGCCAGCATGAACAGGTTTAAACTGGTCTCTTTGACAAGCTATTTTTGAAAGAAGTCCTTTATTTATGGTTGTATGTTTATTTTGTACAACACCATCTAATCGGTAACCACTTCCTCACTGGAGAGACTTCCTCCACCCTATACTGGGATCTGTTTTTCAGTTCTTCTTTGTTTTTAATTATGAGAACTTCAAAGGCTTTATACTCATCTGGTAGATGTATTAGACTTTGTGCAGACTCCATTTTTGGGTTCCTCGTATGGGTTGCATTGTGAAGCTGATTTACATTTTAGCTCATTGCTTTGGCATGTGTAGTTTGTCCGGTAAATCTGTGCTTCGCTGGCCAAGTTGTTCAATGTCTACACACCATGAGCAAAGTCAATTTTATTAACACAATATACATGATAGAACAATGTGTAGCAGATTTTATTTTACATTTACAGTAAAAGCTATAAAAAATATTGCATCTACCTGTACAGGATTTTTGTTAAACAGTTTTATTAATTATTATGAAAGTCAAAGGTGCCTGTTGCAAGGAACCAAAACTCCAAAAGTGTGATGGGAGAGTGGATTGTGTTTAACAATAGCCCTTAATTACAAGTGTAGGATTTAGGCCTTGTAATGTTTTTTTAATCTCACACAAAAATAATATAATGCAGTCATAGTCCCATAAAAATATTTAGTGGCTCTGTATGATAGCAGAATGTTAAATGGTTAATATAATTGTACTGTTGCAGAATATCTAATGTTGTACCATACAGCAGAAGGTGCAGTAATACTCAATCAAACTATGGCTATAATTGTCTTGAATTTTGTCGCAAAAAAGCGCGCACGTGAAACTATCACGTCCGATCGTGAAATTATCACGTTTACTTTCATGTGCGCACCCGAAAGTTCCACGTACACACGCAAAACTAAACTTTTTAAAAAAAATTCTGCACATGAAGCACGCGAAAGTTTCACGTGAGCATTTGAACGTTTCACGTGAGCACGCAAATGTTTCACGTGAGCATATGAAACTAAACTTTAGATTTTTTACTTCATTGTCACCTTAGGGGCTTGGTACTTTATGAATTATAGGGTTGAAGTGGAATTTTAAAACTGAAAGTGTTTTAATACAGCTGAAATGTTGGAAACCAGCAAGAGCTAGCATAAGCATAAGAGAGACTGGTCATCTAAAAAAAACAGAAGTGTGAACAGTATTTGAAAATAATTGGTTTTGTAAGCATCAATAATTATTCAGGTGTTGAATATCTAAAGTTAACTATATGGGAGATTTTGGAAGAAATGTGTCACCATTTTAAAAACCTTGAATTACGTAGGTTGTATTATTTGGTACTCGGTACTTTGGTATTTGGTATTTTGCCCTTCAGTGATGTGATTCATGGAGATTTTATGGCTGGACTTCCTCTCATAGGATGCATCTCTTGTCTTATTTTTTCTCAGGGAGAACAAAGTTATTGTATCATGTCTAACATTAGGGGATTCTTGGACATTCCCGGTTTAGCAGGCATAGATGAGGGCTGATATCAGACATAACCCCACAACCCAGGAGAATGGATGGTTGTATAAATCTCAATTGTAACATTATGGTAGTTTACAGCTTACCAACAAATACCTCTGTCAAAATCCGATCTGATTGGCTGGAATCGTATACAGGGTTTTTTGTGTGTCTGCCTTAACAGTCATCTTCACCATGGTATAAAAAAAGAGGTTTGCCATATTAAGATAATAACAATCAATTATAGTACTTTCTCTTTTGAAATACTTCTTTGCTATTCTTATTTATGTTTTTTTCTTTTAGTGTTTTCTAATAACATTTTAATAATTTTAATTAGTTTTTTCCACTCTGGTCTATAATTGTAATTATAAATTGTAATCATTTAAATGCATTACCTTGAATGACTCTTTTATATTGAATGAGGAAAACAAGCGAGTCTTCAGCCTTAAACTGACTTAAATAGTTTTTCTTAAGAACAAACATCAGCAAGTTTATTCAAGTATTTGAACCCTGTGGGTTAAGGCTCTACCTTTTCCTGAAGATTTGTTTATCCAGACATTTTTTATTCTTCAACACTGAACTATTTTGGTATATCAAAATAGGCAAATGCTCTCACTTTTGGTCACTTACAAAAGCAAACGTCCTTGGGCTGTAAGCTCCCATCTGTCATCGCAAGGGTAATGTAGCCAAATGGACGGGATGACTGCTTGGAGCATTGCATAGCCAGACTGGTTGTGGGTGGCAGGTGATGTTTCCTGGGTTGGGGGAGAGACTTTGACAAAAGTATTTCTGAAAAAGGCAATAGTACAGCCTCTGTGGCAGCAGTTTGAGACTAAGGGAGTGGCTGGTAACTATTTTCGTACCCTGCAGAATAGATCGAACCGAATCACGGGTGCATAATACAAAAGAATACTTATTTACTAAAAGGAATCGTGGGTGAAAAGGTCATGTTTATGTCAAGTATATGGGGCAAGGCATTGCACCAGGATTAAAGAATAATTGTTTTGCAAAAATACATTTTCAAGACTCAAACATTATGTGTGTTAGCATAATACCTGTATATCACACCTGTCTAAATCCACTATACTCTAATTTTTGCACAATATGTGCAAATATACTAGAAATAGACATGACGTGGTGTAATCCACAAAGTACTGTTTACACACATAGCAAACCCCACCCACGGGAGGTTCATCTAAATGGTTCCCTCCAAAAACTAAAACAACTTCACAGTTAGCTGTCAATAGAGTTTAGAGATGCTACTAGATGGGACGACAATTTCAGTTATCAGGCTACCACAAAAAAAACACAGTTTTACACTTCAATTAAAAACAAAGTATGTTCAAAAACATTACTGCAAATATTACTGGCTGTACTGCTGGCGGTTTTAACTACAGCCTCGACTCTTCTTCTATAAACGTATCATTACGGAAAACATCCCAGCCAAGCTTAAAGTAAATCTGTAACTACTGGGCTTTCCAGGAAAAATGTGGTGTTGACATGAGACTCACTCACATAGCTCCATACAATACACTCCCAACACATCTGCACGCACACTGTTTATACAACTGTGTGAGATGTGCTCCTAATATGGTGAAGAGAGAGTAAAGTCTCTTCTCTTGGAATGAAGTTAAAAGAGGTGACATACTGTAAAAATAAACATTACAGCAGAGTTAGAGATAAGACCGCCATTACTATAATAAGACCTTTTAATTCTTTGTGTGACTGCTACTGTATTTCTTCCACTGTCTTGAATGTGAGGGTATGTAGTACAGTATATTCTGTTATGAGTCGACTTCTGTTTATTTTTTATGGATTAAAAACCAACAAAAATAGGTTGACCAACAATAATAGGTAACTAATCTATTATTAGTTAAAGTTGTGCTGCAATGGTTAGCTCATATACTCAGACACGTTCAGCCATGGTGCCCATCTGTGGGGTGCAGGTTCTAGTTTTTATCAATGTGTCCACCTTTTACAAATGTACATATAAAGGGTATGCTAGCTGGGGTATTTGAGATGTCACTCATAGCACAAATCATGCAGGATAAAGGTGCGTTCACAGCAATTACGTAATTACAAGATTTAACCGTGTAAAAGTGTTTACGTCCTCGTAGAGTTTGTAATTACAGCTTATAGACTGGAAGTTTTCTGGGAGCTATGACTTGTACCACGTGACCGCTGCAGCCTCACACAGAAGCACTTCCAGCATGTTGTTTTTGTTACCTGACGCACTTTCTGTGTTATGCAATGTTTAGCTAAAACATTATAATGTAATATAATGTTAATGATTTAATATGTAATTATTTACTTTACAGCTGCAAACATGATTTCAAGTGGATTCGTTTTGCCATCGTCACTGTTGCTATAGAAACAGCTTCGAGTCGTGTTGTCATGCTTTTTGAGGTCTCACCCTTAATTGCAATTTAATCAATACTGGAACAGTTCACATCTCTTCTGTGCTTATAGTGACTGTTTTTTCTTCAATCTAAATACACTCACCTAAAGTATTATTAGGAACACCAAACTAATACTGTGTTTGACTCCCCTTCGCCTTCAGAACTGCATTCTTTAGAAATAATTGGCCCATATTGATAGGATAGCATCTTGCAGTTGATGGAGATTTGTGGGGTGCACATCCAGGGCACAAACATCCCAAAGATGCTCTATTGGGTTGAGATCTGGTGATTGTGGGGGCCATTTTAGTAAAGTGAACTCATTGTCATGTTCAAGAAACCAATTTGAAATTATTCGAGATTTGTGACATGGTACATTATCCTACTGGAAGTAGCCATCAGAGGATGGGTACATGGTGGTCATAAAGGGATGGACATGGTCAGAAACAATGCTCAGGTAGGCCGTGGCATTTAAACGATGCCCAATTGGCACTAAGGGACCTAAAGTGTGCCAAGAAAACATCCCCCACACCATTACACCATTGCATTAATGAGAAATTAAACAGATGTTCCTAATATTCCTTTAGGTGACTGTATATAGACAGATAAAGATAAACCATAAACTACATGTATATGTAGTAGCTTTAAATGGAAAGGGGTGTATTTTAATTTTTTCTAAAACGTAATTTTGTAAAAAGTATGCAAATATTTATTTCAGCTTCAGTCAGACAAACAAATTTCACTTAAATCTATTTCACTTTCACATGTGGATAACTGAACAGGAAACATTCAATCTTTGCATTGCCATGGGAATGTGTGTGAAGGGTTTGCTACTGATGTTTGTTCCTGTGGTTAATGAACTCTTGACTGAATAGAGAGACATTGTGGCCAACTGTTATGACCTCACAACATAATTATTGTAACTGTGAATGAAGGTCAAGAAAATAAAGTAAATATTTTTTCTTATTTCATCTTTTGACTTTGGGATAAAAAGTGATCTGCACATGCTTTTTGTATTATGACAAAATCACCAGTGGCTCACTCAGTCAGGAGCCAATAGGAGATTGTGACACACATGGGAAGGAAGTGTGAGACGTAATGCAGGAAGTAAGAGGTGGGCGTGAACTCTTCATGAGGTCACCCAAAAGCACAGCAGAATATGGACTCTTAAACTTTGATGTGATTTGGAGAAAGAGGAAAATGTCAGATCCCATTTTAAAATGAGTCACATAGTCTACACCCATAGCAGTTTACGAACCCTACATTCATTGCAACACATGGGGCAAATCAAGCATGTAACTAACACCTTAGAGAACCCTCTGTTTTATGATGAAAATGATACTTAACCAAATTCTTAACTAATATTGACAAATTAAATAAATGGACATATCTGTAATTTGGGTTAAACTAGGTCTTTCACACTAAACTGAACACATTTTTTTTTTTTATTTGCTCATGGAAGTAGTGCCTTATCTGTTATTAAAGAAAACATATGGAAAGTGACAGGACCCGGTTCAACACAGTCAAAACCTTGTGTGCACATACAATCATGCTTCACAGTCATGTTCTGTTCATACAGAACTTATGAATGATGCTGCTTTGTGACAGAGTTCCTGTTTCATTTGTTTCACAAATTCATAAAACTGTGTCAAAATGAAAGTTTTTATGACTCTTGTGACACCAATTTTGTGAAAGCTTTGGGAGCAAGTGTGACAAAGAGCTTTAAACCCCCTTTAAATAAATATACAAATACCCAATTTATCAGGATAACAAACAGATAAATGGAACAGTCATATAGTAAAAAGTAGCCTATAGGTAGTATAAAAACTAATATCATCATATTTGTGACCATGTCTGTGAAATCCAGGATGAAGTTTATTAATCTAATAATGAGATTTTGAGCATTAGAGTTTAATTTTAATAACTGATTTCACTATGATTTCGATCTTTAACATGACTTTAGTCAATATTAAAGATATCAAGATTATATTTTCATAGAATGTTCACAGAAACCTTTTAATAGAAAAGGTAAATCTCAAAAAACGACTATTGCTGGGTTTTTGCAGATCGGGTCATATTTTTGTAAATAGTTTTTTTTTATCTATTTACCTTTTTTTAGGCAAAGGCAGAAAGAGAAGTAGACTACTTTGTTTGTCTTTCAGAAAAGTTTATGTAAATGTTTACTTTTTTGTTAAAATCTTTCAAAAACAAACCTACACGGAGACATGTTTACACATACTTTGAAAAACATAATGACACTGACTGAAAATGTACAATTTAGATAATAGTAGTAACACATCTGTAGTAGTAACAGTCAGAGACCACTAGATGGCGTAAGAGAATTAGGCCATTGACACTCAGCGATAACCTTCACACTTATTCCCAAATAACATCTCCACTTTTTGTTTCTGTCATTTTGTAATTAAACAAGTTATATATTCATATATTCTTTTTTCACCAAGATTGTAAGGCTGTAGTAAGTTTTTCTTAGTTTTTCCCAGGCTCCTGTGATTCACACTAAACTATCAGTCCAAACAGAAAATCCTGTATAAATGATTTATTTAACCAAATGTCAGTCCACACATTATGATGTGTATATCCATGTGTTTTTACAGCCCTGAACTGTAGTAACGCATGGGTTGCGGTTAATTCTTGCTCACATGATGGATACCTGTGAAATCACTTTTTTCTCGCTCAACTGTCAGATTGTTTGATTTGTCGCTGGTGTGTTTCCCCCATCCCACCCCAGCTTGGAAACAAGGCCTGACCTCATGTTGATGGGTCTGTATGTGTGCTATTACTATTGCCAACTGTTTACCAGTTAGTCTTATAAAGAAAGTCAACTGCAAGTCCTTATTGCCAGCTAAAACTTAAAGATAACCGTTATTGTTACACTCAGGCGTTAAAGGACTAGGTCAAATAAACAATCTGCCATTCTTTTGTCATCTGCTTAATATATTTGTCATTCCAAAGCCATGATACTTACTTTGTTTTGTGTTTGAAAAATGTATAAGCTGCTCTTTTTAATGTAGCATTAGTAGTTAGCACTTCTGTACCTAATGTTTAGCCTGTATTTTATGCTTCTTTAAAAAAAATATATAATTTAAACCTACTATTACAGTTAATTGCAATTTTTAAATTAGAAAAAAAATAATTTGCCTGAATGCTAGTGACGTTTTGTAGGGGATTTTTTGTATTTTACGTGTTGTGTATATATAATAAAAGAAGAGGATTTCAGAGATCACTTGTTAGTAATGCGTTCATGGCCATCTGCTATATCTTTATTCATAGATAGTGTGTGTTGTAAGGAATGTTAAGCAGGAATCGTGGGAAGGCTCCTTCACTTCTGTTATTGCAGACCACGTAACCTCAGTGATCCAAACAATAGCAGGAAATTCTCATGGGCGGAGGCAAAACGAGTTCCTCAGCCAGCAGCTTCCTCATTGGCTGCCAGCATTCAGAATAAGCGAGAATGGACTCCACTGGGAAAACTGGAATATGCATGGGTTAATTGGCACTAAAGTAAAACATGTGTGTCTCATTCAATTCCAGAATGTGTGCACACGACTGATTTTACTCAATGGGCAGCATGTATAGCTATACAGTCATGTACAGTACACAGGAAACTTGTTCTTTTAAGTTTTTTCAAGAAGTATTGCATTGTTATTTTATTATAAACATTGTAAGCACCTATTGTACTCTACTAGCAAATCCAGTTAAATTATGTGTTTATTTTCACTCTAGTGCTATAAACCTCTAAACCTTTTCAATCAAACTGATAGAGGATATTATTGCTTTTTTGTAGATTGGAGTCAGAAATCTGTCTTTTGGAGAACGAAGAGTCCCAGATTTCAGCTAAAGAGCAGGTTCTCAGAGAGAAACTGAGGGAAACTGAGAGATCTATTGAAGATTTGCAGAAAGTAAGTTGTCCTTAGTTAAGATGACAAATTTAAAAAGTATACACTCTTTTACCTTAAAATAATGTTTCCAAAAAAGTTTCAGTCGTTTATCCACTCAAAACAGGGTGGACGGCACTTTCACATTTGCTTTGCAGCCCTCTATTGACCAAAACCGCACTAAAGAAGTTTGCAACCGTCGGGTCGCGGTCCTGTAGTTCGAGTGAAATCTACAAAAACTTGCTTTATGGCAGACCTACAATCCAATCAGAGCCAGCTTTGCTGCAGTAGGCTAAATTATTTACGACAGTGGTAATGGACAATTCCGCTTCCAACCTGTAGGGGGAAAAGAGCAAAAACTCTTTAGTGTTGCTTTAACTGTGCTTCACGATGCCGTAGAAGAACCAATTTTGGCCAAAAAAACATCTAAAGAACCTTTCTGTTTCACAAGGAATGAAGACAATTATTCCGCTTATACCTCGGTTACCACAAACATTGCTCTGGTGTCTTTTTTTAAGACATTTGAAAAGTTAGGTGAGCGGTTATCAGAATACAGCATTCAACAGACCCATGGTATAAAAAAAGCTTAATCAGGTTATATAAAGGTATGCAATTAAAGAGTTCAGATGCAAAACCCCACTCAGTGCATCTGACATGTTTTTTATAATATCAGTATCTAATGTTTGACACGGTGGCGTTTAGCGGCTTTTGCATCTGAGCTCAACATTTGTTTTTTAAAGATCCTTTGACTAAATGGTTCTTTAAGAAACCAAAAATGGTTCTTGGCATCACTGTGAAGAAACTTACAAGCTAGAGAGCAGCCATAAATGCATGACAAAAAGCTTTTTAACATTTTGAGGTTGTCAAACGTAAGTGATGTGTCAGAAAGGTCTCTAGCACCTTTGGTTCACAGATTGCTATCATAATTTGTTATTCATGCATTCTCAGTATTGCTTATCTCCATTGGTCGTAGAGACTTCTGAAGCCTGTTAGTGAGGCTCAGGCATGAAAATGCCCTGGACAAGAGATAACCCAGAGATAATCATTTGTTTTGCAATAACATTTATAAAAAAATTTATGAAAGGGGCCATGCCATGAAAATCAGACTTTTTCCATGTTTAAGTGGTATGGTTGGGTCCCCAGTGCTTCTATCAACCTAGAAAATGTGAAAAAGATTAACCCAGTAACTTAGTTTTGTAAACCATTCTCTACAAGCACATGTTGAAATTTGGCTCTACTTATGATGTCATAAGGAGCTCTTATTATAATAATACCGCCCCTTAATCCAACCACAGCACTGCCATTTAGTGCAGAGAAAAGCACAATTGAGTTTTAATTGAAACAAACCATCATCATTGTGATCAGTGTTTGAACTTCATCAGCTCATTTCCATTTTAAAGGACACACCCAAAACGGCACATTTTTGCACACACCTACAAAGTGGCAATTTTAAAATGTTATAATAAATTATCTATGGGGTATTTTGAGCTAAAACTCCACATATGTGCTCTGGGGACACCAAATATTTATTTGACATCTTAAAAAAGTCTTGTGCCATGGCCCATTTAAGTTTTAGTGTCCATGTACTTTTTGGGGCCACTGTACATAGTTTCTAAGAATAATGCATTATTTCAGAGAAACAGTTAAACACAACTGTAGACTACTGTTAAAGTAATTCAACACTGAAATCATTTTGTCTAATCACAATCTTTCTCTATGTTCTTTCTACAGAGTCTTCAGTGTCAAGACGGAGGTATGGAACTTGTGTGTATGAATAATATACTATCATAACATCTGTTACCCAGAAACACCACATACATTTTTGGCCTTGTTCATGAGCATCTAATGATCCCCTTTCCAATATAGCAGAGGGGTTATATAGAAAGTCACCCAAAACACACCTCTGCATTACAACTCTTTTTCCGGATAGAGGGGCTCCATCCTAACTAGACATCAGTTTCTTGGACCATTTCGCTCTTGCCTCAGCTAGACTATTGAATTCTACACATACGGCAATGGCACATATGGCAAAGACAGCACTTTGTTTACCTTGATCCGCCTATTTAGAGGGAATCCCTTTAGCCCAGCGCCACCATTGTTTGCTGTAATTCACTTGCACTGCATTTGCTGTCTAAGCAATGAGCTGCTTCACACACAAAAAAGGTAGAGAGTGAGAGAAATTCAGTTTAGTGGGGGGATTGAAAGGGGAGGGTGTAAATGTGATGGGCTTTTGAAAACAGCAATTCAGATTTAGTTTCTCTTCTGATTTTCACTGGACAGATGCAGTGAATTACAACTGCTCCCAGATCCTGGACCTTCCAGAACTGAACTCCCAAATCTCAGCTTCAGGGGATAAACAACAACCAAGAAAAGCCGGTAGGTGCTTGTTTGGCACGTGGGAGGGGCTAGGGTGGTCACGGGTTTGGGTAAAGGCCAAAAGAGGACATGGTAATGTAGATTACAGATGGTGGCATACAGTATATAGCACTCAGTGTACACAGCAGTGTAATTGCTTATCATTTCAAGGGGTTAGACTGGATTAGATGTCGGAGGTTGAACATTTTGTTATGTACTGTACATATAAGTTCACCTCTAGTTCATGTCTCACTCCATTTTTTTTTGGAAGAAAATATATGGTATAAAACTGTCACAGAACTCAACAATTGATTTTTTTTGCAGTTAGTTATTACACAGTCAGAAATAAAGGTACAAATTTTGTTACTAAGACGGTACCCTTTAAAAAGGTCCCAATATGAACCCTTTAGGTATTGATATTTGTCTTTGAGGTACCAAAATGTTTCTTTGTAATTAACCCTTTAGATACAAATGTGTACTTTTGAAAAGGGTACCACCCCAGTGACAGCTTTTATACCTTTATTTCTTAGAGTAAGCTTAATCTTGCTCTTTTATTTAATTACTTAATGTCAACTTGAATGTATTTTACAAAGTGGCTAATTCGTATTAAATTGTACGGCCTCATTAATACACTTTTGTACGATTTGCTTTTGCCCATGACATTGGGGTTTTGTTATTGTTTGTATTTTTTTGTACGATTCACGCTGTACAATTTAGCCAATGGTATAAATCAAAGGTTCTCAACTAGTGGGTTATGTCTGAAATGTAGCAAATCATTATGATTGTGAATAGTTAGAAATCCAAATAGTCGTCAGCTTTTAAAAAGCGTTTAATAAATTCCCATTTAAACTCTAAGGTATTTGATACAGATTTTCTGCTAATTGGTTAAGGCAGGTGAAACGGTGGTTCAGCGGATAGCGCAGTTGCCTCGCAGCAAAAAGGTCGCGGTTTAACCCCCCGGCTGGGTCAGGAGGTCTCTCTGTGTGGAGTTTGCATGTATTTGCTGGGTTAGCGTGGGGTTACTCTAGGTGCTCTGGTTTCCTCACAATTCAAAGACATGCAGATTAGGTAAACGGAAGATGCCAAATTGTCTTTCTCTAATTTGTGCATAAGTCAACCGGTTCTCGCCATAAAGATAGCCATAGATGCTGGAATGGCATTATAAAATAAATAATTTGGTACAAGCCAAATTAAGCGGATGTCGGCATGGAAAACTATACAAGAGAAAACAACCTAGACTACAATAAATATAGGTTCACAGGTAATCACATTTTAAAACTTTATTGTTTAAAAGTCTTAGAGCAAATCTAGTTGAGAACCATTGGTTTACATCAAGATAGCTTTGTACTTTGCAGTGAGGTTTTCTTTTCAAAGGAAGCTGGTATTAATAATACAATAATTGTAATTTGTGAAGAACAATTTAGCGTATTTCCATAAAATTACGAGTGCTAACTAAAATCAGCAATGTCTCGTCAACTAAGCTAAAAAACAACATGCTGCGGTTACTGGCAACATCATAATAAAAGTGCAAAGGGTAGGTTGAATTTGTTTTTGGCTCTGAATTTACTGCCGATATACAGTATTAAGTTTGCATGGACACAGTGACGTCACTGAAAACTGCAATTAATAACAAGCATGCCACGTTTAAGCAATGCATGATATACACACTGAGTCGATATTAACTCACAATCATCTGCACTCTTCCCCAAGCATTATACGCCATGGAGATTAATGTTGAAAAGGATCGGAAGACCGGCACTACCAAGATTCTCTCCGCCTCAGCCGTCAGCCCACAGGAAGCCCATCAGCGAGGCATCAAGGTCTACGATGATGGCCGCAAAGTAATCTATGAGGTGCGTTCTGGGGGTTCTGCTACAATCGAGAATGGCACGCACCCCTGGAGCACAAGTGAAGTGGACGAATTGATGCAGCAAGTAGGCCAGCCTCACCAACGAAGCGAGGGTGCACGGGTAACCGTCACGCCAGCCGAGTCGCAGTCATCAGAAACACCATCGAGTGCCAAAGAGGACAAGCAAGACGAGCAACAAATCTCTAGCAATACCCAGGAAAGGTACGAGGATGAGGTGAATGAGACTCCACAGGCCTCAGCGGACAAACCAGTGACCATGATCTTTATGGGCTACCACAGCATAGAAGATGAAGAGGAAACCAAAAAGCTGCTTGGCTTTGATGGTACCATCAAGGCCGAGATTGTCCTTATCGATGAAGACGATGAGAAATCTCTTCGTGAGAAGACCGTCACTGACATCTCCAATATTGATGGCAATGCTGCAGACCTCGTGTCAGGCCGGCCTCTTTCTGATACCAGTGAACTGTCTTCAGAGGGCAAAGATGAAACTTCAACCAAGGAAATGCCACCTACAGGTATTGAAAAGAAAAAACGCTGCCAGTGCTGTACTATCATGTGACCTTTCTCCCACAACTTCTTTTTTCTGGAGCACATATTGTACCAAGTTTCTGTCCTCCCTAAAATCAAATCTCACCCTGTTACTAACAGCACCTTCACCCTGTGATGTGAGAAAAGTGCACTTCTTGCTCTTTTCTGATCTGTTTTTCCAAAACTTCTTTTCCAAAGGTTCTTTTGCTGAAGTGTTTACGAATTGAACAGCTTGTTGAGGGGACATTTTTAGGAGAAGTACATACGTTGTTACCCCTTGAAAAACATTTTATTATTACTTTGATTATCTTTTAAAATAGAATGTATACATTCACACTTATGCATTTGGCACAGGCTTTTATCTAAAGCAATTCACAGTAATTCAAGCTATGTGTATTATCAATTTGTGTTCCCTGGGAATTGAACCTATGACTTTGGAATTGCTTGTGCCACCGTAGGAACCTACAGGAATATAGAGAATAAGTGTGGAAAAGAGAACAAATGTAATGTTAATGTAAAACAGTTTAATACAGGACAATCTTACACCTAAATGTAAACAAGGTTGGATAAATTCATAGTGCTTCATGGTGTAGCATAGAGTTTACATACAAACACTGTAGTTTAAAAATATGTCCCATTTTATATTTATACAAAAAATCACACCATATCAGAGTAGATTTATACAAACAGATGTTTGGCAGTTATTATTACACACTGTCAGAAATAAAGGTACAAAACTGTAGCTTTTTTGTCACTGGGGTGGTACCCCCTAGGGTTCATTTTTGTATCTTTATATACAATAAATTGAAATGTTGTACCTTTTGGGGTACAGTTTTATAACCTAAGGATCTATTGTGTGCCTTTAAGGATCAATTTTGTACTAGTTAAATGTTGGAATACAAACATTTAAATTTACAAGGTACATTTAACTGTACCTTTAAAGGTGCACAATAGGTCCTCAAAGGGATAGTTCACCCAAAATTGAAAATTTTGTTATTCTGTTATAATTTACTACACCCTCGTGTTGTTCTAAACCTGTATAAGTTTTATTTTATTCTGTTGAACACAAAAGAAGATATTTTGATGTGTGATTATCATTATTTCGAACAGAATAAAGAAACTCATACAGGTTTAGAAGAGCATGAGGCTTAGTTAACGATAACAGAATTTTCTTTTTTGGGTGAACTATCACTTTGAGGTACAGTAATGTACCCAAAAAGGGACAACATTTTATTATGTTTTGTATACCTGTAAAGGTACAAGCTCGAACCTTAGTAGACCACCTCAGGCTCAGAAAATGTCAAATTTTGTACCTTTTTCTTGACAGTGTATTTTACTGTAGCCTTATTGAATATTTCTCAGCCATAATCACGAGCTTCGATTGTCTAAGATTCCTTTGTTTACAAAACCGGATATATTTTTCCAACATGAATGGAGACAAAGCAACATTATGTATGCCCATTTTCTTACACAATCTGACCATTTGGAAATGCATTTACCTTTCTGTGCCTCTTTATTGTAATGTATAGGCATTTGTCGTTTTTAATGTTTTTGCCCACAGAAAAGAAAGACAAGAAAACAAAGCATTAAAAATTTAAAAACTTAAAGGGATATTTGAATCCTCAGACGATCTGAATCTATCAGGCAAAGTGGAACCAATCCAACAGCACAAAAATTTTAAAGCAGCTAGGTATGCTAGCAACTGCCATTAATAAAGCAAATACATTTTTGTAGGAATAAAAATCCTTGTCATGGCACATACGTAGATAGGGTCTAGATTACATACAATAAGGTGCTAAATATACTTGAATCTATTTGCTATTTATGTGAAGAGTATAAATGCCATCTGCAATTGTGCATAGATATGTGCAAAAGCTTCCACCAGCAGACAAATCTTTAAATAAAATATATTGTTGATACTCACATTTATTATAAAAACCTTGGCATTACAAACAAAGCAATTTTAATAGTGCCATAAAACTACAGTCATAAAGCATATTGGTTTATATATAGATCTCTATCCGCATTAAGATATGGGATGAATGAAAGTATTTTAGCATTGAAAAATTATGCTTTTAGCTTGACGTACACTAAGTCAAGAACTTTATAAAAAACTCATAATCTAATCTGTATTTAAAGAAACATGATGAACATGAAAAGATTACAGTTGCATATAATATCATATGCATACCTGTAGATGAAGAATGTACACATGGCACCCATTTATGATGAGTGTTCTCCACATTTATTTGTGTATAGGGGTTGAAATATAAAAATGACGTGCACATTTTAGCATATTTATGATTAAATGCAATGCAGATTTCCCAGTGTGGTCTCAAGGGACATATCTAAGTCATTACATTCTGTAATACCAGCTGCCTTTCTGTTTCTGTCTTAACCTATCCATTAGTCTTGTCATTTTGGCGGAGTGATTTATTTAGTGCCATATTTCCGTAAAAATTATGTTCAGATGGTAAAATTGAAAGTCGGTTTTCAAAACCTGGTCATCTTTATACATGTACCTCTCATACAAGTGGGTTTTGCAAACTAGGAAATTCCATAACCTGTGCCAAAACAACACAGGAAGTTAAAACAGGATATATTGAAGGGATGTACAATACTAAATATCCAATAGGCTTTAACACTAGAGAATAGAAAGCCAAAAAACTCACATTTCCATTTTGTTTAGGTCTTTTGGACTTTTTGGGCATTTCATGTTGATCATCCGTCGATCAGGATGTTTGCACAATGTAGTTACTTAAAGAAACATTCAAAAGAAAAAAAATTAAGATTTGTCTATCAGGAGTTTCAGCCCCAAACTGCCAAACTGCAGATTCAGTCTTGAACTTTCACTTGATGATTCTGTTCTGAAATTACTGCTGTGCTTCATAATTTAAGATTCTGCTGTATTTTTGTAATCTTGAGGTGTCATTTTTAAATGTCCCAATTGCTTACCTTTTTTTAATAATTATAACATTTTCTTTCTGTGTATCATCTTCTTTCTCACACACTTCTCTCTCCTGTACGGACTGCCAGCAGTGATGCTGTAACATTGGCTTTAATTAATTTATTTTTTCATTGTATGTTGTAATTAGTCCAATAAACAGCATTTTGTTCGACATATCTACTCTCCTGTGTCTATGCTGTGGTTCTTTCTCTAACTAATCCATCAGGTCATTTCTACTACCACTTTCCTACTACTACTGTTATCCCTCACATATTTCTGGACAGCACTAACTCCAGAACAGTCTCTTCGGCCTGTGTCACACTGCATGAACATCGAGTTTAAATCTCACCAAATCTGTTTTTTTCTGGCTCACGACTAAAAGCTGACACTTATGAATTTACTACAGGTTTCCTATCTACACTACATTGATGTCATTAAATAAAGAGCAACAATAAGTACATAAGTAATAATCCTGTTTATTTTCTTCAGAAGATTTTCGGTAGATTTTAGGAATAGTAATAGGTTGAATTACTTAAATCCAGATAAAGTACTACACTACACTCTTAAAAATAAAGTTGCTTCATGATTCCAGTTTAAGCTGATTGGTTCCATAAAGAACCTTCAACATCTGACGTTTCACAAATGCCTCTTAAAAAGGATATTCTATAGGCATCGCTATAATACAAAACTTTAAAGCACCTTTATTTTTAAGAGTGTACCCATAATCCTTAATTATTAAACTTGACCAATCAGAGAACTTGCTGTTAAAAATCTTACCCACAACACCATTGATCTTTCACTTTTCATAAGCAGCAACTTTGGAAACTGCCACTCAAGCACACAACCTATAAATAATTTAGTATATCAACAACATAAAAGCCTGACCTAATATGTACAGTTGACTTAAAGTTAGCATGTAGCTAAAGTAACATATATTGGTCAATTAATAAAACACTAATTTGCTTTAATAATTTCAAACTGTATTAATGATACTGAGTTTTTAACAATACTACCCTAAGGGGACGATCACACCAAACGCATTTTAAACGCCTGGAAACGCAAGGCACGCCACATTGGCTTTTTTGGTCACTTTTAAAAAGAGCAATACAGTGCAGCTTTTTATATTGCTAGGCAGCCATCAAGGCAGCTGTCCTGTCAATCAAATATTGAAGCGTGAGCGCTCCTTTGCTGTTAACTGTCATATTAGCAAAAACTAGAAACAGAGGACGCTTGCTCTGACCTTGATCAAGGGTGTGAGGTGCACAAACATGCAGGAGACAGTGAGTGAATGCAGTCTCTGGAGTGCAGTCCCCTCATTCGATTGGAAAATGAAAAAACGCAAATGACATCGGATGCATAACGCTCACTGCCCATAGGAAATTATTCAAAAAAGGTGCCTGCCACTGCGATAAATGCATTCTGTGTGATTGGCCCCTAAGGAATGGGTGTACACTAAGCCGTTTACGGCGGCGGTGTATATGCTTTCGATTGTTTCCAATGGAAGCACCGCTTTTAAAAAATGCAGTTGTTTTTTTTCTGCGCTGGCCAACCGGTCGCCTGCACACTTTTTTATTCATGATCAGTGCTTCAGGGCCCAGAATTGAAATATGTTCAACTTTGGGTAAAACGCTCGGCTCTTTAAAGTCGCTTATTACTTGACCGTCCAATCACAGTGGAGGAGGGGCGGGACAAAAATCACAACAATCAACCGGCACATCGTTCAATGACTGATAAACAAAGCAGAAGTCTCATAGCAACCAAAGGGCTTAGCTGATAAAGCTTACAGTCAGCGTCCGCCTGCAGCTGCGTTTAAACACTTTGGTAACTTTTCATAGGCCTATTTTTAAACACTAAACACTAATAGTTAGCCAAAATGGCGGTGGCGCTGTGGCTCAGTGGGAAGCACTGTTGCCTCACAACAAGAAGGTAAATTGCCCTTTCACAATGTGTGTATAGATCAATTAGTTTAGATTATCTATAGTTAAAACCTGTTCTTGCAGATGCTGGAATGGTTTTAAGAATGAATGAATAAACAAAATGATGTTTCAGCCGGTCTAAGAGTAGTAAATATCGCCAAGCCGACCCATAACATACAGTATTTCGAATGCATACTTGATCAAAACACTTAACATACGGTTAGCTCTCGTAGACTGTCCCTGTAATATCTGTAAGACACTTACATCAGCTAAATATCTGGGTAGATGCTGTCATGACCAAATTAAAGTGTAATGCACAATTTACATAAGTCACAGATCAGTTTAGGAATCTTCATTACAGAGAAGTATGTTTTTTAGAAGCAGCCACGTGTGTTATTCATAACACTACTGTATATAGAAATACCTATAAAAAATTATCTGCTTTAATTATGAGAACATTTACTAATTTAAATATTCACAACAGAAGACTTTTAGAATCACACGTGAATTAGAAAACAGTGCTAAATGTAGTATCTGTAGAAAATAAAAACATCTGGGTTGTTATTGACAAATCTGTTTCGTGTTCACTGACCACTCAATGAGTCTAATACAAACAGGCAATCAGAGACGGTTCTGGAAAACAGACAGAGAACATGCTGACTAAATCTGTCTAACCCGATTCACTGATGTTTATCACCGCTGCTTCATTAACAAAGACATAACAGTTTAAACTGATTCTCAAATACATTTAATCGCTGTAACATTTTTACTATGTGAAATGTGAAAACAATAAATATGGCAAGTGTATGCATGTATTTAAAATATTACATTAAAACAATTAATAAGGTGATGAAACAAATTTCTAGAGCAAAAGGCTCACAATTCAGCAGAATCAAATGCTTTAATGAGTCAAATATCAACAAGCTTTTGCAATGGTTAGGTTAAGTGAAACAAGCCTGTATGTTTACAGTATGTGTAAAAAAGAGTGAGTCAGAGAGAAAGCTAGCATAGTGAGTAAACCTAGTTAGCATTTTATACCCACCTCATTATCTTCACCTTTAACATTTAGCCTGTGTGTGGGCTGCTCGTATAAACATGCACAGCTGACCCCGATACATCCTACGTAATTTAATTCTGTTACGCACATATAATCATAACAGCTCATTTGTCGTAAACAACCTGAGAGACACATTGCCATTAAATTGCTGTTGGAGAATGAAACATTTCAAATGATTAAATGACACACTCTAAAAAAGTTGCTGTAATTTTGCAGCTGGTTGCCAGTAACTTACTGTAGAAGATAAAGTCAAAAAATGTTTCATGTTCATTTAACTTTGAACAAAATGTTGCCAGTAAATAACATAAATGTAAAATCTACAGTAAGTTACTGGCAGCTAGTTGCCAGTAATACCCATTAATACTGTAATTTCTACAGACATTTTTACAGTGCATGTTTACAGTCATAGCTGACAATCTGTGAACAGCTTTGCAGCAATAATACACTCTAAAATGGTGGGTTATTTTCAACCCAGCATTGGAACAGCGTTAAATACACCCAAAAAAATATATATATTTGACCCAATACACTGTAAAAAATACTTTGCTGCCTAAAAATGTTTTGTTAAATCAACTCAGATTTACAAGTCATGTCAACAGAAATGAGTTGTCATACTTATAAAGTACAGTTAAAAAGTCAACTTAATTTTATAAGTTATAACAACTCAAATGTACTTATAACAACTCATCTTTAGTCAAGATAAATAATAGTAAGTTGAAATTACTTGTAAATCCGAGTTGATTCAACAAAAGAATTAAAGCAGCAAAGTATTTTTACAGTGTAGGTTAAAACAACCCAGCATATTAAATTACAACCAACCCAGCATAGGTTAAATTACAACCCAGTGGGTTGAGTTTGTCCTTTTAGGGGTTTAAAATAATCCAGCATGTTTTAGGATGTATGCAACGACAGAGATATTTTAAATTGAAGATCATTTATTATAGTTTTATAGTTATTATAGTATAGCATTACCCAAATACAATAAACAACTTGACCACCGTTTATTTTTTTGCAACAGATCCAAATAAATAGGTTAATACAGTATACAATATACTGATTATTCGCAATGTGGATGTTTGGCTATTACAGTGAAAAAAATTTATTCATTCAATTTACTCCATTTTTTTAAGATAAGTGGTCGCAGTCAATTTATTTAAGCTACAATTAAGCAAAAAAAGAAAAAGAAAAACTAAACAAAAAACTTTTGTTTAAATATAGCTTAAATAAATTAATTGCAAACACTTACCTTAAAAAATTTAGTAAATTGAATGAATCATTTTTTCAGTGTAGCTTTAAGAATATAAACCACAATATGTTATCCGGGCAATGATGTGACACATAATCATGACAACAAGACATTACTGGGTGAAAGCATTACTCATGGGATACTACAGGTGCAAGGACATTTAAAGAAAATCTGACAGTGATCAGTCCTCTGTTATTATGACATGTTTCCATCTAGTAGGCATGAACTTGCTATTTTTCTATTATGGCAGTTTGCTTAAATAAATGATTTGGTGATGTTTTGTTACAGGTAGTGAGAAGGCTCGTTCAGTGCTGCTGACCGCAGAGAATGGACTGTATCCAACAACAACTTCACGATTTCAAGACGTTCTGGTAGGTCCACAGGTGACCATAGTCACAGTGCCATCTGTTAAAACTTTTCAGTTATACCTTTACAACCTCTTTATAGTCTTTGCTTATGTTCTAATACCTAATACTTTAACCTACATTTTAATCGCATTTAGTTTAATGTCTAGACTGGCAAATCAGTGTTCACATGAAATCAATACCCATTAATGCTTAATGTGAACCCATAGTGATTATTGACAAAAAATAAATGCACCTTGTGCATTTATATGCCCCTCAGGATGTTCTCCATGCAACATCTTCCAAATGCATTGGAAGTGACATAGTTTGGTGCTGATGGTTGTGTTTGCATCTGGACAATGCCTGACGCCTGTTCTATAATTAGAACCACTGAATTGTTAAGATGGTTAATGGGGAGTTATCTTTGTACATGCTATTAAGACAATGTGACCTTGATGTTTTTGAGATATAAAATTCTGTTAATAATTAATTCAAATAAGTATTACAGATAAGTACCGGGCTACAGAAAAAAACTATTATATTATACTGCTGATATGATATATGGTATGTTTGATTATCCAGACATGCATAAACACATTCCATGCATGCCTTTAAGTCTTTTAACTTTTCCTCTGTCCACGGTGGGACATTGTTGCACAGCGTAATTGTTCTAGAGAATGTGCGATACATGAAAAAGGCCTGGCTTTCAACATTTCACCGCTGACCCCCCTGCGTCTGCGTTCGCTGGAGTGGAAACAAAGGCAGGATGGGGGCCAGATTGAATGGGAGAGCTGTAACCCGAGCTCATTGTGATCAGCTCCTCGTTGCGCTAGAATGTGAGAGAAACGTCCGCGCGGCTCCAGTGCTGCTCTAGTCATTCATTATTCAGCGGGCGCGTGCTAATCGGGAGACGGAGACGCGCGCTGGACGCCGGTGCGTAAAAGCGCTCAATGTCAAAGTCGCTGCAGCAGCGCGTGCCTCCGTGCGTGCTACACTGACGCATTTACATCGCGTAGACTCACATTGGCTCAGTAGCGTTTTCTGTTTTCAATCTACGGCTGCGGAGTCGATAAGACACTCGAAGCTGCTGGGTGGTCAGAGGTAACCTTTCCTTTTACATCATTAACTAATATTTGCGTGATGACTGTGTGTGGAATTGACGTTTAGCTGATCATAAATGTTGCAAACGCGATGGTTTAGAATGTGTAGACTATTTTCTCTAATAGCCTATAATATAGTGCATTGAGAAGTAAAATAAGATGCTGCAGTGGTCAGATGTTTTGCAACATTTCACTGCATATGTGTGTGTGCAAGTGACCTTTGCTTTTTCTTTATTTGCATTTGTGCAGTTAAAGTTGCACTTTTTTTTACAAAAAAATAGATTTCACTTTAAAGTGTGCCTGTTGCTATTTATCTTGTAATTTAATTGATTTTATCTGATTTACTTATGTAGATGTAGCTATGTTAGTTATTGTTGTAGTCTGTCATGCAGTGTGTCATGAGGTATGACATGCACTGATAGGAGTGTATTCAAGAATTTTGGTTTCTAAAGAGTTGTTTTTAATTTCATAATTCCTTTTTGAAAGGGCCCGTGAGGATATGATTTAATATAGCTACATTGTAAACTGAATAGGCCTACATAAGAGGAACCAGGAAAAGTGCGAATTCTAATTTCTGAGGCATTGTGATCTATAGGCAAAGCCTACAGTGAACCCCACCAAAATCCTCTATTGGTCTGGTGTTTCTACTGTTTTAAACAAACAAAAAAACAACTGAGATTACACAGGCGATGATGATACAACAGAAGCTGAAGTCATAAATATATCTCATATAGCAAGACTTTTGACAGTTGACCTATAAAGTTTGTTTCACATTACAGCTTTTCTGGTAAAAATCCACCCATTTACACAGGATGAGAGCGTTTAAATTTTATAAAACATGTCAATTGTCCATTGATAGTTTATTCCTTTGTTTAAATATCTTCAAAACCTGTGGGCTTTAATACATAATTTTTGGAGCAGCATTGGCAGGGTGCCCATTTTTTTGTTTCTTATCAGTAAAGTGTTTTTGGTTGATCGTGCACCTGCCCATATTTTTTTCAGATGTGCACATATTGTTTGAAGTTGTGTTTTCAGTACAACCACTCATGGAGACTTCCAGTCATTATTGTTCTCATGCTAGTCTATTATTTTGGTCAAATCTTTTTCTATTCAGATAAAGATGCTAAATCATTTTGGGTTTATAACACTTACTGCATCAAACAAACTCTTGAATAACTTTCAAAGGTTTTATTCGGCACAAAACAGTGATTCCACTAAAAGCTTGTATGCATCTACACATTTCTAAAAGGAAACATATCATGCTAAATCCACTTTCTTAGCTCTTAAATGCATTTTGTTGTATATTTGTAGTGTTTAGAAGTACATAAAAGTTGAAATTAGTCTCTTCGGGTGCTTTGTTGATATCTTTATATTCTGTTTTGGTCAAATTTTCCAACCGGTTCTGATTTTTCTATTATCTATTACGTTTTTTGAACAATTACATCACAGCATTTGCAGCCGAACTGCCAAATAAGGACATAGACTCCCAGCCCAACGCTTCGAGCAATCCGCCATTTTTTATTTCTCGCTGCGATATTGTAGTCCAAGCTCAAGGATGCAGAAGTTACGAGAGAATAAGTCAAAATGTTCGGTTGTTGAACCTGTGCCTGGTTGAGTTTTATTCTCACGAAAATGTACCACATGGGTAAAGTCATGTTTTTGTGCGTGAAGCACTGCAAGGATAACTATTTCACCAACCTCCACCAGTATAAAGTAGGATTTGCCGATAGACTTCCTCTGATTGAGGGGTCAATTCCTTCTATCTTTGGAGACGAAGAGCAGAACACTTCGGTAAGCTGTAAATAACTTACACGGTGGTCATGGTTTAGCAGTGCTGTCTCTCAATCCGAAGGCAGCAGCCTGCGGATGTCGCATGTGGTCATCAAGCCTGGTTTTAGTTAACTGAGCATTACATTTGCAAGTCACGAGCATATTACAACAACTTACGATTAACTAAAAATAATAGTCAACTTTATAATTGTTAATATTCTGAAATAAGATCGCCTTGATGACGTATGCAGCTGCGACCTCCGGAGGCTGCAGCCTTCGGATTGACAAACGGCAGTAACACACCTTTGCAATACATCCATATGAAGACGTTGTTCTGCAGGTTCATCGTCTTAATTTTCATCCCGCTCCGTTTCCACGGAGCACCAATATGAGTTGCTCTCAGATGCACATCAGAAAAGGGGTAGAAAGGGGGCCGGTGGGGCTATCATAATGAGGAATTCAGACCCAAGCATTGCAGTTCCGCTTTATATAGACCACAAATATATGATTTATATGTAAAAAGGTCAGATTAAGGGGCCAGTCACACCAAAAGCGCTTTAAACGCTTGCAAACGCAAGGCGCGACGCACTGCCTTTTTTAAAAAAGAGCAGTGCGACGCGGCTTTTCATATTGCTAAGCAACCACCGAGTCAGCTGTCTTGTCAATCAAATATTGAAGCGTGAGCGCTCTTTTGCTGTTAACTGTCATATTAGCAGAAACTTTAAAAAGAGGGCGCTTGCTCTGACCTTGTTTGAGGATGGGAGGTGCACAAACACGAAGGAGAGAGTGAGTGAGTGGAGTCCGGTTCTTCAAAGCAACTGTAAACTTCCCTCACCACAACGTAAGGCCCGCCTCTCCCCTGATTCGATTGGACAATGGAAGACGTGAATGACGTCAGGCGCTTCTCCGCTCTCAGCGCTCCTTCAAAAACGCGTGCGCGGCAGGCGGCAAAAAACCGCAAGGCGCTCGGCGCGCATAAACAGCGCGCAAACGCGCCCTGCCCATAGAATATCATTCAAAAAAGGCGCCTGCAACTGCCATAAACGCTTTTGGTGTGACTGCAGCCTTAAAAGCATGATATGTCTGCTTTAACAGTTATCCAGTCATTCCAGGAAAGTCATATTAGTTTTTACAGATATAAGTCTTACAGTATTTATGAGCAGTTTATGCATCATACATTATGTAAATGGTCCCACCACATAACTTAGACTGTAAAAAATACTTTGCTGCCTAAATTTTTTTGTTAAATCAATGTCAACAGAGATGAGTTGTCACAACTTATCAAATATAGTTGAGAAAAGTCATAGTCAAAGTTAAAACAACTCACCTGTAGTTTTAACAACTCATCTGTAGTCAAGATAAATAATAGTAAGTTAAAATGACTTGTTAATCCGAGTTGATTCAACAAAAAATTTTAAGGCAGCAAAGTATTTTTTACAGTGTACATTTTCATATGTTACAAGTAGAGACACAATTGCCCAAGAAGAGCAAGTTGCCACTACTGATTACCGGTTAATTGCCTTGTAAGGTGTAGACGTAGCTATTGAAAGTGACCTTCATTTCCAGTAATCACACCAGGTTAACTCACTTCTTAATGACTAAATGGGAAGGTAGGTTAGACAGATAGGACTCCTGGAAGCCCATATTCTAAAACATAGATTTGAACTGTCATAATAATAAAAGGAATGCTGTTACACAAGGCCAGTGTTGGCAAAATTTCATTAACCGTAAAAATGAAAGTTTGTGTATAAATAAAAGATCCAAAAAAGCCAATAATACAAAACATTTTTTTGGAATTGTGAAATACTGGTTACAGTATCTGCCCTAATCTGATTCCAGGAAATCATTGTGCTTTTGTGAAACATATGCAAGAATTGTATGTTTGGATATCTGATAACTGTCCGCTCAACTGATTTTTCCAAAATATTACTAGAATCAGTCATTGCCAAGACAATAGAACATTTCCATCACGATTTGTTCTACCATTCACCCTTCACAAGAGTGTTTACTACAAGAAAACAGCTATCTGCACATAATCGTCAACAGGTGAAGTGGTGTTGTGTTCTGACATTATATCTTAATGGGAAATAGAAAGGATGTTAGCGGCTTGCCGATTTCTCTGCTGGGTAATGGAAGGATTGTCGGATAGATTTGAGCTTGGGGGTATCATTTACTCTGCGGTTAGAAACCAGGACAGTTGAACCCGTGGGGTATATTCCACTTTGTTGTCCACTGAAGTCTGTGGAACTGGATCACATTGTGTCTGTAGCTTTTACACAGCGCCCTCCAAGTACAACAGAGCCTGTGGATGGTCAGCTGTGGTGGCTGTTTAATTTCTCTTTCACCTGCTACTCTATTTCCAGGAAAAGTGTTGCGCAACACTGTGTATCAGCTCTGTGGGATGCTTCTGGTGCTGTTCCTGTCGTTGATCATTGTCTTTGGCAGCGAAGCAACACAATATCTGTCCTAGAAAAGCACCCACCCTCTTATTATCTAGAGGAAAAGCATTCTCAATGATAAGAACTCTAATCTTCATCTTAGTGACAACCACAAATGAATAGTCAACCATTCAGTCACACAGAGCAATCCCATTATATTCATGTATCCAAAAAATCTAATGTATGGTGCTTTGAGTTGTTTTCCATCTTTGGTTCAATTTAGCCCACTAAAGTATAGTACAGCATTCAGACGTAGTGGAAAATATTTCATCTTTATTACCTGTTTGGGTAACATACAGTATGACCTTAAGCTGGGACTGTTTCGTTCAATACAAATCCAGCTTGATAGCATCTGTTGTTCATGCTATATTTGAATTCAATTTGCTTTGAACCCATATTGATGTATTAAATATATAAGAATTTAACACTATCTAACACTGTGTATCAAAGTTGCCATAGCCATGGTGAGGGGGCTTCTAAATTAAGCATCAGATGCCATGGACTGGAACTATTAGCTTAGAGTTATTTCTATTAGCTGCTCACACCAAATTGCAAAAATTTGACAGCATGTGACTTTATGATGTCAGAAAACCATATCCCATCTTAGCTTGATATATTGTCATTGGCTTAAACATCAAAGTAGGAACAAGTCTCAGGATGAAATGACAGGTACTCTTGAAATGGTGCAGTTGTCATTAGTTTAGTCAATTTGTCTTCAAAAGGGGGTCCATGGTGGTATTACCAGGGTCCTCCAAATATTGTATGAGTTGAAAAAAAATATGCATATACAGTATAGAAAGTAGGCATTAAACAAGCATGCATTAATGTTCTAATAATACATGTTAAAACCAAAATGATTATTTTAATATCTTTGTAAATTAACCAATAAGCATCATATTAAAAGTATGTCAATCCAGTCTTAATTTAATAAATGTAGTGGGGGGTCCCTGCCCCTCCTCTCTATCCATTAAGGGGTCCTTGGCCTAATAAAGGTTGATGAGACCTGTTTTAGTCATCTTTCCATTCAGAAATGACCCGGATGCTGGAATCTAGCTTTTTTGTAATATAGACTGCATGCATATACTAGATTAGCATTCACTTTGTGACTATATATTACGACACATGCTCGCTATGAATGTATCAGTCCAACTATGTTCCTACAGTTTGTTCATGGTATATATTGACTACAAAGGGGCCATTGAGTGGCACTGGAGATAATGAAGGTGCAGGGCTTATTCACACTATCTAAATAAAGCAGGTAATCAGGGCCGGAAATAGGATTGTGAGATACAGTGATTATCTGTCTGTAACACGTTACACTCAGCTTGCCTCACAAGAACAAGTGACGCTGTGATTTTCTATACTGGATGTACAGGTCTAGATGAGAGAATGATGTTCAATATGGTTCAGTGGTTTTGAAGGCAGCCCTCAGGACAAACAGCAGCTAATTGAGTTTGTGATGCGGTCACTGAGCGTTGAAGCTGATGAAAGCAGGACTGCAGTCAGAATCTGCATTTAGAAGTCAATAGGTCATGGTGCCGGTCATGCAAACGGGATTAATCCATACAGTATGTGCAACTGTTTTAACCAAGTCACGTCTAAAGGCCACCTCATGGGAAATTAAATGGCATTCAAGGTAAGGGTCATGATTAAAGCTGTAGATACTGTGTGTTAAAATAAATGATTTGGTTTTGGCTTTTTGGTGATTCTGCTGAAGCAATATTTATTATAAATTAACGATTACTTGTATGATTTATGGACATAGCTTTTTTATAAGAATACAGTTGCACTAAAATGTCTTTGGATACTTAATTCACATTTAAAAAGTATATTATAAGTGTAACTTAATTGTATGCAGTATATGCTGTATTAATCTGTGAGTATTTACTGTGTTTAGTAATTCAATATATGAATCTTTCAAATGTTTTAAAAATAACTTATCTGATACTTAAAAAAATATGTTGTGCCTTATTTTGAGTTATGCACCAATTAAAGCAACCTGGTTACATAATGACAGCTTTAACCCGCTTTAATCATAAGGCTTAGCAGAAAGAAATCTGTAGATGCGAATGAATTCATCTGCACCTTTGATTAAAGTCAAGCAGTAAATACT
Organism: Misgurnus anguillicaudatus; assembly: GCF_027580225.2. Lineage (NCBI taxonomy): Eukaryota > Metazoa > Chordata > Actinopteri > Cypriniformes > Cobitidae > Misgurnus > Misgurnus anguillicaudatus. The sequence continues at coordinate 13,806,920 of NC_073348.2, forward strand.
GCAGATTTTATCCTGAGATAACTTCCCAGGTACATTTTTGAAGGCAGCATAGATGTATCCTTCGCTGCCTTTAATGTCCCACAATTCTATGCGTGGGGAATGTCATTGGTGGCTCAACCAATGACATTCCCCACGCATAGAATGGAAAGCAGCTGGAGCAAAGTTTTTGTCTAAATAAAGTTCATTTTTTTCGAATGTGTTTCCCGGAGCTGCCTTCATGCTCAAACATTGCCTTTAAGGTCATTGCCTCATGAGACGGTGAGGCAACAATTCAGCTGCCTAAGCTTTCAGATGCAGCTTCTTATACAGCAAGGTAGCTCAAAACAGGTTTGTGTTGAGCTTATTTTAGGCCAGTATGCCATGCTGGCCGCATGTGTATTGAATATGCACGAGTGAAAAAGCACAATGTTGGATCTGATAAAAATCATGGCTGTTTCAGTCATGAGGACACTTTCATTCACACCTGCTATCTAGATCAAAGAGAAACTCACCATCAGCTGTTATGAGGTAGAACAGATCAAAACCATGGCAACAGATATGCAGTGTATAATGAGTAAAGGGGAAGAGGTGCAGTGCATTGTGGGAAACAAATTCTAATGTTCATTAGCTAACACCAAAGGACACTGTCTATCCTCAGTGCCAAAGCTTGAACAGTTCAAATGTTGTTGTTTAGCCAGCCAAATAAAGCGAGTTGTATTGCTAGGAGGATCCCATGCTGACTGCAGCACATAACATTGGAAAAGCCAAAAGTCCTGAATGTGTACTATTGAGGAATCGTCCTCCCCATTGGCTACCCAGATAATCCTCCTGTATGTTTGTCCCAGTGTCTAGGTTTGTATTGTGTCCTTAAATACTGTTAAGTAAGTAGTTTACCAAAAACGATATCTTTATTTTCTCGTAGCTCATGTTTTTCTGATTTGTTGCTTTTCTTCTGTTTCTGTGAAAATAAAAAAGGTTGCATTTATGATGGCTTTCCAATTGCTGCCATGATTATGTGGCATTGAAGTGTGTGTAATATTCATAAGCGGATATTGTGATTCCAGGCCGGTTTGGATCTGTAAAATCTCACACACAGAGTCTTTCTTTTCATGTCTCCCCAGCATTGAGCCTTTTGTTGAGCTGTTTATAAAAAGAGAGAGCGAGAGAGACCCATGTTGCCATGACTGCTCCCAGAGTCCATCTTAGCGCGTTTTCCTTTAAATCAACAGATCCACAAGAAACACTGCTGTCATGGTTTCATTTTGGATGATACTTTCGGCTTTTTTGGTAGGTCATAATAATTACCTTGTATGCTCATGTAAAGAAACATTTGAGTTTATACCTGTAGGTCTGTTTGGAATGAAGAATTGTGTTGTTTCCTCTGCTATCTTTGATGGATTTATGGGTTTTTCCATTGTGCAGTCCATACAGGCCATAGTACCTTTGAAGGGGGCAAAAGATCATGCCTTTGTGTCAGGAACACACCTGTGATGAGGTTTTGGTACAGAGTCATTAAGAAAATTGCTTGTCTTTGTAATTTTTGAATAGTGTTTTAATGGTAAAATGATTAAGGTTGGGTGAAACATGCTTTAAAATATCCTGTAACAACATAATTATGCATTCTTCTTATTAATGCAACTTCTATTATACCCATTCTATTAAAGCATTTATTTGAAGATCACGTGATTGTTATTTGTCACTGTGCGTAGAAAGACCAGGGAAACCCTGACTGTGTAACATCTGGCCAGAAATGTACTCCCAAACCTCTTTGTTGAAAGAAGCAAAAGAGCTGTCATGAACTTCAAGGCTAACTACAAGCCAATGGATTTGTAGTTTAAATGCAAAAGGATGAATATGGCGCATTTTGTTTGGGTTGTTCAGAGTTTGTCCTTGGAATGGTTTGAGGTTTTCCTGTCTGGCTTGACCTCTCACATTGTGCTGAAAGCACAAACAAATCAGCAGCTTCCTCCTGTGGAAGCTTGTTGTCTGTTACAAGAGTTTAAATGGTTTTTATATCGCATGAGGTACAACTTGAAATGTGAGAAAATTCTTACAACTTCCAGCTCCACTAGGCTGGGACAAAAAAGGTACAACAATGTGTGAATAATTGGGGACTTTGCAGATAATAGGGTACTTTTCAACTTTGAATGATAGTTGAAGTGAAATTATTCTTTTCTGACAGCTAGCTATTAAGAAGATATAACAAATTACAACATATGAAGTGCCTACTTCTTCACACTTTATTCAGTGCATTAAGTATAGTATGCATATAATACATTCTTTTTGTTGGTATTACCAAGAAATGTACACTCTGTGATTAAACGGTACATTATATAAGTTACTTATTTTCTGCATTGCTGTTGGTAAACAACATATGAATCCATATGTTGTTTACCAACAGCAATGCAGAAAATAAGTAACTTATATACTGTACCGTTTAATCACAGAGTGTACATTTCTTGGTGTCTACATCGGTTGCACTTAAAAAAGCCACCTGGCTCCTTACAGTTTTTATTTATTTTTGTACCGTTTAATTTTCTCATGGAATAGAATGGTGTCCATATGATGCATACAATACTATGGAGAAATCTCAGAAATATTGTTGAAAGCACTCCATCACACCATCAACTGTTTTTTTAATACTAGTTTGAATACTGTTTTTTGCATACTGTATATCTAGGAAGTAGATGATTTCTGCCACTTCACTTCCCCATCAGTCCGTGGCTTCGCATTCAACAATTTATGTATGAAAGTGTCTCATGAAGTTTTTCTAAGAAGGCTTTAAAGGCACAATAACATCACATCTAATGACATACAACAAATTCTAGGTAGCGTTTGAAACAACCAAGCAAGACACAACTAAGCAGTGCTGATTGCTCTCTAGAAACTGTATAACTATATAACAAGTTTATAAAAAGAGAAAATTTACCCTGATACTGATTTTGATTCCTACCACCTGCTCCTTCAAACCTCGATCATTGCAGTGAAGGATGCATCTGTGCTATCCACAAAGGCCAGCCTGATAAAATCATTTCTGTAGACAGAATGTGAAGTAAACAGAGGTTTTGGCCTTGTTGCCTTCCTTCCTTGTATCCTACCCACAGTCAGATGTGGCGTATGTGATTAGACACCCTTACAGAAATTAACCAGGGTTTTTGGCATATTGATTACCACTGGAAAAACATTGTTTTACTACAATAACCATGATTGTAGCAATACCGTGGTTATTTTGTGACAATCGATATGCCAAATCACTCACTTAATCGTTGTCACTGTTATTTTCAATTCAACTCAATTTTATTTTATTTATATAGCGCTTTTCACAATTGGTAATTGTTTCAAAGCAGCTTTACATTAATAGAAGCAGGGGAAAACACAGAAAAATCGACAGACAATATAAGTAGCAAAATACAGCGGCTACAAATAAACTCTACAAGCAAGCGTATTAATAATGTATCGTATACAAGAGGGTGCTAGGTTAAGCCAATGTTGGCTGACTCCCTGGGGTTGAAAAACCTCCTGGCTTTTTTAAGCATGGGAGGAGAAAAAAGTCCTAGCAGGAAAAAAACCATTGGGATATATATATATATATTGACTGTATATATATATTTATATGGGATGATAACGGTATGTAAACGAATAAGGAGATTAAATGGGTTCCGTCGGTGGTCGTTGGTCAGGCATCAGCTGGGCATCACGTTGAAGGAAGGCCAGTAGTTGACCTCCACGGCATATCCTGTGTTGACCTCCATGGCAGCCGGAACTTGGTCTGTTTGTCTCAATGTCCTTGGGTTCGAGTACAAGACAGGGAGAGAGGAACAAAATCCTATTAGCATAGGGGCCGTTTGCATGTAATGCAAGCGTCATACAGTGTTGTGTTTTAATATATGCTCGGTTCCAGACAGGCTAGCTATTGCGGCATTAGTATATTACCCAGACAAGTTATGTGAATGCTTTGTTCCGTACAGGCTAACTATTGGGAGATAAGTACATTTACTAGACAAATTATATGAATGCTTTGTTAAAGAAAAAAGTCTTACGTTTAGAATTAAAGTGATCAACTGTGTCTGATTCTTCTGTCTTGATCAGTAGTATTTTAAATTGTATGCGATATTTGACTGGTAGCCAGCGTAAAGATGCCAGAATTGGGCTTATGTGGTCATACTTCTTAGAATGAGTAAGCACTCTTGCAGCGGCGTTTTGAACTAGCAGAAGCCTGTTTACCTGATTTGCATGGCATCCCCCGAGTAACAAGTTACAATAGTCTATTCTAAAGGTCATAAAAGCGTGGATAAGCTTCTCTGCATATGATGCAGACAGCATATGGCGTATTTTTTTTAGATATTTCTAAGATGGAAGAATGCAGTGTGGCAGATTTTGGAGATATGAGTATCGAAGGATAAATTGTTGTTGAACACCACACCTAAGTTCTTTACCGCGGAAGGATGAGAGGAGATGTAAAGCTGTGTATTATCCGCATAGCAGTGAAAACGTATGTTATGTTTCCTGATGATGTCTCCTAGACGTGACATATATAACGAGAACAGGATAGGACCTAAAACTGATCCCTGCGGCATGCCGTATTTAACCGGGGAGTCATTTATAAAAACAAAATGATAGTGATTGGTTAAATACGATCTAAACCAGGCTAACGCCTGACCACTGATGCCAACATAGTTTTCTTCTGTATCTTCATGGTTATCTGATACATGTTTCATCTGGGACAGGTCTGGAAGAGTGCTAATAAAGCTATCTTTAGTGGTGGAAATTATTGTTCTGGCTAATCTGTAGCATGTTGTGGACCGTGTGATCCTATCTAAAAGTATGGTGTACGAGACAAGGCTGTGGTCTGAAACAACATCGCTCTGAAGTGATATTTTGATGTCAATATTGAGCCCAAATGACAGAATTAAATCGAATGTGTGTTTACAGGTATGCGTGGGCCCTGACACATTTTGTTTAATACAGAGAGAATTTAGAACATCCATAAACGCTAATCCTAATGCATCTTTTGGGTTATCAACCTGGAAATTAAAGTCTCCAACGATAAAAACTTTATTACAGTGACTACTAGCTTAAACAGGAAATCTGCATTTTCTTTAAGAAAGTCTGTGGGGTGACCTGGAGGTCTGTAGATCGTAGATCCTGTAGCACGAAAGAATGCTGTTTGTTGTTACGATCGGTTATTTCCATATTTAACAACATTATTTTAAATGAATTAAATTTTAGTTCACATTTATGGTTTACTTTGAATATTTTGTTGTATATTGTAGCTACACCACCCCCTCTCCCCTTTAAGCGAGGTTCATGCTTATAATAATTGTCTTTGGGGTGGATTCATTTAATCTAATGTAATCGTCTGCTTTAAGCCAGGTTTCTGATAAGCAGAGAACATATAAGTTTTGGTCTGTAATCATTTAATTGATAATAGGTTCTTTATCTAATATTAAGAAGGCTGAATTTTAACATTTGAGTTTCATCTGTAGATCCATAAAATTGCTTGTGATGCCAAGCTGGTTTAAAGATCAAAAGTTCTTCAGGAGGACGTGCTGAGTTCTGCAGTGTTGAATATGGAATGTTACTCCCTGTGCGGTGACTGGCTTCCACTCTTTTTCTAAATTAATCTTAAGGAGGTCTTGGGCCATAATTAAGGAGGAGTAAACATCTAATGATGGAATGCTGAACAGCAATGGTCATTTAATTGTGTAGTCTAGTGAATCAAGAAACCGTTGACCATGTTGAAATACACGGTACTTTGGCAAGTTCTCTGCCTTACTTTAGAAAAGAGCCTATGGATAATATATTATTATTTTAGACCTTTTCGTGTTTTTTTCTGTTTATTTTCAGCTTGTGAAGGTTCTGTGCGGTAACCAATACAGATATGGCTGGTGCAAACATGCTTTTATTAGATTGTTAACCTTAAAGTGACATAAATAACACAATGGGCTCTATCTTACACCCGGCGCAATGTGCGACGCAAGTGTCTTTTGCTAGTTTGCACCCTGCGCAATTATAATTTTCACGTTTAGCGCCGCGTTGTTTAAATAGCAAATGCATTTGCGCCCCCTTTTGCGCTCATGCGTTCTGGTCTGAAAACGAGGTGTGTTTATGCGCATTGTTGGCGCGTTGCTATTTTGAGGCAACTAAAATCGACTACGCCATTGACCAACAAAAACCTTGTCTAAAGTCTAAAGTCAATGGCGCAATATGTTTTTTTGTTATTTAAAGAGCGCATTAGTAATATGCGCCTAAACGGGACGACAACGCAGGTTTGCTTAACACATACATGAATGCGCAGCAGCACAAAAACGCTTTTAAATATGAAAGATTAAAGGATTGAATGTAAAAGATTATTATTGAGTCTCTTGGACATAAATAAGGACCAATTATGAGACGTTAGAAGGCACAAAGAGCTGCTTCACCTGTAGCCTGATAAGTAAATAAATGCTTTGCTTTAAACAAATACATCTGTTTTTAAATGTTTTTAAATGCTACCTCACGGATTTATTGTATATGATGACTCTGTACCTGTGGATATGGTGAGATGAGAAACATTTTTAAGTAATGCTTAAAAAAAACTGACGCTGTCCAAGTGCTGAACCTTGCGGAGAGCCGTTTGTAAATTCTTTATCTCCTGTTTGTTACAAATAAAGTATTTTTATAGTGCAAACCTTTTCTTACATACTTGTAAATTATTTTTTAATGATATTGGATAGCCATACATTTACATTTAAAGCAATTAAAAGCCTGCTTTTTTACTTCCATGACTAAAAGAAAACGCGGTTTAAAGGTTTTAATGAAAAAATAACAATTTCAATACAAGTGAAAAACAACACAATTATTTAACATTAATCTTAAACTGGTGATCTTCTTCGTCCGCTTAGTTTTTCAGTTTACAAAGTCCGTCATCTAAATAGGGATTAGACATAGCGCCAGCGCAACTGACTTTTAAAGGGGATGAGAGCTGAGACTCTCATTGGTTTATTGCACGTTACGCCCAAAATACTCCTATTAATCATTAAAAAAATAGGACCAACCCTTTTCGACCGTGCGCTCGGCGCACAAACCATTTTTCCCGTTGTTAAATTAGCAAAAGTGCTTCGGACACGCTCATTTAGACGTTGCGCTGTGCGCTTTAGACAATTCAGTTAGATCGTTAAAATAGGGCCCAATATGTTGCTACAATCAGTGAAAACTTTAATTTGGTGAGGTTATTAAATGAGTATAAAATTGTAAATTACAGCTTGTTACAAATGAGCAAAAATGATCTTGGCTTTAAGTGTGATTCAATGCGAATTAAATTTGACTACCTTTTTGTTTTATTACAGGGTGAGCATTTACAGTAATACAGAAAAATAGGGCTTCGCACAACACAGAAATGCCTGCAACCTTGTTGCCAATTTTAGAGATGTGCTCCATTTCTTCTCCCACTTGTATCAGAAAGCAGGCTAACCAGCAGTATGGAGGGTCACACTGAAAAAGCCAATGTACAAGTTCCCTCTGAGATTAGCCTTAATGACATATATAATATTAGTTAACATTTGATGTTTATGTATTGTTCAGATCCACCTAAATCACTTTTGGCAAGTAAAACATTTAGGAATGAACGTTGTCCCATAATCTGTACCACATAAGAAAATTTCTGCCCTGTTTTGTCAAAGTTCATATGTGGTCATTTCCAACCTCTGCATTGTAAGTCCATTTGTATAGACTGTTTCAGCAGCAACAACATAAACAAATGACTTTGGTGGAGCCAAGATAACTTAACATGGTAGACTACTAACTTTAAATGATTTAAAAGTACTTATTTTACAAAATTTAAAGTTGATGTGTGTAGATTAGCCGCATCTACTGTAGCAGTGAGGTTGCGAATTGGCTCAGTCCACCGCTCACCACTCCCTTTCGAAACACATAGAGAAGCTACGTTAGCTGCTACAGGATAAACATAATAAGGAAACGTGCTCTGTGGCACTGCACAATGGTGACTTCCATGGGGACCCACAATGTATGTAGATAAAAATGGCTCTTTCTAAGGTAATAAAACCATAACAATTCTTCATGTTAGGTCTTTATACACTGCTGAAAACATAATTATGTATATTGCATTTCTGTCAAGAGATCCTACTCAAATTGACACCTTAAAGCATTTAAGAATAGCTTTTGTATTACTGTTCTGATTCACTAACTTATTGTTCATTTGTAAACTGATTGTGCTCCTTTGGATTTCAAAGTGAGTAATGGTCCAGTGCACTGATATCCTTTAAGTAATGGACATGATCCTTTAAGCCAATGTATCTCAGCTTTTTCTCAAGTTACTTTCTAAACACAGAGGGAAGTTTAACTCGAGTAGTTTTCTAGATCTTAATGACATCAGCTGGTTACAATTAGAGGCCTAAATAAAATAGCAATGAGTTTTGGTTTCTCTGACAGGACCATCTTTGGTTAGTTTAGGGTGATGTTGTGTCCCATTATACACTTGGGCCAATCTCTGACAGTGTCCAAGTGAGCCTCTTCTTACTGTCTTCCCATAGATTACAGGTCATATTTTAGGCAGGGCTGGTGACAGGGTGTTAAGCACAATATCCTGTGTTTATTTTCCTTTGTCACAAAACTAGAACTAGCACGTTTCTATGCAAATACAGTGATTGGGTACTGGAGCTTTAATGATTTATTTAATGATTTATTTAAAATCAAGACAAAGGTCTCCTAAAAGTGTCATAGCTAAACATTATCCACATTAAGCAAATTTTATACATTTAGGGGCAGTTTTCCGGACAGGGATTAGCTTAAACCAGGACTAGGCCTTAGTTTAATTAGGAAATATTACTAGTTTTAACAAACATGGCTTACTAAAAACATTACTTGTGTGCACTTTGAGGAAAGACAAAGGGCACTGATGTATTTAATGATATGTCAGTGGAAGTTGTTTTCAGTCTGGAGAGCTCTTACATTTATTTTAGTCTAGGACTAGTCTAATCCCTGTCCAGGAAACCGCCCCATAAAGTCTAGTCTGAACAGAGAGCTATTGTGAATTACTGTCGGGCTACCAAAACGTATCTCCGCCCTACCCGTCGGGGAGGAAAAATCTATTTTAATGTTTTTGCATCCTCTCAGATTTGGTTAGGTAATTATATTGTATGTAATTCGGGCATCGGTATTGAAATCGCGTTTACTTTCCATTCATGATCGCTCAAACTGTACAGGAAGCGGTAGTACTGATTTGTCATTCATGGTCTGGACCTGTTGTGCACAATTTTCTCCAACGTCGTCTTGTTAGTCATTACTATCCTCACCTTTCAAATGTCCCGCAGCAAGCTTAAACATGATTTAGGGGCTGGACACACCAAAACTTTTAAACGCGGCTGAAAACGCCTTGAGGAAGCCGAATGCCAGCTGTTTTTCAGCTTAGTGCCAGCTTTCTTCAGCTAAGCGCTTTGGTAGCTCTGATACGTCAGCTGTGAGACGGTTGGTTGCTGTGATACTTGTCCCGCCCCACCTACACTGTGATTGGACGGCCGCGTGAGAACTGACATTGACGAGCGAAGCTTTTCTTCCAAAGTTGAACATTTCTCAACTCTCTCTGCGCCGGTTTTCAGCGCGGAAGAAAAAGTTAGCAGCTGGCTTATTTGAAAAACGCTGAGCTTCCATTGAAAACAATTGAAAACATGCGCCGGCCGCGGGCGTAAAAGCGTTGGTGTGCACGCCCCCTTAGATTGCATGTGCAGTAAGGAAAATTGCAAACTTGTTGACGGTTATGTCAAAAATCCCAGACAAAAACAAATACACTGCAAAAAATGACTTTCTTACTTAGTATTTTTGTCTTGTTTTCAGAAGTAATATCTAAACATTCTTAAATCAAGAAGTATTTTCTTGATGAGCAAAATGTTTTTAGACAAAAAATATACAATTTAAGTGAATTTGTGCTTAAAACAAGCAAAAATATCTGCCAATGGGGTGAGAAATTTTTACTTGAATTAAGTGTTTAAGAAAAAAAGAAATCTTATTTCACAGTTTTTTTTCTCACCCCATTGGCAGATGATTTTGCTCGTTTCGAGGACGGTTTGACTTAAATTGTATATTATTTGTCTTAAAACTAGACTTATTTTCTTGGGTCATTTTGCTCATCAAGAAAAAGCATCTAAATTTAAGAATTTTTAGATATTTTTACTGAAAACAAGACAAAAATACTAAGTAAGAAAGTCATTTTTTGCAGTGTAGCAGCAAAGTGTATTTTGCTGTAGTTTAGGGTGAATCAAATATCATTGTCAACTAAGGATTAATATGACAAAATATAGCCCCAACATTAGAGGTATTGATTGAGTTTTTTTGTACTGGCAAGCTACATTCAGAAGCTTGAACATAGAGAGTAGCATTTACAAATTCAGTTGTCTCTCGTGTCTTTAACACAAAGCAATCTTGGCACGTTTTTGTGACATTAGGCTCTATGTGGCTCCGTGCAGAACTAGCTCTTAAAGTGACAGTAGCCCCTTACAAACAGAATAGACACCTAATGACCATAAGGCCTTTGTGAACTTTTTTCCCCCCAAACAATTCCAAGTTGTGGACATGTCTACAACTACTTCTGCAAACAATAAGTGTTTCTTGTTATCCTGTCTTTCATTTTGTGATTAAAGTTAAGTTTGCTATACTTTGTTAAAGCAATTCTGTTTATTTTTGATGAAGCTGTTTATCCTTTGGCAAACACAATCACTTTATGTGCAGGGAAAAAGCATTTGTGCATTCTGTGGTTTCTCTGTGCAGTTGTGCCTGTACGTTTTAAATTAAGTTGGTCTTATTTTCTAGGATCAAACCAACCAACTTTCCTCTATTAGAAGTAATTACAGTCATATGGTATTCATTTGAAATTTGTGCAAATATTCATTTTAGCCCAATTTCCACTGAACCCAAATCTTTCATTCAGACAGGCATAAATCTTTTTTTTTTTTGTTTTTACTGTATTGCAGTCACCTTTAGCTGTATTTGCTTTTGTTGTTTCCACTGTCAGTCATTGAGAATCCTGGATCTTTAAGTTGTTATGCGGTGTCCAGCGCCTGCATGTAACTGAGTAACATCACCCTAGTCCCTAAAGCGCAGTGTACAGGTCTTAACCAGTGTTTCTCAAGTTACTTGGAAATAGTAATTAGTTACTGATTACTTCTCCAAGAAAGTAATCCAGTTACTTTACTGATTACTTATTTTCAAAAGTAATAAGTTACTTTACTAGTTACTTTACTAAGTTACTTTTCAAAAACATGATGCATGACCTGAATATGCTATAAAGCAACAGACCTTTCAGCCTAATTCTATTTTTTCTGCATATTACATCATCTAAAATTGAATCAAATGAAACATTCTCTTTTTTAACCTCTCCACGCGTGCTAATTCGTGGGCGTGATGACGTCATTATTTTTTTAATGTTGCTAACAATATCTATATAGCCTACTGTCTATATAGTCTGTTGTTTACATCAGATTTTGCGTGAACGTCTTGTAATAGAATATAAAATACAATCTGAGGACACTGTATGAGATGGAGCCGCAGCGGTCATGTCAGCTGAGGGTTCAGGTTTTTTTCAGTAAGTTTCACATTCCTGTGCCGGCTTGCTAGGTGTTTGCTCAGATTTGAGGAGGAATTTTTCGCTGTAGATAAAAGTTTCATTCCCACGCAGAGTGTACAGCGGACGCTGATGTTTTTTCACCTTTAGAGTTAAACTCAAAGTAATGTCGGTACTTCCAGCATTAAACGCTGCATGGTCTTTTGTTCTTCCGCGCTCCATGTTGTCTCTTTATGTTCAACACTACACTGACTGATGGCGCGGCGCTCATACGTCATTGTCACTCGACTCACGCTTACAGGGAAGTAACAGTAATCTAATTACTGTTTTTGCAATTGTAATCCCTTACTTTACTCGTTACTTAGAAAAAGTAATCAGATTACAGTAACGCATTACTTCTAACGCGTTGCTGCCCATCACTGGCCTTAACATGTACCATTTAGGCACAGATTTGAGGTACTAATATGCACCCTTTACATACAAAGGTGTACTTTTTAAAAGGGTAAAGCCACCGTGACAACTTTTTGACAGGTTATGTGCATTAGGCTAAACAGAGAATTTTCAAGGTCGGAGTTCTTAAAGATCTTTACAACTCTGGCTCTGCATCACCTGCACTGCCAGAAACAAACAGTCTGTCATTGGAGCAGTACCCTTTAAACACTCTTTAGATGCAAAGATGTACTTTTTAAAAGGTACTGCCCCAGTGACAGCCAGGGACCATTTTTTGATCATTTTGTTCTCACAGTGTGATGTAGATGTCGTTCTGAGAGGAGAGGGCAGTCTCATAGAGATCATTTTAGTCCCCCCAAGAGTCATTTTAAATTTAAACTTGCCAACCTTATTAGCTAGACAAATTTATAGACAAAATTATTAAATCATGAATAAACTGGATATGACTGGACTACAAACTCTAGCTTAGCTGAAGTTATATTATTGCTTTCTCAGTACTGCACATAACAAAATAATTATTGATTCACATTATGGGAGGAAGGATTACACGCCCCAGCTTATATTGGCATCAACATCCTCCACAAAAACACATTGACATTCTAGTCATTCCTTACAAGAAACCTCATAACTCCAGAGAAGATTTTAAAAACCAGCAACATGCCAGGTACTTTTATGGCAAAGTACCTGGAACTGAATGTCATATTTTTATGTCAATATAGTATATAAAGATTCTCTACTGTTACATATAGCAGCTGTTTCTAAAGGAAAAAAAGACAAACTTAGCTAAACACTTTTAGTCAAGCTATCACTGAGGTCTTATTGTTTACTTTACATGAAGGTTATACTGCTATGTGTATCTCCAAATAGAAACAAGTATGTAGTGTTATTGTTTGTACAAAGAAAGTCAACATTGTTTGCCATTTCATCTGTTTTGCTCTTATCTATACTTTATTGTCTTCCCATTTAAAAAGCACTTCATTGCACAAGGACAAGCACTCCTGGATAACTCCAGTGTTCTTTAGCAGGATTTTGTCAGGGACGTACTGTGCTAACTTTTATCTTGAGGTTTTATGCAAACAATAAGTAGACTTCTTTTTAATCTATTTATAAAGTCTTTCAGCTCCGAAATGTGTATCGCAAGGCCTGATATGACACATGCTGGATTTCGTGAGTGAATTCTTGAAGCAGTTTAGCAATTACAAGCAACTACAGTACATTAATGTACACTGTTAAAAAAGACTGTTTCTGGAGCAGTAACTTTTTCAAAAGTATGGGAGAGCCGGGGGCGAAAGTAACGCAGGACGAAAGTAACAAAGATTTTCTCAGAACCCTGATTACATTTTCATTCCAAACTTTGACAGCGTCTTTAGCAAACAACCCTTATCAGAAGAAAAAAAATTGTTATTTCATCACCGTTTTGCGCGTGTAGGTCCAGAAAGCTGTTTTCAACCATGATAAGTAAATTCCTTAAGCGATAATTTTTCTCCTATAATGCGTTGTTTCTCGGTTTATGTGTTATAGTACTGATCAATCTACAGGTTATTTAGTGCTCTAACAGATGCTGAAGTTTGCCTTCTCAAAAATAAAATATCAGGAGTTCCACCAGAAAGTAACACTTGTCTCGCTGCTTCATTGTGTTGAAAATTTATATTATTCTAATTTAATTTTATTTACATTTTTATTTAATAAAAACTGTTGAAAAATGTTTTATTCTTAACAATTCAAGTTTGTATTGTCAAGTTGCTTTTAAAACATTTGATAAAACAGAAATTTGTGTAAAAATGTAAATGTAATTTCATTATTTTTTGCAAAGATAAACGAAAAAATATGTTTGCATTTACATATTAACAAGGTCATAGTAGTCATGTATATTTACTAAAAAAAAGTGTAACACAAAAATCTATCTTAGTTTCTGTAGTGTTACTTTTGACCCACCTGTGTGTTTGACCCAGCTCACAGGGGCGAAAGTAACAATTCGCTACTTGTGTTCAAAGTGAAATTATACTGAAGTTGTTTTACATTTGTTCAATATTCCACCTGGTCTTGACAGATCACACTTGTGAGTTATTGACATCATCAAAAATATATCTGTCTAAAACATTATCTTTTAAAATCCCCTAACTTTGCACTTACATTTTTATTAGTAGCTCAGAGGTACATATCGGTACAAAAGTATATACATATCTGTACCTAAATGGTACACATTGGATGCTTATTAAAGGGTTCTGCCCCAGTGACAGCTTGGGACCTTTTCCTGAAAGAAAATGACAATGTAACATATGATTCGTTTTTCCTGCCTGCTCATGTTCAATGTGATTCATTGGGTGTCATTTCACAGAACATGCAGATAGAAAGCAAGATTTTATGTTAGTTTTGGGTCAGGAGCTCCACCCAGTAGACGCATCCCCACCCAAACATACTGTGCCTTTCCTTAGGGTGTCTGCCTCTGATACTAGAAGAGTTGAAGCGTGAGTGGAGAATGTTGACTCCGTTGGGCCAGGCAGATGAAGGGAAGTGGGCGGCCAGGGGGCCGGCTCTGACAGAGAGAGTCTTTGTGTAAGCATTGGTGGAGACCACACCCACTCCTTTTTTAAACCCATACCCCATTGCCCATGACATCATAGCCAATAGCTAAACAGAGCAAGAATTTTGACTTTGGGGGACTGAGAGAAGAGAGAGAGGCATTGTAGGAGAACAGACGGAAATAGTGTGGACAAGGACTATGGGGTGAGTGAGACATGCTGTTCACACGAGGTAGAAAGGGGGAAATGAAAAGTGGTCAGGAAAAGCCCTGCATTGTGGTGTCCTGGGCAGGGTTTCACTTTGGCTTCTTTGAGTTGCTGGAGCAAGAGTTTTTAGTGACAACAGGATACTTGAGACGTGGTTGCCCCTACTGATTTGTTTTGATTTCTCTGTGTTTATAAAAAGGATCACTACATTTTGTGGCAGAAGTCTATGAAAAAGGTAAGAAACTCACTATATTGTTTAGCTGCCAAGGCCTAAACAAAACTGCTTAATTTTCAGATGTATTGTATACAGTAGTTTCGATTTCGTTTCATAGGGAAAGTCCATAGGGAAATATTGATTAAATCTTTCTCTTTCATAGGTTAGAAGACTTTAAGACATCCACTTGGTGATGTCCTAAAATTATTCATGAAAAATTAAACAAATACAAAAAAGGACTAAATGTGGACAGCACAGATCAGAATAATTGTTTTTAAAGACTTTGATTAGAAATGTTTAAGATCATATAAAGGTCATACTGTAGTATTTGGACAACTTGTAGCACAGTGTGCCCATTGACTTCCATAGTAGGAATAATAAATACTACGGAAGTCATTGGGTACCGTCAAACGGTGCACTTACCATCTTTTATTAAAATATTTTCTTTTGTCTTGTTCAACTGAAGAAACTCATAAAGGTTTAGAACAACATAAAGATATGTAAATAATGTATTCCTGATAGGAGATTAGTGAGAAGCAACTGAGATGCAAAACACATAAACAGAAGTCTCCAATTGATCTTCTTAAAAGCGTGTTTTTGGTATAACCAATTGAGATAATATGAAGATCTGGATGAAGATAAGATATCATTTGTGATGTGTTTATATATCAGTGTTCTTTTTGTGAGTCTGTAGTGTTAGAGTTAACTTATTGCATGAGTCTTGCATCCATGTGGAGTAGTGTGATGGGTCTGTATGCCTGATCCATGAGCTGAAAAAAGGCATCCTTTGTAAAGGCATTTAGTTTTTATGAGTTAAACATTTATAATTATTGAATTATAAAGACAAAATTTAAAATTATGGCATTTATTTGAAAGCACACTTTTCAGGCAAATTTTTTTAACAAAAATAAGTTTTGTTTGTTTTAAATTATAAAGTAATATACAGTGTTCAGAATGATGAATAACTGTGAAACATTAGTGAAATAGTTTCGTGTTATGTACTTACTTAACCTCCTAAGACCTGAGGTTAGGTTTGGCTTGCATTTTCGATTTCTTCCAGCTATTTGGGGTTAGGAATAACCAATAAATTTAATAACCAAATTTTTTCTTTGAACTTGAAGCAGTGTAATTGTCCAGGTTCCGGTTACACAGAATTAAGTATTATGGTGCAAACATCAAAAAATTTGATATATGTGGACACACCAGGTCTTAGGAGGTTAATCATGTAAAGGTAAAGCTATCAACATTTTAATACTGACAGAAATACCTTTTTTAAAGTGCCTCGAGTGTACAAATAACATATTTAAAGAGAACAAATGTAGCAGACTGGCTTGGTTGTGTTAATTGCGTCTGTGCCGCTACAACCACTTCCAGATGCTATAAGGGCAACAACATGTCTAGTGTCACATAAATACAGGCAACAAAGGTTTAGTTTCAAAGTCAGATAGGAATGTTAGGCAATATGTCCATAAATATATTAACATGCATTTTGTATACATATACATAGAGCTTGTCTTCATATATTACGCATATTTATGTGATTTATACACATTTACACAGGCACACACACACACACATTAATAACATAAGAAAGGGCTGTATCCTTCATCACTCGTATTAGGCAGACGGTGCCTGGAGGACAGCTGAGCTATGCGTGGAATGTTAGAGGGGGTTCAGAACGTCCACGGAGAGACTACGTGTCTGTCTGCTACTTATTGAAAACCTACTGATGTCCCTTCTAACCTGCCATTAAGATGCTGAGACTGAAAGTAAAGTTTATGTAAAGCGAACAAAATTAATTAGAAGTTTTATTGCAAAGTCATTGCTTTTTCATAGCTTATGATACTGTAAGAGTTTTTAATTATGTTTTGCTTGAATGTCAACTTTGCACAATGTGTTTCATAAAATTTCTAGAGGAAATACTAACATAGACGACTGCAAATGAACACATTCTGAAACAGTTTACATCTTTTAATAAAGATAAAGATATTTGGTTTTCGGTCTATAATGGAAGATTCAACACAAGTTTAAAGTGCCCCTGTAGGTATCATGTTAACTTATAACCAGTGTTGGGGGTAACACATTACAAGTAACATACATTATGTAATAATATTACTTTTCTGAAGTAACGAGTAAAGTAACGCATTATTTTTTAAATGTTTGAGTTACTTTTTCAAAAAAGTTATTTAAGTTACTTTTTAAGTTAATTAATTTGATAAAAAAATTATGTACTGAATTAAACTAAAGGTAGTTGCATTATGCACTCTATGCGTACACGCCTGTGTGGGAACATTTGAGTTAGAAACTGAGATGGCAGGCCAGAGCTCGATATTTTTGTGTTGAAATATGCAATTTCTGAATGCAGAACTTTTCAGTAATAAAAAAACACCTGCAAGGCCTGAAAGAGATCAAGACTCAGACAAGAAAAAGTAACTCAAAGTAACTAAAAAGTAACGTAAGCATTTCTTTCCATGAGAAGTAACTAAGTAACGCAATTAGTTACTTTTTTTGGGAGTAACTTAATATTTTAATGCATTACTTTTAAAAGTAACTTTTCCCAACACTGCTTATAAAATATATTTACTTAATCAACAGATCTTTAATAAGTTTACATGGGGTTAGGGGTGGATTCCTTTTGGTATAAATCAACCGTTTTTTGGCTCCAAAGTGTTAAACATTCAATGATACTGAGGTATGAATTTACACATACCTCACTTTTTGTTGGTATACAGATCTGCCCTTGTCTGGTTTTCATGGCTTAAGGGAAGTTCACATGACTTCCTAATGTCATTATTTAATGAAAGCTGTGTGAAATGAAGCTAGTGAGCACACCCTGAGGGGACTGAAGAAAGAAGTCTTATAAACACATGCCACATTAGAGACACCATGTGACTCATGCTCCTCGCATCCAAAACAGTTCTGAAATTAGTTGGAAGTAATATTAACCCTGTTTAATCTGATTTTGACTGCAGCTGTTAAACCAGACGTTTGCTTAAATTGTTGCTGTTTAGAGTATTTGAGAATTTTAACTGTATCTACAACACATCGTATGTAGGCATCTGTTGACTTGTAATGAGGATTTCAGAGGATTCCAGTTTTGTTTTTGGCAGCCCTTTTAGTTTTAGTCTTAGTCTTTTGGAAGAAAATGCTTTTTAGTTTTAGTCACATTTTAGTCACTTAAAATCTTGATAGTTTTGGTCAAGTTTTAGTCAAGTTTAAGTTAATTTTAGTAAAAAAGTAGTCTTTAACAAATTAATTTAGGTTAAAAAGTGTGGTGTATTTAAAACTATTAAAATGTGCATTAAGGTTGTCCCTGAGGGCTTGTCATTGTTTTAGTCTGTGTGCCTTCTGCGCATGTCATAACAAAAAAGTTGAGCCTGAAATATACTCATGTTGAGTTTGTGTGTTACGCTGAGACCTCGCTTATAAAGTTGAGAAACGCATGCCTTGCCTTGTTATTTAAATACACCACAAAAAGTATTGGAAATGGGCTTAGGTTTGACAAGTAAAACCTTTAGCTTGCCATGAAATGTGTCACAAGCCGATTGTCGAGTAAAATTGAATGTATATGATATGTTAACAGCGTGACTTGTTAGTTACCTTTAAAAAAATATTAGCGTGAAGTTTCCGTCTCGTCTACGAAAACTCGAAAGCGTCTCGCCATGTTTTCGTGACCTCAGAGCTATTTTTAGCTCATCGTCGCGTTAGCGTCATAAAAAAAGGTGCGTCAACGAAATCATTTCGTTATCGTCATTGTTGATGGAAACAACACTGATACGTTCAAGCTGAAGCACAACTAACGTTTTGCTAAAAACTACCTCAACTTATTCCACTCCATTTTAGTTGCTCAATAAGATGTTAGTAAAATGTGAATTTGACTCTGATTTTTAATTATACTTTTTTCATTAAACAATTATTTTGTTTGTTTGCTCTCGATTACCTGAAATAGTACATGTTTCAGTGGGAAACAGTGGTTCAAAGAATTCCTTATTTCTAGGCAGTGCAGTAATAATAACCTCTCTGTGATGCAGTCAACTCTAGTTTATTATGATTTTCCATTTATGGCATGTTAAACTGCTGCTTGCTTGTTTAGGCCTTTTTCAGGAACTTCAACTGTCAACAACAGTAAACAATTAAAATTGCTCAAGCATGCACCACCACCTCTGAAACATAAATGCTGAGCAAAGAATTCCTGTAATGCCCCAGAATATATGTGCCATTCTTCCCGGACCGTCCTGGCCAGGATTTCGGTGCGTCTTCCGAAAGTCGTATTTGTTGACCGCATACGCCATTCAGTTAAAAACATAAGACATACAATTGTAGTTTCATTCTTACCTTAAATTGTAACGGTTGCTTTTCTGTAATAATAATAATAATCCTCTATGGCGTATGCGGTCGAAAAATACGACTTCCGGAAGACGCACAGAAATCCTGGCCAGGATGGTCCGGGAAGAATGGCACATATGGTCACCCTACTAGGTTTTTCACAAAGATGCCATTTTGCTTCCTCAAAGAACTATTATTCTTTTTAAAAGAACGATTTCTTTGATAAACGTATAATCTAAAGATTTTTTTTACTACAAAGAAAGGGTTTTTTAAACAGAACGTTTCTTCAGATGTTAAAGGTCCTTTATGGAACCACACAGCCAATAATGGTTCCTTTCTGTGTCATCATAAAGCTTTTATTTTTAAGAGTGTACAGATATTGCCCCCAAAATAAAGTGTACCTGTGTAGAACTGATACAGTAAATGATTATAGTTAATTACTGGTATGCATTACACAATTACACACATTAGACATTTAGATATGGGACATAGGAAACTAGGCCACTTTAAAACCTTTCTCGTCTGGTTTTCCTTTATTCAATTCTTCCATTGAACCTGTTGTGTAAAAGGTGTTTTGCAGGTTAAAGGTATTTTAAGTATTAATCTAATTATATTTTTACAATTTTGTATTACTTAATTCTTCACTAGCAAATAATTAAAATATAAATAATATTTAGTATAGGTGACCATTCTATTTCTTTCTCTTACTTATATGCAACTCCTTTGGTGAGTAGAGCAAGAAAAGAGGCCTTAAATTATTCACTTTTAGGATCAGATACCCAAGGTCAGAGTTCAACAAGCCCATTATCTTCCACAATCTATATTCATGATGGTCACATCAAATGTTTCCAAAAAATGCTGGAAAGCTGCTTTGATCTTTGATTCACACATTGCATTCAAAGAAAGACATGCTGGATACAATATATGTTATTTATAAGAATAAATGCATAATGTCAACTAACATAACCTTTGTTTTTTCCCTCAGAGGTCCCCTGTACTCCCAGAGGATGACAGTGAGCTGAAAAGAGAAAGAAACCTGAAGACTGTAAGCTTTTTCGATTCTGTTAGCGTGATACCTGGGGAAAGCGGAATGGAGCTTGACACTCAGGCTGAAATCCAGCAAAGCTACATGAACAGTGGCCCAAACAGAGTGAGACACAAGGGGGATGGACTGGACACTGATGTTGCCCAGGAAATCCTCTATTTAGATCAGGTGCTTGAGGCCAACTGTTGCGAACCTGGAACTGACATAAATTCAAATGGGACATGTTCCTCTGAGATTCAGGCAATCAAAGTTGATGGAACCGGATCATCTGTTCATACTTGCGACACATCCCCATTATATAATCAAGAAGTTATTTTAGTAGGGAAAAATCAGACCACTTTTGTTGACGATGACAACAACAAACACAATGGTCATGCAGCAATGATGGAAAACTGTACGAGGTCACCTGAGTCACCCAGGTCTGCAATCAAAAAAGAGGCACGTTTCGAACTCCGACCATTTCATGAAGAAAAGAAACCATCGAAACTATTTGACACTCCAACAGAGAAAGAAGTTCGGGTGAAGAAGGTCAGACCCTCAGAGGAAATTGCAGAGCTAGAGAAGGAAAGGTTGGAACTCATCCGGGGCCAGGCAGTAAAGAAAAATCCCGGAATTGCTGCGAAATGGTGGAACCCACCTCAGGAAAAGACACTGGAGGAGGAGCTCGAGCCAGAGCAACTGGAGTCACTTCGAAAGTATGAGGAGAGAAAGCAGAGGCGACCAGAAACCGATCGTATGTTGCAAGCGGCACCCAAACAAACAATCACCTTTATACAACCTGAAATAGGAAATAAGGAGGATGTTGTCACGGAAGAGATTGACTTTTCTGCAGCACGCAAACAATTTTTGCAGATGGAACATGTCAGGCAGCCTGCGACCTCCAAGAGAAATGTAGCACCTCAGCTTTACTCTGCCAAACCTTTCTTTAAGACTCCTGAGGTTACTCATGTGGAGAGGCAGTGCAGTTCTGTAACAGTTGTCAGTCAAGAGGGAATCCCGTCATATGATGAAAGTCATGTCACTACAGGGGAAGCAGAAAAGATTTACTGCTGCTCTGGAGAATCCCTCATGCCATCCGAGAAAAAATTAACCCCCAATGAATTGCATGAAGATGGTTTCACTTGTGCCCATGCAGTAATGACCATTGTAAAGGACGAAGACTCTGATCTGTGTCAGCGCTCTTCGAACAGCTCCTACCATATGGAGGAAATTGATTCTGGGTTAGATGACTTGTCCTTAAGATCTCAGGACACCACTGTATTGGAGACGCTGTCCAATGACTTCAGCATGGACAACATAAGTGATAGCGGTGCGTCAAATGAGACAATGAGTGCCTATTTGGAAAACTCTCTTGGGGACTATTCTTTTCCCTCAACTCCAGTGGTTAACACTCCGATCAATGGGAAGCATGACAGTGGAATCAAATCTCCAGGTGAGCTGAGTGGGTCTTATCAGGAAGATGCTTTGACAGAGGAAGAGCTAGAATACCATGCTGGGATCCTCGTCCAGAATGCTATCCAGCAAGCCATCGCCAAGCAGAATGACAAGTGGGAGCCACTTCAATCCACACAACAGTCGTCTCCCATCCCAGAGAAAGTGGAAAATGTCCCGTTTCAACCCCAGCAACTAGAGGACAAATCTGCTGTCACACCACCCAAAGTCTCCTCCATAAAGGAGGAAACCATTACTCCTGAAATTACCATAGTTCAAGCAACTCCAGTTATCCCGGTGAACACGTACAAGTCTCCCAGTCCATCTCCGCCACATAGCGAGCAACCTGAATTCAGCTATTTCAGTAAATACTCTGAGGCAGCGGAGCTCAGGAGCACCGCAGCTGTTACTCGCGCTCAGGAAGCGGAAGTGACCTCTGGGCCATTTAAGCTGCGCTCCCGCAAAAAAGGAACCCTATCTATGATTGAAGAGGAGATTCGGGCGGCCCAGGAACGCGAGGAAGAATTAAAAAGACAGCGGCAGGTGCAAGCCTTTCGCCCACCCTGCTCACAGAAACAGAAGAACGCCAACCAGCCAAGCAAGCTTGTCCTTACTGGAAAGACAGCCCCAGGTATGCTGATTTGAAATCTTTTTTGACCATTGTGCTTTCGGTTCACATTAACCATTTTCATATGAACCGTATTCATACCGAAGTTCACTTTCATTTAAATCTTTGTGGGTCTTTCTTCCACATTCCACAATTCATGTATTTATAAAGACGAAATTGCTTTGTTTGGAGATTAGAAATTTGTAAGATGAATATGAGGCAAAAGTACAGATGTATAAAAACATTTTCTTAAGTGATGAACTGTGTCCTGATGCAGTGACAACACACATAAATCCTGACTTATGTGGGTCAGGACAAAGGTTGTTGTGCTTTGTTGGTAAAGCATGTGTTGAAACATAATCAAATGTTAACACTTGTGAGTGTATGATCACATGAGATAGAAGAATTAAAATCAAAATGTGTTTTTCTGTTGATTTGGTAAATTGTGTATGTTAAAACAGGTGAAAATTGAAATGTGACATTTTGTACTTTAATCTCATATTCACCTTAGAATGTTTAGACATTTTGCAAATTAGCATTAACATTTAATACAATATGAAATAAAGCATGGACGGCGAATGATCGCTGGTGTAGCACAGATGTCTGCATAAAAATAACTCACCAAGGACTCTGATGAAGATCTAATTGTGCATCAAAACGTTAGTCATTGTTGTGCATCTTTATTAAATTATTTTTATACAGACATCTGTGCTGCACTGGCGATCCTTTTTTGTCTATGTTGTTTCATCCTTCTCTGGTTGCACCGGATTGTTTTGGATTACAGAAGCGCAGATAATAAAATGAAATAAAGCATATTTGGCATTTTTCTGATGGGAGGGCTCCGAGCCCAGAGTAGTCCCTCCTCTTTAACTGGGATAGATATACCAGCAGAGAGTGAGGCGATGAGGTGGGGGTAGGAATGTTGCAAAAAACTCTCCAGGGACACAGGTGAGGGACCTCTTTGCGCTGATTGGTTGGATTACATAACCATGCTCCTCCCGAACTTAAATTCTTAACTACATGGCAAACAGAGCATTGTATACTTGTATACTGTACAGTTTGTTATGATTCTTTATAGTAGCACTGTTTTCCTTATAGCTCTGCATACTCTACCTTCACTCAACAAATATGAGGCATCCATGTTTGTTGGATGCTTTTCAAACATTCTACCAGAAGAAAATTACAGACAAATATTTTTCCAAAAAATAAGCCTTTAGTTAAGACAAGTGTGTTTCCCTTACAAACATTAACTATGGTTTTACAACAGTTAAAACAAACAAAACATGATTATTGCAGTAAAACCATAGTTTTGCCAATGGTAAACAATACAATACTGGTTTGACATTCATAAGCTGTTGATTGTCAGTCATATAATCCTAGGGGGGTTCTCTTTATAGAGCTTCTGCAGTTTTAGATTCTTAGCACACAGTGTCCCACAGGGCTGAACCAGCTGACCAAATCACTTTTGCAAGCTTTGGTTTTCAAAAGGATTTTAAGGAATCTCTTGCACATTGACTGGGGAGTTTGTATTGTCAATATTCACAGCCATTTAGAAGTAAGATTACTTGACTGATATTGTGCTCATGATTTAAGGCATATGCTTAAATGGTTGAATAATAATGCAGGCAGCAAAGATGGAAAAGCATCTCATGGTGTTAAAATTACGCTAAGAGTGTTTTTGCAAATTATAAGCAACATAACATGACATACTAGTATGACATATTCTTGTAATTTTTTAAAAAACTTGTGGGAAAGGTATTGTATTGGACATATAAATAAACTTCAGTGTAGACTACTAGTATTGTTTAGCATGTTACTACTGTAGATGTGATAAACAACAGCACGGTTTTAATGTCAGCATAATGTACTACTACACTGTAAAAAAATGCAGCATGAAGTTAAAAAACTTTGTTTTGCAACCTACTATTTTAAGTTTTGGCTTGTATAATGTTGACATACAACTCATACAATCAAGTTGAAATTGTTTATCTTTTTTAAGTTAAAGTAATCTAAAAATATATGTTGATTTGTAAAAAATCCTGCATATCAGTTTTTGAAAGTTCATGTTTGCCCTCTATTGGTTTTGTGGGGAATTGCAGGATGTCATATTTAAGTTCTGCCCAAAACATGCACCAACAAATTGGACGAGGCCTGGTTATGTTGCTTTGGTAGTTGTCTTATGTTCAAAAGATGCTGTTTGCAAAACTCCTTTGTTCTGCCTTCCTAAAACGTATAATCTAGGAAAACAGCAGCTGCAAGCCTAATAAGTATCAGAAAATAATATACAGTATGAAAGTTTGATTTGTTTTATATTTGTTGCTAAATAATTTCCAATACATGATTTTATGTTTCTTTTTATTGATTAATTTATCCTTTTAAAATGACTATGTTTGTCCATACTTCAAACTGCAACTTGGTACAATACACATGGTACTTTAACCTACTCTTAAAATGAATGTGTTAAAATAACACATCTTGTGTCTAGTTATTTAAGGACAACACATCTCTGTGTTATTTTTGGAACACCACACTTTGTGTTGTTTTAACATCTTGTGTTGGCCCTTCTAATTATTTGAACTCAAAATCAACACGAAATGACACATAATGTGTTAAAAAAAACACATAATTTCTTAGGGTGTACCACCTGCCATATAGTTTTAAATATTTGGACTTTATCTTCAAAGGCTATGATGAACTGTAGAGTGTAAAAGAAAGACCCAGAGATTTAAAAGGAATCGAATACTTGTTTGCAAGCTGGCTTGTATTTAAAAACTGCTGATATAGTTGTCTGTCTTCAAATAACTGCTTTATACTTTGTTTAGGTAAAATCGAGAAGATTCGTGCAGTGCCTCCAGCATCACCATGCTCTTCAGACGGAGCACTGCCTTCGCCATTGTCTGATCTGGGCAGTGATGATTCTGGTGGACAGAGACCCAAGAACTTCATGCAGACCCTAATGGAGGACTATGAGACGCACAAAGTGAAACGCAGAGAGAAAACTGAAGACAGCAGCGTGAGTTTCTTACATGAATATAATGTAATACATTGTCTGATATAGAGTTCTTGTTAGTTACACTTTCACAGAGACAACTGTTGTAGATATTCATTAGTCTACCATCTATGATCAGTCTAAAATGAACCACACTAAAGATTCACGTTTAGGATGTTTACATGTTGAATTGGTATATGATTTGTCCTCATTGGTATGTGAAGTTTCCTTTTCATCTCATCCAAACTGAAAAAAGACAGAGGTACTTTCCAGCTCATCTACAAACAGAAATCATTAAGCCGTGCGACAAACCACCTTTAAACGTCTAAGCAGAATACAGTGGTTTATCTCAACCACAATCTTTCATGTTTTGCTTTCAGATGTCAACAACACACTTCTTCTTATCACTATTATTTGGAGAACTAGCAATAAAGGGAAAGTCCTTTTGAGCAGTTGTTGAAATCATCGTTTTAGCTATACTAGAAAGCAGAACTGAGGCCAATTGATGGCAAATATGATTTTAAATATAAATTAAATTAAATAGCCTCATGAGCTGAGGTATTTATAGGGAAGATCATCTTCTTTCAGAAACTGTTCTCTACACAACAGCCAGTCTTTTACATAAACTAATTCTTCCTCTTTTCCTCTGGTTAGTACATCCGAACAGTTACATCTGAGGTATTTGTACAATGCTTGCTTTGAAGTTCATTGTACCCTCATTTGTGTTACTGCATGTTTTTGTTGCATTGGGATGTAGAGGTGCCAAAAATTTTGACATGTGAAAAGTGCTCATAAGATCCCAAACCTTTCGAAATCATTGCATTCTGTGTCTGCATCATATCACGTTGTGTATGCATACATTCTGTATATGGATCCACACATGAAAGTGTTCAAAGTATTTGCACCTTATACTTTTATCAGAACAGTGTGAAATATTAATATTCACTCCATGTCAATGGAACTATGAACTTAGAATGTCCAATGTCCATGTTTCTTTCTATATCATATGACAATTCACTCAAGTCATAATATTTTAACTTCAATATCAAATTGTCATGTTCTGCAAAAAAAGAAGAATATAAAATGTTCATAATAAAGTTATTTAAGTATTTTTGAATTGGACATTTGGGTTCATTGCAATAAGACATAATGGCCTGTGTGACACTTAATAAAACAAATCTTTTGTTTCAAACAGCATGACTTTTGAGTTTCTTGTTTATTATTTTTGCTTTAGTGCTGTGCTTGCACACCAGCCTGTGTTGTATGTTGTGAAGTTTTTTATCTAAAACTGCCCATGCTTAGAAGTTGTGGAGTAAATGGCCGATTTGGTGCACGTTTGGACGAGTAATTTTTTTTCGAACTTTCTTAAAGTGAAAAGATTTAAACAAGAGCCATAAGTCATTGTAAATGCTATAATTAATTTTACTGTAGTGAAAACAAGCCTGTGATGGATAGATGTGTGGTTTGGTTTTTTTAAGAAGCCCTCATTCTTTGCTTTCTTCAGTATTGTGTTATAAATTTTCTTTTAAATACTTAAAGGATTAGTTCACCTCAAAATTAAAATTTGTCCATATTTAACTCACACTCAAGCGATTCTACATGTATGTGACTTTTTTTCTTTCAGCAAAACACAGACAGAGTTATATATAATTTTCAGCTTTATAATTGTATTGGATAGTGCCTCATTTATTAAATGTCTTCTAAGGTGAGCCAATGGGTTTTTGTAACGTTGGTCATGTGCATTCAGGCCCATCAACTCTCTTGTGAACACGCGTCCGTCCATAGTTTATAAAGTATAAATTACATTTAAAAAAATATATAAATGTTTTCTTACAAAAACCCATTGCTTCACATTGGGGCACTATACAATGCCATTATAAAGTTATTATTTAATATAACCAAGGTTGATAATAATATACACCTAGGAAAGTTAGTGGTGAACTATTCCTTTAAAATTCCTGAGCTCCTTGTAAATATACAGATACAATGTCGCTTATTTGTGCAGAATCTGCACATAGTTACATGAACAAGAATATTAAGAATCAAATGGCTAATGTGTTGGCCCAAAACGCTTTCGATTGGTTCATAAGTTCTCCCCTTTTTAAATTCTATGAAATGTAGATAAAATAATAAATACCTTCATTCTACATTCAACACCAGATGTCCTTTGAACAGATTTTATGTTCATTCCTTACAGTATCATTTCAAATTAAATATGGCATCTACTCTAAGCCACATAGAGATCCTTGAGCACTTATGATATGTATACTATAAGTTTTTTCTCTCCAGAGTTCAGAAAAAAAAATTATTTGTTAAGCACGTCTTGAAAATGGTTTTTGGTCATTTCTTTATAGTTATAAGATTCATGAACTTAATAGTCAATGGGGTTACAAACAACAATAAAATTAAAAGCAGACATTGACTGGTATCTTTATTTCGTCCTCAGGTCTTGGAGGCCACGCGTGTTACTCGCAGAAAAAGTAACATGGCTCTCCGATGGGAAGCTGGCATCTATACCAACCAGGAAGAAGTTGAAGGGGAGGAAGAGTAAACTAAGTTTACTTTCCTGCTGAGAAAACCAGAGGGGAAATGTGCAACAGGATTAACAGAAGTATTAATTGGGAATTAACACCCAACAGCAATTCACACAGCTCTGAAGCTTTGCTTAACCAATGGACGTGAAGATTGTTCATTTTGGGAGATCGTGTTGGGCCATATTTTCTTTTGAGGGCCCTAAGCAAAGACATTGTTGACCAAAGATACTGTAATGCTTCACATGTCTACTATCCAAATATTTCTTTTTGGCATTGAATTTGATTTGACATGTAAGATAAGTTATTCAATGTGGAGGTCATTGTGCATTTAGGAGTCGATTTTCACAGACCTGAAATTATGTTATTGTGTGGCTATGGATAGAGAAAGGTTAAGTCACCTTTACAACCAGGAATACAGTGTGATTTTATCTGATTTTATCAATCAGGTCATTTACATGAAATGATTCACATTTCAACTCTGAGTGGAGATTGGTGCCATTAATCTGAAGTCAGAAGTTGCCTATAGGCAGATGATCGTGTTGTCCATAAATCTTTTAGAGGAAAGTTGAACTATACCTAAAGTCTATTTAAGGAAGTTGCGTCACTGCACCGCCATGTTTGCAACGCCTGTTGGGTTTGCTAAAGTGAGCTACCCCATTTATAGCAATAGCAGTGATGCACCTTGTTAAATTAAATATCTTTGACTATGATGACGAGATGGTTAGTTACAGATATATTTTCATATTCGAATTGGGCTCTGTGTTATTCATGTTAGTGAAGTCATATCCAGAAACCATTATAAATTGATACCTTTAAACTGGTACCTTCTGGTGCAGTTTTCATCCGTGCAGTGGGGTTAGGGTATTAGGGTGGTTTCTGAATATGCGTTCCATAATAAACTTTGCATGAATCTTTTACTGTAAAAAAATCCATAGAAATTACAGTGTTACTTGCAGCTGGTTGCCGGTAACTTACCATAAATTAAAATTTATGTTATTTACTGGCAACATTTTGTTCAAAGTTAAATGAACGTTGAACATTTGCAGGTCTTTGTCTTTACAGAGTAAAACTAAAAAAACAGCATCAAGCAAAGCATTCTGGGAAACAAAATCTGACGCAAAAACTGAAAAAGGTTGATGATGATTTCTGGTTCTCAGAATGCTTTGCATGAGGCTGTTATTGTATGGTTTTGTTCTGAAAAGATAAAGACTTGTTAATATTCAATATTTATTTAACTTTGAACAAACTCTTGCCAGTAAATAACATACACTGTAAAAAAATTCTGTCGAAATTACACCATTACTGGGTATTACTGGCAACTAGCTGCCAGTAACTTACTGTAGATTTTACATTGATGTTATTTACTGGCAACAGTTTGTTCAAAGTTAAATGAACATGAAACATTTTCAGTCTTTATCTTCTACAATAAGTTACTGGCAACCAGCTGCATAATTACAGCTAATTTTTTACAGTGTAAATTTAAATTTACAGTAAGTAACCGGCAACCAGCTGCAAGTAACACTGTATTTTCTACAGATTTTTTTACAGTGTCATTATCATTTATATGAACACATAAAACTTTGAAAGTGTACTCTTTTTGGTAAAGATTGTGTGACGTTTGTAAGAGCAGATATCAGTACTAAAATAAATCGAACCAGGACAGCATTGTGGACCAGAATGGTATTGTTGTTTGAGGTTAAAGATAGTCCTGTTTGGTTGAAAGTATAGCATCCTATGCAGTGTTGAACATTTGAAGGACATTTAATAATTGGTAAATAATTTGGAGATTGTTTTAGTAATGTTTAATGTTTTACAGGATGACTTATTTTGTGTGTGTACATGCACTTGTGCTTTAATTTGTCTTAGATAAAGCCACAGTCATGGGGCATGAGAGAAAACATGAATATGAAGAAGAAAATGAAAGAAATAAACAGTCAGTATTTTTATAACTTAAGTGCAAGAATGCAAATATTCATTTTATTAAACTGGTGTTTCCATTAATCTTAATTTATAAATATAAGAACATTAGCATTTCCTTAACCATTACAAGCAGGACTGTATTGCTGTTTTTCCCTTTCTTACATTCACTTCATTTATATGGACACGCACATGTTTGACAAGTGGGAGTGGTTTAGTATTATTATTATGATATTGGTTTTGATTTGTTCCTTCTTTGTACTCATTTGTTTTTGTGTGTCACAAAAGATGCTCAGTAGAATATGCACCTATAGAGGACACTCACTTCAGAGATGGACATGTCAAAATAACAATCACGAAGGAGAGATATTTCAACAATATGACTTCTATTTTTGACTTTTGCCCTTAGCCTGATGCATTTATCTACATAAGACAATCCCAAGAGCATCTTTCGACAAATGTGGCTTTGTTTTTTTTGTACCGTACACATATAATATATACAGTATGTATATCACACTAAAGTATTTACTGGACTGCTGTATTTATTTTGCGTATATGTCAAGTATTTGTAGTTTTTGGGTTAGAGTGCATATAATAGTGCTTAACTCTCTCGAAATGATTCTCGATTGCAGGCAAAAAGACTAGAAACTATAAAAGTTGCATTATTCCAACACGTGGGTGACATATAAAGTTACACCTACAGAATTAATATTTCTTTATTTAATAGGTCTGTGGATGCTGACTTTCTAAGGTGTTCGTTTATTTTCATGCGTGACAGGATATTGGATTTTTACTTGGATATTTTGATATAAGATAAGACTATAGTCAGTGAGCAAATAATTTGAATTTTGTACGAGGGAAATATTTTTATTTGAGCAGTGTTCCTATACATGGAAAATAGTTATGGAAAACGACCGACGTTTAGTACTATTACTGCACATCTATCCGTATTTTATATACATTTTACATGTATTGTGTGCATTTGAGAGCCAAGTATCCCATACTATATGCATTTTAGAGATATTAGTGAAGAAGACATTTGGTTTGATGGGCTGCAGGGAATGTTACAAGCACAGAGAACTTAAATATTGACCATGATGTTGACAGGTTTTGCATCGTGAACACTGCAGCATTCACTTTAAATGCATAGTCAGTGTTAGTTTTCAGGAATATGCTGTGCTTTTGTACTATAATGTCTAAAAGTTATAATTTTTACATCATAAAGTTAAATTATTAAACGCAAGGCAGCGTTCACATCTGTAAAACAACAGGAAAATCTCTTTCAGTATTTTGAATACTAGAGGAAAGAAGCATTAGACATGGGTCCATGTTGCAGTTGTTAATGTGTGAAAACATGATGGCAACTTTATGAACATTTAGGAACAGCAGATTTAGCAATAAACCTAGATTTAAATGCTTTGAATAGCGTTGACTATTAGCAGTCAAGCTTTTGTCTGGTCCATGTCCCGTGTGCATGCAGCTGATAAAATTGTGCATCTGCTGCAATTGGTCTGACATTGTGATGGAAGACAGTTTAAAATACTTTTATTAAAATGATAAAAGTACAGCTTAAACATGGTCTGCTTTTGTTTTTATTGCTTTTATTATTTTAAAAGCAATCATGTTTATTGGGTTTGGATCTATTGAGTGATAATGCAATCATGCTTTCAAATGCTCCTCTGTTATCATGGTAACCACTTACTGTACATTAATATTCTGCTTATACTGTTTTATAGTTCTTGTAAGTCTTGCTATTACACACATATATGATTATTTTCTCATTAAAAAGAATATTTAAAACCTGTATTTCTTCCTTGACTCTCACAACGGGCAGATGCTATATTTCTGCTGTATGTTTCTGTTGCTCCGGACTCTTAATTTTGTTTATTGCAAATTACATTACAACAAGTAGCATGTCTACATGGTGGTCAAGGGTGGCAGCCCCTTACACAAACAAGACGGCTCTGGTTTTATGGCACAGATTTAACAGTGTGTGCTATATGATTATAATAATCATCATAATGTCACATATAATGTCATAATGTCAATGCTATATGTCATCATAATCTGATGACAGTTATTTAAAAAAACGTGCCATCTCGCTCAAAATATTATTTTTGTCCATGATTATAACAACCAATAAGCTCATTTGAAAATGAATGTAGACAAAAAACTGTGGCTGCATGCATTTGAGGAGTATATTATCTTTTTAAGGCTTACAATAAAAACCTCTAGTTTAATTCAGAGTCCTCTGAATTAAACTAAACCAACATGTGCATGGCAAGATATTTTGTATATAAAATAACATATTGTTTATAGTGTTTTATACCACAGGGCTGTTGAATGCTTTATTCTGATTGATTGAGAAATGTTCCATGGGTATGCATTATTTTTGATAAACGCACACCTAACCTGTCAAATAATCACCAGAGCAATGTCTGTGGTAACCGTGCAGAATAATCGACTCCAGTTCTTTAAATTCTTTTAAAATAATCCACAATAATAAATCCACAAGAATAAAGCTAATTATAAGTTTGTATCAATATATTTTCCTCATTGTATATTAACATCATACAAAATATAAGTAAGCAATAAGGTACGAGAGGCTGACGTGGAGATAAGTACTAACAACGCCCTTCAGCCGTTACTTATTCACGATACACCACTTGCCTCGAGTACCTTGTTGCTTTTATAAAACGGTTACCACACAATATTAAAGTAAAAAAAATATTAGTGCAACTTTCATGAAGTTAAATCAATAAAAGCATTCCTTCCGCTAGAAAAAATAGTCCCTGACTGCGAACAACAACATGAAAGCTCAAATAAAAACAACAAACTGTTCTCAGACTTTGTCTCATTATATGTTTATGTGTTGCTAAGGTTGTTGCTAAGGGCGCAGTGATATTAAATAGAACCGTTGGGTGAAGCGGTCATAGCAGTGTTTTATCGTGAATAAAGCACACCTATTGACCAATCAGAATCAAGGACTGGAACTAACAGTTTTATAACTTTAAATAAAACATTAAAGCTAAATAAATAAAACATCCAGGCTAAGTTTTATTTCATTCAAAATATCAAATGGTTTGTGCTCTCTATCATTAAAACTGTCCCAGCAAACAACAAACACGGGCAGGGTATGTGCACTTGTCAATGATGGCTACTACTCAGTGCTCACAAATGCGCGCACGGGCAGAGCACTTTTTTAATGCAACATGGCAATGCCCATATGCACAAAGCAAAGTTAAAAAAGAAATGATTAAAAAGACCGGTCTGCATAAAGCCCATAACTGAACCAGTTGAAAAACTTTATGACAAACATTTACTACCCAAACCTATCAATGACTTGAACACAGTGGATAAGATAAAAGCACTTTCAAAACAATGATAGAAGCAAATTTTTGATTGGATTTAATGGAATAGACTTGCATAGATAGTTTATTAGAAGGAGGTGTCCCAATACTTTTGTCCATATAGTGTAGGTCAAGATAACTACTCCAACCCAATGATCACCAATCCAAATCATGAGATTTGCTGCTAATACACACAGTGGTGTAAGTTAAAGGGCATCTATTTTATTGCTAAAAACAATGTTATTTTGTGTATGTGGTATAATACAATGTGTTTGCAGTTTATGGTTTAAAAAACATTATTTTCCACATACCGTACATTTTTGTAGCTCCAGAAAGCCCTGTCTTCCTGAAATGCATTGATTTTGTACAAAGCTTATCAATCTGAAAAGGGCTGTGTCCCTGATTGGCCAGCTAACTTGTACGTTGTGATTGGCCTGAATACCTCTGACGTCAGCTGGAAATGTGACGCTCCTTACCTTGTTTGAAAGATTCACTCACAATGCAATGCTAGGAGTTAACTTACAAGACTTCATGAACTAGCCTGGACCCAACTATGGGAATAGTGCAACAGTCTTTTATTGAAGACAAAATAGACAGTAATATAAGGAAACAAATCTTGTGACAATAGCAGGCAAACGCTCACTGGAGGTGTCCGTTCAGCACTGGAAAGTGGACAGGGAACATAATCCAGGGGTGCTCAGATGGCAGAGCCCCAGGCAGGAGAGAGATAACACAGCCAGCAAGCAGGTAACCAGTGAGTGAAACTGCGGAAAGTGTCAAATGCAGAACAGAGACAGAGGAAGAGCTGCGGCACTGGAGACTATAAGAAATTAAGAATAACTAGGAGTCAGCGAACAGGCAATAAACCACAACAATCTGATGGGGAGCTGGAGAAAACACAAGGAAGATAAAGGAGAGAAAATTACTGCTAACGTGAAACAGAAAACTAGGGAATGAAAGGGGATAACAAGGAGGGAGGGGCTAGACATGTAAACGCTGAACGCATGGCAAGCTGTCAAAAACAAGGGGCCTCGTTTATAAAAGTGCGACGTAGGAACTGTCCTACATTTCATCTAAGACCATTTCTGAAATTATCGTAAGTGTGATTCAGAGAAAAGGAGGGTACGCACAAAAAAACGTGCGTACGCCTCTTCCAGATGTGCAGTTTATAAATCACAAATGATCTTAAAATTGTGCGCAGCCGAATGTTCTTAGAACTCCACCTTGTAAACGCCCCTAATTTAATTCATTAGCATATAAATATTAAATTATCAAAGGCCAAATTCTCTGACTACTACAATGGCGAGTGGTAAGATAAGAAAACATATTTGTTGTCGTTTGCTTAACTTTTAAAATTTCAAAATTCTAACATGGAAACTTTATTAATTTTTGAAATACCCATCACTCTTAAATGTCCCTTATTGTAGGCTACATCAAGGCTTCACAATTTAGTTCCTTTCACGTCGTTTATATCATTTAATTCAATCATTTTTAATTTCATTCAATAAAGCAATTGTTCTGTAACATTTACATCTGCGTTACACCGCGAATCAATTTTGCTATATTTTTAAATATTTTTTGAAAAGATGACGAACTAGAAAATTGTTTTCTGAACACTCTAAAAACAAACGGTGCTATGTAGCACCAAGAGTGGTTCTTTGCTCGTGATCGTGGAGGAGCCATTTTTAGTGCCATATAGCACCAGTGAAGCACCAGTAAAGCACCAGTGCAGAACCATACAGGGGCCATATAGCACCACATATGGTTCTACATAGCACCATATGGTTCTACACAGGTGCTTCACTGGTGCTTCACCGGTGCTACACGGCACCAAAAATGGCCCTTCCATGATTACGAGCAAAGAACCACTTTTAGTGCTATATAGCACCGTTTGTTTTTAGAGTGTATAGCTTGGGTGACATCTTTTTGCATTAGAATAGGCCTACATTTTAAAATATCAAAATAGTCCAACATATTTTGTTTAAAGGGACACAAGGCAAGTCTGAGTATTATTTCTCTACTAGCTCCCCCTAGTGTCTGGGAGTAAATGCTTTCTATATCTGAGAATTTACGAGACTGAAGGACACCGGGTCGGATACAGCGAACTTGCAAGTGGGGTATTCTTCCTACAGACGGTAGGGGCGGGCGAGAAAGTCTTCATTCGTCATGTAATGAGTCATTTAAACATATACCGACTTACGAAGATGATTTATTTACATAAAAATGCTGCCTTGTGTCCCTTTAAAATATATTAAAAACCCTTGTTAAATTATTTTGGAGTAGCCTAGGCCTTCTCCACAGTTCATTCTTGTTCATTTTCTGTGTGCATCATTGTTGCATGTTTTTACGTTTCTTTCTATTCTGAATAAACAAACAGCGCAGTTTACATGCTTCGTCCTTGTTGCATTAGTTCATTAAGATAATTCTGAACAGATTTCTGTAATTCAAACAACTCTTAATTGTAGTTGAGAACGTCACGGTGCACTATTAAAACATTGTCGGTAATGTGTCGGTCGGGCCGGGCTCGGACACAACGTGCAGGGGCTTCGGTTATGTTTTTTTGTGCCCGATCTAAACTCTAATACAGATTATGTTGACGCTGTAAAAGTTTTGAATATTTCTTTTCTTTTTTTATTAAACATAGTCAACACTTTTTTTATATTAGCCAGGGGATGAAAGAGAAAAAGAATTAATTACAAACATGGAACTGCTGACATACATTAATACATTTAGCAGCTTCCTTGTTTATCAGATTATCAATAGATTTTAGGTAGCCTATTGGTTAAGTTCTAATAGAAAAATACGAAATAATGGTTTATAATCACCATATTTACATTTACACATGAATCAAATAATATTCCTTATGTAATGAGATATCAGAAGAGAAAAAAACAAAAAATATTTTCAAAACAAAGTCTGAGCAAAATATGAATTCTAACAAAAGAGCACAAATCTAACCAAACATTTTTTAAATAAGGACAACTCCAAAACAAATGAAGGTAACACTTTAATATAATGTTCATTAGTTAACATTAGTTAACTACATTAGTTTACATGAACTAATGATGAACTGCACTTATATAGCATTTATTAATCTTTATTAATGTTAATTTCAACAATTAATAATACTTTATTAAAATGTGGTTAACGTTAGTTAATGCATCGTGAACTAACATGAACAAACAATGAACAGCTTTATTTCTATTAACTAACATTAACAAAGATTAATAAATACTGTAACAAATGTATTGCTCATGGTTTGTTCATGTTAGTTAATACATTAACTAATGTTAACTAATGAACATTATATTAAAGTGTTACCCAAATGAAATTTTTTTTCTGTATGTTGACCACAAAAGGTACAAAACAAACATTTTCGAATATGACTACCTGCAATATTGCAATATTGCCACAAGGAAACGTGCGTACGTCAAGTCGGAACCTTTAAGTACTTTTCCACGTCAAAGACGAGTTTTATAAATCTGAGCGTTGGAGTGGATTTGAGCGTACGCACGGTCTAAGATCAAATCTGTGTGTAAAAACACTTTATAAATGAGGCCCAAGTTGTTATATATTATACAACAGTTTAAATAACTTAAGCTAATTCAACTTCATTGTGTTTAAGTTACTGTAACTCATGAAAGGAATAATGTGTTGAAATCAATAAGTTGATTAAACTTGATTAAAATTTTAGTTCAACAAGTTTTTTTACATTGCACATTAAATTGTATGTACTATCTTTTGAATGACAATTTCAGTTTTTTTGCCCATCCCACCATAGTAATTGCTAACCTCTGTCTGGCCATCCCTACTAACAATTCCTAGACACGCCCCCGACAACAAGAAGATAATTTAAGGTCAACATTGCATTCCACTTGTGTCACAGTTTGCAGTTTGTCTGACTGGTTCAACAGGTTACATCACTAGGGCATTTCCCGACATGTCAACTTTTGTGCTGCTTTCACTTTCTCATATGCTGTTTTTGATTACTTTATTTGAAATTTTATTAACCTGATGAAAACAATTTCGATTCTGCATTCTGGTCTGGTCTTACCAGACACTATAAAGCTATTCTTGACAAACTATTATTCATATAGCAAAACGCGTGTGCGCGTGCGCAAATGCGTGTGCTAACAGCAGGCTATTCATTGTAACTTCCCCATACCAGAATGACGCCAATGTCCACGGACTTCACATAAAGCGAGTAATGGATCCGTTTAATCAACGAGGACCAAATGCATTTAGTAACGTTTTCATTCGGTTTTATGACTTTATGGTGTTCAAGATGTCCTGTTCCTGTCGTGAACTTATTGTACCTGTGGTCTTCTGTGCCCAGGTGGCCAGCTCGTTTTTTGACACCGCTCTCCAAATGGTTGTCAAAGAGCGAAGTGCCACCAACTCCACAGACCCAGACCAGGAGCAGAAAGCCATCACAAACTTCAACATGACCTTCAACATGATACTTAAATTTATGCCCATTGTGCCTGCGATCATCTTGGCAAAGATTGGAGACAAAGGTTACAGAAAAGTGCCAATTGTCGTTCCGCTAGTTGGATACTTTCTGTCCAGAGGTTTGCTTCTGCTGGATATTTTACTGGAATGGCCTCTTCAGGTGTTGTACGCAGTGCCTGTGATTCACGGACTGTGTGGTGGATTCGCATCATACTGGGCAGGCGTGATGGCGCTGGTGTCGGTGCGCGCACGTGAAGACGTGCGCTCTTTGAGCATTATGAGAACCGAACTGGTGTATGGCATCGCTGGCTTCATCGGCAGCTTAGCTTCTGGACATTTATTTAATCTCTACACAGTTGACCTGAAACACGGAGTACTTTTATCAGGATTCAGTGTTCTGCTTTACTTCTTCTCTCTGCTCTATGCGGCATTGTTTCTGCGGATCGGTCATCTCGCTGCGCTTGGAGATGGACAGGAGAGACGGGAGAGTGTCGGGATCATAAACCAAGACGCTCATGATAAGATAAACATAATTTTGCTTTACGGCAGTGGAATTTTGTATGATATAGCCGTGGCGGGGGGGATGGAGATGTTGGCGGCGTATGTGCTTAAAGACCCCCTAAACTGGGGCGCTACAGAAGTGGGTTACGGAAATGCGGTCGGGTCCCTTATTTTCATTACCAGTTTTGTTGGTGTGAAGTTGTTTACTAGATGTTCTGTTAGAGACGAGGGTATGATCATTATCGGTATGATCTCATTTGCAGTTGGGATTTACTTTATGGCATTTGTGACCACAACTCCAATGTACTTTTTGGGTAAGATGCTAGCCTACTTCTGTTTTTTACTATTTACTTTTCTTATATTTAACATCAAGAATACACATATTTTTCTGATGTGTGATTTAAGTATATATGTATTGAAAAAATACATCACACATAGTAAAAAAACGACATATGCAAATATTCCCCTCCATAGATATTGGGACAGAGGCACATTTGCTGAGCTTACAAGTGTGTTGTTTTTATATTCAGAATGTAATTGTTGATCTGACCACTCTTAATGTTTCTGCTATCTCTCTGATGGATTTGTTGTGTTTTTGAAACTACCTATGGTCTGTATAACTTGTATGTCCCTGAAGCACATGATGTGGGTTCTCAGCCACAGCGTCCAAATGCAAATGCCACACTTAGAATCAACTTCAGACCTTTAACATGCTTCATTTATGAGGACATGATTTTACAAATACAAAATTAATGTCCATAAAACACATTTTAAGTCAACTGTCCCATTATTTTTCAAAAAAGAGGACCTACATAATAAACAACTGTAATTACTAAATCCTTCAGCCAAATTGGTTGGTGATACCAAAGAGTGTGCACTTTAAGACACTATTCATTATAGAACTGTAACTGAAATACATTTTTGCAAACAGCTAAAATAACACAAAATGTGCCTCTGTCCCAATATTTATGGAGGGCACTGTATACAAATCAATACAGTAAAAATACAGGTATACTACTGTTACTTCACTAACAACTTTTACTTTTTGAATGTTACATTTTAAATGGTGTGTGCCAACAAAATTATTTTGAAGAACTAAAATCAGGATCTGAAGTCTATGAACTTTATGTTTGCTCAACTGCACCTTTGTTGATGAGTGTAGATTGGGATTTATGAGATGTAAAATGACACAAAAACAACAAAAGCATATCAAAACTGAATCCGAACAGTATTGGTTTGGAAACAAGCTTAATGTGATTTAAAAAAAATCTCTACACTGTAAATTTGCTGTAATTATGCAGTTGGTTGCCAGTAACTTACTGTAGAAGATAAAGACTAAACATGTTTCATGTTCATTTAACTTTGAACACACTGTTGCCAGTAAATAACATCAATGTAAAATCTACAGTAAGTTACTGGCAGCTAGTTGCTAATTTCTACAGAAATCATTTACAGTACATATAAATGACTCATGTTTTAAATGTGACCCATTATAAT
Source organism: Misgurnus anguillicaudatus (assembly GCF_027580225.2). Classification (NCBI taxonomy): domain Eukaryota; kingdom Metazoa; phylum Chordata; class Actinopteri; order Cypriniformes; family Cobitidae; genus Misgurnus; species Misgurnus anguillicaudatus. The sequence continues at coordinate 13,846,495 of NC_073348.2, forward strand.
GTTTTCCTCTCATCTGAATTTTTTTTTTCTGTAGCTCGCTCTATCACACTGTTTGCTCTTATACCAATGCCCACCATTCGCTCTCTGCTCTCCAAACAAGTCAAGGGAACTTCATACGGTAGGTCTAAACTCTTCATTCTATAAGTATATGTCCAGGAAATCATTTAGGGATAAGTGGATTGTGTTTGCATAACATTGTCAAAGATGGGCTGTTTAATACATTAAACATTCCTTAAAAGTAAACCCAGACCCCAGTTAGCTCTATTTACAATATGTTGTTGCTGTGTAAAGTCAGTCTGTACACGCACAGGAAAACATGTGAGAACAAAAACAGAGAACTGAAAAAAGATGTGGTGCATTCAGGAGTGGAGACCACGAAAGTCTTCATGCTTCGGTTGTGTAGTACTAAGAAGAAACTTCATAGACATTAATGATGTTAAATTAAATTATTATTCTGTTCTGATTTCTAGATCTGTTTTAGTTTATATAATCTGAAAGAATTCCTAGTAGACATTTACAGATTATCCTTTACTGTTTATCACAGTGCACAGTTCCACCTCTATTCACAGCACTTTGTGGTTCAGCAATATATATAGGAGATATTTTAAGGTGTTGCATGTTTACACGGCTTCTGATAAATTTACTTCCTTCTCCAACTCCCTTTCTGGTCATTACTAATCTAGATAATAAGAACTGGTTACTGTGAGCTATGGTTGTGTCATGTTCTGTGACTGTTCAGTGTTATCTAGGGACTCTTATTTTGAATTATTCATTGACTTTAAGGTTTAGTCCATTTTCTTAAAAACAAAATCCAGATAATTTCCTCACCACTATGTCATTCCAAATGTTGATGTCTTTCTTTGTTCAGTCGAGAAGAAATTATGTTTTTTGAGGAAAACATTCCAGGATTTTTCTCATTTTAATGGACTTTAATGGACACCAAGACTTAACACTTTACTCAACACTTAACAGTTTTTTTCAACGGAGTTTGAAAAGACTCCAAACCAGGCATAAGGGTCTTATCTAGTGAAACATTTGTCATTTTTGACAAGAAAAAAATGCACTTTTAAACCACAACTTCTCGTCTATCTCCTGTCCTGTGATACGCCAGCGCGACCCCACGCAATTGCGTAGTGATGTAGAAAGGTCATGTGTTTCATATATGAAACGCACATTTGCGGACCATTTTAAACAATAAACTGACACAAAGACATGAATTAATATCATTCCACATACAACAACGTTGGAACGGTCCTTTTTCTCCACACTTGTAAAAACTGGGGCGTAGTTTCGCATACATCATCCGTGACCTCTTGACGTGATGATGCATTGCGTGAGGTCACGCTGGCGCATCACAGGACCGGAGAAAGACGAGAAGCTGTGGTTAAAAAAGTTAATATTTTTTATTTTTCTTGTCAAAAATGACAATCGTTTCGCTAGATAAGACCCCTACGCCTCGTTTGAGATTGTTTAGAGTCTTTTGAAACTCCAATGAAATAAACTATTGAGTTAAGTGTTAAGTGTTGGTGTCCATTAAAATGAGAAAAATCCTGGAATGTTTTCTTCAAAAAATATAATTTTTTCTCGTCTGAACAACGAAAAAACATCAACTTTTTGGATGACATGGTGGTGAGTAAATTATCTGGATTTTGTTTTAAGAAAATGGACTAATCCTTTAAACGTTGAATTTGGTTATGTTATTTTTGTGTATTCTTCCTATTCTTTCTATGTGTTTCTCCTGTTTATCATTTGTTTTCTATATACTGTAGTTACAGTATTACAGTTTCTATATAAGTAATTAAATTACAGTAACCAATTACTTATTAACTATATATATAAACAGTGCTGGGTGTAACTGGTTACTAAATGACTACATACTGTACCTTCATTGGAGATTAATATTAATGATGATGATGGTGTTTATTGTTGTTGTTGTCATTATCTCACATATAGGATTTTATTAAAGTATGTTGTTCCTTTGTCTTCCATACGGTATTACCTTTGTCATGCTCCAATTGTCATTTAAACTTGCTAGCTTGGTCACCACACCCATCTACACCAAGATCTATCAGGCCACACTTGACACCTTCCCTGGGTTTGTCTTCGTACTGTCCAGCATATTCACTGTCCTGTCTATGATACCCATCAGGTGAGTCTCTTGAAGTGCTTTGAAACTACTTTGTAACTGAAATGTAACTGAAGTTATAATGTAGAATAATAGTTATGTTGTTTTGGGTTTTCCTGTAAAGTGTTGTAGGATGGCGCTCAGCAAGACACAGTGGATATGAGAGAATTCAAGGGAACTAAAAACATCAAATCCTCAAAGACAACATGACGGATCTCTTTTAAAAGAATGGGATTCAGATATGGATTGTATTTTTTTTTTGTAGAAATGCACTGTTACATAAGACTGGTCCTAACAAGACATGGCACAATAATGTCAACCTTTCAACCTGGTGTCAGAATATGCCTACTTCCCTATTATAGTATGTGATAGTATGGAGTAGTGCAGTTTTATTAGTCATGATTGTTCCTCAAGAAATCACATACTTCCCAAACCTTCCCCAAAACATGCCAAATATATCAAATTAACCTAGATTGGGTGATCAGGTCTTATTTTATCCTGAAGAGGGTTTTTTGCAATAAAAAACTGGTTGGATGTACATTATTACACTTATTACACAGCTATTTGTCACGTGAATAAACAATTGGACACAGATTATTTTGGGCAATTTATTATTTCATTTGTTACATATAAATACCATTCATACAAGGTCTGAATCTGTTAAAAGGAGTGATATGTTAAACATATGGGATAGATGACTCACAGATGAGTGGTATATTATCAGGGATAACTAACCTACCAATGAGAATTGAAATCAGGATGTTGAGGTCCTTATCACTCAGTCTGGCTTTATTTTGGAATAACGATTAGTTGAATGTTTTGTGGGTGTCTCTTACATGTTAATAAAGGAATTTGTTATGCAAAACTGACTACAGTTAGAAATAATCAAGGTTTATAACTGCACTATAATTGAATAAAATTGTTTGTTTTAAATGTTTTATCCATGTTATGAAGGAAAACAAATTTTATATTAGATTGTGACAGAGCCTTTTTTCAGTGAAAGAAAATTAAAGTTCCTTAATGCTGAAGTGTAAATGCAAGTTTACCATTAGTGCTATCCCAAATACATTTGTAAATGTCCTCATTTAATTGACTTGTTTACTAGAAAAGGTAGAAAGTACTGTTTGTTGCACTGCAGGTAATGCAACACACCTATTTATGTCATTTTTGACATGTTTCATGTATGAAAGTTTGAGGTATATGCTGACATTCTGTATATTAAACAGAACAGTATTTGTAATAAACTACATTTGTATTATTCCTGTTCTATACTAAATTAAATGCAACAATGTTTCTATATTAAAGAGGCTGGTTTGTGTTTGTCATATAGTAGCATGCAAAAGCTTACACCCTGTCAAAATTTATTTCACTGTGAACTGAAAATGAATGAAGCACCAGGCTTTTAACACTTTAACTTTTACCATTGTCCATAGTTTGTTTTCTAGAGCTATTGCTCACATTGAGGCAAAGTAATGCAGATTTAAAACTTTTATAAATACTCTTGACTCCCCAGACAGTCAAGTTCCAGGACATACAGTATACTGTTCAAAAGTTTAGGGTCTCTTCACTGAAATGTTTCAGAAGGCGTGTGTCAGAATGTTTAAAATTAGTAACTGTACAGTACATGGGGGAATATATAATTGTGTAAATGTAAAATAATTATTTTCATTATAAAGTGTTATAGTGTTTTAAAATAATGTTTTTCAAATCGATGAAATTATAAAACAAAAAATATCCCTTTATACATATACATTTTAAGAAAATGTAGGCAGAGGGGAGACAACTTTTTGGGCCAGAACTTTTCTTTTGGGGAAAGAAAAAATATGAAAGTTTTATCTGACTTTGTGTACAGAGTTTAATCATTTATAATACAAAAAGAGGAACACGTGTGAATTACAGCAAACTTATTGAGCATTATTTTAACATTTATTCAGAAATTTATTTTTGGGGAAATAAAAAGTCATGTGCTTTTTTTGGCACCAATGTTTTGTTCTATTTCATTCATAAAATGATGGCCTATCTGATAATAAGAACAATGCATTACATAATGAGTTGATAAGATATACTGTAAGGCCCTATCATACACTCGGCACAATGCAAAGTGTTTATTGCTAGTTTCAGCCAGACGCAATTATAATTTTCATGTTCAGTGCCTGCCACGTTATTTAAACTGTTAAGCGTCGCCGTCCCAAATACGGGACACCTAAGTTTGCATTAATATTGTTGATGTAAATTTTAATCTATCACTACAAACTATATATCGTTGGAAAGGTCTAATCCTCCAGAATAGACATTTCAACAGTGTTTTATAAAATAAATTATGTAGGTAAAGTAATTGATTCATTTATGAAGAGAGTGTGCCTCAAAACATTTATTTTCTGCTAAATGTCAATGTCCCACAAGCAGGATGCCTACATTTACTTCAGTGTTTGTATATTTATTCTTATTTAATCATGATAAACTGTATATTGTTTGAAAGCTCCAAGAGTGTAGACTTAACTCAATAGGGTGGGGTGACGCTTAAAGGGTGCGCCCATGGGCGTGCTAGTCTGAAAACAAGGTGTGTTTAGGTGCATTGTTGGCGTGTTGCTCTTTTGAGGCAACTAAAATAGACTACACCATTGACCAACTAAAACCTGGTCTAAAGTCAATGACGCAATATTGTTTTTTGTTATATTAAAGAGCACATTAGTAATGTAAGTATATAAAAGGGACGATAACGAGCATGCACTTTGCATATTACACACACAGCAGTAGGCTACTTAACCCTAATAAATCCCCTGGGGTCAATTCTGCCCCCAAGCCACATTTCTTTCGTTAAAACATGGTTCCCTTTATCTCAGTGGAATACGATTTTGTGACCTCCAGATTATCTGTCAAGATTCATATAAAAAAACTGGGCTTGATTCAGTCGTTTTAAAGAGGCGTAAAAAAATTCAGTTTATTAGTCCCGTTGGGGGTAAAAATGACCCCAATTGAAATGAATGGGAAATGCAAAAAACCCATTTTTTTCTTTTTATTTGTCAAAAAAATCAATGCATCTAGAATAAATCTGAAAATTTCAACACAGAAAGGTAGGCCTGGTACTAGAGCACAAATGTTACATAGAAAATACATGCTTATTTCCTTAACTGTAACCATAAAACAGTTTTTCTCTAAACACCAAATGGCTGAATTCAACACATAACATCTAGATCAATATCTAAAAACTATTTAAATCAAATTTAGATAAAAATTTATGTGAATTTTTCATAAAAATTTGATCTTTTTCAGGCAAGCTAATGGTGTAGTTTAGGAATTGAGTGGTAAACGAGTTAGTACTTCATATCTCCCAAAACACAGCATTAATGTATAGATGGGAAGTAAATGAAAAAAATGATATATTATTTGTATCATTAAAAATGTATATATTTTTTTGTAATCACTCTTTTAATCTCTGGGGTCATTTGTACCCCCAAGGGACTATAACGTATACAGGAAAATACAGTCTTATGAGGGTTAAACATATAAAAAATTAAGGGATTAAAATGTAAAAGATTATGTCTCTTGGACATACATGAGGATCGATTATGAGACGCTAAGGTGTAAAGAGCTCCTTCACCTGAAGCCTTGTAAGTAAGCTGAATGTTTTGCTTTTAACAAATGCAAATATTACATTTATTTTGATTTTTTTATGAAACCCCATGGATTTATTGTATATGATGACTTTGTACCTCTGGATATGGTGAGATGAGAAAATTTTTTACATAATGCTTTTCAAAACACCGTGCTGTCCCAGTGCTAAAATGTTTTGGATGTTCAGACGTTTGTTCATTTTTTTCTCCTGTTTGTTACAAATAAAGTATTTTTAGGAGTACAAACCATATTTGTAAATTATTATTTGACATTACACTGTTCATGTAGGCTATCCATACATTTATGTTGTCATGGTTTTCGCAAGCAAGGAACAGGACCCAGGTGCAAGGGAACCTGAACTTAAGCATGATTTATTCCCTCGTTTTGGAATACATTCAGCTGATCTCTGGGTCTGGCAGTACCACTTTTAGCATAGCCATAGCTCAAAAATGACCAAACGGTTTCGATATTTCTCCTATTTAAAACTTGACTCTTCTGTAGTTACAGTTGTAGACTGACGGAAAATTAATAGTTGCGATTTTCTAGGCTGATTTGCAGAGCCGATCCTAGACTTCTGGGGGCCCTAAGCAACTTTGTGAGGGGGCCCTGTCAGCTCGTTCATAAAAACCCATTCACTGTCTCTGCTTAAAGGTACTTATAAACAAAATGTTAACTAAAACACATTGTATTATCTTAAAGCTGTACATTTTTACCATATGGACATTACTGTGACACTCATCAGAAACTTCCTAATTAAAACATTGACATCTGTTTTCTAAAAATACATCAATCATTTGCTAAATATGCAAACTTTAGACATAATGTGCATTGTTTTAAAAATGCTAACAGGAGTTGCATAACGTATTGCATAAAATTGTGTTTATTTCTTTAACATGGATGAACGATTTTGATTATTGATGCGTACAAGCGTTTCTAACAATACACACTGGACACTGAATCTGGAGATTTGGACTGAGTGTAATAAATCCATTGCATGGTAAGTCAAGATTACATAGGAATTTAAAACATGAATGTGTTCTTAATATTTTTACTTTATTGCGCTTTCTGTCTTTACTGCTCTGACAGAAAGCTTAAAATCATATCCATATATCAAGACGTATGTCAATAGGCGTGTCAACCACATGCAGAGCTGCACAAACTGACTGACAACTGGAATTAAACTATCGTGAGATCAGAATGCTTGTTATGCTTTTGAATGGCTCTCGCGGCACAATGATGTCACTTGCCATCTGGCCTGTGCAGCGCCGCAAGATGTACAGAGCAATGGGCCCCCTCAGGGGCCTCAGTTCAGGGGCCTTACTGCACTGCTACTTGGGCGGAGTGATTTGCTCGCAGCACCTGAGAAGCCCCTGGTGAGGACCAGAGAGTTTGGTCAGAGTTGTGCAAATCACTCCGCCCAAGTAGCAGTGCTTCGCCTTCTGAGAATATAGTTCCCAGTATGTATACTGTTAAAAGATAGCTGTGTCTCATATGACCTTGTTATTTGTATACGGTATGACACATAATAATATCACAACACATAAATAGGAAAATGTTCACGTTATTTTGTCACTTATTGGGAGCATGGACTGTATGTATGAACTTATCTAACTCTGGGGGATACGGTGAATAAGCTAAATTCTCAAAATCTGGGCGTGTTCCTTTAATTTGGGTGGTCAATCTGCATTTGAAAGTCAATCTGCATCTAATCTAGCTGCCAGTCACGTTTAATAGTATATAATATGTATTTTACCAACAACAAAATTGTGGCCAGTAAAAATGCTTTGTGGCTAGTAACTTTGGAAACAACTAGTCACTTTGGCTGAGGTCAATGCCTGGTTAAAACTATTTTAGTATAAACTGCATGCAATAAACAAAAATACTAGTTTGTTTAAATACATTACTGCCAACTCCAACATCTTAAATTTCAAAGCAATTGCCTGTCCTCTATGGGAAAAACATTGCACACAGTGCTGTTAAGACCCCTATAACCATATTGCACATGCATAGAAGAGGTCTAATTGAGTGTGTGGTCAGAAGAGTTGTCTTGGTCAAATAATATTTGCCTTTCTTGGAAGTGAATTTGACCCTGGCTCCATGCTTGCCTGATGATCGCTTCCTTTACTGCTGAATCCAGGAATCTTACAATGGTCGACCTAGCCATTGGGTCCACTGGTCTTAAAGTTAGTGAGCGGTGTGCCCACTGTTTTCAAGACCACTACATTTTGTGGTAAGCTCCATATCACGGTGTAGCAGGTACCTTAGCGCCCTCTGGTGTCACATTGTTGTATCTTTTACAGTACTTGAAAAGTTTGGTTCCAAAACGCAATAAATCCATTTTGACAAATTTCTGTAAAAACGTGTTTTCTATACCAAGAAAGTGACAAGATGAAAACCACTATTTTCTGTTACAAACTATCACATAGCATCTTTAGGTTATAAAAACATAAAATATTCAAATCTGATTTTCAAAGATTTATTATAAAAATGAATTATTTTTTCCACAAAATGCAATAAACCCATGACAAGTTCTTTTTTAAATGCTATAAATCTATTGAATCAATATATAAATGTGCATTCATCTTTGCCATGTTATATTCATTTAGTTGACTAGTGGTATCCACTGATTAAAAAAATAAACATTGATGGCATTAACAAAAACACTTACTTTGTCATATTAATAACACTGTCATTGCTGCGGTTATACTTGGGACGTCGTCGTCGCTGAACCTTTTTGACAGCGATCAGCTGTAAAATGTTTGATCCTGCTCGATTTTCATTGGCTTCACGTAAAATAAAAGTTTTTATAAGATCCCTGGGGTCAATGTGTTAGCACGAGAGAGCTTGATGCTCTCGGGGGAACAAGCAACCGGCATTTTCCATCTCCTGAGTGCTTCTCACGTAAATTATTAGATGTTGATGGCTTGCGTTTCTTTCTCGTCACAGAAAACCACCACAGGTTTAGCAATGCCATTAAAGTATTATTTTGTTTTCGTTTGTTTGTTGATCACAAAGTACAATATGAGGGAAAACTAGGATTCCCTGGACTCAACGCGCCGCCATTGTTTGTTTACAATGCGTGGAATGGTGTGCTGTGATTTGTGGAGCGGATTTATTGCGTTCTGTTGAAAAGGAGGAATGGCGTTTATCGCGTTTTGGGAAAAAAGGGAGAAAAGATGACAGAATAACACGGCGGATATTGTTTTTTGCGTAAAATTAAAAATTTACATTTAAATACTGACCTAATATAATACTGATTTTGGCATTAACAATTTTTTATCGCGTTTTGGAACCAAACTTTTCACTTATTCTCCCGCTTTTTCGATTCTCACCTCGTGTTCATTTAAATTATCTTTTATATCTTTTACTGTTTGCTCCACAGTGATATCTTAGTGTGATTGTGACCTTCTTGATATTCTTTACGGAGTTTCTTTAATTCCTCCAGCACTTCTTGATCTTGCTGACCTTCCTTACTAGCATTGTCGGTGCTTGCTGGACTTGGTGTTCTCCATTTATCTCCTTTTTCCCTTTTATTCTCTTGTTTGCTACATTTTGTATATTGTGGAATAAATTAGAATGGAAGAATTCACGAGAGTTCAGAACTGTTAGCACAAGTAATGAAATGACATTTAGGGCTAATTTTTTGTTTAAATTATTTTTTAAATCTTATTAAAGCTACTACTTGTTGTACCATTTTTTAGTTATATTTTTATGATTTATTTGAGAAAGATTTTGTAAGGTATATACACCTTTGGTTACCTGGCAGTTTGGCAGATCTTTTCTGGTAGCTTTTCAGTAAATTAATTTGTTCTCGATGATGATTTATAAAACTTAAAGTGAGAGATCATCCCCCTCAAATCTATCTGGCACAAAAACACAAAGCCTAAGGTTTAACGATCGACAATACACACATGAAAAGTCCTTGTGATGAAACCTGCTTGGCGCACCTGCTGTCTCATATGCAAGGATCTGGTAAAGCAATATCATAATGTATAACAATTTATTGTTTTGTAGTCCTTAAAATAAGTTGCTGGGACACAAAAGAAAGTCTGCTCTCCATAACATCTCAACGGGAACAAACGTGCACATGCAGAACTGTGATCTTTCAGGCTTTGATGGTCACATACTCTCATAATTAAGTCAAAATGTCCGTTAGCGTATATAAATGTGTATAAAAAGGTTATGTGTAAAGTGAAAAGTTTAGGAAACAAGTGGTTTAGGATGTATGAATCCATTACTGTAAGCTTTTAAAGTGACAGCTGTATGTTAATAAAAAAACAATCTGCTACTTAATGTTATATTTATTTATTTAACAATAAATTTAAATTCCTTTCTCTGTTCTTAAATTATTATCACTTACTGTTTATTTGATTATTGGATTACTTGAGAACTTTTTACTTTTCATTTAATATTCGGCAAGCATTTAAGTTATCCTTGGTCACTTCTGTTGAAGGCAATCCTTTATTATGCTGATTTAACTCCTCTGGAATAGAATAAAATTGTAGTTTGGGGTTCCTCTGACGATTGATGTTACAGCCAACATCACAACTTATCCCAGGCAAATTGTAATCTTGTTGTGAACCTCCTGTGAGTGTTTTAATGCTCTTTATGTGCTAGTTGTGGCTGCTGTGACCATAGAGTAAAGCAGAGGGCGCAGGTGTGACCGGACACAAAAATGGCGGCGACGAAACACAGTGACGTCACGTGGTCCTGATGAATTGACTCTTTTAATGTGTTGGCGTTGACTCTATGCAGAGTTAAAAATCTTACTATAACTTTACACTAATCAGTGTAAAAAAAATTGTTGTTAAAAATTAACTCCCTTATTGTAACTTGTTAACTCTAATCTAGTGTTAAAGTTAAATTTTATTCTGAGAGAGCAAGATCTCCACCTCAGGAGCATAAGGTGGAACATCTTGGTAAAATGGTGAGTTTGAAGAAAACATTTGCATGTCACATTTCAAAAGACACTGCCATGAAGAGCCAATGCATTAGGAGACTAGAGCAACTGCACAGATATAGTTAATAACTGTATTAGGTGAACATATAACCAAGATGCCAGTTTCACACAGGGAGCTTTGGCAACCTTGTTACTGAACAAAGTAACAACCAGCAACATCCTTGGTCCAATTCTCAGCTACTGCAATGTTTCAGTAAACCACAGATTTTAGAATGGCTGTTGAAGCTGTCTGTGTGATTAACCACATATGGGCAGATCCTACTAGCATCATCACTATGTCCGTGCCTTGCAGTGGCGGTTCTACACGGAGGCCAAGGGTGGCCCGTGCCTCTGTAGACATGTCACTGGCCACCCCTGTGGCCAACCCGTGCTGACCAAATAAAAAAGTATAAATTTATTCTGATTTTACACGCGAGCGCCAAAAGCGGAACTAATGCGACGCAACGTTCTTCACGGGCAAATTAAAGCGCCGCACCCAACCACTGCACTGTTGCTGGCTGCGGGTGCTGCTCGGCGAGTGTCTCAATTTGTTCCCAATCTCACGATGTTGTGAATGTGTATGCAGCTTCGGGCACTGGTAAGGACTCTAGCTCACTTGACATTAGGACGCTACTTATTCTCCTGTGACGTGGCTGCCAATGTGATCATTCACAGCTGTTACTCATCAACAACCGGAAAAACCAACATCTCGCTAACTTTTTAAAGTTTACACATTGTAAAAAGCGCTGTAATTATGTTCTTATATATACGTGCATAAAATTGGAGGAATATTATTAAATGTTACATATAAAAATCTTTACAATTTAAAATAAATATTTTAAATATTGAGTAGATTGTGGTCCCTAACTGTCTAGCAATGTGTGTTTATATTTAAACTAAAACAAACGTTTGTCTTTATAAAAGTTTGCATTTCATAAAGTTTATTGAGTAGGCACGCGTGATTTTCGGTTGGAGGACTTTAGAAAAGGTCACGTGATTTCCAGTAAGAGAACATAGGGACCATCGATGCTCACTGGTTTTTGCGTTGCATGGAATTTTTAGGTAACTAACGTTTGGCATAATGACAGACTACCTAACCACAGTGCCCTGACTACTGAACAAGGGAGTTGATAAGACCCCAGCTCCTCTTTTGCATCTGCACTCACTCTTGTATTAAATAAATATGTATATGATTTTAAAGTAAAATAAAGTTTAAGTGGTGGTTTCCCGTACAGGGATTAGACTAGTCCTAGACTAAAATAAATGTAAGAGCTGTCCAACCTAATAAAAACTAGCAATGCCATATCTTAAAATACATCAGTGTCCTTTGTTTTGCTTCAAAATGCACACAAGTTATGTTTTTAATAAGGCATGTTTGTTAACTATATTTCCTAATTAAACTAAGGCATAGTCCTGGCTTAAACTAATTCCTGTAACCACCCCTATAATCTTTAAATATAATTTCTTGCCATTTTTTAATGTGCCCCTCTGGTAAAACACTGGCCCCTCCTTGGCCCCCCTAGTCCTTTGTGGTGCAGTGGTAGCCCCTTTGCCTTCCATACGGAAGACCCTAGGTTTGAATCCTGGTAGGGGCAGTGGGGTTGGGCATGATGAACATGGTTGTATCTGCACTTCCGTTGTTCTCCAGCTCTTTTTATGGTAGGCTTCTTGCATGCAATTTCCCTTTTATCTTCACAAAGCAAGTAGCTTGATCCTTCCATGAGATTTTTAAGTTTTCTTTGCAGTTGTTTTGGTCTTGTAAACTGTGTGGTCAGCTGCTTTTTTACCAACAGCTGGGTTGACTTTGTAAATCCCTTCTGTTCAGGTGTTCAGGTGTTCAGTTCAGTGCTGATTGGGTTTGCCTTGTAAATCACTTCTGTTAAAAAGTACTTAAGTGGTCTTTAGGATGTTGGGGGCTTATAAAGTAGTATGTTTATCTGCCCTTCTCTATAGGCTCCTTTCTATTAAAAAAACAATAATCTTACTAATGCTCTTAACAAGCATCTAGTTTGATTACCATTGCGCCACAGAGGACTTGCTGGTCCAGTTTTTCTGCAGTCATGGTCTCCCCAATAGATTGCAGAATGGGTTGCCAACACTTTATTATGCAAGCTGGTTGTTGCATCATCTCTTTATGTGCAATTTCTTCAATTATTCTTTGAAGATCATTTTGATTTGGAAGCACAGAGCAGTTGTGACTGCTAAATACACTTAGGACCTCATCCATGTCAGCACTTTGGAAGTCTTGAAGCGCTTCACTTAAGACATCCTTCAATAGTGGGCTAATGTAATTGAAAAACACCTCCATTAGACTGGTCTCTGATGATGGAAGGGAAAGTGCTTCTTTGAGAAAGGAGGTGCAAGTGTCACAAGGTGACGATCTTTTTAGGGGCGGAACCAAAGTTGGGGAAGTTTGGTTCCGCCCGGAAGTGTTTCCGCCCGGACCGGAAAGGAAGAACACCGGTACTTCCGGTAGCGCCGCGAGAGGGAAAATCGGCGAATTGGATGCAGCTGTGCCTAGTTAACAGGAGCGGCTTACGATTGGAGGACACGCTGAAACAGGGCAGTATTTAAGAACAGTTTAAATCACAGTTTGGGAGTGGTTGTTGTTGGTGTTGTGTGAAGTGCTGTGTTGCGCTTATCCGGTGTGCTGCTGGTGGCTGTCTAGCTCTCTCTCTCAGGCTGAAGTTGCATGGTTGTGAAGACATCGTGAACCTTAAAGGTTGAAGAGTGAACGGAACACGTTGTAAACCGAGGCACAACAAAAGGAGAAGAAACGGAGTTAATGTGAGTACATACCTACAAGAAAAGTTGTGGAGATACCGGAAGTTGCGGTGTAACCCTGTTGGGGAAAGAGACGCCCCGCTTGTGTGGCTGGAGTTGATTGCAGCGTGAACCGAAACAGAGGATAGCAGGACAAAGAGTGCAACATTCGTGAGTACCAATATTCAGTTGAAGAAGCTTTGTATACTAACCTGTCTTTATAGCAAATACCTCCAGGTGAAGGAGGGCGGCCCTACCCCTAAGATAGCGTGGTGGGTGAGCCGAAGGAACATTTTGCTGAGGCTGGTCACAGCGACGAAACCATCCACTAGGCCGCATTATTCATCACCCCTCGGACCTGGGCAAAGTGGAAGAAGACGGGCGTCCTTTGTGTACACTTGAGTGTGGTGGGTGAGTCTTTGTGCTGTGGAAACTTTCACTTTGACGTGGTGGCGTGTATTGCTGTGTATCTGCTGTGTGTCTCGTCAGGCAAAACCCCCGCCTTTGTACACTTTGTCAAGGGAGGACGAAAAGGTTGCCGGTCCTAGTGAAAAGTAATTTACCATATGCTGTGAACACGCTTCAGGTTTAAAGCAACGGTGTGGTGCCCCGGAACGATCTCCTGTCTAGACATTTGGGGTGGTTTCGAAGAACGGCGGTGAAGAGTTGGAAGATTGGTGTATGTGTGAGTACGACTAGGGGTCGCCGTGGTTGATGCTTTTGTCCATGTAATATTTACCGTTGCAGAGAGAGAGGTGTAGGAATTCCGCCTGTCCCGAGGTCTCTACAAAGGGGCGTGGCTTTAGCCTAATAGCAGCCAGCCCCTGGGTGTGACACAAGCTGAATAGGCAAGTAGCCAAAGCGCAGCCATCCAATGGCAAAAATTTGTGCAACAGCTTCCCACTCTATGTCTTGATATGTGTGATGCAAAGTGGGTATCTTATAAGTTGTTCCACAAGTCCTTGTTGCAAAAATGTCTCACAGAATTCAATAAGACACTCCATCTCCAATGCCTGCTTCCTCCTCACCAGTTTCAAGTACACATTTAAATGTTATATTGGCATTTAGTATGTTTTTGTCTGAGAAAGCCTGAATCATATCTTTTCACAGTGAACTCTGCGAACAACAACTGTTTCATTTTCAATCACATTTTTAGGATTTTCAAAGAATGTGTTATTGCAGTGGTTCCCAACCTTTTGAAACTCACGGCCCACACAACCAAACACATAGGTTCCCGCGACCCACTGCAAAAATTTTAAAGGAGTCCGCTATTTGTGTTGGTACAGTAAATGAGTATTCAGAAGCAAGTTAATTGTCTTTATTGAATAAACTGGTAATTGTAGTGAATTAATAGAAAATGAACATGACGGGTCGGGTCACCAAGCCCCGAAAGACTCGGGCTGACACTTCTTAAGGAAAACGGGAGAACCAAATCAAGGCAGAGGTCTGCAGCGGGTAGACCATCAGCGGAGAAATCAGTCAGAGGAAACAGGCAGAGCAGGGTTGAGACGAGCAGTCAAAACCGCCAGAGACTGCAGGACAAACCAAAAGAGTCAGGCTCGAGTGACAAGCACATGTGCACAAATGTGTTCATAATTTATTTAAACGGATAACGTGACAAGAAAACTTATTAGCGTGTTCAGGTGACAAAAGACATCATAAACAACAACCTTTGTCACTTACCTAATGTGAAGGTGTTGTTCAGCATTTACTAAGCGCTGTATGTCGGGCTGAAGTGAAGAAAGTTGCAAGCGGAGATCAGACTTGACGTTAAGCTTATTCCGGTATTTTGTATTGAGTGTCACCAATGCAGAAAATCCAGCTTCACATAAGTAGGTTGTTGGAAATGGCTTTTAAAAATCTAAGAGCTTTGTCAGAAAGATCGGGATACTCGGAGAGAGTGTGAATCTAAAAATCCGTCAACGATTTTTGTGAAAATTTTAATTTTAAAGCACTGTCACAAGATAAGTCAATGAGGCTGTCGTTTTCGTTTGCACTTAAACTTGTGATGGCTCCCTCACACAAGTCTGCAAAAGGATTTTCAATCCAGGTGAAATGAACATCTGGAGATGCAAAGTAGTCACGCATCTGGCTCTTCAGTCCTTGCAGATGCTCTTTAATCAGCTTTTTAACCGAAGCGGGAAGGCTCGTGGCTTCTTCTGTCATAAAATGTGACAAATTCTCAAATGATTCGCAATTTGATTTGCAAATTCGCCTGGCCCAAATGTCCATTTTCTTTATTGTGGCTTAGATTTTATTTTGGATTTGAAACGCTGTTACCGATTTGCCTTGAAGGCTTAAGTTAACTCCATTTAAGTGATTGAAAATGTCAGAAAGGTAAGACAATTTTGCAAGCCACTCAAAATCACCGCCTGAAAGGGGACATTTTAAGTCAGATAAAAAATCTGTGCTTCGTTGCGTAATTCAAAGAGACGAGTAAGCACCCTGCCTCGTGAAAGCCATCGTACCTCAGTATGTAAAAGAAGTTGAACATGGTCACTTCCCATTTCTTCACAGAGAAGTCGAAACAAGCGTGACTGAAGGGGCCTAGTTTTTATGAAATTGACTATTTTAACAGCTTCATCCAAAACACAGTGGAGATCTGTGGGCATATTCTTGGTAGCTAGCGCTTCCCGATGTAAACTGCAGTGGACGGAGCTGGCAACTGATCTCACGCGTGCAACGACTCCGTTGCGATGACCCACCATAGCTCTTGCTCCGTCAGTGCTCAGTCCCACGCATTTAGGCCATTCTATTCCATTTGAAACAATAAATGCATTCAAAATATTAAAAATGGCATCGGCAGTTGAATGGGTCGGCAGCGGTTTACAGAATGAGATTCCAATGAGATTGGAAAGATTGGCTACATCAGTCGATTCATCCAACTGTAGGGCATAAAAAGGACTCTCTCGAATGTTTTTAACCAACTTCTGAATTATATCATCTGCCATTTCATTAATTCTTCTCTCGACTGTATTATCTGAAAGTGAAATCAGATTTAACTGCTTGCGAGCTTTTTCTCTGCACATCACTCCAGCCATTTCTTTCACAGCAGGTAAAATCTAATTTTCACCAATGGTGTGAGGTTTTCCATCTTTTGTGATGAGCTTTGCAACACGATAAGATGCTTCCACTGCTTTAATGTTGTCATTGCCAGAAAGCACAGTTTCTATAGTTTTTTTCCTGCTTTGGTACTCTGAGTTTGTTTTCAAAAAACTCAATAGGCTTGGATGCATATTCTCTGTGTTTTGTCTCCAAGTGCCGTAAGCCTCATTTGACAAGACTTCTGTGCATACAACACAGAGCGGTAGCTGATCGTTCTCCGCCCCCACACACGTGAATCCTAGCGTTAAATACTCACTACTATATATATTTCTATATATCTACTACTATATTTTCTTCGTTTGGGTTTATTCTTTTCAGTCTTTTCAGAGTCAGGCTTACTTGTGGATGAAGAAATGTCTCTATTCCTCCTTTTCAGCGATCCCGTTGACAGCCATTTATCCATGTTTAAAGTTGTAGCATGTATGCAGCAAAAATATTAGATAAATTGGCGGGTTGTTATTAAAACCAATCAGCGAGCTCGAATAGTAAACACATAGTTATTGTTTACTATTTATTTTTAGTTATTATTATATCTCTCAAATGATCATATTTTAATATGAGTAGACATTTTACATGTATGAACAATATTTTTATTTCATTTAATAATAATTGGCAGCTCCCCTGCAATACCTTTGCGGCCCACAGGTTAAAAACCACTGTGTTATTGTTTATTGGTTCCTGGGAAACAGTTGGCTGAAGTGGATCTTCTGTTACTGGCACGACCTCTTCTGGGATGCAGACTGAACCTGACTTGGATGGAACAGTTTCAAGAAATGTGTCAGTCACCACTAGGGTGGCCATTTCCATAACACCAAAAAGGAGGACACTTTGCGGCATTTAGTGAGGCAAGAATAATTGCATAGGACTCTGGTGTACTCGCAACTACAATGTACTTGTAATACAATTTTGTCCATTATATCTATGGTATCATGATACAGTGATTCTGAAAAAGCCTACTCTATAATTGCCGGACAGTTTGATGTAGACCTATGTGTAAAAGAAGAGGCAAAAAAGTGTTTGTTCAAAGAATTTGTATTGTTTCAAAAAAAGTCTTGCAAAGTGCACAGTGCCTGAAAACACAAAATTTTTGGACTTCTGGAAAAAAAAACAAATAATCTGGCAGACTGGCACATTAGATGAATGGGCTATGTGAAAATGCTGCATTAGAGATCAATTTGGCTTAAGAGGAAACGAGTGTAGCCTATATATATTTGCTTCATTAAATACAATACACAGTAAACTAGCTGCATCAGATTTGTGAACACACATAAGACTACATAGAACACATAAGACTAATGTACTCACCAAATAGTTGATTGTCTATCTGCAATACTTCTGCCCTTTCCTGGCAGCATCCAAGAGTTTTTTGTTTCCAATAAAACTTCTTGTACTTTTTTTTTTATTTTGCAATAAATTCATGCTCTTTTGTCCATTCCGGATTAAACGAGGTCTGGCGTTTCGGCATGTTAACGTGATGATATGACGTAGCCAGCACATGGAGGCTTGTTTACGTTTTTAACCAATGATATTTCAGATATTTATTTGACACCGTTTTCGGCCAATCGTTTGTTTGACTAGAGATCTTACGGCATTACGCTCTGCTGCTGTGTGCGACGTCCTAATAAAGTTTTTAGAGCGGGTTTTATGCTGATTAAGCAGCGCAACCCCAAAAAAGAGGACAAATAAGCGTCCGGCTTGAAGCTGCGCCGGACGCCGGACAGCGTGCTTAAAATCCGGACTGTCCGGCCAAAATCCGGACGAATGGCCACCCTAGGTGTCTTGCTAATTGCCTATAATTTCCAACTTTTGTCTATTCCATTTGCACAAAAATATGTGAAATTGATTGTCAATCAGTGTTGCTTCGTAAGTGGACAGTTTGATTTCACAGTGTGATTGACTTGGAATTACTTTGTGTTGTTAAAGTGTTTCCTTTATTTTTTTGAGCAGTGTACAAGTTTGTCAGAGACCATGTCAAAGGAAGTGTTTAAATCATTACGCAGAAACACCCCCACCTCATCTTCCTCATTTAAGTTCATAGATAAAGAGGGAGAAGTGTGTAGATATTGACATGAGGTACCCAGAGTTACATCTGGAGTTGCTTTAATGTTAAATGTCTGTCATTTTCTTTACTCTGAGTCTGATCACAATCCTGATCTGAGTCTTGTGCACACGTAGAGTCTAAGGATTTTATAATGTGTTGCCTCGTACAAGCTGACAATTGTCTGGTTTTCTTCATGTTGTATGTCAGTGGCTCAGAATAACCACTTAAAGTTTAAATCATCAGCATTCCCTTTTGTTGATTCACCTTCAGGAAAAATATTTTTTTTCCAATATCCAGAACATATGACAGTGTCTTTTTAACAACAATTTCTTGTGTTCCACCTCCATTGGGTCTTCTCAGTAGCGGAGTGGCCATCGGGAGAGTCGGGACTTTTCCCGGTGGGCCGGTAGTGTTTTGGGGCCGCGCGATGGCCCGGTCTGATAATAATTATACGTTACGTCGTAATAATTACGAGTTAATATTAGCAAAAGTATCTGGGGCCGCGGCAGCCTGATCTGCGGCCGCTTCCCGCTGGTCGAACTGTGCAGCCTCTCTCTCTCTCTCTCCCTCTGCTCAACACAGTAGGCTATAATACAAGCGATCGCTCAACCCGTTCAACAGGTCAAACCATGTCTAGGATTTTCACAAATATAGGGGGATCAGTGAGCGGCCCCTCACCAAATGGAATCGCCCATCTGCCTCTCATGTAAAAAGCTGCTGAACACACCTCTTTTTCCTCGTCACATTTTGGGAATCTAACTTTGCAGTATCACATTTTATATTTCCTACTATAAGATTATATTAACAGACGAGAGTATTCAACTTAAATATATAAATATCCTCATAACATTATTATTTCTCAAAACTTTGACAAAAATTATTTTCAAATGAACTGTATTCTTACAGTTATTCAAAGATGCACACATTATTCCAGATATGATTTGAATATTAGACGAAATTATATAATATCTACATATAAATTAACATTACAGCATAATGAAATGAATAAAAAGACAAGGAAGCAGGATTGGCATGTAAATTGTATTATTATTAGCGGGAAAAAAAGCAATATTACTGAAATAAACTCTGAGGTAATGCGCCAAACACGTTAAAATAAATAAGCAATAACCGTGAAAAAAAAAACATTATTATCTCTCAAAACTTTATATGACAAAAATTATATTTAAAGGAAATATTCTTACAGTTATTCAAAGATGCACAAATTATCCCATATTACTCCGTTTATGAGCACATTCATCTCTGGTCTCGCTCTGTTATGTAATAGCTGATTGAGGCACGCATCTCCGTCTTTCAACCAGGTATCATTTTGTATAGTTACTCATTTAGGAAAATTAGCCATGATTTAATGATTTAATTATTATTATGAAAATGTTTTTTTGGGGGGGCAAATTGATTACGATTTGTATTACCCTAGTTTTACTACAAATAGGCTACGAGACATTTTTTTTACCACGGAGGGCCGGTGGTATACGAAATTTCCCGGTAGATTTTTTGGTCCCACTCCGCCCCTGGGTCTTCTTACCTGTTTGTAGCTACAATTTTGGTAGTGCATCCAGCCAAGCTCAGTTTTCCTTGTCTTGGTTTCAGCATTTTTATTGCCATGTCCATACTTTTTTTTCTGATTGGAAATTACTGGTAGATTCATTTTTTTCTCTAAATCGGCTAATCAATTTCTGTTTTCTGTCTTAATTTCCATTTTCTTCTCTATTAAACTCCAGCCAGTTTTGTGCAAAGACCCTGTCACCATATTGAGGAACATACATTGACAATTCTTTATCATTCAGTCTGGCAACATTAGGATCAATCTGAAACACATCAACATAACATTTTAGTGTTGTATGCCTGCATCCAGCTGGGAAGATAAAAAGAGCATTAATATGCCTGATTTTTAACATTATGTATATAGTAATAATTACCTCCTTTTTATTGTGGTAAAACCATTTTTAGTGTATTGATAACTATCAGCAAAACCATTTTACTACACTAACCATGGCTTTTTGGTTTTAACTGAAGTAAAACCATGGTTAATTTTCAGGCTATTAGCCTAACCCACGGTGTTCATATTCATAGTACAATGAGCTGTGAAACGTCTCGAAACTTAAAGCAGATTTAGTTTACAAAAAACAGACAGTCAAGAGCTTACATTTGATCTTCGTTTATAGTAAAAACTGAATTCAGCATTATTACCGCTAACATGCGTACTCAAGCTTAGGATTCCAATAACCACAACACAGGATTAACATAATTATATAGCAACTTGCCTTATCTTCCTCCATTTTTGTGAGGTTCTCCTCTGGAACACCCCTCTCTCTTAATGCGGAGATAAAGTCCATCTTTTTCAGTGGGTATTACATTATTGATTGTGGCGGAGAAGACGATGCATCGTGTGTGTACAGTACCAGCAGTCAATTGAAACCGCCCCAAACCCCCCAAAAAATCCGTCATCGGATTCTTATTATGTCGAAATCTCAAGATCACGAGAAAATTAAGTCGTGATCACGAGAAAACAAGCAAGCAAAAAAATAACAGTGCACAGCCTCGCTCGGCTTCCGTAAATATGTGACCTTTAACACAAACATAAGTAGTTATGTATTTATAAAAACATTGGATGTGATCTCCCTCCTGAGTTTCTGTTGACAGTATAAACTACTAACCTAGATGACAGAGTTAATTATAATAACCCCATTAAGACAAGTACAAACAATTATGACACATATGTTCTCATAAATATTTAATGAGGTCAAGTATATCTAGCAAAACATCATTTCAACTCTGTGACCTTAATTCAAAGTATGAGAAAGCTGCCATTACAGGCAAGCATGATGCCAATGTCCAAGGATTCTCTGAAAAAAGCAAAAATGTCTGAAATAAAAAGTCCAACTTCAATTACACATCTTTGGCAAGAGGAATGTTGGCAAACCTTCAGCTAACTTTTAATTGATTAAAAAATATATATATACGAAAACACTGACATATTTGTTCCTTTAACCAGGCAGATTTGAAACAAGCATTTACAAAAGAATTATTGGCAAACATTTCACTAAAAACACCAAATTTTTGACACCACCGAAAACTTCCCCTTTCCTGTCTTTCCCTCCATGCTGCAAACAGTTCAAGTTCTCAGAACCGTTGTTGTTCAGATCTGGCACTGGCTGGAGATGAGATAAATGACATCTTCTTGCAAACACTGCCAGAAAGAGAGGAAGGGGGTTTGGATGGGGTTTCACAAATAGAGACATGTTACAAAATGGATTTCTTGTAGCTTGTCCACTCCGTTTGCGTCCCTTTTCTGGATGCCCCGTTAAATATATTTATTGTGGTGGAAAAGGTCCAAGGGCACACCCTCCTCACAGGGTCATAAATTTCTTAGCTTAGAAGTTGCAGAGGAACCTGATGAAATATATGTTCAGTTTGTTTCACATTTTGCTTCCTGCTTGTCTTGTAACTGCAGAATCAGGGACTCCCATGCTGCAAGGCACTATGGGATAGAAGGACAACAGAAAATCATTATTAAAGCCTTGTTCTTCTATGACGACACATGCACTTTATGTTTAAATTTCATTTCTCATCTCGGTCAATGCTCCAAAGAAATTACATAAGCATGTTTTTACAACTTTTTCATTAAAACCCTCTGATTATCTCATATGTAAATAGGTGAGCATCACAATCAAATGCCTGATTGTTAAGAAAGCAGTAGTCTTTGATTAAGCCTTGATAATTTAAAACTAGTAGAGTCTACTGTGACTAGAAAACAATGGTATCAGTACAACACACGGATTCACCAGTAAGAGTCTTGGAAACTTAAGTTTTGCGAGTTTCCATAAATATGCAACTTAGTATATCTGCCTCTACTCAATTGCACCAGCTCAGACCATAGATAAGGAACATAGAGAAAATACTCAGCAATGATGCTGAACATAGCTGAATTTGAACATAGTTTGTCTTAAAGCATATTAAAAACACCACAGACATAAACATCAATAAAAACTTGATTTTCTCCACAAAGGTGACGTTTTTCCTTTGTTTTCAAAGCTTTGATTCTGTTAACGGTGTGCAATATAACATGTTTTGTGTGTGGAAAAAATGCAGTATTTTTCATAGAATTTACTTTTCCTTATACAGCTGTTTTCACTGTCCTAAAAACATGCTGATGACTTCCTTGTTTTATGAAGTCCCTCCTTCAGAAATACAAAACGAGTTTTGATTGTGTAGCTGGCCCAGTGTGTTGTGATTGGGCAGCAGCTTAGCACACATAGTCAGAGAAGGTCATGTCAGATTGAGGAAGCTGTCCTGAGCAAGGACAAACAAAGTGTATTTTACTCAGTGATGAAAATAACAGCGTCTTGATGGCATGGCAACAAAAACACTTTACTAACGCAACTCTTCCTCTTCTCCGTGGAAGCACAACAAGGTCACACCGTATTCCTGTAGGCGGAGGTTAGTCAAAAATTTAGAATGCCAGTTATATGTCGTCATATAACTGGCAAGTAGAGGACTGAAGTCCAAACCAGCCGTTCTCTGTAGTCCCTGAAAAGCGAATTCTGTTGAAGAAAATATATTGATTGGCATTGAACTTAGACCTATATAATTTTGCAGGTATATTTATGCTCTGATTTGATTCTTACTAGGACTGGTTGTTAAATCCCTAACTTTCAGCACAAAAATTGAAGATGTCATCTTGGGTGGAGTGGAATTTACACATAACTCATGGTGCCACCAGTGCGACACATCTTCAGTTGTGTGCCCAACCTCATTGGGTATTTCAGCCACTTATCACAAGACACCCTCTGCTGGGGTTGGCCCACCACAGGTTGATTAGACCCGGGTGTGTGTCGCACGATGGTGGTACCAAGTGATCATTTGGCAGTCCATGTTGTGTCCCTACATTTCAGCCACAGCCAGTGGCTGCTCCATTCCGCTGCAGTGGCAAGTTCTTTGACTGCCCTCCATTGGGACTGCCCTCTGATCCCTACTTACTTCAAGCGCCTTGTGGTAGAGTTGGCTACAAAACCTCTGCATCCCACCCCCACTGGCCACACCTTCAGATTCCATTCCCACCCCTCTGCTTCAGCTGCTAAATTGGCATATCGCAGCCTCTTTTGTTCAAATGCCTCATCGATGGCATCCTCCCATGGGACAGTCATTTCAACAATGAAGACACGCCGGCAGGACTTGGACCAGAGGACAAGGTCTGGGCGCAGGTTGGTTGTTGCTATTTCGGGTGGGAAGATGAGCCTCTGATTAAGGTCTACCTGCATTTCCCAATCCCGGGCTGCATTCAGGGGGCCAGAGTTTGGGAGTGATGGCTTAGTCCACTGTTTCTCCCCTTCCCGCATGAAGGTTATTCTCCATGGAATGGCAGTCTGGGCATTTAGAAGCATGGTATTGGTGGTTACCCTCTTGTTCTCAAGTTCGGCAGCCAAGCACCTTAGCACTTAGTTGTGGCGCCAGGTGTACCTTCCTTGAGTTAGGCTGGTCTTACATCCCACCAAGATGTGTTTGGGGGTTGCTGGGGCTGCACACAGGGGACAGCCTTGGTCCTCTCCATACCAAAGATGTAGCTTGGTTGGGAATGGCAGGACATCATAGGTGGCTCTGATGATGAAACTTATCCTATTGGCCTCCATGCCCCACATCTCACTCCATGTGATTTTTCTCCTGTCCACGCCATCCCACTTCATCCAACAACCTTGCTGGACTTGGGAGACAGCCTTGGCACAGCTGGCTGCTTCCTCCTGGTGGCGCACCTCCTCCACCACCATGTGCCCCCGCTCAATTGGAGTAGCCTTTTGCTATGTGGGTGTTGCTGCTTCCAATCCAAGGCCTGCTCTGCCTTATTGGACATGCCCCACTATATCCCGGTGTCTGAGGGCAGCCTTTCCCGCTGCCGGCTTCCATTTCCTCCCATTGCCAGGGTAGGAGCAGCGCCTCTGACGACTGGATCCCAGGATTCGAGTCATTTCCAGCCTTGATTTGGCACATTTGTACTCCTCCACCAGGCTTGAGATTGTCAGGGAGAGGGCTCCGTTGCCATACAGGCCAATGCTAAGGCATCTCGGCAGTCCAAAAAAGTTTACATACACCTAATTCTTTATACTGCACGATTTTATATAGACAATCAAATTAAAGTTTCTGTGTTTTGGGACAGTTGTTTGTGATTAAACTGTTCATTAATTATTCTGACTTTTTTGAAAGCCTGCTGTGTGCAAGAAGTGTGCAACTATTTCCTTTGCTTAACCTACCATTTTTACACTGCTACAAGTACCTACAAATTCCTACAAGTACTGGCAGCAGACAGCATAGAAATGTTCTTGCACATTTGCATTTTACAATTACAACAATGATTTATAACTTATTTTTTTAAATAATATTTTTATAATAACAATATTTCAAGAAACCAGTCATTTTATGACTGCTACTATATAACTACATACACTACACTACATAACTTTCATAGTTACTGTCAACTGTTTATGTAGTGTCCTAGAGCTAGTGAACTAAATATTCATTTAATATCTGAAAATTCAGACCATAACAACAACAATGCAATACTATAGACCTGACAGAGGTTTTTTAGATTTTCTTTGAATGTTTGAGACCTGAATGGGTGAGGGTGTAGGTTGGCTTAGCGTAACCTCCCTTAAACTAATGATCTCTCCTTTCTGCTTCCCTTTCCTGTTTTGCAAAACATTTTTATGTTTATCTACAAGAGCCAATATAGAGTTTCAAAATACTCATACAAGCCATCCTTTTAAAATCGTGCGTCTATTTCAGGTCATAATAAACATATGATGAGCACACAGAGCTTTGTCTCGTATCACTTTATGGAGGATTGAAAGGAGATTGGGAAAATGTAAAAATAAACTTCAAGAACACAAGCTCGTTCTTTGTGTCATACGTCATTACGCCAATTCCACGAAATTGCACATGCGCAGAGCAACACAATCAAGTATTTACCTGTCCTTCTGAGCGAATCAGAAAAGGTATAAACCACCCCTGTCAAACCAATTAGACTTTTAATCAGTTTGGGTCTTTTAATGTCAGGTGTTTGTAAACTTCTAGACCAGTGGTTCCCAAACTTTTTCAGC
This sequence comes from Misgurnus anguillicaudatus, assembly GCF_027580225.2. Taxonomy (NCBI): domain Eukaryota; kingdom Metazoa; phylum Chordata; class Actinopteri; order Cypriniformes; family Cobitidae; genus Misgurnus; species Misgurnus anguillicaudatus. Next base: position 13,872,192 of record NC_073348.2, read on the forward strand.
GTGTGGCCCCCCTTGTGTACAGTGCATTTTTTCACGGCCCCCCGAAAGAAAATTTATGACAAAACAGTTTTAAAATGTAATATTTTAATTAAACAAAACATATAAAATTGTACCTAGTAGTGCTGTTGGTTAGTTGGCTTATTCTTTTTTAGGTTTAATTACACAGAATTCATGATAAATCAATGTATTTTATAAAACTGGGGGCCCCCTGGCCCCATCTCGCGGCCCCCCTGGGGGCCTCGGCCCACAGTTTGAAAACCAATGTTCTAGACAGTATCAGAAACATCAACATATCTATTAAAACAACTCAGGTCTTTTGATTTTTGTAAAATTAACAACCCATCACTTGACCTTCAGCTTGCTTGGCTTGAAATTTTGCAGCGCTGTGTCAGAATTTGGCCTAACAACAGGACTAAAATCTGAAAGAAATTCCCATTCAAGTTCTTCAAACCATAACTGAGCAATTTCAGGAAAACAGTCATCCTAGATCAACAAAGAACAATCAAAGATCTTTCTGTACAAAGCAGATTCCTCACATTTTTATGCAATAAATATGCATAATAAATATCAATGTATATTTTAAACCAGCATCATGAATAAAGGTCAGGACTCAAGTTTTAGTATACAAGTCTATCTTTCCACTTGATGTTTAGCTCTGGTTCTTACCTTCTCGTAGTATTGGATGTTTTTGTCGGCCATGCCCATCAGCAGCTGTCTAAAGTCCTGCCGTTTGTTGTTCTGCCAGCGGTCCCAGTCAGCCTTCAGGTCAGCGTTGAAGCACTCCACACGATCCTGACATTTCTCCACATCAGTGGGTACCTGTAGGACAACAATATCATTTAGACCAGGGGTCGGCAAGTAACTTTGGCCGCGGGCCAATATTTTTTTTAGCCAGTAGATGGCGGGCCGACTGCTGTTGGCACACTTACGTCTTATTTCGAATTGGCCTAGTATAGGTTATCTGATCTTTTGTCAAGAAACATTGTCTTTATTTCCTATTTAAAATACGAAAGACGGCATTAAAAATGGCTAAAAACATGGTTATGGGTCTGTGTATCATTCGTTCAATCGTTAATTAAATTAAAAACAAAAATGAAAAAATTAACCACCACGGGTTTTCTGATTGTGTGCTCAGATAAAAAATTAATTACTGGATTAGACAATTTTTTTATTTAACACCTTTATAGGCATAATACTGTATATAAATGAAATCATTTTAAACAGATCAAGTACTATTAGTGGTAACATATTACAGGCATTTATGCTCTCATGAAAGACTCTTACAGTCCGACTTTTGAACTGTATTCATTTTTTTATTAATATTTATCCGGGACACACACATACACACCTAAGGTTTAAGGAGGTCTCCGCTTTTTGTCCAGCTCCGACAAGGTTCTATTCAGTAAACCGCTTAAAATAAACTTTGTGTTCACCCGCTTTATTTCCCGACCTGACGGGTCCGCAAAACTTAACGTTAGATCTCCTTCCCAGAATCTCAAATTCAAATGTCTCTAACGAAAAGAGAGAGATGAAGTAGCCTATAACAATTATAAATGTTATACAAAAATTGTGTTCGTGCCAATATAAATATTATTTTAACATTGTATTGTTAGCAGAGAAAAAATGTCACAGAAAAAATAATGAAATATAAATAATAAATTAAATAGGACAAACCAAGCCTCTCACTCAAATTTCTAACCAACATAAACCGAAACCATTGGTTGCAGAGTTGCTGTTCAAACAAATTGCTGAAAATCCTCATTTGCCAAATTTATTTTTAAAAGGAGGTAAAGATCAAAGAACTATGCGTTAGGAAAATTAATAATGGCTTTATTTTAATAGACATGTAAAACCATATTTTGGCGGATTACTTTCATTTTTTTAACGAATTTACCTGCCCCTTTAGTCTTAATAATTAACGGTAAACGAACTTGACTTGCTGTTCTCGAAGGCAGGTCGAACCTAAGGTCGGGCTCGAGCCCCAAGTTCAAGTAACAGAACAGAACAGAACAGTAGATTCCTTTAAAATCTATGTTAAAAGTGTAATAGTTAAAATATTACTGCAGTAAAAGAGTTTATTTTATCATATTTCGTAGTGGTTTCTAAAAGCCTGCAATTACTTTTCAGTAATTTGCGATGTCACGGAGTTTAACGTCTTCACGCGTGACGCATTGACATGATTTACGAGGTAAATTTGCAAATGATTCATGAAGTCAAACCTCTGCAATTATTTGATTGATTGTGTTTTAGAAGTATGTTCAAAATCTAATGACAGTTATGATCGCGGATCGCTGGAAGAGAAAGAGCGGCCGGTTAAGATTAAACTAGCTATTATACGCATTTTTTTCAGGACATTCTTGCGAGCCGGTGGCAACTTGTCCACGATGCAAATATTTTTTATCAGGTAATACATATTATTTGTCAGTGTGTTATACGCGAATAAATAATAATGAAAAAAGTTCAAAAGTCGGACTGTAAGCGAATGAGACTTTACCGGAAAGGTTTCTATTCAAACCCTTATTAAAACCCTTATTAAAATGTAATCTGTTAGTAGCCTACCTGATCTGTTTAAATTTATTTCATTGGTATATGTCTGCTAAGGTGTTCAATTAAAATCTGTCCGAACCCGTTTTCATTCATTTTTGTTATTTTTGATCTGAGCGCACATTTTAGTTCAGGAAATAAATAATAGAAAAACAAGTCGTTTTTCATTATTTTTTTTGGTTTTGATTTGAAAAAACGAATGAAGGAATGATACACGAGGCCATTTTTGTAAACTGTTATTTTAAAATAAAAAAGTCTGATTAAAAAAAAATAAAAAAACGGATTTCAAATTAATCCGGCGGGCCAGAAAATATTACTGGCGGGCCACTTTTGGCCCGCGGGCCGCCTGTTGCTGACCCCTGATTTAGACAATCATTATATTTGATTTGCTGAGTAAAGGAAGTCAAACACTTAGTACGGCATTAAGGTGAGAAAAGAATGGGGTTAATTGAACTATTCCTTAAAGCAGGGTTTTCTTATCTGAAAAATGATATAATCTGTGACTGGGAAAAATATGATCTAAACAGTAAGTTTTGTGACCCATTGGACCACTACTATATGCTAAGTGGATTCAGTGTGATGAACAGGAACCATTGGCTTGCATGGAAATCAAGATCTTTTGTTTGTTAAATAACAACAGCATCAAAAAGCAATCGCAGAGCAAACATTGTAGTTAACGGCCCTTTGCTTTGTGTTGTTTTAAAAATTTGTCCCATGGTAAAAACTAATTGAGGGACCCTGCTTTATAAAATATTGAATTATTAGCTTAGAAACATGCCTATTACAGAAACACAAGACCATGGCCGTACACAGAATTTCATAAACACAGAGCTCTGAATATGTATTTTGCTAGGAAATTCTGCTTTACATATATGCATTTAAAGAGATTAGAAGACCAAATAACTATAACTATATCAGATAACTGTCGTTTTAAAACATAGACTGTAAAAAAACCCATTGGTTTGTGAAGATCGTTTTTGAAGCCTAAAGTAGGCATTGCCTGCAGTTGCCATCTTGGTCGCGCGTCACCGCGAATCACTTGCGGATAACCGAAAATGGCTAAAGAGGCGGGAGTCAGGACGTTGGTGAAGCTGAGGTTTCTACTGTAAAGTTGGGCATTTTAACATGGAAGTCTATGGGAATTGACTCCCTTTTGGAGCCAGCCTCAAGCGGCCAGTCGATGAATTGCAGTTTAAGTCACTTCCGTACTGACTTCATCAGAGAGATCATAACGTTGCCCCTGGGTTTAAAACCATATCAGTTGGCAGTAAATTGAGCCAAAGAACAAATATATACAGTGCCCTCCATTAGGACAAAAATGCTACATTTCTTTCTTTGCTGTGAGGTCAAGAAATGTCTTAAAATCACAAGGTGAATATGAGACAAATGGTCACATTTTATGTCACTTGTTTTTTAAACACACACAATTTACCAACTCAATGAAACAAAACATTTGTATTCCAACTCTTCTATCTAATGTGAACACATTGAGACAATTGTCTGACAAGTGATTAACTGTGTCCCGATGCTTTAATTGTTCACACATAAAAAGCAGAAAATGTCTAGTATCAGTTTGATCCATTGCTTCTCAGTCTGAGTCTTTGCATGTGGTGACAATATGCTGAAAAATGACACCATTAATGTGTCATTGTCTGTGTTTTAAGTTATATCTTTAACTTAAAGAATTCACACAAAAGTGTATTAGTTTACACTCCTGATTGTTAGAATTGATTATTTAACATTTCTTATCAAACACATAATAAGACATAATATTTAATGTTTGCTTACGTTCATCTTGTCTCATACTTCCACTAACTGTCAGCACGTTGCACTTTGGAGTTTAAGTGATCTGTGCCTATGCCTGGTGTTTGATTCGATTGGTCATCTCTTAATCATTTTGACATAAGACTTGTTTGACCCAATGGGGCGCCATGCAGACCTATTGCGTGTGACATCACAATACCGCAAGATTGATAACATAATGAGTCATCTACTCTCGAAAAGCTCTCTCGATGCTGTAATATTACGTGCCAATCGGTCTGCGTCGCGCCACAAAGCAGCCAATCAATCGCTGAGCCAAAAGACAAATGCTTGGCCACCAAAGTAAAGTTAATAACAGGCAATTTTACAACTTCTATTATAAACACGAAACAGAAAATTACAGAAGTGGTAATGAATATTTGTCAGAACCGTGTTCATAAAGATACCACAAAGATTCATCAACATCAATTCATTTTAACAAATTTGTTATGACTTATCATTGCTGTTGCTACCAGCCATTAGAATTGAGTGTAATTCAATCTGTTTCATATGACAGTTAGTGATGAATGTAACTTACTGGCGTCTTTTTGTCCTCTCTGAACACGACAGCCTCTAGCTTTGTTTCGTATTCAGCCTGGACCTGATCTCTTTTTTTAAGAACATTCTTCATAGAAAACAGAAGATTTTAGTGTTTAAAAAGCGTTTGGGTCAATGACTAAACAAAAAAATCTTTCAGAAATTAACATCTTTCAAAAAATGGCTGAATGTCAGGATGTGAGAGAGTGATTTTCCATGCAGACTGCATGAATTTTTCCTCAAATTTGTGTGTAGTAGAAAACAAGTTAGAAATTTGCATAATACAAAGAAAGGGGAAAAACAGGTTGAAGAAAAAAAGAGGAAACCGTTAAGAAAACAGTTGAGACAGTGCAAAAAAAACTATGTCTACATACAGCAATGCCACATCAAAGTAATGCACATTGGGAAATCTGAGGCAGATATGGCCCAGAAATGTTTTGTTATCCATATTAAGCCATAACCGTAAAACTGCAGTAAAATATTCTAAAATTTATTTTAACATGATTGTCTTTTTTTGGTTACAGTAAACATTCAATAGGTTGAGCCTCTTAAACATTTCGCAAAACTTGAGAAATAAATGTGTTCAAATATTTTTATCTCTACTATTTATACATCCCCAATGCCATCACCATGAAACCCTAAACTACGGAGAACACTGAAATTTTACAATTGAAGACTTTAATGGCTTTATATTGGGGGTTTCCTTTTTATTCAACATATACACTTTATTTTAATTAGTGTCAGACCTATGACTGTTGTGCTGCTAGTACACTGCTGTACAAGATGCAGTATTGTTCAGTAGCATTGAATGAAGGAGACTCTACCAGTCAATCTATATGAATAATAATCTCTTTGAACACAGAGGTGGATATAAATATTATAAAGTCTCAGCTGAAAACAGCTTACCTTCATAGACTCAATATAGAGAACGTATTCTCTAAGGACGGGAAGAAACTCTTCGCTCATGTCCTCTGTGAGTTCATCAAGGGCACTGGAGCAGTTGGAAACACACCCTGCAACCCCTTCTAGAGGTTCATGTAATTCCCCCTCAAAAGACGCCCAGGAAGAGTACACAGGACCATATTCCCTCAGTTCCATTAGGTACTCTGAAGAGAATTAGGCAAAAGCTGGTTAAAATCCCATTCGTTTTTTTCACTTAAACCTTTTAAGATGTGACCCTGTCTGTGAAATCCAGGTTATAAGGTGCTATTGTTTTTTTACATTTTTTAAATTAGTTTATTTATGTACACATTGTTTACTATAATGTATCTTTGTATTTCCAGTTTGGATTCAAAATGAGGTGATCATTTTTCCTGGTGGAGGTGTTTACCTGACTGCTCCTTGATAATTCTCTGTGCTATCCTATCAAGGGTGCCCAGCTTCTGTGTGAACACGTCCAGATACTCGCTCATGGCTGCAAACTCCACCGGGCGCATCCTCAGTTTATAACCTCCAGTCACATATTTCACAGATTCGCCCATTTTAGTCAGCAGAGCAAGGCCTTGACGCTTATTCAAATCCTTTAAAGACAAGTATATCAAATTTGGTAACACTTTAGAATGGGGAACACTTATTTATTATTAAAGAGTAACTAAACCCTAAACCAACTTTTTTTTTAGTTAATGGTCTGTAAGAATGATGCTTTATTAGTGCTGTTCATTGATTTTAATACGTTTTTGACATTTGGATATAAAGTGTTTCAATACTACAATATATGGTGTAAAAACGTCTGAGTGCTGCCTTCTTCAGGTTGAACGGTGGCCACTGCAGTTGAATTTTCCTATTGGATGTTGGGTCCAAAAAGTAACTCGTGACGTAAGCCGGTTCAAGCTCACCACGCCCTCGTTACGATGTCACCACACACACTTGGTACAAGCTTAGTTTGTCCCCTCTATCTCTGTTGGGATCTGCCCACTTTTCTCGCATTTTTCAAATATTGCCAGTGGGTGGAGTCAGGCTCTGAACAGGGGTTTAGTTACGCTTTAATTATGACTTTTGCCTCAGTAAACTCCCAATTTACTGCTAATTAATAGCTAATAAGGTAGTTGTTGTAGCCGTTAGGTTTAGGTATTAGATTGGGTTAAGGGATGTACAATATGGTCATGCAGAACAATGCATTAATATGTCCTTTATAAGCACTAATAAACAGCCAATATGTAAGCTAATAAGACACTAGTTAACAGTGAGAATTGGTCCCTATACTAAAGTATTACCTAAAATTTAAACCCCATCGGGCCAAGAGTATGCATGTTTGCTATATTCAATAATATATATTCCAAAGATTTGCTGGAAACAAAGGCAATTGATATTCCCAAGCAGCAATCAAAACATCTGGATCTGTTTTTTTTTATTTTGAGGGTCATAAACAGCCATTAAGGGTTTAGTTAATAATTTTTCCAACATCTGCATTCCAACACAACACCAGAAGCACTTTGAGTAACTACACATCGCTGAAACAGTAACAGCTACATTTATAATTCCAGGCTTCATGTTTCCAATTAGACTAAAACAAGACATAAAACATACAGTGGTGTAAAAACTTGTTGCCCCTTCCTGATTTTTGGCATGTTTGGCGCACGTTAAAGTTGCAGATCATCAAACAAATTTAAATATTAATCACAGATAACACAAGTAAACCCAACATGCAGATTTTAAGTTAATATTTTTATTATGATGGGAAAACAAAATACAAACACACATAGCCCCGTGTAAAACGCTCACTTGTAGCATTGTGTTTTAAAGATGCATGTACTATTAAATGACCATAACTTGCTCAATTTTATACCAAATTCCAAATGGTTTGGTTTCTTACAAATGTTATTAACGTGGCTATAATTCTGGATGCTTTAACATGTTTCATTACATTTTTTTTTAATTTTAAGTATGCAGTCTCATAGGTACATCTTTGCCGTTATAACAACCCAAACCGTTCTAAAATCGATAGAAAATTAAGCAAGTTATGGTCTACAATGCTACGAGTGAGCGAGCGCCCTGTGGCAAGACGGCCGCCAAATGCGGACGTTCCACTCAATTGGCCAGCAGTGCGGGCGAGACATCTAGCCTTTATACATATCTATGACCCTTAGCACCAACAACTGCAATCAAGCGTTTGCAATGAGTCTGTAAAAGCACTTTTGGAATTTTGCCTCACTCATCTTGGCAGAATTGTTGTTATTCAGTCACATTGGAAGGTTTGAGCATGAACTGCCTTTTTAATTTAGGTCAGAACTTTGACTAGGCCACTCCAAAGTCTTCAATTTGTTTTTCTTGAGCTATTGGGAGGTGGAATTGCTGGTGTGTTTTGGATCATTGTCCTCCTGCAAAACCCAAGTGTGTTTCAGCTTAAGGTCACAAACATAGGACATTGTCCTACAGGCTTTTTTGGAAGACAGCACAATTCATAGCTCCATTTATCACAGCAAGTTTTCCTGGTCTTAAGCAGCAAAACAACCCCAGACCATATTTTACTGTTGGTATGATGCTCTTTTTCTGAAACCCTGTGTTACTGGTCACTTCATGCGTTTTCTCTGATCAGATAGCTATCCGATCGTAAAAAGACCAGGTGTAAATGCCATCCGAAACGTTTTCAAGACGGATTTAAATCCGATCGCTCAAACCACTTCATTTCAGACGAAACTCGACAAGTGTAAATACATCTGGTTGATGAAACCACGTATGTCAGTGCATAACTCCTTCCAAATGCAAACACGTCACCCGGAAGTTAGCCAGCAAATAGGCAAACAAACAAAGACGACACTCTTGTTGCTTTATGGACTGACGACAGCGGGTAAAAAGGTTCCTAGTCCAATGTAAAACTCAAATAATATTAAACAAGGAAATAAAACTTTGAGAGAGAGAGTTTTGTGAACCCTTTTCCCCGTCATCGACCTGTACGTTAAATCACAGCGGCGTCACTCTCCTGCTGCTCTGAACTGCGGGCTTCAGCTCATGCCGAGCAAGGAGACGCGCATCCCCTGCCCAACATACAGTAAAACATACAGTAAGTGCTGCTTTCTGTTGCATAAATGTTGTCTTAAGTTTTTTTAAGGCGGAGTAATCAATAGTTCAAATCAATATTTGCATTTTGAAGAGTTGAAGATCGGATTCATAGGTGCATTTATGTGGCCAAATGTAAATGGAAGCGTTTTAACAAATCAGATAGCTATCCGATCAGAGAAAACCCATGAAGTGACCAGGTGTAAAAATACCCTAATATTTGATGATCTGAAACATGAAAGTGTGACAAACATGCAAAAAAAAAAAAAAAACAGGAAGGGGTCGACACTTTTAAACACCACTGTAACTGAAAATGTATGAACCAAATCGTAACTTTAAATCAGTGAGCTTAGTTTATAATTTAGTTTTTAACGGCAGTTTGAATTCAGGCAAATTATTTTGTTTGTCGAGTTATGTTAATGTGTTAATGTGTTAAAACTAACCTTTTAAATGTCATATACTGTCATTAAATGCTGTACTTGTGTAAGAATATTGAAGCACCTTTGCTGAAAGAAAGGCATTGAAGTGTTCGTTGAAAGAAAGAACCGGATGGTCTGCTACACGTTTGAGGAACTTGTCCAGTGCCTTTCTCCTGGTCTCCACAAACTCTTCTGAAAAACGGTCCACCACTCCCTTCATAACAAACTTCTCAGGTAGAGGCTAAATGATTACAGGAAAAACAAAAGCAGTTTGTTACATTTTAAGCTTTTCTTTAAAAGCATGTACAGTGACAAGAGTAAGTATGTGAACCCCTAGGAATGAACTGGTTTTCTACATTTTCCATAAAATGTGATCAGATCCTCATCTAGGTAACAACAATAGACAAACACAATGTGCATAAACTAACAACACACAAATAATTCTAGTTTCTTGTGTTTTTTTAAAAGACACATTACACATGCACAGTGCTGGAGGAAAATCTAAGTGAACTCATAGACTAATTACTTTAAAGGAAGCTAATTTGGGTCAGAAATAAAATGAGTTCAAAGGACTGGTTTAGTGAAACTTTGATAAAAAGATACTTAAACATTTTAAGATTGCTTTCCCCAAGAAGCATCAGCTCTTATGAACAATACCTCGCAAGAAGGAGCTCTCTAAAGCTTTGTTGTTGCACTCCATAAGGCTGATAAGGGATTAAAACAATCCCAAAATGTTTAGACATCCATCAGTCGACAGTTAGACAAATGGTGTAATACTGTAGCTAGTCTTTCTAGAAGTGGGCACACAGCCAAGATGACTCCTAATGCACAACCCAGAATACTCAATGAAGTAAAGAAGAACCCACAAGTATCAGACATCATTGGAACTTGCTAAAATCTCTGTTTATGTGTGTACCATACACAAGTCTTTAAACAGGCACAATGTCTATGGCAGAACACTACGGGGGAAGCCGCTACTCTCCCAAAAAACATTGCTGTGGGCACCTTGGCAAAACCTAGTGACACTGGGAAAATATTTTATGGACTGATAAAACAAGAGTTGAATTGTTGGGGAAAGATACTATGGTGCAAAAAGGGCACAGCTTACCAACATCAAAACATCATTCCAACAGGGAAGTTTGGTGGAGGGAACATCATGATTTGGGCATACTTTGCTCCCTCAGGGCCTGGACCACTTGCCATCATTGAGCGAAAAATGAATTACCAAGACAGTGCAGGGTCTTTCTCTACCTACTGGAATAAGGTGGGTGGGTTGACTGTCCTCCAGCTTGTTCCTCAGCCAGTCAAAGTCCTGGTAGCGTCGTCTTACTGAGTATTCGGGCAAATCGAACTCTGTTCTTGAGGTCTGTAGATTACACAGAAGTACAAACAGGTCAAAAAGTAACTTACTGGTAATAATGTTGTAAAAACATTCATCAGGGATTACTTTTGAGTTGACTGTTACTGCTTTTAGGACTTTCAATAACATGGAACCGTTGGATTTGCATTTTATGAATCGCCAGTAACCAGTTAAGGATCCTAGTGTATAAAACTTTGCTTAGGATGACATCCTTAAAGTATGCATATGCAAAAAGAAGGCGAATTTTGTGGCCTCAATGTGCACAACGTTTTCTTTATAAATCCATGATGTCAAAGACATTGATAATTTGAACTGCCATCTGACCTTTGTACACACTCTGTAGGTGATATAGGTCTCCATAGTGGACACGTGTTTTTTTGGGTCATCTACAGTCACAAACAAGTCGCGTGTCTCTCCGTCCAAATCATCATCTAACTGAAGTCGGTTTAACAGTGAAGAAGAGGAGGCAGGGCTTGATGTGTCAACTGGGGTCCCATTGGGTAAGCTCAGGTCCTAGGAAACAGCAAAAGAATTCATGAGCAAAACATTCATATTCATGCATAGAAATGAAAACATAAAATTAACAATAAGTTTAGAAATGTACACACACAAATTCCTCAAGATTACAAAAAAATGATTAAACTTTCAGAGCTCTAAACAAGTTCAAATCCTTTCTTCTAGGAATCGTAAGTTATTGTCTTTGAATAGGTTAAAATGTGTTAAATAGCTATTTTCAAAAGCCCAAATGTCAGATTAAAAATAGTGCATTAACCATGTACAGGGCTCAACGCAAAAAAAAATATATACCGGCCCGGTCAGGCCAGTGGTTCAGGTTTTCACTTGCCCTGCCAAAATTTTCACTGGCTCCACCAAAAAAAGATTTCAGTGTCACATATTTAAAAGAATAATTCAAAAGTCACATATAATTGTATACATATACATTTTATTCATTATTTGTTAAGACAATTGGGAATTTTAAATGTAAACTCTATTTTTGAAATTGCACAATACTCTCAACAGGTTCAATAGTTCCAAGGATGTCAGCTTTTCTCATGATCTTCGAGGTTTTGTTTACGGTAGTTGCTTGTTCCAACAAAAAAGGCTGCTGACTTGTCTGCTTTACCTGGAAATTGATGGCAAACTGTGCCAAACATTGCATTGTTTCTTTCATTGTGTTTTACCCAAGTAAATGCCTGCTTCCAAGAATTTTTCGTTTGGCCTTATAATTAGTGGGTGCTGCCACCATCTTAACTGACATATCATTGTTATTATGCGATCAATGAATCTGGTGTTCGCTCAGAGAAAAGCTGTTACTCAGAATACAAGAAGGAGGTGCGGGGTTAGTTCACGTCAAGTCACAGCTTCCAGTGGTGACACCATATAGGGAGGAAGAACAGATGTAAAGCAACACAAACTGAACTAAGGATGAGAAAATCAGGTATCCCAAGGCTTTTTTTTAACATCCATACTGATATCGCATTTATACGGTATCGACCGAAATTTAGAAGTATACCGGCGGCGATAAAAATTTTGGCTATATCATCCAGCCCTAGTTGCGCCCCAGACACACAAACATGACACACACACAACGAACTCAGTTATGATTTTTTATTTTGTTAAATAAATGATATGACTAACAGTGAAATAGTACAACTAAAAATTTTGTTTTGTATTCATTTGCATTATATATTTAACTTTTTTGTAACATTAAAGTAGCTTTCTTCTCTAGCCAATTTGGGGCTAGTGACCAGCCATCACTGCCCCCCTGCCTATCGTCCGTCGCGATGGTTTAACATAACCATCTTCAACTGCCAATTTAGGGGACATTGCCCAACCCTAGTGACCCTACTGAGTTGAGCCCTGCATGTGTTATCTCCACATGTGTCAAGCCATGTGTAATATTCGAAAAAATCTTTCAAAAAAGTATGCTATTTATTACTTATTTTCCATTTAGGTTAAGAACTAATTCTTTATAATATAAGTTTTTATAATTAATATAATCAATCATTTAGAATGATAGAATATTTTATGTGGGGGATAATGTATATTACGCTACATTGTATTAGCCTGAAGAGGTTTATCTTGAAAACAACCGGCTTATATGTTATCCAACTTATTACACAGCTACCTGCCACGGTTAGTTTGCTATTGGACATGGGCACAAAATATTGATTTGAAATATTTTATAAGCTAATTGGTAAAACACAAGAAAACAAGCAATTTAACAATCCTCCAAGAAAACTTTTTTGATTTGCATCGGAGCTCTTCATGTATTTGTAAACATGAAGCTATATGCTTAGATATGAACCAGATGTTAAACATTAGGACATGAAATGAAAACGCTTTGAAAGTGGTGAAATTAAATATACTTTACATCCTATTAACGGATCAAGCATTTAGGAAACTGTGACAGCTTTTTCATGATCACATGCCCAGACATTTCTCTGACCTTCTTTTGCATGATCTGCAATCATGAGGGTTAGTCCACTGCCAAAACACTTTACTCAAAATATTCACAGAAATCTTGTATGTCCCTTTGTGACATGCAAAAAAAATATGCAATATTAAAACCTTATATTTTTTCCAGATTTTTCATGACACATTCTCTGACGCTGTCCAGCAGTCCAAAACAGTCCTTTACTATCAGAACGATCAAATATGATCCAAAACACTGGCAGCATTTGTCTTGACCAGAGGTTCTCAACCTTTTCACTTCAAGGCAAATTGTCCAAAACAATATTTGAAGCCCCCCCCCCCACACTTAAGTTTGCCATAACTAGACAGACGTATGTATGTTTGTTACAAAAACTACCAACCATTAGAAAATGTCCTCGACTTTTTGTTGTTATAGTTTATTTTAATGCTTGCTTTGTTATATTTGTAATCATTTTAAGTCACTTTGAGCCCCCTTGTGCGATATTAGCAAAAAATTTAAGGGTTTTTATTTTTTAAGTAGCTGTTGTCCACACCTCCAAACATATTATCTTAACTGGACTCCAAGTGTGCTAAAACCTGACTCCAATTAGCTTTTTTGAGGTCATAAACACAACTCCATCAATTAATTAATGTTAACAATAAAGTACATTTACATATCAATTATGTCAATTGATAAATAAACGTATCACTCTCTTTCACTTACTAGATAATATGAGATGAATCTCAATTGATAATAAATATGTGTGCAATCTGTTTCTATCTGTTATACCCATTTACTATAGCATTTGAAAATTGTCACTTAAAGGCGGGGTGCATGATCTCTGTTGTTGACATTTGAAATCACCTAAACAAACACCCCGCCAAATCATGCACCCCACCTTTAAGTAACAAATGATGCCAGTCCTGCGCTAAATAATAATTGATTATTTACTGAGGGACAGAAGTTATCCATGACTGCAGTCTCTGATAAACAGTGCATTTAACCTGACCCACAGAATGACACACAGGTGACACAGATTTCATTAGGTGACACCCATTGGGACACAGACACAGATATTTGGATATACTAAATGATACAGGATATATTAGAACATGTTACTATGGGCACTAATGTAACATTTCTATTCTCCACTTCTGTCACAGCTGATCCTAATCATCCTAATTTTTAGTGTAGTGTACTGAAAAACATTAAATGAAATTATTGAAAATCTTTAAGGACTGTAAGGAAGCTTTAGATTTAAAAAGGGTGCATAATGACTATCAGCAAATGTTGAGAACAAAGGTGATACAGCATCATACAATGAAAAGTCAAAAAATTAAACAGGGTTACCCAAAGGGTGTTAACTATTTTTAGGAACATACAGAAAAGGAGCATAAGTAAAATAAGTATAATAGTGAATTTTATCATAGTGCATTTTATGCATACACAATGCAATCATATTAAAATAACTGTAAATAAGTCTTTTAATGCACTTTATGTGGCACAAAAGATATTTATGATGAGTACATATTTAAAATCAAAAATAAAATCAGATTATTTTACAGGCTATTCATTTAAAGATGTGTATTTTCGTTGAGACGCATGTAATATTGGACTTGATTAGATGGGGTAAAATGGGTTTTTTACATGTATTAGTTAATTCATTCATTAATTCGCACACTTCTAAACCAATTCTAAAACATTAATTTTGCCAGAAATCGTTGGTTTATAATGTTATTTCTCATTTAAAAACCTTTAAGTCCTCTGCCGTTTCCATGGTGACTCGTGAAATCTGTGATCCATAAAAAAATGCCTTTATGTTGATATCGTAAGCGTGCGTAACTCTGGGTTACTTTCTATTTTTTCTTTTTTTATATATATATTATTAAAGTTAATATATTAAATATAGTTATGCAGCCCTAGTTACAGGCATGTTGTGAAAATAAAATAATATGGGCTTTACTTCAATTGCTCAGCCGTGCAGACAGTATTAGTATTAGTGTATTAGAGCCAGACTCACACCTTAAAGTAAATGCAGTTGTCAATCCTAAACATTTGAAAGTATGAATGAGACTAAAGTTATTTTCTTACTATGATCAATTGCTACAGATCACATCAAAAGGCATATCTAGAGATCATACAATCGATGCATTTGGACAACTGTCTGAATGTCACTAAAATAGATTAAATCAAGATCAATGCCTATATAATATTTTAATGTTGAGTTGATAATATATACCAGCATTCTATACATTTTACAGAAATAAAACAAACATAATACGGCAGCAACTATGAAAAAAAATGTACAGACTAAAATGAGCAATAGCAGTCCAGTAGTCCAAAGACGACTCTCTTGTGTCATGTACAAAAACACAATAAACAATACACTCAGTGGCTTGTACCAAACCGAACACTGATCTTTTGTGTGCAACTGTGTCGTAATGGAATGGAGACATAACACACAGTTCATACTAATACCCTACTGCAGCACACAACATTTTCATATATATTATAATCTGAAGCGAAGTTTACTGTCATTTCACCTAGGATTATTGAATGCACCAGATTCTTAATGTCTACCAATAGTTCAATAGTACAACCCAGTCAATGTATAAACAACGAACAACGTTTTCAACTAACCTGCCCACAACTCGGAACGCAAAAAAATTGTACCCGACCCCTTCCTGGCCTGCATTTTGGATCAACCCACGAATCACTGGTACACCTAGTCAACCATTTACTCACCCTCATGGCATCCCAGGTATATATGATATATATATATTCCTTTAATCAGGAAGGTAATATTAATATGATTTTATATTGAAATGTTGTCATATTAAACTCTCATTTGTTACTAAAAATGGCAATACACATTTAAGTAATCCAAAAATGTAAATGTAAACCAGCAGATCCAGAGCGATTAAAGGACAAGTTCGGTATTTTACACTTAAAGCCCTGTTTTCAGATTGTTTATGATGAAATAGAACGGCTTTGACTGAAATTTAGACATATGATGCTGGCCCGAGAATTTTCGGGTGTTTGTTGTATCAGCCCCCACCTCTACAATGGGTTTATAGGTGCACTGGAACAATCCTTCCTAAAATGCATTAAACTTTCATTTACAAAAACGTGAAACTCATCGAGTGGTCAGGGGTGTTTACTGATATGCTCACACAAAAATAGCTGCAAAATATTCTTTCCAAGCTTCACCATTTTGAATATCATCTAAGACGACAACATGACAGCATTTTCATATAATATTAAGTTCACCTGAAGAAAGGGAGTCAAATGCATCTGAAATAGCATAAGTGTGTGTAAAAAGATGTATTATTTTGGGTGAACTGTTCCTTTAAATTTAAAACAATCAAACATAATACTGAAAAGGATGGAAATATTAATACACTCTGACATAAGACCATAAAAGTAAATGACTCCAAAATTCATAAATCCCAGCATTTGCATGATGTTACATCAAACAACCATGACAACATGTTTTTAAATGTATTTTTCATATATTCTATCAATAACATTAATCTGTTCACTTGTGTATTGCTTTTGTATTGGTAAAAACATTACTTTGAGCTCAGTAAAGCACGTTAGTTTATGAAAAATTATGTGCTTTCAGCAGAGATAAATTAGACATCAGTAGTAGTAGTCCATCTTTGTTTACTGTCTGTTCATAAGCTATATATACCATACATAGGATTTCTGAAAATCAACGCTGCAAGGCATCTGTGGTGCCCCAAACCGCTGCACGAAACATTGATGTCAGCCAAGTGATTTCAGCTATCCCTAGGGTGCCCGTTATGTTTTGTAATTCAGCCCTGACAGACTCACCTTCTCTCCAGTGCTGTTAGTGTTCAGTATATCAGGGCTGCAGCTGCGCACTGCCTCCTCCGCGGACAGCGGGTGACTGATGTCCTGAAGGGATTTCTGCCCGGATGACGGCAATGATCGAGGTGTGCCACCGGTACTCATCGCGCTGATGGCGATTATTCGCGCAGGTGTTTGATTTCACTGCCGTGCAAACTGAAGCTGCAAACATTTGTCAGCTGACCGTCAACGCGCAGCCGCAGAAACACAGCGGTCAGCTGACCCTTATCAAAGACGCGCACTTCCGGAATACAGATATTTCACATTAAAAGTTGTAACTTTAGGTATGTGTTTTTATGTTTCCCTGAAACTAGTTAAATACGAGGATTTAAACACATTAGCTGTACAATTATAACAACTGGTATAACCACTAAACCTTCACTAATAAGAGTACATCTCATATAGAAAGGAAAAAAGAAAAACAATAATGAAAATGCATTTACATTTAGGCATTTGTCTAATGCTAAATGCCTGGTTTGTTAAAATGTCTTATTTGTGTCTATGGTATATATAAAGGGAATCAGCAAATTGCAAAAATTATTAAGACAAACTCTGGTTTACATCCTACACACAGTAGGTGGCGATAATGCATCCTACGTTTGTGTTCCCGCCAATAAAAGAAGAAGAACATTGGCGTCCATGGCATGTGGAGAGTAGCACGCTTACACGAGGTATGTTACAGACAGAAAAATAACATTCATATCGGAAAAAGGATTTACGGATGGGGTTTATTAAAAAGTTGGTTGTCCTGTGATAAATTTAAACGAATTATGCTCGTTAAATGTAGGTTTGTTATATTTGAATATTAATGCTGTCTATGACTGACCCTGTGATTAAACACACTACCCATCTGACCCTGAGAGGGGCAGGATTATTTTCTCTTATATGAGGGTCAATCTATATGTTCACCAATTTTATTTTACGTAAATACGTAAAAAGTGTTGTTGTAGTAATGGTTGTATGCATTTTCTTTATTTTCAGCCGAAGACACGAGTTTGGGATGCACGTGTGGACGAGGGATCATCCCAGTTTGTTGGATTTCTAAATATCATAGTTTGGATTATTAAATATATTTATTAATTCAAGTCATATATTTAATTGTTTGTTACAATAAACTAAATGCATTTCAATAAAATCTGTTTGTGTCTTAAATAACATAACTTCGCCGGTCGATTATGGTTTGCTGCTTGGGGAAGACACGTGGAAGGTTTTTTTAAGTTGTCCTCTAGTGGTTGGGGCTGAAACAAATACTTAAATTATATTTCTGTATGTCTGCAACCAAAAAATAAACTGGAAAATATCAAACATACAGCCATAAAAATAATACATTTACATTAACACAATCTTTAAAGGGATATTCAGCCAAAAATGAAAATTCTGTCCTTTACACACCCTCATGTTGTTACAAACCTATATACATTTCTGTGTTCTAAGGAACACAAAGGAAGATATTTTGAGAATTGTTTGTAACCAAACCGTACGTGGACCCCATTAACTTCCATAGTATTTTTTTCTACTATGGAAGTTAATGGGGTCCACAAACTGTATGGTTACAAACATTTATCAAAATGTCTTTGTGTTCATCAGAACAACAATTTTTATGGGGTTTGTAACATGATGGTGAGTAAATGAGGAAATTTTATTTTGGGGTTAATTATCCCTTTAATAACCATGTTTTTAAATTACGTCAAGTAACCTAAACAGTTAAACAATTTATATTTACAAATAGAAACACATTATGTAAAGATCCATACATTTTATTTTTGCTGTCTTTATTCATGAAGGAGCAGTTTGTAGCAAGTCATGTATTTCACGAAATAAAGTTTTTACACCCAACCTCACTGGAGTTTCTACTCATTGTAACGTGATATAAAAATATACTTTCTCTAGAGGGTATGCATTGACATCACTTTTCCACGTGACCACACTTGAACTCGCCCTGTTGAGTGGCAAACGTTCAACAAAATGCCTGGTTGAACTGTAAAACTGACTTATTATCAGCTTAAATTGAATTTAGTTGAACTTGATAGCAGAGGTGGACAATACTTAGTTACATTTTCCAACTTTATTAGGGGGATTTTTGTATTAGGAAAAAATGTACTTGGCATAGAATCATACTGTGTATTCTTTAATATAGCATATTAAAATGTATTTAATACCTAATTACATTAAAATTGTGTACTTGAGTAAAAGTATGTAAATGTACTTAAAGGCACACCAGGCAAGTCTGAGTATTATTTCTCTACTAGCTCCCCCTAGTGTCTGGGAGTAAATGCTTTATATATCTGAGACTTTACCAGACTGAAGGACACCGGGTCAGATACAGCGAAGTTGCAAGTGGGGTATTCTTCCTACACACGGTAGGGGCGGGCGAGAGGGTCTTCATTCGTCATGTAATGAGTCATTTAACCATATACCGACTTAAGAAGATGATTTATTAACATAAAAATGCTGCCTTGTGTCCCTTTAAATATTAAATGTAAAACAAAAACTTATATTTGTAAGTATTTATGAAAATTATGATAATATGCTTTGGAATGTATGTTTTCCAAAGAAAAACACTGTTAAAATAAAAATACTTGAAAAAATAAGTTTAAGTAGAAAGTAAAACCTGTGCTTGATATTGACCTTAGCAACTTGTCAACCCACCTGTGGTCTGTGGACGTTGGCATGAACGATCAATTTACTTCTCCTTTCTTTGTTTTTTGGCAGTCTATAAAACGATAGCTCTGAATTCTTGTTAATCTGTTACAGTCTATCGCACAACAGCTTTTTCCCATTTAGACACGTTTTCCCGTGTTTCCGCTGATTTCACACTGTACTCTCAAATGCTGCCGTGCTGTCTTTTGCCACTCAGTGGGCGTAACCGCAGGCACTTTCGCCAAAGTTGACGTCACATGCATACCCTCTATTGAGGCAACTACTTTCTGCATTGCTTCCTGTTTTGTCTCGCCAAAGGCAAATATAATAAGAGTCATATGACAAGTGAATACTATTTACAGTGTACAGTAGATGAAGGGTCCTTAATTTAATACATTTACATCAAGTTGTTCTCTTCGGTAAAAGTGTTTATACATCAAGCAAGTGGACTGGGAAAAAAATGGTTGAGAAAGAGAGATGTGAACTGTACAAAATGATGAGTGTCACTGACAGACAATTATTCAGGTTGTCTTTTTTCTGGGTGTATCACAGTAAGGTACATTTTCTAGCAGGAGACTCTCCCTTGGCCGTAACACTATAAATCAAAAATATAAGCAACAATTAAAAGACAAAATCAATAAACAGGCTTTTAAAATTTGTAGTTACATAAAAAATACTTACAGACTTTATTTTCCTCCACATGCTCTGCTTGTATTACATTTTCACGAAGGATTGTCTCAACTGCTCGGGCCATTTTAAGCATCTAATGGAAAAGTAAATCTCGTGATCCGACATACATCTCTGAAGATGGGAAGATGTTGCTATTTATGATGAGTTTAGGCTTACATGGTCATGCGACTTACCTCTTTAATATTTTCATCTGCTGTTTCATTTTTGTTTCTTTTGAAACCTTCATTGATTTGTAACCTAGCAGCTTTACAGTCAACAAAAAACTTGTATTAGACAATAACTAAGAAGTTAAACCGTTTTTACAAACATTTGAATGTGGATAAAGAATGAACATAAACAGCACACATTAGGCAAACATAAACTGTAAAATGAACTGAAAAAGAGTTATATTTACATAGAGATTCTTTAGTGTCGCCTCTCTGTATAATGTCCCTACTGAAAAGACCAGTTAAAACTAGCTTTAGGGAGACCAGCTGACCCATCAGCTTTATCAGGCTGCAAGACCAGCTACTTCCATAAGCCCAGCTTTGCCAAACTGGCCAAGATTCCAGCCTGATCAAGCTGGAGGGTCAGCTGGTCTTCCAGCCTGTCCAGCTAAAAGGTGTCCATACCCCCTATAAAACCAGCCACCCTGCTTAAGCTGGTTTTAGCTTAACTTTTCAGTAGGGGCATCATTTCTTGCACAAAGTGGATGATAAAAGGTCACTTAAATATTAACCGATACCTGTCAGTGCTCTGCTATCATCTTTAAATACATCTTTTCGTGTTTTGTGCAAATCTTTGAACACCCGGAGCACCTATGACAAATACAAAAAGTCGAAGATAAATAACAATTGTTGTATACTGAAATGTCTATTTGTTTTCATTCTTAATTCATGTCAACCTCATCTTAAGGAAGTTTGTCTGCAAATAAAAAGTAGCTGTTAACTAAATAAACCTGCAGAAACGAACAAATCCAGTATATAATCACCTTCATGCGTGTCCCCATCCTGCGCGTCTTATTCGTCAAATGTTTATTATCATACAGCTGTACACAGCACCACCAGCTGGACCGGAGACCACAGAGCTTTTATTTCAGAAACTACAAAAATGCTCTGCATGTCTACTTGGTGTGCTACAAAATACATTTATTGCAAATATTTTGGATGTTTCTAAACATGGTTACATACTGAATAGCAAATACCGGAAACCCTTTAAAATAAGGTTGTATTTGTATATTTATCTAACATGAACTAACAATGAGCAATGTAGTTCTCCAGCAGATATTATTATTTGTTAATGCCAATGATATTGTTAATGTTAGTTAATTGTGCACCAACTATTAATTGGTGTAACCGTTAACAGTTATTGCTAAAGGTAACACTTTATTAAAAAAAGTTTTAGTAAGTGCTGAAAGTAACATAACTAAGATTAATAAATGATGTAGAAGTAATGTTAGTTTATATTATCAAATGCATATTAACAAATCTAATATTAAGCAACCTTATTGTAAAGTGTTACCACTAGTATATCTAATATATACTGTCATGTGAAAAATAAGGTAAATATACAACCTCAGATTACTACACAACATGTTACACTGTGATTATATATTTAACAAAACTAGGCTGAAATGGAAAAAAACATGAGTGACTATGTACCCTTAATGCCTTTATAGGAATTAAAAAGGTAGCAGTCAGGTGCTGCAAATCAAATGGCCTTAATTCATTGTCACAGTTATTATTTAATGCAGTTATAAAATATATCATTTCTTTCACTAAAAAACAGTCAAATATTTCAATTTCTAATCATTCATATAACATATATATATTCAGTTCACATATATATATATATATATATTTTTCCTCTTGTATTTAAAAAACAGTAGGGTACTCTTGAAAATTACCGTATTAAAAAAAATTATTTATTTAATAGTATTAATATTCTTAAATTGTTCTGATGTTCTAATTCTTTGTTATGTTAAATATATCAGAAGATCAGTTTTTTGGGCTTTTCCCAAGGAAATTCCTCTCGTCCAAAGTGTCCGTAGCAGGCTGTTTTCTGGTAGATTGGTTTCTTCAAATCAAGCTCCCTGTAAGATGTAATTGAATGTAATACATTTTACAGATTTGTTTTATTTTAGGGAGGATATTATTTTTACACAATTTAAGCTACAAATACTTACTTACTCTAGATTTTATAAAGAATTAGAGGAATTGTTCACCCGAAATGTTTTCATCATTTACCCGCCCTCATGTTTTTAAACCGGTACAAGTTTCTTTATTCTGTAGAACACCAAGAATATATTGATAAGTGATGGTAAGCACACAGTTGATGGTACACATTGACTTCCATAGTACCGTATTTGTTTCTCCTTCTATGGAAGTCATTAAATAACTATGGAAGTCATTCAGAATATCTTCTTTGTGCTCAACAAAAGACGGAAACTCACACAGGCCCAGGACAACATGAGGGCGAGCAAATGATGACAGAATGTTTATTTTTGGGTAAACTATCCCTTTAAAGTGAATCGTATTGTGCTGTCATTGTATTAAATCCAGTCAAGAACTATATTCGTTAAAAATCTCTTATTAAACATCTAACTTTTTGGCTGCTTTCAATTAAATGTTTTCAATTAAAACGTTATGAAAAATGTCACTTACCTGACGATGACCCCGGGCCTCAGGTCAAAATTATTCTTAACAATCTCTAAAAGCTCGTCCTCATCTCTTGTCGACGTTCCATAATGAAAAATCGAGACTGATAAAGGGTGACTAATACCAATAGCATATGAGACCTATAAGAAAATAAATAAATTTTAACACTATAAATATAAACATAAGAACAAAAGCATAAAACAAAGCATAAAAACAAAAGCATAAAACAAAGCCGTGAATAATTTCATTTAGTCTTTCGAATTCAAATAGTTTATTTGTCTCATAAATACTAACTTTAATAAATAATCTGTCTTACCTGAACCAAAACTCTCCGACACAGTTTGGCTTTGACAAGTGATTTGGCCACCCAGCGGGCAGCATAAGCACCAGAGCGATCCACTTTGGAGTAATCTTTACCAGAGAATGCACCACCACCATGTCCTCCCCAGCCACCATAGGTGTCCACAATAATCTTTCTTCCTGTGAGACCAGCATCACTCTGAAAAATATATGCGCTGACTAAAAAAAAGCTAATAACAAAATAATCTGATATTAATATCAATATTCATCAACTCATCTGAAAAAAATCGTCCTTACTTGTGGACCACCACAAAGGAACTTTCCACTAGGCAAGAGGTGATAAACTGTCTTGTCATCCAAGTATTTGTCCGGGATGACCGCCTTCACTACTTTCTCCATCAGATTTTGACGGATTTCAGCCAGCGTGATGTCAGGTGTGTGCTGAACGGAGATAACCAGGGTATGAATGCGGAGAGGCTCCATAGCACCCATGTTGTCACGATATTCCACTGTTACCTATGCAATTGCAGTGCACTTGTTAATAATTAAAAACATCAGTATCTGATGTGTTTCCAGCCCTGTTAACAGAGATATTTATATTGAATGCACTTTCACCTGTGTCTTTGAATCGGGAAGAATCCAAGGACAAACTCCAGTCTTTGAAAGCTCCTTCATTTTGGCATTCAGTTTGTGAGCTAGCATGATGGTGAGAGGCATACACTCTTCTGTTTCATCAGTGGCATAGCCAAACATTAATCCCTGTTGAGAAATTACATACAACATCTAATTTTTGCACATTTTAAGTGATAAAATGGAACATCTGTATAGAGAAAGCTGGATTTTTGTAACAAGAAATAAAATGTAAAGCAGACTATTCTGACCTGATCACCAGCACCAATGTCTTCCATATCTCTGCCTTCAAACACACACTCACTAATTTCAACACACTGTGGCTGCAGTGCCACAAGCACATTGCAAGTCTTGTAGTCAAAACCTTAATGGATTTCAGGAAATAAACATGCTTTATTATGTTTTCTGTTCCATTTATGACCTTATTGCACTAATCTAGGTAAACATAGTACAGCTAAGACGTGCCAAAAGTACAGATATCTACCAACATCTGGAAAAGACTATTTGGATATATGGGTTAATAAAGTTGAACGTATGTTCTGACATGTACACAGATTTTACCTTTAGACGAGTCATCATATCCAATACTCTTGATAGTGTCTCTAACCACTTTCTCAAGATTAACAACAGCCTTTGATGTCACTTCACCACACAAAAGGATCATGCCAGTCTTCGCCACACATTCTGTTTTAGAAATTGTTCATATAAATGGGAATGTATTGAAAGGATGCCAAACCAAACACTGTTATTAAACTCACACGTTTTTTATTCAAGCACTTGTAAATAAACACAACTGCTTTTAAGCCTTTTTAATAGCACAAATGATATCATACCACATGCCACTTTGGAGTCAGGATCTTGTGCCAGATAAGCATCCAGGACAGCATCACTTATCTGATCACACATTTTATCTGTTGTTAAAACGGACATCATTAAATTATCAGTTCAGGTTTGTTTAGGAAATTTGATTTGCACAGGTGCCACATATCATTTTAACCCACAGGTAAATTCAAAACAAAGGCATAAAGCATTACTTAATAAGAAAATAGCATTATAAAATTATAAAAGGATGAGGTTCTGGTAACCATTCTAAATATC
This sequence comes from Misgurnus anguillicaudatus, assembly GCF_027580225.2. Classification (NCBI taxonomy): domain Eukaryota; kingdom Metazoa; phylum Chordata; class Actinopteri; order Cypriniformes; family Cobitidae; genus Misgurnus; species Misgurnus anguillicaudatus. Next base: position 13,897,131 of record NC_073348.2, read on the forward strand.
ACCATTCTGTCCATGGTTGCAAGCATTAACCTCGCTGAACTAAAATCACATGATTATTGGGGCATGTACAGACACGTATAATAAAAAATGACCATTGTAAAGCATGCATTTGCATTAACAACTACGTTGTTATTATCACACGCTATTTACATTAAAACAACATAACAATGAAATGTTATGATATGTGTCAATAATCTGTCTACTTATAGTAACAGTTGGTAATGCATAAAAGCAATGTTTAATACTGACTCACCTGTATGTCCTTCTCCAACAGACTCAGATGTGAAAAGAAAAGTTTTTCCCGATTTATTATAACCAGAAGCATTCATCGTGAACGCGAAGCCAACAAAAACTACTTCAAAATCAACAAATTCCGCCTCTAGGGTTCATAAGTCTAAAGTGTGAAGAACTTCAATGGGCGTGGCCTTAGAACCATACAGTCTTTGCTTTAGCCATTGACAGACAAATAGAGATCTTTAAAACAATTATCACTATGGAATAAAAAGTGATTTAAATGGAAAAAGTCATCTGATATTTTAATCTAGCTCGAAACTCGCGTTATATTGTTGCGGTATTTTAAAGTGGCCGCTATGGCACAAAAGGAGGTTGGGCGTGTCCAAAGCATAAACACAATAAATACATAGAGCGCCCATTAAGCGCTTTGGTCCAATATAGCGCTACTTATTTGATCCGTTGCTGTTATAAACAACGCAATAACGGTTACGTTTACCACCAGTTTCAGTTATTTTCAATTTACGAGTATAAAAGCGTTTAGTTACTTAAGAATCTTGAATTCAGCGGTCAATGCTGAGTCTATGTCTATGGTCCAAATACCCACTCTTCAGATCGCAGACACAGTCCTGACTTTAGAGATAAGAAAAACGTTATTAAATCGGTTAATGTATTAGGCTACATACGGACTACTGAACAACAGACACTTATAAAAGCGTATTTGAAAGTGCCATTGGACCAAATTACCGGAAATACATCATGGACTAAACAAGTGGTCAAATGAAACGTGGGTATTTGCAACCCGTTATTTCGATTGGCGTAACAGGTATTAATTATTGCTTTAAGTTTGTTTTATAAAATCTCCACGTTGTGCATAACAGTACCCCCGAGATGTTGTACATTTACTTTAAACCACTGCTTCTTACTTTAATAATTTGCCTTTTAATCTCGTCACGTTACTCACTAAAGATTAGTTTGAAACAGTGTATATCTTTTTTATCAGGAATAAACCACAGAATTAAAAAAAACGATTTTAAATAATATATTTCTTGGGAGAAACTTGTTTTTAAATATACAGTTTAGTGGGTAAGTTGGGCCTCCAAGCGCCCCCTTGAGGGGTGAAACTAAACTAAAATAGATACACGAGCAAGCAAAATTTTCTGCCTACAAAAAGTGCCTTCGTGGCACCGGAAATGATTTACATAGATTTTTGCGCGTCATGACCTACAGTTTTTAAAGCGTCCGCTAGATGGGAGCCTTGTCCCATTGAAAGATCTAAAAAAAAGTTAAAGTGTGGTTTACAATACAGAAAAACCCACTGCAAGACAGGCCATACACTAAGTCAGCCTTGACTAAAAATGTAACTTAAAACCTAAACTAAAATGATTAAATTGTATATTTTTTGTCTAACTTTCTTTATTAATTGAGAACTTGTTTGCAGTATCTCTCAAGTATTACCTTCCTAATACTTGTTGCATGCCAGAACACTCAGAAAATGTGCCCAATAGAGTCCTGCAAAGAAATTGTGTATAATAAAAAATTAATAGGTATAGGACGTATATTAGTCTAAAACCTTTAGGGGCGATTTCCCAGAGACGGTTTATCTACAAACTAAAATGCATGTTTGAGCTGCCTTAATAAAAAAAAAACACCTTGCATTGGCACAATTAACATACATCCATGCTGTTGTTTTGTCTCAAGATGCACACCTTTTTTTTGTAAGATTTGCTTGTAAAAACAATATTTCCTTATACAACTATGGCCTAGTACTAGATTAATCTAAACCCTGTCTGGAAAAACTGCTCAAGTAGGCCTTGTCACATTCAATAAAGCCATTATTTGGCTCAGTGTATATGCACAATTCAGATATTTTTATATGAAAGGGACCGCCTCTAAGCCGTTGTATGGAATCTTAAATTTCGGCAGATCAGCAATTATACATTTATAATCAATTTCTGGAAATGCATGTTCTCAGATTGCTTTATAAACAAACGTTTGATGTGAAATATACATAAAACAGCCCAGCCCAGTAGTTTGACACATTGGGAATAAAAACATGCAGTGAATGTCACTCTTGTATCAACTACCTTTGTTAAAAACTCAGAAAAAACCATTGTTCCTTGCCCATTGTAGTCTACATAAGCAAAGGTCTTACGTCAAGTCTTTGCAAAGCAGATGGTGGGCTGGGCCAATGTGAAAACCCCACAAAGAGCCAATAGGAAGTATTGTACTCTTAGGATGTGGTTAATGTGCAATCTGACTGGGAGGGGAAGCTCTGTTTGCAAATGAGCTCTATAACATTTCATCCTGTTCCTTCGTGCCTGTATCGCAGCTAACAGGAATGAGAAGTTTCCTCTTTAAACCTTACATTCAAGCAATGCGAACAATATCAGGGTAAAGTTAAGCAACTGAGCACCAAGAGTTAAATTTGAGATCCCGGGGAAGTTACTTAACAACACAAGTATGGTAAGTACACATGAAAGTCTCGGTTGTTTGTTAGTGAAATGTTTATTTAAATAGATATTTGTTCAAAGGTTCGACCAACCTGTCAAGATGTTTACCTGTTAAGTGTTTAAAGATAAAGGTTACAAACTCATTTTGTTTTAAAGATACAATTACATTGTTCATTTCAATGTTTAATAGCAATACATGCAGACTAAGCTGTATAGCTTTATCTAGATCTTTGGACTCAGCAGCATATGACTCTGTCAGGAAGTCCATGGCTGCCACTTGAAGGAAGAGGTGGCAAATTAAAATGTCAATAAAGCAGTGTCACACTATCCTGTCGTGCGCATATATTCCAGTATCAGATAACAGAAAAATAGCCATGGGGCATTTTCTACTTGCCATTTTTTAAGTATTCGGAAAATGTGTGCATGTGCTGGCGTGTGTGTGTAGTTAGAGTATGGTTGTCTAAAAAAGTCCTTCTGCTTGAAATCTTATGTAGGCTGACTACAGCACAGAACCGGCACCTACAAAACTCACTCAAGTTCAGGATCAAGTTAATGATGTTAAAGTGATTCTGAAAGACAACATTAACAAAGTTCTGGAGCGAGGAGAGAAATTAGATGACCTCATCGGCAAAACAGATGATCTTCAAGCAACGGTAAGTCTTCAAGATCTGCTATCTATACATACATACAAAATCTGTTTATAATTCTGAACTTTCGTGAAATTTTAAAAGAACATTAAGGTGGTTAACATGGTGGCAGCTGATCATGCTAAGGGCAAAATATGCTTAACAAAACTCTATAAGACATTAACCATATTTTATTTCTATAATCATCTGCCTTTGTTTAGGCCGACTCATTTCAAAGGACATCCACACGTGTTGCCAGAAAGATGTGGTGGAAAAACACTAAGATGATGATTATAATTGGTGTGGTAGTGCTTGCTGTCATTGTGTTAATCATTCTGTTGGCAACGGGTGTGATCCCCTCATAACAATATATAACTCGTTGTAAATTATAATTTGATGACATTTTCACTGTGAAAGTAATTTTTTTAATTTTAAGGGATATCTGTCAATAGATTTAGTGTACATATGATTTTTCTGCTTTGTCTCATAAGACAATTTTCCTAATCATAAAAATATTTTTAATGTGACTGGAACCACAAAAAAACTTTGTAAATACTAAATAAATGATTTACTAGAGCAATCTTTTAAATTAACCACTGTAACAAAGTTAACATGGCAAGACTTAATTGGTAAACTATTTAATATCTCATAAACAATAAAAATGGTAATAGTATACAGGGGAAAACATCGAAATGACAAAAATCAGTGGACCTTTGAATCTTCAGTAGTTTTTAATGTTGTAATCTCTTTTATGATGATGCCTTATGTGACTTCTGAAATGGATTTTCAAACTTTAAAGTACTTATTACACTAATTTTATACTTGACAAACAGTTGAGGGTTTTTTTCAAGCAAGTTTTTATACAGAAATTCTTGATTGGCCTGTAATTATATGTGACCCTACCTGTAAAAAACTGAAAATGTACTGTTTTCTACATAAAATAATCCTATATAATGTGAAGAACATTGCTTCATGACAAAGTTTGTCATATTTAAAAAGTAAAATCAGTGAGATTTATTAAACTTGAATGCTTCTAATCTCAGGATTAGATTACAAGAAAGGGTCATGTATTGTTATAAAAGGCTGTATGGCAGAATAAAGCATGCTTATGTTTATGTGGACTGTGGTTATCCTCTTCTCATCTCATTTGTCACTTTTAGGTTATTGTTATTAAATAACTGAAATTTCAGACTAATACATTCATGAGCTTTTTTAAGTTTGACAGCTGTGGTCCACATCCACTTTAATTATATGGACTGATATTCATAGAAAATGTAAATTTTCTGTTGAAAATCATACAGATATGGAAAGACAGGAGGGTGAATAAATGATGAAAAAAACTTAGTTTGGGTTAAACTAGTCCTTTAATATCTGAAAAATTTGACTGGCTTCAACCTTGTACACTATATTATCTATTGTCTCATTCAATGGTTTACATAACTCTGTAGCAAAATACTGCAATATGAAATGAATATTAAATGGCCTACACTCTGTACACTCTCTCTGTATGCAATAAATTAAAAGATCTGTATACAAAAAAACTCTAAATGATTTGTGGTTTCTATTAATCATTGTACTCAATTAGGATGAGATAAGCTACCACAATCTCTAGATTAACAAAGGGCAAAAAATAAACACAACAACAAAACTTAAGATAAGTTTCATAATCCAACACTTCAATGTAATTTCTCATAATTGCAAAACTGGTGAAATAATTGGTGACCTAATGCTTATGACACATGCAATAATAAATGTAGTAACGTGTTGACCAACATGTCTCGATGTCTTGCTCACTCTCCTTTCAATCTTGACCTTTAATGCATCTTACACTCTGAAAAACAAAAAACAAAATATTAATAATGCTTGACAAAGACAAAACTATATAAAATGTAATGGAATCCCAATTCTTAATTATTTCAATATGAAGACAAAAAAATAGAATAATAGAAAATACAGTAATATGCAATTAATTAAAGTCCATTAGCTAAACAACTTTGTGCAACCAGCAGAATAATTGTAAAAATTGAGTTCATAACACTGAATGCAAAATCTTCAATCGAACAGAAAAGGAAAGCATTACAAGCAAAGTTCCCACAGACAATATGTCCCTTGCAAGATTTCAAAAGGTTAAAAAAGAGGATTTGTTAGATGAAATTAACATTGTTTACAGGTGATGCTTTTTCCACCGCTGTCAGCAGAAAATCACACAATACAAATGTAAAAAAAGCACTTCTCCAGCGCAGCGGCATCCAAGTACAAACCGGAGCTTTTAGCTCATGGACTACAGGATATTACAGCTACACGAGCTACAAATAAGGAAAAGCAAGCAATTACAGGTAAGATTAGAAGTGCATATTAACACTGGAGAAAGTCCAGAGAAAGCCGTACGTCCTTCAAAAAGTGAACAGTTAATTTTATTTTTCCGGCTCTCGACATATTTTACCATTACTTGATGGCGCCTGTAAAAAATGGCATTACATTATATTATAATATTACACAAAAAAAAACAATCCCGATATGTTTTACAAGGAACATTAAAAAAATTGAAGATTAAAGCTTGACGTATCCCTTTTTATGTTTTTGTTGCTGTAGTTGTTTTTTACAATTCGTATACAGGATGTTGGAAGACCATACCAAATGGGAGCATTCGAGAGCGTACGCCTCTCGTACCCTGTCCGCATTGAGCGGGCCTGAGAATCGGGAAGTCAGCTCATGGCCTGCAAGAAGTCCCCGCTGGCAGGTACAAACAAGGTATATGTCAGAGTTAGAGGAGACAACATTCTTCTGTTTTCTTTCCTTGTAAATCCATTTTTTTCTGGTACCCATTAAGCAGTACTGTACCTGTTAAATTTTACAGTTACATAATGGCAAGAAACAGCCGAAAGCCAGCTGTTACATTACTGCCAAAAGACCAAAGTCTCTATGTTACCACTACTGTAAAGCACTTCAGGGTGCTGTGAAACTTTAAAGAAAAAAAATTAAGCAATGTTGATTACAAAAGATCAAATGGTACTTTATAAACTGTTTATAACAAAAAAATAATGGCTCACATTAAGCGGCACTACGACATACCTTTATGTTTCTGGTGAACTTTTAAGTTAATATGGCTTGTAACTGTTTTGGTGGCCACCTCGCCTTGGGGATTTGCCGTAACTGCTCTGCTGATCTAAAGGTAGGAGCAAAAAACACAAACAATGCAAATGCCTACGGTTAAATTCGTAGCCATATGCCATATCGAGAATATCTCTGAGTGATATTTTTTTAAAAAGCCATGTACCATTAAAGAATATGCACCCTCAGAATAAAATAATATGCCAATTTTTTAAAAATATAATTTGACGTGATACTTGCAAGATACTTACGTTAATAGTACTCAAACATTTTGCAAAATACTGTACTCTGAAAATATGGTGAGACAAAAATTTGTGCAGTGAATGAATGAATGTTTGAAAATGATTTATTTTTTACTAAAAACGCCCACTGGCCAGTGGTAATTTTTTGCATGGCCTACAGATTTACATCTTCGTTTATTGTCCAATGGATTCAAGGCACTTTGACAAATGTGTTCAAGCTAAGACATCCCTTTCTATTTAGCACCATAGTTATTATAATACATATGTACAATATAGCTTTGTGCAAGCAAGCCTTCCCTGTAAGACATAAGCAATTAAAGCAATAAGCTAGAGTTCCTTGCATAGGCATATATAATACAAGCATGTGCATTCTGCGCAGATAATTTAGTGCACAATTGTCATAGTCCAGGAAGAGTACCAACAATCCATGATACAATATATCCTTAGTTTTTCATCTGCGTTCACAAACAGTATTACATACTGCTGTAGTCACCATAGCCGTAGTAGTTGTTGTAACCCGAGTAATCATAGCCCCCGTATCCACCATAGCCTTGATTGTTGTAGCCATAATTTCCGTAATTTCCATAACCTTGATTCCAGTAATTTCCATATCCTTGGTTCCAATTCTGATTTGGACCTGTAACAGAGATTGAATTCAAGCAGCAAACATGACAAACAATTTGAATTTAAATGGAATAAATTGGATTGATACATTTTGTCTGTCCCACAGTGGAAACCAACATGATTTTACTTATCGAGTTGTATTTCATTTTACAGTTTACTTGGGTAACATATAGGGGCGGTTTCCCGGACAGGGCTTATACTAGCCCCAGAGTAAAATGCATGTTGAGCTGCTTTAATTTAAAAACACCTTGTCCTTTGTAATTTTAACATATTTCATTGACATTGTTTTGTCTTAAGATGCACACCTGTAGTGTTTTTTGTAAGGAATGTTTGTAAAAACTTCTTAAATGACCTCATATTAAAAAGGCATAGTCCTGGATTAACCTAAACCCTGTCCGGGAAACCACCCCATAGGGCTACATTTCAATATAGCATCTGCTAAAAGAAGGTATAAGCCTCACGCCTACCGCCTCTCCCTCTAGATCTAAATGTGTAACCTCCTCTTCCACCCCATTGCTGTTGTTGCTGGTACTGCTCTTTTGACATGGCCACCTTGATCTCACACTGCAGACACAGATGTACAGATTTCACATCATCAGTAACACAAAAATTACAGACCAAATCCAGTTTAACACTACTATTATATTAATTATCCCCCCCCCCCAAAAAAAAAAAAAAAAAAAAAATATATATATATATATATATATATATATATATATATATATATATATATATATATTCCTTATAGTATTGGGTAAAAATATTCATTAATATAAGTTGCCACGCTGTTATAACAAGAACATTTATAACATTTCTTTTTTAGGAGATAATGCAGTTTTTTGTTATACTGATGCATGTGGATTAACTTTACAAAATGTAAAATGTTTTGCAACATTAGCACAAATCGAAACTAAACATGCTTAATGTATGGAAAAAAAACAGTAACAGAAGTGTTTACTTAACTACTTTGTTTGCACATACATTTATCAATTTCAATTTTTATGTTGTAGCGAATAACTACAACATTATGATAAGAACTAGGAAATTATTAAAACTGTGTGCAACAACCACAATCCTGCACAGAATTTCAGGCTTTAATATTAAACACATTAACTGAGTCTAATTTTGAAGGCTGCATCCTTTGGAGGTCACATTTGTCGGCCATATTTGTTGATGTTCTCTTATTTTAGGGAAAATATAATCAAATGAACCTTTAATCCTCATAAGACATAGTCACTGTAGTTTTATTCTTATTTTGAAATGTAACGATTGCTTTCCTAAAATAAGACCTTAAAAAATAAACTTTGATGACCGTGATGGCGGCAGACAAGTGTGACCTTCAGAGGACGCGATCTTCAAAATGAGATGCTGCTATCATGTATTATGTTAAACAGCAGGATCATGCTTAATGGTATGCACACTTGCTTAAACCGATGTTATGGTACTTCTTCTCCATAACTTTCTTTACTGTTTCCTCCTCTTTGAACGTTATGAAACAGAAACCTCGCCGTTTATTTGTCTTATTCTCCATTGGCAGCTCAATGGATTCCACCTAGGGGAAATACATACATGAAACACTCAAATATACAAAAATTTAATATGTATGGCGGGGTATATGAGATTCGTCAACAGCCCTATTTGGACAAGATGGATTTTACAGGTGGAACTCTGAAAAAAAACATGCTTCTCAGATGTCCTCTTTGTTTTTAATCCCTTTCAAATCGGCCATGTCTGTTTTTCTCTCAAGACCTCTGCAAAAATGACCTACTGTTTTTCGCCAAACTCAGAGGTCCTCTGAGAAATTTAATTCCGCCTGAATGTCTGTGTTTGCCAGCAATATCTTTTTTAAAAATGCAGTTCTTTTTGTGTTTTGGCCAACACGATCTGCCATATAGTCTAACTAATGCGCTTATATTGTACTTTCTGTGTCCCATTCATTTAGACATGGATGTTTTTTCCATTCGGCAGAACAAAAAATTTAATCAAGGCGAGCCAAATCTCAAACACTGTTAAGACTGGCCAATGTACCTCTTATTTTGGTCCACTACAGAATGGTAATGTTAATTAATAAAGATAATAAATTGTTATTAATCATGATATCTTAATTTCTATGGGTTTACTATTAGTTGCCAACTAAAGGCTACATTAAATCTTTTCATTTAAAAAGCAAAAAAACATGCTCTTTCTCTATACCTCTCCAAAAGCATCAAAGTACTCTCTGATCTTCTCCTCTGGAGTATCTGGGGAAAGTCCTCCTACAAAGATCTTCTTCACAGGCTCTTTGGACTTCATGGCTTTTGCCTTCTTAGGGTCTATCACTTTTCCATTGAGTTTGTGTTCCTTTAGCGTGATCACCTTTATCAAGAAACAAATGAATCACGGTTGGGTAAAATAGATTAATATAAGCAATAACTGAAATTAAACTTTAGTTGGGAACAAATTACTTGGAAAAATAAAAGCATAAAAACACAGCAGGCACACTATACACCCACTGACCAATGTACCAGCAAATTACAATAATCTCTTGTTATAGCAATACGGTGTACAATCATTTAAGGATCCAGTCTGCACAGATACCTTTTCCACACTTTCTGCCTCTTTAAACAGAACAAAGCCAAATCCTCTGGATCGGCCTGTCAAAGGATCCAATTTTAAGGTGCAGTCGACCACTTCCCCAAACTTGGAGAAATAATCTTTCAAGTCTTTCTTAGTTGTGTCCCAACTCAACCCTCCAACAAACATTTTCCTGAAAGTAAAAAGACATGATATGAGGATGGGCGTGTGCTTTAATGTGTGGAGTTTTGAGTCAGTTTGATCTAGTTTTTAAAGTGGCCATAAAACTGACTTATTTTCCCCGTGGTGATGTATATATGAGTGAAAGGCTTCTGAAAGGAGGAAAGGCGGGGCTGGACTTGAATTCATCCACCGAGAACTGAATGGATTGTTTAAAGTTGGGTCATGTTGCTATACGCCTTATTCACCCTGCCGCCATGTTGATTCCAAAACGAGGCTGTGAGGAATAAACGTCCAGAGCGTGCGCTTTAAACCTATTGTTTTGTACCGGGATGCTGGTCATTTAGCCAATAAAACACTGAAAATACATCATTTGACAAATTTCCACAGGCCAAAGAACCTCAGAAATCATGGATTGTTTAAATTAGAAGGGACATATGACCTAATTTGAGATAAGTATAGCGCGTGGTGTAAATAATATCCGTTTTGGATATTAGCCTGTTGGTTAATCGCTAATTTCTAATGTTGTAAGCATGTTTACTTAAAAAAAAAATTGTGCAACAATACAATATTTTATGACAACAACTAAATATATATATCCAGTTTGTATAAAACATGAGCGTATGTCCCATGTATTTTCTCCGTTATGTTTTGTCAAGACATGAACATTAACTTAATAACATGTGACTGACTTGATTAAAAGCTATTTACGTGATAGTTTATTGTGCAAGTATTGTTAGATGTAAAATCCCATATGAACCCCAAAGTTGTGTAACTTACAAATGTTATTTAGTTAGAAATAAATCTTGGGGGGGTCACGTGATGCAGCTGAGCTAGAAGGACGCGTTCCTGGATGCTCTCCAAAACTTTATTCTTAAAAACACTCTTAAAAAAAGTTAGAAATGAATCCTCCTGCTGTTGGTTCCGGTCAATGTGCTTAAAAAAAGACTTACCGGAGGAAAGTTTTTATAATGTATTTATGCCTTGCGTTTTTGTAATCTGTACAAAAAAATTGGAGTTACGTACTTAGTTATAGGACTATATAGGGCTTGCACACCAACGCTTTTACGCCCGCGACCGGCGCATGTTTTCAATTGTTTCCAATGGAAGAGCGGCGTTTTTTCCGCATTAAAGGCCGGCGCTCTGTGGTTTTTCCGCACTGAGTGCCGAGAGTTGAAGGAGATTCAACTTTAAGTGAAAAACTCTGGTTGTCAATGTCAGTTCTTCTCACACACCCGTCTGATCACAATGGAAAAGGGGTTGGACAAGTATCACAACAACCAACCGGTTTACAGCTCAAGTATCAGCTACCAAAGTGCTCAGCTAAAGAAAACTGTCACTCAGCTGAAAAACAGCTGGCATTCGGCATCCTCCAGGCGTTTTCAGCCACGTTTAAAAGTTTTGGTGTGCACAACCCCTTAATGGGAAACAGTTGTTGCGCGATAGACTGTACCAACAGATTAACAAGAATTCAGTTATCGTTTTACAGACTGCCAAGAAACACCGAAAGGAGAAGTAAATGGATCGTCCATGCCAACGTCCACTGACCACAGGTGGGTTGACAAGTTGCTAGGTTCACTGTCAAGTCTAAGTACATTAAATTTTTGCCGACATTTATACTGAAATACTGACATTGTCGAGGCAACTGCTAGAACAGCCAGCCATTTTGTTGAATGTTTTGCCACTCAAATACAGCTAACTATCGTGTTACTTTTTTCCTACAATAGTGTGTCGATATTTCGACCTGTACTATCGATATTTTAAAAACCTTTAATAATCCATCTGTGTGCATTAAACGACCTCCTCTGCTGCTGCTGTAGTTGTCACTGTCCAGTTGTCTGTCATATACGGCCATTCAGCTAATGTCTCAGAAGTTAGGGGGAGTAAAAAAATGGCAAAAATTTTAAAAACACCTGCAGCTTTCATGTGGACGCACTTTGGCTTTAAAAAAAATCAGCTCTTTTTTTTACATCTACAGTGCGCAATATAACATGTGCTCATGTTTCACGTGTAAAAAATGCGGTATTTTCACACAATTTACTTATCTGTATACCACTGTTTTCACTGTCCTAAAACGAGCTGATGTCTTCCTTGTTCTATGAAGTCCCTCTTCAGAAATACGTGTCGAGTTCTGATTGTGTAGTTTGTTTAGTGTGTTGTGATTCGACAGCAGCTTAGCTTAGCAGAGCCTTTTGAGCCAAAGCTGGCGTCTGACGTATTCCTATGGGCGGAGTTTAGTCAAAAAGTTTTATTGACGTCATTCAATCGGGAAGTAGAGGGCTGTAGTCCAAACCGGGTGTTCGCTGTAGGCTTTAAAAGGGGAATTCTGTTAAGAAAAAATATCGTCTGGCAGTGAACTTTGAGCGTTATCATTTTGAAGCTATTATGTATGCTCTAACAAAACAACATTACAGACTAACTAAAGTTTGAAAAATAGGATCAGGAAGAACATGACCTATAAGCTGAGCTCTTAAATATTATATGGACTCAAAACAGACACATTTTTTATGAAATGCATCTTATCCTAGAAAATCAAATCCTAGTTTTTAACCTTATTTTTGGATATGGTATGAATGATGATATTAATATCTACATTTGCAATCTAGTCGTTTAAAATATGGCTTTAGAGTATGGCAGACACCACAGTCTACGATATTTGTGTTTGACGTAGGACAAATTGTCAACTACCCTTTTACATACTATATGCCTTTGTTATTTACAATGTAACCTTATTGAACAAAAGATTTAAAATGCATTGTTAAAGTTAACATTTTCTTTAGTGTTACATGCTATATTCAGTCAAAATTTATTTTAAACAGCATGTCACTATTTTTTGGAATTACACATTCCACTGTAATGATATTTAATATTAATTGAAAAACAACATGAAATATCAGAATCATTAATCTGTCAAAGTTTGAATGACAAAAAGTACAAACTGCATTTGTAAAGCAAGACAACCGTTTCAAATGCTGTCATTGAACACCACAGTTTACAATATTTTTGTTTGATGTTGGACAAATTGTCAACTACGCTTTTACATACTATATGCCTTTGTTATTTACAATGTGACCTGGTGAACCAGCACATCACATACTGGAAAAATATACGTATCTGTTTAGAAGACGTTCACGAGATTTGTTAGGCGGAATTTGAATGGCAAATGCGCTTGGCAAAATATTTACAACTTGGTCAATATTCACAGGTCAATAATAAAAATGAATAAATAAAGCCTTATGTTTAGCCTACAGAATTAACACGGATCGCCCTTTAAGTCAATTGGCCTAACTAGCAGCATACCACCTGTGTCCCTCGTTTGTTTGAATGAAACACGTCACTACTTACAATTAAAAAGACCATAGAGTTGACAAATAGGAAAAAACTAATAAACTAAATAAAAACACAACTGACTCGTACAAGCAAATAACATGTTTAACATTATCTGTTGCAGTCTACATATGAACACTGTGACAACTCACCCTTCATCTTCCTCATTTTTACTTGCGTCTATCTTAGACCCCTCTGTCTCTCCCTGGCCTCCGTCATCTGCCCTAGCGACCCCCTGCTCTTCGCCAAAAGCTCCTTCATCGTCTTCCTCCATCGTCATCATCATCATCGGGTCTTCGCCCAAAGTCTGCTCCTCAGACATGATTGACGAGCTATTGGCGCAACCACGCGATGCGGCCGATTCTTTTTGACAATTGTGTGAGTAAATTTGTAAAAATAAATGTGTGTACAATCGTGTTAGTTGGGTTCAGAATTGCGTTTTCGTCGGTTTGTTGTAGGGCTGTCGATAGCAACAGAGAACACTCACAAAATGGCTGTGGGGCGGAAGTTGGACGTGATGACGTCAGTTTTGAAACGCCGTGGCGTTTTGTGACGTTTATTGGCCATCATTTTTGCTCATTATAGTCCACTCCACCTACTTGTGAAATATCTGTTTTGTGTTTGTACAAGTTGGTGTTTTATATAAGCCTTTATGGTTGCACGTTATTTTTATTTTACCTTTTTTTAATAAAAAAAAAAAAATAGTTTGTTCCAATTTCTTATTCAGATGATGTGCATACAAAAAGCTCAAACACATTTTTATTTTTCATCCCTTTATCCAAAAACTGCAGGAAAACAACTAAAATTCAAAATAAAGAACACTTTTCTAATGAAAATTTAAGAACACATCAGCACAAAACCTACAGGTTCAATCGGAATAAAGCACAGAATAAGACAAACTTAGAAACAAAACGCCTGCTATTTACAAGGTTAGACACTGAATTTGTCTTGAGAGGACCTAATAACATTTTAATAGTTGTTTAAGGACAGGAATCCACAAGTCGCTTCCAGGAAACAAAGTCAAAGTCAGTCTGCCGACCTACAAGAGAAGACAAAACGAGATAAATTATTCTGACTTACACATAAAAAAGCACGTCCATGTTTGTTAAACTTCTTGAGCTGTCGATTTTAAACTAGGAAAATCACCATTAAAGATTAAAGATCATATGTTTATATCAATTTTTAGATTCATAGAAACAAGCTTATAAGCCAGCAAAAGCTCCAGCTCCGTGTGGTTAGTTGATAAACACCATTATGGAGCCACTCCAAATCCTTTTCTCCTTAAAATTTCGATGTCATTTATATCTAGAACCAAAAATTCATATTTGATCTGCCTAACACAGATTTCATCAGCTTTTAATGGCTTCAAAACCCACTTTACATATGATCTTTAAAACCTATGTTTAAGGAAAGACGCGAGGTACCCATTTGAAGTTCGCTATTGGCTCTAAAGACAAAAAGCAAGCATTATAAGTTTATGCAATTTACAAGGTAGGTGACGTTTTAAGGAAGAAACCAAAGAAAATTAAAATCACTGAAGCTCCACAACTGAAATACAAGAGCACTAAAATTAAAAAGAGAATACAACAATGCAGTTATGAATCACTTTATGTTACATTAACAAATACCTGTAAAAAACACATTTTAAGATGTTACAGAAAACCAACAACTTATGGAAAATGGGGGAATCTCCTTTGTCTTTTGTTTGTTTGTTTTTACGCTGGTACAGGAAGTTTGAAGAGACCATACCACTGGACAGCGTTTTCTTGTGCATGCCGTGCTCTCTGCCCGCTATGTGCGACGCCCAGAGAATGTCGTGGTCAGGTGACACACGGCCTGCAATGAAGTCCCCGCTGGCAGGTACAAACAAGGTACAATAATCAGAATTAGGGAAAGAAAGGAAAAATAAGGAGTGGCGCCCTTACTCTGTACCCCTTTAGCAGTACTTTACCTGTTACCATTGCTATCAACTCTCTATGTTATTCCTTTATGATCACCTGTTAAAAAGTAGGAGGAGGAAAAGGAAACCCTACAGAAAAACACTTACGTTTTTCTGGCATGCTTACAAAGATTAAAAAAAATGGCTACACAATCATTAGCGATTAAAGATCTATAGACATTTGTTCAACCGTGATGCATATGCCTTTGGCAGTTTAAGATAGTTTGTGTCTATTGATCTTTAATATAAAGTCAGATCCAATCAAAGCAAAAGATAAAACCTTACCATTAATATGAACGTTTAGTCACTTTGTCAATATGGCTGGTAGCTATTTTGATGGTTTCCACCCTCCCTTGAAGCTTTGCCGTAACTGCTCTGTTGACCTAAAAATATTCAGGTGAATTAAATTAGGTACATCTGTCCTCAGCCATGACCATCATGAATTACACATTCGTGAACTATGTGTAGTAGCATTAAATACATTTCTGACCTCAGCCAGGGCATTTTATAATCATGCATCTCAGCTTACTATTGTATTCATCATAGCCTTGTCCATATCCATAATTTGGATAATTGTATCCAGAATAGTCATAACCAGAGTAGCCATTATAGCCCTGGTTATATCCGTTCCCATAGCTTCCATAGTTCTGGCCGTAGTAGTTGTTGTATCCTTGATTGTAGCCTTGACCCTGTCCCGCTAACAAAAAAAAACATTTGTTACAAAAACACATGAATGTTAAGTTTTGCCAGAGAAAACAGCAATCATCTTATTGACTTACCTCCCCTTCCACGGCCTCTGAAGCCTCCTCTTCCTCCCCCAAAGCCCCTTTCTGCTCTGTTTTGCTGCTGTCTGTAAACTTCTTTAGGCTGAGCAACTTTGATTTCACACTGAAAATAAAAGTAAACACTTGCATTACCACAACTTATCATCTAATAAGGGCCAAAGATGGTGTCACTACAACTCTTGACAATGCGAGTAAATCACTTGCACATTCACCCACATTTCACATTAGGCAACTAAAAATGTCTTTAACCAATTGCCAATAACTAAATTTTCAAACTTAAGTAATTTAGAAACAATAAATAAAGAATGAGTCTGCTGTACGCTCCATCACTTTCTTACATGCACAAACTCAAAGTGAATGCAAGAGGCAAGAGTGCTCAACAGAAAATTGTTCGCTAGATATAAATGTTTTTTCTTTTGGTTTCCCTTCGATTTATAATATAATAATTCTGTTAACAATTTAAAATTTGTTAAGTGACTTTGTTTGATCCCTTAAGAAAATTGACCATGGTTTAAATATAGTAACCACAGATTTACTATGGTCTCAACAAAATGAGCATAGTTTAACCATATTTGTAGTAAAACAAATCTGCTAAACATGATTACTTTTTACTATAATAAAACCATGGTTCATTTATAGGATGCAATGTGCTGTGCAAATTCTTGGACAGTAAATGTTATAAATGTTGTTACACCTTTCCTGCAGTACATGAACACAAAAGACGTCTTCAGACTGGTTTATTTCAAAATAGATGTGTAATAATTATGCCAATTTAAAAACTTTATGCAAGTCTTACAAATATATTTAGTACGGATATAAAATCTTTTCAAGTTGTGGTGCATTAATTTCAATAAAATTGATTATTATTTTATTGGTTTATAGTTTTTCAATATGATATAAAAAGATGTATTGAATTTATGAAGCTGATCTATTTATACATTTGAATTTTCACTTTGAAGTAAATGGAAGTCTCTTCGTGGGCTAAAAATGAAGTTAAACATACCTTCATTATTTAACTTTTAGTTTATTCATTACACACTTCAATTGTACTTGAGCAGTCTGTTTGAAATGACAGATCAAATACATACACACATAATTTCAAGTAATATTGTTAAATATCTGCATACCTTCCCTGATCCAATCTGATGATATCTGTTCTCCAAAAGTTTCTGAACTGGTTCCTCTGCAACATATGTAATAAAGCAAAAACCTCGCCTTTCGTTCGTTTTAGTGTCAATGGGCAGCTCAATGTTTTCAATCTGTGGTTAATAAGTGGGAAAGAAAAAAAGACAAATTAATAAGGGTCAATAAAACTGATTATGTTCTTATGGTCCTAAATTACTCACTTCTCCATAGGCTCCAAAGTATTCCCGGATCTGATCTTCAGACGTATCTGGACTTAAACCACCAACAAAAACTTTCCTGGGGGGCTCCTTGCCCTGAATTGCTTTGGCTCTTTTGGGATCGATCAGTTTTCCATCTAACTTGTGCTCCTTTAGCTCCAACACCTACACACACCAATGACATGCTTTAAACAAACATGTTGTAAAAGCAAAATTGTAAAAAACCTGTAATAAGTGTCAGGGTAGACAGTTACCCTATCAACACTCTCAGCATCTCTAAAGAGAACAAATCCAAAGCCCCTGGAGCGTCCAGTCATGGGATCTGTTTTAATAGTGCAGTCCAGGACTTCACCAAACTTCGAGAGGTAATCGGTAAGATCCTTCTTGCTGGTGTCCCAGCTGAGTCCACCAATGAACATTTTCCTACACACAAAGGCAGACACACACAAGCTGATAAATAATCGTAGCACAGGTTTAAATTGTGGAGCTCTAATTAACCGGCTGTGCACTACTGCAAAGCACCGATGTGGACTTTCTACCAATAATTAAAACAAAGAGTTTACTCGCAAACAACTAACGTTAAGCCTTTATCCTTTTGAACAGTAACTTACTAACACAACAACAGGGTACCGCTACGGCGTTTTCAGATAGGTAAGTTACTGTTGCATCACTAATACGATCACTTTACCATGGTCTGGCATTATCAACTTCTTGTTAAAAGGAAACTGCATCAGAAACCCACACAGAAAACACAAATACAGAATTAATATAAGTGACCCACATTCAAGATGTTCTACGATGCTAGCTTGCTAATGCTAATGAGTAAAGGTTCATAGATAACCGCGAACCAGTTTGAAACGGTGTTAAACAAGACATTCTATTTAACGTATATTCATGAATCGTTAGTGGATTAAGTAGTTTAGCGTTAACATTTAGCACATCTAAACTAAATATATAATTTGAATTAACCGTGTTTTTATTTTATCATGTAACGTTAAAGGCCTCTCACTCTCTCGTATAAACACTCACCCGTCATCCTCCTGGTTTTTACTAGCGTTTATTTTGGATCCCTCTGGAAACTCTGAGTTGAAGTCGGTCTGTTCTTCGATCTGCATTCTGGAGTATTTGTGATGAGATTAAACGTGAAACGTTTGCGAGATTTTATAACAGCGGGTTTTAAAAACGAAAACCTGCATACAAATAAACTGCCGCGTTGAACAAAATGGCTGATGGAGATCAGTGACGTAATCTGCGTGAGGAAAAGGAGAAGGGGGCGGTATTTAAAAATAAGGGGACATGTCACTGATGTCAAATAAATATTTGGTGTCCCCAGAGTACATATGTGAAGTTTTAGCTCAAAATACCATAGATAATTTATTATGGCATGTTAAAATTGCCACTTTAGGGTGCCAACAAAAAATGTGCCGTTTTGGGTGTGTCCTTTAAAATGCAAATGAGCTGATGAAATGCAAACACTGATCACAATGATGGTGGTTTGCTGAAATTGAAAGTCAATTGTGCTGTCAATTATTTTTCTCTCTCTCTCTATCTCTCTGCACTAAATGGCAGTATAGTGATTGGATAGTGCAGATTAAGGGACGGTATTATTATAATAAGATCCCCTTATGACTTTGGGATCCCCTTACAAAGTTACTGCAGCACCAGTGACCCAATTATAGCACTTAAACATGGAAAAGTCAGATTTTCATTATATGGACCTTTTAAATAATAAAATATAACATGCTTATCTGGTACATAATGCCTTATGCCACGATGCAACACAATTTTAAAACTCCAGTTTCTTTATGCAATATAATTTCATCCTTTTCCATTGATTTATGACTGGGACATGGACGTTCTTGAAAGGGTTCATGGGATTTTCTTTGAAATAGTGTGGTAAAACGTCCAAAGTAATTATTTGAAAGGACAATAATTACTGAATGAATTTTACGCAATATTTAACGGCATTTCAGCCAGTAGGGTTGCCAAATAGCATTTCTGATTGTTGTTTTTTGTAAAATAGCACTATATTTAATTCGTTACATTTACATACATATACAAATAGACACATGTGGGGGAAGGGTTCAAATTGTGTAACATATAAAAATACATACAAATATAAATAGTTAAATAATACTACATATTGAATAATCCATACTATACTGTAGGGGATTTGTATTTGACGCGTAGGATCTGGCAACCCTGTAACTGCCCCATGTGTTGTTAGCGCATCGCTAGCCTAAATGCTATTACTGATGCGTGTGTCAAAAGTCTGAGCTGGTCATCTGACAGAATAAAAAACACATACATTAATTAACGTCTGTATCGTTTGCCATTGATAAAAATGTCAGCGATCTCAATGCCAGAAACTATTAGAGTTTTGCTGCTGGATATTGAAGGAACCACGACGCCCATTACGTTTGTCAAGGTAAAACGCGCTTGATACTGAAAACAATAACATTTAAAATCACATTGTACATTTACAATCACTGTGCTCACTAAAACCACTGCGATGACTTACAAACGTTAACTTTACTCTTGCAGGACATTTTATTTCCATACATAAGAGAGAATCTCGAGGAATATCTGTCTGCACATTGGGAAGAAGATGAATGCAAACAAGATGTTCATCTGCTCAAAAAACAGGCTGAACATCAAAACAGACCTTTAAAAGGAGCCTTTTATATAAAATTGATACATGAATTTAATAATACAATTTGCACCATGATTTATACTCTAGTAACATTACTATGTTTTGGAAATAATAATAGCATGCAGTTTGGTGGCAGTCTATTTTAAATACCATGTATGCAAACATAATACGCATTTATACATCATGCTATACAAATCCCATTTCCAGAAAAGTTGTGACACTGTGAAAATGTATATAAATTCAGAAAACAATAACTTGCAAGTCTCATAAACCCATATTTTATTTACAATGGATCGTAAAACATTACATTTCAAATAAAGAAATGTACCATTACAAGAGAAAAGTAAGGTAAATTTAACTTAAACTGCTGCTACATCACCACTTCTCAAAAAATTGAGACAGGGGCAACAAAATACTGGAAAAGTAAGTGTTACTAAAAGTAGGGATGCACAGATCGATTGGCCGAAGATGCTTGCTATGCTTCTCAATCATAGACTGTAAAAAAAGATGGACGACGCAACGTCGTCTTTCTCCATTGTAATGAATTGAAGCCAAAAATGTCCGACCATGGTCGCCGCCATGTTACGTAAAAACGTCAGTTTGGAGCCAAGGCATGCGCAGAAGGAATCATCCGTGGAGCCAGAGGCGAAGCCGCGTTATCAAACTTCCGCCCAAATGCTCACGCCAATCATAACGACACGCCCCGTTTCTATAGAATAAAATTACGAGCTAAAATGAAACTTATCACAACAATGAACACTTGAACATATATCCGTGTGATAACAACTACTTGAAAGGACCAAAACCATCTTTTGTAAACTTTTATTGGAAATGTAAATATATTTTTTATTTAGAGCAGAGTCCCATTCGATTGAATGTAGAGGGCGGGGTTTATGACTTGTACCGCAGCCAGCCCCCAGGGAGCTATTAAAGAGCCAGCGGCTTCACTTTTCAAGACTTATGAGGCACCCCCTTTCTCAATGAATCACGGTGGAATGCCGCCACACCCAAAAGCCAGAGGGCGCTCCCGCGCAGAAACCCAACATGCGCCGCGGACAAAGAACCAGACACACGCAGATATGACCAAAATGTGCTTCTCAATAGCCGTTTCTCAATACCAAGTACGCCAAACTCGGACTTGTGTCCTTCGTAGTTCGAACTTGCAAGTTCAGACTCGGAAGAACGAACTTCTGGCGCGAAATGCATTCTGGGAAACTTCGCTGTCATAAGTCCACACAAGTCTCCTCTGATGCATCCTCGATAAAATGGGCGGATCAAGAACACATCCGGGGATTTTATGTGAACTTGGGCTTGATGCGAACTTTGAATTGGAACAGTACTTGGGCCGCGACCAGTGATGCCACAGTTACTTTGAAAAAGTAATCTGATTACTGATTACTGATTACTCCTTTAAAAAGTAACTAAGTTACTTTACAGATTACTTGATTTTAAAAGTAACTAAGTTAGATTACAAGTTACTTTGTTAGTTACATTCCAGTAGCTGCCAACACCCCCACTGCCTCAACATTAAAAATGACAACCGGTTTTGCCAACACTCACTTTATTGGAAGTGCATTTTTAACAGTAACGTCAACAATGTATCTCCTGACATTTTAAGTTGAACTGTTGTGTTTTAAAAAACTAATAATATATATTATTAGTCTTTCTTGACTTCACTAAATATAAATAGGGGTGAGCAGGGGCCATTTTCAGAAAAACTTAATTTTAAAGTTAATGTTTTAGACAGAGATATATTTTTGCTGTGGTCAATAACTCACAAGTGTGGTCTATCAAAACCAGCTGGAATTTTGAACAAATGTAAAACGACTTCTGTATAATTTCACTTTAAACAAGAGTAGTGAATTGTTACTTTTGACCTTGACAGCAGGGACGAAAGTAACACACAGGTGGGTCAAAAGTAACACAACAAAACATGATAGATTTTTGTGTTACACTTGTTTTTATTAAATATATATTACTATGACCTCTTTAATATGTAACTGCAAACTTATTTTGTCATTTATCTTTGTAAAAAATAATTAAATTACATTTTTATTTTAAATTTCAGTTTTATCAAATGTTTCAAAAGCAAACAACAGTACAAACTTAAATTGCTGAGACTAAAAAAAAATTCAATAGTTTGAACACTATGAAAATAAAATTAAATCAAATTAGAATAATATCAATTTTTTACCATATTATACACAGTATTAGCAGCGGGACAAAACTAACAAGTGTTACTTTTGACCCGACAGGATCTACTTACTCTATAAACTCGACTTACTTTTATTTTGAAAAACTGAGAAGTCTTCAGGATGTTATATACCTTGTAGATTTATCAGTATTGTAACACATGAAACGAGAAAACAACGCGTTGTAAGAAAAAAGACCGCTTTTGGAATGTACTTATCATGGTTGAAAACACAGTTCTGGATCTACACGTGGAAATCGGTGAGTAAATAACGCGATATTTGTTAACTCTTTCAGAGGTTATGTGCTAATATGCTGTCATAGTGAGATTTAGATGTTATCAGGGCTCGGAGAAAATCGCTTTGTTACTTTCGTTCTTCAACTCTCCCACACTTACTGGTTTTGCACTGAAGTCCAGCTTTTGTTGTTTGGGTAGTGGATGAACTCCTGCTCACTGCTTCGCATCACCGGGTGGGACTTGCTCTTAGTTTGACTGTCTGCGCTGTGCCGCGCATCCAAATGTTTATTTTTTTTTTTTAAATTGACGTAGTGTTTTTGTAGCTGCATCTCTCTTCTCTCTCCATTGTACGTTGTTTACGTTTGTGTCACTTACACGTGACCTGAATTGTCCTCGTGCTGAAAACGTGACTTGTCGCACACCTGACTTCACTTCCCGAGACGCAAGAAGAAATATACAAGAAAATATATATATTTTACTAAGGAAAATTTCAAAAATAGTAACGCACAGTGACTTGGATAAGTAACTTTAATCTGATTACTGGTTTGGAAATATTAACGCGTTAGATTACTCGTTACTAAAAAAAGTGGTAAAATTAGAGTAACGCGTTACTAAGTAACGCGTTACCGGCATCACTGGCCGCGACTGATGACGTTTCACAAGTCCACAAGAACGCAAGTACAGACAAGAACGCATATTGAGAAACGGCTAATGTCAAGGAAGTTCAAGCAAAGACTGAGTCCTTCGTTATCCCATATACAGGAAAGGATGCAAATGTGTAGTCTTCACGCTCTGAAATCACCCACAATCCTATGAGTGCAGCGCCGAAAGCACACGTTTTCACTGACGTAATGACGCAATGACGTGCACTTGCTAGCCTTTTCCATTTACGTGTTCTCCGAATGCTAAAGAGGAGCCTCGCCTAGCCTCTGAAAGAAGTGACTTTGATGGACCAGTAGGGATGTAACGGTATTATAAATTTCGTGGTATTGCGGTAGAAGATTTTCCTGGTACCACCGTGGTCACATGATCGGTAAAACGTTAGGTCTTCCGGGCAACACGTGTAGTTTTTTTCCGGTCAAGTAAAGCGAGTGGAGGGACGCGGGAACTACAATTCCCATAATCCCATGCGTGCTACTCTGACGCCTCCTCTCTACAAGCGGCAATGGCGGAAGCAAAAGAAACACGGACTTTAAATCTGATGTGTCGAAAAAGTTCGCGTTCGCTGTGACAAGAAACGAGGAAGGACAAAATGTGATGGACATTCAAAAAACGAGTGAGTAAATCCGTGAATGAGCAGAGTGTGTATGCCGTTTTTCAATTAGAAGGTTGCAGCCTCCTTAGATCGCATATGCAGGCTGCATCCGTCATTAAACGCCTGGTGTATTTAAGTTAACTGAGTATTATTCGCAAGTCATAGGCGTGTTACAATAATATACGATTAAATAAGAATAATAATCAACTTAAAAAATGTTAATATTTTGAAATAAGACGGTCTTCATTACGTATGCAGCCTACAAATGCGACCCATAGAGGCTGCAGACTTCCGATTTGGAAACGCGCCCCTGTATTAAGTGAGCTGACCTCAGCTCTAAGTCCAGCTACAATAAGTAAGCAATTTTCATTTTTTACTGGGTTGTTTTTGTTTTCAGGAATTGACCCATCTTAAAACCCATCATCTTTTCTTGATTCTACAATCACAACCGTTGCTTTCATAGGAGTACCAAGCATTAGCATTAATATTAATAATAATAAAAACTAGGTCAATTGAGGGAGTCACTCAATTCTTAAAACCTGACTGATTGGGAGTTGTTTAAAGTCGACAAACTAAAATGAAACTTAATTTTTTTGTCCTTTTTATGAAAAATGTAAACACTTCACTACACTTTGTACATTGTAATGATCAGTCTTGTTTAATAAACACTTATGGGAGTTTTTCCAAATCTTCAATTGTTTTTTTTTCTTCCTGCAAATGTTTCAATAATTACCGTACCGTGGGCATCATACCGAAATACTACCGTACCGTGAATTTTTGATACCGTTACATCCCTATGGACCAGTCCTACCAATGAAGTATCATTGACATTGAGAAACACCTATAGATATGTATAGATGGTTTCAGCAGTAACATCATAAACAAGCAGCTTTCGTGATCAACACATAACTTTCGGTAAACTCTGCTGAGAATAAATAACAAACTTATGTAAGGGGAGCAAATATGACCCCATCCATCCGTTTGGCCCAACGACGGAATCCAAACGAAGGGTTATAGCGCGTTCGGTCTTTTCCGGCGCTTATAAAGACAAATTAACGTTACGCAACTTTACACCTGACTCCAAAGATATAAAACGTATTGTAATATGAATCAAATTGATATAAATATAGAATTTGGATAAACATTTGATCATTCTATTTACTCATGTTAACATTGAACTCATTCATTTCGATTACCAATATCATATCAGCCCACATCGGCCGTTGTGCGGGTTCTGAAACATAAACTTAACCACACCAGAGGTTCTGACTTATATAGCCCACGTATATTAATCACAAATATACCCAACTTAGTTAGGGTTAAATAGTTAAACTTAACCGTACCAGAGGTCCTGACTTATATAGCCCTCGAATAATCATTACAATTACCCACAACTTAGTTAGGGTTAAATAATTAGTCTATCCGTGTAACCAGAGGAAATGGTTGAAGCAACTGCCCCATGCTGGCGTGCCCTTAATTATCATTAGAAAATATTATGCAACCCAGCCAACTATATCCAACTTAATACAGAACTCAAAACTATAATTATAGTAGAGATACTGATCAGAGGTCCTGACTTATCATCTGATAGTCCACATATAGTAAAGTAATGGCTGAACCTCTAGTTCAACGGTATAGACAATTAGCATGAATTTATACCCCGGTTATAGATTTATGGTGACAAAGGATAATACTTACTGTAACTTAGAAGAGTCAATGATACAGAGCAAATTAGAATGAATACAAATGTAACAATTTATTAACCAGGTAGGTAGCACATAATTCAGAAGCCAATTTACATTCCAATTCAAATACGAAACAAACGAAAAACCATTGCATACCTGGTAAGGAGATGAAAGATCTGGTTACAGATTCCTCAACATAAAATAAAAATACATGATGCTGTGCCAGGACAGCATCATGGGGGTGTATTTCTAGATATAGAAAATCCCGTCTAAATCTTCTACACATCTCCTTAAATAACCAGAGAACAAAGCATATAGGAATTTGGTACTGATTGGTTGTTGTAAAACTAAGGGCTGTCCTTAATTTATATACAGTGGGTGATTGGCTTAAGCTTAGAATGGGAGTTGTCTATCAACCTTGAATGAAGTTTCACATATACTTTAACATTGAATTCTGTTGTTATATGAGTGAGACCATTGTAACCACTTGCAATGAGACATTTCAATAGAAAAGAGCTACCCTTGATTGTCAAACATCACATCTCCATACAAATGGTAAATCTGCAGACAGATAGATACTCTTGATTGTCAAACATCACATCTCCATACAAATGGTAGATGAGAGAATAAGAATACAAATGTATGACACCCTAAAGGTGTGTCTTGAAACCCAAATGTGTCGGAAATCCACTGTGAATCGTAGAAAGTTGCCTTCCTGGGCACTCATTTTGCCCCCATGCAGTGTCCTTTGGGGAGGTGCTATATTTATTCAGGAAATTATCTTACACTTAAAAAAAAAAACTTTTAATGTAGTTTATATATAAAACAAGCAAAATAAACAACACATAGATTCCATAGGAAACCAAAACATTTGTTATTTTTGATGAGGTATTTGTTCAAGAGTTCAGTTTAGCAGCTGGTCAGATCATAAAAAAAAACCTGAAACTAAGTAAAGTTCCGACCAGACGTGTAATTGCATCACAGCACGTGAGTCCATTGCTTCTGTCCAATGGTGGTCGACATCAGCACCTGGAGGCCTGCCCGTCACAGTCAGCTCGCCAACTCATATCACCGTGCGCCAATGGTGCATGTTCTTTTAAATAACCAATCGGTATGGTTTGTTATAAACATCAGAGATGTACATATCACACTATATACTTATAAATAATGTTCATGAAACATGTTCAAGCATTCAGAATTATAGCCAGGTTAATAACGTTTGTAAGAAACCAAACAGTTTGAAAATCGGTAGAAAATTGAGCAAGTTGTGGTTATTTAAAAGTGCATGCATGCACCATTAAAACACAATGCTACAAGTGAGCGAGCTGACTGAGACAAAATGGCCGCCGGTGATGAGGTTGGAGACATACGTATCTATGGCTATGACACGCAGCTCCAGGATATGTCTTAAGGATATATTTTTATGGCTGTTCTTCAAACCTTTGTAGGTATTTTCATGACAATAAAGAATATCTTTAATGATTATGTTTGACGAGTGTTGCTTCTATAATTACTAATACTAAAGTACTAATTAATCTGTTCAAATAAATGTATTAGGCTTGTTCAACTTCATGTGGCCCTACTAGAACTGACAGGCGGATGACGTCAAAGTACCGTGAGAGCGAGACGAAAATAGACTTTGTATAATTTCTTAAATGGATGATTTCATCGGCCAATTGACCCTTTTACAGCCCATGTGATCAAATAGCCTGTGCGTTCATTTTGGAAACGAAGTGGTGTCGTTCCCCAGTGGTTCTAACGTGTTCGTAACTAAGAAAGTTTATCAAAACGGTTTCCCAGCATCAAAATGTCTGGTTGTTGCGTTTTGTTGCACTAATATAATATACGTATATACGTATATATGTATCTGGCAACTTTTATCTACTCCACTATAGTACACACAGATCTGGTAGCTGTGTTAAAAAAGTTGATAAGTCAATATAATAACTTAATAACTTTCTCGGTCTGTGTTGCTTCACTGCTGATTCTTGCCATACTTCCATTGCCAAAATGCATGTTTTGCAAAATTGCGCATACGTTGCCACTTCATCATTGTGTACAGACAGTAAAAGGGTCTATTTATAGGTGCATCCCTAACTTAGGTCAGTGTCTCTGTCTACCAACCACACCTTTTTGCCACGGTTTATGCATCTGTGATCAGTAGGAAGTCCTTTTCAATCTAAAATCACTATGAGTTTGACTCATCAAACGTCAAACACAATCATTCAAAATATTCTTTATTATCATGGAAATACCTGAAACGGTCTTAAGAACAACTAAATAAATATGCCTCTAGATATTTCCTGGAATAGCACTTTGTAATGATACTTCTTCTGTGGCACAAATGGAGTTTCTGCACAAGAGCGTCCTCTGGCTTTTGGATGTGGCGGCATTTCAACGTAATTCAGTCAAATTCATTCAACCCCTGTTATAGAGTCTCTCACAAAACATTAATTTTTTAAAAATCTGGAATAATATCTGGGCACAAGGGACACAGGGGAAAATCAGCATTGGATGTCCATAATCATTGGGCTATCAGGTGACACCTGTTTAACCTGGATGTAGTTAACAAAATGAAACGCTTGTGTCTGTTTTCAGGCTGAAGAAGACTTGCGGCTAAATAAAGCTGGTCCAATTCATACAGTTGACCAGACGGTACACACAGATGAGGAGAAGGCAATCCGTGAGGTTGTGGATAACGTCCTCTGGCAGATGGCTGCAGACAGGAAAACCACTGCTCTCAAACAACTGCAAGGCCACATGTGGAGAGCAGCATATATCACTGGGAAAATCAAAGGCGAGTAAGTAAACTCGTCTTCCTCTTAACATAAGATTAGGGCCACGTTTAAAGGTGCAGTGTGTAATTTTTAAAAGGATCTCTTGACAGAAATGCAATATAATATACAAAACTACATTATCATGGGTGTATAAAGACCTTTTTATAATGAACTGTTATGTTTTTATTACCTTAGAATGAGATGTTTTTATCTACATGCACGAGGGTCCCCTTATGTGGAAGTTGCCATTTTTTGCCCCCACGTTTATAGAGAAGCCTTTAACAGACAAACATTTTTGTCTCCGACGATGACATGTTTTTCCGGTGGCGGCTACTGTAGCTTCCCTATGCGTTTCAAAAGCGAGGGGTGAGCAGTGGGCTGAGCTGTTTGTTGCAATTCGTAACCTCACCACTAGATGCCGTTAAAATTTACACACTGCACCTTTAAGGCAGCTGCTCAGCTTTTGTTGTAGTGCATATTATGGTTAATATTTTAAGCATTATTAATATGTCAGAGATAAGCAACTCCTATGAGTTGCCCATCCCAGATATACATGATATACTGATATACTTTTTCAATCTACACTTGTAAGATGGAAATCACTTTTCCATTGACTAATCCTTAACTTTTACCCAGAAATTAAAATTGAAGAAAGCAATTGGGTGTTTAATGGTGTTTAAGGTAATAATGACATGTTAAAGAGTTCATTCACACATTTTTTTAACTCTTTCTTTCAATTGTTGTTGTAAACAATATATAAAGAAGCTCTCCTATATTTATGTACATTTATGTTTATGCATTTGGCAGATGCTTTTATCCAAAGTGACTTACAATGCATTACAAGCTATACATTTTTATTTATCAGTATGTGTGTTCCCCGGGTTCAAACCCATGACTTTGTGCGCTACAAACGCAATGCTCATTCAATGCATTGCAGCATGAGTGAAAGGGTTCATGAGCCAGGATATTATTTAATATAACTCTAATTGTGTTTGATTGAAGAAAGGAAGTAATATACATTTAAAATTGCATTAAGGTTAGTAATTTATGGGGAAATTTTCATTTGGTTATTTTTTACAGGGTGTACCCAGACGTGGTACCAGCCATCAGGCGATGGCGACATCATGGTCTGAAGATCTTCATATACTCCTCAGGAAGTGTGGAGGCACAGAAGCTACTCTTTGGCTATTCTGATGAAGGAGATCTATTAGATGTAAGCCTGGTCTGTTAAGGGCCATTTACAATGATAGCAATAAGCAGTAATGCAGTTGAGAAAAACATTTATATAAATTAGCCCCAATAGGATTCTGTGACTAGCAATAGAAACGATGACAGTGGTGTACATGTGATTGTAATTCAGCGTAAGAGGTAAATGTTATTGTGAGCATTATTCTGTACAACTTATCATCATTTGTTAGCATTTATTGTAACTTGTTAATGATTTCATGTATTATGCACTGGTAAAATGACTTCACAGTATTCAATTATTCAAATACACTCATCTAAAGGATTATTAGGAACACATGTTCAATTTCTCATTAATGCAATTATCTAATCAACCAATCGCATAGCAGTTGCTTCAATGCATTTAGGGGAGTGGTCCTGGTCAAGACAATCTCCTGAACTCCAAACTGAATGTCAGAATGGGAAAGAAAGGTGATTTATGCAATTTTGAGCGTGACATGATTGTTGGTGCCAGACGGGCCGGTCTGAGTATTTCATAATCTGCTCAGTTACTGGAATTTTCATGCACAACCATTTCTAGGGTTTAAAAAGAATGGTGTGAAAAGGGAAAAACATCCAGTATGTGGGAGTCCTGTGGGCAAAAATGCCTTGTTGATGCAAGAGGTCAGAGGAGAATGGGCCGACTGATTCAAGCTGATAGAAGAGCAACTTAGACTGAAATAACCACTCGTTACAACCGAGGTATGCTGCAAATCATTTGTGAAGCCACAACACGCACAACCTTGAGGCAGATGGCCTAAAACAGCAGAAGACCCCACTGGGTACCACTACAAATAGGAAAAAGAGGCTACAACTTGCACAAGCTCACCAAAATTGGACAGTTGAAGACTGGAAATATGTTGCCTGGTCTGATGAGTCTCGATTTCTGTTGAGACATTCAGATGGTAGAGTGAGAATTTGGCGTAAACAGAATGAGAACATGGATCCATCATGCCTTGTTACCACTATGCAGGCTGCTGGTGGTGGTGTAATGGTGTGGGGGGATGTTTTCTTGGCACACTTTAGGCCCCATCCTCTGATGGCACCATGTCACAAAGCTCGAATCATTTCAAATTGGTTTCTTGAACATGACAATGAGTTCACTGTACTAAAATAGCCCCCACAGTCACCAGATCTCAACCCAATAGAGCATCTTTGGGATGTGGTGGAACGGGAGGCTTAGTGCCCTGGATGTGCATCCCACAAATCTCCATCAACTGCAAGATGCTATCTTATCAGTATGGGCCAACATTTCTAAAGAATGCTTTCAGCACCTTGTTGAATCAATGCCACGTAGAATTAAGGCAGTTCTGAAGGCGAAAGGGGGTCAAACACAATATTAGTATGGTGTTCCTAATAATCCTTTAGGTGAGTGTATAGGAATTGTCCATTTAAACTTTATTGAAATGTCTTTCTCAGCTGTTTGATGGGCATTTTGACACCAACATTGGTACCAAAGTTGAAAGTAAAAGCTATGAGAATATTGCAGAGAAGATTGGCTGCCAACCAGACGAAATTCTGTTCTTAACTGATGTCACACGAGGTGGGTTTACACACATGCCTTGTATATTTTCAAAAATAATAATTTCTTATCGTTACTGCAAGCAAAAATCCCAACCTTTGTGTTAAAATCTCAAACTTGTATGCAGAAAAAAAGCCATTCTTTGACAAAATACTGCTCTGTGTATTTGAGCAGCCTGACCCAGCAACGTTTAGGCAGCACTTTTGAAAATGCGTTGTTTTGCACTCCACATCCCTGTTAAATTTAGGAGTAGAATTTAGTAGTAGAACTGTATGTTTTTCCAACTATTGGTAGTTGTTCAGAAAATCTCTTTTGTAACCTTAGTGGTACAGAAATTATACAAGTTACCTTTCAGTAATTGTGTCTGTACCTTAACTACTCATTTTTGCACTGAATATAATCTAAGTTAATGTCTCCTCTACAGAGGCAAAGGCTGCGGAGGATGCTGGGGTGAATGTGGCAGTAGTAGTACGGCCTGGCAACATGGAGTTAACTGAAGAGGAAAGAAAAAATTATAGAATCATTACATCTTTCAGCCAGTTGGAACTGAATGGAAATGTTTGACAGCAAAGTTACTTTGGATTTTTGGTGAATGCTCAATTAACATGGAAAATGTGCTATTCTGCGGACTGAACTCGGTGCTTGTTGTTTTTACACAGAAACTCATCTTTGAATTAAATACATCTACTTTTTCATCAAGCGTTTTATATGCAGCATTAATATGTAGCATATGACAATTAAGTCAGGATAGTTTGTCTTTACCCACCTTAAATTTTTTTAGTACATTGTTAGTATTGTAACTGTACCTTTCCTAGACAAATGTATTGTCATTATTAAATGGTGTAAAATTTTATTCCAAATTGACATGTTTAGCTAATAACATTTAGACATCGGCACAGGAACAGTGAAATAATTTTTATTAGGTCATGTTTGTGTATTTCTCTACTAAAACAAACAACCAATGTCAGAGATTTATTGCACATCATGCAGTTTGTAAAAAATGTTGCATATAGCTAGTTTCAAATTTTGCAAGAGAGTATACATGAATATAAACTCCTCATTTGTTCATATTTAAGAAGTAGTTTGTATTTTTTGTACTTTTAGCTATGTTATTTTGTGTTTGTGTGAAACATTTGTCCAACAAAGTTCATATTGACAACGGCTGTCAAGGTTTATATAACTCACCCTATATGACCCTTCTGAAAGCACATAGCTTTGTGTTAGGAAGAAAATTTCTGAAGAAATTCTGAATGCCATCTGCATTCTGTCAGATTTAACCTCTTGATGATATTTATTTTTAACATTGTTCAGGTGGTCAGGTCAGGAGCATGAAAAGAGGTCCGTTTAAATAGCTGCCCCTCACTTGTTGTCATGTGACAGTTTGGCAGCATTCTTCTGCCACCATTTTGCCTCACTCTTGACTGGTACCCACCCAATCTAGGAGGGGGGAATACTCTGTGTTTGGGCCACACCAAATATGCATTCATTATCATATGAGGATTACATGTTAGTGCAAACTCTTAAAATTGGCCTGAAAATTCTTAAAAATCTTAATTTGTGTTCAGTGTTAAAAAAGCAACAAACTGTTTTGGAGAAAAAATATAAGTAATCACAAAACAATAATTATTCCTTTAACTGTAAATTGTAAAAAAGTTTATTAGTGTCTACACTATGTTGAACCATTTAAATTAAAGAAAGCATAACTTAAATTGTAAAAAGACAATATGTGCCAAGAAAAACATCCTGTATTTATATTCTCTTATTTTGTAAGTGTCTCTGATGCTTGATTCACAAATAAACAGGAAACACATCACAGTAAGTCTTTGTGCATTGCAAGACACTTGCTTTTAAAAGTCATATCTAGACATTCAGAAAAATCATCCAGAGATTTGTCTGGAGAGGTTACATTCTATTTACATGCATGACTGAAACTTGCAAAACCGTACTTGACAGACATTTTGAAGTTGGACTACAGCTGGTCTGATTGGTACTCTGAGACCTCAGAGAAAGTTTCAGACAGGCTAAGTGGAGGGTCCTGGTCTACGCTACACACTATCTCAAAATGATAATGACGGAACTCAATGGCAAATGTGCCCAGGTATGTCAGGAAGAACATAACCAGAGCCCACTGTGCCCGGGCAGCATGCATGTGTAGCCGCTGTGCCATTAGAGCAAACTCTGTAAACTCTAGTCAAGGTTGAAATATGAAAAACTAGGACACTTCTGTGGATAAAGCAGATAGCTAGACATAAATGTTATTCGGTCTAATATGTTTTGCATTATGCCCTTTGTGACAAAAAATATTAAACCAAATTTATGTGTTTGAAATGTTTACAAGTTAATTGTCAACACACCATCTGAAAATAACAGTGGAAGAGATGTATTTAAATGAACCATGTTTCATGAGTGCTATATTGGATATCACAATGATTTAATACTCATGACTGCAAACACCGCTTAAACTACCTTAAAGAGCCACTAACGTAGTTGTTGTCAGCAATATAAAACTAGTCTCTGGTATCCCCAGAATGTTAATGTAAAGATTCAGCTTAAAATACACCACAGATCTTTTATTATACAATGTTGAACATGGCGATTTGTGGCTGCAATGAAAAACGCGCTGTTTTGTGTGTGTTTCTTTAAATGCAAAGAGAGTCTCTGTCCCCTACCCATATGCAAAGTAGGGGGTAACACATGTGCTTTGGACTACATCAAAACTTTGACAGAAGGTTGAACTACGCGCTCAAAAGGCGGATTTGTATAATAACAGGATGTTTCTGCACACACTGGCGACTAATTTTCTGATAGAAACACATTTAAAAGTGCATTTTTTTTAGGTAAGGGGGGACTAGCCTAACTTTAAAGTTAAGGTTTTTAGGTTGGTTTGTTTTGATCATTGAAATGGGCTTTGCGTATTTGATTTAACTGTATGTGTGCTGGTTGTGTTGTATGGATAGCTAGCCATTACAGTAGACAAACTAAAAATCGACATAGCGAGGCTGGAATACAAACTAACAAGGCTTTGAACCAGATTTTGTTCCCAATTGGTTCGTTCCGAACAGAAACGGTATTTTAACGTTTCCGGTTTTTGGTTCAACCCTAAAATTGACGTTCCCGAACCAGTTGGAAAAAAAATTAAGTTCCCAAACCGGTTAATAACGTTTCATGTCAGCTGTGGGACAAATAAGTAGGCTGATCATTAGGACATTAAACTTAAGGAAAATTATGTAGACTAATAATTTAAGTCTCCATCTTGGCTACATTATGTAAGCGGCATAGCTGTAATTCTGACATGCCTACAGTTGTTGAGTGCACTTAAACACGTGCACACACACACAGACGGAGGACGAATTACAAACGGCGAATGCAGCATAAACAGTCGCTTTACATAAAGTGAAAATTACATTGTTTTTCAGAGCTTTATTCGCCAAATGTATTTTAATGGACTACAGTATGAGACACAGTAGCGCAACTCTCTCTCAAGTTTATACATCAAGAGTTCTGATCTTTGAAGGGCATAGGGATAAATACGTTTGATTGGAGTTGGGCCGGACACATTTAACCGCATGTGCATCTGTCCATACAGAAAATTGTTCCCTTTAGCGCCTTTTTGTGGTTAAATTGTTTAAAATCACTTAAGTGTTAACATTTGCAAGCCTTTCAAACAAGTGCAAATCATCAACTTTCACCCTATTTAAATTTGAGGATTAATCTGCGAATCACAAGTGAGACGAACCGTGGGTCTGATCTGTACGGATCAACTGGACCACTAATTAGTATTAAAAAAACAAACATCTTGAGATACTTGGTAGCCTACAATATTTACCTCTTATGATTGAGCATTAAGGGGGTCGCCGCGCCGTTCTAAAAAAATTTAACACATTGTTTTCTATGAGTATACGCACACCGCTGCCAACAGGTGGTGCCTGTCCGCGCCGTCCAGCTACGACTCAGAATCCCTCAGAATCCCTGTCGCGCCACAGAGTGCCACTCACATAGTTTAACATT
Organism: Misgurnus anguillicaudatus; assembly: GCF_027580225.2. Lineage (NCBI taxonomy): Eukaryota > Metazoa > Chordata > Actinopteri > Cypriniformes > Cobitidae > Misgurnus > Misgurnus anguillicaudatus. Next base: position 13,932,097 of record NC_073348.2, read on the forward strand.
AAATAACATCATATTTGTCCCAAATCGATTAACATTGGCTGCTAACATATATTTTGCATTTTGAAGTAGACGCTATCTGACGAAGCTTGCGCTATTTAATGTGCACTTCCGGTTTACGATACCTCCGAGTTGTCGTAGCTTGCGCTATTTAATGTGCACTTCCGGTTTACGATACCTCGACGTGGCGCTGAGCTGCGCGTCCGGTGTGTGACCCCCTTTAGAGACTTGGGCTTGAGTAGGCTCCTTGTTGGTGGCAAGCTTCTCATTTCTCCGATGAGTCAACGACGACCGGAAGTGAACTTCACCAAGTATTGCACAGAAATCTTGTGGAAGAATGAAAAAATTACAGTATTAACCAGTTACAATTATTTTGAATAAACGGTTCTGTTCCGGAACATATATTTTTTTAAAGTTCCTGGTTTGGTTTCTGTTCCTTGCAAAGCATCAAAAGTTTCTGGTTTTTGTTTTCGTTCCGTGAACCGGTTCAAAGCCTTGCCAACTAATGCATACTAAACTTCCTAAGACCGTTAAACCTTTAGGCCGCGGTTACACTAGACTTTCGGCCTGCAAAATGTCTATGCAGACCCTTGCGTATGTGGACCTCAACAAGTATTGTATTTATTCACACATCATGGATATTGGTGTAACTGCTTGCACAGTTATAGTTGTTTTAATATTATTGTACAAAACTGAATTATGCAACACAGATATTTTTAGTTTTTCATCCACTTGAAAAGGTCACGCTGTGATGAATCGTTAAACTATTGGTCACACGCCTTCATGTAATACAAATTTGCATGTCAAAGGTTCTGTAAAGTTATATTTTAAGGATGAAGGATACAGAGCAGCATGCAAGAAGTGACAGCTCCAGACAATAAGAAGCGGGGGATGCCGGCTCGTTTGCCTTCATTTCTCAAGTTGACCTTCAGGGTCATAAAGGACTGTACCCAACAGAAGAGCGTGCCTAGGCCAAAGGTCATGGATGTGCCAATATTATGCAGCTCCTCATCATTTGACAGCTAAATCAAAGGACATTTGAAAATGAGTTAGATGTTTAATTAAAATTGTAAATCTCACTGGTGTATATAGCTTGTGAGCAAATAATACATACCTGAAAATTCCCAACTAGTGTCATACCGAAGCAGGCAAGGGACATAGCCACTAAACTGCCAATGTTAAGCCAGGGTTTATGCACCTTAGGTTTCAGCTGCAGATATCTCAGCACTCCAAGGATAAATCCTAAAGTCCAAAAGAGAATAGACAACAAATGCCTCCTACAGTGAAAAAATAGCTTATTTGACTAAACCTAGACGTGAGCTGTTCATACCTACAAAGGATGCCATGTTCATGACCTGACTGAAAACGCAGCTTGCAGGAGGGGCATTGCCAGCAATGCTAAACGTAAGGAATAGGGTTAGAAAATGAAACTAAAACAAGCAAATGAAGCAATTCATAATAAAGTTTATGTTGGTTCACCTGATATAAGGAGGAGACTTTGATTCTTCCCTTCTGTAGACAGATAATCAGTTCGAAATAGACATCGAGTAATCATAATTAAAACATATTCATTTTTTTTAGTTGCTTAAAAACAGGTACATTTTACATACTTGTACTCTGAAGTTAGGGGGGAAATTTTCTCATCCTCTACAGCAATAAAATACCTGTTAAATTACAATATTACAGTTAATTAATTTGTGGAAACTGTACTATTTTAACATTTAAATGGATTAGGACAAAATAGACTCTGGATGCTCACACAACCCAGAGGCCAGCAGCTGTGAAGAGAGAAAACATTAGGGGCAGGAACATCCACGGACTGCACTTCCTCATGTCTCCTGATAAATCTTCTGAAATACAAAAACATCAAATTTTACTTTTCACTTTTTCAGTGTCACTTGTTCCAGATTTATTTTTAGAGGTCAAGCCCAGAATGGGCAAAGACCCCTATTGTATCCGTTAGTTTTCTTTTTCTTAACTATTATTCTTCTTCCTGTTCCATTGCGGTCTATGTGGCACACTGACAGAGGATAGTCCAAATAATATCCACAGCAATTTTGGAGTCTCTATCTCAAACCGGCTAGCGCCACCAACAGTCCAAAGTTGCACTTACGTTTTGCTTATAACTTCTGATCCGTAAGTCGTAGAAATGAAATTCTTGTTTCCTCTGATTCCTTGGCTCAAGACGATTCGATCCATCATGACAATTTTTCCGCCATTTTGAATTATTCGTAAAACCTACTTTTGCGAACTCGTCCTAGAGATTTTGCCAGATTGCCACGAAAATATTTTGTCTGAAATCAAGAGATTTTCCAAGATACTTTAAACTACTCATCCGAACTCAACTTTACTTTCTTCTGTGCCCTTTTTGGCTTGACCCCAGTAATTGCTGCTTGCAGCTATATTTCCAGTTATTTTCTGTATATAAGCTGCCTACAAGAGAAATAACAAAAATGCTGCCTGAATCTGCAATTGTCATTATTAAAATGATTATTAATTTATGAAATAATTAATTCAATTTTTGCCATTGACTACACCAAGTGTGATGTAAGGTTTTCAGCAAAAAGCAATTTGTGCATATATGAAATCAGCACATATGTGATAAAAAGCACTTGAATAAGACACATGTGCAAATGTGGGGAAAAAAGGTTGGCGCAAGAACACCTGTTACTTCTTGAACCAACTTATTCATACAAAGATTTTTAGTATTGATTGTTGGTCTCATTTAGTAGTTTAGATTTTGTAGTTGTTTCAGTGCTAAAATGCTTTGTGAAATGCTTCTTAGAGCAAAAAATAATAAGTCCCAAACTTGGTACATGCCAATCAGTGTTATATTTCTATTACTTACCTGTAAATGAGTATCAGCTGTGTTCACTACAATCTTACAATGACTTAAAAAATCATTCTGTTGTTAAAGACCGATACAGTCGTTTAGATTATTAAAGGTTCATGTTGTTCATCAAGTTAGTTTCACTTTCTCTATGCTCTGCAGTGACATCATAAGTCCACCCAGTTATTCACATATGGGTGTGAAAAGGATTTTTAAACTGTCTAATTGGTCTATTGATGTGTACATATGTCTATCTTTATTCAGAGTTTTACCAAAGGAATAACCTAATTAATTACAATGCAGATTCATTGAAATTGTTTTGTAGCACTCCTTGTACTAAATGTTAATTCATTAGTTTGCCTGCGCATTCAGATCTTAATGGTAAATGGTAAACGAACTTGGCTTGCTGTCCTCAAAGGGAGCTTTGCACCAGAGCTCTTAACCTTCAGAGAGAGCAAACCTGAGGCCGGGGCTCGAGCCCCAAGTTCAACCCCACTACAACAGAACTGCGCGGAAGAAGAAAGAGAGCCATGAAAAAGGAGATGGGGAGGAGGAAGGACGCCGCAAGAATTGGAGCTGGACACGGAGGCCCGAAGGCCGCCCCATACACTCACCTAAAGGATTACCAGGAGCACCATACTAATACTGTGTTTGACCACCTTTCACCTGCAGAACTGCCTTAATTCTACGTGGCATTGATTCAACAAGGTGCTGACAGAATTCTTTAGAAATGTTGGCCCATACTGATAGGATAGCATCTTGCAGTTGATGGAGATTTGTGGGATGCACATCCAGGGCACGAAGCTCCCGTTCCAACACATCCCAAAGATGCTCTATTGGGTTGAGATCTGGTGACTGTGGGGGACATTTTAGTACAGTGAACTCATTGTCATGTTAAAGAAACCAATTTGAAATGATTCGAGCATTGTGACATGGTGCATTATCCTGCTGGAAGTAGCCAATCAAAGGATGGGTACATGGTGGTCATAAAGGGATGGACCTGGTCAGAAACAATGCTCAGGTAGGCCGTGGCGTTTAAACGATGCCCAATTGGCATTAAGGGGCCTAAAGTGTGCCAAGAAAACATCCCCCACACCATTACACCACCACCACCAGCCTGTGGTAACAAGGCATGATGGATCCATATTCTCATTCTGTTTTCGCCAAATTCTGACTCTACCATCCGAATTTCTCAACATAAATGCAAAAAACTCATCAGACCAGGCAACATTTTTCCAGACTTTTACTGTCCAATTTTGGTGAGCTTGTGCAAATTGTAGCCTCTTTTTCCTATTTGTAGTGGAGATGAGTGGTACCCGGTGAGGTCTTCTGCTGTTGTAGCCCATCTGCCTCAAGGTTGTGCGTGTTGTGGCTTCACAAATGCTTTGCTGCATACCTCGGTTGTAACATGTGGTTATTTCAGTCAAAGTTGCTCTTCTATCAGCTTGAATCAGTCGGCCCGTTCTCCTCTGACCTCTAGCATCAATAAGGCATTTTCACCCACAGGACTGCCGCATACTGGATGTTTTTCCCTTTTCACACCATTCTTTGTAAACCCTGGAAATGGTTGTGCGTGAAAATCCAAGTAACTGAGCAGATTGTGAAATACTCAGACCGGCCCGTCTGGCACCAACAACCATGCCACGCTCAAAATTGTAAAAATCACCTTTCTTTCCCATTCTGACATTCAATTTGGAGTTCAGAAGATTGTCTTGACCAGGCCCACACCCCTTAATGCATTGAAGCAACTGATATGTGATTGGTTGATTAAATTATTGCATTAATGAAAAATTGAACAGGTGTTCCCAATAATCCTTCAGGTGAGCGCATATGCCCTTAATGATGACCGACAGGCCCGAATGCCCAGGCTCCTCCCGAACCCACGCCCAGAACCACATATAAACAAAAGTCCTCTTAATACCCAATACCCAATGTCTACAGGTCCATCTTGGCAGGAATTTTTGTAAATATAGTTACATCTTAACCCTCAGGTCATGTTGGGGACAAATGCAGGTAAAATTATTTTGTATAATTTTTTTCTCTTAATCTGATCAGTATAAATGCATCTTAAATATGTATCTTACTCTATATCAACAAGACTTTACAATGGGTTTAATTGCCCTATATTGCCACAAAAATAGGAAAGGTTAGGACACAAGTGTTAGTCTAATAACATTACATGTAGTAGGCATGTAAGGCTAATCATAATTACGATATTATAAATATTAGTAGGATTTTCCTTTCAATAACCAGTTTACCATAAATGAAGTTCTAAACGCAGGTTCGGGAGGAGCCCAAACATTCAGGCCTGTCAATCATCATCATCATGGGCGTATATAAGGCAGCCTTCAGGCCTCCGCGTCCAGCTGCTTAATTTCCGGCAGTATATGAAATAAATAAAATTACTGACCAATCTCAAGGTTTCATAGAAACTGTCTGCTGTGTTGGGTAGGTCTAGAGACAAAAACAGATAAACAAGATTAACTCTAGTGTTACTGATATTTCAAAACATCCCTGCTAAAAAAAAACAAGACACCATCACAGAAATTCTATTGGTTTTATTGGTAATTTTATTGGTTCGAATGGAATATGGGCCAAAACACACTACAGTGTTTTGGTCTTTGTTGGTCTGTATTGGTTCTATGTATTGGTTCTAATGAAATATGGCCCAAAAACACACTATGGTGAAGTGGTTTTAATGGTAAAAGCTAATGGTTCCTATTGGTATTTTAATGGAAACCATTCGAATTTTCTTTAATGGTTTTATTGTTTTTAGCAGGGATCAATAAAGCATTTAGTAGCCTATGAATAATACACAGTGGCTTAAAATGCATTTGTTTTGTGAGTTGTTTTTGCTCTTGCAGTGGACAGCTCCAGGTTCAATGAGATCTGTTCTCATTTAGTGTGAAAACTGACTACTTAGTTTCTGACAATAAATGTGCATATATTCTGACATATGCATGTTATAGTAGAGGATAGATAAATTGAGAGAACAGGCTAATATTCGTGTTAAGACTATCAAATTGTTTCGTTTGAACAATGAAAACATTGTTTTAAATGTAAACGCACTCAATTACAATTAACGCAAAATCATATCACGCGAAATAATAAAAAGGACACCGTGACAGATTCGTGCTGTGGTAATAGCTAATGCGCAACATACAACGGAAAGCCTGTTAAAAAAGTAGTACTGGTGCTTTTCTTTCTACGTAATAAAATGGTGGCTAGCACGTCTGTCATGTTAAACGACTCTTATGAACAACACCTTACCATCGCGTGTGAAACCCGCGTCTTCTTCATTTGATCAAGACATTCAGGCATCGTCTGCATTAGGTTGGACAAGTGGTTTGTCTGTATCAGGGTGCTGCCAGTGCCGAAACCAAATGTGCTGTGAAAAACATACAGGATGTATGTCAGGCCCGAACGGGTTTGTTTTGATATTGCTCAGACATTTTTTGCTCGTGTTAGCGAATCGCTTTTTAAAGATTCGTTTGAATGCATTCGCCATAGGCTACTAAAACCATACTGTAAGTTACCTCTGTTTTTTCCTGACTTCGCTGGACGTAAGTAATACGGTGAGGGAGGGTAATATAGCATCGTTTTACCAAAAAATTAATTATTTTCTCTCAAAACATTAAAATAACTTACAGGATAGCTGAAACATGTTTTAAGACAATTACAGTCTTTTTGTTAAAACCTATGATGTATTTATTCTTTCTGAATAAATGCTTTGTTGTTGTTCTTGTTTGTAAATCCACTGTGTGGCAGTAGTGGTGTGTTTGTCAGTAATATTAGAGGGGTATTGCACAAAAGCAAGATAAGGGATTAAACTGGGATTTTCCAGTTATCCTGGCTGAATTTAGCCCTGACTAGGTTGCATGAAGGGAGGCTAAATTAATCTAGATGGAGTTACTATGGAGATTTACTCTTTGCAGCTCCAGAGCAGGCTAACAACCAGGCTAAAATTAATCCTAGTGATTAATTCAATTCAAAGAACTTTATTAATCTCGGGGGGACATTGCTTTCATGTTACAATTATAGAAAAGAAAAAAATGAAAAAAAAAGAAAAAAAACAAAATTATATGCCCATCAATGATTTAAAGATTAATAGATACGAAATAAAAAAATTATAAACTATAAAAACATATAAAAAGGGTAAATACTTCAATAGTGAATTGTCCCAGCACTTACAAAGAGGAGTTATACAGCCTAATGGCCACAGGTATAAAGAATCTTGTAAAACACTCAGTAAAACACTAAGCAGTGATCAGTCTCTGACTAAATGTACTTCTATGTAGTGGGTGAAAGGGATTGTTCAGAATTGAATATAGTTTTGACAGTATTCTTTTCTCAGCCAGAACATGAACAGAGTCCAGCTCCATACCAAGTACAGAGCCAGCCCTTCTAATCAATTTGTCCAGTGTATTTCTGTCTGCCACCTTCATACTAATTCCCCAACAGACCACTTCATAAAAAATTATGCTAAACACCACAGACTCATAAAACATCCACAGCATGGTATAGCAGACTATACCATTTCAGATTAATCAGCTAGTTCCTCTTTCAATTCTACTAGATATTCATGTGTTTTAGTCACTTCATGGTCCTGCATTAAAATACTAGATATACTGTAATGCATACTGTTATTTTAGTTATTATAAAGACTGCTGTCAGGGGTTTGATGAATACATTTATTAATGCAATTATTGATATAAGAAATGGCTGATGAAGTTGAAAGGCGGTTTCAATTAAGGATATATGTAGCTTTAAGGCATGAGAAATATCTGACTGAGAGGTACAGATTCTCAGGTGATATAATAAATGTCAGTCTAGCACTGAAATCACTTCTACAAGATTGCAAGACTGCATTAGGGCAGTAACCGTAAAACAGGCATTCTTCTGTGTTACAGCTTTCCCTATTGTCATTGGATGCAGCGGATTGCACCCACCCCTGTGTCAGATATGCAACTTTTTTAATGTTAAAATTAGTACAGACGATACAATATGTCAGCAGACACTACCTTATGTGTAGATTTATTTCTGCAGTCAAGTCTCCAGCATGCAAAATTTTCTTAATCTTGATTTTCTGAAAGTTATTATGCACATGCTATTTTTGTTTGTTTTTAAAATGAAGTCAATAAGTTTATATTTATATATTAAATTGTATTTTAATCTCAATAGTTATATGACAGTGTACATGTTATTCTATTTAAATACATAATTAAAATGTCAAAAGATACTTTAATGCTTAAAAAAATATGCAAATTATGCTTTTCCAAATTATTATGCAAAATGCACTTTATCAAAATTTTGTGTGTTAAAATAATCCACAAAACAGATATCTGTCAAATGTGCTGCATGGACAGATAATGAAAAAAAACATTGTAAATCAAATAATGTCTTTATTTCACTTGAAGATGCATCCCAGAGTTGATGTTTGAATATGAATTATAGTGCTGTCCACCTCACAGATCATTCATATAATGATGCTTCATAGACTCCTGAGACTAAGGTCAGAAGATAGTATTCAAACTGTACCTTAATTTTTTTAAATTAATAAAAAACTATTTAGATTAAAAATTAAAATAGTCAGTGCTGCTTTTTTGCAGCATGCTATAGTGTATTGTCCTGCATGAAAGTAAATTAATTTCAGAAGACATGATTCCTTTTTCCCATCTTTTAGGTACTCTACAGAACATATCTTCCAGATGTCATTTTGGCCCCCTCAAGGGACTTACCATCTTTGGGCCATCTTACTTCCCTATATTCCAGTCCAAACCAGCCTTGTTTGAACATGGTGGCTATTCACCAACAATCCAGAATATACTATTTAGTGTATTATGGCATGTCGATGAATAAAACTGTTTGAAAACTTCATGACGCTCACAGTAAATGTAGTATTTTTGAAAGCTTTAGTTTGGGGGTGGGGTTGAAATCCACTATCATGCACTGAAGGATCCCATATTGAGGGCTTCTTGGTATTACAGAGATACCAGCATGTTTGCTTCTTAGCAGGTGGCATTTTTATTGTTGCCTTTTCCTAATTTTTTCCTTAAAAAATTATTCATGGTCAAATCCTGTACATAAATCTTATAATAATTCAATGATTTCTGTTTAGTTCCACCAAATTTAAATTGTTATAGGACATAAATACCTTTTTTAAGATAATGCACACTTTTTTGCATCAAATACTGTATATTCATATAGTAGTTAAGTGTTTGGAGTTTCATGGTGAATTTTTATGAGTTTTATCAATTTTTGCATCAGTGATTCTGCGATCGATCCCGTGGTCTGTTTAAGAATGCCGTGAATGTGCACTTATCCTACACCTGGCTTGACATAGCTGCACGTTCTCATCCTGGCTTAGCAATCGTGCAATACCCCCCTGGGAAACATTCAACACAAGGACCAATGAACAAAAGAACTACAAAGGACTCCAGACATGGGAGACAGAACAGAACTTCAAAATAAGAGACAAGACTAGGGAAACACAAAATGAGTTCATTACAGTTCGCTGTTTTTATTGTGATTTGAGAAGACTTGGTTTATAGCTGTCAGTGTTGATTAACCTTTATGATTTAAGCTGTTTGTTTTCTTTTTCTTTTAGCAGGGCAATAATTTTCATATTTACATTTAGTCATTCATATTTACACTTTTGGCCAAAGCAACAAATGAGGTAACAATAGATGCAATTAGAGCAACACAAGAACAGCAATACATTAGTGCACCAGAACTAGTCTCATCAAGTCTAACACAGTAGCCTAGGGTAAGCACTTTTTTTTTAAGACAGAGAATGTAAAGATAAGAATAGAAAAAAGAAAAGATATTAGCAGGTGAGGTGTTGGCGGAAGAAATGGGTTTAGCCAATTCTTAAAGACTGCTACAGATTCAGCAGATCTTGTTGCAACCAGTAGATCATTCCAAAGATGAGGAACAGAACCAGATAAGGTACGCGGTTTTTGTGATTTGTTATAGAAGTATTTGTTGTAAGTAATGTAACAATCTACTTACTATTTTCACTTAACTCCACCTTCTTTGCACTCCAGGTCCATAAGAACCTCCTCTAATGTGAACTTCACAAAATCTGTCAAAAAGGAATGAGAGGATGAGAGCTCCGGCGCCTTACAATGAAGACTTGGTTTAATCATGGGTGATAATCAAATGAGTTTTTCTATCACCCTGGTATTTCTGAATGAAAACAATATCAAGCAAAATCTGCTGGATTCTACACAGAGTCAACATCAGAAACGTACACTTCAAGTAAGCAGAGAGCTGAATGACATCTACTTCACCATTAATGATGGTAATGATTTTTTTGTATTGTTTTTACATTGTTTTGATCTTTGTGTTTCAAGTATGAATTGTAGGCTATCAATAATGACTGAAAAAATAATTTAAAAGCTTTACAGAGGGAAATGTTATTGCTGTGTTAAAGCTCAGATAACCTAATCAGAGTTCTTTGTTTGAGATGCTTTTCAAAAACTTTTATATTATAAAAAATAAACACAAACTAGTCAATTATTACATAAAGTTTAAACATAAAGCCAACGAATGTGAATAGCAAAGCTTAGATCATTTGATAAGAAATGTTTGACTTTATTTTGAGATCTCTGCCCTTTAAATTTTTTACATCGTTAGCTTCTCAGTTTGATCTTAATTTTTAAGCCCTACTTTCCAGGATAAATAAATCGAATAAATTAATAAAGATTTCCTGTGGCTCACACGTTTATTTAATGATTTGAATCTGAGAGGGTTGTTTACATAGACATAAGGTACAAGTATTATGTAAAGATATAAAGCATAACACAAACATCAAGCTATATATACTGTATATAAAGAAAAGGAAATATTAATATTTGCTTTTGCCTCAATACACGCACTGTAAAAAAAACTTTGCTGCCTATAGTTGAAAAAAGTCTCCTTCATTTTATAAGTTGTAGCAACTCATCTTTTGGCAAGATGAATAAAAGCAAATTATTAAACAAAAGTTAATTAAGCAAAAAAATAAGGCAGAAAATATATTTTTTACAGTGTGACATTGAAAAGAAACTAAACAGTTTTCCAGTAAGTTTAGATCCGCACTTAAAGAACAACGTGCAACCTATTTACACTGTAATTGCGTTGTTCTAACAAATAATCTCTTTCACGGCTCTTTGCATGGCAATGTTGAAGGACAAATGAATACTCTTTATTCAGGTGGGCAACACATTTTCTTTGGTCTCATTGTGTGGTCTGGCTGACAGGTCCATATAATTTACTGCCACACTGTGCATACTTCATGAGCGGTGAGGCTGTTCTGCTCTTTGGGCTCCAGCAAATTCTGCACCAAACGTTGTTTTCTTTGACACGGTACACTGACCTTGGCCGCCAGCACTTTCTGCCCGTGGCACAGAAAATCAGATACCAGTATTCTGTTATGCATTTACTCACCCTTGTGTTGATCCAAACCTGTATGATTTCCTTTCCTCTGCAGAACATACAAGTTCACAATACTCTTTTTCAAAGTACGAAGTGCCCGCTAGCTGTCAGTTGCCATTCGGTCAAAAAATTTAATTGTTTGTAACTGAAAAGCTGTTTAGTTTCATTCAGATATGTTTAAAAGCACATGATTTGGCTACTTTTAGAAATGGCAAAGGTACTAAACATTTAATAATCAATTGTGTTTGAAAATTTGGAAGTACCATTGTAAAAATTATTTTGTAAAGAAAGGAATGAAAAGGTTTTAATGGATGAATGAAGTTTTTTTGGGGTGGGGGGTAACTATAACTTTCACAGCTTAAATAGCATTCATATGTGTTTTCATATGATCTTGTTTGCAGGTGATGGCGTCTGTGTTTTAAAATTTTCAGTCACACGGGAGACAGAATGTTGTCGTGTGGCAACTCGCTCATTTCTCATAACATTGGGCTGTTTCAGTATACTTCTGTGCTTCACGACTCAGTCAGGTGAGTTTTTAATCTCATTATTACTATGTAACTCAATTATAAATGGTATGTCCTAACGAGACTGTCTCAGACATTTAAACAAATAGGGATGGGCTATGATAATGATACATTTAATTAGAAGCCGTCATCATGAATTTAACATAAAATGTTTTTGATTCCATGTTTTAGATCTATTTTGTGTTAACCAAAACTGCTTCCATGCCTCATAAAATTTATATTTTACAATTATTCCTTGGATATTGTGCGTGCATTACTTTCTCTTTCCTTTAAGAAGTATAAAATCTTATCCACATGTGTGCCACACATGGAGATTTTGAAAAAGTACTGATCAAAACTGGACAGTATTCCACCCAACAGTTCTTCCCCTGGCAATTGGGAAATGTGCCACAATGGCTGAAATTGTTGTCAAGATACTCCACCTTTTCCCTGTTGACCTAACCAAGAGTTTAGTCTCTAGACATTTATCTCTAGATTTCATATATAAGGGTATTTTCTTTGGTGCTTGCACACGGCAGTGAACTTGCCATAAATTACTTTGGTCAACTTCTAGGCATTTTAATATGCTCCTGGCTGGGGTGGGTTTTTACCACTACAAACTGTGCACAGTGCACTGCCCTGTCCAAGTGGTTCTCCAATTTCTTGGAGCTTTCCATGTTTCCATGCATGATCATTTCATAGCAGCATGACACGACTTATGATAAGGCTTGGCAGTCAATAAACATTCTTGAACATTCACTGCTGAGGTCTTTTTTTCCTGATGCTGCACTGATCTGGGACTTGGAGCTGGTTTTGGTAACTGCTTACAGTTCCACCATTGTCTTGAAGACTGCACCGCTCAGCCATTGGTCAAGCGCGATGTTAACCTGCAGGCTCTCATTCAAAGTTCTTGTCTTAAATCTGCACCTTAGATTTTTAAAGAGGTTTTTACACTTGAAGTGGAAAGGATATGGTCAGCCCTTTAAGGTTTCAGGTTGCCATTTCTGCTACTTTTGAGTGAGTTAGTTAGTTAGTTAGTTAGTTAGTTAGTTAGTTAGTTAGTTAGTTAGTTAGTTAGTTAGTTAGTTAGTGGTGGAAGGTTACATAAGCAAGTTAATAGACATTCTTTATTGACACCCATGGCAGCTGTCAGATCAGGTGTTAATAAGCCATTCAGAAGGTTTGGCTGTTTTTAAGCAAAGATTTTCCCAATGGGTGATAGAGGCTATATGCTTATAAAATGGCTCAAGGCTCATTCTAGGCATCAATGCTCATTATATTCATACAGGTATTGTCTGTAAAGGTGGTTTTGCGGTTTTCTGCCTTTGTAATGTGATGTTTAGAATAATGTGCAGAGACGAACTGTGCACAATAAAGCCAGGATTGTGCATTGAATATTGATTCAAAAAATTCAGCAAGCCATAAGCAGCTCTGGCAAAGCTAAAAAATTAAGACAGGATACCAATATAACTTGTTCTAGAACAATTACAGGGAAAGGGAGTTAAACAAACATTTCATTAAGCTATTTGTATGGTTTCTTGATGTTGATACATTTTATGTGAAGTCTAGTTTGAAAAATCCTTTATAAAACAATATATATTAACAAACAACACATATGCTGTTACTGTTTTAATGTGTTGTTATGCTTTAACTTTTTTTAAATAGTAAATTTTGCCCTTATGCTTCAGAGTTTCAGTACTTCCACAAAAGGCTGAAGTCATGGAATGACCTCAGGGGAGATCAGTCCGTTTTTCACCAGAGTACAGGCGATTCATCTACACCACAGGTAAAGAGTTTTATTATCTGTAGAGTCCTGAAACGTTATTTATTTCCTTTTCACATGGTCAGTGTAATATTTTTTGTTTTGTGAGTAAAGTGACATATTTTCATGTTCTCCCTCAGCTCAGTCTGTCACAGCAGCAGAACACACTACAGGATTTTCTCAGAACTGCGACATACCAAAAAGCCATTTTGCTCAATGATGTTGACTTTAAAGATAAAGTATGTGTTTGTGATGTTTATTCTTTTCAGTCATGACAACTCTCAGAATTGATCTTAGAAGCTTTTAAAGCTCTGAATGAACCAACTTACAGCGGTCAGCCCAAACATTTATCACTACCAAATGTCCGAAAATGACTACAATGGTGCACTGCTTAAACTTGCTCGGTTTAGCTGCCTTGTTTATAATGGCTTCTAATAATCTTGCCTCCTGTTTGTTGTTTGCCTCTATACATTTGGAGTTTTTTATCAGTAGAAGAAACATACAAGCTTACTGGCTGCTGTTTACATTGAATGACAGATTAGCTTGCACAATCAGCTCTTATAAGCTATAAATATAATGAATACTTAAAATGGCAGCAGAAGCAGAATACTTCTTGCATACTGCTTAGATAATACTCATCATTATGCATACAAATTTTCATGTAATAAGAAAGTAGGTATAGGCTTATATTCGGATGGGACTGATTCTATCAAACTCAAGGGGCTGCAGTACTTTTCATTTATGTTGTGCTAGTCGATAAAACATTGCTCTTGTATTTGCAAAAGTTTTGGTTAGTACCACTGTAGAAACAATGTGTATTTTTTAACGAATAATTTATTTTACAACCAAAAGTCTCTTGCAGTAGTAAACTACTGCGGAAAAGTATGGCTTTAAAAGAATAATATTAAATACATTGTAAATTGGTTTGGATTAAAGCAAATATTATTATAATAAATAAGTATTACTGAGAGATAGACCTTTTATATTGATTAAAACATTTTTTATGCATTATAAGGGAAATTAACAACAAGATTATTAAAATAAATTATTTTTTTGTACTGAACCATTTTCTGAATTGAATTGTTTTAAGCTTTGTAAAAACATCCATGTTTTCATGCCTTTTTTTGTAGGTGGTTCTTGATGTTGGGTGTGGGACAGGGATATTGTCTTTTTTTGCTGTTCAGGCAGGAGCCAAGAGAGTATATGCAGTGAAGGCCAGTTCTGCAGCAAAATATGCTGAAGTTTGTACAATCTATTTCTTATTTCATCTCGTTCCACCTTTGCATTTAAAAAAAAACATTATTCTTTATTATTGCATCATTGCATTATTCTGTCTATAATGTAAATTAACAGGGAATAAAATATATTTACAAAGATTAATAAATGCTTAAGGATTATGTAGCTAATGTTAACAAAGGGGATCTTATTGTTAAAGTTACAACAGCAAGTTATATCTTTTTATGCATAAATCTATTACAAAGAGCATTCATTGCATAGTGAGGGCACATCTGACTCTGTTGAATGATAAATCGCTTATCACTATATGTCTTCTTACTCATAATGCCTAAAGCTTAGGCTATGGGTTTTGTTAAAAAAATACCCAGAGCAAGTTAGCCTTACTGGAACATTTTGACAGGGTTTCAAGACTTTTAAGAGGTCCTTCAAAAGGTTGTTTCTTGCACGTCAGGAATGCATGACATTTTGGGTACTAAATGACTTGAAGACAGATTTGGCTAAGAAACTTGCATAGATAATGAAGGCTTTCTTTATTTTTTAGGCCACTGCCATGTATTTCTACAGCAACATTTGATTTATACTCTCTAAAAAATGTTGGATTATTTTCAACCAGCATTGGGTCAAAAAAGGACAAACCCAAACAGTCATTTATGCTGGGTTGTTTCAATACTAAATGGTTTTAACCCAATGTTGGGTCAAATATAAACATTTTCTGTGTTTTTGTCCCAACCCTGGTTAAAAATAACACAGATTTTTAAAGTGTGCCAAGCACAAGTTTTAAACTCTGAAATTATAAATTGTTTTTTTTTATCTTCAGTGCATGAAGTAGAAGGAATGTTTGAATTCAGTAAATGGTAAAGGTTTAGTTTGCACCACTAGCTTCACATGAGGTGATAAGTCTCTGAAGTGATAAGTCACATGGCGGACCGAACATTTGGTTCTGCGTTACTGACATAATTGTTGTGGAGTGGACTTGGTTTTGCTTCTTTAATGCAGTGGAGATTGTTTGAGGATTTGATTATTATGAGTAATTTTTTGTATCATTCTTGTTTTTTTAGATTCTAGTGAAAAGCAATAACATGTCTGACAAAATCACAGTTTTGCAAGGAAAGATTGAGGAGGTTTCCTGTCCTGAGAATGTGGATATGATCATCTCAGAACCCATGGGCTACATGCTTCTGAACGAAAGGATGTTAGAGAGCTATCTACATGCCAAAAACTGGTTAAAACCCAAAGGTTTGTCATGTGATACATGTGAAACCATCACCAATTAGACACTGGTACATCACAACATGCTGTTCTTGGAGCAAATTCAGCAGATTTGCTAAAGGAATGTTATAATTTAGATACAACCAGCTGAGCTTAGCCTGTTTTTTTGTAATTTGACTTTTTTTGAGTATTAAGGACATTTAATAAGAACAGATTTAGGGAGGAACTGGGTTATGAATAGTCCCAGGCCATTGAAAGGGATCAAGAGTGATTTGTGATGTTAACCAAAAATAATGTATTTTCAGAGCAAGTTTGAACCAGACAAAATCTTGTTTTTATTTATTTGAAGTAACATATTAATGCATGAATTGTGCTTTGCACTGTAAAAAGTTAAAACTGCTCTACTTAAAATTCTTAAAACCTAAAATATTTAAACATTTTCAACTTAACATTTTCACTTAAAGTGAAACATTTTAGGCATTCCAAATAGAAATAATTTGATCCAACTTTTACTTTTTCACTGTACAAGACCAGAACCATGCACTAAGACTTTATACTTTAAATTCATGTTTATATTGTTTTTTCATTGCCTAGGAATGATGTTTCCCACTAACAGTGACATTCACCTCGCACCTTTCACTGATGAACAGCTTTACATGGAGCATCATGCCCGCTCCAGCTTCTGGTAAAACAGCTAAACTTCATCAACTTTTAACGGTCAAGCAGCCAAATGCCTAAATGTAAATAATTAATATTACGTCATTAATATAAGTGAAAGTTCTTTTACATAAATTAATGCATATTTTGGCTTTAAACTTTCATTTCACTTTTATTTATATAGCACTTTTTACAATTGTTTAATTGTTTCAAAGCAGCTTTACATTAATAAAAGCAGGAGAAAACACAACAAAAACACAACAAAAGTACAACAGAGTACAGCGGCTAAGATTAAACTATACTAGCAAGCAGAGTAATAATATAATGTAAAAAAGAGAGTTATAAGTTAAGCCAATGTCAGCTGACTCCCTAGAGGTAAAAAAAAGTATTAGGAGCAAAAATCATTTTTATGGATAAAAAACCCTTGAGAGAGCCAATTATATAAATAAAGTAGATTAAACAGGAAGGGATTGTGGTCGCTGGGCAGACATCGTCTGGGCATCACGTTGAAGGAAGGCCAGTAGATCAGTGGTTTGATGAGCTTCATGGCAGCAGGAACTGGCTCTGTTAGTCGAGGACGAGACAGGGAAAGATAAACAAAATCCTATTAGCGTAGGGGCCGCTGATGCCGCCAATGGTCGGTCATTGGTCCGGCCAAGCTAACTATTGCAACATAAGTATATTTACAAGACGAGTTATGTGAATGCTTTGTAAAAGAGATATGTTAGATCGAGTAAGCATTTTTGCAGCTGCGTTTTGAACTAGCTGAAGCTTGGTTACCTGATTTACGTGACACCCCCCGAGTAAGAGTTACAATGGTGTATTCTTGAGGTCATAAAAGCATAGATAATGTAGACAGCATATGACATATTTTTGAGATATTTCTAAGATGGAAGAATGCTGTGCGGCAGACGTTGGAAATATGACTATCGAAAGATAGATTGCTGTCGAACATCACACCTAGGTTCTTGACTGTGGTAGATGGCAGTCGTCTATGGGCAACTTGTAATCTGACGTAAACTATTTGCCATCCAGTCACTGATATTGCTAATACAGTCTGTTAGCTTAGAAAACTGGTGGGTTTCGCTAGGATGTGAGGAGATGTAAAGCTGGGTATCATCTGCATATCTGTAAAAACTGATGTTATGTTTCCTGATAATTTCTCTTAGAGGTAACATATATAACGAGAAAAGTATAGGGCCTAGAACTGATACCTGCATTATGCCGTATTTAATCTGAGAGTGACATGACTTTACCTCATTTACATAAACAAAGTGATAGCGGTCGGTTAAATACAATTTCAACCAGGCTAACTCCTGACCACTGATGCCAACATAGTTTTCTAGTCTATTGAATACGATTGTGCACTAAGGTCTAGTCATATAAAAATTGAGATTGCACCACGATCGGATGTTAAAAGGCGGTCATTTGTAACTCTAAGCAGTGCTGTCTCTGTGCTATGGTGGGGCCTGAATCCTGATATGAACTAATACAAACTATGTGCATAATTGGCTTACCTCTACTTTTTCTAATACTGTACTGTATTTAAACCCTCCAAAAGCTGGCATGTTCTCTTCCATTGTAAGTGAATGACTGTAACCGCATGTTTTTTCAATTGATGAATGATTTTGATAGAGCTTAACTTGTATTGAACCAGGAACATTCCTTTAAGAGAGTCTACTTTGTGTGATCATGTTCCCTCAATGGCTCCGTCGATCCCACATGCACAACAGCCTCAACCATCATGGTTTATTTTACATTGGCCCACAGGGAGTTGTGGTTTGCTGGCATGGAGAGACTGTACTCTCCCTACCACCCACATCTCGCTCTGTACTTGCACTGTGCCGTAACCAAACTGAAGCCAAGCAGCTTTCCGGTGTCCAAATCGGAGTTATGGCACATAGTTCTTGTCTATCTGTCTGTAAGAAGTTTAAGCTGCACTGTAAAAAAATTATTTGCTGCCTTAAATTTTTTTGTTTCAAGTCATTTTACCTTACTATTATTTATCTTGACTAGAGACGAGTTATTTAAATTATATTTTATAAGTTATAACAAGTCAACTTCATTTTATACGTTGTAGCAACTCATCTCTTGTCAAGAGTTGATTGAACAAAATATTTTAAGGCAGCAAAGAATTTTTTGTAAAGTGTGTGGTATGCATGTGTGTGAGCAGGCATACTTTAAAAAAAGTTAATCATCAGCTATCTTATATTACATTACATACTAAGCTAATAATTTGGCTACTCTTTGTAAGTCCTAAACTGTTTATCAAGAACTATAAAGAACCACCATTTGTAAGATTGAACAAAAAAGAAAATTCTGTAACATTGAAGTGAAGATGGGACTGGATCTACAGTAAGTGCAGATCAAAGTTTAATAAAACCAAAAGACAAACATAATCCATGGCATGAAATGTAAATCCAAACAGAAACATAATCCATGACATAAAACGTAGTACATAAAACAAAACATGAAACGCAACATGCTGCATAAAGCACTAGTACAAAACAATCAATGACAAGAGACAATGGCTATATATACAGACACTAATCAATGACAAGAGACAAACCTGGGGATACATCAACAGGGAACCAATGATCAAAAGGACTACAAGGACTATAGACATGGCAAACAAAGACATACACTTCAAAATAAAAGACATGACAAGAACAACAGACAAGACCATTACAGAACCCCCCCCCCACATTTAATGGGCGGCTCCTGACGCCCTTCAATAATTCAATTAAATTTTTATTTATATAGCGCTTTTCACAATTGTTAATTGTTTCAAAGCAGCTTTACATGAATAGATTTAGGGAAAAACACTGAATAATCAATAGACAATATAAGAAGTAGAATACAGCGGCTAAGAATAAACCGTACAAGCGAGCGTAGTAATAATGTAACGTATACAGTAAAGTGCTAAGTTAAGCCAATGTTGGCTGACACTCCCGGGGATGAAAAAACCCTAGGAGAAAAACCCTTTGGGAAAACTCATAGGAGGAGAAAAACCCTTTAGAGACATATATATATATGTGTGTCTCTGGGGGGTTTTTCTCCTCCTATGGGTTTTCCCAAGGGGTTTTTCTCCTAGGGGTTTTTTCATCCCCGGGATGATATCTATAGATAGAGATAACACGATAGGGATATTAAACGGGTAAGCAGATTAAAATGGTTCAGCCAGTGGTCGTTGGTCGCTCATCGGCTGGGCATCACATTGAAGGACAGCCAGTAGATCAGTGGTGTGAGGACCTTCACAGCAGCAGGAACTGGGTCTGTTTGAGGACGAGACAGGGAGAGAGAAATCAAAATCCTATTAGCGTAGGGGCCGTTTGCATGTAATGCAAATGTCATACAGTATTGTGGTTTAAAAATCCGCTCGGCTCCAGACATAAGTATATTACCCAGATGAGTTATGTGAATGCTTTGTTCTGGACAAACTAACTCTTGCGGGATAGGTACATTTACATGACATTTTATGTGAATGGTTTGTTAAAGAAGAATGTCTTAAGTTTAAACTTAAAGTGATCGACTGTGTCTGATTCTCGAACATTATTTGGAAAATCATTCCAGAGCTTAGGGGCTAGATATAAAAAGGAACTACCACCTTTAGACATTTTTTGATATTCTAGGGATAATTAATTGGCCAGAATTTTGTGATCGCAGTGTACGTGATGGATTGTATTCTGATAGTAATTCTTTAAGATACGAAGGTGCTAGGCCAAGTTCTTAACCGTGGAAGATGGCACCACAGTGCAGCCATCTATGGGGAACTTGTAATCTGACATATTATGTTTGGAGCGATTTGGTTCAATAATAAGTATCTCTGTCTTATTGGAGTTTAGCATAAGGAAGTTATGTTCCATCCAGTCCCTAATTTCGCTAATGCAGTCTGTTAGCTTAGAAAACTGGTGGGTTTCACTAGGATGTGACGAGATATAAAACTGGGTATCATCCGCATAGCAGTGAAAACTTATGTTATGTTTCCTGATAATGTCTCCTAGAGGTAACATATAACGAGAATAGGATAGGACCTAAAACTGAACCCTGTGGTACACCATATTTAACGTATAATAACAAAAACAGAAAAAGCAAACATAATTAGTCCATGGGTGGGTGGAGGAATGGAGTTGGACCAGGGGGTGGGATGGTGGGCCAGACCCATGTAGGGTCCAAGAGCCTGGAAGCCAGGGCAGAGCCGGCAGAGCGGGGAGCCAGGGTGGAGCTGGGCAGAACCGTCAGAGGTGGAACCAGAGACCAGGGCGGAACTGGCACATGTGGAACCAGAGACCATGGCGGAACCAGAGACCAGGGCGTAACTGCAGGCAGAACCAGAGGCCAGGGTGGAACCGCAGGCAGAACCAGAGACTAGAACAAAGTTGGAACCCATGGTGGTGCTGGCAGCAACAGGAACCTAGGCAGAGGAAGAAAGCAGAGAGAGGACCTCTGGGCCAGGTTAGATATGGCAGTGAATTCAACAAGCTCAGGAACTGCCATCTTGGGCCAGGTAGAGAGTTCAGGGAGTTCGGGGGCAGCCATTTTGGGCTAGGCAGAGATTTCAGGGAGTCTGAGATCGGCCATCTTTGTAAGGGCAGAGTCTATAGAGCTTGGAAGCGACTATATTGGTTGACCTGCAGGACACAGAAAACTCAGGGGCGACCATCTTGGCTTGAATAGGGAACTCAGGAAACTTGGATGCTGGCCTTCTGGTCGGGACAGGAAATTAAGGAACATCAGGCTCAGTCAACTTGTTCAGGACAGGAAGCTCATAGGTCTCAGGTTCAGTCCTTTCTACAGAAACAGTGTGCAGGGGACTCAAGTTCAGACTTTGCAGCAAATTTGTGCAACTCTGGTGAATCAGGTTCATGGGTTTGAGAGACATCTTGTGAAACAGAAGAGCAGAAAGCAGACCACACACACCACAGAGCCATGGCAAAAACAGGGAGCACAGAAGATAAGGGACATACCTCTGATTCCATAGGGTTTACAGAACTGGAGGTTAGGGTTACTAATGGAGTATCATCCAGACTCGAAACGAGACTTCTAGTCATAAAGTTCACCTTTATTGTAGAAGCGGCCTTCTTGTGAACTGACTCAGGTACAGTGGCCATTTTGTGAACAGGCTCCAGTGCAGCAGCCCTCTTGTTAAGTGGCTTGGGTCTGGTAGCCATCTTGAGAACAGGTGCAGGCATAGCGACGTCCCTCTTGACAACAGATGCGGGCATGGCAACAGCCCTTTTGAGAACAGGTGCGGGTATGGCAGGGGTCATTTTAAAAACAGGTGCAGGCCTGGTGGTAGCCATCCTGGGAACAGGTACAGGTATGGCGGCAGCCATCTTGGGAACAGACATGGCGGCGGCCATCTTGGATGTGCCTGTAGGCTCAGCGGCGACCATCTTGTGAACTGGTTTGGGTGGTGGCCCTGAAGGAGGACTTTTACACTTTCCTGCATTCCTGCACCCCATCCAGAACCTTAAGTTCAGCATTTGAGCAATTAGAGCAACACAAGAACAGCAATACATGAGTGCACTAGAACTAGTCTCATCAAGTCTAACACAGTATACATAGCCAAGAGTTAATTCGGTGACAGAGCACATGGATTGAGCGGGTACGTAAGACTGTATAAGCGAGTGAAGGTAAGGGGGTGCTGACCCAGTGATGGTTTTAAAGGCCAGGAGCAAAGCTTTGAATTTGATGCGAGCAGCTATGGGAAGCCAGTGTAACTTCACTAAGAGAGGAGTGATGTGCACCCTCTTTGGTTCATTGAAGACCACTCTTGGCACTGCATTCTGAATCATCTGTAGGGGTGTGGTTGTGCAGGCTAGGAGTCTGGCCAGTAATGCATTCCAATAGTCCAGTCTGGACAGGACAAGAGCCTGGACTAGGACTTGCGTAGCATGCTCATTTAGGAAAGGTCTAATTTTCCTAATGTTGTAGAGGATGAATCTGCTCCAAGAATCTGCTCCAAGAAGCTAAGCTGATCATCAATGACCAATCCTAGGTTTCTGGCTGTCCTGGAAGGTGTAATGGTTGAAGAACCTAGCTGAATGGAAAGGTTGTGATGAATCTTAGGGTCAGACTATATGACAAGCAGTCTTTGCAAGGTTTAGCTGGAGATGGTGATACATCATCCAGAGGGAGATGTCCCTCAGGCATGCTGAGATGCGGGCAGAGACCGTTGGGATCTTCACGGTGGAACGAATCTCTCTCTCTTTCTCTTGCAACACGTATTGTTTTGAAATAGTTAAAACTTGTATCTTGGTATGATATCGCTTTGAATAAATGCGTCTGCTACATGCCTAAATGTAATTGAAAAATTGTGTTTAAATGTAGATGACTTAAATATTATTTTTAAATCAGGAATCAGAGCAATTTCTATGGCGTAAACTTGACTGGACTTCATTCATCAGCTGTGGACGAGTTCTTTAAACAGCCAGTAGTTGTGAGTCCATGTGTTTTACACTTATTAAGATGTTTCTCTCACATTCTTGACTCCTGTGGTTTTTAGATTGCCTTATAATGTTGTTATCAAAGCAGATCAAATGTCTATTTGCATTTCAGGACACATTTGATATGCACGTTCTCATGGCCAGGTCTGTAAAGTACAGCATCAGCTTTCTGGAGGCAAAAGAGGAAGATTTACACCGGTAAAGACAATTAAAGAATATACCTGCAAGCAAAAATTACAGGTCAAAATCTAGTCATCGCATGGTCTCTAATAAAATCTGGGTTAAATGATAAAACCCCAAACTGTTATAAAAATGTAACATTTTATGTAATCTCTAGGTTGGAAATTCCTTTTGTCTTCAAAATGCTGCAGTCGGGACTGATTCATGGGCTTGCATTCTGGTTTGATGTGGCCTTTGTTGGCTCAAGGTAAAAACATAAAAGGAAAAATGACAGAAAACTACATGCTGGTGAAAAGTTTGATTAGATTAAATAATTTTTTTATTCTATTATACAGGATGACAGTATGGCTGTCCACTGCTCCCAATGAACCTCTGACTCACTGGTATCAGGTGCGCTGTCTCCTGCAAACACCTCTTTTTGCCAAAATGGGACAGACGTTATCTGGACATGTACAGCTAATAGCCAACAATAGGTATGACTAACATGCTTGGTATTACACAGTTATGTTATTTGCACACAATTTATTTATATGTTATTTTACAGACAGAGCTATGACATTCATATAACTGCTGTGGTTGATCAGTCTGGATTTAAATCTGGGAACACACTGGATTTGAAAAATCCCTTTTTCCGGTAAGCACACTAAAAAAACATGTTTTGTGTCAAAGAAGCATGACTTAACCTAAACCTTTCACAAATAAATCTAGCCCTAACCTTAACTTTGACCCTAAACCTAATGCTGAAATCTAACCGGTTGGTAGAAATGTTGTTCCAGGACCAACAATTAATGTTTATCCAAGTATATCTAACTTGGTGAAATCACAATCATCATTTTATATAAACAAACGCATTTCCAAGCTCTTTTAAGAGCGGCACAGTGGTTTAGGCTATGTTTACATTAATGCGTTTATCTTTTAAAACGCGTTACTTTTGCTACATTTACACCTTTCATTTACACTAAACCACCGTTTTCGACCCCCATAAACGGATTTGTTCGCAAACGCTGCAGACCCTGTTTTAGTTTAAGTTACTCAGACGTTGCGCTGCAGTGTAAATGAACGTAGACAGAGTCTTATGTAAACGAACAGCTGATGTTAATGTGACAGCTATACGTTACAACAAATAGCCTATCATAACTTTCTATAAGCCTACTGTGTAATTGAGACATTAATTTAAGAAATGCATTAAAAGCAGAAAGATGTAGGCTGCGGAAATATATAGTGGGTTCACTTCAATCCACACCACACCCGACGTTCTTGGTGTGCTTCTTATTTATTAAATCGAGGCAATTGTTTGATTAAACATTGATTAATGTTAAGATACAATTTATACAAAACGAAATTCACTTTAAAGAAAGTCTTTCTAAAAAACAAACCTATGCAGGGCTCGCAAAATCGCTAGCCAGACGTCCCGGGGCTATGGCGAATTCCAGTCGGGCTACAAAAATGTATCTGCGCCCTGCCTGTCGGGGGGAGGAAAAAATATTTTAATGTGTTTGCATTCTCTCAGATTTAGTTAGGTAATTATATTGTATATAATTCTGCGTCATCTTGTCAGTCATTACTATCCTCACTAACAAGTGAAACTGTCAGGAAATGAAGTGAAAGCATAATTAAACCTACAGTTTTATTCCTTTCGTGTTCACGTCTGATATGCGCGCTCCTCGGCTCCGCTCTTTACAAGTAGGCTACCCGCTTGCTCTTGTGCTCATCAAAAAGTGATTTAAATGTTTATTTATTTGTCATTTCGTTTAACCTCATAGTCTAACATTATTCTAGCAATTCCCTTTTTCTTTCTTTCTTTATTTAGTAAGTTAACTTAAATATGTGAGAACGAAAATATGTTTTGTAGTGATTTGCATGAAGAGAATAGGCTAATTAAAAAGTATTAAAAAAAGTATTAATAGGCTATTTAAAAAAGTATTAGTTTTTTTGTGTTCATTTATATTTCTTGTCACTGTGTGCAGGTTCTTTTTTGTAGGCTATGACAGCCCAATAACTTTTTTTACCAAAAAGGCTTAATTAATGTCACGTTGCATTACAATTTAAAGTATCAATAATGTCAAAAATGTGACGTGCAGTTCGGGTGTATGTTGTTTAAATTAGTGTTCTCACCAATACGCTTGTGATTCGTGAAGTTTTGACGAATTTTGTAGACTTGTTATAGTTTCTTATTCAAAAGTGACACCCATAGATTCAGGCCCACCCCGACTTAATCCATGCCCACCCATATGTCACGTTCTGCATCCGCCACTGCTCGCACACTTTTAAAAATTAATGCAATAAGCATTTCTGTAGGCTAAAGCTATACTTCACCTCTTATTATGTTTGATTGAAGTTTGCATTTGCTGAAATTAATTTTTGCTTCAAGTTCGTTTAGTACTGTTCACTTGAATGCTTTCTTTTTAAATCAAAAAGACCTTTCTGTTTAGTTATAAAATCAAAATTAACCTATTAAAGGCGGAGTCCACGATGTTTGAAAAACGCTTTGGAAAAGGAGACGGGCCGACTACCAAAACACACTTATAGCCAATCAGCAGTAAGGAGCGTGTCTACTAACCGACATCCTTGCCGGGTTGAATATATGTGTGGGGCGGGTCTATCAACAGAAGGTCCAGATTCTATTGGGGTAGGGGCGTGTTTGTTTAGGTGATTTCAAATATCAACATTGGCTTTCAAACATCGTGGACTCCGCCTTTAATCATATTAATATGTTGTAGGGGGGAGCTAGAACAGTATAAGACTTTCCCAAACACATTTTTATAGATTCAAAAATAGTGTCTGCCGGCAAAGGATCCAGGTATGAATTGCATATTGGTACCTTAGAGGCTTTTTGGCCCAAACTTAACTTCTGGTAGACTTTCGCTAAAAATTAATAACAACTGAGTCCTGTAGATTATTTTTAATAACATGCTAAATAAATAACAAGTAAACAACCTTACAGTAGATCACATCATTGCTAAAGTGTATCAACCATTATATCAACAATTCTGTGTAAAATGAATGTATACAATGTTAACTACACATCCTTAAATTCTTGCCCGGCTGCCAAATCTGCACAGCGGTGATCCCTGCCCACTCGTCTTTTGGAAACCGAAACATTTTTATTTTCCAAAAGTATTTGTTCCCGATGTCATTTAAGTCAAAAGTGAGACCAATAAACAAGCATAGACTGGAAGTTAATTTTGGGCCAGACGCATAACAGAATAGGTTGAAATGGTTACACCCAAGGTTTTTATTCTTCACTACTAACACCTTTACATATTGACCTGCCTTTTAAAATGTTGCTTTAACTAGAATTGATCATTGATAACCTTAAGGAAAGTTAAGACACCATACTGCAATTTTTTGTAAAACTACTTTAAAAACAAATTTGGACTAAATATCAAGTTAGGAAAGTACAACATATTTAAAGGCGGGGTCCATGATCTCTGAACGCCAATGTTGACATTTGAAATCACCTAAACAAACACGTCCCTACCCCAAATAGAATCTGGACCTTCTTTTGATGGACCGAACCCACACATATGCTAGCCAGGCAACAGTGTCGGTTGGTGGACACGCCAATAGTGCTGATTGCTGCTGATTGGCTACAAGTGTGTTTTGTACTCGGCCTGACTCTCTTTTCCAAAGTGTTTTTCAAAAATCATGCACCCCGCCTTTAAGTTGAGTTTAGTTTTTGTTACTACAATGAACTTATCAAAAGATTTAGGAGTTTCGGGAGTTAAAAGAGTTTCAGAGATTCAGAAATTTGATTCATCATGATATGATCCTTTCATAGTTAAATCTAATAATAACTTCTGTCATCACAGTACATTTACTTAAGCTGATTAAAAAGCAGGTTACCATTTTTCTTTTTGTTTCAGGTATGCCTGAATTCTCATTCCGGTAATAAGTACAACAAGACAGAAGACTGGAGGAATATCACTCATAAATAAAACAGCTTATCAAGTTATTCTGTTTTATTAATACTATACAAATATTCTGTACTGTCTGCCTGTATCCTAATAAAAAAACTGATAAATCATTATATACGTTCGTACCATCGCAAAAACAACAAATCTAATGGTTGTACAGTGCCCTATGACTTTTGCACAGTACTGCATGTGACATAAAAATTACTATTTTGCTTAGATTGACTATTATTTAAAATATATCTTTTTTATTTTCAGCACCACTGAAATTTCACAAAAGATTGTTTAGTGCATTGTAAACCCAAACATTGTGTTTATTCAAACAATCAAGTAAACATCACTTAAATGCTTGCTTTCACTTAAATAATATTAATTCATTTAGTTTAACTTTCTGATTTATTAAATCCATAAGTGTATAGTGAACTTAAAATTTTCAGTAGAAAATTCTCGGAAGAATTTCACATATATACAGGTGCATCTTAATAAATTACATGTTGTGGAAAGTTCATTCTTTTTCAGCAATCCAACTCAAATTGTGGAAATCGTGTATTAAATAAATTCAATGCACACAAACTAAAGTACTTTAAAGCAACACTATGTATTTTTTTTTTACTTTAAATAATGTCTCTAAAATTATTTCAATGATAGAACAACTTTTAACTGGACAAATTGTACAGTTGCTGCAACCTGAGCAGCCTCCTAGCTGCTACAAGCACACTCTGAAAGTGGCGGTGGAGGGTAGAGCACACAGCTCTGCCTGCAGAAGAGTGTCTGATACCAGGCACTGTTGCGCTTTTCAACCACATGGGGGAGCTGTAAGTCATTTTTACATGAAAACTACATAGTGTTGCTTTAAGTCATTAATTGTGATGATTTTGGCTCACATTTCACAATAACCCACCAATTCACTCTCTCAATAAATAAGAATATGGTGACATGCCAATCAAACACCTGCAACGGTTTCCTGAGCCTTCATTATGACTTTTGTTAACCCTGCAGCTCCCTCTGTTGAGGACACCGGAGATTTAAAGATAAAGAAATGGGACACAGTGCCATGACAGACAGCATTTGGATTTGTTAAATGTTTAAATTAGTTAAATAACAGAAAATTTAACTCAACCCCAGTTAACCGGGTTTGGATTCCTTTAGAAATCAGCAAATAGGGAAATTAAAATTATTGAATATCACACTAAAATCAGTGGTGAATGGAGGGAACACAAAGCTATTGGCAAGGTCTGCACTGTGGTAACGAAATTTCCACCACTTGAGTTTGTCTGGAACCATAGTGCCACTGCTTTTAATCATACTGTATATCTAATGATGGGTGGTTTTATGATTTTGTTACTTTGAACTAAATGCTTCGGTGTGTGTACAAAACTGGCAAGGTCATGGGATTTAAATGATGCTTTTGAAACCAAAGGTTTAGAAACATTTTAATTATTGGTGGTTTGAAGAGAGTTGTCCATTGGTAATAACTGATTTAAAAGGATAGTTCACCCAAACATGGAAACTCCGTCAATATTCACTGTTTTGGTAACAATAATTGTTTAAAGGAACAGTATGTAGAATTGTGGCCAAAACTGGCATTGCAATAACAAAACGTGTGGCTAAAACTGGTACTGCAATCACACAACTAGTGGCTAATACACAACATGACAACATAAACATCAGTTGAGGGCTGCAACTCCACTTTTTAAATGACAATATCCTGGCCAGACCACTGTTGTCAGTGATGTAAGTATTTGAAATGAAAATGATTTCTTAATGTCTAGTGACATATCAGGGCCATTTTATGATTAATTGATATACATTTCTTACTGTTCCTTTAAAATAATGCTAAGCACACAGTTAACAGTAGCCATTAACTTCCATAGTAGGAAAAACTACTCGTACAGGTTTAGAGCAACATGACGGTGAACAAATGATGACAAAGCAATGTTTGGATGAACTATTATTATTATTAATAAGACCTGAGCTTTGGTTTGGCTTGCATTTGAGATTTTTTTCCAACTATTTGGAGTTAGGAAGAACCAATAAATATAACCACCAAATATTTTACTTTAGGGTAAGTCAGTTTTATAAAATCAGATTAAAATCTGATCAGTAATTGCCTGTTATAGTACGAGTACTGTACAGAGTTTCTCTATTCACTTACAGCAGCATACGTTTAGGATATAATTTCCTAGTGTCACCACTCATTTATTTTAACATATAACACCAACCCAGATGAGAGACATATGACTTTATTAAAGTTTAAAATTAAATACCTAAAAAAGCCAAACCAGCCACCTCCATTTGTTTTTAATAAAAACAAACTCAACTGCAGTCATCAAGTATTCAGTACAGAAATGTAAAAAAAAAAAAGGTTTAGCAAGCCTTAAAACATTGCGCAACCATAGATGCAAAAATCCTAAATGAACAGTGAAAGAATGAGCTGACTGGGACTATGTGGTAAAATAAAACAAAATGTTTGTTGATTATAAAAATAAAATGTTCCCTTTTTTTAAGGCATTTTTCTTCTAAAAACAAATTTAATCATTTCAGATTCATTTTTTAATCAGAAGCACAACTCCATTCCCATTATCCTAATAAGGAAAAGATGGTGCATATCTTTTTTAAGTCTCATGTAAAACCGACATGTAGTGATATACAATAAAAACAGGCAGCGTCATACTAACATGAATAAAGATTTCCAAATTTTTTAATGCCATGATTGCCAAATACGGAATCAAATCCACTCTTCAAATACATATAATTTATTCAAAATGATTTTGCTTGTTACCATGTTGTCATATTAACCTGCTTTTGCAGAAGCATAAAGTAAATACAATATTTTGAGAAACAAAACAACTTAAAAAAAGAGGTTTTCCAATAATCGTAAACATAAAATCTGCTAAAAATCAAACATAAAAAGATCCAACAATTAAAATGCAAAATGACTGAGGCTTCTATTGTTTTATGCATGATGCATTCATACAATTATCATCTTTACATTAAGCATAAGACATGCATTTCATTTCGCAAAGTTCACTTTGCATTTCTTTTAAAAGGGGAAAGCCCTATTGCACTCTGCTCTGTCATGATTACAAATTCATAATATCAACATTAAAATACATATGACAAAAAAATTAAAAGACAAAAGAATAAACAAATGACATAACGTGGAATTTGGGACACTGCAATATCCCACACATCTTAGACAGACAAAATATATGCACATCTGGTCCTTACTAAATGATGGCTTAAGATTTGTGAGAATACTGGTTTTTGTGTTTGTAATGGAGTTTGGGAGGATGTCAAACCCCCAGTTTGTTGGCCTGTGTCAGCACCACCTTCAAGATTGGCATGAAGGCTGAGGTTTCACTAAAGTTGCTGTTGCTTACGATGTGTGTGTGGATGCTGAGTCCGTCGGTGTAAGAGCGACTCTCAATACTGCGTGCCATGTTGTGAAGGCCACTTACAATAGCCGGAGACAGCTGAAGAAGAGAAGCGAGTTTAAGTCTTAATCAAACTGTTATTAATCACTGTGAAGAGCATACTGTAGAAATTCATTAAAAAGTAAAAGGGACCGTTCACCCTCAACTGAAAACTTTGTCATTATGTACTCACCCTCATGTTGGTTCTAAACCACCTGACTTCCATAATAGAAAAAATAAATACTATGGATAGGTCAATAGGTAATGTCAACTGTGTGCACACCAAAATATTTTCTTTTGTGTTCAATAAAACATGAGGGTGAGTAAATGATGACAGAATTTGCATTTTTGGGTGAACTATCCCTTTGCTAGTATGAAGAATGTTTGGTCTTTTGTTTCACTTGAACAGGGGAGAAGAAATTCTTCAAAACATATTCTGTTTTCCACAGATGAAAGTCAATCGTATGAAACTTGAAAATACCACACTGGACTCAGTTAATATAAAGAATGTTTAGCAATAAAAAACTCACAGCCTGTTCTCTTAGCTTGTCATAGAGATATTCAAGCCTCTTGTGAGCATCATCCAATTTCCTCTTGGTTTGCTGTAGGATGACAGGAGAAAATCATTGTGATTACTTTTTGATGATTGCATGACAATTGATTGATTACAAAAACACTTGCAAACAACGCAACGCTAATATATTAATAAGTATAGTAATGATTACATGAACGTTACATGAACTATTTTTTAAATTCTGTGAAATAATATTTTACATTTAAGTCATTAAAGGCAGGATAGGCAGGAATTATCTAAAAAAAACTTTTTTCCAAATTTGTTTAAACTGTCTTTATGTACCAATAAGTAAAATGTAAGTACTTAAAGGAACAGTATGTAGGATTGTGGCCAAAACTGGTATTGCAATCACAAAACTTGTGGCTAAAACTGGTACTGCAATCACACAACTGGTGGCCAATAGACAAAATGACAACATAAACATCAGTTGAGGCTGCAACTCCACTTTTTTAAATGACAATATCCTGGCCGGACCACTGTTGTGAGTGATATAAGTATTTGAAATGAAAATGATTTCTTAATGTCTAGTGACATATCAGGGCTATTTTATGATTAATTGATATACATTTCTTACATACTGTTCCTTTAAGTATTCTGAAAAAGAGAGTAATCGAGTGTCTGTAGACCTCTCACCACTGTTTTAAACACAGCTAATTTTTCCATTGACTCCACCCCATCCCTTCTGAGTTTCTTTTAAAGCCACGCCCCCAAAACACGTGACGCTGACCGGCTCTTCTGGGAGAACCATTTACCAGACGAGCAGAGAGGAAGGAGCGCGGTGCATGTAGTAACATCATGTCACAATCACAAGTAATAATACAATTAACTTTATCACTATGAATATAAACAAATAGGATGGCTTTTAGTACTCACTATTAAGCCGGTGTTTTGCATGGAAGAGTTTCTGTGATGAAAGCATTGTTGACTCTGATGAGGACTACACTCGAGACAATACTGCTACTGCATCGTCGACTCGAGGAAAAGCCACGCGATATTTAATCTCATTTGATTGCTTCGTTTATTCCTTTGTTTGCCTTCGCTGACTGGATATGCAGGTACTGTGAGTTCTGAATGCTCTTTCTCTGCCATACTTTTGCTCTTCCTAGAGTGCCTCGTGCACGTTCAAATCAATCAGGTGTGCGCATGTGTGGGCAGATCCCGTAGCAACAGGGGTGGTGCCATGGTCGCGAGAGAGAGTGATAGTCGCGCAAGCCAATCATTTGTTTCGTCCTGAATGGAAATAATTAGCTGTGTTTCTATGTTTCTAAGGTTTTTAAGTAAAATAACACCTCTCTGGATGAAAAACTGCCCTGTGACACCTATGACCAAGTTTTCCATTGATTAGAGGGATGTATAGTGCTTAATGTAACAAATGTTTATGTTTAGACACTTTTGTTTTGCTTTTAGTGAAATAAACGATTGCATATAGATGAGTTGCCGGTTTACAAACATTACAGGGTGCACGCGCATCCAGGAGGCAGAAAGCCCGATTGGTGGGCTGGTCCGCTACTGCAACAGCCTTAATTATTGAAGCTTTCTTTATTGTTTGTATATAAATAAAACTTGATTTTAGTTGGATCTGTTTTTCTGTCTTTATTTTTGCAGTGTTACTTTGATACATTTATGAGTTATAATGTTAAGCTAGTAACGTAATAGTTGCATCTACTGGTATGTTAACATCAGGCACCCAGCACTGACTCTGTTCTGTTGGTACTATTTTCCACGCAACAACTCTACTAGCCTACAACACAATGCACGTCTCTTCTTTCTGCCTCTTGGTTGCGCGCGCAACCAGTTAATGACGTCGCCGTGCAACCCATCTATACAAATTCATTGGCTGTGAACAAACCGGGTCTGAGGCTGCAGCCAAGCACTTCTGGATCAGTCCTTCAAATGTGGTCTTCAGAATCAAGTGCTCCTCTGGGATTGGCTTTTTGATGATTTTCTCAGTAGGTATGGCCTGAAGTGCCAAAAGACAGTGAGAAGTAAGACCATTGAAACATAATGTTAAATAATTGAGACAATTCAAGCAATCACTTCCCATTCAGCATTAATGGTATATATCAAATGACCTTCATGATATCTCCAATTGGTGCTCCAGGTGCACCTTCCATGTTCACCTGTGGCATGTTGGGATTTCGAGTTGGGGGACCCATGGGATGCTGTTGGATAGAGTTGAAAGTGGCAGGGGCCATAGGCTGATCTGGAGCCTGCTGTTGTGGTGGTAGATGTGTCTGCATACCAGGCGCTATTGAGGTCTGAGGATCCCCCAGAGGGGTCATAATCGGCGCTGTGATGGGAGCAGGGGGTGTGAAGTTTTCTGGGATCTGCAGAGCGAAACAGATGAGGTTTCTGTGAAATCAGCACAAACAATGGCCAACATAATCTTCAAATAAAACTTACGCTCTTCTTTCTGGGTGCTCTGTTGAGTGCAGGAGGATCATTCCATCCATTCTGGGGTCCTAGAGGAAAAATAATATCATTATGCATCTCTACTGGTGGTGCAGCACTGTCCAACTTTTTAATGGACAGTGCAAAGTAGAAAGCAAGATTTCACTGAATACACTTATTCATAAATATTGTTGATAATTACATCTGTTCTGATTTTAAGAAACTCTTTCCTCGCCAGCATATTTTGCAAAAAGTATTGTTTAAATATTTTCGCAATAGTTTAATGCCTTCCAGAAAATTTTCTTCAAATATATAAACATACAATATATCAAATAAAAAGAACAGACCCTTTCCGTTCAAACAATAACAAAAACACACATTTCGTTCTATCTTCATTTGTTCTCTTTTTATCACCTCTCAAATACGGGCAGGTTTCCTCAAAAATAAAAATTTTTGAACAAAAAGATGAGATAATGGCATTTTTATGAAGGACTTTTTTTAGAGATCAGAGTCAGAACAATGTTCAAAACAAACAGAGTATTTACTGCTTTTGTATCCATATATGCTATAGTGTTTTAAGGTGGGTAAGAGCACCACCTAGTGCATAATAGCGGAAATATGGATTGCCATAAAAACTCGTCTTTGGCAGGAAACGTTTTTTTTTTTAAATTGACCAGATAACTCGTCAATGGCGAGGAAAGAGTTAATAGAAAGCATGCATCAGTGATTTACAGTTTTGATCAAATCAGATTTGTAAAAGCCTCGATATCCACAAATGTACAATGCTTATAATCAATCATAAATGATAAATGTAAAAAGGTGCCATTTTTCTGTTAAGGACAATACAAGTGACTTACAGCGCAATCAAAGTATACAATTGATCTGTTTCTGAGTTCCCTAGGATCAATATCCTATTTTAAGGTCAGTTTAAGCATATAAAAATGTTAACGAAGCCACAGAGAGATCCTTAAAATGAAATTGCCCCATGGCCTATTCTAGTAAAAACTGACCTACATTACTAACAATGTAAAAGTGTAACAGCAGAGCATCTAATGACTGCAAGAAATGATAATGGATGTTTTTTATTATGTTTTAGCCAAGATGATAGATATAAGATCATTGCCAGTAACTAGGACTACATAGACTAGGGATGGGCAACTTCGGCCCTGGAGGGCCGGCGCCCCGCAGAGCCCAGCCCCAACTCGCCTCAGCACACCTGCCTAACGGTACATTCACACGAGGCATAAGCGTTATAGCTTCCCATTCACTTTTAATGGGTGACATCATGCGTTGCCGCACTGAATTGTGGATCCGTCGGTGCAGCATCAGTGCCGTTGCTCGCGGCAGAAGTTGAACATTTTTCAAGCGGCAACACATGCATCAGCCAATCATATTGCCTTATGCAAATAACCTGGGCAGAGCCAGCCAATTACGTTTATGGAAGACCGGAGCTTGTGTTGCGGCCACTGTGATTGGCCGTTGGCCACGCTTCAGACAAGCCTTCCGTCAACGCTTACGCCCTGTGTGAATGTCCCGTAAAGGTTTCTAGTATGCCTAGTAAGACCTTAATTGGCTGCTTCAGGTGTGTTTAATTATGGTTGGAGCCAAACCCTGCAGGACACCGGCCCTCCAGGACCGAAGCCGCCCATCCCTGATATAGACCATTTTGCAAGATGTAAACAACATTGGTCCAGAAACTCTTCCTGTTTCAGTTTGTAACAGTTTTCACATATATCCTAAAGATGTTTGTTTAACTGTTTGATTCAGTTCTAGATATTCTGTTGGTTGTATTTTATCCCAACGTTTATGTAGTGTTAAAAAAACTGAAACAGGAAATGCTTCCGTGTTGTTTACATCTTGCAAAATGCTCTATTAATGTCCAGAACTGGTTAATCTACACATGCTAATTTCCACACAAGATAGGGAAAGACGATTCACCTAACCTGTATGTTTTCTAACTGTGAAAAGAAACCGGAGTAAACCCACATTGACACTGGGAGAGCAAGCAAACTCCACACAGAAAGATTATTGTATTCATTTAAATGTAATTTTTAATTAGTAATTACTTAATCACTTATAAAATTTGTTAAATTACTTCTAGTTTGTAAAAGCTAGTGCCTGATTAGTTTTAGCAATTATTTATTAGCAATTTAACTAGTGCTGGAAAATCATGGTTCATTATATTAGATTGCTGTAACTCTCTTTCTCTATATATCTATATATTCACCATCCAAAAACCAGGTATCTTGGTTTATTCCTCCTGTGAACAAAAAAGCAAAATCTAGCGAATTTCCAGTATGCATTTTTTCATTCAGTAGTTAATAACATCCTTACTAGGTCGCCGTGATTTCACCAAGTAAGATGTGATCAACGTTTTAATCAAAGATACCCCAACCTACCCTTAACTCAAACCCTAACCATTTTTAAACCCTCAAATTAGTGTGAAATAATAGTTTGAGGAGTATTTCTTAAAAGCCCCTAACCCAATCCTAAACCTAAATATAACATACCCCCTAATCCTGCAATCTGATTGGTTAATGAAAATGTTGATCCAGGACCAACAATGGTGTTGATCCAGGATCACATCCTACTTGGTGAAATCACGTTCACCTCATGGCTATGTAACCACACTAAACAAATTGAGACACTACTGTGTGAAGGATGTTTTTAATATTTATGAACAAAACCAAGCTAATTCTAGGCATATTTATGGGTGGGGCAAAGATTTGAACCAGAGAAAATGTATTAAATTAAAGACTAATCCTTGGGTTTTAATTCTTGTGGTTTGTATGGTTTCGAGCTGGGACTATGGTTCAGACCTGTTCTCTGGGAGGCTGGAATCAGGGCCTGTTCAATCTCCGTACCTGAAGCTCTCCGTAGCGGAAGATAATCTGTGGGCGACCCCGGCCCACCATGCTGGAAAGAGACTCCAGAAGAGAGGGGAGGGGGAGAAAAAGGCTGGCCTCCTTGTAAAGGAGGAGCCCCAGAAAACATAGGAGGAGGTGCCGGCTGAGAGGAGGCAGATGGTGTAATCTGCGGAGGATAGACAGCACCAGAAGAAGAAGAGGGAGGTGGAGGAGGAAGAGAAGAAGCTGTAGAGTATTGGAAAGGTTGATAGATGGTTGGTGCCCCAGCGGCAGGTGGGAGTTGCTGAACAGGGAGGTAGTCTAAAGTTCATGAGGACAACAGAGAACAGGCATATGCAGTTAGTTCTTTATCAGTGAGCTCGGTTCAAAACCCTAGTGAGCTGCCTACATAGGCAACATCCTAAATGAAATGGTATAGAAGTGATCCGGAACGCTCTATGTAGGCAAATGCATGCGTGCAAATAGTATTCCCTTACGAGAAACGTATAAAAGACTTAACATAGTGCACTATGAGTAAAATATACTCTGATTGCACATTCTACAATTTCCCACTATGTATTATGGGCATTGCATTCTCTCTGAAGTATGCTGACATAGTATTTGGTCAAAACAAGCTTTTTAGAGGCAACATATGATGCTTACTTGACACATTCAAATGTTGTCTGTGGTGACGGCTCACTAGGGTTTTGAACAGAGTGACAGGGTTATTTCATGGTACAAGAGCAGTTATGGGTATGAAAATATGAATTCAAAACAGCAAAGTGAAATGATGTTAACATAAAGTTAGCATACATTTCCATACATGACATTTCACAAAGGGTTCATGCAAAGACTGTAAAGCAGTCTGAACAAAGAATTCATGCATTTCTTCAAGCACTGAAGGTGAAGTGTGTAATTTCTGCATTGTTCGCTTTAAAGGAGACATTTCACAAGACTTTAAAGGGGCCATGGCATGGAAATCTGACTTTTTCCATGTTTAAGTGCTATGATTAGGTCCCCAGTGCTTCTATCAACCTAGAAAATGTGAAAAGGATCAACCCAGCAACCCAGTTCTGATAAACCACTCTCTACAAGCACATGGAAAAAATAGGTCGTTGAAATTCGGCTCTCCCTATGATGTCACAAGGAGCTCTTATTATAATAATACTACCCCTTAATCTGCACCATCCAACCACAGCACTCACATCCAGTGCAGAGAAAAGCACAACTGAGTTTGAATTGCAACAAACCACCATCATTGTGATCAGTGTTTGAATTTCATCAGCTCATTTGCATTTTAAAGGACAAACCCAAAACAGCACATTATTGCACACACCTACAAAGTGGCAATTTTAACATGCTATAATAAATTATTTATATGGTATTTTGATCTAAAACTTCACATACGCGCTCTGGGGACACCAAAGACCCACCCGACATCCCAAAAAAAGTCTTGTGTCATGGCCACTTTAAGATGTCAAATAAGTCCTTGGTGTCCCCAAAGCACGTATGGAAGTTCTAGCTCAAAATACATTAAATTACCGTTTTGGGGGGTGTCTCTTTAAGTGCAAATGAGCTGATCGCTGCACTAAATGGCAGTGCCGTGGCTGGACAGTGCAGATCAAGGGGCGATATTATCCCCTTCTGAGATCACAAGGGGAGCCAAATACAACGACCCACTTTTATGTTTGCAGAGAATGGCCTACCAAAACCAAGCAACTGGGCTGCTCCCCCCCACATTCTCCAGGTTGTTTTCTAGGATAGTGTTGTGGATGGTTGCTTACAGGCTTATTTTAAATAGCCCGCCCAAGTCTATCATATTCTGGCCCCCTCTGAATTCTTCGGGATTCACACAGAATTCAATACTGTATGTTGTACAAACTCATTCAAATGTGCCACACTGTTTACTTCAAAGAGTCTGGGACAAAACTGGAATAGATTTATTCTCTATAAAAGATATATTAAATGTTTATTAAACATCAAAATTTACTCCGAATAAGCAAACTTAAAAAATACAAAACTAAAATATTTGTTGAATGTAGAAATGGTAGAAATAAAGAAAACTTCAGTCAATGTACTGACTACAATGTAAATTACAGTCTGTGAGATTTGTTGCACACTTACTCTGGTACTGCTGAGAGTACATGAAAGGAGTAGAGGCAGGTGCAGTCGCACTCCCTGAAGAATGAGGGCCAAAAGGTGGAGGTATGGGCTCAGCCTGAGAAAAACAAAAAAATATTTAGAGTGTCTATAACTTCTTATGTTGAGAGGACAGCTTGATGCACTCATTCCGTCTGCCACCAACATTAAGGATGTGCTATAAATGTTAACTTCTAACGACTTGCGTACAATTAGGTCTATTTAGGGTCATGTCCACCAGACCCATTTCTTAGTAGCTAATATATGGAGAGTGTATGGAGGAGCAAACATGCAGGACAATCTACAATTTAAAGGCTGGATGAGATGCGCTTCATGCTGTAACAGTTGCGAGACTGTATTTTATTAAAGGAACTATCTGTGACATGTATATACAGATATAGGAATGTACAACGCATTAAACACTGGAGTAGCATCATACCACAGTAGCAAGAGAAAAAAAATTCATTATAGAGTTAGTAACATCCCATCACAGTAGCTAAAAGCAAGACAGATAATTGTAGAAGGTTAACAGTGTCAGAAACTATATCAGAAGCTATTAACATTAAAAGAGAGAGAGAGTATAAGATAGATGCCATGCAATTTTAAGAAATAGTCCAGGATTAATATAGGTTAAGTGCTGTAGGCAGATCTGTGCTGAGCTGTTAACTAACACGTTGAAAGCATTTACAATGTCATTTATTATAGTCTTAACCTTTAAATGTATATTGTACAATGTTTTAGGTACAGCCACCTGCTATTATATATAATAGTGTGTAATTATATAATAGAGTTGCTTACTGTGTAAATCTCATGTTTAGACAAAAAACATGTTTAATAACCACTGCAACATTATTTTCATGACAATTCAGCATCCCTCAATTCTCATTAGTGAATGCACTTGACTTTACTAAATCCAATTTTTCTTAATTATGTTTTTTATTTATTATGTATTTATTATTAAACTACTACTTATGAAACAATACATCCACACAAGGCAATGATTACATTTTAAATAATGTTTTGTACTACAGTAATTAGAAGAGCTTTCTTTTGCATTACGCCAAGGGTTTAAAACTTTTTTGTAAGCCGAACGCCCCTGACCTAAATTATTTACTTGAAGTACACCCTGAAAACTTAAGTAAAAGCAAATTTGCAAACATTAATTCTTTTAACCCCTGGTGATTTGTAAACCCCAGTTTGGGAAACCCTGCATTGCGGTAATGACAACTGGGTGGTGCCTAATTGTCATGAAAATACAATACTAAAAATGTTTAACTTTCTTGATGCAGAATTATCTACAAAAGACCTTTTATATAAAATAATAATTAAAAAAAATAAATCTGTTGTCCAAGCAACCACGTTACTTCAGTAATGTATAAGCAGACACTCAGACACCTAGAACTGTAGTTTAAAACTAAAACTTTTACAGCTTAAATAAAACACATTTTTGTATTAAATATTTTTCCCTCTTAAATAGTATTGTCTCTAGACTAGAAGACATACATTTCTTTTGTACAACCTGAGGGGTGAGTTAAAAATATTTTCTTGTACACCCAAGACACTCAATTGAGTGAGCCACCTATAAAATACCTCAAAGGACACCTGAAGAAAAGGTGCTATATTTTTAAAGAGGAACCCATTAGATATAATGTGAGGATATCAGAAGTTTAGAGATTTAACAGAGGTAAAGTGTTGCTGGTGTGGTATGTTTAGATTTCATTTGAGTGAGCGGCGCGGGCACAGCTCTGTCTGTACCTGCGGGTCTGCAGCGGGCACTAGCGGGCGAGGGAAACTGGGCAGAGCTGTTGAGGTTTGGTTACTCCAGGATGTGACGGTAGAGGCGGGTCTACCCTGAATACAAACAAACACACACACGCTTGTTTTGGGCTACTGGATGTGTGGATAAACAATGAAATCAAGAGTAAAATCCCCTCTCATTCAAATGTAATGATAACAAAAAGCAACTGGACAAAGCAATTTCTTAATGGTGATGCCGCTAAAAAGCGATACTCAAGATTGAGAAAGGTGTAACGCTGTGCATATTGTTAAAGTTAAACACTTATGGGGCGATCACACTGCCAGACGTTTTGCTTGAAAGTTGCCAAGCAGCTATGTTGTTGGTCATAGTGGACGTTCCTACTGCTGAATGCCTTTATGTTGGACAGGACAACTGATATTTATCACAAAAAGAAAGTATGTCTACTGTATATAAAAGCATATATAAAGAAAAAATTCCCAACAAGACATGATTTCTAGTGAGTTTAGAACAGCTAAGGGGTGCTGTTCTTCCATAAGGCAATGTCCTTTTTCAGAAACCCAGTGGTTGTAATGCAACAAGGATGCAGTGGCGCACTAATACTGATGTAATGCGATTAATTAACTAATTATTACGTGATAACATATTTTAGAAGATGACAACATAGGAGTTTTATTTTTTGCTAAAAACGAACATTCAACAGAGAATAGTGCTCAAGAAAAGTGCTCTAACTAAAAACGACTTCCTTTTGCTTATCCAATGTATGTGTGAAGGCCTAGTAAGCCCGTGTTGCATTCAGTTGGTGCGTTTGTGCGCGTTTACCTGATGGTAATACTGAGGGGGTCCAGACGGAGCAGTGGGCCGTGGAGGTTGTGGTTGGACTGGCGTGTACGTCTGCCCCGGTACAGCAGCTGGAGTCACTGGTTGAACCTTCTGCATTACAGCTGGAGTCACTGCAGCTACAGCCTGCTGCTGACCCAAAGCTCTACTCAGACGCTCTCGCAACTGCTGCACAGAAATCTGTAAAATGTAGATGAAAAAACACAGACTGTATTACAGTATACATACACATTTGTTGTTTTTCAGATGAAATACAGAAGTAATAACATATTTATGTATCTAAACATGCTCAATTACAATATATATATACACATATATAAATACAGACATTACATTGATTACCTGTTCAGTGTTGGTGGGCAGGTAAGATATGGCAGTCTCTAAGCTTCCCTGTGAAGCCAGCAGACTGGCATATTGATTCATTTTCTCTGCCAGCAGGTTACCCATATCAGGAGCAATACCAGCCTGAGCCTTCTGTACAGCTCTCTGCAAGACCACCACCTTTTCAACCAGCTCCTATAGACACACAGGAAGATAATATAGCTAAAATAATCCACTGACTGTTGACTGGGATTTTACTCCACCTTGGTCTACTCTTGGCTTTACTCCTTAGACAAAAAACAACAGATTACAAAAACAGGCTGGTAAATAACGGGCAGCAGTCTTTGATTAGCAGGACGTCTTACCTGAAGTGACAAAGGGCTGTTAGAGTCCTGAGCTTTAGCCCAGTAAGCTACCAGCTGCTCAGCTGTCCCCGCGCAGATGTAGCAGAGACAAGCCTGAATCTGCAGCTCTGTGTCTTCACACGCCTCCAACCTGGAGCCAAGCAGACCTGTATTGGCAAAAAAAAATCACAATGAAATGAAGACATCAAGAGAAATAATGTTGTCAACGTCCCCCAGGAATATCAAGTGGATTTTTTCAATCGTGAGCAAAATAATGTGTGTGTAAAACATTATTGTAGAGACTCGTTTTGCTTTACACTATATTTGCAGTTATAACTTTAAATTTTTGTTGAAAAACAAACTGAAAAAAACCAGTTAAAACCAGCTTGGTCTTTTTAGTCTGGCATGTTGGTGGGTCAGCTGGTCTTCCAGCCTAACCAGCTTAAAAGTGACCAAAACATATCAAAACCAGCTTGCTAAACCAGCTAAATCCAGGCTGGGAGACCAGCAAAAACCAGCTCATCAGCCAGTCACTTTTTAAGGTAGTCAAGCTGGATTTAGCTAGTCATGCTGAAAGACCAGCTGTCCCACCAGGGTGGGAGGAGCTGATTTAGCTAGTTTTAGCTGTTTTTTTTTTCATTAGGGTAAGTACTTAAGTTGCTACATAAGAACTACTGTGCTTGTCTGATTTGTCAAGCAAGTGATCTATACGTTTATAGCTGCAGTCCTGCTGTAGGGGACATTTGGCATTACCCTATAATGTAATGTGTATATACAGCAACATAACCTTGTTTAAAGACATGACATCACATTAGACTCACTGCAGAGAGATGAGAACTCTTCAGGTTTGGCATAGGTCATGACTGCAGCCAAAGCTTCCTTCCAGTTCTGAAGCTCACACGTCTTCAAAATGTCCAACCAGTCTTTCATCACCACGGCACTAATCAGCTGAAATACATGGACATCCTTGTTACTGTGGAAGAGGGAATCCTACTGTGTTCTGTTAAAACTCCTGTTAGTTTAACAACTCAGTAACAACGTCTGTCAACAAAGTCCATGTTTAAATGTGGCTGAAAACACCAGGCGCTCTTTTAAAAAAAGCCAACTATGATGGCTTGGCAGTGTTTCTTTAGCTGAGCACTTTGGTTTCTATGATACTTCTGTTTTCTATGCGGTAACTACGTTATTACTAACTGTGGGTTTACACCAGACGCGAGTTCAACGATTTGCACGTAGATTACATACAAAGTCAATGCAAAGAGGCGATCAAACGCGTCCTCGCGTGGCGCGATGCGGATGACGCGATATGGGCGGCACGTTTACCACGAAAACAGGTGCTATTAGCCTCAAACACGTTTTCGCCCAAGTTGAAAATATTCAACTCGAGCGAAAAATTCACATGACACAAAGTTAAATCCCACGAGTAATCTAGAGCGAGTAACGCGATACCCCGCGTTTGGTGTGTACGTAGCATAAGGGTGTCACGATTTCGATGTAAAATCGAAATTAAGTCACAACCTCGAACTTTGAATTAAAAAATGGGATCGCCAATGCTGCCACGCCCCATGTCACACGTCCGGTGGATAAAAAAACTCTCAGAGGTGCCTCATCGGTCCAGCGGAACGTGATTTATATTTTAAACATGAGGGATGTATTGATACAACTCCTTGAAATGCATGTCATAAACAGGATTACTACCTAGTGATCTGACTTT
The DNA here is from genome assembly GCF_027580225.2 of Misgurnus anguillicaudatus. Classification (NCBI taxonomy): domain Eukaryota; kingdom Metazoa; phylum Chordata; class Actinopteri; order Cypriniformes; family Cobitidae; genus Misgurnus; species Misgurnus anguillicaudatus. The sequence continues at coordinate 13,975,593 of NC_073348.2, forward strand.
GTACAGAGCGCAGCTCTTTGCACGTACGCGAGAGTGAGAGAGGCGCCAAGATGCAGCGGGTTATATTTTAAACAAAAGGATAGTTTGCCTCAGCACGCATGAAACGCATAAAACTGAACAAATATGTAAGGATTACTACTTTAGTTTATGTTTAGACTTCGGGCAGATGCGAGAGCGTGTGCACGTGAGACAGAGAGAAGCGCAGCTGCTTATGACACGCTGGATTTATTTCAGATGCTAGGAGTCCAAGACGTGTGCATAGGATTTTTTGCCTTTAAAAAAAAAGAAGTAAAAACAGAGAATCGAATCGTGACCTTAGAATCGAAAATGTAATCGAATTGAGGATTTGGAGAATCGTGACACCCCTAGCTATAACACTATGCCTAAAGCGATGTGGCTCTGCTCTTCTCTTTACACGTACATTGCTATAAATACAGCATTTGAGGTATTTCTTATTTCAAAAATTTAGTATGGAGTTTCATTAAACATTTGAAAAATTATAATGAAAATTAATAAGTCTTCATTAAAATAAACACTATTTTTACAACTAAATACAAATTCAATTATTTAACAGACAAAAAAAATGTGTTAAAGAAGTGGTACGCCACACATTCTGCATTTCGCTTCAATGTTAACCACAGGAGATATAGTAGTGGAAACACACTAGTGGTTTTATCTAGCCTCACCTTGGAGACTTTGCTCTGAGTTTTGGTGAAGTATGCCTTCTGTGTCTTTTCCAGAAGCTCTGGACCACCAGCAATAGCTAGAATGATGCCGTCCGCCATACGGTTGTCATGAAGACATAGATTGACAGCAGCTTCGTAATCCCCAGTGAGTAGCGATTGGGTGATCAGTCCATCAATATCTGTCCAAAAATGAATAATAATTTGTTATGAATAAGGTAAAATATTCAATCTTTATCTAATAGTTTACAAATACAACTTTTTTGTCTTAATAAATCACAATGTAAAGTAACAAAAAAACTTGCCCTTGCTAACTTTGAGATTTACACCATCTTTAGAGGCTGAAGCTGAATCTTCAGTGACAGACGTCTCCTCAACAGCAGGTTCTTCCTCATTAACAGGAATCTCATCCAGGTCAGATATTTCTTCTTCAAGGGATTCTCCATTTTCTTCTGCAGAACTATTCTCTTTGAGCTAGGATAAAATAGCAGGGTGTAATATGAAAAAAATAGCTTTCTACTATATTATTCATCGACATGATTGCCTGAAATCTGAAAAACATTTATGTAAAATTACAAAAAGAAGTTTTGATAACCAACCAACAATAAGCATTTTTAAAAACCAATGAAAACTCTTTTACTGTTATTTTAAAAGAAATGTTACTTGATCCTTATTTGTTTAAAGATATTTCAAGGTTTTTTATTAAGATATACAGTGGAAAGTAGAATGATAACCAAACTTTTTTGGTACATCAGTCAAAAAGTATAAAAAGTAAAGGATTTACGCAGTGTCGGTTTCCTCATTAAATTTTTTTTTTCTTTCCCCAATGGGGAAGTTCATGAAAGAAAAAAGGAAACCAGAAATGTTTGGCGTTGTGTTTCTTCTTCTTCCTTTATTTCTTTATGCCATTCCAGCATCTACGGCTATATTCATGGCGAGAACCAGTTAATCCATACAAGTTGATGCATACACAGGTTGGGGGAGGGACAATTTGGCATCTTCAATCTGCCTAACTTGCATGTTTTTGGCCTGTGGGAGGAAACCGGAGTACCCGGAGTAAACCCACACTGACACAAAGAGGCGTTGTGTTTTTGTGTGTCTTTAACCACTACTGTAAGTGCTGTGTGTGCTTAACCATTTAGTTGTTTTAAGTCTGTTTAGCTTTATTTAAGAAGAAGAGCATGTAAACATTATATTCAGTGCACTTACCACACTGGTTTCTTCAGAATTGCAGTTTCCCTCCAATGCAGATGCAATCTGAAAACCACAAGCAGAACTGATTAAGTTGTGCACTCTAAATGGCCGTTCACATTATAACAATAACTATAAAAATATATAGTTGTAACAATATTTTATATTAAAGAGAATAGTGGAGGTCACACCACAACTATAACGATAAAGATACAATGAATGATATGATCGTTGTGATCACTTTCTAGGCATTGTTTTTTTTTTTTCAACTACTGAACAATAAACCATTGACAGCCAATCAAATCTATTTGAACTTCACGTGCACGCGCATAATGACAGATGACATGGTGGAGAAGCTCATTGCTGAGGTCTATAACATAAAATGACCTCAGGTATCCAGAGCTGATGCAGTTGCTGTGAAATTGACTACGTAATGCTTTTTATTCTACTACACTGACTAGGCCAAAAGGTAAGATATTAGATTACTCAGACTATTATATTCACTGTTTAGAGTTAGAGTTAAAGCGTGTTGAGGACATCTGCTGGTTATTATACCTGCTTTGTAAATGCAACAAGAACAGCATATTTAGTTTTTATTACAGGAAATATGCAATATTACTTAATGCCATTGAAGGTAAGTGATTTGCGGGGGGGAATTAGCATAAATTAACTGTTATCGTCTGGTGGTGTGGACGCTAATATAGTTATCATTATAGTTAATACAGTCCATTAACGTATTAATGTGAATGGCCCTTTAGTCAATACACAAATAATTCATCCTACATGTGAAGATATATAAACTATACACTAAGCTGGACACACCTTTAAGGCTAGCTCCTCCTTCTTGTATCCCAGATGTTCCAAATATTTTCCTCGTGCATCATCTTCAAAATGTACCTACAAATATAAATATTTATTGGTTACATGAAACTTACGAGTTGGATCTGCAGAGTATTCTATAAATATTCAAGCCTCTTACCTTTAGAAATGACCATACAGTCTTCTCAAACAGATTCTGAGCAGCATCAATCTTTGTCTGGCAGTACTCTAGAAAATTGCCTGTTTTAAGGGTGGTCTGAAGTTGGTTTGAGCGATCTATAAAATCTGTTTCCGTCACAACTTGACTGACATGAACAACATGTGCGGCGGTCGTCTGGGGCTGCTGAGCTGTAGGCATGATGTTGTCCAAAGTAACTAGTTTTCCACCAAACTGTTGAAAAAAAGGCAAAAGGAGCTTCCTATAGTAATCAAAATGGTAAATGCCCTTTACAGGGTTCCCACACCTTAGTAAACTTCAAATTCAAGGACCTTTCAAGGACTTTTCAGGTCCAATACCCTCAAATTCAAGGACTAAATGTAGAGACACATTTCAAGTGAGATCAAGGTTACATTGTGTTCCCTTTAAAGATACATTATTACCGTTCCTATTCGAGGGTACTCGCGCTGCATCACTGCAGTGACATTTTGGGGACACCTCCAGGGGTAAGTGTGTCTGAATGTGTATATCAAAATCAACCAATGGTGAGACTTAACGACAAAGACAGGGTGACGCGAGAGTCAGGAAGTATATTGCCAAAGACAGCGTTACAGGGACGCAGGAAGTATGGCAAGAGAGACGCAGCACCTTGTTCAACGTAACCAGAGACATTTTTATTTGTCAAACACAACTATGCAAAAAAGCATTTTGGTATGAATCAACATTCGCATACAGAAGATAAAAGCATTTAAAACGAACAATTTAGCACGTGTGGTGTGCTTAAAAAGTCTAGAATTTTTATATTATCCTACAATACACACAGGGAATTTGGATTTTTTCCCCCCGAAAACCTCTTGCATAAAATAGATTCCAGCACTTTCAATGACCTGTATCTATGAATGTATTTTTCAAAAACTTCCCAGAGCCTTGAATTTTTTCCCCAGATTCACAAACTATCAAGGATTTCAAGGACCCGTAGGAACCCTGTATTTAATTTGAATTATGGTAGACTTGCAAACTACGAACACTTACAGCAAAAGAAGCTCCCACTGGTCGACGGATCCATTTAGGGGGTTTCTTTAAAGGTGTGACGGTGCTTTGGCTGGTACTGGTTTGAGGGAGTTGTAATGGAGGCAGCGTCTTCCCCGTGCCAAAAGGATCCAGATTTCCAAATGAGCTACTTAACTGTAGACACAAAGAATATCATGATGATCACTTACTGCAAGATAACAACTTCATGATCAGTTTACCTGTGTTCAGAGCTACTTAACTGATCCGCCTCTGCGTTTATGGCATTATCATTGTTTCCTCCCATGATGGAATAGATGCTGATGTGTCCATCAAAGGCAGCAGCAGACAGCACAGCAGGGTTCCTAGGGCACCACTGGATGTCGAAACACCACTGAGCACTGGTGGGCAGCTCATAAAGAACCTGCGAGAAACCAGGATTGAAAATACAATTAGAGAAGCAAAGGCTTTAAAGAGCCACACAGATCCAAAATTGAAAATGACCTGTATTGCAGTGTATCATGTAGCTGTCCATCAATGTAAACAATGTGCCAAGTAGTTAAACCAAAAAGTGCACAATTAATAAACTTATTGGCTTTTAAAGTAGGGAGTCGACTCTGAATCACTGAAACGAGTCGTCATATAGTTTGAATCTCCTGCCTGTCTCTATCTACGTAGATACGAACACTTTACATAATAATCTCCGCCTACAGCCTTGCCCGGGAGAAACGAAAACTCTGACCTGCCCACAGACACTTCAGCTAGTTAGTGTGTAAACATCATATCAAGAAGACACTGTGTTTTCAGTTTGTGTTGTTTTCACTACCAAAGGATGAAGATATATGAAGAATCTGTGGTTAAAATGACCTTTTCAATGAGGGATTTTACCCACTTTATTTGGAACAACATGCGTCTCCTAACCACAACCTTTAAGTATGATTATTACATTGTGTTTATTTTACCCCGAGTGTTCTAAAATGTCTAAACTAACTGTAATGTCTTCACAGTAAGCTGCGCTAGCAATGCATGTCGCAGTTAAACTGTGGCCCGGTTAGCTTATGTCTGTTGTCGTTTTAATTGCTTGGATTGATGAATGTTGTGTATTAATTAAACTCTTAATATACTGCAGGGAGTCACGTTAGCAAGCGGCTAACGCACGTTGCACTGAGGGTTTTGCTATGGCCCGATTAGCTTACATACATGCTTAAATGAGTGTAAAACTCTTAGTTTCTGTTGTCGTTTTTATTGCTTGGAATAATGATGAATGATGTGTAATGATGTCGATAATGTACTCTCAGTAAATCATGTTAGCACTAGTTCAATACATGTTGCACTATTGTTGGTCTGTTCCACTGATCTGTGTTATGTGCAGAGACTGTGTCAGTTGACCAATCAGAGCAGAGTAGGCTACTGAAAGGTGGGGTTTAGGTAGACTGAGTCGTTGAACGGCTTCACATGAATCGTTTGGGCGTCTCTGAAATTTTTAATTTATATTTTGAGAAAATTACAGTGTTTTTTTGACCTTGCATACATTTAAACCTATTGTCAAGGACTTAAAAACAGTGATAGGATGCTTAAAAAATTAGCATCTTACCGACTCTTTAATATTAAATATTTTACATTGATGCTTTTTGCAGAAGCCTTTATCCAAAGCAACTGACAGTGCATTCAATCTATACATTTATAATTTATGATTGTGTGTGTTCAAATCTGGTGATCAAATCCATGACCTTTGTATTGATAACACACATTTCTACCAACTGAACTACACAAACATTTTACTGTTGTAAACATAGTATTACAATACCCAAGCCTCAACATCCAGGGATCTCACCCCATTTGTAATTTTTTTATATTTTCAGATTTTCCATAGCTGTAGAAACTTTAAGAGTACAGGCAGTGCTAACAGTAATAATGTAAACCTTCACCTCAGCTGTGTTGGGGTTCCAGCAAAGAATCCTGTTGTCTTTCCCACAGCTCAGGAGCAGCTCTGGATCTGCTTCACTCCAGGCTATGGACAACACACCTCTACACATATAAACAGATGAAGACTCAGTAACACTCTTAAGCAGTAAGGCTGTATGTTGATGAACTCATGAACTGTTGGTCTACCTTGTGTGGCTCTCCAGCACTTTTAGAGGAGAGGATGCAAAGCGCAGGTCCCACATTTGGATGACAGGCATTCGGTCATCCTCGGAAGCCAAGACCAGCTGAGTGGCCACCTCTGGGTTCCAGGCCAAACCAGAGCAATGCATCTACACCACAATAAACACTCATTAAACATAATGCAATGACCAATTTAAAACGGATTTAAATAAATCAGTTAGTGGTCAACATGTAAAAAAAATATTAGGGCAGTAACAATGGCTGCGCAAAAATATTGACAGCTAACTATCGTGATACATTTATCCATGATAGTGTACTGATATTTCAATCTCTAGTATCGATATAAAAAAAAAATGAAATCCCTCTGTGTGCGTCAAACAACCTCCTCCGCCGCTGCTGTAGTTGTCGTAGTCTATATTCGGCCAATATCTCAGAAGTTAGCGGAAGTGAGAAAATGGCAGAAAATTTTTAAATGCTTGCAGCTTTCAAAGCCGACATGTGGAAGCACTTTGGGTTTAACACTGTACCATGCACCATGTATCTGTATATGTATCGTATCCCCTGCTGAAGGAACAGCATCAAACCAGCATGGACCAGCATGGGAATTATGCTGGTCACCAGCATACCAGCACCAAAACACAAAATATGCTATATGACCAGCATGGGATGCTGGTGCTAATGCTGGTTTGGTGCTGGTTTAGCTGGTGCTAATGCTGGTGCTGATGCTGGTTTAGCTGGTGTTCACTAGCAAACCAGCACCAAAACACAACATATGCTGGTCTTGCTGGTATGCTGTTTTTTTCAGCAGGGTCGTGAGGCCCTTGCCAATACCAAGCCCTAGCAGTAACATGAGACTAGAGGAGCATAAGATAATACTATATTTTTAAATGTTACTGAAAATGTACGATGTTTACATGGTACTTTGAGGAATACTACAGTAGTACCATGATACTTTTTCAAAACACAACAGTTTTAGCATAATAACTTTGCTAATAGTTAGTATTGTGACACATTATTTTTGCAAGTTGCAAGTTATTACTGGAAGTTTAAGATTTCAAAAAACATAAATGATTCAACAAACCCTGTTGCTGTGATCGCTGACTTTAATGATTAAGTCATTCTTTCTCAGATCCCAGACTGAGGCTTTTCCACTGGGGCTAGCCGAGGCCAGGATGTGCTGCACCTGTTTATTCCATGCAATACAGCTGATGTCCTCTGCTGGCTAAAAAGTTAAAGAAATAATCAACTATCGAAAACTCGTTATGGTTCAGCATTAAACCTATGATGCATTTACAACTCTCCACGGGACTAAATGCATTGCCCTGTGGCTGAGGTGCACATCAGGCTATGGTGGAGTCTGGTAAAAGTTTAACACAGGTGTTTGTCAAGCAAAGGTTTACTGGTCCAAGCTAACGGTTCCCAACTCAAATCAACTCAAGATTGATTAATATTGGAAGCCCAATTTAACCCTTTAACTGTAACTGTAATGTGATTACTATAACTCTGGCATTCTTCGGTCTAGAGGCAAAATCTTGGTCTTGTATTAAAGAAGACACTTTGAAGTTTTTCACTGGAGTGTTTGAAGTTGTAAATATTAAATAAAAAAATAGTTATACTAGTTTAAATGTATTTGAAATAATAAAAATCATGCAATAAAGTATATACTCTCTAATCAAATGTATATAAAAATTAAAATGTTTTACTCCCAAAACACCATAACAATAAAGGCACAAGTCTCAACTAGTTCTGAACCGAATTTCAAGTTAAAGGGATAGTTCGGCCAAAAATGATATTAAACCCATGAAACGGTGCGGATTACCCTCAGAAGGACTTTGTTTATCATCATGGAGCTGTTTGGATTTATTTTGTGAAGGATGGATGCACGCTTTTTGGACTTGAAGGTCGTGGACCCCATAACTTCACATTTGGTTAACTGAAAGATCTAAAACATTTTCTAAAATAACTGAAAATGTCATTGTCTGAAAAATGATGGACATATGCATCTCGGACAGCTTGGGGGCGAGTAAATAATGGGTGTAATATCATTTTGGGCCTAACTATCCCTTTAAAAACACAAAAAAACTGAGGTTTGTGTCACACTTTTAGTGGTTTTACCAATGGAGGCCAGTAGGTGTCAAAGGTTAGCTGCATTGTCTTGTCACAAATTAATAAATTACTGTCCCTGCATTGTGTTAAATGCCAAAAGGTTTTGAAATATAAAACTGCATTCCTAGAGCTTTCAAACAGTATATAGTTGGTCAAGATTGGTGTAGGTTTAGACTATGAAATTATTGTTTTAAATATGTAATGCTAAACGTCCCACCTGTGGGAAGGTGACAGTTACAAGTTGCATGTTTTATTCATTATAACTAAGGACTAGGGGCCATTAAAATTATTTAAGATTCAAAACTATCATTTCACAGTCAAATTCACACAGCCTGCTTGAAGTAGCTGTGATTTTTCACGAGCGGTTGTCACTTCCGTAAAAACATGGCGTCAGGAACACTCAGTAACCGCCTTCAGTCACAACCCTGAGCACTGTCACGGTCTACCCCCACACCCCCTTTTTGCCAAACTAACCCGCACCATGTGAGAAAACACTGTTAGTACTAAAGAGTAGTAAAGAACCATCACCTGCTGATTTACTACTTATCAATAAAATCAATAAAAGTTATATTATAGAGCCAGAGAAAACTGATAAAAAAATTATATATAGTAAACGGTTATGCAACCCTAACGTGTGGCTTATGTGTTGTTTTGTAACGTTACAGTCTTTGGTAGCCACAAGTTTTAAAAGTTATTTTTATTGAGTTAAAAATGGTGAGGTTAAAATCTCTTAGTCTCTGGGTTTACTAACCTAACATTTAGTGTACAGAAACTAACATTTAGTTTATGGGTAATGTTATTTTAGCTGTGTATTTCACTCATGAAACAAACGGGCCTATCAGAAGAGAGACTCGTGAATATTACTTATTACAGGTCAAAACGACCTGTTCTTAGCAGAGCTCCTGAAAGGGAAGCTGTTAAAAATATATAGAGTCACTTAAACTGCTAAAACATATTATTAAGGACATTATAACCTAAAATAAAACTCTAGAAAGCTTTGAAATATGGGACCTTTAAAATAAAAACAAAAGCAGACTGTACTCTGAGTTGCATATAAGATCTGTACCTGTGTTTTGGGTCCTGGTGTCATTGGAGAGCTGAAGTTGTTCAAATCCCAAATGTAGATTTCTGACTCATTTCCTCCAGAGGCCACAAGGTTGGTCTAAACAAAAGGTTTTTTTTACATTTATCACAACTTCACTATAGCCCTTTTCACACACGAATTATGGAAATACACAGAAAATGTCTCTTGGATTTGTTGGGGATCATTTTATTTTGGTTTATTCACACTTCTAATGATTTTACAAAATCTGTGCATGCATTCCCATTAACTCTTTCCCCGCCATTGACGAGATTAAGAGAAAACGCTTCCCTGCCAATGACGAGAATTTCCGGCTTTCCGCAATACCCTTATTATCCGCAACTTATACAACCTGGAAGTAACGCCTCATGTGAAAGAGAAAGAACTCTGTTTATGTTTAAAAAAACCTCTGAATGTGATCTCCATCAAAAGTCCTTTACATAAATGGAATTATCTCAGCTTTTTGCTGACAATTGGGTGTTTTGAAGAAACCTACCCATATTTAAGAGGTGATAAAAAGAGAACTAATAAAGGTAGGATGAAACTTTTTTTGTTTGAAAGCAGAGGGTCTTTTATTCGATATATTGTTTGTTTATATATTTAAAGAAGAACATTTTCTGGAAGGCATTAAACTTTTGTGAAAATATAGAAAAATGCTGGCACTGGCTGGCGGGGAAAGAGTTAAGAACCCATAAAGACATATCACGCATTGTATTTGCAATTGTGCACTTGGTGGATTTTAGTTCTTAAGTTCGCTTATTATCTGCGATTTCTCTTTCATATATCAAAACTGAACGATAGAGCTGAACATTAACTTCTTGTTGACATGCATACTCACTACGAAACCCGTTCTACAGCATTGTTTATGCCTTATGCCTTAAACAGGACGCGCTACGTAAATGTTACGCAATGTTACTAGGTCCCATTTATGGGAGCAATCCCAGAATCAATTACGGGACATGTTTACGTTAACACAGAAGGAATGCTGTGGTGTATCAAAGGGGTTTTAATGCAAAAGAAAAAGCTATGTTAGGCAACTGAAGAATTTAAGGATAAGAACTTAAATGTGATATGTGTGATTACCTGAAATGAGTTGACGTTGAGCGCTCTCACTGGCCCTGTGTGTTTCTCACTCTGGGCAATGATCACCTCACTATCACCAGCAATGATTTTGGAGGCGTCGTAGAGGATAATGTTTCCATTCTCTCCTCCAGCAATCAGAACTCCAGATGGCAGTCCCTCGGATTCAATGCCATGTGGTCCCCAGACCAGTTTATGGTACCTAGATTGAACAGAGAGGAGAAAATACACTGTAATATATTAAAGAAATCATTCACCTACAAATATAAGTATTTAATTGTTGTTGTTTCGTAGCTGTATAACTGTTTTTGTATGTAGAAATCATAAAACATTTTTTGAAAAACATTTACATAGCCCTTACATACAACTAAGGTAAAAAGGGACTGGCAATGTCATGCCAGTAATTATTTTTAAATCACCAATTGCATACATAAACTAACCAAAATTTGCTTTTCTATTTCTAAACGCATTTACTTTTCAAAATTCATCAAATTTGTATTCATTTCTGATGAGAGAACCAGTGTCCCGCTAACTTCCAGGTTGGCCTACAAAAAATGCTGTGCACCCCACCATGTGAAATGCACGACTGCATACTCCGTAATGACGCCATTTCTCTGCGCACACTAACACACTCATGAACGCATAAAGTATACAAGATATAGGCAATTGATCTTTAGTCATTGTTATGATTATGATTGATGTTTGCTCTATGCAATGTTGCCGAAAGGGTATTAAAAAGGTATTCCCTGTGGTTAAATTACACCTTTAACAATACCCAGGTAATTTATTTTCAGGGTTTTATGCATTGTGCACCCACACAAATTAAGAACGTATTATTTCACAGATAGGAAATGGGTACTTCTTCTTACTTGTAGGTAATTTTCTTAATAGACAGTGCTCTTAATAGTGTCATTTTAAAGCAACTCTGAGATTCTGCAAAACAGTTGTTTTGGTGGTGCACAGTAATTTCTATGGGTTTCAATATGACATGAAGTGTGAAATGTCATTATTGTGAAGTCATGAAAGTGTTAACATTATATATTGTTTTAATCAAAGTAAACAAAACACAAAGCATTTGTAAATTAGATAAAACACAGTAATGGCGCTTTTCCATTGCATAGTACCCCACGGTTTGGGTCAGCTTACTTTTACCCAATACTTTTTTAGTACCACCTCGTTTGGGGATCCAAGCGACCAGAGCTGATACCAAAACGATGCAAAAACAATGTAGATCACTGATTCGTATGAGAGAATCATCACTACCAGCGTCATCGCTATAATGTAAAGATTAGCTTTACCTTCGTGCTAGCTTGCGCTGTCTCAAGTAAACCTGTTGTCATCTGTGCTTTGCTGTAAGTTCCCAAACTCCCTTTTAGCGATGAAAAATATCCACAGGTTGAGAATGAGGAAAACCATACCATTTTTTTCCAGACTTGCAGTTGCGGCAGCACATTCGCAACGTGCACGTCCGCATATATGCTTAAATGCAACTTAAATGAGTCTCAGGGGAGTGCGTCGACTGACGCCACGGGTGTTTGTACAGAAACTGTTATGTGAGACAGAGGTAGTTATAAATGTGATGTGCAAACATCTATTTGTGGTGGTCCATTTATTTTGTGATGGACTGAGAATGTCTGTATGGGGATGTATAGCATTCAAATAACGCTCTCATTTGTATGATGTCACAGCAGTACATAGCGAAAATATAACGACACGCCTATAATCCCTCCCACTCCAAAATGCTACTAAACTAGATGGAAAAGCTAACCAAGCCAAAGTGAGGTGATCTGCCCCGACCTAATCCGTGGGGTACTATGCAATGGAAAAGCGGCATAAAATCATTCACATACCCAAGACATTTTTTTATTATAAAGCAAAACACAAACTGCTGACGTTTGTGAGTTATTTGCATATGTTGGCAATGTAAATCATAAGCATACAGTAAGATCTTATATCAGTACCTGTGTGAAGATGAGAAAGAGCCACATGACTTCATGGCCAAAGTGGGTTCAGCCAGGTCCAATTCGAAGATTTCCAATGATGCATTGGTGCTGAAAGTGGCATCTAGCTGTTGCGCTGAGGTACCTAAACAGTGATTTATTCATTAAATAGTTAAACTTTTTTTTTTTTACTTTCATTAAGTATTTACAACCCTTCTAGTCACTTGTGATTACTGAATTAGGATATACATCATTACCTGCTGCCAGATAGATTGGGTGCTGCTCTGCTGGACTCCAGGCCTGGATGGCTGTTCGGTTAATTTGTTTCAGCTTCATTCTACGAAAAAACAGCAGAGTTATCATTTACTAAAACATTTTATTCACAACTTTAACTACTACCACTATTTACTTTCTCTACAACAACAGGCAAAGTTCAGTAAATAGTAAATAGTTTTGGGTGTATTAGTTTGCTCTGTTTTCCCAAAATGTATTACTTAATTCAAAAATAAATGAAAAAAACTAGTTACATATATTCTATTATAATGTATCAGTATTGACTTTATGAATAAAATAACTTTAAAATTACCTAATACTTTTATCTCGGTTTATATACTCATGCACATATGAACGAATACAGATAATTTTCACGAACCAGATAGGACAATTTAAAACACACTGTGACATACAGGTGATTTGGGAAAATCCCCCAAGTATTAAGCATTAATAATTTACATGTCACTAACCAAACATGACATTTTGTTACAGCACTAATGCAACAAGGTATCATTGACATGCAGGAACTATTAGGGAAACCTGGGCCTTGGAAAGCCAACACATATACTATTACTTTATGGTAAATAATTTAAGACATTAGACAACTATCACAACAGTTTTACGCTATTACACTTTAAATGCAAATTATTAACTTAGTCAGGAACGCACCGGGCTTCATAGTAAGACAGGATTTTTACCAAAAAAATACCACGAGGTCACGTTTTAATACATGAAATGAACATATGTGTTATCCACACACGTACGATCCATTTAAAACAGATAATTCTGTAGCACATAGGCTAATGCAGCTATCTGCAGAAGGATTGACAGTTTTAAAAGTGTTTACCTTTTCCTCTCGTGCTTCCACCAGTCATACACAGACTCACTCACGCATATACATAGATATTAATGTAAATTAGTGGGAAAACTTTGTGAAATCCGTGGGTTTGTGCGCTGTGAGATATTTGTCCCGGTTACAGATGGACAGAATTCCACGTCCCCACTGCCGTCCATCAACGTGGCACAATAAGGTCCGCCCAGCGCAATGACGCCTTCCGGCAACAACTCCCGCCCCGTAGGCCGTGGCACGAGAAGCGACGAATGCCGGTGTCTTGAAAATGGTTTTATTATTGAGTAGTGTGTTTTGTTTCTATGGCATCAGTGTGGTCATTCAATCGACTAGTGATTCTCGTTAGGGCAGTTTGAAATGTTTACTTAAATGTTTCGCATGCATGTATATAATCTTAAATGTATTGCACCTAATCGGTTCAGTTGCATTCTCTAAGTTAACTCTTCAAATTTGAAACTTTATCTTTTCTTAAATTAAATTTATTAACACATATATTTTACTGGTGTCAGGTAACTAGTTTATTTTTTAAACATGTTTTCTTAATTGAGGCATTTTGTATGTAACAGGAGTTTTTAGCATAGATTTAGCAAATACATGAAATATAGCTGCTTCTTTTGTGTAATGTTTAGTAAACATGCAATAAAAAAAAGAAATATAGCTGCATTAAATATGTGCTAATAGCATCAGCAAATTCTAGTGATTTACCACATTTTATAACATCAAAAGAAATGGGTCAAAGGACTGAACATTAAGATTTACAGTCATAGCATCAATATCATAAAATATACAGAAAAGAAAATAAGAAAGCATTTGTTGAGGTCAAGCATGGGAAATCCATCAGAACAGTGGCAAAAGAGAGAAATATTAGCAGGTCCACCCTACAGTGGTACATGAAAAAGGCAAAAGGACAAAGAGAAAAGACTGTTGGATACAGAGGAACATCATAAGCAAAGAGGATCTTTACTGAGGAGGAACTGACAGAAAACATAAAGATGCTGGCTGAACGCATCCATGGTGTTACTGCAAAGAAATGCCACAAAATGGCCCAAAAGAATAAAATTCCTGTGCCCAACAACTGGGAACAGCAGAGATTGGCTGGTGGGTAATGTAACACATCTTGATTTAGCAAGTCAACCACTTGGTCTTGTTTATCTTACTAGGATTATAATTTCTTTTTAGGCAGAGATTGGTTCAGTAGTTTCATTGCCCTCACAACCTCTACTGCCATATAACTGCCATAATGTTTGGCAAGTCATGGACAGGTGACAGAACTGTTTAAAACAACATATATATTAGGGAACTACAGTCTAAAATTTGCCATTTCTGAGTGCAATCTTAAAATAATGCCTACATATTCCAGGCCATCTGTTTCAGTCTCATAAATCAAGATGAAATGAAGAAAGACAGAAAGATGCTGTTGCCCTGTGACACGATGTTTAGGAGGATGAGAATGCTGAGGTTGTGATTCCTATCAAAACGTTAAACAGTGACTTCTTTCTTATGTGATGTTTTGTAGTCATAAAGGCTCTTGGGTAGCTAGTCCTTGGCTAATGAAAGCTGCAATAAACCACTATAAAATAACAGCATCATGCAAAGCATTCTGGGAACCAGAAATTCTTATCAACTTTTTTTGTTTTTTCCTTCAGATTTTGTTTCCCATAATCCTTTGCTTGAGGCTGTTATTTTAGTTTTACTCTGTAAAGATAAAGACTTACTAATGTTTAATGTTCATTTAACTTTGAAAAAATGTTGCCAGTAAATAACATTAATGTACATCTACGGTAAGTTACTGGCAACCAGCTGCAAGTAACACTGTAACAGAATTTTTTATTTAAGTTTAGGTTCTTTTCATAAATTGCATATCTATTTAAAGGAACTTTAGTCTGGTAAAAGAAAACTGGCAAAAGATTCAGGGGGATTGTAGCTAGACAAACATTCTGAAATGCTGATTTACCTGTTTTAGCCATTGACCCTTTCTCATTGTGGAAAAGACCTGGAAGCCACAACCGGCTAGAAAATCAAGTAACGACTTCAAGCACCTAAGAAAATTCTTGTGTCAAAGCTCACTAAAGCTCAGACTTATCAAAGTCTGACTTTGATAATAGGCCTACTTAGATTTTAAAATAAATAAATGGTAAAGGTGTTGAATCTAATCCATCTGAGTGCAATGAGAAAAAATAATGCTGCTTGGCTGGGTCTATTGAGGCCTATTTCCTCCTATAAGGTGTAGAAAGATATATTGCAGTGACGATGAATTTTTTTATACTTTATGTTTATTATTGTTTGTAAGTTAAATACTGATATTTTTGTATTAGAGTTACTTGATATTAACCCTGCTAAAAAAAAAAAAAACAATAGACACATCACAGACATTTTATTGGTTTTATTGGTTCTATGTATTGGTTCTAATGGAATATGGCCCAAAACACACTACAGGGTAGTGGTTTTAATGGTATTTTAATGGAAACCTTTAAAAAAAACTTTATTGTTTTTTTCAGCAGGGACCATAGCGCACTCAATCCCAATTTCATTTATTTAGTAAATATATTTTACTTTTTTGGGAAAACAACAATAGTGAGGGAAAGGGAATATATAAGGGACAAATTACCTATGACCTTTTGTTTCATTTATTGTCACAACATGACGTCTGTAGGCTACCTATTAATAAAATGTAAATCCATAAAACATCTCTCTCTTTGTCGTGCAATGATATTGTATGTGTGTGGCCCAAAGGCGGCGCTCTTGCTATGGTTTTCGCGCTGTGGGAGTGTTCCGTCACAGGGTTCAGTCACAGTGTTTAGTCTTTTCCATTACAACTGTCATTCACAAGCGCTAAAAGACACAAGATCGAAGCTCATTTATGGCATTGTAACGTTCATTGGAATACAAGACTGGATGTGTGTTTGTTGCTGAAGCGGATTTTATCTGACTGATGTGATGTACACAGGTGGAGGATCATTTACCGCATTGATCAGCTGAGCCGCAGACATCAGCATTAGCGATCATCGGTAAGACAACTCTTCATATAAATGATTCATGTAAACTCAATTTAACCATTAGGCACTTCATATCTGATATG
The DNA here is from genome assembly GCF_027580225.2 of Misgurnus anguillicaudatus. NCBI lineage: Eukaryota > Metazoa > Chordata > Actinopteri > Cypriniformes > Cobitidae > Misgurnus > Misgurnus anguillicaudatus. Next base: position 13,991,966 of record NC_073348.2, read on the forward strand.
TTTGTATTATATTATTTGTTTTATTACTGGTTAGACGCTTTATCCTAAAAATGATCAATCGTATCTTAAAAAAGCTAACTGGCGTAATGCATCGTTTTATTCATTAATATATGAACCTGTAAAAGGCACTGATGTGCTGATGCAGTGATGAAATAATGTGATGTATATCCATCAAACACAAACGCATAATTAAATGAATGCAGCAAAATTTGTATAGCATTTGAATGATTCTTGCTTTTTCGGAGACACAACGTGTTATAATAATGCATAACGTCAGTGCAATTACGGGCATGTCGTTTCCCTGTGCAACATATAGCCTAGTCTTACAGTAATATATTATATACATAACCATCCAAACTGTCACGAAACATTATGCTACTAGGAAGCATCCTCACCAAAAGGCTGTACAAACTGTTGAACGTGGAGTACAAGTGTCACATTTTTGGGCATGCTATAAAATCAGACAAGATTGATATCGGGGCAACCCTTAGAAAAAATAACCATGGTTTTACTACAGTTAAAAACATGGTTTCTGTAGTAAAACCAAGGTAGACCACAAAATAACCATGTTTTTCTAAATCATAGAAACCATGATTTTGCTTATAGTAATCAATACTCTAAAAGACATGGTTACTACACTTTTTACCTAAAAAAATCGTTCATTTTCGTAAGGGAAATTCACATGATAATTATTGCATTGCATATCCGCCCCTGATAGAATTTTCTTTTTTGGGTGAACTATTCCTTTAATAAAGCAGATAGAAACAATGCGAAAACAATATCTCTGGCTCCTAGTGATATATTGAAGTCTTATGAGGTAAAAAGATTGATCTTTGCAAGAAATTAAACATTATTTCAACATTATTTACAGCAGTTTACTATTAATTCACAGCTGCATGCAAATGGTTCTTTAGCATATTGAATCTTTGTTTCTAAGCAAAGCACTAACTGTTGAGCAAATCATATGACCCACACAGCACACTTCATATCTCCATCTGTGAATAACTGGAGCCCTACACTAAAAAAAATTATGTTAAAAAGCGCTAAAGCTTGTAATGATAGGGGAACCATTTTTAGTGCTATATAGCAACTGTAAAGCACCTATGAAGAACCATCCGGGGGTTTTATATAGCACAATATGGTTCTACACAGGTGCTACACAGGTACTACTTAAGTGCTATTAAAATAGTTCCCCTATGATTACGAGCCAGTGAACCACTTTTAGTGCTATTTAGCACCTTTTGTTTTTAGAGTGTACATTACAAAATGCAACTTGCAGATGCAACAAGAAATATGTGTCCATAACATTTACGTAAAGGGCTGATATGAGAGTGCTGATTCTTTTTGTACCTTACAGACAAACTGTAAGTTTAGGTCCCTCCTAACCAGTACAAAAACAAACATTTAAATCACGCTAGGATAACAACTTATTTTCTACTTATGCTACTTTGTGACATCATCACTGTGTTACATCATTGCTTCCTCTTCCTGCACACTGGCGCACAGTTTGTAAAGTGATACAGTGAGAGCAGTATACAGTAACACGCAGAAAGGAATGGGAAACATTCTTGCTTCTAATTGTTGATTAATGTAAACATGAATATAAACTCAAACATTCCGTTTATTTTCTCTGCGTTGAAACAAGGATGCATCAATCTGCATTGTTTTTAATACAGTAGGGGAAGATCACACGGTAACGGAGTTACACTGCCACTAGATTTTTTAGTGCCACTCAGCAATTAATAAACCAGAATTTAAGAACAATATGTCAGTTTGTATGTGCCTACATGTACTTAAATAGTAGCACTGGTCTGGTGAAATTAAATCTTATTATGATTTTAAAGAAAGAAAGTGCTCTGTAACGGGGTTACAGAAAATTTATATCACTTTCTTACCAAAAAACTCATATAGAAGTGTTTCTACACTTGTTTCCTATAAAATGACCAAAAATTTTGCGACTGTGACTAGTTTTTATGTATTTCTAAGACATATATGTTTCATAAGTCATGGTAATGGAGTTACATGGTAGCAGAGTTACAAATGTTCCTATCGTTAAAACAAGATTTAATTCTATAAATTGTTATATGAAAAATAAAATTATATGTAAAATATATGAAAAATGATATTAAACCCATGATTTTCTCACCCCCAAGCCGTCCGAGATGCATATGTCCATCATTTTGAGACAAAGACATTTTTAGTTATTTTAGAAAATGTCTTAGATCTTTCAGGTAATTAAATGTAAAGTTACAGGGTTCACTCCTTCAAGTCCAAAAAATGTGCATCCATCCTTCACAAAATAAATCCAAACGGCTCCACGATGATAAACAAAGGCCTTCTGAGGGTAATCCGCACAGTTTTGTTATAGAAATATCCATATTCAAAACTAGGGCTGCACGATTTGGAGAAAAAATCTAATTGCGATTTTTCTGATCAAAATTGCGATTCGCGATTTAAAGTGCGATACATTAGTATATAATAAAAGAGCTACATCCAGGTTTGTTGTGGAGGTTTTAATAGCACCAAAGAAATATGCTGTGCAACTGTTTATTTAAAACATCTTAAACAGCCAAGTTGTCTGCAGGACTTTGCTCTTCTGCAGACACACTTTTTTTTAAATCTAAGAACATTAAAAAAATACAAAAAATAGTTATACGAGCAAGTTTGGTGGTACAAAATAAAACGTAGCGCTTTTCTAAGCAGATTTAAAAGAGGAACTATATTTTATGCGTAATAGCACTTTTGGGAGTACTTTGACTCGGTGCAGTAACACCCTCCCTCTCCCATTATGAGAGGGAGAAGGGGAGCGGACTTTTCAGGCGAGTCCCAAAAGTGCTATTATGCCATAAAATATAGTTCCTCTTTTAAATCCGCTTAGAAAAGCGCTACGTTTTATTTTGTACCACCAAACTTGCTCGTATAACTACTCGTCTTAAATAGGAAAAACGTTGATGTGTTTGGTCACTTCTAACTTTATCTCTAAATGGTACCATTGAATGAATGGGGCTAAGCTAAATGCTATCGAAGCCTCGCAGCGCGCTCCAGCGCTTACGTGCACGCACACAGATGATAGAGGGATGTATCAACAATTCTTAGTTAAGGTAATAACATATTTTATTGAAAATGAGTAGACTATTCCTTTAACCATGGCATTGTTTAGAAGAACATATAACAGGTACGTTTGATCAATTAAGTATGCTAAATATTTTTTCCTTGTGTAAAACTGTCGTAGTACAAAAGCTTTAGTGTGCAGATGGTTTTTTTGGGAATTATGTGCTTGACCGGACTATTTATGCACATTCCGGGTGCAGAATTGATGCGCCTAAGTCATATACACGCTACGTTTATGGGCTTTCTGGGCAGAGAATTGATGCACTTGCATCATCCTCTCATGGGAATCCTCACCCCGCAATGGAAAGTTCATAACTGTTAAAACACAAAGAGAATAGATGCATCATGTGCTCAGCACATTAGTGAATTGCATTCATCCAATGGCTTATTGAGACTTTATACAATCAGATCTTTAAAATAGCCTACAGTTATCTTGTGTGTGCGTGTGTGAATGATGCGTTTCATCTGTCCGCTTCACCAGTGGATTAACTCAGTTTGCGAGTAAGTTACAGAGTTTCTGTGAACTTAAATATCTTTAAATGTGCGTTTGTTCCTTCATACGAAGCTATTGAGTGTATTAAAAGACTTTGAATATAGTGCATAAAACGTTTATGGTGCTTTTGTAATTCTTTGTCCTTTTAAAAGCTTGTCAGTAACCACCACGGCTAACGCACAGTATCGAAATTGGATCGGTCAAGTTGTCGGTCCTCGATCCGATATCTGATCCAGCCAAAAAGCCTGGATCGGCCCCAATACCGATCCAGAATATCGGTATAAACTTTATACTGCATTTGGATCTGCTGCTTTGTCTTGCCTGCCTCTCTGTGACAGAATGATTGACCAATAATGGTTCCAGCAGTTGCTATAGTCAGCCTACGCCAAGGTAATCCTTCCCTCAAGGACCACACCGAAGACCTTTTGGACATTTCTCACTTTACAAACTTTTCTGATTTTGCACTTATTGACTTTTATTGTTACGGGCTCAATAAACTGCTCAAAACTAACCTTACCCGTTATGGTTCTCGAGGGTCACTTGTTTAATTCCTGGACTATGCTTTGTTGCTGGCCGGATCTTCCTTCACTGTGGACATGCCAGAGGCCTCACCTAAACAGTTTTTTTGTGTGGGCAGTAGGCAACAGGCTCTGTGTGCCGAGGTGCCAGGCCGGTCATGGCCGGCTGTGTGCCCCACAGCCCGAGACTCATGCCAGCACCCATTTTTAAAATGGCCGCCATGCCTGCACCTGGTCCAAAGATGGCTGCCGCATCTGAGTTGGTTCCTAACGCTGGGTACACACCAAAAGATATCAGGCTGATTTTGGCCGATTTCCCCCCTTCCGACAATTCTAGCTACAGTTGTGTTCAAAATTATTCAACCCCAACTGAAATTGATTGTTTTGGCCGGTTTGACATTGATTTTGATCATTCAGTCTTCCTGCTTACAATTACATCAAAGAGGCATGTGTAGGTCAGACAAATATAACATAACATTTATAATGAAATAACCACAAATGTCTTTTCTGTGCTCACATCATTATCAGTTTTATTCAACCCCCAAGTGACATTCAATCTTAGTACTTAGTACAACATCCTTTTACAGTTAAAACAGCTTTTAAACGTGAAGCATAGCTTGACACAAGTGTCTTGCAGCGATCTACGGGTATCTTCGCCCATTCATCATGGGCAAAAGCCTCCAGTTCAGTCACATTCTTGTGACGGACTGCAACACATTGTCATCCAATATCTCCTGGTACTGAAGAGAATTCATGGTACCTTGCACACGCTGAAGTTTCCCTGTACCTGCAGAAGCAAAACAGCCCCAAAGCATGATTGACCCCCCACCATGCTTCACAGTAGGCAAGCTGTTCTTTTCTTCATAGGCCTTGTTTTTTCTCCTCCAAACATAGCGTTGATCCATGGGCCCAAACAGTTCTAATTTTCCACAGAACACTATCCCAAAACTTCTGTGGTTTGTCCACATGACTTTCGGCATACTGCAGTCGACTCTTCTTATTCTTTGGAGACAGCAAGGGGGTGCGCCTGGGAGTTCTGGCATGGAGGCCTTCAGTACGCAGGGTGCGCCGTATTGTCTGAGCAGAAACTTCAGAACCCACAGCTGACAAATCTTTTCTCAGTTCCTCAGCAGTCACACGGGGACTTTTTTCCACTCTACGCTTCAGATAGCGCACAGCAGTCGCAGTTAGCATCTTTTTTCTGCCACGACCAGGAAGCGTTTCAACAGTGCCCTTTGCCTTGAATTTGCGAATGATGCTTCCTATGGTGTCTCTTGGTATGTTTAACATCTTTGCAATCTTCTTAAAGCCATTGCCCTTCCTGTGAAGATTAATCACCTCTTCTCTTGTCTTCCTGGACCATTCTTTTGACTTCACCATGTTTGTAACCACACCAGTAAATGTTTAGAAGGAGTTGAGTATCACAGTCATTTTAAAGCTGCCTAATTGGTGCTTATTAGGCTTTATTGCTGTTCCCTGACATCCATAGGTGTTTTCAATACCTGATTGAAAACACTTCAATGAACCTCTGTTCTTCAGAGTGGTAGTTCTTTAAGGGGTTGAATAATTGTGTCAATGAAGAATTCACAAAAGAAACATTTACTACTATATTACAAAACCAATTGATGTCATTTTAGTTGCATATGGTTCTTTAAGAAGTCATTGTAGGATTTCATTCTGAATACAATTACAAATGTACACTAAATTCCCTAAAACCCTTAACAGCATTGGGGGGTTGAATAATTTTGAACACAACTGTATGTCCCGATTATCTTGATGGTTCTACAGATTATCTTATCAGATTTTTCCTTGGTGTAAAGTGTGTAAAGAGTGTCCAAACCTGATCGGAAGAATGTCGGAGCAAACAATATCCAATCAGAAACCGAGATGATGGAAGACGGAAGCAGTCATGGTGCAGCACAAAGTGAAGATGATGCAAAGTGAACTTGAACAGACCATGTTCCCGCTGTCTCCACGACTTTACCCAAACCACTGGCATTGAGGTGGGTGGCTGGTGCCCCTAGCCTGGTGGTCTCTAGATCTGTGGTCTCTGTGACGTCTGAGGTATTTCTGTTGTCTTCTGTGTTACCAGTGTTACCCGAGTCCCCTGATCATCCAGTCACGGCCAAAGAGGATAATCCTGAGTCTCCTAAGCTTCCTGTCATCGCCAAAAGGTCTGACCCCGAGCCTCCTGTCACAGTCAGAAATACATTTGGGTAGCCCGAAAAGAAGGCACAATAGCCTTGTACATCAGGCTAGCAATTTTGTGAGCCCTGATTTCTATGGATGTATAGCATAAAGCACTTGTAGTGATATGTGGAAAGAAAATACTTTTAATGAGACATTGAGTATCAAATAAATGTCTAGGCTTGTAGTTCACCTGGTGAGGAAACCAGAATGCTTGTATCTATTGTAATAGTTGCGTATTAGTGTCTTGATTGTCCCTTAACCTCCTAAGACCTGGATGTCCACATACGTAGACATCACATTTTTTTGTTGTTTGCACCATAATACTTATTTCTGTGTAACTGGAACCTGTTGTACACAAACATGGACAATTACACTGCTTTATGTTCAAAGAAAAATATTTGGGTTTTATATTTATTGGTTCTTCCTAACCCAAAAATAGCTGGATAAAAATCTGGAAAAAAAGATAAACCAAAGCTCGGGTCTTAGGAGGTTAATGTGAAAAGATGAATCTCAACATCACTCAGTCACCTGTGAACTTGGTTCAGACATGCAGAAGATACTAAAAAGCAAAAATCTGAAGGACCTGGATGATTTTTCTGAAGATTAGTTAACAGTATGACAAGAAACCTTTAAACAACTACCTGTATCAGAAAACAGTGAAACTGTCATTGACTTTTCAGGTAACATCGTGCAATATTAAGAATCAGTTGTATGTAAACTTTTGAACTGGATTTTTGTTTTTGAACTGTTTTATTTTTCTGTTTTGCGATTTTTCTGTAAACATTCTCATTTGAAAATACTTGTTTTGTTGAAATTACTTATTTTCAGCATTTTCCAGATTCTGCAAGGTGTATGTAAACTTTTGATCGCAAATGTAAATTGAATCAAATAATTTATCATTATTACATGTCTCTGAATCTTACAAATAGATGAACAAAAATAGAAACAATCCAAACTAATGTTTTCATTTAACACAGGGCCGGAGTGGGACTCATTTTCAGCCCTGGAGTTTCATGCCTTAGACCGGCCCACTTTAGTTCACGACTGACTATTAAAATAATATCTTTAAACCCTCAGTACTATAAGTCTGCAGTAGTGCACTGTTCTCTGCAGCCTTGCAATTCACTGTATTTTTCAAATCATATTCTGTGCAAATGCAGTAAACAATTATAATTTTGGCCATAATCATGCAGCCCTACCATAAGACCATAATATTACTAAAGTAAACTTATTCAAAAACTAAAGGGAACAAATGTGTTTGTGTTTTCCTCTATATTTCTATTTCTAAAAAATTGTGAGTCTTGAGATTAACTGCTGGGTTGATAACGTTTGGAAACCCCTGATATACAATACACAAGCAAGATTTATCAAGTATGCATTGGAAACAAATGGAAAAAATCTGTATCTTTTTTAGTACTTAGATCATGTCTATTGCTAAATAATGTAGGCCTACATTGTGTTAAAAAAAAGAAAACATCATGGATATACTTTTTTTTTCAAATAAACTAATGAGTTTTGCATCAAATAGATTGTTGTTCCTCTTGCAATAAACGATGAATAATGACTATTCAATTCATCTATGACTTGGATAAAAAAATACGTTTTGTAAATTCTTTTCCTTTTAGAGGCCAGCCCGTTTGTATTAAGACGGCAAGCGCACTCAAAAGACGCGCTCAAGTTTATTTTAAATATAGATGCGCGGCCGGCAAGCGCACTCAAAAGACGCGCTCAAGTTTATTTTAAATATAGATGCGCGGCCGGCGAGCGCACTCAAAATAGGCGCTCAAGTTTATTTAAAATATAATAGACGCGCGGCCGGTGTTGTGTCGAACTCAGTTCCCCCTATGTTTCCCTTTAGTGTAGTGCTTTTATAGCGTTTTCATCACGTTACATTTAGAAAGATTAAAGATTTGAATTGGTTATACTAAAAAGGCATAATATCATGTATTTTATAATACAATTTATTAAATATTTCATACATTTGACAGTTTTCTATTAGGGTATTTCTTTTAAAATATAGCCTGTCTTTTTCTTTTTTCTTTTCTTTACTGATTGTTTTAAAAATGTAATGTTTGCATACATAATTAAATAAATATTATACATATAATATGATTCATACTGTAAAATAATTGACTTACCATTAAGAACAATACAGATACATTACAGAAATGCACACATATACATCTCAGTAGCCATTAAAACTTTAAATATATAAATAATAAAACCTATAACGTGATAAAAACGCCATAAAAACACTACACTGAAGGGAAAAATAGGGGGAACATAGGGGGAACAGACTTCGACACAACACCGGCAAGCGCACTCAAAAGACGCGCTTAAGTTTATTTAAAATATAGACGCGTGTCCGGGGAGCGCACTCAAAAGACGCGCTCAAGTTTATTTAAAATATAGACGCGCGGCCGGTAAGTGCACTCAATATAGACGCGTCTGAAACAAAACTCGTGTTCAAGTAAGCGCTTTGAAAACCAGAAGACAGCGGCACGTCCTGCGTTTCCCATGCGTTTAAGATGTCAATGAACCCTAATGCAAGAATTCTTCCAATAAGTGGTCGGGACTCGGGACACAATCAACTTGTGCATAAAGCGGGGGGAACATCTCTCACCCGCAAATACGCGTCATCCCGGTGGCATGACAACACCGGCCCTCGTGGCCAAAAAAAACAGACCGGCCCACCGGGAATCCTCCCGGTTCTCCCTATGGCCAATCCGGGCCTGATTTAACAAGAGCTGGAAGTGAAAGAACTAAGCAGCTTGAATGGAGTGATAGTAAGAAAAACAAAAAACTGCTTACTCCACATTTATTCATGTTGGCAAAGTGAGCTCAAGTCTATGCAGATGGCCGGTTTGTTTATGTTGGCATGTACAATAATCAGCAGTGTACTGAGTTTGGCTAGCACATACACTTACTGATGTATTTGTGCATCCATATAAAGTGAATGGATGATAGCAATTGTATAGCTCCCAAGAACAGTCATAGGGTGAAAATGGGCTTTTGAACTGCCAATATATGCTGCAGGAAAGATTCATTTGGTACATATTTGTATAGCTCAAAATGTGCCACAGTCATAATAATTGGTTGAGCAATGCCATGAGATATTCCATATTAGTGCCTTTGGCACAATCAAAGCCATGCTGATATAGAGAAGTATCAAAAAACATGCGCACAAATAAACTCTTAAAGACTAACGGCCAGATTTACTAACAGCTTGTGCCAGTGCAAACCATCATTTTATTGTTAAATATAAGCTGTCGGTAGGCTATTTACTAAAGACACGCAGTGGATAATAGCTCTGAAATGGTGTGGTCTAGTTATTTTTGCGACTGAACTTATTGGAGTTTCCCTTTTAGACGCAATTTTTGGGAGGAGATTATTTAAATAATTCATGCAATTTGTTTTACTAATGTTTGTGCATGTGTTATGACTGGTATTTGGTATTTACTTACTTGACAAATCATACTGATTACATGATTCTTTTTACATTTAAAAACTCGTGGGATGGATAAAATTGACCAAAGTTTGCCCACACCTGGCCTATGTGGTCAATATGGGTCATGGATTTAGTTCTGTACTCACTGATCTATATGAACGACTGGATTGCGCATAGAACGCTTAACGTATCAGCGTGAGGGGAAGCCAGCGCAGAGTTCGAGCCGCCATCTTGGTATACCCAACCGGCAGACGGCGTCATTGACTTCCATTCAAAATCATGTTTTAAATTCACCCGCTTTACAGCGTATCAGTCACGCAAGATTATTTTTAGGATATGTGTACGTAAATTAACTGTTAATTCTGGTGTTATTTGCAATGTTTATTCTTTAATCGGGCAGGAAAATGGATTTATAAAAAAACGTTAAGGTGAGTGTGTCTGTTGCGTTCTGTTAATGACACGGGTATAAATAAAGGTTTTTTTTGACATTCAGCTTCACGGTCAGCGTTATTTCTCTTAATAAGTTTAGGTAACTTGTAAGTTTAGATAACATAAAACCAGCAAATTATTGCATGCACATACTGTACAAAGTATGATTATTTATTTAGATTTCAGAATCATTAATACTAAATATGTTGCGGTCTGTCTGCTGATCTGATACTGTAATGAAGATGAATGTATAATAACTGATTAAAAACTAAAATCTACAACTTTCAGTAAATAACTATGTACATGCTTAGGATGTTAATGTTGTAATAATTTACAGGGTAACTTCAGATATAAAAACGAAGACTAGTAAAGTGATGTTTTATCATTAAAATCTGATCGCGTCCATTGATTTGATAGAATGTTTGGGTATACCAACATGGCGGCGCTGTGGCTTCACAGTTGTGACGTCATGCGCAATCCAGTCATTTATATAGATCAGTCACGTGTCTGTACCCCACAATCCCCAACCCTACAATACACACATGCACTTCACCACCATTACCCCAGCTTATGGCTGCCGTGGTAACAAGCTCAAGGATGGAGGAATTGAAAGGCAGCCCCCAGCAACAAGAAATGCAATTGTCCTGAAAAGCGTACAGAAAAAGGCAGCTGGATTTTCCGCTCAGAAAAAAACTTTCTGTTGGCCATTTTTGCTGAGTTGTATTTCCTCGTGTTATACTTGTATTGCATATTTCTATCTGCCTTATGTCATACAGTGCGATACAGTGAACAGGATAAAAAGGTTTTTTGGTCACTAATTTCCTAAATACAGTAGCTAACATAGTAGCTAACATTTTTTGTCAGTAGGCCTACATATATTTTCAATGAGGTTATTCACATGAAATTTTGTTATGAATGTAGTTTAATGGCAATACTTGTTATACTATGGACCCCAAATGTCTTATAACTTCGAGGCAACTGCATACCTTATTCTTCATAAACTCTCAAAAGAAACTGCTCCACTTGATTACTGCTTGTATATTTTCCAAAGGTCAACATATTTTCCACATTAAAACTAATCAAAGCTTAAATCTAAAGCAATCATAACTGTAGACAGACAGGCGCAGCTCCAGAAACGCGGCCATTAAATAGTATATGCTTTTTCCAACCCAATCTTAAGGCAAGTTGTGGTATAGTCACGGAATATTTGATTTATTTATTTGTGGTCATGGACACAAATTTCCATTTTTTCCATGCCATTGAGCACAAATGTATTTTTCGTGTCTCTCAGCACAAATTTCTATAAATATTTTTTTTGGGTCATCTTATGTATTGTTTTCTTATTGTTTTTTCTATATTTTACCATTGTTGCTTGGGGTTAGAACAACTTTCTGTTACATTGCAGACATCCTAACCCAAATCCCAAATCTAACCCCAACCCCAACTATATAAAAAAAGGAAAAAACTACAAAAAATGTCACGAAAAACAAAGTCATGCTAGTGAAACAAAAAAAGACATTCATGCTTAATGGCATGAAAAAAGTGGGAGATCGTGTCCATGAACACAAATAAATAAACATTTCTTGACTGTACCACGACGTGCCTTGAGGTTTATCTGCAGTGTAAACAGATAACAGACAACATGCTAACAGACAACATTATCGGGAAACGCAACCCAAATCTTTTTTATGCTCAACATCACACACTAACTAAAGTTAAAAAAAACTGAAAATGCATAATTGGACACCTTTAATAACAATGAACGATAACAATAAAAAAGTAAACTTAATTGTCAATTAATTTTATTTTCTTAGACATTCTGTAATGGATTATATTTGATCACATTTAGAGTGCCATTGTATGCAGTGTGTAGTCTTGTATCTTTAAAGATGACAAAAGCGTGTCAAATCTAGATCATCTTACAAAAAATCCTCCCACTAATATATTTTTAACATGAAAGAGAGAGATCATAGAAACTATCACATCAATAAAGGAATCAAAGGGTATTGAAATACATGAATTATTTAAGCAGCGGAAGACATCACACAGAGACAAGCTTCATCCCAGCATTCATTTCCATGCACATTTGGCCTGCACGTTGAGAAGTAAATGTCTGTTCCCCACACTCTTAGCGGCATGTGTCCATTACCTTTTCTACAGTCATAAACCAGGATATAAAGGAGTCCCACTACATTACAGCGTCCCCTTCTTCTAGTTTTCAGCCTATATAAGCATTAGTAGCAGTAGCAGCATTAGAAGAAGCATAGACTAATACAACATAACTAGGTTGAGATATAAGTTAGGTGTAGGTCTAGCTGTTATACATCTGACATATTAGACATAGGCTGGGCGTACCACTGGAGACGTAGGTTGGGGTACCACAGTGGCTGGACTTTAGGTTTATATTGGGATATTGTAAGATTGGTAGATAGTGTCAAACCGCGCCAAACATGGCAGAGAGTAACGTTAGCTCCACAAATCTCGTTTGGCTATAAAGACTTTGAACTGGACCGTGCCAATAAAAAAAGATTTGCCATATGCAAAATATGCAACTCAAGAATATCCGACAGGACAACCACAACGTCAAGAACCATAAGGTAAGAAAGTCATCTCTTTATAGTCAGTTCTACTCTATAATGTTTACCAATGCAATACATTAACGTTAATCTTTCCTGTTTGTCATAATTTGGCCTTGGTTGCATATTATGCTTTTTCTTATTAGAAAAGTGACCATTATACGTCTCGTAAATATGTATTGGGGAATTTGGCTATAACAGTGGAGTAGCTCTATATTATTACATGTGGGATAATGTCTGTATTAAATGTGCACATTTTCAAGTGTTTGTGTGGACTCTTGTGGAAAATGCGCTTGCAGTTGATCTGTGGTCACGAGTCACGGTCCAGTTCAAAGTCTTTATAGCCAGACTATTTGTGGAGCTAACGTTGCTCTCTGCCATGTTTGGCGTGGTTTGAAGGCAAAGACGCTGATAAGTGGTGCTGACGTCACAATAATATTTTTATTTTTTAATTATTATTAATTATTATTATTAATTTTATTGCTTCTTGTTTATTATTTATAAGTTCAAGTCATTGTCGAGTCTTCCCAAGTCTCAAGTCAAGTCTCAAGTAACTTGTTTTCAAGTCAAAGTCAAGTCATTTTCATACTTTAATCAAGCAAGTCGCATGTCCTGAAAATTGTGACTTAAGTCAGACTCTAGTCAAGTCATGTGACTCGAGTCCCCCACCTCTCTGATGGCTGATGGCTAATGTTAGCACTCTGATAGTCTGCCGGCTCTGCTGCACACCGTCATTGGTAACATTAACTTTGATAAATCCTTGCTCATTGTACATATCCCTTTTTTATAGATGGATGTACAATTTATTTTTTTAAGACGTCAGAAGTAAGAAGGTGAGAATAGTTACTCAGGGGCTGTCCACACGGAGACGCGTATCACTGTATACGTATAAATTTGTTATCGTTTTGGCGTTTCATCCACACGGATCCGGCGTTTTGGGAGACTGAATCCGCTATTTTTTTGAAACCGTGGATAAATCTGAAATCGACACCCTTGCGGTTTCGTCTGTACAGCCAATCCGTATAAATTGTGAAGCGAAAACGTCATCACATCACGTGTCGGAAGCGTCACACGTAACAGCAACAACAATAACGGTGGACTACGTGATTGTGTTCGTGCTACAGAAGCTACTAAAGCCTACTAGCTTTATTACAGCAAAATCTATTGCTTCTATGCAATTGTGGTGAGCAACAAGCGATAATGGACAACACCATACGTTGGTTATGCGCATGCTCAAAGTCTTCTTCTCCGTGTATAGTGTATATCTGTGGCACAATTACAGCGCCCCATACTGGTCCGGCATATATACTGCACCGGTTTCAGTGGTTTCGTGTTTACGGATTATTTTTTTAGAGCAAGGAAAAAAAATGATCGGATAGGGAATGCACCGGCTTTGTGTGGACATAGCCTTAGGCAGCTTATGTTTTGTCCATATGCATTTCTCTCAAATTCGCAATGATTTCACCTTAGAAATACATTAATAGACAGTTATAAAATGTGAATCCTCAATATCTTACAATTAAATATCCTTATGTGTGATAATTGTCAGTACAAATAGGGAGAGAGGAGGTTGGGGAGAGAGAGAGAGAGCTTCCATAAGCAGAAATTGTTCTGCTAGGGAAGTCAAATTGTTTTTCTTGCTTATGTAGCTTCATAGTACTGGATTAGCCTACAGCAAACATATTTTGCCTATTTTTTTTTATAATTATTTTTATTGGACTTTCATTGTAATACAAAAAGAACAAGACATCTCACAAAAGAAAAAAAACAACAACAACATACAGCTCAGATTCTAAACAAAATATGACAAACCCCTACATAACAGATTAGAGGAAAAAATGAATAGGGCAGACAAGTTAAATGTCTAGACATTTACACAATTACAATGTTCCTTGTAGTATAATTGGGCGAAGATGAGGTTTCATATAGTCCAGATATAGAGTCCACACTTTATGAAACATGCCTGTTTTGATGTAATACATAAGTAAGACGCTCTAAGGGAATCATTTCAAAAATTATCTTATGCCAACCTTTAAGTGATGGAGATTTATCATTAATCCAATTAAGCAAAATATTTTTTCTGGCAGCAAAGGAAAGAATATTATACAATTTCTTGTTAGCAGATGAGACAATGCCTTTATTAGGTATACCCAGTATCAGTGAGATTGGGTCAAAATCAGCTGCTTATTAAAAATCTTTTCCATTTCCTCCATCACCAAACCCCAATACCTTTGCAGTTTGTGACAAGACCACAGACAATGTGTTAAAGTGCCTACTTCAGTTTTACATTTTAAACACATGGGCGATAGAGAGGAATTAAAAAAATGCCTGCGATGTGGAGAAATATGAAGTCTATGTATGATTTTAAATTGTATTTCTCTCATACGTGCACAAACAGATATCCTCTTAGCATAAGACCAAATATCATCCCGTGTTTCATCATCAATATCAATAGCTAACTCTTCCTCCCATTTAGTTTTGGTAATCTGTGTATCAGTAGAAGAAATTAAACACATAGCACTATAAAACCTTCCCAAAGACATTTTTCCCGAAGATAAAAATAATAACCTCTCAATAGAAGATATCTCACAGTTTGTTACAAGTGTTGTGTTAGTAGTAATATAATGTCTCAATTGGAGGAATCGAAAAAAATCATGTTTAAACAGCTGGTATTTCTGAGTTAAGTCCACAAATGACATCAATTTATTATCTAAAAACATATCCCCAAGCCTAGTAAGTCCCAAATTATACCAACGTTTAAAACCATCATCCAAAATTCCTGGGGTGAAATCCGGATTGTTTAATATTGGGGTGAAGAAAGAAGTCAATTTAGATCTACCTTCAAGCCTACAGACTGATCTCCATGCTTTCAGAGTATTAACTATAATTGGGTTATTATAGATCTCTTATATGTTTTGAAAGCTTTTAACAAAAAGAAGAGCTATTAAAGCAACACTATGTAGTTTCCATGTAAAAATGACTTACAGCTCCCCCATGTGGTTGAAAAGCACAACAGTGTCTGGTATCAAACACTCTTCTGCAGGCAGGGGGAGGGGTGGGGCTGTGTTTCCTACCCTCCACCGCCACTTTCAGAGTGTGCTTGTAGCAGCTAGGAGGCTGCTCAGGTTGCAGCAACAGTACAATTTGTCCAGTTAAAAGTTGTTCTATCACTGAAATAATTTTAGAGACATTATTTAAATGTTAAAAAACTACATAGTGTTGCTTTAAAGGAAAATGTGAAAAGGAGGATTCAATATCTAACCAAGTAGAGGAAGAGTCATTCCTAACCCACTCTGCAATGTATCTCAAATGGGAACTTAACTGGTACATCTTAATATTTGGAAAATCTAGCCCCCCCATGGAACTTGGTAGATAAAGAACTGATCATTTTAATCTAGGTTTGCGTTTACTCCATATAAAAGAAGTCATCCAGCTATTTAGGTCTTTTAATGTCCTATTTGAAAACAGTATAGAAACCATTCGAATAGGGTATAACAGTTTGGGTAACACAATCATCTTTACAAGTGCTATACGACCTAGTAAAGATACTGGCAAGGAATTCCAACGTTCTAAATCCTGTCGTATTTTCTCAAATAAGGGAACAAAATTAGATTCGTACATGAAATAATTAGCCTTCTTGCATAAACTTTACAGGTTTCCCATAATAAATATTGGTTATCTGTGGATAAAGAATTAATAGATAAAAGATTTAAATTCAGAAGAAAAGTAAACCGAAAATGTACTGTCCCTAAGAGTTGTAATATTAAGTCTCCATTGTATAGAATAATCCACAGTGTTCCCAAGTTGAAGCTCCATAGTGACACTAGCATGACAGTAAAATACCATCTATATTACAAGATAGGACTAAATGCAAATCTGTTTTAGGCATGAAAAAGTAATCTAATCTTGACTGACAATGATAGGAAGTAGAAATTTTTTTTATTCCTTATCAGCAGGATGAAGAGTTCTCCAGACATCTACAAAACCAAGATCATTACAAAATTCTAAAGGGATCTCGCCTGAGCGGTTAGAGATGCCGAGCTATGTGGGAACCTATCTACAAGAAGGTTCATAACACAATTAAAATCCCCCCCGACAATAATTAAATCTGCTGGCCTGGCAATCATGTCCAAAAACACTTTAGTAACACTTGTAAAAGAGCAATTTCTATATTTCCTTTTTTCAAAAAAGTAAGTATCTTTCTTCGTTTTACAGGATTATGGATACCTCGAATATTCCAAGTACAAATTCTGAGCACTCTAGACATTAAAAGCTGTACAGACAGTCAGTGGAGCCCTAATATAGATAAACATAAAATATATTCTTGTAAGTGTAACTTTTAGAAATCTGAGCTTTAATACAAAAACAAAACAAAATACCAGAAAAGACACAAACCTGCCAAACATGCAGGAAGAACTATTCTTACTCTTTTCTTCTGTAGGCAACTGCCTACTCCTCCAAACACCACTCACATCCTTTAATATAGGGTAAACACAAACCTCACCAAGCTCCCAGCAACATGATGAACAACTTCACTCAGTGAACTATTTTGTTCATGTACCGCAAAATTCCTTGCGAAAGTTTACCATTTCAGCCCAGGCTGTCAAGGAAGGTAGTGGCATCCTCTGGTGTGGCGAAACGCTTCATTGTTCCGTTAATGGTCAGCCTCAGAGTTGCAGGATACAGCAGTGCATATTCGAACTTCATCTTCTGCAATCGTTTTTTGATATCGTTAAAAGCTTTACATTTCTTTATCACCATCGCAGAATAATCGTTGAAGAATGAGGCCCTCGGACCTGTGTCAGAGCTTCTCATGGGATCCGTGCCAACATGACGAGCTGTGTCCAACACTCGCTGCTTATCCGTATGAAACTTTATGATGACAGGTCTGGGTCGTTGCGCGGGTCCTTGCAAAGATACCAAAGAGCGATGAGCACGATCAAGCTTGATCCTCCCTGCTTTTGTTGTAATCTTCAAGTAATCGGGCAGCCACCTTTCAAAGAAACGCACCGGATCATTGCCTTCAGTTCCCTCTGGTAGTCCGATTAGGCGCAGATTACACCTGCGTCCGTGATTCTCCAGGTCGTCGATACGTTCTGTCATTTAGCTCTTTTTTTTTGAAGATCAGCCACAGACGCTTGCAGGGATTCGGTCGAATTTTCCACACCTGCGATCCGCTCCTCCGCCTCGCCCACTCGTTCGACCAAGGCCTGGAACTGAACCGTCTGATCCTTTATCGCGGATAGGACAGTATTGACTTTCTCATCTATTACCTTCGTAATGTTTTTAGTTACTTTGTTCAAAGCTTGAGCAAATCGGAGTTCCTCACGACTGCTCATGCTCGCTTCGTCCATATTAACGTCCTGCTCGGCGCCGCTGATAGTAGAACTTTTCGCCGGAATCTTCTTAGCTCTGGGCATTTTGTCAGATCTTTTTAAAAAATACTGATCTGAAGACATGGCACATTAACCCTCCAATCAAGTAGAATGACTTCACTGAGTGAAAATAT
Organism: Misgurnus anguillicaudatus; assembly: GCF_027580225.2. NCBI lineage: Eukaryota > Metazoa > Chordata > Actinopteri > Cypriniformes > Cobitidae > Misgurnus > Misgurnus anguillicaudatus. The sequence continues at coordinate 14,010,240 of NC_073348.2, forward strand.
GTATTAAAACGAATATTTGAACAAATGTCACGGGAGCTCGCCAAAACGCGTGTTTGCTCTACGACTCCATCTTCCTCCCCAGTATTTTGCCTATTTTTGGATAAGAGAAGTTAAAGTGTCATTGTCAAAATTTGTTATGTTACAGTTTCAAAATGACAATACAGAGAACCTTGCTGTGTTCTCTGTATTGTCATTCTGAAACTGTAACATAACAAATATTGACAATGACACTTTAACTTCTCTTATCCAAAAATATGATAAGATGGGATTAAAAAATAGTAATAGAATTTTAAAAATGACTTTATAAAGCTGCCGTAAATGGAGAAAAAATATTAGCAGGGGACCATGCTTTGAAATCCCTAGATTTGGGCTAAGCCCCCAATGTCTACAATGTCTGCCTCCGCCCCTGCTTCTATGTCTGAAAGGCGTCTACGTTTGTTGCTTTGCATACTTGACCAGCTTGTCACTTTAACTTCCATTTTTCGAATTAAATTATTAATTTTGTAATTATTCAAAAACAAACATTTAACCAGGGTTAAATGTATTTAAACTTATCTTGATATTTCACAAGCCTATTTCTCTTTGTTTGTGCAAGCGTTAACCCTGATCATCTGACAATGTCCTTCTGTGTCCAACAGGTCTGGGTGTTTGTTCGGTGGAATGAGCTTTAAATAAGCTTCCTGTCTGGATCTCTGCCGGCTCTGTTCAGTCTGCCTAGCTCCAGCATCATCAGAGTTTGGACGCCTGAGATCATCTGTCTTAGACCAAGTATCAAGGAAACTGAGGCTCTTTGTGCACTTGTGCCCTGTCTTACACCCTCAGGGCCCCTCTGGGCACTTGGGCACAGCTACACTGTTTGACTGCTAGTCATGAGTGAATTCTGGTTGTGCTTCAACTGCTGTATTGCTGAACAGCCGCAGCCGGTAAGAGGAGCAGTGACTAAATTTACTGTATGACTCTAAACCACTTCAACCAGAAAGAAAACATTTTAATCATTATGAATCTCCAATGTTTGCTCATACAGTATGTCTCTGTCACCTGGTTAGTTACTTACTTTATTTATTTATAAAGGGACCATGTACAATTTTTAACACAAATGTTTTCATTCCATGATCCAAACATGCACAATCACAGAGTCAGTTAGACTTGAAGGAGTGGAGTAAAATGAGGCAAGATATTTATTTAGGGCCCTATGATTTCCGCGATGCGGATAAAGCAGACAGAATCACGGAATCCAAATGCGTGGAAACATTTTCCTTTTGTGTAATGTTGGACATGCAAACAGGGTTTGTCAAAGCCAGGAACACAGCAGGCAAAATAGGTATAGTATACTGTACTGTACTTTATTACAGCATCCGCCTTGAGGGCGCACATGTCCGCACAGCTTTAAAAATATATTCACAAGACATTCACAAATCCAAGAAGGCTGAGAAAAACAGCAGATCCACCACTACAGTAAATATACTCTATGAGTGTGCAACTGTGCATTGTCACAGCAACGCAATGCTCTTGACATCTATTTATCAGCGTGTATAGCTTGTTTAAGCAGTGTCGCTCGAGTAGGAGTGTGATATAGCTCTATTGCCGGAGGCAATCACAGCCGTGATGATATAGAGCTATATCACATGACTCCGAGAGCAATATTGCTTTTATACAACAGTTCGACGGCACACGTTTGAACAACGAAAACTAGAAAACAACAACGGAGTATTTTAAAAGCCTCTTTGTTTGAAAACTACTTCTTCCGCCACGGATTTGAGGGCGGCCAGAATGACAGGTAACACTTTCGTCTGCTTTGAATCTCATATTAACTCAATGGACGGATTCGCCGTTTTTAAATATTACAATTTCTTGGTCACAAAGTGTAGTTTTAAGATTAGTTCAGTCGAGAATATATATGTATTATATTTAAATCTACAGTCGATTAGTAAAGATAGCGCCTGTTTGAACGTTAGCTTAGTGAGATTCGGTAGGTATGAGAACCAAAGCATGAGCGGACATCAGTGTTCACTCGCCCTGCTGACCACCGCCCTCTCAGGGCTACATCTCTGACAGGGATTCCCTGGCTCTCATGTTGGCCTGATTGTCAAAAATTTGATCAAATCACCAGTATTTGGTGTCATGATGAAACTATTACTTGTTTTCTTATTCATATTTAGTGTCTTTTGTGTTGTTATTGTTTTGGCGCGAGGTAAAAGTTAATAAAACTATACTTCTATAATGTTACTATTGGTTTACCATTTCATCTAAACGCGATACGAGCACTCGGTTATTATTAGACTTCGTTCTTGTCAGTACTATAGGGCTAATTCGCAAACACCGGAAGTCGCTAACCGCGGCCATCTTGTTGACATGACATCTGTCCTGCCCCTAGCCGCACGTAGATGTAAGTCGAGGGGAGCAGTAGCCTAATGGCTTCATCTCGTCTGTATTAAGAGAAGATGAGCTTGATTATTGTGGAACCATATCTAATAGACCCAATAGCTGTAAGTAAAGATCCGTCCTTATTGCCAGCTGTAACTTATCCTGATATTTATAACTATATCGTTCATACAGTATCCGCATTCATCATACAAGCACTGAAGGGCCGTTCACATTATAACGATAACTATAACGATAACTATATCATCGCCCACATCACCAAACAATACGTTTATGCTAATTCGCTCACGGCACTCGCGCAAATCACTTGCATTTAATATTGCTTGTAATAAAAACTTTTGCAGATGTCCTCAACACGCGGCGTTTCGCGTAACTCTAAACAGTGAATCTAATAGTTTGTGTAATCTCTTACCTTTTGGCATAACAGTTAGTTAATGTAATAGATTAAAAAGCATTACGTAGTCAATTTTCACAGCAACTGGAGGTAATCTAATGACCTCAGCAATGAGCTCACTGTCATTTTAAGTGCTCGTGCACTTGAAGTTCAAATAGATTTTAATGCTATCAATGCTTTATCCTTCATCAGGTGGGAAAAATCGCTCAGAAAGTGATCCCAATGATGTCGTTCTTTGTATCTGTATCGTTATAGTTTTGGTGTAAGCCCCGCTATTCTGTTTAATATAAAACGATTTTCAAAAGATTTTTTTTATAGTTATCGTTATAATGTGAACGGCCCTTAATTCCCTACCTAGTATCAATGCCAGACCTATTATGTTCATATAGTTATTAATACTAATTTAATAACTGTCTCAATTTATGGCAGCTTATTTGAAAGAGCAGTTTCAGCCACTGCTTACAGCTAACCATTATGTGATCAAATTATGGGGGCAGACTTGGCTGTGAGGCATATACCCCTAACGTTACCTGGGGTAAAATGATAGGGACAGACTTTGCTGTTGGGAGTCTCTCCTTCGCTGGTTCAACTCCTCTGTCTCCTTCATTTCATGTTTCCTGACAGTCGGTATTGCATAAAAACTAATTCCGAGGTTCTTTTTGCTGTTGTTAGAACATCCGTGTATTACACCACACACCATCGCGCGGTTTAAAAAAAATGACACCGATAATACCATGCATAATACCCACGCTGCCTCGCTTGTCAATTGACAGACTGACAGTTCTATGTCAACAATATGGCCGCCGCGAACATTGATGACGTAGATCGAAAAACCCCTATATAAAACTGTTTTTTATAAGTGTCAGAGAAAAGTTTTTGCATGCTGCTTATAAATATACCAGTGGCGATATCTCATAACATGTTTTAATAGTCACGTCACGATTAAATAAATGATCAATGTCCACATTTAAAAGCTGCGGTGCTTACCTGCAGTTCCACGGTGTTTTGCGTTCTGATAAGAGATATAGCTTCAGAAAAAAATGAGTGTTTACATTCCTCTTTCCAAGTGTTAATCGTCCACACGATGTGACAAGACATTACTCCCATTAACTTTATTATAACATCCAAGAGCGCTGATCTTTGACGGAATAATAATTTCCGATTGGGGATTCACAGACTGATTTATGAGCTAGTGAACTAATGAGACACATGGAGAGTGATTCAGTAGAATATTGCACGCCTCTTAGCCAATCAGATTCGAGAACCAGGAAGAACTGTTGTATAAATATGTATAACACATGCGTGATCACTGAACTAAGATCAGGAGCAAAAATCTGCCTTTAAATTTGAGAGGAATAAAAATGTGTCATTATCATGATATTTATCGATATTGACTGATATAGAAAACATTTTTGTCACTTATGTTTATGTCTTTTGTTTGCAGAAGAGGCGGAGACGCATCGATAGGAGTATGATTGGTGAGCCAACTAATTTTGTGCATACTGCCCATGTGGGCTCTGGAGATATCTTCAGTGGTGTAAACTCTGTAAGTACAGATGAAACATTTTATCCCTTATCAGTAAGAAAAAAGGTGTAAATCTTTTTATTCATATTTACAAGCACAATACGATGAGAAAAAAATCCCAATGCATCTTTAAACAAGCAAAGCAGAGCCACAAATTTATAGCAATAAAATAAAGCCCCATTCACACAGCACTTTGGTCCCAGAAAATTTCCATAAGGTTGTCAGAGAGGATTCTATGTGAACACAAAAAAGTCCTATAAATGTTCTGGGATCGCTCTCGTGAAGAGGACCTAGTACCATTTTTGACAACACACCGTAGGTTGTCCGTAGGCTCTGCGTAGCCTGACGTGCACCTCGCCAAATTTTTAAGCGTCAGTTCTAGGCAAACCATAAGCACTGTGGTTGGTCCACTAGAACCCCTCCTGTCAGGTAAAAAAACTGTCATAGGTGTTTCCGTTTGCGACAGTGACAACAAAGATGGACCAAGTGGAGGAGTGATTTAACTCAAACTGCAACATTAGTTTATTTACTTAACTTCCATCTCTGCTGCTTATTTCAAAACATACACAACAAGCTGCTTTCAGAAATCTATTTTTTTTGTGCATTCCAATTAATATTAATTAAACTGCAGTTTATTTGTTTTGATTTAAACCTTCATAACTTTAAAAATACAGCTAAGTAGCACCATAAAACAAAATAACAACATGAAAACATAATTTGACAAAAATGTTAAAAACAGAGTTATCTCGTTTTGCAACGAAACTCTTCAAATGAAAACCAACGCGTAACCTCGTTTTCAGACCAGAACGCCCATGGGCGCACAATTGGGCACAAATGCATTTGCTATTTAAGTAATGTGGCGCTAAACGTGAAAATTATCATTGTGCCTGGTTAAAACTAGCAAAAGACACTTGCGTCGCATATTGCGCTGCATTGCGCCGGGTGTATGATAGAGCCCTTAAAGTATTAGAATTTAAATCAACTGACATTTTAATATTTTTATTTCCATAATTTGTACTGGGGACAAAATTGTAGGAATGTCCAAAATATACAACATATTGTATATACAGTCTAGAACATCTGTTTTATTAATTGACTTATTAATTGAAGGTATGTTGCACTGATGTTGTTTAATTTGAAACTTGTCCAGGTGAACTCAATTCAAAACCAAATGCAGTCAAAGGGAGGGTATGGAGATGAGGTCACGCCTGTCAACATGCAGATACAGCTGGTGGATACAAAAGCAGGATAGTATATCCTTATCAGGGGTAAGTTAAATGTTCTTCACCCCTGGACTTTCTATGGACTGCAGTAACAGAAAAGCTATTTTATTAGCCATATGCTAATTTAAAGGTAGAGTTCATTTTAAGAATACTGTAGGGGGGAAATCTCTGGTGTTTGCATGTTCTCTCTGTGTCAGCGTAAGTTTACCACGGTATTCTGGTTTCCTCCCACATGCCAAAAACATGCAAGTTAGGTGAATTGGAAAAATAGGTGAAGATACCAAATTGCCAAATTGTATGGATTAACTTGTGTGGATCCACTTGTGTATGGATTAACCATTTTTCGCCATGAATATAGCTATAAATGCTGGAATAGCGTGAAGAATAAATAAAAGCTTATAAACTACAGGTAAATTTTTATAAACATACACCTTTAGGGGCGTGTACACCTGTGGCTAGCATATATTTTCAATTGTTTCCAATGGAAGCACTTTGGATGTTACTTTCCTTCCCTGAAGGTAGGGAATGGAGATGTCGACAAATGTGTAACTCGCAAGAGAGACCAATCTGCTTTGAGTGTAACTAGAAAGAGCCAATGAACATTGGCATGCAGTATTTTTACTGCATTTCAGCTTTTTGCTGAGGAGCCGAGCATAAGAGATCCAGTGATACTGTAGCTGTGGCGAGGGTAAGTGACGTCTCCATTCCCTACCTTCAGGGAACGAGGGTTACAGACAAATTAGCAATTCCTACCAAAGAGCCATGGGTGCTGCCCCTTCCAGTGCCCTGGGTAAGCCTTTTGGCCTCTTGCTATATATTAGCCAGGACAAGGCGTAGGCAGAGAAGGCCGGTCACTGCTGTTCCTGCCTAACCCAACTAATGACACTTAGATAACATGCAGGTCTCACACCCTCTTTTTCGAAGCCAGTGCAGCCAGGACCAAAGTTTACATTGACAGAAACGTGAGCTGTACTGACTGCAACAGCTCAAATGGGGCTCCCTGGAGTACTTTCAGCCGGTCCCATCAGTCGATATGAGGTCGGGCCTTTACAGTCCTTACTTTATTGTACTCAAGAAAGGTTGTGGGTTACCACTGATCCTGGATCTGCACACGCTGAACAAGGCACTTCACAAGATGCTGTTTGAAATGTTGGTGCAGAAGCGTCCTTCCCCACCATTGGTTTGCAGCTATTGACCTGAAGGACGCCTACTTTTATGTCTCAATTCTCCCACACAGGTTGTTTCATCCCTTTGCATTCAAGAGGTGAGCATATAAGTACAAAATTCTGCCCTTCGGGGCTGTCCTTGTCTCTGGACACATGTCTTACACAAGAGTGTGTTCAGTTGATGTTGAACTGTTTAAATTTGTTTAAAGGCAGGATGCTGCGTCACTGAAGTTATTCCAGAGGATCCTGGAGCATATGGCAGCTGTGGTGGTTGTAACACAGCTCGGGTTGCTCCATATGAGACCGCTTCAACACTGGCTGCACGGCCGAGTCCCTAGATGGGTGTGGTGGTGCACCACTCAGTGTGTGCATGTCACAGTGGTCTGCCACAAAATCTGCACTCCATGGTCAGACCCCTCATTTCTTCAGGCCGGTGTGCCCTTAGAACAGGTGTCCAGGCATACTGTTGTATTCACAGATGCTTTGACCATGGGCCGGCGGGCCAGGGACAATGGGCATGCAGTTTCCGGGGTCTGGACGGGTCCCCTAGCTGCATTGGCACATCATTTCCCTTAAGTTGCCTAAAGCGGCTGCTACAGGGCAAAGAGGTGCTAGTCCACCCAGACAGTACTGCAACCATGGCATACATCAACCGGCAAAGTGGTCTACGCTAAGAGGCATGTCGCAACTCACCTGCCGTCTCCTTCTGTGGAGTCAGAAGCATCTGAGGTCACTTTTAGCCATTCACATCCTGGGCACGGTAAATCACACAGCTGACGACTCTCGACTCCACCCCCAGACGGTCCAGCTGATTTGGAGACGGTTTGGAGCCACGCAGGTAGACCTTGTTTGCATCCCCAGAGAATGCTCCCTGCCAGCTGTTTTATTTCCTGACCGAGGGAACACTTGGCACCGGCATTGGGGCGAGGCGCTTGCAGACAGTAGCATCCCTGAGTCATCCAGATAAACCAATCATCCCAGGAGCATAGCCCCTATCTCCTGACCCATGGGCAGCAGCACATGCGAGTCCTCATCGGCGGAGAGAAGGGGGATCACCCTCTGATGCCGCGGCAGACATCTTGTCCTCTGGAGGAGAGCCGAAGAATAAGAGTGGTACTGGCTACAGAGTGGAGGAGTGAGCAGGGAAGACCCCATTGTAATCCTCAGGTCTGGCCTTCTGCCACCCGAGCAGCTGGATGGGGACTCAGCCCTTTTCCAGGTACTGAAGTCTGGACCGCCACTTCGAGGTAGTCATCTTCCCACAGTGGGATCCCACAAAAGCTGCCTTGGCATGCCGAGACAACAGTGTGACCATCCCCAGGCCAAAATCTACCACATCCATAAACACATGGGTGGAAAGCCATCTTTAAAAAGATGCGAACACACCCATGTACAAAGGAGATATGCTGTTTTTAAAAGAAGCAAAACCCCCCATGCAGCTCTATCAGAGGAAACTTGCTCTTTAGTTCTTGAGGCTGTGAGGGGTAACCTGCCAACTCCAAAAGAGTTGTAATGCCTTAAAGCCAACACTATAGAACTCTCCAGTCACAAAAGAAAGCAAGAGCAGAACAGATAACTGCTCGGCTCCGAAGCGAAAGCTGAAATGCAGTGCACCTGCCGGCCCTATTTTTTAGTTACACCCGAAGCAGATTGATCTCTTGCAAGTTCCCAATTCGTCAGTCATCGACGTGACGTCAAAATGACCGACTGACAGGGAACTAATAATAACTAGACCTGGCAACACGTTGTGTCCTCATCACAAACCTCAGTCAAAATCTCAAATAAATCGAATTGATCTTAATTTTACACCACAGACACTAAACAATTTAGCAAACTTTTAAAGGTGAAATATATTTATGAATTTTGTAGACACTCAAAATAAAGGTAGTTTTAACAACTGTTTGAAGTATGAAAGATTTACAGAGGTCTATACCCCTGTGACCTTATAGCTGGCTATGGCCATGCACACAGAACCGCCAACCTAAAACATCCTTCTGTGCTCCTGTATATGATTAGATTATGAAGTAATCTTCCGTGGAGCAAAAACAAAGTCCTGCAACAGGAGGTATGAAGACAGCAATTGAAACAGAAGAACTGTGGCAAGTTCTCCAAGATGCTTGTATCAACTTCCAGCCAATTACCTAAAAAAACTGTGTGTATACCTAGTAGACTAGATTATTTTTTAAGTATAATTTTGTTTTGTTTACAGTACCTTATATAAAGTTATTTTACTTGCAAAAATGTCATGACACTAACTTCTTTATCTGACACTATCACTTTTTTTTTTTGTATACTGGTCTTTTTCCCTTTGATACTAATCTCATTTTTTTCCCCTTTAGGTCCTGTGACGTGGTGTGTCTGCTCACTTGTACCCCTGTAAGATATTGCTATGAGCCTTTACTGGCGACTTTCCACATCATTTTTATGCAGCAAATACAGGGACAGTTGTGAACACAGTAAAGAGGTTGCCATCAGGACCCCACGGTGCTTCAGTGTTTTGTCCAGTTTTGCTCCATAACACACGCTTGCATGCCCCTCGAAGCCCTCCAGCATAGAAACGCAAAGTGTGTCTCCACTTTATCTAGATGCTCTATATTGTGCATTATTTTGGTTTTATTCATTTTTGTTTCCTTCTTTTCCATGAAAAGACTGCTTTGTATTAAACGTTTTATAATTAGAGCCGACAACAGTGTTTGTATAAGAAGTGGCTAGATACAGTCATGCAGTGCCAAACTGCTCAGTGCAATGAAATGGTAAAAGTACTTTGTTTTAACACAAATAGGATAAAACAAGGGAAGCAAACTGAAACAATGTAATCTTGATGATTACATTGAATATGCTTGGAACTGGAATTTCTGGACCTTGGTAGGAGTGCTGCTGCAGGTGACCAGTTAGACACGGTCCCAAAGAAAGACAAAGCAGGTAAATGGGTCTCTTACTTAATAAATAATAGAGACATAACATCTGTAATGAGATCACATTTAATATTCTATTAATAGAAAATATTACCACACAAACAAGATAAAACAAGGGAAGCAAACTGGAACAATGTAATCTTGATGATTACTACAATATTAACATAGTGACAGCATCTAAAACACTCTTCATACAAGCTGAACAGTGTTGAATGTGCACTGCTGGTGTATATATGGGTACCACTAGGTCTGGTGGTATTCATATAAACACCAGCAGTGTAGCATTTTTTTATTAAATTTTCTCAAATGTTATTTTTCTATTATTTATTGAGAGATTTATTTACATGCTTTGTTTTGTCTTGCTTTGGGATTGTGTTGGGTTGGTCACCTGTAGCAGTGCTTTTTTTAGGGTCCAGATATTCCAGTTTTAAGCATATTCTAAGGAATTTTTGATTTATTTAAGGGTTCAATTCATTTGGGGCACACAGTCCAAAAAAAAAAGAAGGGGAAAAAACATGATCAATTATAGTAATACAGATTAGTACAACTTTTTGCCTACAATGAATGATCTTTATTTGGGTTGTTTTCTCAGCATTTTTTTAATATATGCAATTAATTCAATGATTTAATTTGTCATGTCATGCAGTTCACTTATTAAATATTAAATTATGCATTAGCAGCTGTAATTTGTAAATCTCTTTGTAAATATTTTACATGTGGTCATTATATCTACAAAGTGCAATAACGTGTACACTTTATGTATGAATACCTATGAAGAAAATTAGATCACCTTGGTATAATAAATGATGTTGAAATGCATGAGTGACATTTCACCCACTGCTCTGCTGTCTTCTCTTTCAATGTACGTCTGTAACTTGATGAAACGATACAAACTGTAGATGCTGTACAGATAATAATGTAAAAACAGTCAATTTAGATGTTTTGTTCATGTAGCTACAAATGTACAGATGTTTTTGTAAATAAAATAACAAAATTTGTGATGTGACTTAATTTCACTGTTAATTGAATTATTTGGCCCACCCAGATTAGATGGAGAGCTTCTTTTTTTTAAGGCTCAGACAGCACTACCTATTTGTAATAATGCGCTACATTTTGTTTAACACTGTGACTTGTTACAGTCCATGGTGCATGTTGTGATCCAGTTTCTGTAAGTTAAGGGCAAAATCCATCTGATTTTTATTGTTAATGTGTGGATTATAATAAGAACAAACAGGAAATGTAATGATACTTTGACCCTTAAGTTAGCTGGGGGACTATTGTACATTTTCCCTATAACTAGTTCAAATGTTTTTTAACATTAAGACACAGTTACACTTTCCACATCAACTTGATTTATCTTAATGCTTAAACTGACTAGGTTATAAATTCATTAGCCATTCAGCAAACATGATTGCTTTGGATTTAGCTGTTCCTAAAATCAATTAAACCTACACTTTCTTGAACCTTGTCTTATTGTGTATGATTTATTTCTGCATGTTATTCCAAAGTAAAAATGAAATGTTTATCTTTATTTGCGTGTTGTGGGTTTTTTTTTCTTTTTTTGTTACAACCTGATATAAGGACAAATGACACACTGTCCAAGCAGCTGACACAAACACACCCACACATATGATATTAATTTGCCGGAGAATAACTCAACAGTCATTCAGTTTAAAATGACTATAAATCTTATTTGTATTCCGATTTACTTTCAACATTATGCTATTTCTTTGCACAGTAAAGTCAGTGTCTACATTTGACACTCATCCTATAGTGTAAATATACTGAAAATGTTTTTGGTCAGTTTAAACAGTGTTACTCAAGACTTTGTGTGCTATAGTCTCTAACATTTTCTTTTAAAATGTTTTGAATATGCTGAAAAAAAATCTGAATTTGTCTTTGTCTTAACATTTGCATCAACCCTTTAGTAAAGTCTCTTCTACAAGGTCAATTTTTTAGGTACATTATATTTAAAGTCATGTATCATTTTATAAAAATTGCAAATTCATAACTGAAAATAAATATATACATATTTTTAAATTTAAGTTATGTAGCCTACTATATACCCTTTATTCCAGTGACACTAAGACAATGAATGCACTGTCTTTTTTATGCTGTGGTCTTTTTAATTTAGACAACACAGAGAATTCGAGAGTCAAAAAGATATCTGTGCGTTTGAAAATCAGAGGTGGAAAGTAACGAATTACATTTACTCACGTTACTGTAATTGAGTAGTTTTTTTGTGTATTTTTACTTTTTTGAGTAGTTTTTTAAATCTGTACTTTTACTTTTACTTAAGTATGTTTTATTTAAAGTATTGTACTTCGCTACATTTTAAATCATATCCGTTACTGAGTAAAAAAATATTTTAAAAAGCAAAGTGATAAAGACGCGAAACGGATGTAAATGGGCGGGGCCCGGGGAACGCGCAAAAAGAACCACGGAGACGGACGAGACAGGCGCGCGCTAATGCAGACCCGCCTCAGTTCAAATCTTATGAAAGAAACCCCTGGTCATATTTAAGCGACCACTTTCCACTGACGCGAAGCGAGTGTTTCATTTCTATGAAAGGTAGCATTCATGCTCTTAAGTACGAAATTGCACGACGCGTTTTTAATACCATGCGCATTATCTTCCGAGGTCTAACAGCTTCGCGTCAAGTCAAACAGAACTTCAAAACGTCCTCGAGAATGCGCAGGTCATTAGACATTAGTCTCGAGTAGCCAGACCATAGACTGTAAAAAAGATGGACGACGCCTGTTCGCTCTCTTCCATTGGTGAAAAGTGAAGCCGCCAGTTGCCCGATATGGCGCTGACATCTTGGGTCTTGAGTCTGCGCAATAGCGATTTCGGGACCAGTCATGCGCAGTAGTGAGCATGAAGGGAAGGCGAAGTCAAAACCCCGCCCTCGCTCTCGTAGAATGCGCATATCACACGATATCACAGCTGTCAATCATGACGTGACACCACCGTTTTTATATCATTAAATAACTAACTAAACACAAACCTATTTTAAAAACAAACATTTGAATTTACATCAGCGTGATCAAAACTACAGTAAATGACAGAAACCAGCTTCGGAAACAAGATAATTGAAGTGTAATTAATTTTTTTAGTTGGTCTCAAGTCCCATTGAATAACATGGGGAGGCGGGCTTTATGACCTATACTGGGACCGGTCACTGGGGGGCGATCGAGACGTTTTGGCTTCACTTTTCAGGGCTTGTGCGGCACGCTTGAGCCAGACCTTCAATACTGAAGGTCTGGGCTGCGTCCGAAACCGCATACTATATAGTAGGTACTGAATTAGATGAAGTACCTACTTACTTACCGTTAAAACAGTAGGTACTGTATAGTATGAATCCTGGTAGTATGAATGAGATTCGGACGTACTACATCCGCCATGTTGCTACATCACGTGACATACGTCGTCATCACGTCATGTCATTTCAGCGCGAAAACAACCGCATGTCTCGTCTTCTTCATTGGATAACTCCTCGTCGGGGGCATCATGGGATAGTGAAGCGTCCATCGTATGCACACTGCAAAATCTAACCGAAAGTAGTAGGTCATCCGGGTACTTTTCGCATACTGTTTTTCGAATACTATGTATTCGGACATACTACTCGCCTCGCCTACTGCTTTTCGCGTACTATATAGTAAGTAGTAGGCTGTTTCGGACGCAGCACTGGTGTTTTTCGCTGCTTTTTCTGGACAAAGCCCGCCCACGAGCTGTTTGACCGACATGTCAAACAACCAATCACAGTTTGTTTCATCTAGCGTCACGTTTCGGACTCCCCACAATAACGAGCCGGCTGGCAACAAGTCAGTTATTGAAATAACCAGCCGCAACCAATAGTATCTAAATAAACCACATTTCTCACCATAGGACAACGTTGAGAACTTCATCAACAGCCACACCAATGAGACAATACTGTTAAACGTCTGTTTGAAGCATATCTCTCCACTTTTTAACACATACAAGCAATTCAGGAGAACCAAACTTTTAAACTCCACTAACTGCCTTAAAGAAAACTCTTGGACGTCTTTTAGAGAGTCGATGTCGCGAACTATGCATATTTTTGAGAATCCAATGTTTAGCTGATCATGATAACTGCTCATTATTATCCACGTGAACACGACTGATTCTCTTCCTCAATGGAACGTCAGAGCTTTGTTTTCCAGGGACTGAAACTTATCGCGACACTCGCGTCTCCTGGAAATCCGTTTTTTTCCAACCAATCAAAGACGACTTTAACATTCTCACAGGGTTTCCAGAAAAGTGTACGAAAAACATCAGATGTTCAGCCAACAGTTTGTGGGCGTGACATCTGAGGCTGAGACTATTAAGGCCCGGGTATACTTTTTTTCCGCGTCCGCGTCCAGCTCGCGCGCGCACGCGTCCGCGCAGCTTTCCGAGTATAGTCCCCGCGGCTACACGCGGATGGCCGCGTTCGACACTATACGCAATTCAAATGATTTCTTATTCAAATTATTAGTCTAACAGGCTGTCAGGGCAGCACTGATTTGGTGACATTTACAGTACATTAAAACATTAGGATAGGTGAAGAAAAGTAACTGATCCACCATTGCAAACACAGTTTAGAACAAACAATAAGACAACAAAGAACAAAAATCAAACAAACATGCTCCAGGGCTTTCTGTTCTTGGAAGAAGTAAAAGTTAAAGAAGAAAAACGATAGTGTGTGTGCAAATGCTGTCTATTTCCTTTGTATAATTGTTTATAGTGGAGTGCCCTGTCTAAATATGTTCACGCGCATGCGCTGTCGTACGCGGACTGTACGCGCACTGTCCGCGCGGTCTCAAATTTTGAGACGTCTCAGCCGGTGTATTGCTGAGTGGAGAAAATCTGTTTGATATTAAAACAGGAACGTTCCCTTTCGAGAGCGGTCACTCGACATTGCGTCCGCTGACGCTATGGGGAAACTCCTCCCTCTTCCGGTTTCTGAAGCTTTTATTGAACAACGCCAGTGTTCTGGCCAATGCCGCCCATGACAGCCTTATAGGGGCGGGACTTCCGCTACTATATAGCCTGTTTGGGCGGCAAAATACTCAGATTCTTTCTCTTCACCGTGACTGAAGCGTCTCGCCGTAGATCGTCGCACTTGTGAGGGACGCAAGGATCGCGTCCCTTACACGCGTTCTGGCAGAATTTTACAAGGATTTTGAGCTTCGCGCCTCGAGTGAAGGACCGTGTATCTTATGGACTCCGAGATATATCGAATCACTGCGTTCTCGGCAGCAAACCACCGCCGCCAGAGCACCGTTGGTGGCAATGCTGTCAAACTGAGGAGAACGTCGCGTGCGTTCCACGGTAACGTTACCCGCCCTATTAGCCTCATACCCCCGGGGTATCCGAGGTTACGGACGCGGGAAAGACACAAGGCTTCCTTTCCCCACCTACGCAGTGCGGAAAATGCCACAGTGTGCACAATACATTTATACCGTTGCAATACCCTCTCATATATGTTTGTCCTGTACTTATAGCGTGCTTCGGCCGCTCCCCTTACATGATTAGACCCCACCCTGGTGTCTGCTTTGTAATTTAACGCACTTCGGCCAGTGCTAGCATGCACAGACCCCCTTCGGGACCGGGCGCATGCGAGCACAGCGTGCAGACGGCTCCTTTCATAAGACCTTCACCTGCGACATGGCCGTCTGTGACGCTTGTGTGGATGTAACTTAATATTTTCCTTGGCTTCTTTGTGTGATACAGTGCGCTCTGGCTGATTTTTAAACGTTTCAGCCATTAGCACAGCGGCTGGCCTAACATAACATTATGCTCGCCTCAGGCTGTCCCGTGTGAGCCGCGCCCATTTTGGCCACGTCACTACGCGCGCTATTTTGCGTAGCGTCATATGTTCACAAGGACCTGCTATTCTTCGGACGTACTGAGAGGGGCAGCAATACACCATTAATGTGTCTAAGCTGCCGCAAAAATTATACGAGAAGAAACGTTACGTATACAGAGAGTTATACTTGTGCCTGTTATCCATGCTACACTTATTGCTCTTCGTATGATCAGTGATGGTACCGCATCACACACCACACACACATTCATGCCCCTCATCTGTTTCGGGTGACGACGGGAATATGTGTTGGCTATGCTTAATGCTTTCAGATGTTGTGTTCAATGGCCGCTGACGGGCAGCGAGCTACCAATCAGCACAACATCCTTCTGTGCCCTGTTGACATTCCCTCTGCACCTGTCCTCTTTCAACTATGTGCCAATTGAGACCATATATTTAGCAATATACAGCTCTTACGGAGGATACATAGCGCACAGCGCTCAGCCATACTCTGAATGTGCCCGTTAAACACGCGCTGCAAAGAAAAAGGGGGGAGGATAATGTCGGGTTTGATCCTTCGCACTGAGTAGCGATCCGTATCAAAACGCAATGCACAACTCACAGTGCTCAACCCCGCTCACCATGCATCCGTTACACACGAGCTGCAGAGCAATGGGGACCGACCGAGTATAGCGAAGTGTGTTGAGTGTGGCCGCTCGCTTCGCACAGCGATCTGTCTCGACACACACACACACACACATCTAAGCAGTGCACAATGCATCTCGCACGCCCCCGATTGGTGGCAACGTTGCTCTATACTTACGGATTGCACTATATATACACATTTCTTATAGCAGCCTATACGTCTGGCTATTAATGTATATTTGCATTGAATAGAGGCTTATTGTACTGCATTCCACTATATATATACTCATACGTATATTTATATATATTTATTCATTAATAGCAGCCTGCACGCCTGGCTATTAATGTATATCTGCATTAAATAGAGACTCATTGTACTGCTTGACACTATATATATACTCATATGTATATTTATATATATTTATACATTAATAGCAGCCTATACGCCTGGCTATTAATGTATATTTGCATTAAATAGAGACTCATTGTACTGCTTGACACTATATATACTCATACGTATATTTGTATATATACACATCATTAAAAGCAGCCTACACGCCTGGCTATTTATGTATATTGGCATTGAATAAAGAGGCTATCTCTCTCCTCACTCATCTTGCTCTTAGCTCCCTGGCTGAATGCAGTGAGCCGATGCGGATGTAAACTTGTAGGAGTTATGTTGCTGTACCAACAGAGGATTACTATCATGCCTTACACATCCGTGCAGTGTTCGGGCAATATCTCACTACAAACACAGGTATCTGACTCCCTGCGTGCGCGTGGCGAGCTGTTACTAAGTTGTTCATTCTTAAGGAAGTGTCTCTCTTTCTCTCGGGTTCTGCATCCGACCTTGCACAAAGCAGCAAGCCACTGCAGACCCAGACTTGGTTTTTATATGGCTCTATGTGCGGCAAGTGAGCCAGTGCCCTTCAGCGGATCACTCCGCTAGATGATTCACACACGTCTGGGTTGTGCACTATGTGGTACAGTTCAGGAGTTTGCAACATAACTGTACAGCTGTTAACAAACTCTATTAAATGGCAACCTTGCTTCAAAGCACACAGTATGTGGCACCCGACACACACAGACGACCGGTTACTATCCGTTCCAGTGTATAAGGAGTGTATCTCCTCGCTCGGTGCTATTGCAGAACCTAGCTCTGTTCTTCCATGGCGCTGTGTAACACACCATTGCTTTATGCCACACAATATGTAACTGGAATCCTGTGCGCTGCAATCCGTTACAGAAATGTCCCAGATGCGTGGAGTCGAATCTGCACTTGTATCCTGCATTCAGCCATCCAAGCGGTGAGCTGTGACAGTTTTGACTGGTCGGCCATCAGTGCATGTCTGAACACACAACCCCTGTGGCCCTACAGCAGCCTCTCAGCAACATATGGCTTGCTCGGCGCTATTATGATTTGTCATGGGTTTGTAACGTCTCCATATGATGGGTGGCTCACACACCTATGTTTAGCAGCAGGCTTGTTCCACAGCTGACAACATATACTATAATAGGCACACGCATGTGTGATCGGAGCCATTGCAAACATGTCAATATGGAGCTACAACATCACGATTGCTCGGCAATGTTTAGCCCCTTACCCTGTACAGCACTCAATTCCTCCCTTGGCTAACGCCGCTGTGATACAGAAGGGAGAGAATTATGAACACCCGCTTTATAGGGTATTTGTATATACTATTACCCAGAGCGGCTGCCAATTTGATTCGACACAGACCACCCCACCTGTGCAGACCTGTCGCAGAATCGGCGCAGCGCGCCGGTACTGAGTCTGGAGTTTACGAACAGGTAATATAGTTTTTATCTGAAGAGAGAGGTAGAACAGCTTGTGCAGCCACTATTCTCTCACCCTTGACTATGACCTCTGTTGTGATAGGAGACTACTAGCCGCGCCGGTGGTGCTTATAGCAGGTTTTATGTAGACCCGCACACATTCACAGGGTGTAACGCTGTTCCCTCTTAGCTGAGTGTAATGCGCATCCTGCTATCTTATTGCCCGTTTGGGATTGTACCAACCAGCCACAGACACACTCCTTTGATTAAAGTAATTTCTGCTTGCGTGCGTGTGAGCATATAAGCACGGTGTGCATGCCAGCTTTACGTTTATGTGCTTCATGCGAGCCGTCCCTCTCAGGAGCACTCTGGATATGAGTCTGCTCTGAGATATTCCACCCGAGACACTGCTGTGCTGGTGACAAACGCCTCCGTGGTTGACCGGCTTACAAGTTCACAGCGCACTACCTACTGTACCAGACAGCAATTTGCGTCTGCTCTTCATTAAGCAGCTCATGTCCTGGCTGCCGCAAATGCGACACAGACTTAAGGGCTGTTAAGGACTTTAGAATGTTTGAGATTGTTTGGACGTAATGAATCAGTACATGATGGTGGAAAGTGTAAGCTTTGTCCTTATCAGAGTTGCGCTTTGTATGAAACACGTTGTGCTCGGCCAAGTGCCAGCGGTTACGTGTTGCCCTATTTTGGTTTTGCTGCTTATACACGCAAAATCAGTAAGGACAGCGAGCCCTTTCTACAAGATGCCCTCTTTACGCAGCACCTGTAATGGTGTGAAGCAATGACTACGACCCGGTGCACTGTCACGTGTCGAATGTTCTATCTTTGCAGCAGTGCACAGATGAAGGAAAAGTGGGCTGTCTACCCCAAAGGTTTTCATGCAGCTATCGCTACATTTCATGCTGGTGCCTTGGGTGCGCAGTGGCCAGGCACAATTAATTCTCTTAAGTGAGAGAAGTGGCCAATCATTGCATATTTTAGTGCCGTCATGGGCTGTACATGCCCTTAAGGGACTATGTGCCAAAACCACCCTCAGCGCAGTTAGAGCATAGACGGTTGCATAGTACCTTCCCATCTAGCTTATGTGAGCTGTGCCCGGTATGAGTGTTATACATTTATCTAAGCACTCCGCTCTGACATTACTGTTAGAGCAACTCTTTATGCTTCAGAGATGGGCTGTGGCATTTGTTAACGATCGCTGTGACCTGCCCAGCTCATTCTAAGAAATTTCCCTGCTCCACCTAAGCAGTCAGCTGCTGGGATCCAGCTGGGTTCACTGGATCATTAGGTGATAATGAGGGCAGCACATTACTGCCACACTGGCATAGCGGTGTTATTCTAATTCGGCAGTCGCACTATCCGACGCCTCTTCATAGTTTGTACTGGATGGCCAGTACAGCTGATGTATTAATATGGAGCCGCGTTTTCGCTTCTTCCTTGTACTTTCACGCTAGCTATCTTGGCCATCGTGCATCATATGTTAATACCAGCAAATACTCTGCGTGGATATGCTTGCTACCGCCCACATTGGGTCGGCCTAGCCATTGCTGTTGTAATGTTACAGGTTGCTTATCTGCTGTAGGGCTGCAATAAGACCTACATGCAGCCTGTGACTGTATGCATTCTGTTCTGGATAAGCTCTTGATTGAGTCCCTAGAGACTCAGGCATCCAATCTACTGTGCGTTGGCTTACACAGACTGGACGGGGATTGTGCACCGACTCAGGCATTGTGGTGCACAGACTTGAGTAAGCTTCACTGGAGCTGCTCTTCGCTGTTCTCACGGCGTGTTTGAATACATTCCCCATAGCGTCAGCGGACGCAATGTCGAGTGACCGCTCTCGAAAGGGAACGTCTCGGTTACTATCGTAACCTCGGTTCCCTGAGAGACGGGAACGAGACATTGCGTAAGCCGCCGTGTCACTGCTCAGATCAGCTCTACTGTTCGTTCAATCGAAAGAATCTGAGTATTTTGCCGCCTAAACAGGCTATATAGTAGCGGAAGTCCCGCCCCTATAAGGCTGTCATGGGCGGCATTGGCCAGAACACTGGCGTTGTTCAATAAAAGCTTCAGAAACCGGAAGAGGGAGGAGTTTCCCCATAGCGTCAGCGGACGCAATGTCTCGTTCACGTCTCTCAGGGAACCGAGGTTACGATAGTAACCGAGACGTTATTTGGATGCCGAATGTGACTAGGCCGCCAGTCCACAGCCGAAAGTATACTAGGGACGTCCGCGTATGCGCGCCGTCCGCATGACGTCATTTTCGTCATCAAGCGGGGCCGCGGCCGGCCGCGCGGACCGTCCGCGTGCAGCCCAAAATTTGAGACCGCGCGGACAGTGCGCGTACAGTCCGCGTACAACAGCGCATGCGCGTGAAAATATTTAGACGGGGCACTCCACTATAAACAATTATACAAAGGAAATAGACAGCATTTGCGCACACACTATCGTTTTTCTTCTTTAACTTTTTACTTCTTCCAAGAACAGAAAGCCCTGGAGCATGTTTGTTTGATTCCTGTCCTTTGTTGTCTTATTGTTTGTTCTAAACTGTGTTTTCTTCACCTATCCTAATGTTTTAATGTACTGTAAATGTCTCCAAATCAGTGCTGCCCTTGCAGCCTGTTAGACTAATAATTTGAATAAGAAATCATTTGTATTGCGTATAGTGTCGAACGCGGCCATCCGCGTGTAGCCGCGGGGAATACTCGGAAAGCTGCGCGGACGCGTGCGCGCGCGAGCCGGACGCGGAAAAAAAGTATACCCGGGCCTCGGTCCGCGCGGCCGGCCGCGGAACCTCTTGATGACGAAAATGACGTCATGCGGACGGCGCGCATACGCGGACGTCCCTAGTATACTTTCGGCTTTATTAGACATTGCAGAGAGAGAGAGAGAGAGAACGCGCGCGAGAGAGAGAGAGAGCAAGAGAGAAAGAGCTCGCGAGAGAGAGAGAGAAGAATATATGTCATCAGGTACCCAGGTCAGGGAAGTAAGAAGATAATAAACGTGTCAAATGTATATAGACATGGCACTCATCTCATTATATGCTCATTTAAACTAGATATATAGTTTAATAAAATAATGTATTACCAGCAATACATCAATTACAACCTTACTATAGTGATTGTATTTACAAGCTGCTGACCACCTTCAAAAGTGCATAACTCACATGTAAAAATCATTAAACAAATCCATAAATGTTTCTTACTTTAAAAAAGCTTTTTATTTTATTAACTTTTTGTTATTGCACTTTAATTGTAAAGATGTTCCTACAATTAAAAACAACTAGTTTGAGATTTATATTCCCTTGTCGTTTTTGAACTATACTAGAATCCTCCACCTCTCCCCGCTGTAAAAAAAGTAACTTTTACTCTGAGTAAAGTTAAAATGACTTACTTTTTACTTTTACTTGAGTAGATTCTTAGACAAGTAACTTTACTTTTACTTAAGTAAAATTTAAAGTAACTTTACTTTTACTTGAGTACAATATTTTAGTACTTTTTCCACCTCTGTTGAAAATAATAAATATATATTTATAAATGTTACTGTTATTTGTGAGACTGCAAAGAGTTGGGAAATGAAAAGAGACTGTTTAAAATGTAACTAATGCGGATTGACTACCAAAACTGTACTGACGCTGCCGCGAGAGCGATTTGAAAACAGACTCATCCATATGGTTTCTCGAATCACTCTCGCGGTACTTTGACGTCATCCGCCTGTCATTAGGCTTGTTCGACTTCATGCGGCGCCGCAAGAAGCGACAGTCGGATGATGTCAAAGTATCGCGAGACTAAGACGAAATATGAGTTCTTGAATCATTCTCGCGGTACTTTGACGTCATCCGGGTGTCGGTTCTTGCGGCGCCTCATGAAGTTGAGCAAGTCTCAAGAGACGCCCCACTCGGTCATGTGACTCGGTCAAGATGGCGACGGGGCAACAGTGGGTGTTGGTGGAGATGGTGCAGGCTTTTTATGAGGTAAACTTTCTTCTTTCATTATTTTTTGTTATGTTTTCTTCTTTTGTATGTGTTTTTGTTTGCCCAATCAGTATTTGTGCATACGCCTGTGTTTGGATATTTTTCACCGAAACTCTTCATTGTAAACTCAATGTGCAATGTAACTCCAGGAAGTGAAGTATAAAACATGAGTGTCAGTCACACAAGTGAACCTTAGGTCACACTTTAACCAATTACATCACTAATTCTTATATGACATTTGTAAAGAATGTAAGGTGCTTCAGATTGAATCTGTCAGAATCTTAACTGTCTTGTGTGATGTTGCATTACCACACAGTTTTACTGTAATAACTAGTATTATAGTGGAAACTATGTTTGTAAAAACTAGCTATATGATGTTTGTTTAAAACGTTTTATTCATCAATTCCATTCATCCTTTTGATCTTTTGCCAATTAGAATTGATGTCTATTGATGGGCTTGGGCATTTGATTTTACAGTCAGGAATTTAGGAAATGTATCCACATGCAGTTCTGTGGGGTTTTATGGTTGCAGGACTGATCAGTCCTTACAAAGGAACACAGAGTAGTTTTACATGCTTAATACTTAAAACTACCTGAAGTTACAATCTGGAGATTATGCACAGATTATGTCCAGATTCACATATGGAGTTATTGATACTTTCCCCCAGATTTTACAGTAATTGAACCTTGTGTGGACTTTTACACAGTAATTGTAAAATCTCATCAAAACTATGTAATAGCAGAAAATGAAAGGGTACCTCTACTCTTGTGGGTGTGTATATACAAATATGAAAAAAAAACAGATGTGTAATACACAGTTACAGTCTGAGTGAGTTTAATATTACAATCAGTTTAAATAACCATTTTGTTTATCATGCTACTAGACTTAATTTATTAATACTTAAGACCGCATCCATAAACACTTCTCAACTTGTGTTGTCTGTGTAATATGTCTAGGAGTAGATTGGCAATAAAATGCAGTTATTCTTTCGGCACAAATTAAATTATATCTGCACTAAACTTTGCCTCTAACTCATTCATAGGCGAGTAAAATTGGGCCGTCTGCTAGACATTGGCTAATTAAAGATGTTTTCTATTCAACTTATATGAAGTTTGACATGGCTAACTTGGTCAGAATCTGTTTTATATTAATTGGTTTGTTATTCACCTTCTAGGCACCAGCGTATCATTTGATTTTAGAAGGTATTCTTATATTATGGATTATCAGACTTCTGTTCTCAAAAACATACAAACTACAGGACAGATCAGACCTCACAGAGAAGGTAAGATATTCATCTTGCACAGCATAAATACATTATTGTAATCGGTGCTGGGTAGATTACTTATGAATTATAATTCGTAATCAGTAACATATTACATGACAAAATTTGTAGTCAGTTTATAATCTCAAATCTTATTCGATTTCAAATATATAAAGAGGGGAAAAATATATTCAATTCTATTTCACCAACAAGAGCCTTAAAAATTCTTTTTAAAGTGCAATGTACGGACAATTAATACTTCACAATATTAACACTGATTTACTTTGCTATTAGTGTTAACTGGTAGTAGCACACTGAATGAAACAAAATCACTTTTTATGAATTTAAAACATATTTACTTATTTTAAGTAAATAAAAACAATAACGGCAACATTGCAAAAGTCAATATTGAATTTTACGAAATTCAGAGCAACAACACTGCTAGATTTAAAATTTCATTATTCATTATTACTTTTGCTTAATTTTTTTGTGATGTCAGTAAAAATTCTGATTTTATAAGAAAAATCTGCACATACAAAGTTAAACTGAAAAATCATGTAAGATAGGTAAAATTAAACCTCAATATGATTTTAGAAATTATGATATGATTTATGTAATCAGAACTTAATATAATTGTAGCATAACCAGTAACCTCATTGAAAATTTCAGCTTTATGATTTGTTTTCTATTTTTCCTTTGTTTCAGGAGAAAGAGGAGTTGATTGAGGAGTGGCAACCTGAGCCGCTGGTCCCCCCAGTATCTAAAGACCACCCTTCACTTAATTATGATGTGGTTACAGGGTAAGTGTGTCTGGATGAACTCTCCTAATGGGTTTCGGTTTGAATACAGTTAACAAATGATGAAGATACACTGAAATAAAAAGAATTGTTGAATTTATGTAATTACATTATGGATACTGGTTTCACATCATTGAAATAAGTTTGAATACCACAGAGGTTACTTTTTAAGTTTTTTTTCTCTTTTATTTCTGAATAAATATAATCACATCAGTATGCCTGACTATCACAGCTGCCCCATATGGAATACAAATTTGTGCGTTGAGTACATTCTACTGAAAAATGGTTGTGTTTTTCTTTTGTAGCCCTCCAAGCCACAAAATCATTGTAAATGGGAAGGAGTGCATTAACTTTGCCTCATTTAATTTCTTGGGTCTGCTCGACAATGAGCGTGTAAAGGTTTGTATTGTAACAGTGTGAGCACAGACGTTAGTTTAAGTGCTTTTCCATTCTTCATCTTATGCATTGCTGATTGTAATGTGCACTTCGCAAAATAATGCTAAATGTCTATTGATGAAGAAAAATATGTTTTGATAGTGGAAAATTGCATTTAAATGGCAGATCCTGTATTTTAATAAAAGATGAGTGTTACACAAACATGAAAATAGATACAATATAGATTAGCATATAATTTCTGTATTCAGCTTATGTAAAGCTAATGCATTGAAAAGCTTCTACTGGTATTAAAACTCTTTTGCAAATCCTCATTTGATCAGTTTTGATGTTGAACAGTATAATTTTTTTTCAGCTGAAGGCTTTGACTTCACTAAAAAAATATGGAGTGGGAACTTGTGGACCAAGAGGATTCTATGGGACCTTTGGTATGTCATATCACATGAATTTATTTATTTATTTTATCTTTTTTGTTTCCACTGCTTTAGTATAAAGTATTTCAATGTTTTGCAGATGTTCATCTGGAATTAGAGGAAAGATTGGCGAAGTTCATGAGAACAGAGGAGGCCATTCTCTACTCGTATGGCTTTGCCACCATTGCCAGTGCCATTCCAGCATACTCTAAGAGAGGAGACATCATCTTTGTGTATGTGGCCTCTACATGACTTTGCTTAGTTTTTCAAACATATTTGTAATTTCCCTGCAATTATTATTTTTCAAAATGAAACTCTTGATAGTTTGTTATTGTCTTCTGTCTAGTTAAATGGCTTTCAGAATACAAGATAGGCTTTGTGAAAAAGTCCCTAAGTAATGCTCCAAATAAAATGATTTTGACTTTGGTTTCTCAAATGCATTTCTCAAGTGTACTTTGTTATTTTTGCCAAGGATAGCTCTAGGCCAAAGATTTGGCATGCCATGTCCATCTCTGAAATTGGTTGTATAGTACTGTATGTTTGCTTTTATGACAACAAAACGACTTAAGACAAGAAATAGTATAATGTGAGCAGCACAGCAGGTCTGGTAGTCACAGTTGTGTAGTGAAGCCACATTTTTTTTTACTGAGGACTTTTACTGTAATGTCCTTATTTGATCATTTGTATTTTGAATGAAATGGGGAAATCTTTGGAGATGAAAGCAAGCTGATTTTTCTCTTATTTCATTTCTTTGTAGATGAGGCAGCATGTTTCTCCATTCAGAAAGGACTGCAGGCTTCACGCAGCTTTATCAAATACTTCAAACACAATGATATGGAGGATCTAGAACGGCTTCTGAAGGAGCAGGAGATCGAAGATCAGAAAGTAATATTTAAAACTGAGTTTACAAAATGTCTTTGCTGTGTTTGCTAGTAAAAGCAAAATATTTAGCAATTCATAATGAACAAAGAAGCAGAAGTTTTTAGGCCCTGAGCAAGTGTTAAAGACTCACTGGACAGTTGCTAGAACTGTCAGTTTACCTTTTCCCCGATCGGACCAGTGCTGCTGTTTTTCGGTTGTGCTTTTTAAGCACAAGAAGACACTAAAGAGAACTTTGTGCTCACTCACACTTTCCATACCAAACTGCGCCTGGGCTAGTTTGACCCCCTAAGCCTGGTTTGTTTGACTAGTTTTGGTTAATCACACCCACTGCCGGCTTGCATAGGTGGGCTCGAGCGCAGTTCACATGAGCTCAGGCGTGGTTTTGTTAGCCCTAATGTGAATGCGCCCCTAAAGTCCCTCACGTGCTGTTTAAGATGCTTTGTGTGTGCGCACATCCAAAGTGCAGATTTGAAGTCTGTTGACTTGTCTTCTATTTATATTGTTCACTAACAACATTTGAAATTGTTAATAGTTTTAGGGATCATAACCTTATTTATTAAGGTTGCACGGGTCCAAATCAATAAAAATAACTATGCCTATTTTATTTTAGTGCTGTTTTTGTGGTGGGACAAGTAAACATTTTGGCTGGGGAAGTAGAAATCTGACTAGTAGAAAAAATCCTTAGCGTTGAGTCATGTTTAAATTAAATTAATTTGTCACTTGTCTTGTGATTTATCCCAGAATCCACGCAAGGCCAGAGTCATAAGACGCTTTATTGTCGTTGAAGGACTCTACATCAACACAGCAGATATCTGTCCACTCCCTGAACTGGTAAGAGAAACACAGGCTTTACAAGCTTTGCACTGCACATGCGTCTCAACAAATGGATGAGGCGTAGTTGACACACTCTTTAAAACGACGGGGCGACTTGAGCAATCGAGTTCAAAACTAACACAAAGTAGAGGATAGTAGTCGTTCGCTGGAACAACCCTGGTACTTGTTAAAGTTAAACAGACTGATATAAAAACCCTGCATTATTATAGAAATTAACATGACTTGAGATGTCTGAATAATATCATACCAGTGTCATATTTTAACTATAAAGATAAGATACAGATACTACAGATATTACTAATCACAGTGCTTCTGAAGTAAATATACGAGGCTGTGTATGCAATTATATTTATAAAGTAATCAAGCAGGTCATACAGTTTTACCTGTACCTGTGCATGTTATATACTGTACGTCTGTATATTTTGAGCTGAAACTCACAATTTACTTACAAATTATTATTATTATGACATATCTGAAATTGCCATGGATAGAAGAATTTAAACAAGCAAAAAATTCAGCAAACTGTTAAAAAAAAATCCTTGATTTTTCGCCTGTTGTGAATGGCTTCACAGGGATATATTGTTTTGACTCTAATGTGTAATTCACAGGCAGTTTGAAAGGGCTTTTACATGTAATGAGCCCATCCACTATTAGCAAAACATTGTCGATGTGGATAGATTAGATATTTCTTAAAGCTCACGTAACACACGCTGTTTCTGCATTTCTGATGTTAATCTGGTGTACCTATAGAGTAATACTACATCCTTTATATCTACGAAGAGTCTTTAGTTTAATCAGATTTATAAAAGAAAGATTAGCTTTACCGAATCTTTCTGATAACGTATGAAAAAATGAAGAAGGAGGAGTTACTACCGCGGGAGGAGCGAGTACAAGTCATGCAACACTACACAACACTGTTTAACTATGATTCACTACATGTTTATGTCATTTATATAATATGCACGCGCCTATTTCCAACATACTTACCGCATGCAACTCATAACCCGGTTGGGAAAATCCAACGCATCAAACACACAAGCACACATACCATTGAACCACCCCTTTAACGTGTAAATTACAACAATAATAGCCTTAACAATATAAGAAATTTATACATAATTATAAAAACATGTTTTTTATTTTCTTTTTTTAAAAAACTGACCAACAATATAATGGCTTTTCCAGTTTTTCCAGTAGTTTTATCACTTATCAAACAGTTCAAGTAAATGTTCAGAAATTGAAAACTGCAGTCAAATATAAGAATTAAACCACTTAAATCATTGTCTTAATTTTGGATGAAGATAATATGGTACTGCACAACATATTATTATTAAATATTATTAATTATTAAAACACAGATTATAAATGTATCCATCCAAGAATAGTGTCGCACCAACAGGTCTGAAATGCTTGTGAAGTGTTGTGTCCTTTTCCAAGTTTGTTATTCAAAACTATTTTATTTACAATAGCGCAAAAACACTCTAAGGTCGGCCGTGTAGCGTGCGCTGGTACAGTAATGAGAAAATTATGTCAGTCAAGTCTCCTGCTCTTCCATTGTCAACTTTATCACACATTTCATCAGCTGCATCAGTTTGGTTCTGTTCACAAGCTGAAGGTGACAATTTCATTGTCTCCTTCTGATGTTTGCAATTTCAAAGCTCTGAACAGATTAAACTATTTTATTAGAGGCAAAAGAAGAAGATATTTGAAAAAAATCACCAAATTGCATTTTTGTTGGCTTTCATTAAAATCGCAGGCATAAAACTTATATGATATATTATTAACATAATGGGAGCCTGTATAGTATAACTTTTGGATTTTGTGGGGCCCTCTGGCCACTCGGGGGGCCCCTATAGTTTGTCACCACTTTATAAACATTTCATCCCACTAGCGGAAAATTCAGTTCACAGGGACCACCCTGGTCACTGGTCTCTTGAATCATAATACTAATCAACTTACCAGTGCGGAAGCCCCTAAAATGTGCAATTTAAAATAATTCTGCAACATAACAATGCAGTTAGATTGTGTAAATGGGAGATTACTCATTTTATATAGCATATAAGAAACATTGATATTTTCAAAGTAGCATATATTAGCTAATTAATTTACATTGCTGATATGTCATTCTATCAGTAATCTAACATTTGACTCTCAATGAGCAGCCGCCTGAACCCAAGCACTCTGGCAGCCAACCACAATATTGCAGAGAGGAGCACATTTTCACTCCAGTTTCCCTGGTTTGCCCATCTTTTACAGCATTTTAGAAGTTTTTTCTACTAAAGATAACAAATCTTGCTCATGTTATGTTTCTTACCATTAGCTGTTGGTTTTAATTGGTTAATTTGTTTCCAGGTGAAGTTGAAATATAAATATAAAGTACGAATATTTCTGGAGGAGAGCATGTCTTTTGGAGTGCTTGGAGAACATGGACGAGGAGTCACCGAACATTTTGGTGTCAATGTATGTAGAAGCTGGCCTATGAACATGTCTGCCGTCCTAGACAGGAAAAAGTAAATATTTCATGATTGTGCTTTTTTTCTTCAGATTGATGATATTGACCTGATAAGTTCTAACATGGAGAATGCATTGGCATCAATTGGAGGTTTCTGCTGTGGGCGGTCTTTTGTTATTGATCATCAGGTATGACTGCAAACTGCAGAATTTTCATTTCAGTGCATTACTAATTTGAACAGAATCTCTTTTCTTCCCCACACAGCACCAAATGCAATAAAAACATGTAAAAATATCAGTCAACATTTTGAACATGTTACAGCTATTTTTTAAAACTAATAGCGAATTAAATTTGTTAAAACCAGTGGCGTGTGGTGACTTCTCTTCCGGGGAGGCACAAATGCGAAGCTCATCCAAAAATGTATGTAGTCTGTCATGTGTGTGGCTCAACATGTCAAAATGTGTTTATCGCGTAAACCGGTGAAAACATAAAAACATATGCATTGCACATCACGTCATTATTATATGTGCCTGCTGCAGATGCATCAAAGGGGTTTTTGATAAAAGCGCACTGTTTATGTCACTGTTTATTTTATTAAATTTGATGGTAAAATATATATATATAAACAATATTTAAAGAGTTTTGTTTCTTGTGCTACTTAGCTGTATTTTTGTTACGAAGGCCATTTGATTTATATTAATTGGAATGCAATTGGAATGAGATTTTTGAAAAAAAAAGTTTGGGTTATCTCGTTTTGGAACCAAACTCTTCATTTATTACCCTAATAATGTTTATATTATAAATGGTTTCAGCAGTAACAACATAAACAAGCGTCTGTCACATGGTCCGTACATAACTTCAGGTAAACTCCGCTAAGAATAAATAACAACAAAGTTCTTTAAACGTAGTTTATTTATATAACAAGCAAAAAAACAACACATAGATTACCTAGGAAACAAAACATTTGCTATTTTCGATGAGACATTGGTTCAATGGATCAGTTTAGCAACTAGTCAGACCATTAAAAAAAAACGAAACTGGAAGTAAAGTTCGGATCCAGACGTGTATCGCGTCAGTGCACGTGCGTCCGATGAAACCGTCTACATTATATTTATATAATTATATAATATTCTCCAATATGTATGTGTGATTTATTGGATTAAATAATTGGCACATTGTGTAATTAATTTAGATTAAAAAATGTAATCGCTTGACAGCCCTAGTCAAAACATGTTAATATCTTGTAAAAATGTGTTAGCCTAGTGTTATAGAATGTTAGCTGTAAAGGTATAGACGGTTTCAGCAGTAACAACATAACCAAGCGGCTGTCGCGGTCCGCACGTAACTTCCGGTAAACTCCGCTAATAATAAATAACCACAAAGTGCTTTAAACTTAGTTTTTTTATATAACAAGCAAAAAACAACACATAGATTACCTAGGAAACCAAAACATTTGTTATTTTCGATGAGGCATTTGTTCAAGAGATCAGTTTAGCAACTAGTCAGAGCATTAAAAAAACGAAACCGGAAGTAAAGTTCGGATCCAGACGTGTATCACGTGCGTCCGATGAAACCGTCTATAGTTCACCCAAAAATGAAAATTCATCTTTTACTCACTGTCATGTTGCAGGCCTGTATAGATGTCTTTGTTCTTGTGTACGCAGAGGAAGATATTTTAGAGGAATGTTTGTAACCAAACCGATCACGAGCCCCATTCACTTTCCTAATATAATTTTTTCCTACTATGGAAGGAAATGGGGCTCACTTACAAACATTCCTTAAGATATCTTCCTTCGTGTTAATCGGAACAAAGAAATGTATAAAGGTTTGTAAAAACATGAGAGTGTGTAAATGATGACAGAATTTTCATTTTTGGGTGAACTATCCCTTTAATTAAAAATGTGTGAACCTCGTGCTTAAAACATCAACAGAGTGGCCTGCTAGACGCTACAACTACTAATCTGCATGTGTCAAGGCCTATGTCAAAAGGAATGGTCAGGTTTGGTTGTATTTTAGTTTGTTCCAAGTTTTTTTATAGATGTATTTTTACATTTCAACTTTTGCATTCTGCTTCCTTTTTTCCTTTTTTAATGGAAAGGCAATATTGCATATAATAAGCCACTTTTGTCTTTCACAAATCAAACCCTAAAAGGGTTCTTCAACTAGGACTAGGTATTCTCTTATTGGTGTTACCGTATTGCTGTAAACATAGGTCTTTGTTCTGTGACTGTTTCGATGGCATGCTTTTTGACCCCATGTAAAATTAAAGCAAGTTTAGCTTTTGTGTGAACTTTTACTATTGTCTTGTGAGGTAAAAAAGTATTACAAAAATGTATGCGATTGGCACATCATTTGAAATGCCATCAATAGTTTTTTTGTCTCTTTATTTAGTACCTCTGTGACATGATAAATGATTATGACATTTGTGTGTTGTTGTCGTCGCCAGCGTCTATCAGGACAAGGCTATTGTTTCTCAGCGTCTCTCCCACCCATGTTGGCATCTGCTGCTATTGAAGCTCTAACCATCATGGAGGAAGATCCAGGTATCAACACTCACATACACGCAATGAAGAAAGTTTAGCTGTATAAAAGTTAACCCTAGTTGCAAAAAATGTTTTTATATTCTTTTCTCTACATTTTCTCTCTTTTTTATTTTTTACATGATTCGACCACGTATTATTAGTGTATATTGGCATTTATCGGTGCACCACTAACTGATTTCTACTCATAATGGGTTTAGAGGAATTAGAAAGTGAAAATAACTATAGAAGGTGACAGCTTAGTCTAATACTGGAGAATGCCTTGCATTCTTGCATTGCAGTACAAATATAGCAATGCATTAAATTGAGCTTATGTTAGCCAAAAGTGTTGTTCTGCCATAAGTTTTTTTTTTGCCTTCAGGACTTTTTCTTTTTCTCTCAGGCATTTTCAACATTCTGAGGAATAAGTGCGAACAAGTCCACAAAGCACTACAAGGGCAAGTCTCTACTCAAGTTTTTAAACTCAATAGCTAAATGAACTGTTATTGTTTAGTTGTGTTAAGTTTTTTTGTAATTTAAGATGGTATTTATGGTGGAATTTAATGATTGGCACTAAATGTTTTGTTCTTGATGACCTTACACACTAGTTGAATTTTATTTTTGTTGGCTGGTTTAATCTTGTGAGGTCAGCAGTGAAAATATTGTCGTTTATTGCAGGATTAAGGGCCTGAAGATAGCGGGTGAGTCTTTCGCTCCAGCTCTCCACCTACAGCTGGAGAACAGCACTGGATCTAGAGAAAATGACCTGAAGCTACTTCGGATGATTGTCGATTATTGTAAGCCAAAGCAACAAAGAATACACAACCACAAATAAGTCAGCTTTGCTATCATTATCTTTTAAGTGTGGTTGATATCATTATAATCAAATATAGGACCTCAAAATGGAGCTGAAAATCATTCTGAAATGTGTTACCTGGCAGACAAAAGATTAAGTAACAGGGTTACTACATAAACTGCCAACAAAAAAACATAATTTATGCCTTTATTTCTAACCAAGCCAGTGTGCTTTTAAACGTGTGCATGTAAATGTGTGCATTTATTAGCTGTTTTACAATAATTTCAAAATGTGTCTCATCCCATAAGAATTTTATAAAGATGGGATATAAATTCTTTATATATAAGAAGTTCAAATGATCTGGTGTTTGTTGCAGATTCTGACTTTGACCAAAAGAAATAAGCTTACAAAATATAATCATGCTTCTATAAGATCTAATATATTTTTCTTGTCTTTATTGTATGGACCGACAGATCGCTCTCACTTTAGCTCGATACCTGGACAAAGAAGAACGTTTTCTTCCACCACCAAGGTGATTACATTTGAGTTGATTATTTTATCATACAGCCTATTCTACAATTTCTACAAGCAGGGTATCTTTACATTCCTTTTTACATATTTTGACTAGATCTGGAGAACAAATGTTATAAAAGTGTTTTAAGAAAACTGTAAAAATAATGTAACTACATATCTGTTTTGTCCTCAGCATTAGAGTTGTAGTAACTGTTGAGCAGACGGAGGAGGAAATTGAGAATGCTGCACGTTGCATTCGAGAAGCAGCCCTTCATTTCATAAAATAATGACCAGTCACCTTTAACATGAAGAAACAGACACTAACACAAACACTTTTGTCATACACCACAAAGTTGTAAATGTGTACATGAGATTACCAGATATTTGAAAGTAGTGCGAGAGCTATTCTTCCTAATGGCTCTATGATCTTTAAACCAAAGGACCTGAGCTGTGGAGAACTCTGTCTTGGATCGGCATAAGTTTTATATAATGATTGAACATGTTTGTATTATACTTGCGTTCTTTCAATCTGTGTACAGGTAATGATTGTTACAGTGTACAGTTGATTATTTTAGTCTTTATTTCACATTTAAATAAATGCAAAAAATTCTTTAAATAGTTTGCAATCGAATTGTTTGCAGCTGTGTGCACCACCAAATCTATTTATATTCTGTTTAATAATACTTTAGGGGACTAATGATGGGATTATCTACAGAAAATATATTATTAAAGACAAGAACAATAACTACTTTATGCATAATGTAACTCTTTTTTTCCGTTTTTCTGTTTATTTACATATTTCATTTTGTTACTTTTGACCAAAAAGTTTTCTCTCTCGTTGTGAGCAGTGAAGGACCAATCCTCTTAAACCATGCACTGAATTTCTAATCAGTTCCTCTGTTTCTAACTTGCAATGTAAGTCTACTTGGTCAATACCATAACATGCATTCAAAATATTAAATATGGCAATGTATTTATGCAGGTTTTTGATTCTGTTGTGTGTGTGTTCATTTTGACAGTTTAACATGGGTTTTTAAAACGGATTTCAAGAATAAAACATTTCACCCATGATGAAAAATTTGTAGGTTGCCCTTTATTTTTGTTATTGTTATGGGTATTTATTATATAACATTAATATATAGGGTTAGTCTTTTTTTGATGTTTTTGAAACTAACATTTTGTGTGATAAATTCAAGTATATAGTTTTTAATATACATGTTAGATTGGGTAGTACTAAACCTTCCTAAATCTTGTTATTAATTTGATATAGTTGTGTGAACATTTTTAAATAACAAAGACTTGTTGTGCTGTAAGACTACTGTATATTTGATAAAGGAGTCGAAAGGCTTTATTTGTCAAATCTTAACTTTTAAAGGCTTATAATGTTTTTACCTGACCTAGTTACTGAAACTACAACATTTGTTCACTTTCTGTCACGACGTTGTGTGTTGTAAGACTAGGGGCTCACCCTCGAGATAAAGAGGAAATGGCGTTTAACACTCATTCAGTTTTTGTTCCCTGGAGCCTCATGAAACTTTTTAAGATCTTATTCCAGCTGCTGGATTTTAAGGGTCATACATCCATCCTCTCACTGGTGTAGCATCATCCCTTGGGCACTTCGTCAGCTGAGCCATTTGATGTCTAAAAGAGCAAAGTTTCATCCAAAAGAGCTTTGGACAACTAAAAAATGTCCTTCCATAGCTGTGTCCTTGGACCAAGCACAGACACCAACACAAGGGCATTAAATTGGGGCGATAAGAAATCATTGTATGGCAAACAATGGAAACATATTGTTATTATTATTATTTAATTTAATAAGGTATGTGACTAAAAGGCAATTGACAGGTTTAATTTTAATGGATGGTAACAGTTGAAACCATGTGAATGCCATGTGAAGTAAAAAATTACATATCAGTGTTAAAGTAGTGAAGTGGTTCAAGCTTTGATTATAAGCTTCTTGCAAACTGCAACCAATCAGCCTCCGACTCCACATGCTAGATATCAATAAAGTAGATATAAGATGGCCTGTCATTGGAATGACACTAAATTATTGGAAACTTTCATTTACATTTTTCGAAAAATATTTGAATAACAATCATGGTTTTCCATGAAAGTATTTAAATATACTATATTAACAAAGGTTTTCTCACTTCTAGTGAATTCAATTGAAATGCTTTAGCATATAATGATATTCTAGAGAATTGACGAGAAAGATAAAAAGAAATCACTGATTAGGAACGCCCACCATGTTCTCTGAACGCCCACTTGGTGGCGGTACCGCCCCACGCTACTCTAAACTATGAATTGTTGCCCAAATTGTATTGCTATCAAAACTTCTTGTCACAGGATAATGTGTGCTGCAAAAGAAGGTAGGCCCAACCCCCGTTGTTTAATTTACGTTTTTTAAATGAACCTTGCCATATATACAAAGCTTGACTTGACAACATCTTTACCTTTTTTAAATTGTTTTGGGTTAATCATGGGTCAGGAATTGATATACTAATCCAGGCAAGATATTCATTTCAATCCATGAACAGAGACTAAAGAAAAGTGTTCAGTTCTATCTTCATAAAGTATAATTTTCCACGCACGCACGCACGCACGCACGCACGCACGCACGCACGCACTCACGCACGCACACACACACACACACACACACACACACACACACACACACACACACACACACACACACACACACACACATCTAATCTCAGTAGCTTTCTCCATGTTCCTAAACCTATTATGGCCAAGAATCCTGAGAGGCTGAATATGATTTATATGTCATGCTAATAACCTTACAGTCTCGTGTCTTATAAATATTATAATATTATAAACGTCTGCCTTATAACCAATCAGGTTGGCCTACTGAGCGAGCGTCACAACGCGAGATTAATATTAATTAGCGGAGCCTTCGCTGTAGTAAGATTCGTAAATTGGCTTCCCTCCCTTGGGATGGATCGTACTACGTCATGAAGAGCTGGAGTTACTCGCTCGCCTTTCCGTGAAGAGAGTTTTGGGACACTTGAGAAGGATAGACGTCGGTCGACGAACACCTATCGATTAAGCGGAATGAAACGCGTTATTATTTTGCAAACGAACCGTCTAAAACAGACGTGTCATTTACTGCACACTTGAGACTTTCGAAAAAACGAATTTTACCCGCACAGAGACCTTTTATTATATGTGGAGACGGTTGAAAGTTGCAACGCACTGATTCCATTATCAGATCGGCTGCATCAGAGGAATGCTTCCTGTGATGATGTTTATACTAAGGATTACAATTAATGCATTGATGGATTCCACTAAAATGCATCTCATGTTGATATCCATACTCCTCGGAACATTTACATATGCAGGTAAGCGTTAATTTCAGTCCTATAAAAACTTTCCCTAACTCTTTAAACTTTTTGACTTTTCTAATGCCCGCATTTACTTAAACGGGATTTAAACCAGGCACTGCTGAATGCTGCATTGTTGTGCGTTTTATGTATTTAAACGTATTGAATTTGATGGGTTTGTGCTAATATATATTAAGAAGTTAGTATTTAAGGTATTTGCTGTTCAGAAAGCTGTTGTGGTTCCTGCAAACATCCAGTTTATTCAACTTATCCAGCCAAATAAGAACTTTTCCTTTTTTTTAAAGGGAACGTTGGGTTTTGGTAATAACCCATTGATACAGTTTACATTGCATTCAATATTCTATATTTGCATTAAATAATATAACTAAAATGAACATCCAGTGCTGCTTCTTGTAACATAAATGCACATTTGCTTCACCTATACTGTGCTATGCAACAGCCTGGGTTATGAATTATGATATAACACTATATATTCTCTCAAAAGTAATATTTTATGCAGTCTATTCTCATAATAAATTTTACCGAAAATAGGTTTTCTTTTAAGTCTCGGGAGTTGTGATGAAATTGGATTGAGCTGTAATCAGATGCATATTGGTGTGGGGTTCCCAGATGTTGAAATTTCCTGTTTAGAATTTGCGCTCTTTTAGCCATTTGGCGTAAGCTTTAA
This sequence comes from Misgurnus anguillicaudatus, assembly GCF_027580225.2. NCBI lineage: Eukaryota > Metazoa > Chordata > Actinopteri > Cypriniformes > Cobitidae > Misgurnus > Misgurnus anguillicaudatus. Next base: position 14,046,974 of record NC_073348.2, read on the forward strand.
AGGGGGGATGGGGCATGTCTACCACCAACTTTATCACCAGTACTTAAGATTGTTGGCCTGCTGTGCAACAGTTTACCTTACTAGCTGTACGTGCTTGAATGATAAGTAACACGATCTTGTATAGACTGCTAGCGTTTGCGATTCTAAAAGAGCGTCACAACTTTTATTACAATGATGAGACGCGTCAATCTAGAATGTTTTCCATTTTACATAGCGAACCTGTAGTCTTGATAACCTTATTCATAATTGGATGAAAGCCTAACATGGTGTAGCCTTTAGATGTATAATTGTATAATATATTTCAGCGCGTAGCTCTATGACGAAGACGTGTCATCAAGTCTGGAAACCACTGTCCGAATTTCCTACTTCATACTACACAGTATGCGAATATCAGTATGCCAAATGAGTATTCTAGTGTGTATGTGCCCTTGCACTATTTATTATATTGGTCTGTGATTCTAGTTTGTAGTTTGTGTTGCTACAGATGGGAGTGGTGTGTTTGTAGCTGACCACAGGAGGTTCACCTCTTTTGGTTCACGCTCTCAACCATCAAAAGGTGTTGGAGATGTTCAACAAGCCCATTGACATGGTAATTGATTCACTTGCTAATAACAGCCTCTGAATATACCTGCTATTTCAATCGACTTCACACAGTGGAGAGCCTTGACTTGAAAAGTGGCCTTGTGTATTTAAATAGTGCCAACTTTATTTTCAGCACCTTCGCTATAAGGCGTCCTACTGAGCTCAATTACCAGTGCTTCATTAATTTACATATACACATGGGAGTTTTTAAATTAATGCTAATCTGTTTTTTATTTAAAAGCAAAACGGGTTCACAAAGGACATTCTACATAACCTAAAGTTGAATACACGTTATGATAGGTAAATCTTGTGAAACAAATCTGTGTTGTAATTTACACCAAAACAGAAAGAATTTTTTATAAGACCATAACATTTTAATTTTTTAAATTCTAATTTGTCATCTCTTTTGTGGCTGCTCGAAAACATTTGACCACATGCACGTCTACACCACAAATGCAATCCTGTCTAATGCGTTTTTGTCTACCTCTGAATGTGGCGCTCAAAACGTTTCATACCCCGTTTACACCTGTATTTAGCGTCGTCCACTTGTGATCTAATCGACCAAAACGCATCTTAATTGCAAGTGTAAACAGCCTCTTAGAGAAGAGAAAGGGGTCTGGTTGGCATGTTTTATGGTTCTCTTCCAACCCCCATCAGCAGCCTTGCTATTGAGCTGTGAAATGAACTGGAAATACGGGAACTGGACATAACTGTAGAGTTACAGAGTTCAGTCAGTTAATCCGGCATTGACCGGGACAAGAGGGAAATCTTCAAAGTTGGCTTTGCTGTAAAAAACTTAGTAAGCCAGCTGATCCTTCAGTACTTTTGGAAATGATAATTTAACCATGGGGAAGTCTTTGTCAATTAGTGTGTGGAAAAACAGCTTGTGTTTTATGCAGTGATATGGGTAATTTCTTTTACGCATTACTTTTAAATGCTTTACAAATTAATATGCTTTTTTTAAAAGAAATATAAGGAAGTGTTTTGGAAATGCTTGTGTATGATTTTAGATTTAGGACTGACAAATATCTTACCTTGTGTTGTTTTCACATTAAAGCAACACCAAAGAGTTTTTTTTAACCTAAAAAATTCTAAAAAAAGTTTCAGTCATTCATCCACTTGAAACAGGGTGAACGGCACTTTCACATTCGCTTTGCAGCCCTCTATCGGCCAAAACCGCACTAAAGACCGTCAGGTCGCGGTCCTGTAGTTCGAGTGAAAACTACAAAAACATGCTTTACGGCAGACCTACTATCCAATCAGAGCCAGCTATGCTGCAGTATTTACGACAGTGGTAATGGACAATTACACAATTACACTTCTAACCTAAATCTCTTTAGTGTTGCTTAAAGGTTTCACCATAGAGAACAGAAAAAAAGTACCACAGACATAGTTGTTTGAAAAACAGAGAGTGAAATACAATTTCTCAAAGCTGTTATTTTGTTAAAAGAAGACTGTGGTATTGAAAAAATTTAAGATTTGAAGATAACCTGTTAACCTTCTACTAATGGTTTCAAAGGAAAATTGCTAAATGACTTTTATAGATTTCAAGTCACAAACCCAGTTTTGGCAATTTCACATAGTACTTTAATATGCTTATTGTAGCAGCATGGTAAACTTTAAGTGTTTTGTGTGTCATGACTTGCAGCTCAGCCATTTCAGTGTACCATTTGCAGGCTTTGACCTCTTTAACGTATTTATAGTTTTATACAGATTTGTCAGGCCCTTTTCACTGATACATACAAAAGTCAGTTTAGACAGTTTACATTTTTTAGCAGAGTTTATTAAAACTTTCCATTTTATTTCCACATTTTACATCAGGCATATATTTAACGGTGTGACTAACAGCTTCAATGCAGCGTGCCAAACATGTTCTTGAGTTATTCTTTCCAAGTCCCTGTAGTTGGATGTCTTAAGTCAGTGAAAATTCTGCTGACTCCCACATCTATGATTTTTTTCTTGACAGCTTTAAGACCCCAATTCATTCAAACTTCACATTAAAACAACAAGGTGACATTTTTCCTTATAGGCCACCCAGTGTTAGGTCAAGAAAAAGCTTGTAAATGAGAGTGTGATGCCTTCGTAATGACCATATTGCAGAATGTATGCATGAGCAGCAATGACGAGCCTGATTGTAGTTTTGTTTAATATTAACATTGCTTGTCATATGTTTAAAATTTTGAGGGGTGTAATAGATTGCTGCCATCCAGGTGAAAAAGTTTGGAAAATGATGGTAACCAACACCCACTGACTTTCATAGTTAAAAAAAGTTATGCAAGTGAAGTAGTGCCATGAACTGCATGGTTACCATGATTTATAACAATATCTTATTTTGTGTTCAGCAGAATAAAGAAACTCTAAGGGTAAATAATAATAGATTTTCATTTTTGGGTAAACTATTCCTTTACTGTGTTTTATACCACGGGCGTGTTGAATGCTTTCAACTTCCTTCGCGTTGTGCTGCATTACCACCCTTTGTGTGTATTTTTTTTTCCGAATAATTCAACAGCCCATCATCAATTTTTCCTTACATATATACAAACACATGCTAGATTATTAATGAATTAAATGTTTTTAACAGAAACACCTTACAGGAATAGCTGCAAGTACTCGTGCCCATTCCTAATTTATTGTAGTGTTTATGTTTTGGCACTTGCCAAGTGAATAATTGTAAGTTCTAATAAAAAGTTCTAATAAATAAGGGTAAATAATAGTAAAAGTAGGGCTAAAATGAATCATCGAGTTACTCGATTACAAAAATTACTATACGCGCAGGAATCTGATTCACACGGACCGTTGTTCATTGTTCAGGAAGCACACCATAGCGCGTGATACATTTTGAATTTAATTGGCGCGATGCGGAGGGTAAAGATGACCATAAACGGCAGAGAATGTCTAAAGTTTGGGATCATTACATTCTTATCATTACATTACATTCAGCATCTGAACCAAAAGCATTCACTGCTGTTTCATCAAGTGTCGCTGAAACAAGGTAACGCAGCCTAAGCCTATACATTGATGTTCGCTGATTTTAAACCCATACTGTATTTGTAGCGATGTCTAGATGCTGATTTAAAAACACACAAAAAATTATCAGATTTATCGATTAATCGATTACAAAAAGAATCGATAGCTGCAGCCCTAAAGTGAAATACTTCTAAACATTTTAATTCCTTCCTGGGGTTATTAAAACCCAACTCAATTTTTTTTTCAGTATTGTGCATGTGATATAAAATTTCTAACTATATTATCAACTATATTATCATGATATTACATTTGGTCATGTGGTTTTGTGTACATGCTTTACCAATATTAGAGCTCAGTGACTTACATAGCGGCCATGTAGGCATGGGCCAGTTACCGGTTTCAAGGTATACCGGGATAAAAGGTATACCAAGGTTTTAAACGGTCAAGGTTTCAAAACCACTCAAATGTTCTGCGATACCGTCTCCAAGATATGAGCTGTGTTTAACAAAATTTATTAAATCATTTAGTCATGTGATTGATGTGATATTTACATTTAATATACATTACAAAAATATTATATATTTTTTGAAAGTATATTACAATTTAAAGGATTTATTTTACCTGGCATTTGAAAATAACAAATTTTAGTGTTGCAATGGCAATACCGCAACACTGTGAAACCGTGGTATTTTTGCTAAAGGTTATCATATCACCATAATCTTATACCGGTCCTTTTTTTGCATACAGCATTGTGAATGTAATGGAATGATAACAATATAATTTAAAATGATGGAGTCTTCAATACAATATAATATTTAAAATTAATTTCAAAAAATGTCAAATGTATAGATTTACATTTATTGAGAGTGTTAGAAGACTGTGATGCTTTAGTTTCTTTAAAAGCTCATTGTAGGTGTCTCTTGAACTGTTTGTACATTCGCTATAAGTAGATTTATATGGTTGTTCTCTATAACTTCAGTCGATCACATTTTAAGTGCCGGTTTTGGCAGGAACACCTATTTGCGATTTGGACTTGGATGAATGAATCTACATGTAAAACCTCAGAATGTTGATTTCATCCCAATCTGAATGCTACAAACATATTTCATTAGGTGTTTGAGTCACCCTGTTCAAAGCACATAGAAAACCAGCTGTGCAGCTCTATAAATACCACTTGATGTGTTTAGTTGAGGAAATTGCTGATCTTCTAGCTGATGTGTTTTCAAAAACTGTAAGAAACTGCCTTTAATCTTGTGCCTTGTAAGATGTTATCGACAGTACTTGTAGTGTTTGTGCAGTGTGGGTATTGTTGTGGGTGGGTGTTTGTGCCTGTGTTTTTGTACATGCATGCCCATGGGCCAGGTTTTCCAACTCCCATTTACTTTGAGCATGCTCAAAAAGAAGGTTGTATTTAAAGGTGTTATGACATAAGGACATCCCCCATTTTTTTTTGTCAATTTACCCTCAGGTCATCCAAGATGTTGGTGACATTATTTCTTTACAGAAATAAGTTTTAGCTGAAACCGTGGCACATGGTAAATGAATAAAGGTTTTGTAAAAAAAAATCATAAACTATAGCTGCTAGAGGAATGTAATGTACTATGGCTGACTGTCAGCGATGAATCTGTCTCAGAGATATTTGTGTTTATTGCATATCCATCAATGGTGAACAAGCTACACTAGCTGCATTCATGTCTGCTGTAGCAGGTGTTCTCTGAGGCTCAATGCATTCCATTAGGTGAAAGCGCTGACATATACTGAGAGCCTTTCATATAGAAGCCAAAAAATTAATAACCCAAAGGCATGTTGTATTGGGTTCACACCCACAGGAAGGAATGTTCGCAAAATTACATTCTCTTATTCAGTGCTGACAGCAGTGGATGGATCCACATAATGGACCATTAACATCATTGGCATTTTCTAATTTAATTTAACTTTTAAAAAACTATATAGCCTTAAAAGAAAAGTCTACAATCTGACTTTTTTTGAAACAAAAATCAGTAATCAAGAAAGTCTCCTAACTTCAGTCTGATTCACAATGATAAATATATAGGATAAAATTAATTTATAATTGGAAATTTCGCAGAAAATATCAGTTTGATGTCATTATTCAACACCTTTTTGTTACTGGAATACACTGTAAGGACAAAAGGACTGTCTAATGAAGAGGTTGACTACTTTAGTCATTTCTAATATACAGTACAGTATATTCAATGAGAATTGTGCATTTCTAATTTTATGAATTTAATAATTTCAATTAATATGGGCAGGACACTTTTCTATTCCAATGATGATAATGCTTATTGCCCATGTGCACAAAGCAAGGTTAAAAAAGAAATGATTAAGAACTTTACTGGTTTGCATATAAAGTCAACTAAACCCAGCTAAACAACTTTGGTATTGTCACGACTGGGATGCAGGAGTGAGGAAGTTAGGACGCAAGTGCAGAGTTCACAATGAAATAAATAACATTTATTAACAGAACGAGAAACAAAACACGAGAATAAAACAACGGGCAGGTAACACAGGGACATCCAATAGAAGAAACAGGGACATCCAATAGAAGAAACAGGGACATCCAATAGAAGAAACAGGAACAGACATGAAAGTAGTGACAATGACAATGATCCAGCAACAGGTAATACAAAAGACTGGGTATATATACACACAAGTGAAGATGAGGCACAGCTGGTGATAATGAGGCAGGTAATCAGCAAATGAGAGTCCAGGTGACAATAATCAGAAAACATGCAAACACACACAGAACACGGTTTGACAACCGTGACAGGTATGACAAACATTTACCACCCAAACCCATCAAGGACTTACAGTCATTTCGGGTAAAATAAAGGCTCTAACAAAGATTAATTTTTTATATGGTACTGCATTGTAGCATTAATTTTAGTTTTGATTTGAAGTGGAATAGATCGTTTATAAGGGAGTTTTTACAACTTTATGGTACAACTTCAGCCACAAAGATTATGCAAACTCTTTAAATAAAATTAAATAAAGGCTTTGACTTTCAAGTAACATTTTATCCTTTTTGTAAAAAATATTGGATATATATTTGGATACTGCCATTCCTAAAAAAAACCTCTCACATCTCTCTTTGTCTCGCTAGGGAGACAGTTGATATTTGGTTTAGGGTTAGGTTTGTATACTTTTCTAATATAAATTTTAATATAATGGTCTCACTACAACCTTAAAGGGGTATCATCAATGAGTGCCTTTACATGCACAGTCTTACACCTAACCTGATGCACACATACAGTACATGTGTACCGTGGCTCAACAACACATTACAAGAGACATATTTTTAGTGTTTAATTAATTTAATTAAATCATTATAGAAAATGATTTTATAAAACAGCAAATTAATTAAATACAAGATAGCAGCCAATTAACAAACAGCAAATTTGTTTAAAATCAAATGAAAAATGACAAAAAAAATTTATTGTGTCTTTGTTAACAGTTGATTTGTACACGGTTATAGACATCACCACCTTTTTTTTACTGCCTTCATGGCTTAATATAATAAACAAAAATGTTAAGATCCTGTCCTTTGTTGATCTAATAAAAATAATAATTGTGTTATAATTAATAAATAATATTTAGTTATTGGTCGAAACAATTGATTTAGAAAAGTCTTAATTTTTAAATGCTAATATTATTAATATCATGATTATAATTATTTCCCAATTTGATCTAGATGAAAGTATTTGTCTAGCAGAACGTTGTTTCATGTTTAGCTGCTGCGCTGCTGGGGTCTTTAATGATGCACTAGGAACACTCAGGAATCTGGCTTTAATTTGACTCATAAACAGTCACAGGACATTGCCTCATGTTTAATGCTGCATACTTCCACAAGTATGTAACGGCCGACAATAGACAGACTTGCGATTTATATATTTTCTTCTTGAACCTTGAGCTAAATTCAGCTTCCTCTTTATTGTAATTTAAACAAATTATTTTTGTTCCAAACATGCATATTTTAAAATGCTTGTTATTTGACTATTATTTCAAATGTTAGTGCATACCAAAACACTTGTTTTTTTTTAATTCCAAAATTTTCCCAGATAATCTTTGCTCTGTTCCAAAGAGAACTCTGATGCTGTTTTCTGAAAAGCATACAGTTTTTAAAATCTAAAAGCATAAGTCTACTTCTGACAATGGTAAAGAAAGCTGTTCAATCAGTCATTACCATTAAAACTCCAATTTCCTTGCGTCATTTACAACATGACTTTATTTTCAAGTCACAGGCATGATAGGAATGTGTTATGTCAACCCAGTCATTGGGATAAAATTACCATTTGTAACTTTTAACTGAAACTTTAAAGCCTTTTGCCTGAAATACACACTTGCCGATTTTGTAAATGATTATGGAAAAAGAGAGTCATACAGTAGCAGACTTTCCAAACATGATGAGCAGCGCCCTTTTTTGCTAGAAGATGCATGACCGATTAAACAAACATGGATGTGTAGAGGATGAGCGCAGAAGTTATTTTAGTGTCTGTGTGCTGAATCGAAGAAAAAAAAACAGATTATGTGGTTGTAGGTTTTTTCTAAGTCTTACATTTTACGTAATGACAATGTAACTCCTGCGGTGTTTGTGATATATCACATTGTGCAGAGGATTTTTCGAAGTGATCTGACATTTTTCTTTGCAAACAATTAAATGGCCACAAATTACTTTATACTTACTGTGATAAAGGGACCAAAGTTATTTCTAGAGAGAAAAATACCATAGAGACATGAGGTTTGCTCTTTTTACTTTCTAGGGGGTTAAATAATGTAGATAGCTTCAATAAGATGTAATGGAACACAAGCATGGATGTTTCTCTATTTATTGAAACTGTACACGATACCATCTGCATTTAATTTCTTAGACTGTGCAGTCATTCATGGCTTATATAATCTCTCTCCCTCTCTCTCTCTCTCTCTCTCCCTCTCTCTATCTCTCTCTCTCTCCCTCTCTCTATCTCTCTCTCTCTATCTTACACTCTCTCACTCTCTTCCTTTACCTATCATTCAGTCTCTCTCTTTTTACTTGTAAATGCATGCCTGATGTCATGTTTACAGATTGACTATTGGTGATGATCAGGACATATGAATGCACACAGGCCAGGCCTAGGCACATATGTAGCCCCCCACCAGGTTCTTTGAGCACAGTTCCAGGATTTGCCATATTAATAAAGACCAGATGATGTAGTTTTCCAAAAGGGACTGTACTGAAGCTAAGTGTAGATTTTTGGTGCCAATACCCTGCTTGTTCTTGTTCAACTGTGGGGAAGGTTAATAAAGCATTGTTGGAAGTAGAGATTAAGGCTGTCACTTTTAACAAAAATCAAATTCGAATGGATATCGAATTTCATGCAATGTATTTGAATATATTCGAATATATATCTACGTGCCCATCCGTAATGGAGATTCAATCAGAACAGCCACAAACAATAACGTGATAACCTAAACAGTAGCAGGAGTAAGGCATATAGCCTAGCCTGATTCATTTCTTAATATTGTTTGCAAGAAACACCAGTCTATCAACTTGATCTGGATCAAGTGCGGCTCTCTTTTTATTTACGATGTTCCCCATGGTGAAGAACACACGTTCGGAGGCACAGATTTGTCTGGCACACACAGGTATTTGCGCGTCAGTGTTGAGAGAAGTTGTTGCAGACTGTGTCTTTCCAGCGATGCAGTGTGTTGCTGTCTGCGTGGAGAGGAGGTTCAGTCATGTAGCTTTTAAGGTCCTGGAGACCAGAGCCGTTTACAGTCCGATTACAGATATTTCACGTCATGTTCGAATGCATATTCGAATATTGATAAAAAGTGACAGCCCTAGTAGGGATGCACCGAAAGGAAAATTCTTTTCCGAGCCGAACAATTTTTTTTTGTCAAGAGGTGAAAGAGGTCAAAAAGCGCTTGGGTCTAACAAAAAGCTTTTGTTAATAAAGTTACATGGCAAATAATCTACATTTCATTTTTAAATTAAAATGGCAAAATTCACCTAAAGTTAAGTAGTTTGCATCTCTGGGTTTGCTAATTATCTGTATTTTTTAATACAAGGACGCATTTTCTGTAAAATAGCTTTGAAACAATATCCATTCATTTGTAAAACACTATACAAACGCTCAAACATATAGTGCACATAAATTCCTGCCTTCTTTCATTTAATTGGTTGGAATGCTTCTCAGCTCTGTAATGTGATTGGCTGGAATTCGCGTTTGTCTTAAGAAACACTGACTTCTTAAAAACGTATTGCTCCGTCGTGTAATTCGATTGGCTGGGAGTCCTTCACTGCGGCTTCTGTGAACAGAAAATTTTATTTTGATTTGTCAACATTTTGACACTGGTGTGCGCTGTTAGGTCACTGCACTACACGACTGTGTGTTTTGAAGGAGGCAGCAATAGTCCCTTTCACACATACAGTCTTTACTGGTAATTTACTGGTAAATTGCAGTTAACAGATCATGTGTGAACAGAACCTTTCCGGTAAATCAGTGCTCCCAATTTACCAGTAAGACAGGTTGTAAGATTACCAGTAATTTACCGGTAAGAGCTGTGTGTGAACGAAAATTATAGGATTACCGGCATTTAGAATGGACTACGTCAGACCGTGCTGACAGCTTTGGGCCAATCATAGCGTTTTAATACAGATGACGCCTTTACCCCCGCACTGTTTACTGACGTTTCCACACACATGCTGCTTGAAAGTTGAGCACACCTGCAGTTTATGTCCACATTTCTTCACCAAAGTTGTTAAAAACAGCTGACCGCCGAATTGCCGACGTCCTTAGCACGCCCTCTGTGAAGCCTAAAGTGCAAACAGTACTGTTGTTAAAAACGCATTTTCGGTTTGACGTCGTCTCATTCAATGTTGTTTGGTCATGAGCAACTTCGCAACTGTTTACCACAGACGTGAAAACAACAAAATACGGACCGTGGATATGAACAACACTGAGCTCACCGCGTGCTACAGGTACTTCCGCTTTCTCAACGAATTTACTGGTATTTTGATACTGATGTGTGAATGATGTCTTACTGGTAAAATAATGGAACGCCACTTCGTGTGTGAACAGCACATTTTTGTATTTACTGGTAAATTCATTCTCGTAAATTCATGGTAATTTACCAGAATTACTGTGTGAAAGAGGCTAATGACAGCAGCGAGTTACAAGTGGGTCCAAATAAACCTGATACTGCTGACGCTGTAAAGGAAACTTGTAGTGCTGTATGTTTTAAAATGCTTACCAACACTCTCACTCTGTGCTGGTGGCTGTTTAATTGCGTCATCAAAGATGTCATTTTCACTTTTCACTCCGAAAATTAGTTTTTGTTATTTTGGCGGAATAATTTTGGTTGCTGAACAATTGGTGGATCCCTAATTGGTAGTATTTCACTTTTTCTTTCATGAAACACAAGATATATTGAAGAATATCTAATATTATTAAAAAAACTAGTTTATACAATATAAAATGTTTTATAGATTTTATTTAAGCAATATCGCTCGAGTAGGAGTGTGATATAGCTCTATATCATCACGGCTGTGATTAGGCCAGAGGCACGAGGCAGTAACAAAATCTGTAGAAAATAGGGGTCTAACAGTTTAAGACACAAAAGTCTGGAATTGTTTTAATAGTTTTAATGAGTCTGTGGTGTCCAGTTCGACGGCACAGTTCGACGGCACACGTTTGAAAAAATAAAACTAGAAAACAACAACAGAGTTATTTTAAAAGCCTCTTTGTTTGAGAACTACTTCTTCCGCCAGAATGACAGGTAACACTTTCGGCTGCTTTGAATCTCATAACAACTCAATGGACGGAAAAGCCGTTTCTTTATATTACCGTTTCTTGGTCACAAAGTGTAGTTTTAAAATTAGTTAAGTCGAGAATGTATATGTATTATATTTAAATCTACAGTCGATTAGTAAAGATAGCGCCTGTTTGAACGTTTGCTTAGTGAGATTCGGTACGTTTGAGTAGGGCTGCATGATTAATCGAAAAATAACCGAAACCGAAATTCAGAAACGTTAACCGACCCTATTTTATCATGTCGGATATTTCGGTTTTTAATCCTGTTAATACTTTCCCTTTAAAACATAATACTGCGTGTGAGGTTATGTGGCTCCGCCCCATCCAGTCATTTGCATAGAGACACATGGAGGAGAACTCAAACACTGTGTTAAGTGAGCAGATCATTTAGTGCCAAAGAAATACGAAGTAGTCGCGCATGTGCGGGCCGCGTGATAAAACTACGGAATGCGCGAACGGGTTTTTACCGCAAATTTGCATGACGCGTAAAAGTTTTATGTCACCTTGCGCTTAGTTGAATCTATCGATGAGTCTACCCAGCCCGAGAAAAGTCAACACATGCCTCAGAACCGCGAGAAGACGCGGGAGCGCCCGTGCATGTTTTGAAGCGTTTTAGACCATAAAACATTTTTTGTTACATACCGGAAACATCTCCTGACTATCTGCTTGCTGCCTGTCCACTGATCAAACTGTAAAAAAAGCGATCTCTGTAGACAGCCCAGGCTTCACAAACAGCAATATCAACATAGTGGCCAAACCTAGCATCACAAAACAAAACAAAGTATTCCAACCAATAAACGACAAAAAGGATTTGGGGGTGGGGGTTGGGCGCATTCATGAAAGCACAGAAGGGAGGGGGAGGAGTTAGCTACACTCCGTCTGTTTGAAAACAATTCAAACGTCAACAATCACTAACGTCTCGCAGATTCGCTTAGAGAGCCTTTAATTAGAAATGGCAGAGATGAGAGAGAACGGGAGAACTTCTAATCTACATTAACACCAAATGATTATAGATGAGAGTAAAGGTCTTGTATAGCAGTGCCCAGTTAAGGAACACTGAATAGAAGACAAGAAACGTGTAAAGGATACAATGTGTATTATCCTGCCACTCATCTCATTATCTGGATATAACTTGTATATGGCTAGAATTAGTCATGTGGGTTGTATAATTCTTTGGTTCATAAGTTCCTATTCTGAAAGATTCATCAATTGTGCATAATAAAATGTGCAGCAACTGCATATGGTCCAGTTTGAAATCTCAAATTTAGTATTTTTCAGTAATGCAGTTATTTTGGGGGGAAATGTAAATAATTGCATTGCAGGCTGATTTAAATTGTGCTCTAAATTTTCTGCTTGTGCTCCTTAAATTTTCAGTCAGGGGGTATGTTCTCCTAATGACAAAAAAGTTAGCCTGGAGCCCTGAAGTACTAGACTTACAAATTGTTAGTTATTTATTTTCTACTTTTTCTTTAGGAAACTTGCAGTATACAGTAAACTAAAATGTGACTGTTTTCATTTCAAGCAATGTATGCTTTGATTTCAGTTGAAGTCAAAATGTTAAATAAATAACCTTCACACAAAATACTTTCCACTTCACTTAATTCTTTTAAAATCACAAAGATAACAACAAATGCCCTTTCAATAGAAAAATATATCCCACCTTTAATATCTGAGCATATTAATACAAACCTTGCCAGCGAACTATGAGGCAAAAAATAATAATAATCGCTCATTAATTGTAACCGATGTCAAATGTTAAATTAACCGAGGTTTTGATTTTAGGTCAAATCATTCAGCCCTACGTATGAGAACCAAAGCATGAGCGGACGTCAGTGTTCACTCGCCCTGCTGACCACCGCCCTCTCTGGGCTACATCTCTGACAGGGATTCCCTGGCTCTCATGTCGGCCTTGTTTGTTTTTGATGGTCAAAAATGAGATCAAATAAGCATTATTTGGTGTCATGATCAAACTATTACTTGTTTTTTATTCATATTTAGTGTCTTTTGTGGTGTTATTGTTTTGGCGCGAGGTAAAAGTTAATAAAACTATACTTCTATAATGTTACTATTGCGTTCCCATTTACTCTTAACGCGATACGAGCACTCAATTATTATTAAACTTTGTTCTTGTCAGTAGTACTATATAAAACTTTTTTTATAAGTGTCAGAGAGATGTTTTTGCATGCTGCTTATAAATATATCAGTGGCGATATCTCATAACATGATTTAATAGTCACGTCACGATAAAATAAATGATCAATGTCCACATTTAAAAGCTGCGGTGCTTACCTGCAGTTCCACTGTGTTTTCGTGTTCTGATAAGAGATATTGCTCCAGGAAAAAAATAGTTTACATTCCTCTTTCCAAGTGTTAATCATCCACACGATGTGACAATACATTACTCCCATTAAGTTTAACGTAACATCCAAGAGCGCTGATCTTTGACGGAATAATAACTTCCGATTGGGATTCACACACTGCTTCACGAGCTAGTGAACTAATGAGACACACGGAGAGTGATTCAAAACAGCGCGTTTGTGTGTGTTCGTGTGTGAGGGCAGTCTATCCATTCAGAGATGAGCCTGTTTAGAGGACCTCCATTCACTAGGTGGCGGAATGATACGAAAGGTGAAGGGGCTACTGTGCCGTTATCAGTAGAATATTGCACGCCCCTTAGCCAATCAGATTCGAGAACCAGAAAGAACTGTTGTATAAATATATTTATACACTATAGTGTGGCTCAACGCAAGAATTTTTGTGGTCCCGACATAGCCAGCGATTCTGTCTGGAGTTTGCATGTTTTCTCTGTGTCAACTTGGGTTTCTTTTGGGTTATCTGATTTCCCCACAGTTCAGAGACATTAGGATTTCATGAAATATTACTTAATTGTCATTAGGTGTGTGAGTGTGTGCATGAACTCAGTTGCTGGGATAGCCTTAGCGAAAATAAGAACACCAAGTAGGCTTGGAGATTCCATGGATGGATGGTGCATAGTGAATAATATAAAAGATCAGTGAGTCTCAGCATTTGGGTGATTCTCACGAAAACTTGGTTTTAAAAATGTCAAGCATGAAAATGTAAAAATTGCTTAAATTTACCTTTTTTCCCACCAGACATTGAAAAACAAAGTCTGTAGTAAATGGGAACATTAATTTAAAAACTTTTACTTATCATTTAACACTTTTTGCAACATAATTTAAAAAATTAGTCCTAAAAAATCTCATTACCACAACAGTCAGAAAACATCAACACTGACATATTTTCAAAATGACATGACAAACCTGAAAGAACATAATTGGAGATTCTGCACATGCATTTAAAAAAAGTATTATGCTTCTATTAATTAAATTAACATTTAATAAGCATCTGTTGCGGTAATGATAATCAAAATGTCGTGTAAGCATTCTGACAAGACAATATTTCAAATTAACTGTAAAAAAATGATCTTACCTGGTAGCCATCTTGAAGTAACTGGTCCATGTGCTTGGTCACTCAAAATCAAACTTTATTAAAATTCTGTATGTGTGCTTAAACTGTTCTCAAAAAGTGTTGCGGAGGATGAGAACATCAGGCATGGAAACATAATTTTCCTAATTTTTCTTCATTATTATTACACATGAATATTCAGTAAATATTTTTTCTGTCATCTAAAGTAGTCTAGCAAAACATCCATTTATTTTTTTTCTTAATATTTTTGTGTTAATTTGATTAAATTACAACATAACGCATGTTCAAACACAGCCGGACACATTGCAGTAATGAGAATTTCAGCAGAAAATGAGATAAAATTTACAATTATAAATTCTTATGTTGAAATCACACATTGTGCAAGGTAGAACACAGTATTGTGTTAATTCTGATGCTTTTTAATGTTACTATATTACACATTTTAAAGCTAAAATCATTAGTGCCGTGGTGTTTCAATGGTTTCGTGAGAATCACCCATTTGCTATTGCAGCCATATAGAACACAGTTAGCAGGTAGATCTGCCTTTTTAAAGTAATTGCTCTACATGTTTACTGCCATTTAATATCACAAAATTGTACGGCATATCTTCATCTTCCATCAACTACTGTAGCTGACAAGGTACTAATCATGTGAGCTCCAACTTCTCTCTCCTATTACTTGCTTACAAAATCCGCTGCTCATTTGCATTAAGTTAAGCTTTCTCAATTTTGTCACTTTGCAGAACATTCATATCTTATCGGCAGTGGCCTTGTCACCCCATCACAGGTCGACCAATATATTGCCAAGGCTGATGGCGAAACAAATATAGTTAAAACAAACTGAAACAAATTTACCTTACAAACAGTGACAAATCCTGTGACCGGCTCCTTCTCTTGTGTGTTGCTGTACGTAACTAAATAAAAAGAGTCTGTTTCCCACAGCACTCAATAACCACTCAAAGCACAGCATGAAAGCTTGTGTGTGTGTGTGTGTGTGTGTGTGTGTGTTCCTGGTAATTATCACATTGTGAGGACCAGTTGTCCCCACAAAGATAGGAATATCAGTATTTTTGTGACCTCGTGGGGACATTTTGAATGTGAAGTAGTAGAAGGGTTTCTGTGATGGTTGGGGTTAGGGAATGGGGTAGGTTAGGGGAATAGAATACACTACCCAGTCTCCTGAGGATGCGTATAAATAGCACGAAGTGTAAAACTCGTGCAATACACACGCCAAATTCCACTTTGGCGTGCATATGATACGCAAGTCCTTCCCATTCACTTAAACGGGGCATCTTTTTTTGTCGTTTTATTTATTGGTTTCTCATTTTTTTTCTGTTTTTTAAACCATTTTCGCTTGGGTTTAGGGTTAGATTTTATATTTGCTTAATGAGGTTATTTAATATACAGGTTTCTCAATGTTTTTGTCCATATTTAAGCCATGGTCGCTTGGAGTTGGGGTTAGAGTTAGGGTTTGGGTTAGGATGTCATTTTTATATAACAAAAAGTTGTTCTAACCCTAAACCCAAGCGAAAAATGGTAAAAAAATAGCAAAAAAATGGAGAAACCAATAAATAAAACGACAAAAAAAGATGCCCCGTTTAAGTGAATGGGAAGGACTTGCGTATCATATGCACGCCAAAGTTGAATTTGGCGTATGTATTGCACGAGTTTTACACTTCGTGCTATTTATACGCATTTTCAGGAGACTGGGCTCGAATATACAGTTTGTATGGTATAAAATACATTACGTCTATGGAATGTCCCCACAAAACATGGAAACCAGAGTGTGTGTGTGTGTGTGTGTGTGTGTGTGTGTGTGTGTGTGTGTGTGTGTGTGTGTGTGTGAGGAGGACAAGACATGTTCGTTCTTCACATTCTGTTTGATGCTACATACCACTAACTAAGGAAATATATCTTGAATGTGAATTTGTCTGTGAATTTGTCATGTTTTTGTATTGTTTTATCAAAGACACAAAAGACACACAACTTTTTTGGCCTAGTAATATATTTTTAACTTTAAGAAAGTGAAAAAACTTTTAATGAGTAAAGTAACTTTATCATATTTATTTGTTAATATTAAGGAATTAAATAATGTTTTTGTCATTATCTATCATCTTTAGTTAGATTAAAGAAACAGTAATTATTTACCTCATTATTGCATAAATATATGGAAAATAAATATGCAAAATAAATGTTAGTTTCACTAATTGTGTTTTTCACTTTCACTATCATTATATATTTTAAATATCTGATAATCGTCCACATTGCTTACTTAACCCTCTGGGGTCTAAGGGGGTTTTAGGGTCCTGGAGAAGTTTTGTCCTGCACTGACATTTGTGCTTTTTTTCAGTTGCTTAAAAACACAACAATGGCAAGTCTTAGGGGTGGGGCGATAAAACGGTAGACATGATTGGGCTACAATATTATATGAGCAACATGCATGTACTGCAGTGCTTTGCAGTCGACCCCAGTGTGTTAATATCGGCATCAGCCATAAAAAACAACAGCATACTTGTCAACCACTACACAGGAGTGTGCAGGCTCTCTTTCTGGCTTTGTAGCTGCTAGAAACTGCAGCGAAATTCATGTCAAACATTTGGCTTAAAGGAAGCATGTTAATTTTTTGGTTCTGTCAATCATTAAGGGCTTGAAAAAAGTAGGTCAGCAGGTTTTTTTTTGAAAACTCTGATCAGAACTGTGATATAACAAATGTATATTAGCAAGGATGAAAAAACACATCAAACTGTTTAAAGAGGATGGCTCAAGCCTTTCAATGTGCTTTCCCACTTAAGTTACCCACTTTCAGTTACTGGTGAATCATTCCTTTCATGAGAATAAAATAGAGGCAGTAAAAGCAGAGTCCGTCTGCGTCAGACACCAACCCCAGCTCCCTAATTACAGGGTTGTCTGTGTGTAGATATACATCTCAAAGATACTCAGTAAAAGCATTAGTTTAGAGTCAGCGTGACTAATGCCAAATAGTCTGTTTCAATATTCACCCTCCCTATTTCCTGTATCCATGTTTCGCCTTGTTTTTGCTCTCTTGGCATTGTATGTTCCCTAAGCACCTGTGTAAAAGAGCTATACTGTATGCCACTTAATGGTGTACACGTGAACGCACACCCCTGACAAAACATAGCAAAGATGCAGAATATATATATTGCAGCTTTGCTTGCAGCGTATGCTTGACGTGTAAGTTAACTTGTTGTTAAAGTATAACGGTTGTGTCATTAACTCTTTCCCCGTCATTGACGAAGAGAAAATGCTTCCCTATCAATGACGAGAATTTTCGGCAATCCGTAATACCGCTATTTTCCACCAGGTGGCAACACCTGCTTTTAGATACAGCGGCATTTACTATACAAATCCATAGTTCACTTACAAGCTGAGCCATATCGCATACATTATTGCAGGCGATATGTCCGTGATAATGATGGCAAAATTGCCCCGATTATAGTGAACTACGACTTGTGTAGTAAATGCCGCTCCATCTGACAATAGGATGATCTTAAAATGGGACATATTGCCCAACACTAGCGCCGCTCTGACATTCAAGACCGACTTTCATGCCACTGTGCAGAGTGCCTATATTCAATTCAATTCAACTTTATTTCTATAGCGCTTTTCACAATTGTTAATTGTTGCAAAGCAGCTTTACATGAGTAGATGTAAAGGAGAACACAGAAAATCAATAGATAATTTAAGAAGTAGAATATAACGGCTAAGGTTAAACCGTACAAGCTAGCGTATTAATAATGTAACGTATACAGTAAAGTGCTAAGTTAAGCAAAGTTGGCTGACTCTCCCTGGGAAGAAAAAAACCTCCTAGGAGAAAACCCGGTGGGAAAAACTCCTAGAAGGACAAAAACCCTTGGGAAAAATTAATATATTTATATATATAGATACGGTAGGGATAGGAAGCGGGTAAGCGGATTAAACTGGTTCAGCCGGTGGTCGTTGGTCGCACATCGGCTAGGCATCACGTTGAAGGACAGCCAGTAGATCAGTGGTGCGATGACCTTCACAGCAACAGGAACTGGGTCTGTTTGTCTCATTGTCCTCGGGGTCAAGGACGAGACAGGGAGACAAAAACAGAGTTCTATTAGCATAGGGGCCGTTCGCATGTAATGCAAGTGTCATACATTATGGTTGTTTAAGTCAGCTCGGTTCCAGACAGGCTAACTATTGCGGCAATAGTGTATTACCCATATGAGGTGTGTGAGTGCTTTGTTCTAGACAAAATCACTACAGCGGGAAAAGTACATTTACTGGACATATTTTATGTGAATGCTTTGTTAAAGAAGAATGTCTTAAGTTTAGATTTAAATTGATCGACTGTGTCTGATACTCGAACATTATTTGGTAAATCATTCCAGAGCTTAGGGGCCAAGTAGGAAAAGGATCTACCACCTTTCGACTCAAATGCTCAAATTTGACTTAATATTTACTATACCTATCTACACACGTTGTAAAAACGGGCTTATGCATTGCCAATGCCACTATGAGCTGGTATAGTTGACTTGTTTTAAATTATGTCCACTAGAAGACATTGCAGTATTACTAATAAACATGTAATTATTTAATAACAGGTGATAGCTTTCTTGCTAATTAATGATTAAGCTTAGACACAAAATTAACAAAGTTGTCAACTTTAATGAAAAATTTCGTTATCAACGCAGTTCTCTTTGTTCACGTATGAGGGCTGCGTAGATCGCATCATTAGTTATACAATACTTACACACAGCACACACATTCCCTGGCCTCCAATTTCACTATTCTTTTTTCATTTAAACACACCTTAGAGGAAGTGTGATCTTGAACAAGTATTTTGTCACTGGTCGAAAAGACAAACATTACGCATTTCGCATTACTTCGGTAGCGCACTGCCGCCTAGATGGTGAACTTAGGAATAACAGCATTTCCAGTACGGAAACGAGCAAAATCACAGTATAGTACCTATTGAAATATTATATATACTGGTAATTTTGCAGAACCGGTTTACTGCGCAACCCTAGTACCCTAGTAAAAGAGCAAACTTAATTTTGTGTGCGCATTGTCGAAAATGTTACTCTATGTGTGCAAGCTTCTGAACGTTGCTTGCCAGTACATACTCAATCGATACCTCTAATGTTGGGGCTATATTTTGTCATAGCAATCCTTGACAATGATATTTGATTTACCCTGAGCTACAGTAAATTGCACTTCTCTGCTCTGGTATTTTATCTGTCAGCAAGTTTGCAATTTTCTACACCGCGCGCATGCAATCTAAATCACATTTAAGCTTGCTGCGGAACTTGTAACTTGAGGATAGTAATGAAGGACAAGATAATGTTGGAAGAAAATTGTGCGCAATAGATCTACAGTTTTATAACGAAAAGTAAACACGAGCACACATTCAAACGCGATTTCAATACCCGATGCCCGAATAACATACAAATATTACCTAATCAAATCTGAGAAAATGCCAAAACATTAAAATATATTTTTTTCTCCCAAAGATAGCCTGACGGGCAGGCTGGAGATACATTTTGGTAGCCTCATGTCCCAAGGATAATTCACAATATCCTTGGGACATGAGGCTAGCAATTTTGCAAGCCCTGGTTAGCTATCCCTATTGATCATGTACAAGATTAATGGAATTATCTAGAGTAAGTTCACCCATTCCAACAGAAGTTAGTGAGCTCAGTCCTGTTCAGCTCTTTAATTTGGTTGACGTCTTAAAAAATATGCAATATTGGAACCAGAACAGTTTTCCTCTGTGGAATGCAGATGGTTACTGGCATTTAAATGAGTCATTAATGAAATGAACTGGGATTAGTTTTAAGTGGGTGATTATTCTTTCAATTGCAAGTGTGTTTATTGTAAACAATCCAGAAATGGCTGTAATTGAAACCTATTGGTGAATGTAATTTTTTTTATTCAGATGCTGAACAGACATCCTTTTCCCATTAAAATGTTGAACAATAAAGGGATTGATCATTTGTGGCAGTTGTTTCTTTTTGATGTTCGCTGGTTATTAATTGTGGAAAAGAATATTTGTGAAAGTGAACAAAGAACACACAAGAAATCTGCACATTTGGTGCCTGCTATTAGTTTATCTTTGTAATCTTATGACTCACTAATATCTTTTGTCGGCGAAAGGTCTTATTTTCCCAGCATTTCCATTCCAAAAAACAAGTTGTAATCCAGTATGTTATGGCCACTTTACAATTTAAAGAATCACGCTGACTTTTTGAGACTTTAGCTTATTCACCGTATCCCCCAGAGTTAGATAAGTCCATACATACCTTTTTCATCTCTGTGCATGCCGTAGCTCTCTCTGATGCACCCACTGCTAGCCTAGCTTTGCACAAAGACTGGAAGTAAATGGCTCCAGCTAGCATACAGCTCCCAATAAGTGACAAAAAAGCAAACATTTTCCTATTTATATATTGTGTCACAGCGTGTACAATAACAACGTCATATGAGTCACAGCCATCTTTTAACCGTATACATACTGGGAACTATATTCTCAAAATGCAAAGAACTGCTACTTAGGCGGAGTGATTTGCTCGCAGCACCTAAGAATCCCCGTGGTGAGGAGCAGAGAGTTCATTAGTTTGTACATGTGTTATTTGTACATACTTCTTGTAAATTGCAAAACTTTAACAATGGCACATTCAACATCAGATTAATTTTGCAGTAAAATCAGTTTTCTAAAGTGCAATAGCATTCAAATTACCTTTAAAGACTAGCCAAGCTTGTTACATATGTGTGCAGACATATCCAGTGTTTTCCACACAGTTTTGTGAGACTATGGCAAGATGACATCATGTGCTAATTAGCATATTAATGACATAACAATTTAATACTATGGGTAGAAGGTTGGAAAAACACAGATTACAGGCTACCTGGAACGTGTACTCCCAGTTCAGAGTCGTATGTCGTGATTTACGGGCTCAAAAGCCTGCCTGGAACGCAGCATTACTCTCAGAGTATCTAAATTTAAGCTGAATATCAAAAAAGCTGTTCTTATTTACATATTTTCTGATTCTGTTGTTAAACTACTGTTTAAAATCATTTTATTAATATGTACTTAGGGGTCGCCCCGCTATCCTCCCACGGTTTGGGTCGCTTGTGCCGTCATCACTAGAGTGTTGTTGATAGCACGCGATCGCAGGTTAGACAGAGACCCCGCACATTGCCTTCTGTGGCGTGCACCATCACTTGTTAACAAACTGATCTTCTTGCGAAAAAACTTGAAGATACTGAAGGCACCGAAACCGTGACCCTAAAACCGTGATACGCACCGAACCGTGAGTA
Organism: Misgurnus anguillicaudatus; assembly: GCF_027580225.2. NCBI lineage: Eukaryota > Metazoa > Chordata > Actinopteri > Cypriniformes > Cobitidae > Misgurnus > Misgurnus anguillicaudatus. Next base: position 14,069,082 of record NC_073348.2, read on the forward strand.
ATTTGAACCGTTACACCCCTAAAATATATGCACAGAAAGTGTACGGACACTACGTGTACAACAATGCATGCATAAGAAAATATTGAGAAAGGACACTCCACTACAAACAGTTACACAAAGAAAATAGACAGCATTTGCACAAACACTGTCGTTTTCTCTTCTTTTATTTTCAATTCTTCCAAGAACAGAAAGTTGTGGAGCATTTTTGTCACCATAATGTTTGATTCCTGTTCTTTGTTTTTTGATGTTTGTTCTAAACTTTGTTTGCAATGGTGGATCATCTACTTTGTATTGCATGTGTGTCGGAACACGGCCATCCACACGTAGCCATGCGAGCCGAATGTGGACGGAAAAAAGGTATACCAGTTCTTTACCTCGCCTTCATGTAGTGCACCCCTTGCCACGTACTTGATGACACGAATCACGATACAACAATGTTTCCGAAAAAGTGGATCGTGGAGACGTTTTATTCGTTCACAATCAAATATTGTCACATAATAAGGTGGGATCGCCATCGCACACCCCTATATGTAGTATTAATCAATTAATACTACATATTAACCTGCAGTCACTTCTGCTAAACTGCTAAAATCCTTTTATAATATTTTTACAAACACAAAAAGCTTAGTTGTACTTTGACAGTTGTGGTATAACAATGTACAAGCAATAGCTTTGCGTTTTACATACTGGTTCTCTGAGACAAAACCTTAGTTATTTCACACGTCTCGCTTTCAAACTGTGTGACCAGCAGCATTAGACAAGATTGGCTTCTAATCCCAATCATAGTGACCTAATTGGCAGGTGTTTACATAGGCACTGGATCTCAGAGTGGTTTGGACGAACTGCAAACTTTGTGTGAGGTGTTGAAATGAAGAGTTTGGTTAGAAAACGCAATAAATCCATTTTTTAACTAATTTTGATAAAAACTGCTACACTGGCAAGCTAACATTTCCTTATTGACAATCTCCTCAGCCACAGCACTCATTATTACACGTTTTCACGCTTTTCCTGTTACAACGGGCAACTGAACCCCACAGCAAAACTTGTTATTGGCTGTTTACTTTATCAGTGCATATAGTAGGCTGTTTCAGATCTAGGAACGGTGATGTAATGTAGTCCAATGCAGTTTTAGCATTGCGTTAACAGGCATCATATCAAATGCTTTCTATAGTTGTAAAAAAAAAAAACGGCAACACCGTTTTATCGCCTATATGGGGTGCAGAGAAAAAGAGTATAAGGTTGTGATGACACTGGACCATTTTTATTTTAAAAGTGCATTTTGAAATGAAAACGATACTTGTCTATAGTGATATTTCATAAAAGTTCTCTATCCACACTACACAGGACCGTAAACAAATTAACAATATCATTCATGCACAATTGGCATCGGTGTAAAATAGCTTATATTACTCTAAAAATAGCTTACCTCTTGCACATGTAGGCAGACACCGTGTTATAACGGTTTTAATCCTTGCAGCCGTTTGTATTATACTGCATGTTTTGTTCTTTTCTCAAGGCTGTGGAAGCATGGCAGTTATTTGTTATGCATTTCATTCCATGGGGTGTTAGGTTAGGAAACATGATCCGTTTTATATAAAGATCGTAACCGAACCGCCCGTGCATATAATGATTCCTGATTACTGCCCCACATCTGCAAATGACACACATTGATATTATTCCACCAGTTCACCTGCCCGTGTGTATGACTCTGCTCAGAGTTGCGTTTGCCAAAATATGATTTGGTCGCACATATTTTTTTCAAGTTATATTAAGGCGCTCTGGTTAATAATGAACAATAATGAAACTGTATTGCATACAGATATGCTTTTTATTTTACTTGCCATCTTTTAAACCACATGCCGCCTTGTTTTCTTAAACGTTGCAGTGTTTCACACAGATCTGAAATTTACTTGGTGGTGGTAACCGGTAAAAAGGGCAATCATTACCCACTGACAAATAATGGTCTACTATACATATGACGAAGAACTAATAATGTGTGACACAATACTTTGATTTATTGAAAATTAATATTAATTTCACATTATATTTCATTAATCTAACCACCCCAAACTTTCTTTGCCATTAACAAAGCTGACACTGTTTGTCAAAGCACCATGAAAACACTTACTGTTTTTGCACTGATATATGAAGCAATTAGACCCCTTTTATCAAACTCAATATAATACAATACTATGTACAGTATATTAATAGACAGTGCAGGTCTATAGATTATAAATGTGACTGATGTTATGACTGATGTTATAATGGTAATAATTTCTATTAAATAGGCACTTTTACTGCTTCTGCTCTATCTTTCTATTTCTCTCTTGCCGATTTAAAAAGCTTAATCCACTTATTATTTCAATAATATTATTCCACTTATTTTATTTTCAAATCTACTTGCTGTCCCGGTGACAAACTTTACATTGCTTTGCTCGTTCAGTGCAATTGGCTTGACATTAGCATTGCTTTTGGCTACAATCTCTGTCTAAACTTAATATGGATATGGTTTTAGAAAATATATGGTTTATTAATAATAAGATTATTAAAAACATGTGAGAAAGAAAACGCAGCGCGTGGTCGTAACAAGAACCATCGCCATAGAAACCGAAGGCACGCTAAACTGCACTCGAGCTTTAGCGCGGTAGCGCTCATGGCCGTTTTCCGATCGACTCGGGTTATAAACTCAATATTAATCAGATTCGGGACCCAAAGTAATTAAACTAGGACCTAAGCGGACCCGACAGACCATTTAAAATATAAACCCGGAACCATACGGGTCCCGCGTCCTCAGTGAAGAAAGACCTCTGCTCAAGTTCAGAAACATGGAAGACACTGCGCCTGCGTCGCGTCGCACCCAATTCATTGAGAAACAGCTGAGCACGCAAACGCACACTGATAGGGAGAGACACGACGTGCTTTCACGCAAAATGAAGCCAACGTGTTGATGGCTCAGAGCACGTTATAAAACGTATTCTTAAAATCCACATTTCTGTTTTAATAAATGCTTATAGTAAATCATAGCATATTGTCTAAAACATTAGGTAGCACATTTGCGACCCATTAAAAATTAGGGTCGCAACGGCAGTTCAAAAGGTCGCATATGCGACCATTTTGGTCGCAGTGTAGCTCCCTGCACTGAACCACCATTGTACAATGCATAGTTGTAGAAACTAACTTGTCACAACTTTTTCCAGAAAACATAGTAACTTTATCGCACATCCTTTGTTTGAACCGTGTTGGTTTAACAATATAGTTGATGATAGTTGATGTGGAGTACTAATTAATCTGTTCAGATCGATTTAATGTCAGATTATTGCTGTAAATAACATACATTGCATCTATAGACTGCTTTTATTGTCTTGTTTTAGTTCTATGATGTTTTATTTTAAGATATTTCATTCATTTGCAAGTTTGCTTTAATTTTGTTTACAAACTAAAAGACATAAAATTGAATTTCTATAGAATGACGGATATAGAATGCACTGCACTTGGCTTTTTTTGTTCAAAAGCATGACCAATCTAAAGGGGATCGCACACCGGCTGCGCAGCACAGCGCCGCACAGCGCAGTTCTAAAAAAATGTAACACATTGTTTTCTATGAGTGTACGCACACCGGTGCCGACAGGTGGCGCCTGTCCGCGCCGCCCAGCTGTGACTCAGGAAGTTATTCAAATCCCTGTCGCGCCACAGAGCGCCACTCACATAGTTTAACATTAAATAACATCATATGTGTCCCACATCATTAATGATTAACATTGGCTGCTAACGTATATTTTACATTTTGAAGTAGACGCTATCTGACGAAGCTCTCGCTATTTAATGTGCACTTCTGGTTTACAATACCTCCGAGTTCTCCTAGGCGCGACGCGGCGCGGCCGGTGTGCGATCCCCTTAAGTCTACACGTAGGCCTGTCGTGATAATGACTTTAAGTTATCACACGATAAGTGACCATGACCTCGGTTCTTATGGTGCGTACACACCAAACGCGAATTCAACGATTTGCGCAAGTACATTATGAGCGGAAAAACACACTATTCACCTCAACACGTCTTTGCGCAAGTTGAAAATATTTAACTTAAGTAAAAAATGTGCATGACACAAAGTTAAATCCTGCAAGTAATCTAGGGTGAGGAACGCAATGCTTCGCATTTGGTGTGTACGCTGCATTAGTAAGAAAATCAGAATCAGCAAAAATCTGAATTCGTAGGTTAAACCTATTAGGAATCTGAAAAAAATAGCATACAGTGCATCTCTAATTCCCAGGAAATATGCATAGTGATAAAAATGTATACCTTGAATAGTGCATTAGGTCGCTTTGGATAAAAGTATTTACCAAATGGAAGCATGTAAGTGTAAATGCCAGTTCCTTATTGTATTAACAGGGTATTTTAACTTTTGCTGGTGGGTAGGGAAGACCTTCCTTTAACATTATTTTGAACACTTTAAAAATTTTTTAATGAACGGTAATTTAAGAATCTGTTTTCACTGTGATTGAGTAAGGTTATAGAAGGTTATAGAGGTTAGAGCCCTTTTAAGTTTAACTGCAGTTGTTCACAGACAGTAAAGACTTCCTTTAGTGGCTCCTAAACAATAAATACTTCCCCTGAACTAGCTCTCGTTTTGTTTTGCATTTGTAATTTAGTAACTTTGGGTCAAAAATGTGGTCTGTAGAGTTCCAGTGTGGTCGGATAAAATCAAAGGAAATTGAACTTATCTGATCTTTGTCTGGGGGCCATTAAGTAGGGCCAGACTGGAAAGGGTACAAGGACAACCACAGGATTTGTTGGGGGACCGGAAACATATACATTTTTAAAATCTTTCGGAATATTTCTTCTTTAGCAATCCTAAAAACTTCCTGAAAACCTCTACAGTTGTTCAGAAACAGGGTTTTTCAACAAGGTTATCTTCACTTGAAGTAAACAGTTCACAACCTGTTTTCCTTGTTCTGACATTTCAAAGTAAAACAGGACGGCAAAATAAAATGCCTTTTATTTTTAGCAGCTGGGAAGTGCTTGGATTTTGAAAAGGGGGTGTTTCTATACCAGGTGGTAATGGAGTTGGTCTTAAAAATAAGTGTAAAAATAAAAGATTTGTGATTAAAAAATATTTTTTTACATATAATAATAATAATAATAATTAAAGTGCTTTAAAGGTGCATGTTGAGCATTATATTATTATATGTTTACATGATTTCTGATGCAAAACAAATCCTCTATATGGAAGAAATTAACAACATTGATTTTCCTTGAAGTTAAAAGGAAGATTGTCATTTTTGAGTTCTGAGAACAGGATTGTGACACATGCTTAGAATTTTATTAATATTCTTTGAGGCTGCACACTGGATATTGCCAAATTAAACACAGAGCAAGTTTGGGAGACAAAAGAAAGGTAACTTACTTGTTTTCCAACATCTGCTGACCACATGGCACCCGTGGTGTATAAAGAGAACGTTATGTGAACATGTAATTCCCACTAACAGTGTGCTATGGTACTGATGTGTTTTTATTTGTTTAGGTGTACTATCATTTTTGTAAGTGTTTGTTATTTCATTGTGTCCATTTTATTTTGAACTCACCGGTGTCATAAACAATATAAATAACTTAAATGTTAACAAATAAAAAATTACAATGTAAACAATATAAATAATAATAAAAAAATTCCAGTGCACAGTAGTTGCTTAACAGAAATATGAAATGTTTCGCTTCTACTCTTTGATCACATTATATTGCATTTTAATACAACTGAATGCTATTTTTACATTTTATCTGTTCTGTTGTCAGACATAAAACGAGTAGACTATAAAATAGTGACTAAACATGACCCATTACACCTTGTGTTTAATCCAATCACCTGTTCCTTTACCTGCTGCTAAAATCCTGATTTAGATATGCAACATTGTCTGACAAAATCACCATACATTTACATTGAAGCTTTACTGCTGTTACTCTTCCCATAATTGTGGTTGTGTTTTGAGACATTTTTTTATTTTAAATTCGAGTGATATAGCGCAGGTGCAAATTCAGAAATGTGAGAGAATACACTGTTGTTGTTGTTACACAGACTACAGAACCTGTGCACGGGCATACCGCATCATAGGGAGGGAGAAAGCTTGCACACAGACTCGCACTACTGCTAATCTTTCTTTAAGTCATGTTAACTCGATCAATCATCTTTGTCAGTAACATCTGTGACTGTTGACGTTTACGCAAAAAAGAACGTATACTGAGGAACATACATTGAAAACACTGACACCTTTTCACTGTCATGTGAGAGAGAGGCGCGCGCTGTTGAGGCGCTGCACGCAACATGAGAGAGAGAGAGAGAGAGAGAGAGAGAGAGAGAGAGAGAGGGGAGACGCGCTGAGCACTCGCAACAATGAATTGAGCCGTTGAAAATAGTGAAATGTCAATGGGAATCACGAAAAATCTATTCGTGGTGGCCAGTGTTGATTCCGTGGCGGGCCGCCATGAACAATTCAATGTTTGGGAAACACTGATCACCTTTAACATCCAAAGACAGTCATTGTACTTCTCAAAAGAGTTAATAAACAGTACAGACTAGCTCGCTGTTTCATTAATAATCATATACTTATGTTGTCCTATTCTATAACACTCCCAAATATATTTTTAGGTCGCACCAATTAAATTTCAGGAGCATATGTTCAAGCCCTTTGTTACAAGTAACATGTCCCGGCTGGTCATCTGCCAGATGTTTTCTCAGTTTTATTTTCAATTTTGTCAACCATCCTATCCGAGCAGTAAATGCTGCAGAAGCTGGAGTTTGTGGTCTGTCGTGTTGGGCTGATATAGACTGTTTCATCGGGTGCACGTGCAGTGACGCGATAAACTTTACTTCCGGTTTCTGTTTGTTTATTGGTCTGACTAGTTGCTGAAACTGAACTCTTAAACAAATACCTCGTCGAAAATAACAAATGTTTTGGGTTCCTATGTAATCTGCGTGTTGTTTATTTTGCTTGTTATAAAAATAAACTACTTTAAAAGGACTTTGTTGTTATTTATTCTTCGCAGAGTTTACCGGAAGTTATGTGATGACCACGAAAGCCGCATGCTTATGTTGTTACTGCTGAAACCGTCTATAGAGCCATGTATTATATATTTACCATATTCCTGTAACACACTACTTATGAGCCCAGACCAGCCGGGATGGTGGGACACAAGGTGTCAGACTTTGAATGAAAAGTTCAAATCTGTCCAACACTGAACTCACAATCAGTCACTCACAGCACCTTAGAAATGAGAATGTAATTATGCTTTGAGAGTGATTAGAACATTTTGCCCTAAATAATAATCTAAAATAAAACAAAATTGATATTTTACTATTAACATGATAATACCTAAATTATTTTCAGGTCTAGTGGTCTACCAAAAAAGGATTTCATCCTACAAAACAAGAAAAGCCAGGTAAAAATCACATCTTTTTTGCAAAGAGGGCAAGAAATGACAGCAGAGTGGCATACAATTTTTGTGTCTGGTAAAAGGATGGTGTGAAGGAGGTTGTAAAACTCTTCAGAAAGACCAGTTATAATTTTTTTCAAAAATGATACAGCACCACTTGCGTCTGAAAACAAACATGGCGCATTGAACAGTAGTAATTTGCCAGAACAACACTCATCACTTACAATAATTAACCATGACCTGTAAAACATTCTGTGAAATTTTTATTTTAATATTGACAAAGTAAGGCAATGTCAAAGATTGAAATCAATGTGAAATCAATGACTGATCAAATTTACAGCGTCACAAATTAGGCCCAGTGCTTCTCAGACCTGCGCTAGCAAGTTCTGTTATTCACTACCAAATGTACTTGTTCTGTTTATTCTTTACTGTCGCTATGAACAGGTGGTGTTTGTCTCTTTATCTTCATCTCCTTTATGAACAAGACAGCTTTGGGCTTTCAAAACCAACACCTTGACATGTTAATCTTTTCCCCCACTGACAGACACGATAAAGCACAAGATAAAATGGTTTAGGAGAGACATTTACTTGTCTCTGCCAAGTTCAATTCCTTGCAGGTTGATTCAATTGAATTCAATTCAATTTCATTTATATAGCGCTTTTCACAATAGGTAATTGTATCAAAGCAGCTTTAAATTAATAGAAGCAGGGGAAAACACAGAAAAATCGACAGACAACATAAGTAGCAAAATACAGCGGCTATGAATGAGCTTTACAAGCGAGTGTGTTGATGATGTAACATATTGAAGAGGGTGCTCAGTTAAGCCAATGTTGGCTGACTACACGGGGTTGAAAAACCCCCTAGGAGAAACCTCTTGCATTTTTAGCCAGGAGGAACAAAGTCCTAGGAGTAGAAAACCCTTGGGATATCGACTGTATATATGTATGTGTGTGTGTGTGTGTGTGTGTGTGTGTGTGTGCGCACGCGTGCGTCTGTGTGTGTGTCTGTGTGTGTGTCTGTGTGCGTGTGTGTGTGTATGTGTGTGTGTGTGTGTGTGTGTGTGTGTGTGTGTGTTTTGTTTTCAAGATGGCACATAGGCTTGCAAGACAGGCCACCTTCCAGTAATAAAATGAATTGCATTATTCTAATAACAGGATGGTTTTTAAAATAGTCTTGTATGTTGGCAGGTGGTCCACAAATCTGTAATGTCTGTAATGTGTCAAATGAAGGTTACAGAAAGTTTCTTCTTTTTTCTTGCTGCAAAATATAGCCCGTTGACCCACATTGGGTGGTTTTGCCAATTTGTAATAATCTTAAGAGCATAACCGTTATAGACTGGAGAAACTGCTCTCCAGGGTGGAAAGTTGAAATGTTCTTTTTTTCAATGAATGTAGATTTTTGCAACATGCTACTTAACATTAGCCAGTGAGTTGGCACTGGTTAGATGGTTTCTCAGTTTTATTGCAACTTTTGTCAACCTTCCTATTTGAGCATTAAATGCTGCAGAAAACTGGAGTTTGTGGTTTGTAAGTAGACAGGAGTGTTAGGCTGATATAGAGCCATGTATACATTACCAAATCTCTGCAACACCACAGCTCAGCTCTACTTATGACCCCAGACCCTGTCTGCTCTGTTTGGGTTGTGTGGCAGGGTAGCATTTTTTGGCCTTAAAAGAACATCCAAATATTACGCCTACAGAAAGTCACGATTCTCTCTGGGGTGCACTATTTCAAGTACCGTGGCTTTTGATTAGTAAGTCCTTATTGATCTGAAATCACTGTTAGTTTGAGTCGTTTAAAACATGCATTTAAAAAAGCAACACTCATACATATTCTTTATTATCATGAAAATACATGAAAAAGGTTTGAAGAACAGCAATATAAATATATGCTTAAGCCATTTTTTTGGAGATGCGCGTCAAAGCTGCATGTGTATGGTTCTTTGTCTGCACTGCAGCGCATATTGAGTTTCTGCACGAGAGCACTCTCTGGCTTTTGGATGTAGTGGCATTTCACTGTAATTCATTGAGAAGAATAGCAAGCATCATCGGCCTATAGGTGCACCCCTACTCTGTGTTAAAAGGCCAAAATCTATGGTCTCGTAATATGTATATCTAAATTAGCTCTGGTTATAATAGTTTTCATTTTTGGCATTTTGTAGCTCCTGCTGGTGGTCCTTACAGGGAACTACACTAACCTTTTCCACTGGTGGCACTTGCGCTACCAACTTTTTCAGTTACTGGCGCAAAATATGATTTGGTCGCACATATTTTTTTCAAGTTATATTAAGGCGCTCTGGATAATAATGAACAATAATGAAACTGTATTGCATACAGATATGCTTTTTATTTTACTTGCCATCTTTTAAACCACATGCCGCCTTATTTTCTTAAACGTTGCAGTGTTTCCCACAGATCTGAAATTTACTTGTGGTGGTAGCCAGTGAAAAGGGCAATCATTACCCACTGACAAATAATGGTCTACTATACATGTGACGAAGAACTAATAATGTGTGACACAACACAATACTTTGATTTATTGAGAATTAATATTAATTTTACATTATATTTCATTAATCTAACCACCCCAAACTTTCTTTGCCATTAACAAAGCTGACACTGTTTGTCAAAGCACCACGAAAACACTTACTGTTTTTGCACTGATATATGAAGCAATTAGACCCCTTTTATCAAACTCAATATAATATAATACTATGTATAGTATATTAATAGACAGTGCAGGTCTATAGATTTTACATGTGACTGATGTTATGACTGATGTTATAATGGTAATAATTTCTATTAGATAGGCACTTTTACTGCTTCTGCTCTATCTTTCTATTTCTCTCTTGCCGATTTAAAAAGCTTAATCCACTCATTATTTCAGATTTAAAAGTCTACTTGCTGTCCCGGTGACAGACTTTACATTGCTTTGCTCGTTCAGTGCAATGGGCTTGACATTAGCACTGCTTTTTTGCTACAATCTCTGTGCAAACTTAATATGGATATGGTTTTAGAAAAGATATGGTTTATTAATAATAAGATTATTAAAAAAAACGTGAGAAAGAAAATGCAGCGCGTGGTCGTAACAAGAACCATCGCCATAGAAACCGAAGGCACACTGAAACTGCACTCGCGCTTTAGCGTGGTAGCGCTCATGGCCGTTTTCCGATCGACTCGGGTTATAAACACAATATTAATCAGACTTGGGACCCAAAGTAATTAAATTAGGACCTAACCGGACCCGACAGACCATTTAAAATATAAACCCGGAACCATACGGGTCCCGAGTCCTCAGTGAAGAAAGACCTCTGCTCAAGTTCAGAAACATGGAAGACACTGCGCTTGCTTCGCGTCCCACCCAATTCATTTCGAAACAGAGAGCACGCAAACGCACACTCATAGGGAGAGACACGACGTTCTTTCACGCAAAATTAAGCCAACGTGTTGAAGGCTCAGAGCACGTTATAAAACGTATTCTTAAAATCCACATTTCTGTTTTCATAGCATAGCATATTGTCTAAAACATTAGGTAGCACATTTGCGACCCATTAAAAATTAGGGTCGCAACGACAGTTCAAAGGTCGCATATGCGACCATTTTGGTCGCAGTGTAGTTCCCTGCCTTACCACATCTGGTTTGTTTATTATAGATTAAAGAGAAAACACATGAACGCGCGACACCGACAGCTTTGCTGGGAGAAGGATTTACCTCAGACAAGCGGAGAGGAAGGAGCGCGGTGCATGTAGTAACATCATGTCACAATCACATGTAATAATACACCAAAACTTTATCACTAGGAATATAAACAGATAGGATGCCTTCTAGTACTCACTATTAAGCCAGTGTTTTGCATGGAAGAGTTTCCGTGATGAAAGCATTGTTGACTCTGATGAGGACTACACTCCGCAGACAATACCGCTACGTCGCATCGTCGACTCGAGGAAAAGCCAAGTGATATTTACTCTCGTTTGATTGCTTTGTTTATTCCCTTTTTGCCTTCGCTGGCTGGATGTGCGGGTGCTGTGGGTTCTGAATTCACTTTCTCTGCCATGCTTGTGCTCTTTCTAGAGTGCCTCGTGCACGTTCAAATCAATCGGGTGTGCGCATGTCTGGGCAGATCCCACAGCAACGGGTGGTGCCATGGTCGCGCGAGAGAGTGATATTCGCGCAAGCTAATCATTTGTTTCGTCCCGAATGAAAATAACTAGCTGTGTTTAAAACAGTCGTGAGAGGTCTACAGACACTCGAGTTTCATACTCTCTTTTTCTTTCATTTTAATTATGTATTTGTATATAAAGACAGTTTAAACAAATTTGTAAATAAGTTTTTTAGATAATTCCTGCCTACCCTGCCTTTAAGTGTCTTTATTCTTTTTTCACTTTCCGTTTTTTTTACACCTCTGACCACAAACAAAAGCCACCAGATCAAGATTATATGAAGGAAAATAATGTATTTTTCTCTTTTTTGGTTTATGACCTTAATTTCATAAAATGCAAACAAACTGATTTTTGAGAAAAAATAAACACAGAACATCCAGCTTCTTCAAGTGAAGCATGGAAAGTTTGGCTTTCATACTTTAGTATTAGAAAGAAATGACTCCACATGGTTAACCATAATGCTGATTCGGTTGTCTGGTAGAATTAACGGTCAAGTGAAAATTTACATGAGAAAAAATACTAACATTTTTCCGGAAGGTCTTAAAACTGCCTAACATTAGAAGCTTAACTCCTTTAGTCTGGGGCTTTGTTGCTTGGGAAACTGATTATAAAAGATAAAGGTATAGAAATAACATTGACGGGTGTGAGTCCATGTTACTTCCAGTCATCTGGATTGCTGCCTTTGAGTTTATCCTGTTGGGACCTTATAAGGACCAGAATGCCAAAATTGCTCTAAGACCAGTCACATGTAACACTCCACATTTACCCATCGTTATTCCATTTTAGGTGGGTGTGTAAATCTGTGTGTAAACATTTGGTGCTTCCATTGCCGGGGGATCTGGAAACTTTAAATCACGTCCAACAATTTCAGAGAAATAGGGTTAGGGCTCTTATTCCAGCTTACAGCTCTGTGACATTGTGCCTGATCCGCTGCAGTTGTCACGTGGAACGCTCTTATTCAATCAAGGGCAACAAACTTGGTTATTAAATACTGCTGCGGCGTTTTTCCATGAAGGCTGTTTTTACTAATCGAGTTCTAGGAAACTGTATTATTGTGAACTAGAAATGTATAAGTTAAAGTTTACGGCTAGCCTGTATAAGTTTACGTTCCTAGGTCTTGGCTTCATGTGTGGTCTGTACTGGAGTCATATATCAGATGAAATGTCATTCAGCTAGCAGAAGAACTGTATACAGATGAACATCCTTGAAGTCTTCTCATCTACTTCCTCATTACTTATCTGATACAAATCCTATATGACCAGCTCCTCACTCATTGTGCTAGACAATCCACATTTAATGCATAATGGCAGATTTTTTAGCCTTGTTTAACTATGTGTAGATAAATAAAGATGTGAATCTTGATTGTTATTGTATGCAAAAATGCACTCCTTTCCATTATAAATGAATGTTCTTCCATTACTAAACAATATTAATGTTCTTGCTTTTTCCAGATTGACTATAATAAGGCTACAATCATTTATTTTTATGTTGTGCTGTAAGTTTGAATTTTGCAGAAAATTTCAGGGTAATTTATCCTAGCACATTTGTACTATGTCTGTAGGTCAAACAAAAAAAAGGTCCAGCTATTGTATTGCATAGGTTGGTCCATCTTTGTAAGTAAAGTCAGCTGCAAATGGGGTCTTCATGTGAACATTAATTTAAACGTCAGTGCCACATTACAATGCTGATGCCACTCTATAGTCTCTTAACTCTTTAGGGTCCGTGGCAGGTCATGTGATAATCACACCTAAATATTACTATTAAAATATTATAAATATTACTGATAACATAAATATTATCTCTGCTCACGTTTCCACTGTACTTCTTATTTTGTATGATGACCTATTCTACTTTATAGATTTGGTCTTGTTATGACAACCAGAATTTTTGTACAGAGCCCAGACGGAGTGAGTTTTGAGTTCTGAGGAGAGAGAGCTGTTATTATTCTATCATTTCTGTTGAAGATCTGAGAGTACAGCTTTTGCACAGCCATGTAATTACACATTACCCCTAAAAACACAGATTTCTTCAGGGTGTTGTGTTTTTAGTGTAATAGACGTGTTAAGTGCTATGCACCGACTACTAGAGGTCAGTATGGCTCCATCAGGATCTGAAAACCTGAGGGCCGACCCAAGACCAGAGTGGGTTTGGGTCTACAACGTTGTTGAGTGCCTTGAGCATGGGTTGGGGCTGATATTAGTGGCCTTGGGTAATTTAAAATAAACATGCTTTTGCCAAATTGAACCAATACAACCCAATTTTGAACCTTGCGAAAAAAGTCATAAGATGTACAGTAATGTGGTCACATTGATGAGTGATTGACTTTTCATTGCATGACAGCAATTTGAGAACTTCAGAGTAGGGCTGTAACGATTAATTGTGCAAATGCACGTTTTCTCAATTAATTAATTTTAAAGAATTATGGTGATTTCCCGGATCATCCAAAAGTCAGAGGGCGCTCTCGTGCAGAAACTCCAATTGTGCCACAGTTCTTTTTAACGGGAGACGGGATTTATTGTAACAGCCCTACTTCAGAGCTTATTTGTTTGTATAGAGATGTAACGATTATCGGTTTCATGTTTAACCGTGATAAAATTGTCCAAAGGTTAGTATTACCGCATTGTTTTTTTAAATTACCAAAAACCCCTGTCCAGCATTGGCCAATTTAAGCAATAACGTGAGACAAACAGATTCATTCAGGTTGGCTCCCATGCATTTGTGATGACAGTGCTTCACTTACTGAATTTAAATCAAAAAATTTGAAGCCGTTTGCAAGAGCTGAGTTAAATCACTTGTCTGCATCAGGCAGCATTTCTGCGTTCTGAAAGTATTCTTTTTGATGCAAACACTGTACATGAATGCTTGTTACCATATTTAATATTCCTTATTTAAAAAAGAATAATAGCAGCTTTTGCCATTTGAAAATTGCACTCTTTCAAAGCACAATTTTGGTTAGATTGATTTTTAATTGTTGGCAATATGCCCTTCATTATTGGATTAAAGACCAAAAATTGCAATTGAGTTGTCTGAATAGTGTACATCTTGCAAGCTATCTCTACTTCTCAGGACTTGGTTGCATTCCCTGAGGGAAAAAAACTGCATATGGGTTTGAACTACAAACAAATGTTTCCTCTTGCCCTCTCTTTTGAAGTATTTTCCAATAGCGCGGCCAACATTTAGTTTACTGCAATGGTGGTCCTGAAGTTCTTGCATTAATAACAGATTTTATATATTTACATGTGACAAACAAACTTGTTGCTTTATTGTTGTAGTTCTGCAATATTTTATTATTATTACTGGGTTTGGAAAGCTCATAGTTAAAGTATAATTTTGTGAAGTAACTGTGTCCATGCGATTTGTTTGGATAAAATCTAGTGTCTTGTAGGGCTGCATGATTATGACAAAAATCATAATTGACGATTATTCCCCTTGTAATTGTAATTGTGATTATTAATGTTAAAGGTCCCGCTCTTTCTGTGTTTTTGAAGCTTTGATTGTGTTTGCAGTGCACAATATAACGTGTTCATGTTCCATGTGTAAAAAACGCAGTATTTTTCACACAATTTACTTATCGGTACACCGCTGTTTTCACTGTCCTAAAAACGAGCTGATGTCTTCCTTGTTCTATAAAGTCCCTCCTTCAGAAATATGTAACGAGTTCTGATTGTGTAGCTTGTTTAGTGTATTGTGATTCAATAGCAGCTTAGCTTTCCGTTAGCTTAGTTTGCCGTTAACTTAGCTGGCGACAGACGTATTTCTGTGGGTGGAGGTTAGTCAAAAAACTGTTCTATTGACGTCATTAAAGCAGGAAGTAGAGGGCTGTAGTCCAAACCGGTCGTTTGCTGTAGGCTTTGAAAGGCAAATTCTGTTAAACAAAATATACTGTATCGCTTGCCGCTCCATCTGAAAGCAGGTGATGGAGATTTACTACTAATCAAGGAACTGGCTTTACTGATGAGAATCGCAGGCGATATTTTGCACAGCCCTATTCAAAACCCATGCCACTCTGCTACTACCTGCAATTGACTCTAAGCGTTTAGCCAGATTGTCCTACCTGCAGCATAACACTCGCTCAAATAAGGCAGCATTGAAGCAGGCATGCTGCAATGTACAACGGGTCACTTGCATAGCCATTCAAGCTTACTGGAGCACACTGTGTGACAGTATTGAGTCAAGTGCATCCATTGGAAACATCTGAGAAGTTTTGAAGATCTAAAAAAAAGTCCCTAAAAAATCCTCTTCACTCCGCTCCCTATCAGGGGAACTTCTGACTGATTTGTAATCTCAATTGGCAAAATGGGCAGAGCATTACAGTCTTCTCTATGCTCAGCCTGTCACAGCCAACACACTGGCAATAACTGCTGCTGTTCCTGAACTCCCCCTATGTCTGATCTGGATGCAGATATTACCATTGATGAAGTGAAATCTGCAATTAAAGCACTGAGAAATAACAAGTCTCCCGGAGCTGAAGGCCTCCCCCCTGAGGCTTATAAGGCAGGTGGTGATGTTCTTGCCTCTGTCCTACATCATCTGATTGTGATGTGCTGGAACAGTGGATATCTCCCAGATCTCCTTAGAGATGCCAACATCATCACCATTTATACGAATATGGGGGATCTAGCAGACTGTAACAACTTCAGAGGAATATCATTCCTCAGTGTTGCTGGCAAGATATTTGCTCGTACTCTACCACGTCCACAAATTCTTGCTGACCGTATCCTCCCTGAAAGCCAGTGTGGGTTTCGTGCTGGCCGCTCCATAGCAGACATGGTGTTCTGTGCCTGTCAAATACAGGAAAAGTGTATTGAACAGCATAAACCTCTGTTCTTGGTGTTTGTTGACTTGACCGAGGCCTTTGACTACGTTAGTCGATTTGGGCTTTTCCTCTTCCTACAAAGACTTGGCTGCCCTCCAAAGTTATTGAAGGTGGTTACTGAGTTTCATGAGGGCATGAAGGCAACCGTACAATCTGAAGGCACTCACTCTGAAGAGTTCCAGATAAGGTCTAGGATAAAACAAGGATGTATCCTTGCTTCTACCGAGAATTTTCTTCTCTGCCTTACTACGCCGTGCCTTTGCACATTGGGAGGGCATCATCAATGTTTGGAACATTGAGCAAGCGTGTCTGGCACAAGAAGTACCTCTCTGTCTCTGTGTTTACCATGCATGTGTACTTAGCACCTTACTATATGCAATTTAGACATGGACAACATATTCCATTTTTGCTGCCTTCGCTCCATACTGAGTGTATGCTGAACAGACCATGTGCCAAACTATTTAATATTTAAAAGAACTGGTTCCAGTGACCTGAACACCATCCTTCGTGAACGCCACTTTCGCTGGACTGGGTATATTTATCGAATGGATGATACCCGCCTCCCAAAAATATGGCTATATGACCAGCTGGCAAACGCCCCCCGCAAACATGGTCTCCCCATCTACATTTCCAAAAACGTCATTAAAAGGGATCTTCAGGCCTTCTCCATTAACTTTGATAAATGGGAGGCACTTGCAAATGACAGACCTAATTGGCACGCAGCAATTAAAAATGGCCGCATGGTTTCTCAGGAGGCCTACAAATCATTTCTGGAAGAGAGACGCTCAAAATGGGAAGCAGTTCGTCGTACTCGACATGAACGGCCATAGTAATCGTTGCATATTTAATTTTGATTGGTTTTCAATTAGTGCAGCGGCAGCCCTAGTGTCTAACATGTTTTTTTTTCAGCTGTTTACTTTCTCTTCAGACCTTAAATAGTCGTGCTATGAGGATACTTGCAAAGATGGGAATTTTGACGCCTATGTGTATTTAAGACCTTTAAAGTGGCAAAAATGCTCAGAAGCTCAATGAGCAGTGTTTATGCACCCCTCTCATATAGAAACGGCGCACGCATAAAGATCTGTTGTTTGTGTTTAATGGCTTAAATGCACTTTAAACTTCGGTGCTTATATACTAGTACAAATGTTAAGTTTTCGTCCCCCTGTGCACAGCACACATGACGTGGGTGCGTAAACTCAATAGAGATGATAAACCAAAATCTCTACTGGTTGACAGATTTCTGCCAGTTAATCATACCTACCGGTTTACCACCCCTAATGAATTACATAACATAATATAAATAACTCTTGAAATTAAATAACACATTAAACAACAGTTTTCGGGGCTTTACTTAGCATCTTTGCAATGACGTCTTGCTTGTAATAAAAATGTGTACACAGACACAGAGACACAGATATAACCATAGCAACGTTCTGCCGTCTCGTTTTTTGGACGTACGTACTGTTTTGGCGCTTAACCGTTTATATGGCTTTTGACTTATGAAGCGATCAAGTTTTTGGTATTAATAAAGTGTGAAGGTGCTGGTCCCAATATTTAGATCTTTGAGGTAAAGCATTTGGATTTATTTCGGTTTATTATTGGATTTTGGTTATTTTTGTTCTCTGTTTTTTTAGTGCAAGATCTGGCAACACTAGTCAGCAAATGCTCGTGCCTCTGTGATTTTCTGCACAGTGCATACAGAAGACTTTTACCCTTCTAAGAATGTATAAGAATGTACCTTCTAAGAATGTGCATGCGTAAACCTTGCACTACACCACTGAACCTTTTGGAAGCTACTTTGACTGATAAAAACCACTCAAACATTTGGAGTTTGCTCTGCACAAGAAAAACACGCTTATGTGAGCCATGGCTCGCCAAAAAGAGATTTCAAATGAGCTATGGTCAAGAATTTATGCTTTATATAAAACTGGAAAAGGTAACAAAGTTATTTCAAGACTTTAGAAATTCACCAGTCTACAAATAATTTACAAATGGAGATGCTTTGGGACTGTTGCTACTCTACCAAGAAATGGGTGCCCAGTCAAAATGACACCAAGAGCACAACAAAGACTCCGCCTTTTTTAGTGGCCAAGTCAGAGCCCAGGGCTCATCCCAGTAGAGTTGCCATGGAATCGACTTGAAGAGGGCAATACACATGATATGTCCAAAGAATATAAACTAATTCCGTTCTGCTAGGAAGAATGGGCTAAAATTCCTTTCTCAACAATGTGCAGGTCTGATCCGCAGCTACAGGAAGTGCCTGGTGGAAGTTATTACTGCCAAGGAGGGTCAACCAGTTATTAATTCTATGAGTTCACTTACTTTTTCCACTGCCATTTTGAATGTTGAATAAGTGTGTTCAGTAAAGACATGAAAGATCAGAATTTTTGTGTAATTATTTTTAAACATATTATGTTTGTCAATACCCTTGACAGATCAGATCACAATTTATGACAAATTTATTCAGAAAACCATGCAATTTCAAAAGCTTTACATACATTTTCTTGCCACTGTATAATACAGGTTTTTGGTCTATAAAGTGGACCATTCAATATTTGGAGTTGTTCACTGACCCTATTGTTCAATGCTGTTCTAAGACTGGATCACATTAAACTTAAAGAAAGAAAGAAAGAAAGAAAGAAAGAAAGAGAAAGAAAGAAAGATGGTCTCGTTCTCTAAATGACAAATGAGGAGAAAAACAAACTCTGTTCCCCAGGTCATGGACCTCTGCCTTGTAGGAACCACTAGGAGCTGTTTTTCATGCTTGTCACCTAAGTACTTCTGCAGATGTGCTGGTTATTCAGGTAGTAATTGATTCAGCAGTAACCGAACAAGGTCAGTGATGTCAGATGAAGGTTTTCAAACTGGGATCCGGGGACCCCTAGAGGGCCCCGGAAATGTACTAAGGACTCCCCAGAAAGTTTCAAAGAAATAAAGGTAAAGCAAAATCATAAGTGTCTTGAACATTATTATTATTATTACAGTTTTATCTGTAAGTGTTTATATTTATTTCTAAGTGTTTCTTTTTTCATTCTTTCTTTCTTTTTTCTTCATGCTATTCTATTCTTCATGCTCCGTTTTTGCTACATACATACATACATCTTTAATATGAAATTGCTCCAAAGATGTAGGTGTCCTCATGGATGCTCAGTTTATGTGCTTTAAGAAACAGGCAACTATTGACGGTGTCATCGGACACACATGCGTTGTCGCAGTTATGCGTCTGGTTGGAACTTTCTTTTCGGTTTATGTTTGTTTAATGGTCTGACTAGTGGCTAAAATAAACTCTGGAACAAATAATACCTCATCAAAAATAACAAATGTTTTGGTTTCCTAAAGACAGCGATTATGAATCACCCCTATGTGAAGGGAGGTTTGGCAGCCGGTTTGTAGTTAACATTGTATACATTATAGTACACATTTTACACAGCAACGTTAGCTCAGTGTCTGGGTTTTTTGTACGCTTTAGCTATGAAATATGAACTTAGGTAATCTACTTGTTGTTTATTTAGCTTGTTATTAGAAATAAACTACTCTTAAAGGACTTGTTTTTATTGATTCTTTGCAGAGTTTACCAGAAGTTACTTGTGTTCCACGAAAGCTGTTTGTTTATGTTGTTACTGTTAAAACCATCTATACAGCACATTGTAAATACACAAGCTGTGTAGCAAAACTGTTTGGGACATCAAGGCTCAATGCAAATGGTCTGTTGCACTCTAAGGGGCTGTTTACACTTGGTATTAAGATGTGTTTTCGTCGATTTGATCACAAGTGGACGAGAGAGACACATTACGTTTACACCTGGTATTTAAATCCGCCTCTTTTGTCCACTTTCGACCGCTTCTGGGCTGAATACTATGAGGGGGTGGTCTGTGAGACGGTGGGCGAGTCTCTCTGCTGTCACTCAAACCCGAGTGGGAGTAATTATGAGTTTACATGGATGCAAACTAATATTTTGTCGGAGTGCACTGCTTGTTTAGCAAGTTAACATGCTGCACAGTGTTTTGTACATGAGTATGTAAGAGCTTACTTTGAATTTTCAGCGCAGTTGATGAAATAGGATCGCGCAACTTTCACACGCTTTCAAAACGAAACTACGGAGATCAGCCACTTAGTTTTATTAATGAAAGGCTAAAAATAGCGCTGTTCACCGAATGTTCACGCTAGAAGTCAAAAAAGACGTAAAACTTGTGTTTAATACCTCAGATTAGATAAATGGGCGGAGAGAAGGCGGTCGCGTGTGGCTGTTCGAACGCATTGAACCACATGTGCGTTCCGCAACTCCAAAGCGATCCGATCGAAAGTGGTTTCGACCACCTCTGGATGTGGTTGAAAGTGGTCGAAAGTGGACGAGCTCAAAACGTTTTGAACACCGTTTACACCTGGCATTAACAACGTCCACTTGTGATCCGATCGACGAAAACACATGTTAATGCCAAGTGTAAACAGCCTCAAAATGTAGAGGAGAATGCAAATGCGTTCTCGTAGTCGATTGAGCTTTACCCAATCTTTTGGCTTTTGTGTCTTGCCTTTATTTTGTGATTCTGGCAACTGGTTTCTGTCTAAACTGCTCTCCAGAGGATAAGATTGAGTGTTAACAAGCTTCTACATTCTCAGTCTGGCTGAGGGTGCACTGCCCCCATCCTGGAGCCGGACCCTCCCTCAGGGCGCCCCTGCATACTGCAGCCCCCATGTTGTTTGCCATCACCTCTTTATGAGCACTCAGAGTGACCTGCTTACCGACAGTTGCCAGGCAAGCAACACTCAAGAATCTGCTGTGAAAGGGGGCGATTCAGAGCATTGAGTGCTTGCAGGCACTCCAAGCCAAAATAATTAGATCAGCATCTTTTCCCAGGTCTTTACACTAGCCCTTTTGTTGGCCAACCTCCAGGGTTGTGGCAGCTTTGCAGATACAGCTCTGACCAAAGGTTAACACACAGCGTAGACATAATCAATTAAGCTGGTAACATAAAGTTGTCGATTTGCATCGTTGATCATCAAGACTATTGGTCCTCCTAGTTGTCAATCAGGAGTGTTGCGCAATTGCATTTTTTAAAAAGCGGAGAAGGCGGTTCTTTTCTAAAATTTAAGAAAATCCTCTGCTACACCTTTAACTTAGACAAATGAATACATACCCATCTTTAGCGCGTCATAATTGTGTTAGCATTTAGCTTAGCCTCATTTATTCCTTAGGATCCAAACAGGGATGAATTTAGAAGCCACCAAACACTTTCATGCTTTCCCTATTTAAAGACTGTTACATGAGTAGTTACATGAGTAAGTATGGTGGCACAAATCAAAATGTGGCGATTTCTTAAGTGGATAAAAATGACAATATTGTATGGCAGAAGAGCACTTAGTTTGTAGCACTTCAACCTCGGGCGCAGTAATATTGACGGAAGTTTGAGCGAGAGGGGGAGTAGTCAGAAGTGAGGAGGATGTTACTGCGCGTAGAGGTCGAAGTGAGAGCTTGGAACTATTTTTTAACCATTTTTTTTCAAAGTGTGTAAGGGTTTAAGAAACTAAATATCTACTAATGGAAAATTGTATTTAAACACTATCTTTAGTTCATTTAAATATTTCAGTAACTGACACTGAAGCACATGTTATCTTGAGATGCGTTTGTAACCCTTGTATAAAAAATTGGTAACACATTATTGTACTATATATTAGTTAGCCAATGTCAGCTCTGAAGGATACCACGTGAACATGTAAGCATTTGACTGATAATCACTTTGTTGTAGTGTTCATTTAGTTGAATTGTTAGCAATGCAAAAGTTAATAGACCAGATCCCTTGGACACACAGGCTAATAAATATATATATATCTTGATTGCACTTTGTCACTATGAAAAATAAGTACATAAAAATGCATGTGTAAGCATTAAGCAATAATAATTTAATGGATAATGCAATATATAAGAGCTTTGTTGTTCTTGTAGCTCAGTTGGTAGAGCATTACATTTATGATACAAAAATGTATAAAAATATATTGTTCATAAGAACAAATGGGTTTAAATAAATCTTTAATAATGAGATCATTACATTATTATCAGTAGGCTTTTGTTTTAGCACTAACTCACTAATAGTTAAATTGTAGTGACAGAAGTAATTTAGGTTACAATGTTATGGAATATTATACTAGAAAACAGCACTGGGTAATTATATAAAAGACCCAGGCTTCTCGATTATAGCATGCCAAATGTGGTTAACGTGCACATTCTCTTAGTACTTTTATTTGAGGGTAATTTCCATTCTATAAAGATTTTAATTCATTGGAAGAAACACGAAGCATGATGGTGCTTTGCAGTGTGTTATTGCATGTTATTAGCAGAGCATATATTATGTAATGGTTCCCAAATTGTTTTCCTTAAAAGAAATAAACTCATTCAGTGTTAAACAAGGATGTAATTAGCCCTTACCAATGTACCTGTACATTGAGCTTGTTAAACATTGGCCTGGTTAGCATGTAATAATTATGTAAACTCTTTTCATGTCTTCTGTGTGATTTTATGTAGTGTCTTAAAAACCACACTTAAGTTTGTTTTATTGTGAACACGCTTGCATTTGCAGTAATGAGGGATGAACTGTATTAGATATGAATTTTAATGAACATTCATTTTGGATCAAATAAAATTTAAAAATCTAGTTTCAAGTGCACATACAAAGATTTCAGACATGTTATGTGTACATATCAACTATCACACATTTGTGTGAAATGATTTATAACAAAATGTAACAAAACTATTTTGAACTGTTTTAAATGTTATATTATAAAACGGCTCGTTCTGGTTCTTCATTCTGATTGGTTGAATGCGTTCTAAGCCGTGATAAAATACCCCGGTAACCCCACGGTTGAGACCGCTTTACAGAAGTATCACTGCGCCAATATTGCTACATACTGATTTATGAAAATAAACACCACAGTCTTTAATCCTTTTTTATTTTTCTACATTTGCACAATTATGGCGATATCCAGATAAATGTCAATAAATATTGTTGAGTCATTTCGTCAATAAAGAGAAAACGTTCTCGGAGTTGTTTTTTTCTTAAATTGATATTTCCGCTATTATCCACTAAATGGCAATCTTACCCAACTTAAACACTGACGCATTCACTCGACACAACAGCGTTGTGGTGGATTTAGCGTGATGTGTAAGTTTTGATGGCTCTGAATCTGATCTCTTACAAAAGTTCTTCACAAAAATGGAATTATCTCCGCTTTTAGCTGAAAAATTGAGAGGTGATAACTGATGAGAGAACAAATGAAGGTAGGATGAAACGTTTTTTGTTGTTGTTGTTGTTGTATGAAATCGGATGGTCTGTTCTTTCATTTGATATATTTTATGTTTATTTAAAGAAGATAATT
Organism: Misgurnus anguillicaudatus; assembly: GCF_027580225.2. NCBI lineage: Eukaryota > Metazoa > Chordata > Actinopteri > Cypriniformes > Cobitidae > Misgurnus > Misgurnus anguillicaudatus. Next base: position 14,092,844 of record NC_073348.2, read on the forward strand.
TTTTTGTAAGGCATTGAACTAAAAACTGGGTGGCAACTTAAAACAAAAAAAACGCTGACGGGGGGAAAGAGTGGGATAGAGTTAAGCATGCTTCCAAGCATATTTGATCATCACTTCAACAGTTGCACAATATAAATGTTAATGTATAAATTAAATTAGATGAATGTTGATTTATAAAATAAACACCACAGTCTTAAATCATATTTTCATTGTGTCTTTGCTGCGTCTGTGTTGGTTGTGAACTGCGCTCTGTTGCAGCCACACTTGATTCTGAGGAACTACTTTGTTTGGCGGAAGACTAATATTTGTACTAATATAATTACAACTTATTTGTGTTTTATTTTATGAAATCCTGCTATGTATATGAAGTAACCGTTTTATAAAAGCAATAAGTCCCGCAAAGCAGTGGGGTTACAGTGCATTTTATAACAGCTAAGACAACACCCCTTAGCTGTTATAAAATGCACTGGTAACCCACTGCTTCTTGGAGCTTATTGCTTTAACATAATAGTATTGTTATCATTTTTACTAATACCTGTCTTTCTGCAGTAGCTGATGTGAACCTTTCGGAGTCTGGAGAGGTTGAGGCTCTAGCTGAGGCCCAAAGTGGAGGTCTGCCAACTGGTCAAGGTATTGTACAACAAGACTTCACTTAACTCAATCCAGAAATCATATGCACACTAACACACTTGTTCTTACATAAAATGTTGTGTGAAAAAAGTAAAAAACTGTCTGGACTGTCCTTGACTCATTAGACAAGATTCTTCCAATTTTTTTCTTTTTTTTCCCATGGTAAACGTAACTATATGGGTTTGGAAGAACATGAGAGTGATTTAAATAATGGCAATTTATGATTTACTCAAGGTCTCAAAGACTGCCACTCTATTTGGTGAGGGATGCTTTAATGTTAAACCTTTCACAGAATCTCTTATCTGATTTTACTCAATTTCTCTTGTCCTTTAAACATGCACCTTTAAACTTGCACTTATATCAAGCCATTCTAAAACCTGAGATGTGTCCTTGAAATGCATGAAACAACCTAATTTTTAACTGCAAGTTTTCAGGTAAGGCCATGTACAGTATGTCAAGCAGAAGTGCATCTGTATTTGTGCTTTCAATGTGCATAAATCAAGTAGTTGCTTTAGGAAAAACCCACCACTTTGCTTTGGCAGGTCTATTTAATAGCAGCTCAGAAAAGGAGCACTGCAAGAGACTGTTTATATTGGCCACAAGACCAAGAGGTATAAGGACTAAAGGAAGCTATAATAGTTTTCAGGTGCAAATGGCAGTGTCTTAAAACTATTAAAAAAAAGAACTTGAAGGAAACAGAAAATTCAGGACAGGTGAGAAACTTGCAGTAAAAAAGTGCAAACAATTGAGGAAGTAAAATTTCTAATTGCTGTGGCTGTAATTTTTGTTTCTTTGCGTTGCAATGTCACATTTATTTGATAATAGAAACTTGTGTTGCACAACTATTAAAATCATTTGTTTAACATATCGAAGTGTGTGGTTTCAACATCTATGTTTATGCAGATTGGTCACTGCCACAAAATAAGTATACAGTATGAAGAGTTTCGTTGCAAAACGAGATAAATCCATTTTTTAACATTTTTGTTAAAACATGTTTATTATTATGTTATTATGTTATTATTTTGTTTTATGGTGCTATTTAGCTGTATTTTTAAAGTTATGAAGGTTTAAATCAAAACAAACCAACTGCAGTTGCATTGAAATTAATTGGAATGCACAACCAAAAAAATAGATTTCTGAACAATTTAAAAAACGGTGGTTATCTCGTTTTGCAACTAAACTTTTCATATCTTATGTCTGTATATATGGTGCTGCTTCTCCTGCTCCTCCAGAGATGTGTGCAGGGAGGTTCACGCTTGTGCCTCATATCAATGTTTGTTTGTGCTACTTTAATGTGCTCTCAACATTAACATTTTAATAGTTCATCTAATAGACCATTTACACAAAAACCGGAAATACGTCAACAAAGCGTAAACACAATTCCGGTATATGCTTTGTTGTTGGTGGGGAAATGGCAGCTAGAGTGTTTTCAACTTTCCTAACTTGTCTACCGAAGTTCAACAGCTCCGATGGGGTATAGAGTGTGGGTATACATTCGTCCACTAAAGGGAACAAACTGGATAAGGGATATAAATTCTTCCACGCAGAGTTTATCCACATTTATCAAGGTAAGCTTTAGCTACAAAACCAGCTATAACTCCGTTTACGTTAATTGTAAATCTAGCCTAGGGTTGTGAATTTGTAAAATAAGATTTAACACATCGCAGTGAATATGTCGTGTGTAAGTTATGTTTAAGTGAGATGGCATGAGATTAACATAACCAGTAATTTGGTGTAGCTGCTGTACTAGGTAAATGTTACTGGCAGTCTGTTGCAAAGTTGTGTATTTCTATATGAGAGATAACACGCAATGTTTTCTTGTTACATGCGGTTAAAGTATCAAATATACTACAGGGACAGGTAGTAGTGAGAGGTAGATGCTTCAGATCAATGAGAGAGAGTGAGGAGCCTCACAAACTGGAGGTTTTAATACAGACAGAATGCCGGTTGGCAAAAGTTTCCCGTTCTTGCATGTTCACTCTTCTTGCTGCGGCACTTTCTTCACTTACTATTACTATTATATACTATTATAAAGGTAGGGCTGTTTCTGGTTGGAAGACGAACAGCCTTGAACACCACAGAAATACGACACTTTGACTCTGCTATTTTTCGTATCTGCCGCTACGATAACAGGAAGTTGTAATACACTTTGTTGACGTATTCCAGTCGAAAAATGCGGAAGTGCGTAAAAGGTCTATAGAGTCTTGATTTAAATATAATATAATATAATATAAAAGAAATGTGTTGACACTAAAATATGACACTAATGGTGATATCAGATTCAAATTGACTATATTCACTCCAATGAAAAGCATATATACACTATCTAAATCTTCCCCTTTTCCCCACATAGTTCAGTATATGCCATTCACTATATAAGAACTAGTAAATGCACTAACAAGTGCTTGATTTCAGGTGCAGATTCGGCGTCTTTCATAATGTAGGGGGCGGGGCACTTAATAGAGAGTATTTAATTGGACAGAAAATTTTATGAAGCTGTAGTATAGGCTGATGTCATAAAACTTCTAGACTTTTTTTGGTGCACATAATAAACTGTACGTTTAAATGTCTATTTTTTCGGAATGTGAATTTTGTCAGCATTTTAGACCATACCAGTTATATATATATAGTTCAGTATAAGAGCTCAGAATATTGGCTCGTTTTGAGTCGGAGACACAAATTGTTTTAAACAAGCAATGAAGTGCATAACGTCATAACTTTATAGATGTGGGCCCCAAATCTGCCTGGGCCTACATGCACATGCATACCCTGCATACTCAGATGCTATGCCACTGGTATTGTGTAATTCAAGTACTCCTGAGTCATAGTACAGTATGCCAGCTTCTGCAGAATACAGAATTTGTCATTAACTAACCCATGATCTTGACATAACTGTATCACAGTGTTATATTCTTTGTCAAAGATGACAAAATTGCATTATTAAATTTGGCCAAAAGTTTAACCTCAGTTTGTCCTTTCTCAGGTAGAAAAAACAAACACCATTCACAGTATGCTGTGGTCTTGGCAAAATAAAGTGACTGGTCGTCCTGGTTTGCAAAGTACTATTTAAATTTCTCGTTGCAGTTTTATATTCTTTTTATTATGCTTACTTTTGACTTTTATTTTCAATTTTGCTATTTTTAAGCTTAGCAGGGCCTGTCTTGAGAAATAATAAACCTGTGTATAATATTCACGTGGCATGTTTTAACATGCATACATTACCTGAATAGGGTTAGCTACACATTGTCTTGTTTAAAGTTTCTGATGGTCGGGGACTGTTGTTCAGTGATGTGAAACAGTTGTGCATGTTAGCAGGCCTGTAACAACCTGCCCCCTTACCACAACGAAGGTCTGTCTCTTTACTGTCTGGGTGTGCAACACAAATCTGACTTTTAACACTTTTTTCTTTCTATTTCTTTGCAATTATTGATGTTTTTCTCTTTGGACAATGGCAGATCTTTGGGGAAGACTGCGCGTGTATTTGCTGCACTTAGCCTATATGTTTAGGTGTCCAAAATGTGGACCAACAAGACACAAAGAAGCACAGTCTTCAAATATCTGCAGGGCGACAATTTTTTGTAGCATGTGGTCGGCCTTAGCTTGTAGTCATTTTGGCATGTTTTTACAAATTTCCAGGCAAACCATTTATGGCTACATACCACCTTTATGATGGCTGTGAGCTGAAAGATCAGATTTCAAATCAGGTCTAAATGAGCAGTGAGTCTTATGTCTGCTTGATAAGGCTATGGTCTTGCTGTCTCATGCACGTTCGTGTTTATCTGAGTTTGTGTCTGGCTTCACGCACACTATGAGGTCACACTTTTCACAGTCTGAGGCGTTGTTGTCGTTCTGTCTGTTTTCCCCTCATGCAAAAGTGTTGCATTCCTCACTTACATACTATCGAGTCATTCTCGAGTGTTTGTGAAGAGCACATGTCTACAGACTAGGGTCAAACATATCTAATGTTTGTTGTGTGGTTAAAAATAACTATTAACCCTTCAATAACAATTTTTGTGCATTATTGGAGTTTGTGCTGGTACATTGTGTGCTGTTGCATTACACTTTGTACGCTTTGTAATTCACCCTGAACACTGGCAAAGTACATTTTAGGTAAATATATTTCCAAACCCATTTGTCTTCTGCAGGGTTGCAGTAGGGCTAACATTATTTTTGTTGTTCTTATTAATATTAGTAGTAACTTTGTCAATTGTGACAAGCCAGATCATGTGATGGCCATGTTAACGGCTTTTTCTAAAAGTCAAGTGATCATTTTTGTAAAATGTTTCATGTACAACATCAGCATGCATAATAGTGCTAATGTACTGTCTTAACCTAATATTGCTGTGTGACACTGGGCCCTATCTTATCGATCTAAGCGCATTGTCTAAAGCGCACGAAGCACAGTCTAAATAGGCATGTCCGATGCCACTTTCGCTAATTTAACGACAGGAAAAATGGTTTGTGCGCTGAGCGCACGGTCAAAAAGGGTTGTTCATATTTTCCTAATGAGTAATGGGTGTGTTTTGGGCATAAAGTGCAATAAACCGATGAGATTCTTATCTCTCATCCCCTTTAAAAGCCAGTTGCGCTGGTGCTATGTCTAATCTTTATTTAAATGACGGACTCTGTAAACTCAAAAACTACGCGGAGGAAGAAGACCCCCAGTTTAAGAATAATGTTAAATAATAGAGTTGTTTTCATTTTTATTGAAATTTAAATTTTTTGGTTTTTTGGATTAAAACCTTTTAAAAGACGTTTTCTTTTAGTCATTGACGTAAAAATAGCAGGCCTTTTAATTGCTGTAAATGTATTGATATCCTACATAATCATTGTAATCTCATAAAACAATTTGTAAATATGCAAGAAAAAGTTTGTAGGCTACTCTCAAAATACCAAGAAAAGATAAAGCATTTACAAATGTGCGGAGAACCGAAGCGTTTCAGCACTAGAACAGCGCCATGGGATTTTTACAAAGCATTACTTAAAATGTTTCTCATCTCACCATATCCACAGGTACAGTGTCATCATGTACAATAAATCCGTAAGGTAGCATTTAAAAACATTTAAAAACAGATGCATTTGTTTAAAGCAAAGCATTTATTTACTTACCAGGATGCATGTGAAGCAGCTCTTTGTGCCTTCTAACGTCCCATAATTAGTCCTCATTTATGTCCAAGAGACTCAATAATAATCTTTTACATTCAATCCTTTAATCTTTCATATTTAAAAGCGTTTTTGTGCTGCTGTGCATTCAAGTATGTGATAAGCAAACCCACGTTGTCATCCCGTTTATAGGCGCATATTACTACTGCACTCTTTAAATAACAAAAAAAAACATATTGCGCTTTTAGACTTTAGATCAGGTTTTGTTGGTCAATGGCATAGTCTATTTTAGTTGAATCAAAATAGCAACTCCCCGACAATGCGCCTGAACACACCTCGTTTTCAGACCAGAACTCCCATGGGCGCAAAAGGGGCATAAATGCATTTGCTATTTAAACAACCTGGTGCTAAACATGAAAATGATCATTGCGCAGGGTTGAAAATAGCAAAAGACAGGTGTATGATAGAGCCCAATATATTTATCAATATCAGAGCCCTGATCCAGATTATTATGGTTTTCTTGGAGTTAATATATCCCTCCTCCCAATGTTTTAAGGTTAAAACATAGGGTTAATGTTTAAAATTTTATTCTAGGTCATCTATTCACTATATACATTTTGACAAGAGTTGTTTCAGCATATTGAAAGTAGATGCAGAAGAGGGATTAGAAGAGGATGGATTGATTGATTTGCAGTGGAAGTGAAGACAACAGCTCTCATTATTTCACATTACTTCACAACATCATCATGTTACACACACAAAAAAATATTGTCCCTTAAAGAGATCAAATTGGAGTCCAGACTAATAAGAAACATAATCAGTACACAGATCAACTTGACTGTTTTGTAAGGGATAACGTACAGGCAGCAGGATGTTATAGCAGAAAAATGTTCAGACCGTGTGACCAGGACCCCACGCACAGCCAAGGGTCTTGTATCACACTGAAGGGGTTTATTTTGTGATAACAACCTGCTGACTGTACATTCTCCCGCTTATTACACAGCTATTCTGTCATAATTTACTCACCATCATCAGTGTTGGGAGTAATGCATTACAAAATATAATATATTACAGTAATATATTTGTTTTTGCTGTAACGCAGTAATATAACGTACTGATGAAAATTTTTTAATATTTTACTCGTTACAGTCTTAGTAACGAGCGCGTTACAACAATCCATTTCAAAAATAGACCGTGTTATTTTTATTTTTGACCAATGCGCGCGACCAGCATCCAAACAGAAAAAAGCTGCAGGTAAAATAACGTTCGTATTTCTGTTTCCGGGTGCTGTATGCAGCATGTTCATTTTACTTTCATTTTGTATTTGAACTGCGATTTGGACGCGGTGCGCGTCAAATATAGACGCGTTTCTTAAAAAGAGCAGAATCTGGGAAGTCCGCGGCTGTACAAACATTGACTAAAGTGGTCGCAATCAGGTCTGGTAGCGCTGCACACGCATAATTCTGCGAGTGAGAGCACTTAGTAAAAGCAACAGAAAGTTTCTATCGGTCTCCTGTGCTGCTTGAACCTCAGAAGTAAAGAAACTTTTAAAAAGCTTGCCAGTAAAATCCATATCAACAGCACCAATGACAAGGTAAGCTAACGTTGCTGTGGTTACAGTCCATATACATAATAGATTGCTAGGCTACTCCTATGCTATATCTACAGTTTTATTACAAACAGCAACCTAAACTACAGTGGAACATTAGTGTAGACTTAAACATGGTTATCTAAATAGTACATTTAAACACGACTGTTTAAAGTTTTTACCAGCCTTTGTATGGGAACCTATATTCATTGTTTGGCAAAAAGCAATGTTCCTCTGTTTGTCTGTGTTTTATATGTTAGTCTACATGTAATCCTTATATTGTACTGAAATGAGCTGTATTCCTTGAGGCCTGATCCTCCAATAGCACTTTTTGATAAGTTGTGTCAACCCAGTGCATGCCAGGTTTAAAGAAAAGAAATGAAAAGAGGTTGTGTGTCTTGCCATGTTATTAGTCTATATGTTGCATTATAGTGGGCTCTAGCTCTATTTTGTTTGGTATGTGTACCATAATTTACCAGACTTTTACCAGATCATTTGTCTATGATTCTGACAGTGATTGTTACTGTATTTTGCCATAAGTCTTCACTGTGCCTATTCAAGCTCGAGGGCCAACACATAACTTCTAGATTTATAAGCAGCAATAAACTACATTTTAACATTTTATAATCCCTAGTCATACTTCTGTTATTTTGATGAAAGTAACTCAAAAGTAACGCAAAAGTAGTGTAACTCATTACAGTTCAGAGACAGTAATATTGTAATGTAACTAATTACTTTCAAATGACAGTAATTTGTAATGTATAATGTATTACACTTTGAAAGTAACTTTCCCAACACTGACCATCATCTTCTGAACCTGTATGGGTTTCTTTATTCTGTTAAACACATAAGATGATATTTTGATAAAAGATGGTAAGCACACCATATTATTTATTTTTCCTACTAGAAAGTGAGACGTGCTTGAAAAAAATATTTGTAATGCGTTGGTTCCTGACAGCTGCCCTTGTCCTTTTTCCTCAGGTGATTTCCTGGAATTTTTGGAGTCACCAAACAATATAACCATAATACAGGGCCAGACGGCTACGTTGCAGTGCAGAGTGGCAGGCCATCCACGGCCCAGCATCCGCTGGCTTAAAAATGATGCCCCAGTGGTGCAGGAGCCGGGCCGCATCTTCATCCGCAAATCAGATGGCGGATCAAAGCTCCGCATTCAAGACCTGGACACCACTGACACCGGATACTACCAGTGTGTGGCCTCCAATTCAGCCAAAGTCATCTCGTCTACTGGAGTACTCTATGTGCGACTAGGTAATGGAAATCTTCTTTTTCCTGAAGTAGGAACATTTGATTGATTCATTAAAAATTTAAGTTGGGTAAGAGCGCTATCTGGTGGATAATAGCAGAAATATGGATTCTCTTAACTGACAAGATAACTCATCAATGGCGGGGAAAGAGTTAAGGCGGCTCAAACATGCATTTTAGTCGGGGACTAGGATAAGACCTGGAAAAACTGAGAAACCACTACTTAATTTGTCTCAAGATCTTGGTAATGGTATTTTAACCATTCTTACACAGTTTAAGGAAAACCCCAGCGTTTTTCAATATTCTACTTTTTCTCTGATGATATTACTGCTCCCGAGTGGTGTTTTCCTTTTAAAGTGTTGGATTCCTTGTGCTAAACATGGGCAAAGGTTCAAAGAACCATTTGGATGTATGACGGAGTATTTCTGTGCCGAATGCACTTCGTCTGGGTTCGTACAAGTTTTGGAAAGTTTTTTCGACTGCTGATTCTGTTGCGTAACGAGTGCACTTCACCTGAAATAGAGCACGCAAACACCAACCAAGAGCTGACACGAAATCAACGTCACCAAAGAAGTGTGTTTTTGTTTGTGAGAGAAATATTAACCTGTTCAGCTTCCCAATGAACCCAGCATTATGGGAACAATGGATGTAATTTGTATATCCGAGATAGCAGTGGAGTTGTGCAAGTGTGTTTGTTTAAGACTGAATTTTGTTGCAATGGGGGCGGCCCAAGTGATAAAACAACCAGTCATGAGTCACAGGCGGTAGGGGTGGGCGATATGACCAAAATCTATATAACAATATGTATCACGCGATATATCAATATGTATCACAGTAGAGTTTGCTTTTTCTTTTAATAAGGTTTTAAAAAAATCTTTAATGCCATTGACTTTTTAGAATTCTCACAAAAACTTATACAAGTATAAAAAAGACAAAAACAATCTTATTTAAAGGTAGAAAAGTGATTTAGTCAAGAGCAGTGAGAGATTTTCTATCAACGCTGTTTGATTAACATGAGTGACAGAAAGGAGTAAAATTAGGTAACTTTCCCTTTAAGACCAAAGTCACTCCGGACCCAATATACTGTTACACGTGCGTTTGCTTTTTCAACTCTTTATTTTCTCTTAAGACCTAAATCATCATGTTTACTTTTTGACGCGTATGTGTATTTAAGGCCTGTAGTTGTGTATTTAAGGCAGTAGTTGACAGAATAAAATAAAATAAATATTAATTAAAATCTGTGTGAATTATTCTTTATGAAGTGTTTATCTTAACAAATGTAAACGGTTTACTTTAATATTATGTTTATTGTTAAATATTTTAATTACGTTTAATATTGTTACTATTTACATAAAAGACAAGAGTTTTCAGAATGCATTGCATCAAATGAATATTTTCAGTCATTTTCCAAAGTTAAAATGGATAATGGATAACTGAAAACAACAGAACCACAGCCTTGTAAATAACAAGATACGGCACTGCTAAAACTATAAATAAGGGACAATGCAACGCTTAATATGGCTGGCCTGGGGACGGCAGTCTTGCACTGTAATGACTTTCAATGACTTTCTTACATAGTATTTTTGTCTTGTTTTCTGTACAAATATCTAAAAATTCAAAACCATTTAAGTGAATATGCGCTTAAAACAAGCCAAAAATAGGGTAAGAAAAAAATCTTAACTTTTTTCTCAAACACTTAATTTAAAGGAACAGTATGTAGGATTGTGGCCAAAACTGGTATTGCAATAACAAAACTTGTGGCTAAAACTGGTACTGCAATCACACAACTGGTGGCCAATACAGTACATGACAACATAAACATCAGTTGAGGGCTGCAACTCCACTTTTTAAATGGCAATATCCTGACCAGACCACTGTTGTGAGTGATATAAGTATTTGAAATGAATTTTTTTTCTTAATGTCTACTGACATATCAGGGCCATTTTATGATTTATTGATATACATTTCTTACATACTGTTCCTTTTAGAAAATTTCTAGATTTATTTGCTTGTTTTAAGCACAAATTCACATAAATTGTATATTATTATTTACTTATTTAGGTCATTTTGCTCATCAAGAAAATACATCTTGATTTAAGAATTTTTAGTTATGTGTACGAATAACAAGACAAAAATATAAGAAAGACATTTTTGCAGTATGCCTTCCAGGGAATAGAACCAATCATCTATAAAGACTGACAGTTCTCTGGGAGAGGAGCTTATACAGAGTCGTGTGAGGCGCTTGCAAACATGTGTGCATGTGCAGTAGCTGAAACAACTTCGAACAAAGGTGTTTTTTTTGTGCAATGTGTATGATATGAGTGTAGATTATGTATAGATTATGATATGAGTGTATATTCGCATTTTGTTTTCCCTATGCCATCTGTGAGCAGAACTGGCACCGGAAGCGGTGCGTGACTTAACAAGCGGATAAAAAGTTTTTTTTTCGCCATGGTCTTAGCGTTGTACAACATCAGTAGGCTTTTTTCAGTGCTGTATTAAACACATGAACACTCGCTTAGATGTTTTTTACTTTAAAATATTCTGTTCTAAATACAACATTAACTGCTAGGGCCGTATGAGTATAATATAAATAGACTATGTGAGCTTGGTTATTGGAGTGACACAGAATCTTGGAAAGAGGCTCCTTTCCATTTGTCTTACTTATTTGTCACACCTTTTTCTTTTAATAATACAATTTCGTCTTTTATTCTTGATCATGTAAAGGTACTTTGGTACAACATTAGAACAGTGTAAAAAGCACTACATGACTAAATTGAGTTGAGAAAAAAATTAATTGAAAAGTAACTTTTGTTGATTGTCTGGTTTCTTTTCAAGATTTTATATAACACATCTGATTCAAATAATCACAAGTTAGTTATCTTTGATCTCTCTGCTTTGTCAGATACGGAATACAAAATGTTCAGTGCTGGGGTCCCTAGATCTGGTTAGGGAGGTCGGAAAAATTCATTGCCTTTCAATACTTTTCATTCAAGCTAGCAGGCTAGTGGTACAAATAATTGGTTGAGCACATATGTGCTTTTAATGGTTAGTTATTTTAAAAATGATTGCTGTGAATGATGAGGGTGTACCTTGACCCGTACTCTGTTTAATTGCCTGGTTTGGTGTCCCAGTACAGAGCTTTCTTACATTTTTTTACTTTCGCATTGAATGATCTTTCAGTTTCTAAAAATTGGGGCAACAATAGGATCATTCTTTCATCAGGTCTTAAACTTTTTGCTGTAGCTCCAGTGTTTTCTTTCCTGCCTGCTTGTTTTCGCATATGTAGGGAGTCTATAGATTTTCAAAGTAGCTCTGTTTAACAGATATATGTACCAAAGTCTAACATGGCATTGCTGTATATTTATTTGAGTGTACCAACATAAATCTCAGCATTTCTTTAAGAAACAATTTTTTTTCTTTTAGAATAGATGTTCTGGGTGGAGAAAAATGAGCTTGCTTGCATCCCTGATAAATTAGATGGGATTTAAAAGAAGAATTTAATTTAAGAAAGAGATAATATTAATTCAGATTCTTTCTGTCTTTATTTTACAGGACAGTCCCCAACCCATGGTGCAGATGATGCGTAAGTATTGCCTTTATCGTCTGTAGGTTTGCCTTTGCATATGTTTGCATTTCCCTTCTGTTTGTGTCTGTAAATAAAATGTTAATATTTTCCACAGTGTACATGATTTTGCCAAAATGGACACTATTACAGTTAAATTTCTCTACATCTGAAAAGGTATAAATAAATAAAGCGATAAAGAATTAGGTTCCTCAAATTATTGTCAGATGTTGGCAGTACTTTGAGTTTGATTCGATTGTTTTAAGAGCTGAAAAACCACATTACTGAATAGAGATGGACATTTCCAGGCCAAGTGGCGGCGGGGGGATAGTTCTGGTATGTCTTATTAACAAACCTGATGTAGAAGTGTGAATTGGATTTGAGAGATATACGTTTTATTTTATTTGCACAAATAAAGGGTTTTGCAACTCCGCTTCAAATACTTCTAAACTCCAATCATGTTTTTTGTATTGGAATTTTTGGCTTGCTCAGATGGAGTTTGCTGATATTGGAAATAATGTTTATATTGTTATAAAAGTGTTTATATGCGTAGTTGACCCATGCTGTCTAAATGAGTTGTAATGCACACTGTCTAATTTTGAGCTATTTTGAGCTATAGGCAATATAGGAATGTTGTTTTTTGTTAAAATTGAGGTTTCCATATAAATAAGTCCATTAGGTTTGTTTATTGTAATGATTACAATCCTACATACAGTACAATTTTTACTGTTATCACTGCTAATATATACTTCTTAGGACAAGCTGATACATGTAACATTTTGATGAAGTCCTTACTCTTGAGTATTCCCCAGATGATCATTTCTAAAACTTTACGATTAAACGCTACCATCTAGATCAGTGGTCATTAACTCCGTTCCTGGAAGCTCACTGCCCTGCACATTTTGTATGTCTCTCTTCCGTTCCTGGAACCACTGATCTAGATGAAGTAAAAATGATAAACACCTGTTGTACAATATGAGCCAGCTACAAACGTACAAGTAGTCGTGTTTTTCTGTTTAAAGGTGACATAGAATGAGTATTTATACTTGTTCTGTGATGTGACATGCAGACAAAAATTTTTTTGTTTGGGTCTGTAATGCCTTAGAGCTACCTGAGAGAGGTTTTTAGGAAGCTTCTATTAGGGTGGGGGATTTTAAACAAGTGGTTTTGCACCTATTTGGCTCCCCCTACTGGCTTAACTTGCAATCTCATTACTAATTGGCTGACTTTGCTGCCACTCAAAAAATGTAGCCAATTATTTTAAAGTGGAAGGGCAGTTAGATGCCTGTGATGTCATAAGCATCAGTTTTTCAGATTGGGCTGTTTTCTGGCTGACATTTCTAAAAGAGGAATTTCTATGAGACTGAGATGTTTAGCACTTTTTGTATGTTTGTGAATGTGGGTAGACTACCATTATTCAACAAAGACAAGGTAAAAATGGTTTTTCATTCTCTGTCCCCTTTAAAAACGTGACAATCATGTAATAAGTTAAAAAAGTTCAGTCGAAAGATTTCATAAATGGTTTTAAGAAACACTTTATGTATTTCCTTGGAAATAATAATATTTGTGGTCTTGAACTTCAACAAAAACGTTAAGTATATAAAATACAGTTATGCTCAGTCCAAAAAACATTAAACTCAGCAGTGAAATATTACATAGTCAAATATGTCAAATTTTAATGATAACACTTTTAAAGTAACTAGATGTTGCTGATTAGAAACTGCAGTTGCAACCAGTCAGGCTGTCTAGTTCAAATATGTTGCAGACATTTTGGCTAAAACATTGCTGTTGTGAGTTGTCAGTTGAATGTGAAATGGAAACTTTTTTGTTTGTTTAAGGAAACACCTTTAGGCATTCGAAGTTTCAAAGCCCTCGGAATTTAATTCCAACCACTTTGTGAGTCGCCAGATAAATGAAAACTGGAAACTGTTTTAACAGTAAAGATGGATATCTTGAATATAATCTGTATAATGCAGACTATGAAGAGAGAAATTGCACAGCTTAAAGGTAGTTGCTTTACACTATTGAAACTTATTTTGAAAAGCTCCAATCATAACATGCAAACCACAGATCTCTGTTGTTTTGCCTCTGTGAGCTCTGTTAACAACAGGTCATAAGATGCACATGAGTTTACTAGAGTTCCCTCTATGGTCTTTACTGAATTTGGCCTTTAGGACAGCAGGATGTTAGTTTAACAGTAGTCTTGCGTAGCCAGACCTTCAATACTGAAGGTCTGGTGTTTTTCGCTGCTTTTTCTGGACAAAGCCCGCCCACAAGCTGTTTGACTGACATGTCACACAACCAATCACAGTTTGTTTCATCTAGCATCACATTTTGGTCTCCCCACAAAACTGAGCCGGCTGGCAACAAGTCAGTTATTGAAATAACCAGCCGCAACCGCATAGCATCTAAATAAACAACATTACTCACCATAGAACAACGTTGTGCACTTCATCAACAGCCACACCAATGAGACGCTCCCGTTAAACGTCTGTTTGAAGCATATTTCTCCACATTTTAACACATACAAGCAATTCAGGAGAAACAACCTTTTTGACTCCACTAACTACCTCAAGCAAAACTCTTGGACATCTTTTAGAGAGTCTATGCCGCAAACTTTGCTTATTTTTGAGAATATAATGTTTAGCTGATCATGATAACTGGTCATTATTATCCACGTTAACACGACTGATTGTCTTCCTCAATGGAACGTCAGAGCTTTGTTTCTAGGGACCGAAACTAATCACGACACTCATGTCTCCTGGAAATCTGGTTTATTTCAACCAATCAAAGACGACTTGGACATTTTCACAGGGTTTCCAGAAAAGTGTACGAAAAACATCAGACGTTTAGCCAACAGTCTGTGGGCGTGACGTCTGAGGCTGAGACTAGTTTAAGAGTAAATTGTTTAGAAACAGAAGAAAATGGATAATACTACTGTAGGTCTGAATTAGGAAGTCTCTAAAATATAAACCTATATATCTAGAGATGCACCGATATCAAATTTTTGCCACTGATACCGATTACGATAGTTTGAGGGTTATATTTACTTGCATTAACTACATTTTGAAAATGAAAATTTCTGAATGTTATTTATCCATATAGTGACAATTAATATTGAACAATAAACTATAGTTATATTTCTTTTTGTATTTTCTGTACACAGAGTACAGAAATTCTGTACAAATTTATTGCATTTTCCTGTTCTCTTTTGATTGACAGGATATATCGGCCATGACTCTGGGCTGTTTTTAAACTATCGATTGTTAAATGCTTTTATAGACCGATACCGATTATTGGCCGGTATATATTGGTGCTCCACTTATTTCCCTTCACATAAATGTTTAATATTTGATGTTTCTTTTCTCTCCTCTTTCTCTGTTGTGTTTTTGTTTCTCTCTTCATACTCTGGTAGTATTCTTGACAAGGGGTTTACAAGTTAAGTTCAAACATCCACCTAATTGTAATTAAACCTGTTGTGATTTGTAGCGTGTGGCTGAAACCTTAAAGGGGACATATCATGAAAATCTGACTTTTTCCATGTTTAAGTGTTATAATTGGGTCTCCAGTGCTTTTATCATCCTAGAAAATATGATAAAGATCAACCCGGTAATTTAGTTTTAGTAAACCATGAAGGCCATTGAAATCTGTCTCTCCTTGTGATGTCAGAAGGGGATAATTCCGCCCCTTAATCTGCACTTTCCAATCACAGCCCTGCTATCAGTGCAGAGATCAGCTCATTTGCATTTAAAAGGACACATCCAAAAAACGACACATTTTTGCTAACACCTACATAGTGTCATTTTAACATGGTGTAATAAATTATCTATATGCAGGGGTGTGCATAACCTTTTTGGCCTAGTTCTCAAAGGAGCACCTGGAGATGTTGCTTGGTGCTCACACTATTCATAGCACCGACATCCTACATGCTGTCATCATCACTAATGTCCTGACTATTCTCTTCGCCATATCTCTTTGGTTTAAACATGGTAGACGATGATGTACATAAAATAAAATATGCCTGGTTATTGTTTTTAGCCCATGTGACCTTTATAAATGACTACTAACTCATATACATTTCAAATATTGTTAAAGACAAGTAAATAGTCAGAAATAAAAATCTAATTATGAGCAATAACATAAATAAATACAATAGAACAAACATACAAATGAAATAAACAGTGAGGTTTATGTTTTTAGTTTTCAGGTACAGTACAGAAACTAAATAATCAATCAATCAATCAGATAATATATTCTTTACTGTGTAAACTGGATTAATCTTCATTAAAGTTACAAACGTCATTTAGTCAAGACAAGGAAATTATGATTTTCTTTGTCTGTTGTTTCATTAACATTAAAAACAGCATCAGGTTTATACTCTAAAAATGCATGTACTGTCACTTTAAATGCATTGATCCGATATATCGTTACACACGTATTTTATTTCTCATCTGCTTATATTTATTTAATGTGCAAATACTTTTACTACTATAATAAGTGCATTTTGAGATAATTTTGTGTTAAAATGTCCGCTCAAGTGCAAGAAAACAAACCCAGTTTGCATCTGCGCGCTGTCTTACCATTTGCTTGTAAGTAACTAGCAATCTGTCTGAAGCCATGAAATGCAGATCGTGCTCACGCTTGAGGTGTGCACAAACAAAACTACTCAAACAGCACGTGGGTAAGGAGATCGCATGAGATCCGTTTCAGGTCTTGTTGTTATTTAATATTTAAATTGACCAATCGGGCCAGTGACTGTTGCATCCGCTAACAATACATTAATTTTAATACGTTTGTAAAAATTGTCTTACCAATTATTGACTAACAAACTTCCAGCAGTGTTGGTACGCAAAAGCGCATTTTACAGCAGTGTCTGGTGCGCATTTTTATTTTAATCGCGCATGCGCACCTGCGCACCAGTTTTGTGCACCCATGACTATATGGTAGTTTGAGCTAAAACTTTACATACGTTCAATGGGGACACCAAAGATTTATTTTACATTTTTAAAAAGTCTTGTGAAATGTCCCCTTTAAAGATAGACTAAAGAATGTCATGTCAGCCAGTTCTGTGACAATGGCCACCACCATGCTATAACTTGCAGTATGTAGCTGTGTAGCCTTATAAACTGTAAGTATTCTGTATGTTGCTTTAAATATAAAATTTCTATTTATTAACTGAGCTGTTTATGGTTGCCGAGAAAGGAAGCAATTGGATGCATTAAAAGAAAATAGGCCTATGCAGTAACAGTGTTATCATCTGCATTTGGCAAAGGCTTTGAAGTTGGGTTATCAGAATTCAAAGCTATTTGTTGTGATCATCAGTGGTTTCAGTAATTTCTATTCTCTTTGTCTCTTTTAGAACACATGAAAAGGGCTTCTGTCAGCCGTACCGAGGCATCGCTTGCGCTCGCTTCATTGGCAACAGGAGTATTTATGTGGAGTCTCTGCAGATGCAGGGAGAAAGTGAAAACCGCATCACTGGTGAGCAGTTTTGAAGTTGTCACTGCACGGTATCTCAGCACATGTAGGATATATAGTTATACTTAATGTTCTGTTTTCTGTTATTTATCATTGTTGCACCATCCAGCTGCCTTCACCATGATTGGCACCTCCACACAGCTCTCTGACCAGTGCTCCGAGTATGCCATTCCTTCCTTCTGCTATTATGTTTTCCCACTATGTGAGGAGGGCACCAGAGGTCCACGGAAGCGCCAGCTCTGTCGGGAAGAGTGTGAGGCTTTGGAGAACGACTTGTGTCATGCAGAGTATACCATAGCACGGTCCAACCCTCTCATTCTAATGCAGCTCGAACTGCCCGCATGCAACCTGCTTCCCCACCCTGGCTCACCCGAAGCTGCCAGCTGCATTCGCATTGGCGTGCCACCTCAATGTAGGTTTTTATTGAAAGAAGTGAAAGAGTAGAATGCTTGACCTAATACTAATATAGCAGATTGAGAAAAAAATATCGCATGAAATCTGATGTAATTGGCTTGATAAATAACCCCAGAAAAAGTGTGAATAACAGACAACAGTGAGCAGAGCGAGTAGGCCCTCTTGTGGTAAAAAATGGTTTAAACATGACCTAGTATATGGATTTGACTTAGAAACTACTAAGATTTTATTTAGCCTGACTTGCCTTTCATAAATGGTCTTATAAAATACAGACCAGGCCTAAAAATGTCTATCTTTGTTAAAGATTCACCCCCAGATCACAGGTGTTTCAATGGAAGTGGCACTAACTACAGGGGAACAGTCAGTGTCACAAAATCTGGCTACCAGTGCCAACCCTGGAGTACACAATATCCACACAGTCATCATCTGACCCCTACTGATTACCCTGAACTCAGAGGAGGACACAATTTCTGCAGGAATCCTGGAGGGCATATGGACAGCCCTTGGTGTTACACATTGGACCCTAATGTTAGAGTGGATGTCTGTGACATTCAGCCCTGCCGTGAGTAAAATATCTTAAAGATTGATAAACATGACTAAATAGTATATTTCATCAAATAGCTTTAAGGTTTTAAATAAATGACACATGTTCTGTAAATGTATTCATTACACAAAGGTTGATCGGTTTTAAATGTAATGTCGTTTTTTTCTCAGAACCCCCAGAGAAAGTGAAGAAGGAGATACTGTACATTTTAATTCCCAGCATAGCCACTCCACTTGTTATCGCCTGCCTATTCTTCTTGGTGTGCATGTGTCGAAATAAACAAAAGGAGTCTGCCGACACACCTACTCGCCGGCAGCTTACTGCCTCGCCAAGCCAAGAAGTGGAACTACCCCTTCTAAATCAGCACAAACATCAGGTAGTCTTCATCTCCCATAATTTTATTTAATCCTAAATTCATGTCCAGAATGTTATTTTCCTTTTACGTCTTTTAACTGAACATATACCGGTAATGCAAAAGTAGACCACTCATATTTTTTTTTATTCATAGGCAAAGCTTAGAGAAATTAATCTGTCTGCTGTTCGATTCATGGAAGAGCTTGGAGAAGACCGTTTTGGCAAAGTGTACAAAGGTCACCTCTACGGTACGGCCCCAGGTGAACAGACTCAGGTTGTGGCCATAAAGACAGTGAAAGACAAAGATGAGGGTACATTGAAGGAGGAATTCTGCCATGAAGCCATGCTCCGTTCCCGGCTACAGCACCCAAATATCGTCTGCCTTTTAGGTGTTATAACTAAAGAACAGCCCATGAGCATGATCTTCAGCTATTCGGGCCATGGTGACCTTCACGAGTTTCTGGTCATGCGGTCTCCACACTCGGATGTGGGCAGTTCTGATGATGATCGAACTGTAAAATCCACCCTGGAACAGGCAGATTTTCTACACATTGTCACACAAATAGCAGCTGGAATGGAATATCTTTCCAGTCACCATGTGGTGCACAAAGATATGGCAACGCGCAACATCCTGGTCTGTGATAAGCTCAATGTGAAGATCTTGGACCTTGGGCTGTTTAGAGAAGTCTACTCTGCGGACTACTACAAGTTGATGGGCAGCAGTCCGTTCCCTATTCGTTGGATGTCCCCAGAAGCCATAATGTATGGCAAGTTTTCCACAGACTCAGACATTTGGTCCTACGGCGTGGTGTTGTGGGAAATTTTCAGCTATGGCCTTCAACCTTATTGTGGCTATTCTAACCAAGATGTGATGGAGATGATACGGAACAGACAAGTGCTTTCCTGCCCAGATGATTGTCCCGCCTGGATTTACACGCTTATGTTGGAGTGCTGGAACGAGTTCCCCGCACGGAGGCCACGTTTCAAAGATATACATGCACGTTTGCGTACCTGGGAGAGCTTGTCTAACTACAACAGCTCTGCGCAAACCTCAGGGGCAAGCAACACCACTCAGACCAGCTCCCTAAGCACAAGCCCCGTCAGTAACATCAGTAACGCTCGCTACGTTAGTCCCAAAAAGTCATCCCCCTTTCCTCAGCCTCAGTTTATGCCCATGAAGAGTCAGATGCGGCCAATTGTTCCACAGCAGCTCTACATCCCTGTCAACGGCTACCAACCAGTACCGGCCTATCAATATCTGCAAAACTTCTACCCTATGCAGATCCCTATTCAGATGCCTCCGCAGCACTTGCACCCACAGATGGTTGCCAAGGCTGGATCACACCACAGTGGAAGCGGCTCCACCAGCACAGGCTACGTCACCACAGCTCCTTCCAATGGATCAGGCACAGAGAAGGCAGCTTTAATGCATGAAGACCAAAAGGCAACAGAGGACGATATACCTGATGGGGCCTCTCAGCATGGGCTGCACAATGAGGACCTGTCTGTTCCTGAGACAGAGCTCCTGGGGGACAATGACAGCCCACAGACAGAAGACGATGAAGTCAACTTTGAAGCGTAGGCCACCTTATGGATCAAATGAGAAAATGGTTCTGCGAAATGCACATTTTTATACATTTTTGGCAGTTGTGCAGGTTTGAAAAGTGAAGGAAAACCAGTAAATGACACATGAACTAAATGTTATTTATGCTTTTGTTTTTTTTTACTTGTTTGAACAGTGTGAACCGTCCTAGCTTCACCCATGAGCTGCCGCTTTTTAGTCTATGATAAGGAATCATGCTTTTAAATCTTAAGCAAAGGACAGTGTGTATGTGTGTATTGTTGCAAAGCTATTCAGAAGAATGTATGTTCTTACTGTTGCTGTGCAACATGAAACAAAACTAAAAAATGGTTCTCACCAAAATCCTTGTTAATTTAGCCTACTTCATAGTTGACATTGTCACTATGTTTATGAACACACTGCTTAAGGCAGAATCTAAGCCTTTTTTGCTTAATCATATATGGAGTTCAAAGCAGTAATCCATGAATAAACTGACTTCTTGCTTGAGGAGATTGTTAATAATGTGCATTATAAAACGGCACCATGGACCACAGTATGGAACTATTAAATAACATTGATGCAGACTCCATACATTTGGTCTGTTTATTGTTTTTGTTTTTTTTACATTGAATCCCTGTTGTAAAAATGTGTAATATATGTCATAACTCTCTTTTAAAATTGTAACTGTTTTGTAATATTTTCAGACATGAATTGTTTAGCCAGTAGTGTTGCTTAAAGTCATACCAGATGTTATAACAAATATTGTAAAGTATCATGGAGTATTTTAAAAGGTTTTAGCAACTTTTAGTTATAGTAAACATCTACACATCTAGAAATTGACACATCTGACTTGCTATTGCAATTAAACCAGTCATACACTTGACAGTTTGTCTGATTTGATATATCTGTGTTTTAGTTATTTTATATTTCACTGGTACATGGTAATCAAAGAGTAATGCATTATTTAAAAAAAAAAACGTTTCTCCTAAGTTTTTTAGACACCATTAAATGTGCATTGTTAGAGTTGTCCACTTAGAAAAGAACGTTGAGAAATTCTGATCCCCCAATGATGTAAATAGTTTCTGTATTTCCCGATGAACACGCGTATGACTCTGATAATGTTCACGCAGTTTTGGTTACTAAACCGGGCTTTGAGTTGGTGGGTTAAAGTTGACCAATGACTGGGAGGTAGGCGGTCTTATCTCATGCCACTTCCTAAAAAAGGCGTGTCCAAAGAGTAGCTGATATATCTTCTTAAAATGCACTTTTTGACAAATAACCTAATTGGTGTTGACCTGATACAGATGTAGACTACAGCTTTGGGCTCAAAGGTCGACTACTGAGATGTCAACTGCTACTTGTTGCGCCACGCTTGATGAACTGGGTTTTATCGGAGATTTGCAAAGTACGCACCGGTTGTACCCTATGCCAGACCTCCGTACAAATGTTGGGACGCGACGGAAACGAGAATTCACACCCGACGAGCAGAAAGACTGTAACTACTGGCTTAAACGAAACCGTAATAACGAAGCTGCAAAGAGATCTCGCCAGCGCAAGAGATTTGAGGGATATCTTCTGGAGGCACGTGCGGTCGAGCTTCAGCGCGAAAATGAAAAACTCAAAGTTGCGCTGTCTGCAGTCAACCATCATAACACGGGTCTGAATCATCATAGGGATGTTGCTTTAAAGTATCCTCTGGGAATGCCAATTGACGGCTGTCCACATGTGCCCACAACTGTGATGCCACTGCAATACCAGTGTATGCATGGTCTCTTCCGTTGTCAAGTTTCTGATAGTTGTGGATCAATCTGTGCCCAAACGAGTCATTGCAATTCGGTGTACAATTGCAATTTGGCGTCGTACCCCGAGACGGAAAACACCATCAATACTTCGAAAATGCAGCACATCAGTTTATGGGATAGTTATCCAATAAGCAGGTACAGTCAGGGATCGAACATGTGTACCAGTACCAGTGGAGTCCATCTGCGCAATAGAGGCTTCACCTATGAACATGATACATCTCAAATGCTGCCGGAGCCGCCTCAGTACAGCAATCCAGTGGCCAACCTGACGCGCAGTAACCACTGTTTTAGCTCCAGAACATCGTCATCTGAAACGACATTGAATTGCTCGCGACAGCCTGGACAGATTGGAGCCACTCATGAAGTCCCAATACAATCAAAAGTATCGGAAGAAACCTGCCAGCCAAGTACACCGTCAGTTCTGCTTCCACACAAACTGCGGTACAAATTGAATAACGCAAGGTTTGTTACAAAGTATCTCTCTTAATGGATATTCGGTATGGGTTATTATAAATATAATAATGATTTGTTCAAGTCTCGTTTTAAATCAGTAGAATTCTACATTTTAAATAAAGTGATTCTTTATCATGGATACCTCTTTCATGGCTCGGTGAAGATATGATAAAATGTGTGCAAAAATCATATAACCATTGAAACTTGGTTTGGAAAATGTATTCTAAAAGAACATTTATTACTGTGGGAGACATCACTGCATGTTATATTTTACTTTCTTGAAATTGTGACCAGTGTCCGTATCATTAAAGGATTTCCACTTGATGGCGCACTAGCACGTCTTATTTAATTTAGGTCATCTGCTTTATCATACTGTATTGTGCAACTGCTTTAGTTACATCATATCCACACCTGTTTTGTCATATATCAACCATTAAATTAAATTATGTAGGATAATGCAATAGAAGGCGTATATAAAATTGGGAAAATACATTTAATTGTTCGAAAAATAATTAGTGGGGCTGATGTTAAAGATTCAATTAAAATGAATTAATCGTCCTTTAATATGTAAACGTCCTACATAATGTTTTCAAGTCAAGCAAATCTAATGACAGCCAACATGTTATGCACATTTTTGACTATACCACAAGGTCACCCCTTTCTAATAGAAGTCTTTATTGTTTGTTTGTTTATTACATGGAAACATTTTATAAATTAATGCATTACATGCCAACAAACTGGTACTGTATGTTAATAGTTTCCACGTATTTGCTGGCCTGTTCGAACATAACATACGTTTAATAAGTTAACTTTCAGTGATTTACTATTATTTTTTTATTAACGCACAATTTTTGATAAAACTGTTAATTTCAGCCTTTCACTACAAGAATGTATGACGGTTAGGTTTATCCATATATTCCCGATGGAGTCACTTGTTTGCGCCAGACAATTATTAATGAAGTGCGAATCATTGGCTCAAATCAGAAGTGCTGTATTTCAATTGGCTGGGAGATGTGTCAGTCAATGGACGCTGCCAATACTCTTCAGTAGTGACCTACTAACACAGATCCATGAGGCAGCAGTTACTCCGGCAAGGAAAACGCACAGGAAGTCTTTTTATCGTATGAGATTTTATTACAGCTGATAAAGCTGTTCTTTTCGATTTTGGATGTTTTTATGTTCATTGTTTATGTTGGACCTTCTAAATGGACCCGTGACAATTAGAGGTAACGTTAACCCTGCTGTCCTTTCTTTTCTGGGAGACATGCTCAATGTGAACGAACGGGGCTTGTTATTTCGGCCCCAGTAGCGGCATACGGCCGATAACAAATTAGCGTATTAAACTTTAAGCGTGGTCTATTTGTAATATGTACATCATACTTATATCAACAAATTACATAATTCGTGCAAAATCCTCGTAGAGTTTAATTATAACACTAGTACTATTCCACGATGCTACTAAGACTTATTTTTATGCACATTAGACAGTAGTTATATTTTTAACCAAAGGGCATACGAGGGTATGGGAACCAGGATGGCACATTGACCCAGTATTATAAAACTTAAAATATTCAAGTATTTGATATTAAAATGTTGCGTTCAATTTAAAATCTATTCAGTATTCAGTTCGTCTTTAAACCTGCTACAATTGTATATTTATATAAATTGTTATGCATTTATTGTGTAATCGTGACAGATCATTTTATAATACACAATAACGTAAATTGGGACACTTATGAAACGGGTAAAAAAAGTCGCGACATCAGTTGTAAGGTATGGTAATAATGATCATCTACCCTATATTTATTGTAAGATTTACGTTTTGAATATTGTTTACGTGCGCATATTAAACTGCTCCGAGTGTTTCTGTCGGGATGGGTGAATGCACAGAGGCCTGTCTAAATAAATAAAACCGCTGTAACGTTATTCCTTTTAGTTCTTTGTATCCTTTTCATCTGAATCAACTTAAAACGCTTTATCATAAATTAACTTTATTCATATGCAACTTCGAGTTCAATTCAGTCCCGCATCCAAAAGTCCAGTCTTTGTTTCAGAGGTTGTTGTAATAAACCGTTAAAGTAATAAATAGTTGACGATTTCGTTGTTTGCAGTGTTTCGGTCACATTCCATTGCCTCCATACATGGAATTATTTAGTCTCTGTTCAGCCACGTGTAATGATAATGATGGCTGGTCGCATTCCTTTGTTCCTGCTCTGTTATCGCATGCGCCTGTGCTGGGGCTTAACTTCGAGTTTGCTTACAAAGTGTTCATATCTCTTTAATTAAGCACACTGCTAGATTAGTACGAAAAATTACAGTTTAAACAGTAGTAACGTTAAGCACTGAGAGATAACAACTAGTTTAAACTACACGTTAAAGGTCATTGCCATGCAGTTATACAATTTTCGGGTTGTCTTTGCAACGTGAAAGATTATAATACAGCGAACTACATTAGTATTGAAATAAAGTTACTTTCAAATGATTTTCATATTTACATGTCATTATACATACGTAGTGTTTAACGGGCTTAAATATAGAAAGCATGAATTGTTTCATCACTTTGAGGGCGACCCGCCTGGAATGATGACATAATGCTCTATGGGATTGCATAATTTGGAAATGGCGCTTTAATAGGAACACATTGACTCGCGTTACACTAGTGTGTAAAATTTAACATAAACGCCTTGCATAACTTATCCAATTGAATTATTACAGACAAATATAAGTCGACATATATAATTGCGGAATAGATGTGCAAGCTAGCGATACTAATACTGTTGGTTGGTTCCTCTGACAACTACATGCAGCCTCACTGTCCTTTGGGGTCAATGATGCAAGTGATTTTTTTCTGTTTTTCCCCCCAAAATAGCTTTGAAAAGATATTGACGAACTGATTATATTTGCATATCTAAAATTATGCTTCCTTTCTGGTGATAGATAAAAGCCATAACTAGCAATTATTTGGTACTTTGAAGTAATATATTTTGGCCAACAAACCTAACTCCTTATTTCTTAAAGCTTAAGAATAGTGTTTTTTTTTTCAATGCTTTTTTTGCTTTAAAGCAGCCTTACTATAAGGATGAAGAAAAACACAACAAAGTGTGAAAAACTGGGACAATATTAAATAAATATTAATATTATAATAATATATATTAATTAATATATAATAAAATTATATTGTTATTGTATAATTATAATATAATGAAATTATATATTCTTTGGATAGTTTTAGCGACTATCAAACATTGGGTCAATTAATTTGATAAATACCAGGCATCATTTTAGACTAGATATGCATTTCCATCTTACATGGAAATAGCCAGTAAAATAAAGAAAAATATAAGAGCAGGAATTTGAAATTACATAAGGAATTTGCAATAATCCCATGAACAGCATTGTAAAAAGCGTAAAGAAATTGTAATTGTGTCACACTATGATGATGATGTAACTAAGTGTGATCTATGTTTTTATTTGAACAGATTTCAAAGAAATTCCAGTCCTTCACTGGAACTGTATTTATAAAGAGGACACATGACTTCAAATAGTGCTGGGTTTAGAATGAGATCCATATTTAATAACAGCATCTACTTATGAGCTGAAGCAGGTGACAACATTGTGTAATATGCAGGCCGTTAAAAAGGAGCCCTCGTGCAGTGGGCCCTACACTGGAGAGGATGCCTTGGTGCTGGCAGTGGCTTTGCAAGGGGCAGACAGGGACCTGATTAATCACAAGCTGTCAAGTCTGCCATTTAAAACCAAGTCTACCACTTGTCGCAGAAAACGTGAGTTCATACCAAATGAGAGAAAAGATAACCTATACTGGGAGAGAAGGCGCAAAAACAATGAAGCAGCTAAGCGCTCACGTGAAAAACGTCGTCTCAATGATATGGTGTTGGAGAATAAGCTTGTGGCCCTTGGGGAAGAGAATGCATCCCTGAAAGCTGAGTTGCTGTCACTTAAACTCAGGTTTGGCTTGGTGAGCTCTGCGGCTTATGCGCGGGAGGTGCAGAAAATTTCAAGTTCTACTGCTGCACTCTACCAGGACATTGTCCCACCCAGTGCCAAGGGAAACTACCCAAGAGGAGTGGAACCAGCCCATCTGCGGAGCGGCTGCATATCGGTCATCAAGCACTCGCCTCACATTGCCTTATGTGAAGGATCTGACTCTGGAATGCTGACCCTTGAAAGCCCACTTATGAATTTTTCCAGATCCCCTGATATCATCAAACAAGAACCCCTGGAAACCTGCAGTTATGCCAAAGACAGGACTAGTCCATATGAACTGTACAGAAACTGCCTTAGTAGTCCTTTCCCTGGAAGCTTTTCCCAGCCATCTCCATTATTGCAAAACACCAGATCGACTAGCAGTTCACCACGAATGTCCGATGGCGACGATGGCGCTATAAGCAAGTCCTCAGATGGAGAGGATGAACAACAGGTCCCAAAAGGTCCAATTCCACCCAAGGCTGACTCAAAGAGTGTAATAGTCTCTACCCTCGGGGTGCCAGATACAAGCGCTTCAGCTCTGCCTCATAAATTGAGGATCAAGGCCCGGGCCATCCAGATTAAAGTGGAGGCTATAGATCCCGATTACGAATCGTCCAGCAAATTACCCTCTACCATTGACATGTCTGCAAATGGATGCTTTCAAATGAGTCAGTATGCTACCCATGAGTATATGCAGTCATCTCTAAGCCTGTTGTCCCGGCAGGTGACTAGTGTTCAGGAATGGAACTGCCAGCCTAAGGAATGGCACAAAGGTCACCAGGAGGCCCCAGATGACTTCAAGCACTGGCCCTGTCCAGACTCACCAGGACCTGTGCATAACAGACTATTTGTTGACCTCAAAAATGACTTCTATGCTAGCTCTGAATCTGATAACTTGCACTTGAAACAAGGCATTGCTGATTTGTCAGCAGAAGTTGCCTCCTTAAAAAGATTGATCACAGAACGGCAGGGGTCTGTTATTGAATCTACAAAAAGCACTACCGAACTGAACTTATTATTGAAAGGTTTCTAAGACTAAGTTCTCTCTATTTGCATAATACCTATTTTCCACTGTGTTTGCTACTGCACTGTGTGGTACTTATTGGGTGAAAAAGCTGCACTTCATTGAGAGGAATGGTATTTCGTGCACTTACTGTTGTAGTTTGGTGTGTTTCTTAATGGCTGTATCTGTACCACAGAAACCAAAAATCTGGTTACTGTTAATGCAAAATTAAGGTTAACTTGTTTACATTTATTGTACATTGTATGTTCTGTTTTGTTTAAAATAAATGTAAACACTGAAATATTCTTGTCTTTGTCTTCACACATCTAGCTAATAACCATAGCACAACTAGGGGTGGGCTGATTCAATACTTGGGATCAGTATTGGCCCAATCCGTACCTTTTATGCTGGATCATGTATCGGACTATCGGGGACTAACGAACTAAATCCGATAATGTGCATTACTCGTGGTTGTTACTGTCATGCTATAGTAAAGTCAGACTATTATAAAAGCATTCAAAGTCTTCCTGATATATTCAACAGCTTTATGCGAAAAACAAATGCATATATAAAGATAATTAAGGTCACAAAACTGAATGGTGTGGTGCTCATGGATATACAAGATCCATGAGAAGATGCTTTAAGCACATTATCCACATTAAGGACAGGATGATTCAAGTGCATCATTCTTCTCCTAGGATGCACATAAGCACTATTGTGCCACTCAGCACTGACGTCTTTCATGTTGTGACAGTTTTGCGCAATTAAGTAAAAATGTACTCAGACTATTTGTTTGCTTAGTCGTATGTCTACTTAAAAACTGGCTTTATTAATAAATATTTAAGAACACTTAAATTCTTTTAACTTGTATCTCATTTTAAATTAGTTTTTTTTTACACTTGACACAATATTCTCCTAAATTTGTGTCTGTATATGTGTGCATATATATATTTATATTTGTGTATACACACAATTCTAAACGAACCAAGAAAAATACTAAGATTGGTATCGGGCGATACTCAGAATTCAGTTATCGAAATTGGATCGGTAATGGAAAAAGTGGTATCAACTCACCAATTCACACTTGTGAATATTTAAATGTTTTGTATCTGCCCTGAGGCCATGCTAAAAGAAGTGACAAAACACCATAATGCTGTGTTTTTTGTTCTATTTACAAAATGCTACTCTCAAACGTAAATTTTAGTTTCTTAAATGTAACTTAAAAGTACATTTTTCACATTAATAGCTATGTCCCATTTTGAAGGCTGTTACCTCCGAAGGCTAATGAGGCAGATACACTAAATGTGACAGTGAGAAAATGAACTCTACCGTTTTACAATAATACATAAAATCGAAAATGTTATTATAAGGTAAACTTAATGCTTATGACAAAAGTGTCTGTGACAGTACTCATATAAGCATGATATTCAGGTCAGTGTCTAAAGTCGCTCATTCATTTTCATTCCCTTTTTCCCCATTTTTTTGGACTTAAGTAACATTGGGTAAACGAGTAAATGGTTTCGGAGTGTGATCGAATTGAAAGTTGCGACAGACTTCAGAATTGCTACTTTTGAGTGAAATAGAATTTTTGAATACTGTAAGAGCTGTCCAAACTAAAAACAACTTGCACTGACATATCTTTAAATACATCAGTGCCCTTTGTTTTGCTTTAAAATGCACACATGTTATGTTTTTAGTAAGGCATGTTTGTTAAAAGTAATTAAAGAGCACCTATTTCATTACTAAAAACCGTTATTTTGTGTTTTTGGTATAAAACAATGTGTTTGCGTGGTTTATGGTTGAAAAACATTATTTTCCACATACCGTACATTTTTGTAGCTCCAGATTTCACTCTCTTCCTGAAATGCACAGACTTAAAAAGCGCTATGTCCCTGATTGGCCAGCTAATCTGTAAGTTGTGATTTGTCTGAATACCTGATGTCAGTCGGAAATGTGAAGTTCCTTACCATGTATGAAAGATTTGTGCACATGCAATGCTAACATGAGTTAACTTAGAGGCTGTGAGTCCAAATGTGGGGGGAATTATGATAATGTCGGTCTTGACTACATCATAAATCCCAGGAAGTAAACTGTTGCCTACAATCTGCGTGTTTGTTGTAGTCCAAGAAAATAAATTTATGTTGGAGATGATACCTCGCGTCATTGTTTACTTTGAGGTATGTACTTTTTGCACATTGTTAACATGTACTAATAAACACCAAAGGAAATGTAAAATAGTGAATCGGACATCATGACATTTAGTTTTTGTATGACATTTAGTAATATTGCAATGGTCTGCAGACCCAACAATATACAGTTTTACAATTTTATTACATGACTCCCTGGAATACTTGATTCTGATTGAATTGGTCAAGATTTGTAAATTATATTTACAAATTATTAAACCAAATTGCATGTTGGTCTTGTTTCAAAACTTTAAGGCTTAAAATGAAATGTTTATCAGGTTTTTTCGCAGTGTAATATATGCATTTGTTAAAAATGAGCTAATAAAACACTTTAAATCAGTGTTTGTGTCCAATAATGCACTCGTGTGGCAAAGAAGCTGTGTTTTAAGCAGGGTACTCACACTGTCTGGGTGTTATTATAAGACCACTAAAATTGACACTGCTCACCCAGGTTTTGTATCTCTAGTTTCAGCTCAAGAAGTTGGATTTGTTAAAAAAAATCGATATTTACTGTATTGCCATGGTAACGTACATCCTAACATTCACTTACTTTCATGTTTAACGCCATTGGCTGTTAGTTGCAAATGTCAGCCTCTAATGTACACGCGCATCGTCATAAAACGGATTAACTCAAATTTAACCCGGCTTGGATTTGTCAAGTTTGTTTTAACCGCTTCGTGCACCAGGCAACAGAGCAAGACTCGTAAACCAGTCCGATTACCTTCATATCATGACGTATGAGGAATCCCGCAGCAGCCGTGCGCGTTGGTCATGTGACCTGAGAGACGTCACTTGCAGTTCAGAGTTGAAAGTCAAAGCATTACGGTTGGCGTCATGGCGGCATTAGCGAGATGTAGAACGCTAATCCAGCTTCTCCGTCCGCAAACTAGCATTATAGACGTCGGGTGCAGATCGCAAGATGTTTTGCATTCAGTGATATACAAGAGGGCGCAGTGTGCGCGTCACGCTTTCTTTGGAGTGAAGCGACAGTACAGCTCCGACGTTAAGTCCGGTGATGACCTGATCGTTAAATACTTGGACGGTGACGACTCAGGTAGACCGGATACCGTAATTGTACACAGAGTTTAAGTAATTCCTGCAAATGTAATCCCTGCTAAATTAATGCATAAAACGCACATTGTAGCATCCTCCAGCAGTGCCCCTTATTAGTGCTTTTTGTCAAGCAATGACAGTCAACCATTTGACGTCTCAAGGTTTTATAATTTGCACATTAACCTCACCCTGAACTGACAAACTATTATTATTAAATGTTGAAGAGGAAATAATTCTAGATAAAATCAAGAAAAATAAAGATTACAATGTGTCATGTCATTGTAAACTGATTTGTAGTATATATATTTTTTTATTTTTAGGGATTGTTGTTTTTGGGATCAATCGCTCTAAAGCTAAAAATGCCATCAGCAAAAATCTTGTTAAAATGGTAAGTGTACAGTATTACATTGTTCTGTTCTTTCTCTGTTCTTGATATTCAAAGCACTTTGCTATTAGGCTACCCTCTGAGGCCATCCGTGTAAAATAAGGACAACACTCATTTCTTCTAAACAAAATAATAAAATACAACAGTGGACCTAAGTTTATCTCTGTGATCCCCTTTTGATGTTTGTTTGTTTTTTTGTTGCTAGATGTCTGAAGCTATTCAGTCTGTAAAGAAGAACAATAAAGTGCGTACTGTCATCTTATGCAGTATGGTTCCTGGAATATTCTGTGCAGGTATTTAGCCATTGTGTGTAAGCATAAAGTTATGTTCAGTTTTTTATGTTCAGCACACGCTGTTGTTCAAAAGTGCTTCTCAAAAAGGCATCTGGGAACCAAGATGTGAGGGTTCCCTGGCCCTGAAAAGTTTGAGAACTCCTGTTGTACATCACAACTGTAAGCATCAGGACCAGGGCTTTGAACCAGATTTTTTCCCCAAGTGGTTCGTTATAAACAGAAACAGTATTTTAACGTTTCCGGTTTTCGGTTCAACTCTAAAATTGACGTTCCTGAACCGGTTAGAACAAAAAAATTAAGTTCCTGAACTGGTTAATAACGTTTCATGTCAGCTGTGGGACATACAAATAAGTAGGCTGATTAGGACATTAAACTTAAATTATTAGTCTACATAATTTTCCTTAAGTCTCTATCTTGTCATCCAGGGACGTGCACAGGAATTTTTAGGGGCAGTTGCTTTGACCTAATAAAAAGGGCACCCCCCTGAAAAAAAAACTCGGCCTATATGAAGGACTGAGAATAACAGGGTCTTTATTAAAATCAGCAAACATGTTTGCCTAATGCCTACCAAAAAAAATAGTAGCCTAGGCTGCTTGTCTGCAAGCTATGATAGCTAGCTGCTATCTGTCTGATTATTTAGGCTAAACGTGGCAAACTCAGCCTAGGTTCATGAAGATTTTAACAGAGGTTGAAAGAGTAGCCAAAAAGAGTATGCAATGAAAATAATACTCAAGTAGCGAGTTACTAGTTACTCATGAAAAAATAAATCTAGATATACGCGCGCGCGCACGCACACACAATACAGTGCCCTCCATAAGTATCAGAACAGTAAAGACAAGATTTTTCTGTTTGCTGTGGAGACCAGAAATTGGTAAGATAAATATCAGTATGTCAGAAGTTTAGAGAATGTCACATTTTATTAACATTTGTTTATGTTTCAACACATACATGCTTTAACAACAAAGAAGTGTTGACATTTGCAAGCCTTTGAAAAACGTGCAAATTATCAACTTTCACCCTATTTAAATTTGCGTATTAATCCGCGAATCGCAAGTGAGCCGAACAATGGGTCGTGATCTGTACGGATCACGGATCAACAGCGATCCGTTACACCACTAATTAGTATTAAAAAAACGAACATCTTGAAATATTTGGTAGCTTACGATCATGGGTGTCGGAAGCAAATGAAAAATGGGTGGGTCCCCTTCGATCAAAGGATTGCAGAGGTATGACTTTATGAATAATTTGCAAATGTACCTCGCAAATATTGTTAATACGTGAAGACGTTCAACTCGTGATATCGCAAATGAAAAGTAATTGCATGCTTCTGTAAAAAACGTTAAAATTATCCAGCGATCGTGGCACCATAATCAAAAACTATTTTACTGCAGTAATAATATTTTAACGAGTAGCCTACACTTTTAACGTAGGTTTGAAAGGAACCACATTTAGTGCTGTGTCAATTATCATTAAAAGCATATGGTAAACGCGAGTCTCTGTGCCTCTGTGCAACTCAGCGAAACCCCCCTCCGCGAATTAAAAAAAAAAGCTGAAACGGGTCCGTGGTGTAAAAAATGCAAAGGTTGGGGATCCCTGCTCTAGTGGAATGAATTTGGACTAACAGCGCTTTGATCATAAGTGAACAGACAAATGCGCTAAATTTGAGAAAAAGTGGGTGAGTCCATTATCATTGGTCTTAAAAAGTGGGTGGGACCTGACGTATAATGGTTCCAACGCCCATGCTTACAATATTTACCTCTTATGATTTAGCATTAGAGACTTGGGATTGAGAAATGCTCTTAAGAATAGTCTTAAGCTATGACTTAAGTGTCAAAAAATTCTTAGTAAGGAGTAGGACCAGTCTGAGAGTATGAGACGTTTATAAAGGAGCTGAAAGCAACTTTCAGTAAAGTGTAAGACTCATTCTTAAGTGCTGACTTAAGTGCCGCAAACTGAGAACTACAATGATTTCAACCTAAAATGGCCGCCCTTAACCTCTGAATCAGCCAATAGAAAGCCGGCAATGTTATACAGTCACAGCGGCATGTGACACCATACATTTATGAATCATGAAGACATTCAAATTATATTAGTTTTTTAATATTTTAATTTAAATTTGTTTCACAAATGTTTAAAAATATTACAAATAAGTACATTCATTTATTTTACACAATTTTGCACCAACTTGATTACGTTTTTAACATGTTAATGAAATAGACAAACATAAATTAAGATGATGAATCACATCACTTTGATTTCACTGACAAGCTGTTTATAAAGAAAAGACTAAAGTTTGCAAACACTTAGATAAAAAATACTTTGATGATCAAGCCTGAACAAGATGATCAAGTTAAGTTAAGAGATTTCTCCACTTAAACACGATTGTAATTTTTGCCATCTTTATCACTTTCACATTTGGCTTGCTCACTGCTAACATTATGTTTTGGGTCAGGGTTGTATACTCTATTAATATCACTTTACATGTAATGGTGTCACTGCAATCTTGTAGATACTTCACATTTTTATTGTAGATTTTATGGGATTTTATTTACCTATCATAAAATGTAAAAGCGGCTCTACTTAAAAACTTACTTCAATCGGTAACATCTAATATTTAAACATTTTTAACTTTAATTATTTCACTTAAACTTTTTACAGTGTATATTATTCAAATTTATATACATTTTAGTATATACCATTGTCTTGATAATCCCATAAAAATTCTTGGTACTGTGCAAGCACTTGAATACGTTTAACTAATATACATCTTATATTGTATATTATATTGTGTAATACCCTATACTCTTTATATTTCATGTTATATTAATTCCTATCTACTTTCTATATACTACTAACATGTATTTATTGTACATTTTCTGCTCTGCAACAATGCAACAATAATTTTTTTCTAAAGTGCAATAGAAATACAATTGAATCAAAGTAATTCTAACACATTCTTTGTTGTAAAGTGCATGATCTCCACTTCTCTGCTGCCCTCTTGTTACTCTTAACTAGGTTAAGAGACCTCTCCAGCTCTCTTAAATAATTTAGGAGCTGAGACCGAGTCTTAACACTTAGGAGGTTTTATAAATCAAACTTTTTCTTAAGTCTAGGAATAAGAGTAAAATTACATCATTCTTAGAATTTTGACACACTTAAGACTAAAATTTTACTCTGAGCGGCTTTATACATACGGGCCCTGGGGCCGTATTCACAAAGAATTTTAAGGCTAAAAGTAGCTCCTTACTGGCGAATTTAGGAGCAACTCCTAAAAAGAATGGGCGTGTCACTCCTAACTTTAGGACTCCTAATTTTTAGAATTACATGAAACAATAATGAAATTTAATATTTAATATTATAGGCATACCTGTTGCCATTTTAGCCTGTTTAGAGGCTGCAGTCTCAACCTTCGACTGCGTTTGTAGTGCATAGCACCGCCTCTCGCAGTCGTCTGGGGTCTGCGACACTTGCGGGAATGCTGCATTGATCTGGGTTGATCCGAAATGAGCGTGTCTGCGGTCACCCACGGTTACGAGTCATCCAAAAATATTTTTAATGATATTCGGGTTGCGGTCGGTCGGGTCGTTTGAAATAAAGATGGCAGTAACTATTTTAAACAATTACTACTTTAAAAAAAAGCGGGCCATGGAGCGGGTCGGGTACACAATTTTTTTTATTTATTTGTTTGCGGTCCGAGTTGCAGGTGGATTAGTTGAAAACGTTGGTCGGGTGCGGGTTATTTATACATTGATCCGTGCATCACTGTCTGTCTCCCATGTCTCATGCTTAGTTTTGCTTGATATCTCAGTGCCGAACATCCCTTTTATTATGTTTCTTTTTTCCAGCACCAACTGGGCTTGCAGCAGTAACTGATCCTGCATCCAGTTGGGCTTTCTTTTCCGTTTTGGCGTGTTCATAATGATAATCCACTGTCATTTAACTATTAAATTAGTCTACCTCAATAGGAGCAACATTTCCTTGCTTTAAGTAGTCTATTTAGGATGTCAATTAACCAAGCAAGTGTTAATGCAAATGTCGTTTTTCGTTATTAGGCAATTGACGGTTTTCATTAGGGCAGTGGTTTTCAAACTGGGGGCCGCGAGATGGTGCCAGGGGGGCCCCAGTTTTATGACATTTTATGAAATACATTAATTTATCATGAATTTTGTGTAATTAAACCTAAAAAAAATAAGGCTACTAACCAAAAGCACTACTTTTTTGTAAAATGTAATGTTTTTTTATTAAAATGTTGAGTTTTAGATCAGTTTTTTGTCACAATTTTTTTTTGGGGGGCCGCGAAGGTATGCACCGTACACAAGGGGGGCCGCACGCTGAAAAAGTTTGGGAACCACTGCATTAGGGTATAAGGCTACCTTGATTTAATTTTATTTCATTCACGACTTTTCTTTCTCTCTGCCTTTTAAGAATTACATTTCACTGGGGCCTGCACAAACATGACATTTATATATGCATTTCGATGACATTACTATTATTATTTTGTGTAGGACACAGACATGTTTCGATGTCATAATTCCATGATTTGGTGCGTCTGTGCTATGTTCCGCATGACAGCCCTGTCATCTAACAACCAATCACCTTGGTCATTGCAAGGAAACTCGTGCATGAGAACTGACGTCATCCGTAGCAACGAAGACTCACTCTTAGTTTAGGAGTTGTCATTTTTCCTTACTAAGAGTAGGTCTAAAAGGCGTTGTAAATAACTTTTAAGAGAAAACTCCTAGCTAAAATCTTTAAGTGCGATTTAGGAGTACTCTTAGTGGTAAGATAAAATTCTTTGTGAAAACGGCCCCAGGACAGATTCAATTCTGAAGGATAACACAGAATGATTTCTCATTACAAAGGAAGATATTTTGAGAATTGTTTGTAACCAAACCTGTCATTCCTGAACCCCATTCAATTCCATAGTAGGAATAAAAGAATACCGCAAAAGTGAATTGGGATCAGGAACAGTTTGTTTACAAACATTTCTCAAAATATCTTCTTTTTGTGTTAATCAGAACAATGAAATTCACACAGTGATCAACACATGTTTTTTTAAACAGGTGCTGATTTAAAAGAAAGAGCAAAGATGCACCAGAGTGAAGTAGGACCATTTGTTGCTAAAGCAAGAACACTTATAATGGAGCTTGGTAAGTAAACAGCTAAAAACATTCAATTAAAGACGTAAGAATGTGCTGGTAGAGAGAATGTTGCCTGTTCTTTAATTATACAGCTAATAAGAAAATACCCTCATCACACATAAGTATGTCACACATATGTGTTTTTGCTTTGCTTGTGTTTGGTTAATTGAAAATGTAAAGAGGTTGTTTGCACAAGGGTACCTTTAAACAGTTTTTGAATGTTTTTCAGAAAATTCTGAGAACTTAATTTTGCTGCTAGCCAAGTTGAATACAATGTAACGTAAGCTTAGTGATTTAGCTAATGCCATCTGTAGCAGGTTTTAACTTTTAAAAATACTGTAATACCCAATATTAGTTTTTTTTGTTGCAGAATATTAAAATATGTTTGAATTTGTCCTCACTTTATGTATAAAAAGGGAAATTAGAACTGATTTAGTTTGAGTGTGATTATGAAGTGCTGTATTCTTTCTGTTGTTGATTTGTTTCTATTGGTCTTTCAGTTTACTGTGTTGTTCATTTAACTTTTAACAATTTAACGATTTGCTATCTGTAAAGTACATCATGTACAATTTAAAATGCATACAGTATAAAAAGCATTAAATTGTCAATTGACCACCCTGTTTTCTAGATATTGTTATAAAAAAATTGGTAAAAGTCAATCAAGCCCTGTTTTTATGCTGTGCTTTTTAGGTAACCTGCCCATGCCAACAATTGCAGCCATTGATGGGGCAGCTCTTGGAGGAGGTCTTGAAATGGCACTTGCCTGTGATATAAGAGTTGCAGGTAGAATAAATGCTTAGTGTAATCATAGAATACATCCGTATATATTGTATATGAGCATTTTTTGTGATATAACATATGACGATGCCAGTGGCGGCTTGTGACTGCTCATCCGAGGAGGCGCTAATTCAAAATAACTGTTTGGATTGTCACGTGTCTGGTTCCCTTTTCCAAAATATGTGTCCTGCGTGTCGAGAGATCCTGTGTGCATCACGTGTTTTGTCAAAATAAGTGCCTGCTGCACACGCGTCAAAACAGTTAATGATAAAAGAGACGCTCGCGTTTGCCAGATACTCGCATAATCTCATGCTTAATCAGAGTTTACTTTTAAGGAAGTGTCTAGCATGTATTTTGGGAACGTGAGCGTCTCTTTTATCATAAACCCTTTAGACGCGTCTGCAGCAGGCACTTATTTTGGCATGACACACAATCTCTCAAAGCGCAGAACACATATTTTGAAATTACGAACCACACACATGACAAGCTACATACATGTTGTGACGAACTTCGCATCGTGCACCCTCAAAAAAAGAAGTCACCAGCCGCCACTGGACGATGCAAAATTCTTTAGGTGCGTCTGATATGTTTTCATGTAAATTAGCATTTTTTTATCAGATTCTAATTGGATTCTGTCTACAAACTGTATTTCTGCTTAACGTATTTTATTTTACATGGATTTGAAGAAAAAGTATTTGATGAACGTTTAATAGGCAGTCAGTTAGTAGATTTCTTCTTTCATGCATTTTCTTTTCACACTACATGAGGAAATTGCACATGATGCTTTAACACATTTGCTAAGAATTTATTTTCACACCATATGTTTTCACACAAGATACCTTCATGTCAGCTGTGTCTATTTTAGAGCCTGTAATTGGCATAATTGCACAGTAACTGAATCTTGCCATTGAATAACAAATATTAGATCACTTAAAAAGGATGAAAAGAAGCTTTTGTTCTTTATAAGATTTAGATTCAAATCTTTATAAGATTTAGAATCTTCAACTTAAATGGGCAATTATCCAAGCTGAGGAACATGACTAAAACATTGTAATCCTAAACCATCCTCACCAATTATTATTATATTATCATAATATTATTATGTTGGGCCTTTTTATAGCTTTGCCACAAATCAATCATCCTTGAACTACAAGCATACTCAAAATAACTAGCCCTACAGCAAGCACCCTTAAACTCTATTTAAAAAAAACTAGTACAACTAAATATGAATTTGATTCTAGCATTGGCTCTGCCTGAAACTTTCCATGCCATGTTTACTTCACTTACTTTAAATTATTGTCCAAATTATCATCTAGGGATGAGCTGATCAGTAGTCAGATATGACTGTTCTCTTTATAGCCACTAGTTTGTGGTCATTTGAAGTCAGTTGGGCACCCCTTCTTTGGTACTGGATATAAAATATTGT
Organism: Misgurnus anguillicaudatus; assembly: GCF_027580225.2. Taxonomy (NCBI): domain Eukaryota; kingdom Metazoa; phylum Chordata; class Actinopteri; order Cypriniformes; family Cobitidae; genus Misgurnus; species Misgurnus anguillicaudatus. The sequence goes on from NC_073348.2 coordinate 14,131,850, forward strand.
TTTTCAGTGGTACTGTCTCTTGGCTGGGTTAGGTTAAAAAGATGCTAAAATATTTTACTAAGTTGATCAACAGAAGCTCTCAAGACTTACTATCTGGATCTGCGGTCCTTCACTGTTGGAGCCTCCTCAGTTTTTTGTTAACCTGTTCCTCTTTGACAGTTAGTCTAGTATTTGGGATTTGGATGTGTGAGAGAGTTTGGTGGAAGTACTGTATGCTATTGCTTCAGGGTTTAGTCACACTCAGAGGTTGCATTAGACTTTTATTATACGTTATTTTGACGGACAGACGTGTAAAAATTCTTCATAATCATTTTAATTTTAAAATGTTAATTAAAATAAGACATTTAATAGCTTTTATTTTCTTTGCTCATCATGAATCTACAGGAGAATAGGCTAGAATATGTATTAATTCATCTTCAGAGAGAACAGATAAACAGAGACTGTGCATCACTTTACACAGGGTCCCCGCGGGTCCTTAAAAAGTCTTAAAATGTCTTAAATAAAATTTTCAATTTTTAAGGTCTTAAAATGTCTTAAAATCTGGAATTTCCACTAAGAAGGTCTTAAATTTCATGTCAGACTCATCGTCCAGTGTTTCCCATACATTGTTATATTTCATACATTTTCTATATGTATTTGTAGTATTATAATTGTAATATTTTAGTATTAAAACGGCTTTATTCATTGTTTCGAGCGCTCAGCGGCACCTCTCTCGTGTGCGCGTGCTTTCTCTCTCTCATCCTGCGTTGTGTAGCACCTCACACATGGCATGTGGGGGATGAATTAATTGTTGGCAGTATTTATTCTCTCATATTTTATATATACGCGATCTACAATAATACTTTTACTTTTAAAAGCGCTTATAACACAACAAGACGAGAAGAGCAACGGTAAAGCTCTGCACTGCATGAGACACACAGGTAATGTAGCCAAAATCACCTCGTAATGTTATATCAGCTCTTAAATGTAAATATATGGTGATATTGTCAGAAGCGTTTAGCTATAAATCAGGATTTAAGCAGTAAGTAACGTGGTTGGATTAAACACGAGGGTCGTGTTTAGTCACTATTTTTTAGTCAGTAACCCTATTTATATAAACAGGCTCTCAAGTCTCACGCATTGACCGTGAGACACACGCATTTCAGTCAGTTCACACGCCACGCCTTGTATTTCTCACGCTGAGAAGTAAGAAATAAATTGTCCTGCTATATTCAATAAATGGACGAGGCACATGGCAGTTCTGTTGAGTTCAGCTGCTTCCTTCGAGTTTTTTAAGTGTGCTTTCAACTTTATGCAGCCCCACAAAACCGACACACAGTTGACATCAGGGTACCGTGAGAAATCTTGCAAAGGAGGCTGATTTCAAATCGCTCTCTCGTTACTCTGATGTCATCCACTTGTCGTTTTTTTGCAGCGCCTAATGAAGTCGTTCACACAATGCATCCTACCAGGCAATCAAAAGTAAACGAGAAGTTGTTTCTGGTGATGTTATCCCGCTGCTAGCAAGTTCATTACTAACATGGATTTAACGGAGTGGAAGTTAGATGAGCAAGATCCAATGAATGCGGTAGATATAACCCATTTTTTAAGCATTTTGATTTTACGATTCCTGGACGAAATCATTGCCTTTGATCAAAGACAATGAAAGCTAATATTGGGGAATAAAGACAAATTCGTGCTAAATTATTATTGATTCAGTCAAAAACTCCAACAGCTTTGCAACCAGAAGCTTTAGTTACCTGAAATTAAGAAAAGTACTAGAGGCTTCCTGAAATATATAAAATGTAATAGAGATGCATTTCATTATTATTTCCCTTTCATCATTAAATGTTCTGCAATACTGTATGTGTACAGTAAGCTCAAGTTAAAAGAGTACAATTCCATAATCCATATAAAGTGCTCTATTTTCATGTACTAATGTTGTACTTAATATAGCCTACATTTTTTTGTTCTTTAGTACATTAATATGAAATATGCTAAAATGTAATTTAAAAATGTATTTAGGTACCACTTGAAATAAATTTGAACCCATCTTTGTATGAAAGATGAGTACACGTTAACTTCAAGTGGTATACATTTTTGTAATATGAGATATGTTAAATGCATTTTAGTTCATATTAATGTAATCTCAAAATAACACTGATAATGACACTTAGATGTTTTTAAGATTATCTCAATACAAAGTTTCTACTTTAGTACTTATGTACAAAACTATTTTGTGAAAATAGGGCACTTTAAAGGGATAGTTCAACCAAAAATAAAAATACTGTCATAATTTTCTCACTCTCACGATTTTACAAACCTGTATAAATTTTTTTTTGTTCTAAAAACACAAAGGAAGATATTTTGAGGAATGTTTGTAATCAAACCTTTAATGAGCACCATTCACTTCCATAGTAGGATAAAGTATAATATGAAATTCAATGGGGCCCATTAACGGTTTGTTTACTAAACATTAGGTAAAATTAAACAGTTAGCAAAAACTTAAGAATTGGGTGGGGCCGAGGGGTCACTGTTGCAAATACCCCTCTCCTGACATCTCACTCCAAACTTTTGGTAAAACTTGAGAGCCCTGATATACATGTCCGACAACAAAACAGATAATATGTTAAAATATAATTAAGTTGTGTTAAAATACAATATAACTCAATTAACCTACTTAAGTCTGTGTCATTAATGTTACTCCTATCGTTAAACAGACTGACAAAAAACACAGAAAGGAGAAGTAAATAGATCGTTATTGCCAACGTTCACAGACCACAGGTGGGTTGACAAGTTGCTTGTGTCACTATCAAGCAGAGGTTTTACTTTCTACTTAAAGTATTTTTTCAAGTATTTGTATTTTATTCGTGTTTTTCTTTGGAAAACATACATTCCAAAGCATACTATCATAATTTTTACTCTATTACATTTCATAAATACAAAAAATAAGTACATTCCATACTTTTACTCAAGTAAAATTACACACTTTAATGTAATTAAAGTGGCGGCTTGTGACTGCTCATCCGATGAGGCGCTAATTCAAAATAACTGTTTGGATTGTCACGTGTGTGGCTCCCTTTTCCAAAATATGTGTCCTGCGTGTCGAGAGATCCTGTGTGCATCACGTGTTTTGTCAAAATAAGTGCCTGCTGCACACGCGTCAAAACAGTTAATGATAAAAGAGACGCTCGCGTTTGCCAGATACTCGCATAATCTCATGCTTAATCAGAGTTTACTTTTAAGGAAGTGTCTAGCATGTATTTTGGGAACGTGAGCGTCTCTTTTATCATAAACCCTTTAGACGCGTCTGCAGCAGGCACTTATTTTGGCATGACACACAATCTCTCAAAGTGCAGAACACATATTTTGAAATTACGAACCACACACATGACAAGCTACATACATGTTGTGACGAACTTCGCATCGTGCACCCTCAAAAAAAGAAGTCACCAGCCGCCACTGGACGATGCAAAATTCTCTAGGTGCGTCTGATATTTATTCATGTAAATTAGCATTTTTTTATCAGATTCTACAAACTGTATTTCTGAAAGGCCTGATGCTGGAATTAGGTATTAAATACATTTTTAATATGCAATATAAAAGAATACAAAGATTCTATACTTTAGAACATGGGTCACCAAACTAAGGCCCGCGGGCCGACTCTGGCCCGCCACCCCCTTTTGACTGGCCCCCCAGCCCCTCTGCCCCCCACTACTTGAACCGGCCCTATGAGGCAATTTTATTTTTGTAATTGTTCTTTGGAAAGTAATCATATGTTCGCATCTGGTATTTGTTGATTTTTTTATGTTAAAAAAATATATTTAATTTTAAAATTAACTATATTTGCCAAATTTTCGTCACCCGACATGCTCGTGATCAAGCATTAACAGACAACGCACGTGCAGATAACTGTCACAGAACTGGCAGTGTTCAGGACAGCAAAATGGCTAGCATTAAACAAAAAGTTGATAAAATGCAGAGTGCAGAGTTTTAAAAGAACAGTTGTCCAACGATTATTTTTTTGTTCAGTGTAAGGACCGTGCAGTTTGTATTACATGTAAAGAAAGTGTTGCAATTTTCAAAGAATATAATCTGTGTCGTCATCACGAAACCCGCCACAAAGATCCTAGCTAGCGAGGGCAAGCAAGAGAAGACAGGATTCAAAGGATAAAAGGCATACTTGCTGCACAAAAGAATGTATTCCTTTGCCAAACTCAGGTAAACCAGGCTGCTGTCCGAGCTAGCTATAAGCAGTGCCAAACGGAATCCGCGCCGGCAGATTTTCGCAGAGAACTCCGCGGATTTAATGTCCGTGATTGACAAGCACACATAAACCGCGCTTGAGCGTTTGTGACCATGACCGTCTTTGATGACAAGCACACATACATAGCCTTGCGCGTTTGTGAGCGGCATTGCCGCATTGACAAGTAAACCTGCGCGTGCTCTTTGCTGTGATTGGTTTTAATGATAGAGAGCACGAACCATTTGATATTTGAGATGAAATAAAACTTACGGCTAAGTTAAGCAGATCTCACTTGTCTCTGTCGTCTATGTGACGCTACAGTCAGCACTCAGCACATCATCATTTCAAATTCGTTTACAAGATGAATGCTCTTGTTATGTTTAATATAAAGTTTACACTGCGTTGTAAAAATTATGAAATTATCTTCATACGTGCTTAATTCATATTGAGAACATATTAACAAAAGCTTTTTTATTCTGCTATAATATATAACACTAAACAGTGTATATATACATCTCATTTTATATACAAACTATAATTGTATCTTGACATGCACATTTTCTGGTTCATGTTGGTCCAGTTTAATTCAGAGGACTTATTGGTTTGGTGTATTCATTTTCATTGTAAGCCTTTAAAAAGTAATCATTTTAGATGCAATTTTGTAATATTTATAGCTTAAATTCTCTAATATCTTCTACAGACATTTAAAATTATTCCGCAGAATTTTCAGAGAAAAAGCAAAAAAAGTCTGCGGATTCAGTCTGGCCCTGGCTATAAGGTAGCTCACCTACCAGCTACCCTTGGAAAGCCGTTTACTGATAGGGACTTTGGCTGTGCCAGGCTAGTAGTCTCTACTACACAATGAGGCCTGCTGGTGGTCATTTTGGTCTGGGTTATACAATTCTATGTTATATAGCTGACCCGGCCCCCCATCACAGTCAGGAACGATAATGTGGCCCCCAGAGAAAAAAGTTTGGTGACCCCTGCTTTAGAATGTAGTGAAATAAAATTTTTCCCAAGACAAACACCCTAATAAGATGCTTGGAAAATGTAACTAATGTAACTAAGTATTGTCCACCTCTGTCCACCAACTAAATTCAATTTAAGCTGATAATAGTCAATTTTACTGGCATTTTCGCAGCAGCCGCTCAACAGGGCGTGCTACGTCGTGGAAAAGTGACGTCAATGCATACCCTCTATAGAATCTGGACCTTATTTTTATAGACCCACCAATGCCGGTTAGTAGACATGCCCCTTACTGCTGATTGGCTAGAAGTGTGTTTTGGTACTCGGACCGACTCCTTTTACCAAAGTGTTTTTAAAAAATCATACACCCAGCCTTTAAAAGACGAAATGTAACCTGCATTAACCAGCATTCTTTTGCGCCTCTGTCATGTCATGTCATGTCAGGGTCTGTGTAACAAAATCCAGCCCAATGGCCATTCAGAATTAGTTCAAAGCATCCAAATGAATATTCAGAGCCTAAATCAGGGGTGTGATTCTTCCGGATAAATCTGGAATTCCGGCTTTTCCAACCTGAAAATGAGGCTTTCGTGAATCATGCAAATCCAATTTTTTGTGTGTGCGTGTGGGTGTGGGGTTGCAAGGCACCGTTATAAATAACCGCATATCACTTCGCATTAGTCTATTTATTTGTCATGATGGAACTTCATTCAAAGCAGAGCTCACCAAAGAGCTTGCAGTCAGATATCCGGCGTGTGTTGTTGGCTGCGAATTAAAAAAAAAACATGCGTTTGCCAACAAATAATATGAGAGAAACACATCTTTCACTCTCAACCAAACTAACAAACTAGCCAATCAGAAGTAGAATGGGGAGGGGTCTTTGAGGTGCGGCTGAGGTCCAGCTACAGATGCCGCGCGGCCGTGGTGAAGTCGTAACAAGTTAACGTTGTTAGCAGGATGAAGAGTAAGTTTATGAAGCCTAGGTAAGACAACCTAATTGATAAAAGGACCTAAATCAGTGGCGCTGGGCATGGATAGAAGGAATAGGCAGAGACAAACAGCATTTTAGTAGTAAGAAAATTAAGAGAACCCGCCAGGTGTTTGCTGCTTTGACAAAACTGTCCGTTTCAAATCAGGCTATGCCAGTAATGTAAAAATGCTGTCTCGCAATATCAATATAAAGTTGCGTTTGTGTCAAAACGTTTGCTTGCATTATTATTCTGTAATCACTTACGTTAACGCACGCATATAAGTTACGCAAACTGATCCAACGTCATCCTGACGAACACACGCATACGTTTGCTCCTCTTAATGGTTTGTGAATCTGGCAGTAATGCTTGTGATTACAGAGTAATATAATGACAAACACACACATTCATGGATCTGGTTTGCATGTGTGTGTGTGTGTGTGTGTGTGTGTGTGTGTGTGTGAAACGCGTAGCTCGACTGTGCCAAAAGAACTATGCAAAAGGCAAATGCACTTGACTGCCTTTCCAGAAAGTCATAACATTTGAATTAAGTAACAAATGTTGCTATCAATAATTAATCTGTATTAAATGCCCCCACTAATTATTCTATAAACATTAAACATGTTTATGCTATGACCAATAGCAAATCCCATTTATCAAATTGTGTATGTGCCTTATTACCATATGCAACCAAAGATTTTACTAAAAGAGCATACATTTGTTTAGAAGAACATAAAAATCCTCATAGATCTGGTCACTTATTTTTACTCTCAAAATGCACCACATTGATGTATTTACTTTTAAATGCACAAAATTATTTTGTTCAGTCTGATGCAGTGGCAAGGCTACATAATGGTCAGGGTGGCACTTGCCCACGCATTGACGATTGGCCACTCAGATCGATCAACTTTGAGCCCAAATTATATTTCAACTGTATTTAATTTTATATAAATGTGTGTGTGTGTGTGTGCATGTGTGCGTGCGTGCATGTTTGCATATGTATGTCTATGTCACCACGCCATGGTAGGTGTGCCGTATATTTTCCTGCTTTTTTGTCCTTTGCCAATCACACCTATGCTAAATACCAACAACTAGTGAACCAAATCCTTCCATCTCTAACTCACAGATAAACATCAACCTGTGGAAACAATTTTAAAGTAGCCCAAGGGGGTGTACTCATTTATGCTGAGCACTGTGTGCGTGTGTGCGTGCGTGTGTAAATTAATCAGGCTAACACTTTGATCTATTTTACAGCCACCTCTGCGAAGATGGGACTGGTCGAGACTAAATTAGCCATCATTCCTGGTGCAGGTAGGTACCTGTGTTTATACCTGTTGCTTGTAAGTAAAAAACTTAAAGGATTAAAAGAAGTTTACTTGCTTCCTGGGCCTGATATTCTGTCCAGGATTGCCGGATATTGCGCACAGGTACTTATAATGCAAAAAAACATTTTCACAAAGAAATTACGGTGAATGCACAGAATATGCGTCCCTGGATTTGTTCGCCATCATTTGATTTTGGTTTATTAACACTGCCAGTGAATTTCTGAAGTCTGTGGATGCATTCACACAAACACTCTGTAATGAGCGTTTCACACGGTACGTGACATTTGCGAGTGTCTAGTTCATTTTCAATAGGAGACGTGTGGAAAGCATCAAAATGTGGGTGGTTACAGAGGTGGAGCAGAGTCGGGGACACGTCTTTAAAGTCCTGCACTTGGTTGTTTTTTCCCAGTGTGTAAAGTTTTTTATTATCCATGATTTGATATAAGTCAGACCGCCATTGTAAATAAGAACCTGTTCTTACTAATTTGCCTGTAAAAATAAAGGCTAAAAAGTCCACAAAGTTTACCCAAGACTTTTCAAAACAGGATCTAGTAGTCTAGAGTTTTTCTTCAAAATGATATGAAAATTATTCTGCCTACTTCAATTAAACAAAATATTAATTTACAATTTCTAAGACACTTTTGCCCGGGAAAGTCTGTAGTAAAACCATGATATTGTTATGAATTACACAACACAGGAATCCCAGCGCAGAGGTTTTTAATTCAAGATATGTATAAAAGACAAACACTCAATGTCATCAGATGTAAATAGGAGAAAACGCTTGGTGAATCAGAAATATGTATAATAGAAAACTCTCAGTGTCCGTGTGTGTGATGAAGAGATGGAGAGAAAACACTAGCGAGGCGGACCACAACGATCTCCTCTAGGTCACAATGTGGGAAACACAGCCGGGCTGTAGGACATCCACAGATACGAAATCACAGACGAAATCCTGGCGGGCACAGAGAGAGATTCCTGGCGGGGCACAGAGAGAGATTCCTGGCGGGGCACAGAGAGAGAGAGATGGCTGACGGAGTCTTCAGCTGACAAAGCGCTGGACAGCGCACGCTACTGGTCAGCACAAACCGTTGGACAGCGCTCGGAGAACCACAGATGTAGAGAGCGCAATACTCGACTGTTGCCATACCAGTCGGGGAAAACCAGACAGCAGTGATAATGAATAATCCAGCAGAGATGGAGGGCGAAGACTGGAAACTAATCCACAATAGAGTGACAACGGGGCGGGGAATCTAAGGGGCAAAGGCAGCAGAGAGCACAGATATAAATCAGAAAACTTTCTGAGCTAGACAAGACTAGAACTAGACAAAGCTAGCGGGGCACGAACATACGAACTTGCAAAGAACAATGGAAACGAGGGGAATTTAAATAAAACCGGATTGGACAATAATAAGGATCAGGTGTGGGACGCCGGTGAGAAGAGTCAGAGATAATGAGATCACCAGGTGGAAGGCGCGCACGTGGAGCTGTCAAAACAAAACACAACACATAGTGAAACAAAGACAAAGCAGCCAATAAGACCGAAATCATGACAAATATGGTTTACTTTGGAATTTATAAAAAAAATTAATAGAATGTAAATACGCACACACACACACCACATTATATATATAATTTTTATTTCTATTTAAATATTTTGTCTTAATTTCACAAGTATACCTTTTAAAAACCATGGTTTTACTACAGTGTGTATCCATGTTTTTGGCTACAAATACTATAGTAATCATGGTAAATTTAGTAAGGGGTGTAGTGTATGGAGTTGTTATTGAACTCTGGTAAAGGAACTGTTTGGCCAATCGTAAAAATAAATACAGGGTTAGTTTTTGGTTGGCCAGCGAGAGTTTTACGCAGGAAAAAGCTCAAAAGAAGAACTGCACATCATTGTCTCAACTCTTATTTGTGTTTTTTTAAATCATTATAGTAGAAACACAACAAGAAATGAGCGAGTGTGGTTAACTTATCAATGTTTACAGACGCCATTGCTCCGTCACGTGTTGATTGTGAAAGCAACACAAAGGAATGCTTGGACGAGCATGTGATTCTGCATTTAATAAACTTTGTGTTTGCATTCGCATCTTTTATAAGAATACCAAAGCGTTTCAAATTTCCTGATTCGTGTGTTTGTGCACGCCTGTTGTGTGCACTGTTTGACGGAAGGACAAAGAAAACACTCGCGTCTGGAGAGACCTTTTAGTAACACATATGTAGGATTTAGATGTCATGTTTGGTGACCTCGGATAAAAGTCAACCAAGCAAGGAATGGAGAGATGGGATCATAGACACCATTGACTGCAGGAGGCAAGAGTTAGTGATGAGAGAGTCACTCGAAACTCGGATAATTTAACCCGATCCCTAAAATGACTCCGGAACCATGGGTCCTTAGTGACCATTAACCCGGGTCAGTTGAGTCCTCCCAGATTTTGCATTAAAAATGAGAAATTGTATCAAACACAAAGCTCTTCAAATGTTTACAACAGAATTACAACAAATAACTCTCCATAGGCTGCCATAGGTTCTATAACTTGCAACAAGAAGTTAATTTACAGCACCAAATGTCGACTGAGGGGACTGAGTGAGCCACAAGCTGCTATTCCATATCGTAATTTCCTGCAGCTACGAATTACAAAGGGATGCATGTGCGCAACGCTGAGTTGGCCGGCGACTCGGGGATTCACACAGAGAGTGACTCAACTCATAGAGCTTGAATTCTGGACTAGGAGAAACACGCCTTGCTCGTGTTCATAACCCACTGACTCATGTAGGCTTATCTGTTGCAATATTTGACTGGCACAATGTTTTGGGTAGAAGCTGCAAATGTTTAAAATACGAGGATTGCTGTAGCAGTGCTGCTGGAAAGATCCGCCACCGACTAACGTTCACGGCTCCTCTTGTTGACTGAGTCACTCAGAGTGACGTGAGTGGTTCACTCACAGGACCCATGCAGGAGTGGGCGGCTCTGTCTGGGACTCACTCACAAGATCATGTTTTTGCATGGATGAGTGACTGTGTGGCTGCATTAACCGAAGCCTACATCATGGGTCTTTCAAGTCAATCTGAAACAGGACACGTTTCTCTCACTTCCAAGTCAACAAAACCTGACATATTCTAAACCTTGTGTTGATATATTGGTCGTTATGAAATTAAACTAAACACACCGAACTTTTAAAATTATGTTGTTGATAATATTACCACGGACATGCATGTTATTTATGAGTTCCTCAGGTCACATGAGCCCTTTTTTGTTGTAGATTCGTAGCTGCGTAGCTGCATGCGTGATCTGAGTTGCTTTAGTATGACTTAGAGATTAGAAGTGGGAGATTTTGACCAAGTGACTCAAGTGACTCGCACAACCCGGATCATATTAGTGAGTGACTCAGAATATCCAGAATCCTTAAAAAGATCCAGGTTGACCATCACTAGCAAGAGTTATGCATATGGATGTCTCGGCTTGTTCACTTCAATGCCGCGGGGGTGGCGATCTCAGCTCATTATACAGATAATGAGATAACAGGAGAAAGACGGTACCTCTCCTCCTCATACAGTTTACACCGAATGAGAATATTTGTTTTCGATTTCACTTACATCATTTACAAGTTGACATTTCGACCATTATGTAGACATTTATGTTTTGTTTGCATGACAAGTATTTGTTAAGTTATTGTAAATTTTTCTGATGCGTTTCTGAAAAAGGACTTCACTGAGGGAGAGAGAACAGAACTTGTTTATTTTCCTAATTTTGCGATAAGCAAAACATTTTGTTTTTATTTGGAGTGGACAAAAAAAACTAGACACTTTAACATTTTAAATTATGTATAAATCATATCTGTATGTCCAAAATCAAGTTTGCGCTGCCCGTGCCGCGGTCGGCCCCAGAGAGTTAAATCAGTTTTTATGAATGGATTAAATGGGATCTTTTCATTCTGGAACAAGACTGTACTTCTAAATTATAGTGTGTAATAATCAATCTTAAATGTGTTCTTCGAAAATTAAGCAATATTTGCTTAAACCCCTGACAAACTGACAGAGTTAGATTAAAGCCTGTTGAGATAGTGTATCCATTCCAGGAATACTTTAACATGCTTGCTCTTCTTTGATTGCCTCTCCAGTTTCTTGGCATGCAATGCGTAACACTTCTGCTACTAATTTCAAAACAACCCTGAGCTAACCTCTGATACGGATTCTGGTAATCTTTCTGTCTTTTTCTGTGAATGCATTGTGAACAGGCAAAGCTTTTTTCCTCACTTGCCCACAACTTTAATGTGATGCAAGGATTTCCTTGAATTTATTGCATAATCTCATATGAGATTACTTAACTTAAGTTTCAGAGTTCATTTGCTGATAGAAAGATCTAGTCATTTGTCAAATGTATTAAAAGTTTCTAAAACTTTATAGTAATGTTTTATTTTTACAGAATGTATTAATCTTTAATGGTGTTAGTTAATACAAAAGGAACTGATCATTGTTCATTTGTTACTTCGTTAACAGACAGAAATGTATTAGTAAATGTTGAAATTAACTAGATTATTAAATGCTGTAGAAGTACTGTTTATTGTTATGAAACAGTTCTTTCTGGTTTTCGAATCTGATTTGCTAAGAGTTCTTCCCAGCCATGCAATATGTGGGGGTTGCAAGGCATTGTTATAAATGATGACCTCATATCTCTCCGCAAGTAGTCTATTTATTTGTCACGATGGAACTTCATTCAAAGCAGAGCTTACGAAAGAGTCTGCAGTCGGATCTCCAGTGTGAGATCTTTCACTCTCAACCAAACTAACAAACTAGCCAATCAGAAGTAAAATAGGTGGGGTCTTTGAGGTGTGGTTGAGATCCAGCTGCAGAAGCCGCGCGGCCGCGGAGAAGTCACAACAAGTAAACGTTGTCAGCAGGATGAAAAGTAAGTATATGAAGCCTAGGGAAGATGACCTAATTGATAAAGGACTTAAATCAGTGGCGCTGGGCATGGATAGAACTAATAGGCAGAGACAGGCAGCATTTTAAATTAAGGTGTTTGCTGCTTTGACAAAACTGTCTGTTTCAAATCAGGCTATGCCAGTAATGTAAATATCAGATTTCTCGTCGAGGTGAAATGCGGTCTCGCGATATCAGTATAAAGTTGCATTTGTGTCAAAACGTTTGCTTGCATTTTATTATTCTGTAATCACTCCTCTTAATTAGGGCTGCACAATATATCGAAAATGTATCGCCATCGCGATAACTGTGTAAGCGATATGCATATCGCAGGGAGCTGCGATAACTTGCATTTATTTTACGTGTCTATCATTTGTGTGTTGCATGCTTAGATCGTCCAAATTACACCGATCAGAAGGTGGTTCCCACACACTTACTTTACTTGGGCGGCTCTCTCAAGTATATTAACAACTGCCCACGTATATTTAGCATCAAATTTTGTCTTTTTTTGTCCGTGATAATGACATTATGCGTGCGAGCACGTCGTGTCTTTTCTGATGAGTTCGCTGTGCGTTCGCGTGCTTCCTGTTTCTCGATGAATTAGGTGCGACGCAAAGCTCAGTGTCACATTGTATCCTTCCATGTTCCTGAACTTGATCATAGTTGTATCCAATAGAGGTCTTTACGGAAGGACACGAGTCTATATTTTGAAAGGTCAGTCGGGTCCGACTCGGTCCCATTTTAATTACTTCAGGTACCGGATCTGTTTAAACCCAAGTCAATCAGAGACGGCCGTGAAGAGTCAGCGCTAACGCACTATAGCGCATGTGCAGTCTCAAGCGTGCCTCCGGTTTCTATGGCGATGAAAACTTACTCTTGTTTATATAAAGTGACGGCCACGCGGTGCACTTTCTTTCTCCCATGTTTATAGTATTATTATCAATGAACCGTCTTTTTATATCTAAAATGTTTGCTACAAAGATGGTAGCAAATAACCAATGTTAAGCCCATTGTACTGAACGAGCAGCTCAAACTGTCAAACATCACGTCATGCTGAATCTACATACTTTACATAGAGTATACTTTTGAATCTAAAATAATGACGGATTAAGCTCTTTTAATCTGCAACAGAGGAATAGAAAGAGAGGCACTTTTACTGCTTCTACACAAACCTATCAACTTTATAATCTTTAGACCTGCATTGTCTATCATTAATATACTATACATTTTATTGTATAAAGTTAGTCTTTCTACACCTCTCACAATGTTAATAAATCCCTTTAAAGGGGGTCATATTCACAAGTTCATTCAGCTTTGTTCATGTCAAAGAGAAAGGAAAGAGAGTTTGGAGTGGTTGGATTTATGAAATTAATATAAATATTCAATAAATCAAAGTACTGCGTTATGGTCACACATTACTAGTTTTTTTGTCACATGTATAGCATAGTTTAATTACATCTTAAGAATATGCATTACCTCTTTATTTCATTGCATATCTAAATGCTAAAATAAAAGCAAATAAAAAATAAGACATATCGCAAGGCATATCGCCATCGCACCCACCAACAGAACTATCGCATATCGCATATTTTCTCATTATCGTGCAGCCCTACTCTTAATGGTTTGTGAATCTGGCAGTAACGCTTGCGATTAAAGAACAATATAATTATTGGTTTTCCGGCAAGCTGGCAGACATGCGCATGGCCGTAGCCAGCTATGAGGTCACAGAGGTCCGGACCTCTGTAATTTTTTCATATAAAAAAATTTAATTTGAAATTCTCTGAATGACTAATTCGTTTTTCAAAATGAATCCACATATATAATTAAGTTTGGACAGTTTACTGTATAGTTTAGTGTAAAATGATGAAGATTGGTTTAAGCTGCGACGGCGCGGGTACAGAATTTGCAGTGTTGCCAGATCCCATTGTTAAAAATCCTCTTTAGACGTAGTGTTTTATCAATTAATGTGACACTTTGACATTATATGTATTGTAAAGTGATTGTTATAGGTGTAGGTTAGTATTAGCGATTTCTCTGATTTATTTCTGAAATGCAAGGTTTGGACGAACTTTTTTAAGGCCAATTATTTTTGCTTGTTTTTCGTACTAATATCTGGCAACATGGAAACTGAAAGTTATCAAATAAGACGATTCATTCAGCGCGAGCAGGTTATTGCTAATCCTACATTCGGTAAGATAAAAGCAGTAATCATCATACTGTAATTGTGTCTGTAAGAGTATTAACAGTATCAACAACACTATCGAAAAACGGAAAATAACTCTGGTACAAAGATGTAGAAGAACTGGGTTTACATAAAATATGGCAAATATGTTAAAACATGTAGCGTAAAACGCTAAAGCTAATCTCAACAAAACATAAGCATTAAGAATTCTGTTATTTCATTTAATTTAGAAGTTAACTTTTAACAAAGTCATGCTGAAAACAATAAGAGCACTAAACAAGTTCTTGTTTAAAATCTTGTAAGGTTTTTGTTATATAATATTGCTTATTAAAATGATTACAAAAATAAACATTGTTGCATGAAAAAGTAATAAATAATCCAGCAGTCCCAGTCCATCCCCCAAAACAGAGAGTGTGGACCCAAAGTGGTAAAAGGCTAAAACAGAATATTTTAGATTCCAGGTAAAAATAAAGTATGCTTCAATGTACTTAAACCACTTAAATACCAGCAAATACATTTGTAAGTTATGTAAAGTTATGCTACAAATATACTTATTAAAAGTAAAGTTCTACTTGAGCAGTACTTCAGTTTACCTGAAAAGTAAGAATACCAGTACCAACTAGATTTTTATTGAAATAAATGATGTCTCAAAATAACACTTAGATGTTCTTCACTTAATTTTAAGAAGTACCAAAAACAAATGTGATATATAAGCCACACAATGAGTGCACGAAAATGGTACATTTACTAAGTGTACTTAAAAAGTGTGCTTTATTTAATTGCACTTTTTTCACCTGTGATAGCATTTGTTAACTCTTAACACCCCACCCTGGACCTCGGTAATTTTCAAACCCTGGCTACGGCCATGGACATGCGTACTCTACTACGTCAGATTTTAATCCAGGCCAAAAAAAGTGGCGCAGTATGTGGTGGCAAGTTTTTGTAATACCCAAATGCCTAGATAAACTATTTAACACAACGAGGGCACATGGAATCGCATGGATCTTTAGGACAAAGGTTCACAACGTCCGTGTTAACTGGAGAGGAGAGAAAGCTGTTGGACAAATCAAGGACTTCATTAAACTTGCGAGTCTACGCCTGTATAATCGCGCAAAAAAGAAATATCGAGGGAGGGACAGAAATTGGGGGCGTTCCGAAAGTCATTAGATCATCAATTACCTGGGGAAGAGCTAACACTTTTCCTCCAGCCAGATCATTTCCAAGGATGAATTCAACCCCTTTAAAAAGTAGCTGAGGACGAACAGCCACTTTAACACAGCCCTCAACTAACTCGGATGGAACATACAGTTTATGCAAAGGAACTTTAAGTATGCTCAAATCAATATCCTGAATTAATACAAATGACCCAGAATACGAATCAATTGAAAATGGCAGCACACTGTCGACAATACACGATTGGGCAGCCCCAGTGTCACAAAGATCTTGAATAGAAACCTTTCTCACCCGGGAGAGAAACTAGGCCCTTTGAAACAAATAGATCATACACAGAATCTAGGGCTGCAACAACGAATCGATTAAATACAAAAAATTTATTACCATAAGAGTTGGCAACGAATTTCATAATTGATTTGTTGTGTCGCGTGATGCAGAGACATTTAATTAAAAAAAAAACATCCGTTAAGCGCGGAGCGGAGTGAACACAGTCGCGCTGCGTCCCAAACCGCATATTTCCATACTATATAGTAGGCAAAGAGTACGAGAAGTAGTGCTTTTCGCCTACTATATAGTATGGAAGTATGCGGTTTGGGACACAGCGTTGGTCTCTCGCGCACAGTTGCTTGCAGAGTTCGGCGCCTCATAGACAGGGCGGAGAAAAGACAGGGCAGCGGTTGGAGAAAAGATAAAAAAAACAGCAGAGGTAGAGGAAAACCACATGTCAGTGTTTTACTCCTCCCAAACGCAAGCGCCTCACCTGGAAGTTAGCCGGCAACGAGGTAAACAAACATAGACAACACGCTTATCCTTTATGGAGCGACGACAGCGGGTAAAAAAAGTTTGTAGAACAAATAAAAAAGTCCAATGACAAACTCCAATGATATTAAACAAAGAAATAAAACTTTGAGAGAGAGTTGTATGACCGCTTTCCCCCGTCATGGACCTGTTCGTTAAATCATCGGGCCATTACTCTCCTGCTGTTCTGTACTGCGCGCTCCAGCTCATGCCGAGCACGGAGACGCACGTGCCCGGCCCAACATACAGTACAACATACAGTAAGTGCCGCCTTAAGTTGCATGAACATCGTCTTACAGGCGAAGTAATGAATGGTGTATTTGCATTTTGCGCAGGAGTATAAGATGCATTTTCCGTTTTCACAAGACGCATTTATGTGGCCAAATGTAAATGGAACAGTTTTAACAAATGAGATGGCTATCCAATCAGAGAAAACACTTAAAGTCAAATATAAAGGTACAAAGCTGTCACTGGGGCAGTACCCTTTATAAAAGGTCCTAATATATACCATTTAGGTACAAATATGTATCTTTGAACTGCCAATATGTACTTTTGAAGTACAATTATGCACTTTTTGAGTACAAAGGTGTACCGTTTTGAAAGGGTACTGTCCAGTGACAACTTTTGTACCTTTATTTCTGAGAGTGTACTCATATACTATCTTTTTGATCCCATCAAGAGAGGCTTCTTGATGGGAAATGCATCATAAAAAGTTTATATATTTGGTAGATGTAAAGCATACATGTGTATTTTTTGTGTTAGTCCATTTTTATTTTATTTTATTATTATTGTAACAGCTCAAGTATGTTCAAGGAGCAACATGTTTGTGTAATTTCTAAAGATTTTAGTTCTGTTTTGAATAAGGGGTTGGAAATGAATGCTTTTTTTGTTTTTTATCCGATTCATCGATTAATCGAAAAAATAATCGACAGATTAATCGATTATTAAAATAATCGTTAGTTGCAGCCCTAACAGAATCATTTACCTGATCAGCTAAACTAGACAATAATCACACTCAGGTTTTTTGTTTGATTTGGTAACAATTCTACAACTTCTCGTGTTTCTCTCTGAATTAGATTTAACATTTTCTCGAGGGACAGTCGAAACGAAAGTGTCTTTATGATGATGAGTATAAACTTCTGCGCACACACTGTGGCCTTAGCAAGAGAAGTCACTTTTTGTTCGTTTGGGTACACTACAATTTTGCAGGAGGGATTTTGGCCAACTCCTAAACACAGATCTTCTCTAGGTCAGTCAGGTTGCTGACCTGTCGCTGAGAAACACAGAGTTTAAGCTCCCTACAAAGATACTTTATTGGGTTTAGGTCTGGAGACTGGCTAGGCCACGCCAAAACCTTGATAGGCTTCTTACAGAGCCACTCCTTGGTTATCCTGGCTTATTCGGGTCATTGTCATGTTGGAAGACCCAGCCTCAACCCATCTTCAATGCTGTAACTGAGGGAAGGAGGATGTTCCCCAAAATCTCACAATACCTGGCCCCGGTCATGCTCTCCTTAATACAGTGCAGTCGCTCTGTCCCATGTGCAGAAAAACACCCCCCAAAGCATGATGCTACCACCCCCATGCTTCACAGTGGGGATGGTGCTCTTGGGATGGTACTCCTAATTCTTCTTCTTCCAAACACGTTTAGTGAAATTATGACCAACAGTTCTATTTTGGTCTCATCTGACCACATGACTTTTTCCCATCACTCCTCTGGATCATCCAAATGTTCATTGGCAAACTCAAGAAGCGCCTGGACATGTGCTGGTTTAAGCAGGGGAGAACCTTTTGTGCCATGCATGATTTCAAACCAGGACAACTTAGTGTATAACCAACAGTAACCTTGGAAACGGTCGTTCCAGCTCTTTTCAGGTCATTGAACAGCTCCTACCGTGTAGTTCTGGGCTGATTTATCACCTTTCTTAGGATTGTTGAGACCCCACAAGGTGAGATCTTGCATGGAGCCCCAGTCCGGAGAGATTTGACAGTCATGTTTAGCTTCTTCCATTTTGTAATGATTGCCCCAACATTGGACCCTTTTTCACCAAGCTGCTTGGCAATTTCCCCGTAGCCCTTTCCAGCCTTGTGAAGGTGTACAATTTTGTCTCTAGTGTCTTTGGACAGCTCTTTGGTCTTGGCCATGTTAGTAGTTGGATTCTTACTGATTGTATGGGGTGGACAGGTGTCTTTATGCAGCTAATGACCTCAAACAGGTGCATCTAATTTAGGATAATAAATGGAGTGGAGGTGGACATTTTAAAGGCAGACTAACAGGGCTTTAAGGGTTAGAATTCTAGCTGAAGAACGGTGTTCAAATACTTATTTGCAGCTGTATCATACAAATAAATAGTTTTAAAATAAATAGTTTTTTTAGATTATGTCTTTCACAGTGGACATGCACGTACTATGACAATTTCAGACCCCTCCATGATTTCTAAGTGGTAGAACTTGCAAAATAGCAGGATGTTCAAATATATATTTTCCTCACTGTACTTGTGCCTTACCGATTGACTTGCATTGCAACAGGAGTGACCAAACGTCCTTAGGCCAATGCAAGACAGTGGCAATACGTTCAAAAGCATTAAAGTATGAATCAACCTCATCTTCTCTGAATGTGAGAACTAAACGAATTTGCTTGCTAATGTCTGAAGAATTTACAGGAGTAGCAGTGCCCGTACCAGGCAGTGGACTCACCCCCACCGGGCGCATTCCTTGTGCCTGCAGTTCAAACTGCTTATACCGCAACAACTCCTGCCGCTTGGCTTCCAAGTCGAGCTCTTTAAGCCGTATCGCCAGCCTAAGGTCTTCCGTACTCAGACCTATAAACAGATGGGTACTCAAACCGCTGTCTGTGGGAGGCACCCTGTCAGAAGCCTCAGCTGCTGCCAGTGTGACCTCCCCAAACGAGGCCGTTTTCCTACCCAGCGGTTCAGATGGATCCTCGGCTTTTAGCACCCCAGTACTCAAAAGATTCTCCTGTAACACATCTCTAGGAACTTGTTTAGTGGATGGATTCGGAATAGAGATGTCATAATATTTAGCAATCATAACTAAATCAGATTTGCAACATTTCTGTAGCGTCTGCAACATAGGTGATTGTTTAAACAAATGGATTTATTGTGTTTTGGAACCAACCTCTTAATTTGTACTCTAACAGAGATAATACAACTACGTCATTGTGTCAAACTTTATTATTCTGATTGGTTAAGCTATAGATTAACCTAAAGAACTTCCATACATGGACATCCAGTTCAGAGCACATCTATAGTTTGAGTAATAGTATGACAGCTAGAAGTCAGAGTTTAGGCACAGAATGACCTGTGAAGGCCACAGGTCATACCATCTTTAGTCCAACCTTCCTCAGAGCACTGCTTGTTTGGGAAGTGTAATAAAAACATGATAAGAAGTGCTTTTTCACAGTTATATGTGAGGACTATGGCAAGAAGTACTTGTTTTACTTGTGATTTTAACACTGAGAAACAAGCCTATTTTTTAAGCATGAAGAATTTACTTAAATTACTTTAATTTCTGGAATGATACATTAATAAGTATTTTATGAATAAGTATTCAAAATGTATAAGGATATAATGAAAGGAGACAGATATCAGAAATCCACTCCTTCAAACACAAAAGAAGATTGTGTGGAATGTTTGTAAAAAAAATCGTTCATGAGCCCTATTTCCTTCCATAGTATTTTCATAGTTCTGTACAAATCTAAATTTTGATTGTTTGATTCCATACTAAATTAAAATAAGCCAATAAGTGCAGGCATATTTGGGAATTCCTTTAGTACTATTTAGAACACCTCCATGAATTGAGTTAATGCCCTGAGTGTAGTGATTGTAGGTGGTGGGTAGTTGCTTGGAAAATCCTTGTTTTATATTTACTTTTTGGCCACTACTAAATTCCTATACTTTGTGTTAATTGTAATCAAGGCTTTGAACCGGGTCATGAAATGAAAACGAAAACCAGAAACTTTTGATGTTTTGCAAGGAACGGAAACGAAACCAGAAACTTTCAAAAAATATATGTTCCGTAACAGAATCGTTTACTTAAAATAATGGTAACCGGTTAGTAACGTAATTTTTTCGTTCTTTGACTAGATTTGTGTGCAATATGACTCCGTGAAGTTCACTTTCTCTCGTCATTGACTCATCGTAGAAATAAGAAGCTTGCCCCCAGCAAGTAGCCTACTCAAACCCAAGTCTCTAATGCTCAATCATAAGAGATAAATATTGTAGGCTACCAAGTATCTCAAGATGTTTGTTTTTTTTATACTTATTAGCGGTGTTATTACAGTACAGATCACAACCCACAGTTCAGCTCGCATGCGATTCACCGATTAATATGCAAATTTAAATAGGGTCAAAGTTGATCATTTGCACGTGTTTCAAAGGCTTTCAAATGTTAACACTTAAGTGATTTTAAACAATTTAACCGCAAAAAGCAATTTTCTGTATGCATGGGTTGAATGTGTCCGGTCCAACTCCAATCAAACTTGATTATCTCTATGCCCTTCAAAGATCAGAACTCTTGATGTATAAACTTGAGAGAGAGTTGCGCAACTGTGTCTCATACTGTAGTACATTAAAATACATTTGGTGAATAAAGCACTGAAAAACAACTTAATTTTCACTTTATGTGGAACGAGTGTTTATGCTACATCTTCTTCCCGAATCGCCGTTTGTGTGCGTGTTTAAGTGCACTCAACAAATGTAGGCAGGTCAGAATTACAGTTATGCCGCTTACATAATTTAGCCTTTTTTAATGTTTGATGACAAGCCTTAAGAAAAATTATGTAGACTAATAGTTTAAGTTTAATGTCCTAATGATCAGCCTACTTATTTGTATGTCCTGGACATGGAACGTTATTAACCAGTTCGGAAACTTTATTTTTTTGTTCTAACCGGTTCAGGAACGTCAAATTTAGGGTTGAACCGGAAACCAGAAATGTTAAAATACCGTTTCTGTTCGGAATGAACCAATTGGGAAAAAATCTGGTTCAAAGCCCTGATTGTAATACTTAAAAAATAAGATTTTGAAAGGATTGGCTGCCATAAGTGGTCATAAAATCTTACAAAGGGCAGGAAAATAATCATAGACGGAAACAGACTTAAAATGCCAGGTAGTCAGTGTGGTGATCCCATACATTTACATACTCTATGATTTATTCATGTTTTTGTTTTAATTCTAAAGAGAGGTGGCAGTAACTCACAGAGGGCTGGGAACTGCTAAACGAGTGATCATAGTGATCCAACCTTTCAACATAATTTACCCAAGGGCTTGAGTAAGAGTTAGAGTTGCGTAACTTGATGTCCTGTTTACATGTAATGTGAAAGGAACTATGTCTGGCTAATAGGCGACCATCACTCTAAAAAGAAAAGGTTCTAAAATGAACCTTTTGAAGTTCCTGGAGATTGCAACTGTGGGTAACCTTTTAGGTTCATTTTTGAACCTTTTTAAAAAGGTTCCAATTAGAACCCTCTTTTAAAGGTGCTTTAAAGAACCAGCAGAGTTCATTTTCGAACCTTCTTCTGGGCATTATAATAATAATTATTATTATTATTACTACTACTATTATTATTATTATTATTATTCATTACTATCATTACACTTTTTCATAACAGACACAACATCATGATACTTCATTAAATGTTTATTGCATAACACTCCACTCTATGCATTTACATAAACATACATTCATTTAAACAATTCATTATTCAGTGTTGAAGAAGAAGTGGACTGCACAAGAGCTATGGTGACATCATCTACCTCACAGACTTCCATCATTATCTCCAGGATTGAATCTGCACCCAAAGGGCTTCCTTTTATATATAGAACCGGGTTGGGTGTATTTGGTACCTAAACAAGAAAGTGATAATGTTATACAAAGCTCCTACTTGGATTTAATATTATAAACAAATATTATTTTTAACTTTAAAAACATTCCAACTTCCCAGTTCAGATGCTTTTTTAGGAATTTTTACCTGTCACAATCAGTGGCGGCCGTTGACTTTTGAGGGTGCACAATGTGAAGCTCGCCATGTGTGTGGTTCGTCCATTCAAAATATGTGTTTGGCGAGTCATGTGAACCATGTGCATCATGCATCTTGTCAAAATAAATCCATGCTGCCTACACATCTAAGGGGTTTATGATAAAAGTGTTTAATGAGTTTACTGTTAAGTTAGGGTCTTGCAAGTATTTTGTGAATGTGTCTTTTTTATCATATTGTTTCGATGCATGTGCAGAAGGCACTTATTTTGACAAGACGCATAATGAACATGGTTTAATTAACGTCCCCTGGAAGAGAAGTCACCAGCTGCCACTGGTCACAATGTAATACCGGCTTTAAAAAGTTTATAACTTTACTGCTTTTCAGTAGCGGCCGGTGACTTCTTTTTTGAGGGCGCTCGATGAGATGTTCGTCACAACATGTATGTACCCCATCATGTGTGTGGTTCCTTTTTTCAAAATATGTGTTCTGTGCATCGAGAGATCATGTGTGCATCACGTGTTTTGTCAAAATAAGTGTCTGCTGCACACGCGTCAAAACCGGTTATGATAAAACAGACGCTCGCATTTTTGCCATATACTCGCATAATCTCATATGTAATCAGATTTTACTGTTAAGGGAGTGTCTTGCGTGTATTTTGTGAACGTAAGCGTCTCTTGTATCATAAACGGTTTTGACGGTGTGCAGCGGGCACTTGTTTTGACAAAACACGTGATGCATGGTTTACATGACACTTCAAACACTTATTTTGAATTAGCGCCCCTCAGTGAGCATTCATGAGCCGCCACTGCTGCTTTTTCTGAATCCTGAAGATCAGTCTGTTTGTGACAATTACCTCTTTCTATACTGTACATGTCTTGGTTTTCCTCAGTGTTATAAAATAAAAATCACAAAGCATTTTTAAATTGCCCATTAAGGTGTCACTTTGTCTGACATGCTTACCTCTGCACTGGTTATCTGTTGGACCCTTGATGAAATCTTGTGGTTCCATTCTCTTCCAGTTTTGTCTCTCAAAAATTGGTATTTGGTTACAAGGGATAAGCACAACTTGTTTTATTGGTAACTTGTTGGATATTTGAAAATAGATGATATATAAAAGTTCAGATGCAAAACCGTGCGCCTTTTACATGCTTTCTTGAAAATGAGCATTTTTATCAGACTCTTAATGGATTCTGCCAACAAACTGTTATTTCTAAATAGCCTGAGGCAGAAGTGTTTGATGAATATAATACTTGCCTGGAGCGTTCAATAAAAAGTTGACATAACTTATACAATTTTATATTAAAATGTATTATTTTTTTAAGTTAAAGTAACAAAAATATATGTTGATTTGACAAAAATGCTGCATATTTTTTACAGTGTAGTAATAAAGTAATTAGATGTAAAACACTTACTCATGACTGATGTGTGTAGTCTTAGTAGGCATTTCAGTCTTTATTTGTTTCTTTAGTCTTTAACTTGATCCTTTATTTTAGGAAAACATTCACATTGTTGGTGGATCAGTTAGGTTGGATTCTCAGTTAGGTTCATTAACGTATCCCCATCAATTTCATTCTCTAAAACAAGGAGTAGAAGATGATAATTTTAACAAAATTGCATGCTGAATTATATATTGCCGCAAACATTCATTTGAACCTTTTTATATCCTCTTATCTCTACAAGCTTTACTTTTTTAATCAAAGAAGATCTCTATGGTTTTGATAAATATATGATTTGAACTGAAAGTTTTGTTTATTTTGCCACAACCATTTAAACCACATGAATTCAAATTTTGGGCTATTTTGGTGATAAAGGCCAATATGTCTGTTTAGAGAAAATGTTTGTTTGCTGCATATGAGACAGTTAAAAAGAGTAGGCATTCCTGTGAGATCAACCTTGAAATGTTAGGATAAATTTGTGGAAACTTTTTCCAGTCAACCAGTCACATCTTGAGTAGTCCATTGAATAACTTCTGTGCTCATATTTGTTTCAGTCCCTAAAAAAATAATTGCAGTTTAGAGGAGAATGATATCACATAAAAGTTCATTTGAAAAGATAAATATACATTTATATACTATTAATATTAATGTATTTACAGTACTATATCAAAATTAGGTTACATCACGTTTGTGATTCATATCTGAAGATTCCTATTATTTCCAGACATTCGGTCATAAATATTTTCTTCAAAAACATTCAAAATATGCAGCCCACGGTTTAATATTAACATTAGGCTACATAACGTTAATGTTATCTTCAATTTTTTTATAAAGTGAATAGTAAAATTGTTAGGTTGACCTCCGATAGGTGAGCTGTTCCTCTCAGTCCCTGTGCTCGCGCTGCAACGGTTGTAACGGTTTTTGCCCGTGAAACCTTGCGCGTGTACGCGAGACTGCGGCTGCCTGACTAATCTCGTGATCATAAATTACGTCATAGTGCCGATATGTCTCGGTTTCATAGACTTACAAATGTTTGCTGCCAGCTAAACATATTGTTTCATTGGATGTGGCCGTTTTTAAAGATTATGTTCTGGCCAGCACTGTATCTTATTTATTTTATTATACATGCATTAAATAAGTTCTGAATGACACTTGGAGATGCTATTAGTGTGTGTTATAGGTACCTGTCGCAAACCATCTATTCAGTTCATTTGAATAGACCCAAATGAAGCTTAGGCTATATGTCTATGCATTGCACATACTAGGTTACTGCTAGGGATGTCCCGATCCGATCACGTGATCGGAAATCGGCCCCGATCACGTGGTTTCAGACTCGATCGGAATCGGACGTTACCTCCCGATCAGGACTCGGATACATATGCAGGGTTTAAAATCCATTAAGGTCTCGCTCTGCTCCGCGCCAGTGTATGCGCTGTGCTGGTGCGTGAACTGATGAGAAGAGAATAGGCTTGTTCGACTTCATGCAGCGCCACAAGAACCGGAAGCCGGATGACGTCAAAGTTCCGCGAGAGCGATTTAAAAGCAAACTCCTCCGTATGATTTCGCGGATCACTCTCGCGGTAGTTTGACGTCACCCTGCTGTCGATTGTTGCGGCGCCGCATGAAGTCGAACAAGCTTTTATTCATAGGCTTCACACTCGTGCGTGCAGGGAACCCACGACAAAACCGGGTTTTTACCGCTCATTTAAACGACGCGTTGATCGTTTTTGTCATCATGTGCTCAGACGCAGCTCCGCGTCTAACTCAGAACCTCAAGAACGCGCACTCGCGCAGGATACTGTAGAGATGAGAGATAGAGAGAGAGGTAAGAATGGTGCCCACGTCGAGAAAACTTAATAGAAGTCTAGAAACAAAGTATTAAAGTATGTATAGCCATGTCACTCATCTCATTACAATATGTTAACTAGATAACTGGATACAACTGATTGTATAGTTTAATAAAATAATGTATTTTAATTATACAGATTAATTACGACCTAACTATAGGTATTTTATAACTAACTGCTGACCAGCTTAGGGAATCTCTATGGCTAATTTATAAGATATATTGCTGAATCAGTATGTTGTTTTTCTTGTTAATTGAGTCTTTTTGGGTAGCCTATCTTATGCATAGATTTAGTCAAGGAGGTTGATTCTTATAACTTCCTTCAAAGTTTGATCAATTGTGCATAATGACATGTGCAACAAATGCATATAGGGTGTCAGACTCATAGATTTGCATAATTTAAAGTTCAGGTTTTAAAGTTTGGGTCAACATGTGGCACAGATTTAAAACTGAAACTTATAAAATCCTATCAGAGGTCCAAAATGTCATTGAAACACACCAGTGGCTTTGCTGTCATCAGGATTAAACATGTTACCCCTCGAACCCTCCCTCCCAACAGAGCATCCCCACAAAACAAATCCCAATTTATCCCCTGTACATATACTATATATATTCTCATTATTTTTTAACACATCTGTAGTTATGCGCTGGCACAGAGTTAGACTCTTTTGACTCCACACAGTAACAGCAATGCGTGCGGCATGACAAAAGGAACATCCTGGTTCTGTTTTTTACGCTCTTCTTTATTCTTTTTTTATGTATTATAGAAATATCGGATCGGGACTTGGTATCGGCAGATACTCAAAATCAAATGACTCGGACTCGGACTCGAGGGCAAAAAAACCTGATCGGGACATCCCTAGTTACTGCACACACACGTGCAGGGACGCGCACGCACGCAGGCACACACACACACAAACACAATTCGTCACATGTGTAATAACAAAAAATAATAATAAATATATTAATGATAACACACAAGGTTGTATTTGTTAACCTTAGAAAATGCATTCCCTGATAGCACACAAACATCTCGAAGACGTCTATTTGATGTCTGCGTTTACATCTGCAAGACGTATTATTTAGATCTGCAATACGTCTCTGAGACGTTTCCTAAAAGATGTCATATAGACATATTGAAGACATCTGCAAGACGTTTTTGATTTAGAATGTATGTAAAGCAGCTCTTTCTAAGACCTTTATAAGACGTTTTTACACACCAGATGTATTCCAGATCTCCAGATCTTTACCAGACATCTTGCAGACGTACCTGTGCTATCTGGGATTAACATTTATTTGTCTTTGTTAATGTCAATACAATATTAGTTCATTGTGTATTAACTCATTTAACAGTTACAACTTTATATTTTAATAATGTATTAGTAAATGCTGTAATTAACATGAACTAATACTAGTGGTGAATGCTGTAGTATTGTTCATTGTTAGTTCATGTGACTAGGCATAAACTAAACATAACAAAAACAACCTTATTGTAAAGTACTACTACTACTACTACTACTACTACTAATACTAATACTACTAATACTAATACTAATACTACTAATACTAATACTAATACTAATACTAATAATTCTAATACTACTACTACTACTAATAATAATAATAATAATAATATGCAGATAATGCAGATTGTATAGGCTACTTGTATTGTTAAGGATATTATTATTATTATTATTATTATTATTATTATTAGTCTATACAAATATAAAATCTTAACAGTCTGACTCAATTTTAGAAAAGGTTCATAAAGGAACCTTCTCAAAAGGTCAGGATCTAAAATGAACCCTTTGGCCACAACAAAGGTTCTAAAAAGAACTGTCCAAATAACCAAGGGATATTCATAGAACCTGTAAGTTCAACTTTGAACCTTTATAATTACTACAAGTTCATATTTGAACTTATTGAACCTTTAGAGTTAAAAAAAGAACCAATGTCTTCTAAGAGTGTAGAAGTTGCTGTAACATGCCACAACAGCAAAAACATTTTTTAAAGAAAATGAAGGAGAATTAAAGTGCATTCAAGATATACATGTTATCAGTATGTGTGTAAATTGTTCAGGAATTTTATGTACTGCTTACTTCTACAGTAGATGTCATGGGTATGATGAGTGGGCCAAGATGTGTCAGTCAGTATTAAACCCACTTTATTTTGTTATCACAAAGTACAACTCACTGACTGACAACATCTGGATGGAACATAAATTTGCAGAAGTAGAAGTAAGAGTGTGTTTAGGACGAGAAGCTTCTAGTTTATTTTAATATCTCTATTTTACCTCTACATATAATTACTTTTGGTAGGTTGTTTGTCTATATGTATATGGGTGCGATTTGCCGGGGGGGATGCGTGGGATTTCCCCCTTTCTGGTCAATGTATCCCTGCCTCTGCTTAATTATTTTTATCCCCGGTGGGGATAATTTTATCCCCCTCTCAAAGTGATCAGTGCTACTACACTAGTGGCGAGACGGATCACAAAACTTCTCACGGATCCGTGGTTTGATTAAAGTCAATTTTGTTTTAAAATGCGCTACTTTGGCTGGCTCTGATACAGCTGCCGCGCAGCATCTCTGTATTCACCACTCTGAAGACTTGATCAATGTCCCGCCCACGGCGCTATCTGATTGGTTACAGACCAGGTTACATCTCACGAGTAATAGCCTATCAACACTTGCGAGATGGTTATGGAGCTGTGTGTCGAAAAGATGAAATGCAGCATATTCAGCCGCATATTAATAAAGCGTGAATAAAGATCACAATCTGATTATCTGTTTATGATGACAAGCAGAGTTAGTGTCCCAGTCACACCATTGAGAATGGCAGAAGTTACACACATGATAAATGCCGATGAGGCGTTTAGCGAGGCGCGGGCGCGTCCAGTTTGCGCAAATGAGGCTAAGTGACTAACACATAATGCATCTGACTTTTCTATAATTTCACTGTAAATCACTGTAAAGCATCGCGGTGTAAAGTTAATGTTATTACTTTAAAAGCAGCATTAAAACGGTTTCTACTGTAATGGTTTAACTTTGCAATCAATACATTGTTCATATTTATGTTTAAGTTGACACTACATTGTGCCATATAGTTTTGCCATTCAAGATTTAATTATTGCGTGTTTTTTCGTTGTGCATGATCACAGTTCATATGTGTGGGGGAACAAAAGCTATTACAGTAAAAATATTGCATTAGGCTGCTTCATGAGTTAATAAGAAAAAAGATTTTACAATTCCTGCAAATGCAGTGATGAGTTCATGTTCTCATGATTTATTTTATGAATTAAAATGTTTTGAAATGTGCTGTGGACAGAGACGCATTATGTCAAGAATTATAAAAAATCGTCAATAAGCTCATAATTTGTGCTAAAATAGTATAAATCTTTAGATTTAAAACTATTTAGAAAAGCTGGTTATATATTTATGTTTCTGCTCAAGTTCAGCAGACAGTGAGGATCGGGTTTGTTCCTATCAGAGCTCGTGAGCGGAGAGCGGATTTCTGCATATTAGAAATATTTAAATCATAAAAATATTTTAAAAAATAATAATATTAGAATGGATTTTTGTTTAGGTCGGACAATAATTACCAAAATTCTCTCTCATATTGCTCTTCATAACCACTGAAAACAATCAAAAAAGTTAAAACTAGTGGTGGGTACAAAATGACTCATGACGAAATATGGTGGGTACCCACCGTCGCCTATGAAAACATCCCCCCCTCTGTTTTTTTCACAAATCGCACCCTGTGTATATGTACACACAATAAACAATTATGACCGACAATCATGTTAGTATTGCTAACCTTATAAAAATGTTGAAATGTATATTTTTTGTTTATTAGCACTATTAAATTAACGTTCCAATTACATGCCTGTTTGATATCGCTATGAATATAACAATTTCATCGTTTTCCCCATTAGTACTGAAAATCTATGTGCATTTTGTATTAATTAGGCTATGTCCACACGAAGCCGTTGCATTCCTTATCGGATAATTTTTTTCCTTGCTCTAAAAAATAATCAGTAAACACAAAACCACTGAAACCGACTGAAAGCGGTGTAGTATATATGCCGGACCAGTATGGGGCGCTGTAATTCTGCCACAGATATACACTATACACGGAGAAGAAGACTTTGAGCATGCGCATAACCAATGTATGGTGTTGTCCATTATCGCTTGTTGGTCACCACAATTGCTCAGAAGCAATAGATTTTGCTGTAATAAAGCTTGTAGGCTTTAGTAGCTTCTGTAGCACGAACACAATCACGTAGTCCGCTGTTATTGTTGTTGCTGTTACGTGTGACGCTTCCGACATGTGATGTGATGACGTTTTCGCTTCACAAAATATACGGATTGGCTGTACAGACGAAACCGCAAGGGTGTCGGTTTCAGATTTATCCACTTTAGGACCCTGTTTCAAAAAATAGCAGATTCAGTCTCCCAAAATGCCGGATCCGTGTGGATGAAACGCCAATAAGATAACAAATTTATACGTATACAGTGATACGCGTCTCCGTGTGGACAGCCCCTTAAAGTACCTTAGGGCAGCATTTGACACAATAGATCATAAAATTCTACTAGATATACTAGAAAATTGTCTGCAAAAATTTCTGCATTAGTGGTTAGCCTTGTCCTCTCCCTGAGGACATGTGAGACTGTCAGGCTAAGTTCCAGGATGGTGTGATGCTTATCCCACCACCAGTCTACCTGATGCACATTTTCATGCTGGCAATTTGATGACTGCCCAGTGACAACTGACCACTTCCTTTGTGCACTTGTAGCTTGGTTAAATTATATTATATAGTATTCGCATTAGTCTATATAGCATATATTTAGTATAATATACTAAATCCTATAATATCGTATTGTAACAGCAGTGTGAGTTATAGCTGCAACTGTGTTTCTCAGTTTATATTGTTTTTGGAATATAAATATTTGCAGAAACGTGCCACTCACTATAGCTTTTAACTAAATGCTCATCACAGTTAGTGTTTGAGTAAAAAAGCTCAGAAGTTAACAACCGATTAAGTCTTGATGGACAGAATCTTGTTTTCCAAGAAAAGCAGACAAGAAACGTAATCTTAAATAAAAGTGTGTGCATACAGTACAATTTTATTTGGCTTTTGAAACATTTTTTGAAATATGAAGCTAAAAAATAACGTATTTTTTGGAAGGGTAAGTCAAATTCTGAACCATTGGCCTGACTGGACTAGTAAATTTTTTTATTTGTTTTCTCTCTT
Organism: Misgurnus anguillicaudatus; assembly: GCF_027580225.2. Taxonomy (NCBI): domain Eukaryota; kingdom Metazoa; phylum Chordata; class Actinopteri; order Cypriniformes; family Cobitidae; genus Misgurnus; species Misgurnus anguillicaudatus. The sequence continues at coordinate 14,162,941 of NC_073348.2, forward strand.
TGTCTATAGGGGGAACTCAGCGTCTGCCACGAACTGTTGGAGTGTCTGTAGCTAAAGAACTGATATTCGCAGCACGAGTGCTTGATGGTGTGGAGGCTAAGAGACTTGGTCTAGTGAATCATGCTGTAGAGCAGAATGAGAGCGGAGATGCTGCTTACCTACAAGCTCTGTATCTGGCCCGAGAATTTAACCCTCAGGTACTGTATAACTAACATATATAATTGTATACTAGGGGTGGAACAATACATGTATTCGTTTCGAACCGAATCGGTACGAGGGTCACGGTTCGGTGCATGAATTTAAACGGAGAATACACGGTATGAAAATAAAAAAACTTGCGTGCAAAATAATTAATGTAATGCGGAACTACTGTTAGATACGCGGGTTCTTTATGGACAGCTAATCTGTTGCCCCGCTTTAGCTCTGAAGCTCTGATTGGCGCCAATGCAGCCGAGCTCCGCCTATGTATGCGCTCTATCAGAGCCCGTCTACATTCTCTGGCACTCTGCATTTTTTTGTCACGTCGACGCCGGTCCAGTGAATGAGCAGCCGACAGCGAGTATGGCAAGTGGTGGTGTTCCACAAGAGTTAGACGTTCCGCCAGCCTCTTTAAGATCGCAAGTTTGGCAAAGCTTCAGTTTTCCAGTCAGTTACAATAGTACAGGCGAGAGAGTGGTGGAAAAGACGAGGACTGTGCGTCGGCGTTGTTCAGCAGTTGTTAGGTATGTGAGTGGAAATACATCTAATCAGGGCTCTCAAGTCTCACGCATTCACCTTGACAAACACGCATTTCAGTCAGTTCAAACGCCACACTTTGTATTTCTCACGCTGAGAAGTAGGAGATAAATTGTCCTGCTATATACAACAGGCATACGCAGGGCAGTTCTGTCGAGTTCAGCTGCTTTCAGTTTTTTAAGCGTGCTCAACTTTACGCAGCGCCATCAGCGTCAGAGTACTGCGAGAAATCTTGCGGAGGAGGCTGAATGCAAATCGCTCTCGCGTTACTCTGACGTCATCCACTTGTCGTTTCTTGCAGCCCATCGTGAAGTCGTACACACCTATTAATTCATCCTACAAGCCTATTTTTTTGTTCTTTAGTACATTAATATGAAATAAGGCCAAAATGTAATTTTAAAATGTATTTAGGTAGCACTTGTAATACATTTGAACCCATATTTGTATGAAAGATGAGTACAAGATTACTTAAAGAGGTATACATTTTTGAAATACGAGATAGTATGTTAAATGCATTTCAGTTCATATTCATGACATCTGAAAATAACACTGATAAGGACACCTATGTTTTTAAGATTAGCTTAAGTACTAAAAAGCCGAGGTACTAAAGAACCGAGGTACGAACCGAACCGGGACTTCTGTGTACCGTTCCACCCCTATTGTATACATATATGTAACATGTATAATTAACAGAAACTGTTTCTAGTTATATTTCCTTTTGTGAGAACATAATTGTTCCCAAGAGACCACGTTTAATTTATGCTAATAATAAACATTGGGTCACAAAATCTGTTAAGGAACTAATTAAACAAAGGAATATTGCTTTTAATCAAGGAGACATGCTAAAATATAGGGAGCTATCAAAGCAAGTTAAGAGAGAACTTAAACTTGCAAAGTTTGCTTATAAAGATAAAGTCGTAAACATATTGAATGCAGGCAATGCACGCCCTGCTTGGGAAGGTGTAATATGATGGGTATGCCAACAAAGAAGAATGTACACTCTAAAAAGAAAAGGTTCTAAAATGAACCTTTTGAAGTTCCTGGAGATTGCAACTGTGGGGGAACCTTTAAGGTTCGTTTTTGAACCTTTTTAAAAAGGTTCCAATTAGAACCTTCTTTTAAAGGTGCTTTAAAGAACCAGCAGAGTTCCTTTTTGAACCTTCTTCTGGACATTATAATAATAATAATTATGACTATTATTATTCATTACTATCATTACACTTTTTCATAATAGACACAACATCATGATACTTTATTAAATGTTTATTGCAAACATGACAGCAATTTAAACAAACATTAACAAATTCATTCAACATTTAACAGAATGTAACTGAATATATCATTGTAAGGAATAATTGACAACAGGCAATTGAATTAAAAGAAAATAATGCACACCCAAGGTGGTTATGTGGCACAATGCGAAGCGGGTTACCGTTACACCTCGGTTGTGCATTATTTTCAGATAATTCAAAGGACCGGAGTCAATTATTCTGCTTATATCACGATTACCACAAACATTGCTCTGGTGGCTATTTTTAAGAGATTTGACAAGTAAGGTGTGTCGTTATCGAAAATAATGCATACCCATGGAATATTTCTCAATCAATCAGAATAAAGCATTCAACAGCACAGTGGTATAATTTAAATATAATTAAAAATAATGTTGATACCTCCACATCATTTACACTATGCCATTACATAAACATACATTCATTTAAACAAGAAATTGGCCATTTTAATAACTGCAGGTGGCATTTTGGTTTTGTTTCATTACAAGCATACATAGACATATTTTTACAGTATATTCTATATATATATATATATTTAAATATATCTTATGTTGATTCATCCACATCATGTATTTACTTTCCACTTTATGCATTTACATAAACATACATTAATTTAAAAATTAATTTTTCAATGCTGAAGATGAAGTAGACTGCACAAGCGCTAGTGACATCTTCTACCTCAAAGACTTTCACACCTTCCATCATTATCTCCAGGATTGAATCTGCACCCAAAGGGCTTCCTTTTATAGAACTGGGTTGGGTGTATTTGGTACCTAAACAAGAAAGTGATAATGTTATACAAAGCTCCTACTTGGATTTAATATTATAAACAAATATTATTTTAAACTTTAAAAACATTCCAACTTCCCAGTTCAGATGCTTTTTTAGGAATTTTTACCTGTCACAATCAGTGGCGGCCGGTGACTTTTGAGGGTGCACGATGCGAAGCTCGCCATGTGTGTGGTTCGTCCTTTCAAAACACGTGTTCGGCGCACCATGCGAACCACGTGCATCATGCATCCCGCCAAAACAAGTTCATGCTGCCCATGCATCTAAGAGGTTTATGATAAAAGTGTGTAATGAGTTTACTGTTAAAGGTGCAGTGTGCAATTTATAGAAGGATCTCTTGACAGAAATGCAAAATAATATACAAAACTATATTATCAGGGGTGTATAAAGACCTTTCATAATGAACAGTTATGTATTTATTACCTTAGAACAGGGGTGGGGAACCCCGGTCCCGGAGGGCCACCGTCCCGCAGAGCCCCGCTCCAACCCCAATCAAACACACCCGAAAAATCTAATTCAAGTCTTCATGATCACTTGGAAATGAAATTCAGGTGTGTTTGATTAGGGTTGGAAATAAACTCTGCAGGACAGTGGCCCTCCAGGACCCAGGGTTCCCCACTCCTGCCTTAGAATGAGACGTTTTTATCTACATACACCGAGGGTCCCCTTACATGGAAGTCGCCATTTTGTACCACCATGTTTCTACAGAAGCCCTTAACGGACAAACTTTTTTTATTAAGTTGTATCCGACGATGACATGTTTTTCTGGTGACGGCTACCGTAGCTTCTCTATGCGTTTCAAAAGCGAGGGGTGAGCAGTGGACTGAGCTGTTGGTTGTAACTCACAACATCACCACTAGATGCTGCTAAAATGTACACACTGCACTTTTAAGTTAGTGTCTTGCGAGTATTGAATGTGTCTTTTTTATCATATCATTTCGATGCATGTGCAGCAGGCACCCACCTTGACAAGACGCACAACGCACATGGCCCACACGACGGGCCGAACACACACTTTGACATAACAAGCAACACAAATGACACTCCGAACACATATTATTAATTAACGCCCCTCGGAAGAGAAGTCACCAGCCGCCACTGGTCACAATGCAATACCGGCTTTAAAAAGTTGATATTAAAAGATAGGGTTGAAAAAGGATTAATATAGATTTAAACTCTTAAAAGATAAACTTAGCCACATACGCTTACCTGATTAATGACATAAAGGAATCTTGGGCTCTCCTTGAAAAGAAATAGAAGCAACATGGTAGCAGCAGCAGCCATTGAGAGACCTTTAATAAAAATTATGAAATTGCATCTGACATATAGTTTCATTGTTTATTGTCATTCTTAGTTTAACATGTTACATTACCTCTGTGTGCCAAATCAATGTAGGCTTGTTTTGCTTCATCCACTTCGCTACAGATATCCACTCCAACCTGTCTTCTGTGGCACTCATTAATCACTTTCTGTGCCACCAGGCCTAGATTCTTCAGCATGTTTCTTTCAATGTCTGTGTCAAGTATGCTTTGGACCTCAAATGCAAGCTGTTAGAATCCAATATAATGAAAATATTAACAGATACAATATTTCTTTTTTTTGCTTTTTAAATTTGAACAATATTCTACTCACAACTGAAGGGACTTTAAGGGCTGGATAGGGATTTAGTCCTCTCAGTCATTGTCTATGCCATGCAGTCCTCTAAAAAGTTTAATATTTGATGTTTTTTCAAGCATTCTTGTTTTCACTTTTTCAAAGTGCACCCAATGCTGTAATCATCTTCCCCTGCTCAGACTTTCCACAAATGTATGCATTATTAACTTTACTGATTTTCAGTGGCGGCCGGTGACTTCTTTTTTTGAGAGCGCTCAATGCGAAGTTCGTCACAATATGTATGTAGCCCGTGATGTGTGTGGTTCCTTTTTTCACAATATGTGTTCTGCGCTATGAGAGATCCTGTGTGCATCATGTGTCTTGTCAAAATAAGTGCCCGCTGCAAACGCGTCCAAAGGGTTCATGATAAAAGAGACGCTCGCGTTTGCCAGATACTCGCATAATCTCATGCGTAATCAGAATTTACTGTTAAGGGAGTGTCTTGTGTGTATTTTGTGAACGTGAGCATCTCTTTTATCATAAATGGTTTTCACGCGTGTGCAGCAGGCACCTACCCCGACAAAACACGTGATGCACATGGTTCACATGACGCAACCAACACATATTTTGAAAACGCAAGCAACACACATGACACTCTGAACACTTATTTGGAATTAGCGCCCCTCGGATGAGCAGTCACGAGCCGCCACTGCTGCTTTTACTGAATCCTGAAGATCAGTCTGTTTGTGACAATTACCTCTTTCTATGCTGCACATGTCTTGGTTTTCCTCAGTTTTATAAAATAAAAAACACAACGCATTTTAAAATTATAATTGTCCATTAAGGTGTCACTTTGTCTGACATGCTTTACCTCTGCACTGGTTATCTGTTGGACTTTTGATGAAATCTGGTGGTTCCCTTCTCTTACCAGTCTCTCAAGAACTGGTATTTGGTGACAAGGGATAATCACACCTTGTTTAATTGGTAACTTGTTGGACACCTGAAAATGGAAGATATATAAGTTCAGATTCAAAACCCTCTAAGTGCGCCTTATACATGCTTTCTGTCAACAAACTGTTGTTTCTAAATAGCCTGAGGCAGAAGTATTTGATGAACATGTAATACTTGCCTGGAGCATTCGATGAAAAGTTGACATAACTTATACAATTAATTTTATATTAAAGTGTATTATATTTTTTAAGTTAAAGTAACAAAAATATATATGTTAAAGGCGGAGTCCACGATGTTTGAAAAACGCGTTGGAAAAGGAGACGGGCCGACTACCAAAACACACTTATAGCCAATCAAATCAAATCAAATGCCGGGTTGCGTATGTGTGGGGCGGGTCTATCAACAGAAGGTCCAGATTCTATTGGGGTAGGGGCGTGTTTGTTTAGGTGATTTCAAATATCAACATTGTCTTTCAAACATCATGGACTCCGCCTTTAATTCGACAAAAATGCTGCATATTTTTTTATAGTGTAGTAATAAAGTAATTAGATGTAAAACACTTACTCATGACTGATGTGTGTAGTCTTGGTAGGCATTTCAGTCTTTATTTGTTTCTGTGTAGTCTAATGAATTTTACTTGATCCTGTATTTTAGGAAAACATTTAGCTCATATTCTGAGTTAGGTTAATTAACGTATCCCCATCAATTTCATTCTCTAAAACAAGGAGTAGAAGATGATAATTTTAACAAAAATGCATGCTGAATTATATATTGCAGCAAACATACATTTTAACCTAATCTATAGGAACTGAAGATTTTGTTTATTTTGCCACAACTATTTAATCCACGTGTGAATTCAAATTTTGGGCTATTTTGGTGATAAAGGCCAATATGTCTTTTTATAGAAAATGTTTGTTTGCTGCATATGACACAGTTAAAAAGAGTAGGCATTCCTGTGAGATCAACCTTGAAATAATTAGGAAATTAGGATAAATTTGTGGAAACTTTTTCCAGTCAACCAGTCACATCTTGAGAAGTCCATTGAATAACTTCTGTGCTCATATTTGTTTCAGTCCCTAGAAAAATAATTGCAGTTTAGATGAGAATGATATCACATAAAAGTTCATTTGCAAAGATAAATATACATTTATATACTATTAATAATGTATTTACAGTACTATATCAAAAATAGGTTACATCACGTTTGTGATTCATATCTGAAGATTCCCATTATTTCCAGACATCTGGTCTTAGATATGTTCTTCAAAAACACTCAAAATATGCAGCCCACGCTTTAATATTAACATAAGGCTACATAACGTTAATGTTATCTTCTATTTTTTATAAAGTGAATAGTAAAATTGTTAGGTTTTACCTCAGATAGGTGCCCTGTTCCTCTCAGTCCCTGTGCTTGCGCTGCAACGGTTGTAACGGTTTTTGCGCGTGAAATCTTGCGCGTGAAATCTTGCGCGTGTATGCGCGACTGCGGCTGCTGGAATTATGTCGTGAACATTAATTACGTCATGGTGCTGATAGGTCTCGGTTTCATTGACTTACAACGTTTGCTGCCAGCTAAACATATTGTTTCATTGGATGTGGCCGTTGTTAAAAGATTATGTTCTGGCCAGCACTGTATCTTATTTATTTTATTATGCATGCATTAAATAAGTTCTGAATGACACTTGGAGATGCTTTTACTGTGTGTTATAGGTACCTGTCGCAAACCATCTATTCAGTTCATTTGAATAGACCCAAATGAAGCTTAGGCTATATCTATGCATTGTACATACTGCACACACACGCGCACGCAACCACACACACGCGCACGCAACCACACACACACACACACACACACACACACACACACACACACACACTCTCTCTTTGTTAATGTTAATTAAGGATATTATTATCATTATTATTATTATTATTATTATTATTATTATTATTAGTCTATACAAATATAAAATCTTAACAGTCTGACTCCATTTGAGAAAAGGTTCATAAAGGAACCTTCACAAAAGGTCAGTTCTAAAATGAACCCTTTGGCCACAACAAAGGTTCTAAAAAGAACTGTCCAAATAACCAAGGGATATTCATAGAACCTGTAAGTTCATCTTTGAACCTTTATAATTACTACAAGTTCATATTTGAACTTCTGGGTTCTTTTTGTAACTCTAAAGGTTCAATGTCTTCTAAGAGTGTAGTTTCACTTAATGGAACAAATGACCTACAACTTTCTAATGAATTTAATGTTTTTCTTAATCGTTATGATGAGCATAATTTTTGTAATGAGGTGTCTGTTTTTAAGGACTCTGCTTGTGCTCCCCCTAATGTCCACATTGACAAATGTGCTGTCATCAAAGTTTTTAGATCAGTTAAAGAGCGGAAAAGCCCTGGTCATGATCTTATCGGAGGGCGACTTCTTAAAAATTGTGCTGTGCAACTGGCTGAAATTTTTACTTACATCTTTCAATTATCATTACAGTTGCATTTGGTCCCTCAACTTTGGAAGGACTCTATAATCGTTCCGGTTCCAAAAATAAAAGCTCCTAAGCTACTGAACGATTTTAGACCTATAGCACTTACTTCCCTGGTGATGAAATAATTTGAAAAACTTGTGAAGACTGCCATAATGAATTCTGTGCAGGACAAATTAGATCCCTTACAGTTTGCGTATAGGCCAGGTCGGGGGGGTGGATGATGCCACAGGAACACTTTTAAATTTTATCTTAAAACATCTTGAGGGGGCAGGTTCTTTGGTCCGTTTGCTATTTGTTGATTTTTCTTCAGCGTTCAACTGTATTAGACCCCATGTTTTAGCCGATAAACTAAAACAACATTTTAACATTTACCTGGCTTGATCAGCTGGCTGATGGACTTCTTAACAGAGCGGCCCCAGCGTGTTAGGGTGAACGGGGTCCACTCAGATGTTCTCTCATCATCAGTTGGATCCCCACAGGGCTGCGTCCTGTCACCACTTTTGTTTGTTTTATATACCAATGATTGTCAGAGTACCTACCCAGGTCATCATGTTGTTAAATTTGCAGATGACTCTGTCATCGTTTCACTTTTAAGTCAAAAAAACTTTGAGCATGGCCCTGTTTTATCAGATTTTGTTGAATGGTGTGAATCTTCCTTTCTTAAAATAAATGTAAACAAAACTAAGGAAATGCTTATTAACTTTGCTAGGTCATCTGTGTCTCTTACTCCAGCTCTTATCAACAGTCAAGTTGTGGAGCAGGTAGAGACCTATAAATACCTGGGGACAGTCATTGACAATAAGTTATGCTTTGAGTCACAAGTAGATGCAGTTTGCAAAAAGGCTCATCAACATATGTATTTTCTTCGCAAACTTCTTTTATTGAATCAATTCTTACTTTTTCATTTATCTGTTGAATGTAACTACTGCTGTAAACCAAATTGCCCCACGGGGGACAAATAAAGCTAAACAAACAAGCAAACTATAGCCATTGTTAGTTCTTTTATGTGCACCATACCCGAGTACATTTGATTCCAAAGTACAGTTGCGCTTTGCAGAGGTGGTCTCGGGTACCGTTCGCTTTAATTTGAGGGTGGGGCATGTGCACCATAATGCGAAACTTCATCTGTAAACACTCTTATGCGCTGCACAAATATGTACAGCTGCGTGTCAACGCATGCCAAGCGATTCCATATAACCCCAGTTTGACATCATGCGCGCTGTGCGGAATGATCGATGTATGACATTTATGAGCAGTCACGAGAGTGATTGGAGAGCAGGCTGCCCTTAATATGCTTTTAAATCTCTCTTGCGGTTGTATAATGTCATTATATATAAAAACACACATGCATGTATACATTTAAGAAATATCTATGTGTATATATACATTTTTATATTTATATATAATTTATATTATATATAAATATGAATACTTTATATATACAATTTTTTTCTTAAAATTATACATGCATGTGTGTTTATTTATATAAACATAATTATTATACACAGTACACAAACATATATATGATGTAAAAAAAACTATTGTTCTGCAAACGATTAGTTGATATTAGTCTGTTATGTTATTTAGCCCTGTTATGCAGTTTGATTAGATGTTTTGCAGCCCTAATTAAATTATGGACACCATTACAGTGTTGTCATAAAATAACACTTTGAACAACATATTCGTAACAACAATGTTTACAGCATATTACAAAAGATTTATTGGAATTAGTAAAGTATTAAAGTGTGCCCTGCTCATGATGAAACGTTGTGATTGTTTCTTCTCAGGGACCAATTGCAATCAGAATGGCAAAGCTGGCAATCAATCAGGGAATAGAGGTATGGTTACACATTTAACTATCTTTGTTATCTTTGTTTGGTCAAACATTGTCAGGTCTTGTGGCTTACTTTTGTCAGAACTTGACATTTTAGAAATTTTAGTTAGACAATGATAATAGCTTTACCCTTGGAACTCACTGGTCACAAGCCCGGCTGCAAAAGATGAGAGCTGTGATTTGAACTGAAAACTATTGAACTGAACAGAACTGAATCTTCCACGGTTAAGAATGTAGGTATGGTGTTCGACTAGGGGTGGCACGGTTCACAAAACCCTCGGTTCGGTTCGTATCACGGTTCTATGGTCACGGTTCTCGGTTCAGTACGGTTCTTGTTGTTATTTTTTTAACACTCCAGAAATGTATTATCTTATTAATGTATTAATTATCCATAATTTAGGATACAGTATTAATAAGTTATATCATGTAATCATGCACAAACTGAATTTGACTTTAAGCACATTATTGGGAACATCCCTGAGGAAAGCCAGGCGAGATTTTGACACACCGAGAGGGAAGACATTGATGATTTCAACATGCTTTTCATTTATTTGGCAAAAAAGAGAATGTGTATTGCCATCTACATGAACTTTGTGTGCATTTTTAGCACACAAAGATAACTTGCATTTATCAAAATGCCAACTTCAGTGTAGCTTTAAGATTTATCACTGAGAGGCTGCTTAAATAATGCAGAGTATATGTGGACGAGAGAGAAACATAACGTTTACACCTGAAATATTTAAATCCGTCTCTTTTGTCCACTTTTGACCACTTCTGTCCTGATTACTTTAAGGGGCAGTTTATGAAATAAGATCGCGCAACTTTCACACGCTAGCAAAATGAAACTACGCGGAAATCAGCCGCTTTCGTTTTATCTACGAAAGGCTAAAAATAGCGCTGAATACGAAAAGACGTAAGAGAGTGTTCATTAACTCAGATTAGATAAATGTTCGGAGAGAAGGCTGTCGCGTGTGGCTGTTCGAACACATTCAACCCATAGACTGCAGTTTTATCTATTGTTTTATTTCCGCTGTCATCATAGGTAACATGAAATAAAAAATGTTTCCACACACCAAACTTATACGACGCTGGCGCATCCTCCAACCAGAGGCGTCATGCCCATTCAAACTAAGGGGGCATGTGCCCCCTTGGTTTTTTTGAGCCAATGTATATTTTGCATCCAATCTCAAAATCAAATAAGCGTCCATTAATCTGTTATTTGACTTTTAATCTATTTAATATGCACACTATTATACATTCTGTGCTGCATCCTTGTCACTTTTCGGAGATTTTCGCCGTTTTGATAGTGTTTTGATCATGAATTACTTTTATTCTGGCGGCAGCTGGTGCTGCAGTCAGTACATTTGCAGACGTCATCAGCGTCTGGGCACGCTCAAGGGGATCGCACACCGGCCGCGCAGCTCAGCGCGGCGCCGTTCTAAAAAAAATGTAACACATTGTTTTCTATGAGTGTACGCACACCGGTGGCGCCTGTCCGCGCCGCCCAGCTGTGACTCAGGAAGTTGTTCTAATCCCTGTCGCGCCACAGAGCGCCACTCACATAGTTTAACATTAAATAACATCATAAGTGTCCCACATCATTAATGATTAACATTGGCTGCTAACGTATATTTTACATTTTGAAGTAGACGCTATCTGACGAAGCTCGCGCTATTTAATGTGCACTTCCGGTTTACAATACCTCCGAGTTCTCCTAGGCGCGGCGCGACGCGGCGCTGAGCTGCGCGGCGCTGAGCTGCGCGGCCGGTGTGCGATCCCCTTCACGAGCTCTCTCCTGTTGCTGGCTTGCTGCTGTGTTAGAAACGCTCACAACATTTCCAAACCCCAGTACGGTAATGTGCAGTTAACATCCTCTGTGTAGAAAATGTATGGTTTTAAATGTGACCGTCTCAACGTTATATTAGTAGAGATTCATCTTCTTGGCACAACGCCAAAGTTCGCCAGAGTTCACGCGGCCGCGGAATCTCACATGCTCACATATGAGGTAAACTTTAATGCAAAAATCCGTTCCTCTAATAATTTTATTTAAACATATATTTTTTAAATCATTATTGAACATTAAAATCAATCATGTGTCTATAGCTTATGTCATTTTCGTTGTTTATATACTTTATGGATTTAAAATTACATTAATTTTAAATAATAATGCAGTTGTTGTGCAAAATGCATTAATGACACAATTAAACAAGCCATTAAGACTTAAATAAATAAAACATGCCGTTTCAGATGTAAATATGATGCAAATGTGTCATTATTCCGATTGAATAGTATTTGATATTAAAGTTAGTCATCACTTTTATTTTGGAGGTTTTTGCATGAAAGCAGGGGTTTTCAGATTGTTAGAAATGTAAGTGCCATGGAAAAGACTGAAAGCTCTATAATATTTCGTTTGATGTCTGTGTATGCACAAATTTCTGTTAGCTGTTGACACTGTGCCCCCTTAAAAAAAATTGGTGCATGACGCCCCTGCCTCCAACTGCGGGCAGACTTCTTTTTCTCTCCCTCTTGCCATTTATACACGTAACATGACCGGCAGCACTCACTCTCCACACCAGTCACCTCTTCTTTCGCGCTATTCGCGACAGGGGAACACGCTATCTGAGGTCACATACAGTGCACGAGGCTACATACATTGCGCATGCCATGAACCGTTGAACCGTACGACACACACGCGCTCCGAACCGAGACAAGCGAACCGAACGGTTCGGATTTTTTTTATGAACCGTGCCACCCCTATGTTCGACAGCAATTTATCCTTCGATAGTCATATCTCCAACGTCTGCTGCACAGCATTCTTCCATCTTAGAAATATCTCAAAAATATGCCATATGCTGTCTGCATCAGATGCAGAGAAGCTTATCCACGCTTTTATGACCTCTAGAATAGACTATTGTAACCCGTTACTCAGGGGATGCCATGCAAATCAGGTAAACAAGCTTCAGCTAGTTCAAAACACCGCTGCAAGAATGCTTACTCATTCTAAGAAGTATGACTACATAAGTCTTATTCTGGCATCTTTACACTAGCTACGAGTCAAATATCACGTACACTGTGGTCGCAAAATTCTGGTCTCTTAACTATCCCTAGAATATGAAAAGTGTCTAAAGGTGGTAGATTCTTTTCATACTTAGCCCTAAGCTCTGGAACGATGGGCCAACTGATGTCCGAGAATCAGACACAGTCGATCACTTTAAGTCTAAACTTAAGACTTTTCACTTAACAAAGCATTCACATAATTTGTCTAGTAAATGTTCTTATCTTGCAATAGTAAGCCTGTACAGAACAAAGCATTCACATAACTCGTCTGGGTAATATACTAGTGCTGCAATAGCTAGCCTGTCTGGAACCGAGCAGATATTAAACCACAAGACTGTGTGACACTTGCTTTACATGCGAACGGCCCCTACGCTAATAGGTTTTTGTTTATCTCTCCCTGTCTCGTCCTCGATCCCAAGGGACATTAAGACAAACAGACCACATACATACTACATACATACAGTAGATATAAATATCTCCCAAGGTTTTTTTCCTCCTATGACTTTTTTCCTCCTGGCTAAAAATGCAGAAGGTTTTTCACCTAGGGTTTTTTCAACCCTTAGGAGTCAGCCACCATTGGCTTAACTTAGCACCCTCTTCTATACATTACATCATCAGCAATCTCGCTTGTAAAGCTTATTCATAGCCGCTGTATTTTGCTACCTATGTTGTCTGTCAATTTTTCTGTGTTTTCCCCTGCTTCTTTTAATTTAAAGCTGCTTTGATATAATTGCCTATTGTGCTATATAAATAAAAGTGCTATATAAATAAAATTTAATTGAATTGAAAACTGAGGAAATCAGTCAAAAGACTGCATGGAAATTCAAAGAAACATATTCCTTATGCTGTTACCACATCCGAAGCAGCTGTTATGCCAGGATTTAAGACTTCTTCCGCTTACACACCACTGAAGTATTGTATCCATGCCACCGCCTTGTGCCTTTGATTTGGTTATATAGAGACTGATGACATTATGTTAGGGTTAGGGATTTATATATTGCTAACATATCTTTCAATATAATGGTCCAACTACAACCTAATAGATTAGTAGTACTAATGTACATTTTATTTACATTTTCAGGTATTGTTGCAAATATGTCATGTATAAATGCCCTGTTTTATACCATGCTCTATTTTGTTTAGCTATTTCCATGTTAGCTAGAATATGTATTTGAATGGAATTCAACACTGAATTCAGAAAAAATAGAGTCCATATTAGAGACACAGCCATGGATTTCAGATGCTTGAACTTGCTGTACAAACAAAATCAAATAATCCAGTTTGAAAGCCATTGGCAATAAACACATTAACATGTCACACTAACAGAATGACTGCCTAACTTTGCGCAAAAGCTTTTCTAAATGTGTTTGTTATGTGGTAGCACTAATGTGGGAAAGATACTATTGTGCCAGACTGTATTCACAGGAATCAGATCGATTTTTAACTGAAAGCAGTAACTAATTTGCATTTAAAGGTACACAAATGAAAGCAGAACTTTTTGCCCCCGCCCAAATAGGGGCATTTTGCACATGCTATAAGAAATGATCGGTGGGATATTTTGAGCTGAAACATCACAGACACATTCCAGGCACACCTGACACTTAAATTACATGATGTAAAAATGGGCATTATTTTGGCCCTTTAACAGCATCAAAATTTTGGGAACAAAAATATTTTTAGTGATTATTCACATTTATTTGACTTTGAACTTTAATTGAAAGTTTGTGAATATAGCTGAGACTTCTTTCTATAGTTAGGGTAATTTTGTGGCTTATGTAATCATTCTGGTGTAGATTTAAAAACTAATGATGCAAATGTGTATATGTTCCAGGTGGATTTAGCGACAGGATTAGCTATTGAAGAGGCATGTTATGCTCAGGTATGTTTACACGCTGACTATGGTTTTAAAATATTATTCAACAATATTTTAAGGAAATAATAGCAAATTTTTTTTTTTTATAAATTGCCGTTTGTGTGGCGGTCATTTTGTGTGTTAACAGAATGCAGTTCACAATTTTACTGCTGGCCTACATCGGTTAGAAAATCACTATTTTTAGTTCTAAAGACAGCACACAAATGTTCCACTGATATGGCTTTTTGTTGTGTCCTAGGTGATTCCAACAAAAGACAGACTGGAAGGTTTGGCGGCATTCAAAGAGAAGCGTCTTCCACGTTACAAGGGCGAGTAACACTGGACTATCAAATGCAATTACAAACTGCTGCCTTCCAGATTGCCTTTTACTGTCATTCACTGTTGTAAAGAGTGTTACATACCAATCGATGGATTGTTGCCAGGCCTGATGATGGTAAAATCTGTTGGGATTTCAGCTAAAATGTATGAATAGCAAGCTTTAAAGATAAATGCTGCTCTTTTGTCTGTAGATAATTGTCTGTTTGGTATGTACTTTTTCTTTTCTGGGTGGATTTTGCTGTGAGTGTCAGCTTTTTACATTTCTGTTCTGTATGTCTGTACATACAGTGATTTGCCAAAAAATGTAATCTGATCCTCATCTAGGTCACAACATTAGACAAACACAGTGTGTACAAGCTGACAGCACACAAAAAAATAGAGTTTCTTTTTTTCTTTTTTTAAAAACACCCATTACACATTCACAGTGCTGGAGGAAAATGTAAGTGAGCCCTTGGATTTTATAGCTTGTTGAACCTCCTTTGACAGCAATTACTTCAAGTAAGCGCTTTCAATAGTTCTGAATCAGAACTGCACATCGTTCAGAAGGAATTTTTGCCTATTCCTCTTTACAAAACCAGTTCAAGTCAGACATTTGTAAGATTTCTGGTGTGAACCGTTCTCTTGAGGTCATTCCACAGGTTAAGGTCTGGGCTTTGACTAGGCTACTCCAAATTGTGCTTTTTTTAAGCCAGTCTGTGGTGGATTTTCTTGCTTAAGGTCATTGTCCTGCTCCATCAACCACTTTTTACTGAACTTTAACTGGTGGACAGACCCCCTTACATTATCCTGTAGGATATTTTGTTAAACTTGGCAACGTGATGGCAATTGCTCCAGGCCCTGAGGCATCAAAGCACGCCTAAATCATGATGTTCCCTCCACCATACTTCACTTTTGGGATGATGCTTATTTTTGGTAAGCTGTGCTCTTTTTGTGCCATAGTATTTTTTTCCGAACAATTCAACTTTTGTTTCATTAGTCCATAAAATATTTTCCCAATTGCACTGGAGTTTGCCAAGGTGCTCTTTTGCAAACTTCAGGCCAGTGTTGTAGTACTCGAGACTCGGTCTCGAGACCATATTTTAATGGTCTTGTCATGGACTCGTGAGCATTTTGACTCGGTCGTGACTCAAACTCGAATACATTTGGAATCTGACTTATTCTCAAGTTCACAAGAGTCCCTTTTAAAATATATATTACTGTTTCATTAAACTGATGTAAGATTGACACGAACAGTGATTGGTGAATTTTTTTTTTGTGCACATCGGATTGGCCCTAAGACAGTGGCACTACACATACTTCCAGCAGTAGACCTATTGCAATAAACAAATTGTAAATTAAGTCTACATATATTTCTGTATTATTATATTTTATTCTTGATTTATATCTTAGAAGAGAAATTAATATGTTGTTGGTGATAATCATTTACACAATATCATAACAACATTTATTTATTAATTAAAATTTTCAAATATACAGTATTGTGCAAAAGTCTTATGCCACCATGCAACAATTAGATTTGTGGTTTTTGCAATGTTATAGTGATCATATATAATTGTTTCTCAGTCCAGTCTCTTTAATAGAATACATTCAGAAAATACAGGAAATGTGTATATAGTATAAAAACTGTATAAAAATAAAAACTGAAGTGTCAAGTTTTAAGGATAAACTCCCCTTCCACTTGAGCAATAGCAGGAAACAGCAGGATCTCTTAAACCTAAATAAAATTTTAACTTCATTCTGCACACAAAAACGCTCAAGATGCGTTTAGTGCCAAGAGAGGTCACACTAAACACAGACGATGCCTAAAGAAGACATTTAGTCCTGAAAATTTTAATTTTTTTACATATTTCCTGCATTTTTTGTTTGTATCTTTATAAAATTGATTAAAAAATAAATATGGATGGACATTAAAACTTCTAAAACAACAAGGCTGGTGGTGATGGCCTAAGACTTTTGCACAGTAATGTAGCTTATTATCTTTATTTAACTAAATTATTATTTTGTTTAATAAATAATACATTTATTTTGTAAATTGGTGTGCTGTGGTTTGTTTTACAGTTGACCTGTGTAAATTGTAGGACCTAATATTATAGAGTGGATTTCAAAATCATTAAACTGAGGGTGACTTTGACATTTTTAACAAAACATTAATTAAGTGAAATCAGAAATGGCCTAGCATAGACCATGACCTTAAGTCTTTTCTCAGACCCAACTTTATGTGAACTCAGTCTTGACTCGGACTCAACCTTCTCTGGTCTCGGTCTTGACTCGGACTCAACCCTCTCTGGACTCCGTCTTGACTCTGACTCGCATGAGCTCGTCTCGAATACAACACTGCTTCAAGCTCACACCAATGTTTTTTGGGAGAGCAGGGGCTTCCTCTGTAGTGTTCTGCCATAGACACTGTGCCTTTTCAAAGACTTGCATATGGCAGATTCATGAACAGAGATGGTAGCAAGTTCCAATGATGCCTTCAAATCTTTGGCAGTCATTGGGTTGTTTCTTTACCTCATTGATGAGTCTTTGTTGTCATTTTGACTGGGCGCCCACTTCTTGGTAGAGTAGCAACACTCCCAATGCCTCTGCATTTGTAGATTGTTTGCTGTAGACTTGTGAATTTCTAAAGTCTTTGAAATAACTTTGTAACCCTTTTAAACTTTATGTAAAGCAACAATTCTTGATCGTAGCTCCTCTGAAAGCTCTTTTTGGCAAGGCATGGCTCACATAAGCGTGTTCCTTTTGTGCACAGCAAGCTCCAAAGGTTTGAAGGGTTATTATCAGTCATAGTAGCTGTAATCCACACCTCAAAACGTATTATCTTAACTAGACTCCAGGTATGCTAAAACCTGACTCCAATTAGGGTTAGGTTTTTGGTTGTTCTCAATAAAGACATGAAAGATCAGATTTTTTTGTGTAATTATTTTTAGACATGTTATGTTTGTCAATACGCTTGACTTAGATGAAGATCAGATCACATTTTATGACAAATTTATTCTGAAACTATGAAATTACATACTTTTTCTTGCCACTGTAGCATGACAAATCCTTAATTGTTGACTGTCACTCAATAAAATGATGCAAAACACTTCAAACTAACACGATTGACTAACATTTTAGCTGCAAGAATAAAGTTAAACTACATTTAACTGCAATGTTTTACACTAAAGATAATCAGCATCAAAGTGTATAGAAAGGACCACAGACAACTGTCAGCAAATACTTCTTAGATGAAGAAATGTGAACCACTGTAATGTGCAGTTAGTTAATCAATTTACTAATTAATGCAATAAAGCCTTAAAACCTCAAATCAAAAGTTTGATTTAAAATGTCTTTGAAATGCAAAAACACACTTCAATTCCAAAACCTTTTCAGATCAAACGCCAGATAATACTACACTCCCTGAGAAAAGTATTGTCGCTTGTGTACAAATTGACCTGAAGTGCCGCTTAAATATATTTCTAATCAATATTTTTTTTAAATAAATGGGTCATTTTAATCCCAACAGCTTTTGTAATAATGTTTCAGTGCAAAATGAAACTGTCAAAAAGTTTTCTAATATTCACAGCTTGGTAAAGACCATTGAGCCAATTTTTGCAAAGACATAAGTGTTGTCGCCTTGTCATATGAGCTTCATCTGTGACTAATAATGGATCAATTAGGTCTTAGGTGTATAAAAACCCCCAGTACACTACACCTTCACATCAACTGCAACTAGACCTCTGCAAACATGCTTAATATTCACCCTGAGACTAAAGTTTTGATTATCAAGAGGCTGAAGACCAGATCCACTGCTGATGTGGCAGACACCTTCAATGTGTCTCAGCATCAAGTACAGAAGATAAAAAAAGGATTTGAAGAGACCGGAGACGTTTTTGACAAGTCCAGGTCAGGCAGACCCCACAAGATAACTGCTCGAGAGGACCGTTTCTTGGCTCGAAAATCCAAGGGCAGCCCATTTTCCACTGCAACAGAGCTCCACGAGACCTGGTCACCTGAAGTCCCTGTGTCAAACAGAACAGTTTGTCAGATTTTGTCTCGAAATGGCCTCCATGGTCGAATCAGTGCCCAGAAGCCAGCACTAAACAAAAGACAATTGAAAAACCATGTGGCATTTACCAAGGCCCACAACCTGCTAAAAGGATGGGTGCTGGAAAAGCAGAAGGTTGATTTTTCAGATGAATCTTCTAGTGAATTACACCACAGTTGCCTCAAATATTGCAGGAGACCTACTGGAGCCCGCATGGATGGTGGCGGAAAAATCATGGTCTGTTTACATCCAGTATGGGGGTGTGCAAGAGATCTCCAGGGTGGAAGGCAACATCAATAGTCTAAAATACCAAGAAATCTTAGCTATCTCTTATATACCCAACCATAAAAGAGGCCAAATTCTGTAGCAGGATGGTGCTCCATCGCATACTTCTCCACATCAAAGTTCCTCAAGGCAAAGAAGATCAAGATGCTCCAGGATTGGCCAGCCCAGTCACCAGACATGAACATCATTGAACATATGTGGGGTAGGATGAAAGAGGAAGCATGGAAGATGAAACCAAAGAATATTGATGAACTCTGGGAGGCATGCAAGACTGCTTTCTTTGCTATTCCTGGTGACTTCATCAATACATTGTATGAATCCTTGCCAAACCGCATGGATGCAGTCCATCAAGCTCATGGAAGTCATACAAGATATTAAATTTGGATCTCACAGCACCACTACTTAATTTGCTGACATATTTTGGTATTTGCAGTAAATTTGTTCAATTTCTGTATAGGCGACAAAACTTTTGTCTTGCCAAAATCTGACCTCTCTGTCTTGATTAAATTATAAATCTTTTTTCATTGAAACAAATTTATTTCAGTGCATTAAACATGGGAGGGTTTTAGCTTTTCATATGAGCTATTTCTAACACCAACTGATTAATTAAAAGTCAGGTTAATAGCAGGTGTTTCTGCGAAAAGATAAGTGACAAGACTTTTGTCAGGGAGTGTAGTACATTCTCTCTGGCTTGTTTTAGCTTTACTTTTTGTTATCTAGAGTTGTATCCGGCGTAAGACTGTGGTACCTCATGGTAGAGTCCTGTCCTGGAGTCCTGAGAGCATGTGCAGACCAGCTGAATGCAGTGATCCAGCACCTGTTCAACTTAAGTATATGCATTTGGAAGAGCGCTGACAGCAAGATAGGACACCCCGGCGTCCTCAAATTACTATAGACCAGTAGCACTCACTTCAGTTTAAGGATGACAATTTAATACAATTTACACTCTAGGACATCAAAGTACCACAAAAGCAATTTGAGTGCAGACTGCTCTGTATCCCTCGCTCTTATGGAAGGTGCAGACCAAACAGTACGCCTAGAGAAACTTGGCCCAATTGTAGGTTTCAATTTTGGGAAAGGTTGTCAGAGTATCACCCCAATTGGCCTATGGGGGCTTTTGAAGGTCTGTACAGAGTATGAAAATAATCGGCCGCTGGGGGGGTGCTATCACAATATTTCACCGTTTAAGTGATTGGGCATAAGAAAAAAATTTGTTTGGTTCCGGTTTCCGACCGACCCTGCCAATTTATGTGCGACCCAAATTTATTTTATGAGCTTGGGGAAGAAATAATACACATTAAATAAATACACAAATAAAAAAACTTTGAGGCGAACTATAATTTACCTTTTAGTACAGCACCGTTTTTGTAAAGCACGCGATGCAACATCCTCTACCAATGCTAAAAACAAGGCAGCTATACGGTCGTTAACACAATCGTTCACACATCGTTGTCGTCACTTACAAAAGCACTGGTAACTTTTGGTGTGCATTCGAGATGCTTTTTCGTGCACAGCAACGTAATCTTTTGCGCTCGCCGAAAGTTGTAACTTACAGACAAGACGAGCTGAACAACGATATGCAAGTGGGCTTTTCTCTTCCAGAGAGGACAAACCAAGGCTCATTTTTGCGGTCAGAACGTTGGTCAGAAAGTGAATTATAATATTTGAATTTATGGTATTATGACCAGGGCTTGACATTAACACCCGCCAAAGGCGGGTAGATTTCGTCCGTGGCGGGATAGACAGCCAATCCCACTAGCCACTTTGCCAGGTTGAATATAATTTTTTTAATTGTAGTTTTCTTAAAAGTTATGCGAAATGATAAACAATACGCAATGCGACAACTTCCATGAGCACTC
Source organism: Misgurnus anguillicaudatus (assembly GCF_027580225.2). Lineage (NCBI taxonomy): Eukaryota > Metazoa > Chordata > Actinopteri > Cypriniformes > Cobitidae > Misgurnus > Misgurnus anguillicaudatus. Next base: position 14,184,034 of record NC_073348.2, read on the forward strand.
TGCACCCAGCGCAACGCAAAGAGACCGTTTGTTGAGAGACGCGCACGCGATCAGCGGGGCGTTGCGGACCAAAGCATCACCTTCCAGAGAGTGTGCAAGAGCTGATGGATTTGCGAATGCACAAGAGGACGCAGTCTGAGCGCATACACACTTCGGGAAAGATAAAACAATTGCATGGAAGTGATTGATTAGATATAAATTGCGTGCAAACTCTCAGGGCAAGAGCGAAGAGAAATTCAGCGCATACCTGAATGCACACGAAATCAAAGAAAACCCGCCAGCTGAGAGGTTTGCGCATCATTTTAATGTTACAATAATGCCCTCTCAACATTTGTCATTAAAAAGTCTTAAATCACTTTTATCAGTAACCATGATCAAGCTTATAAAATACATCTGCATAAACTAGCTGACAGTAAAATTAATGTACATTTCTTGACAGTATTTACTGCTGTTGTTAATAAATATTTAAAGTGGTTGTCGATGGGTTTTGTGTTTATCTTTTCAGTTTAGAAAGTGTTTCTTTTACACCCCTGCTCTACTTTTAATATATTCATTCAAAGTTAATCTATTTATGCCTTACTTACTAGCATGTTTTTCATGCACCTAAATATATGATATGATCTATGCTGATATACCAGCTATATACCAGCTAATAAATGTTGTCTTAATTTGGGTAGTCAGACTGCATTTGAAATTCAGTCTGCATCTAATTTAGCAAGTACATTTGCTCGAATTAAAGTCATTTTAGGATGCCAAAGTCAAGTTTAATCATATAAAATTGATTTTAACAGCAACATTTGACCAGTGAAAATGCTGAGTGGCTAGTAACTTTGAAAAACTAGCCACTTTGGCTGGTGAGCAAAAAAGTTAATGTCAAATCCTGATTATGACAAAAGAGATAATCCATGGAGACGTGCTGCGCTGCGTGAGACAAACACGCAATATAGCCAAAGTCACCTCATATATCCGCTATTCAATTAAAAAATTTAACAATTTCCTACCTATCCCTTGCTGCCACTGAAAAAAATAAAAAATAAAATAAAATCCCTACCGACCCATGACCTAAACTGACAACCAACCAGAATCAAACTTATTTTTTTATGCCTTGTGTACAATGCAGTGTTTCAGGCATAAACAAGATCATCATATAATTTGATAGACCATTTAATTCTAAATAACTTTGCCCCAGGACCACTTGTCTCAGTTGAATCGTTTGTTAGATATTGAACATTATTTTTGAAAACTGCTTTTGCGAACTAGTCCTATGATCTTCAGCTGATTAAAACAAATCCAGTGCTGAAATATTCTAGAAATTTTTTTTTTTTACTATTGACTTGTCGTTGCAACATCACGCCCAAACATTTAGTGGGACAGGGCCACATTTTCTTAAATGGCTATATTTATGATAGGAATGAGATATTAATACGAAACGTGGTACAATTATGTAAGAAAAAAATTGCAGAGCTTGACCACTAGGTGGCCCTATAACAAAATTCCAAGTGGTTATATCCAGAGGTAGGTAGTAACGATATACATTTACTTCGTTACATTTACTTGAGTAAATGTTTTGGGTAAGTAGTACTTTTAAAGTAAATTTAAGGATGGGCATTGTGAGAGGTGGGTATGCATCACCCTTTAGCATGCATAGATGAAAGGAGATCGTCAAAGCAGAGGAAGACGTGTGAGAGCTATATGAGGCAGATCATGCGTGGCCTCAAGTTCAATATGTTTTCACTCCAAGAGGTCAAAAAGAATGTTTTATAATGTGATGCATGCTGTGTGCAGCAAAATGAACTGACATCTTAGTGTACAGAAATTCAACTCCAACCTGAAACAACGCATAACGGTAAGTGTCACATTGATGCCTTAAACACTATTAATGGTAACTTGGTAACTATGGGCACTTTTACCTTATTGTAATACTATTTCAAACACTGTCAGAGGGTTTTTGTCATATGCGCACTTGTGCAAGCAGTGACACATCCTGTAAACCTTACAAACAACACATCTGCACATTTTCATATCCTTTCCTCACAAAACTAAACAAACTGAAAAGCACTGGACGTCTTGCAAATCTGGACACCTTACTAAAGTGTAGCAAATACCTACAAATAAAAACAGGATTGTAATTTATTTAAATCCTTCCTAAAGAATGTATAAACTTATAAAAGAATAAAGTATGGTAATAAAGGAACATTTGTTATATATTATAATAAATCTAGAGTTGAATTGCAAAAAAATATATTATCGTATTATCTGATAAGTTCCATATAAAAATCTAAAATTAGCATTTTTATCAAGCTCCTGTTTATGTTCAGTAATTGCACTTTAAAGGCAATGAAAATAACCTATTCATAAAAAAACATGATAACAGACACTCTAAACACACGCATTCTTTTTGTTTACTGTTATCTTGTTTAAAGGCAGATGCTGACAAGTTTGTGTTGTGAACGTGAAAATAAAGACACAGTCAGAAAAACATCTGTGTGTGTTTGAGCTTGTACTTAACTTTAAACTAGGTTTTACGTATATAAGTAGAACAATGAGACTTTCAAGAAGAAGTTTGTGAAAGCCTTACAAGTAGTCTGATTTCAGTGTTTTTACACTTTTTCTCTATCAAATTGGAAGTACTAATAACTAACTACTTGAGTTGTTTTTACTTTTTTATTCCTACTCAAGTTAATAATTAGATTATTACTTTTACTGGAGTACATTTTTGTATAAGTACTTTTACTTGAGTACAGATTTTGGGTACTCTACCCACCTCTGGTTATATCTTCATATCTGAATGTTGTAAAGGAATGTGGGCTAATTTACATGAATAAACCTTACAAGCAGTCTTTGAAGCATTCTTACTTTGCAGTATACAACATTATATATTTCCTACTATTTGATTTCCATTATAGAAGAGAGTATTCAACGGCAATATGGCAATAAATATGCTCTCAAAACTTTGTAAGAATACAGTTCCTTTGAAAATATTTTTTGTCAGTTACTCAAAGATGCACACATTATTACGCATATAACTTGAATATTAGACAAGAATATTCATATCAGCAATATGAACGTCTCAAATGGCAATAAATATCCACACATTACATAACAGCATATTGAAATGAATAAACAGACAATGAGGCAGTATTGACATGTAAATTGTCTAACAGGTCTAAATAAGCAATAGCAGTGGAAAAAAACATTAATATTTCTTAATACTTTATATAACAAAATTATATTTAAAGGAAATGTATTCTTAGTTATTCAAAGATGCACACATTATTTCATATATTATTTCCTGTTTATGAGCACGTTCGTCTCTGGCCTCGCTGTGCAAATCACTGATTGACAGGTGCGCATCCTCGTCTTTCAAACAGGTATCATTTTGTATAATTACTCATTTAGGAAAATTTGCCATGATTTTATGATTTTATTATTATTGTATTGCCCTAGTTTTACTATTTGTCTACGAGACCTTAATGTATTTTTATTTATTTTTTGACCACAGAGGGCCGGTGGTCTACAAAATTTCCAGGTAGATTTGTTGGTCCCACTCCGCCCCTGACTGACAGACATCTTTTATGGCTGACATCAGTGCCAAAGCTGAGAAGAAGAGGACATATTGATTGGTCCACACCATTTCTCCTTATCATCCTTTCAAACCCCCTATACCTTCATCAGAAGCCAGGGTGATCATAAAAATTCCTTAAGAAAACAGCATGGCTATGTCGTAGTATAATGGCTAAACCTAAGAACAAATCTTTACATTATTCCATCAAGAAAATAAACATTAAAACATCACCTATTGACTTTATACTCTTTTAGAGACTCTAGCATTCTGAATTACATCTCTATGTTATGAAACTGTTCAAATAATCACTGTTATTAACACATGAATGAATGCATGCATAATATATTAACATTTTGCTGTCATGTTTATACTTTTTACATTCAGCACAATGCCATTGGTTTTTTGGAAGTGGTTTTGCATGTGGCAAATGCACAGATGAAATTCTAAAGACAAAATTAAAACTCTGTACTTTATGTTATGCAAATGAGTTCCTCAGTAAAGAAAGGTAGGCCACACTCTGCGGGCTCCTTCTGACATCAACAGCGTATCACAGCTCTGCATAAGGAAAGTGCCAATATGCAAACTCCTCTACCTTTTTTTAGACATTCTTAATTCTGAGTCTCACCTAGATGCAGTATTTGCATCTGCTGGCTCCACCCCACCAGGTGGGTATAAATGACAGCAGGTAAACATTCATTAGCTTTTCGGTTCGGAGCCATCTGCTGCTGTGTGTGTTAGAAGCAGCTTTTTGTAGGAACCTGTGCGTGATAGTTGGCATGATAGCGCTTGCAGTGGCTAACACTGCCTGTGTTCATTAATATTTTATGGAGAGTGTGGTTACTGTCCCCTGCATGCTTCATTATCCATCTGCACAAAAAGAGTAGTTTCCTCACTAAAAGAGCTACACATTAATCTGTCTTTTTTAAGACAACATTTCTCTCTTTTTCACAGGTGGATTTGCGTCTTTTTATAGATGTTGTTCCACCCGGGTGCTGCTGGATGCGGCAAATATATGGGCGTCTCGGATGGTCACACTCACTGCCCCTCGTGTATGGGCATCTCACATGCTGAGGCATCGCTTGTGGATGGTTCATGTTCCTTCTGTGGGAAGATGACCATGGCGAAGGCAGTCGGCTTGGATTGAACTCCACCCCCATCACCCGAACCGTCCTGCCTGGACGATTGGACATCTGGTGAGTCTAACCAGGCATCTATTTGTCCCGGCTGTTCGGCCGCGCAGCCAGGCCAGCGTTCCCATATGCTCACCTGCCCCCTCATGTGTCTATGCACCGCACTAGGGAGGGCACTTCGACTTCGCCCAGCTGCCCCACTGTGGGTACGTCTGTTGTGCCTTTAGTCCTGCTTGCACGGTACCTGGCTAGAGCTTCTCAGCCCATCGCGATGGCTTATTCGCACCATCAGACTCGGCTACGCGATTCAGTTCACCCGGCATGCAGAGTTTGCTGTCCTCCTGGAGAAGGACGCGATAGAGCCAGTCCCTCCTGCCGAGATGAGGTCGGGGTTTTACAGCTTTACTTCCTAGTACCCAAGAAAGGTGCTGGGTTACGACCAATACTCGATCTGCGCTCTTTGAATCGTGCGCCTCCTCACGGAGAAGCATGTACAGTCAATGCTCAAATGCTTGATTAGAACACGAGACGATGGTCCCACTGAAACTATTTTAGAGGCTCCTGGGGCATATGGCAGCAGCGGAACTATACAAACATACAAACACATACACAATATAATCTATACAATAAATTTATTTAATAATTTCCGTTACCTTGTGTCGTGAATAAAGTTTTCCTTAGGAGAACTTCTCTCTGAAACTCCAGTACAGGCCTTCATGAGCACAAAATTTTAACGAGAGTCTCAGTGTCTCCGCGCATATAGCCGCAATTCTTCTGGCATCGCTCCTCCTTCTGATCTTCTCCTTCAACTGCTATTTTTTTTCTTCTGTTCTGTTACTTGAACTTACTTGACCTAAAGTTCGAGCTGCCTTCGAGAACAGCAAGTCAAGTTCGTTTACCGTTAATTATTAAGACTAAATTGGCAGGCAAACTCATTAAAAAAATGAAAGTAATCCGCCATTTACACGTCCATTAAAATAAAGCTGTTATTAATTTTCCTAACGCATGGTTCTTTGATTTTTACTTCCGTTTAAAACATTATACATTTTGCAAAGGAGGATTTTCAGCACTTTGTTTGAACAGCAACTCGGCAACCAACACCCAAACCTCCCACCCTCACCCGGTCCGTTAATTTTCCGGTCCGTTCATTTTTTTCAAAGGTAAAACCGGTCCGCAGTGAAAAAAAGGTTGGGGACCCCTGTCATAGAGAATGAGACGTGGTCTGGGAACCACATGTTTATTTGCTCATATTTGAGGCGTGGTTTACGAATGCCCAGAGCTCATAGGCAATCGTTTCAATTATACCAGATGATGTATGAAGGGCGACATAAATTCAAACACCAACAACTGTTATCAGGTATGTGTGCAGCTGAAAGCTATACAACTAAACCTGTAGCTGTAAATTGATATTGAAAAGCAACACAACTTAGTGGCACTGTGACATCCACAGTACAGGCATAATGACTATGATATTAATAAATACCACTTACCATTTATTCAATTCAATTTTATTTATATAGCACTTTTCACAATTGTTAATTGTTGCAAAGCAGCATTACATGAGTAAATGTAGGGGAGAACACAGACAATCAATAGATAATATAACAAGTAGAATATTGCAGCTAAGTATTGTTAGATCTGGTCTCCACACCACAGACAAAATAAAAAACGATCCAGCCCCGGACACCAGATCACGTCAGAAAATATACGTTTACTTTGTTAAAGCATCTGTCAGATACAGAACTGATCAATCGTTGCTAGAGGAGAGCATAAACAGAGTCGTAAACAGAGTCGTGAGACAGAGGTTTTAGATGATAAAATAGAACAGAGTTTTATTGATGGACAGTTAGTTTCAGTTGCATATGCCTCAATGTTCAAACCTCGTCCACCCCGTCTACCCAGGAATACAGCATGCACCTTGTTATATCCAAATTGCTCAGCTGCATCATCCCTTAGACCTTGGGCTTCCATAAACATTCTCTTTATCTATCTTGTTTACACACAGACAGAACAGTTCTATGAAACTTCCCAAATGTGAAACTGAACCACAAAGAGACATATAAAATATAGAAATACAATGAATTAATGAATGGTATAATAAAATATATAAATATAATAATGAATGAATAATGAATAAAAAACAATAATGTAATAATAAAAATGATAATAATGAAATTGATAATAATAAAATAATATTAAATAAATCAAATATAATAATTAACTGGATAAAAACTAATAATTATAAAATGATTATGAGGATTATGTAAATAAATGATTAAAGATAAAAAAAACACAACAATAAAAACATTCTGCACGTGAGGATCTAAGGTAGGATCCTTCACTCCCCCCTCTTAATCATATAAGACAAAATTAAATGATTATAGCAAGCAAACTTTCATAATCTTTATCAAAACACAGCTTTAAAAAGCTTGGATGGCCAGTCCTTACTTTTCCCTTCTACATGCTCTTAAAAGAACAGGTCATTTCTGTGTTTCCGCGTACAGCGTCGGTTGAGGGAGTATGTCTTATACTGAATAATGGCCTTGATGGGCCTGTCACAGTCAAGTGTCTAATAAGACAAATCAACACTCTTATGACTCTTATGTATAAGAGCAAGATGACAAACACTTTTGAAATTGCGACTAAGATGGTTTTTAAATGATTCCAAAGTGGTTCTAATATTGATGTAAACCAGTCAGATAAGAAAAGACCATGGTTTTCATTTAGTTTAGCTATTTGTTTGTGCAAAACTTTAGCCAGATTATCAACCACTTTCCCAGAATCTTCCGGAATGTATAGGCAACATAACATTCGGCCGCAATTACAATTACATAACATGTGCTCCCCTTGAGAAGCCAACAGCATGTCAAGCGCCATTCGATTTTGCAAAACAACTTTTCTAATTGCATTTACTTCATCCGAAATATTAGCAATAGAAATGAGAGTGACATTCGCTGTAGCTTCAAATGCTTCATTTAATGTGTGTACTTCGTTTTGTAAATCAGTTACTTCTCCGAATGGAATCTTCCTAAACATTTCTCAGTATCAGAAATCGAACGTATGTCTCATGATTAAGTGCTGCTTCACATAATCCTCTGACACTACTCACATCGCTGTTAAAGGTACAAATAACGGGTTACCTTTCAGCCCTTAGGAAGTAATGGATAAGTTTTGTTACCACAAACGAAGTGTGTACCATTAAAAGCAATTAGTGTTTCATTTGTCATTATCAGAAGAGCTTTGTCACATCTGGAAAACTGGAAACGCATTTCTAGTTTGTAATGTTTACCCCGTTTCCTTCAATATCAGAAAGAATTCCCTTTAAATTTACATTTAGAGCAAATCGATGGTTTGATTCAGTACTGTTGTACGCAGGCAAATACTAGGTATTACTTGGATAAGATAACTTTTTGTAGTGGCAAACACTGCTTGTGAATAGCAGACTACTTTCCCATGAATAATCGACAACCTTAAAAACACATCTGTAAGGATTTGACATTATCAGTGGTTCAATAATCATACACTTGACACCAACTTCGCCTTGTGATTTGGTACAATTAGAATCCCCCCAAAGATCATGGAAATATACTCTTTACCATCCCTAGATGCCTATGCTATGGCCATTTCCAACTTTAACAATTTCAGCCATTTTCAGCATCTCTTCTCAGCAATAGGGCATAGTAAGATAAACAAATTATCTGGTAAGGTTGCAACTTTGATACCAAAACCATCAACTGGGGATAGCACTTAAGAGTGTTCTAAGATTGAATAGAGATGTCGATTATCAAATCAATTAGAATTTTACAAATGTTACCCACGTTACTTTGTTCAGTGATGGAAATTAAATCAGACAGCGGTAATATACAAACATACATATGTAGATTTTTGAAGAAAGATTGACATAACCAACAATTGGAAATATTAGGCATCTTAGTGTATGTATGAGCTAGAGTTACTGCCAAATTAAGATTACAGTGATTTCTAACCATGGATGGAATAATGGATCTGAATCGTGATCAGAAATCAACACAGCAAATAACATAATCGTGATAATTTGGCTCATACACTTCAGTGTCATAATTAAAAATGACCCATTTACCTGGTTTTAATCTGGATAAATCTTGTATAACAGCCAAATGGCTTAAATTTCAAAACAAAACCCCTGTACATATGCTGTACATGTGTTAATTAATAGCCAATACAAATACTGAGTGCATACAGTTAGAGTGAATCCATGAATCATTCTGAACAGATGTGAAACACACATCACATCTCATACATTTCTGACTCTGTGTCATGTCATGAAGACAACACTTGCAACCATGTCAGTTGTGATTCTTGAAACTCAGAATGTCTCTGTTCATGGAATCAACCGGAATCCACGAAGTCTCGCCAGTCCGTCCTTCCGGCAGAATTCTCGAAGTACAGCGGAGTGCCAACTGCTGTCTGCTGGAGGTTGGCACCAAGTAGACTCGTAAACATGATAAGGCTTTATTTTTCAGCGATTTTCTTGAAGGCCGCCAGCATATATCTCTGCGAAAACATAAAAACAAAAGAGAGGAAAACAAGAGAGCTCCATGGCCAAAAACAACTTTGTATAAACAGATTTGTTAGGAAATATCTTGTTTTGACTATTGCTAGTAAATAACTAGCTTTGACTATTGCTAGTAAATAACTAGCTTTGACTCCCATAGAAACTATAGACACCCTCAGACGACTAGGCTGGTTCTGGAGGAGCTAAACATTTGCCCCCCACCCCATATCTTCAACATGAGGTTGGCCCCCTCGTCCTAAAAAAAACGAGGTTCTTCTCATGCACTACTCCATCCCACAGCATTTCGTCTGTCTAAGATTTGGGGAGTATAAGCTAATTTTGCATCTAGGTTTACCTAGCAACTTCACTGCTGAGTTTTACTGTTGAATTTTATTCGCTGAATTTTATTGCTGAAGGGGTACCTAGTAGGACCGCATAAGGATCATCCCATTTTGGTTTTAGGCCTCAGTATTGTAATTTTTATAAAGCATTTGCCCTGGCACAATATTATGTTGTCCATAATTTTTACAGCATCCTGAACCTAATTTTGCTTCTTTTTTTTACCGCTTCAGTCAAAGCCATGCAAAATGTAAAAAGAGAATCTGATATTAACTGTAAGTTTACTTCTGCAAGGTCTGAAGTTCATGGCAGCTATGCCATTGAATCTCCAAAAGCCTACAGACTTCCTGACATACCTGACCAGTAAAGCATTAACCCTGATCAGAATCAATAAAGTTTCATTTCATCTGGAATGATGTTTCAAACCAGTATATTAGCCATAAAGGCAGCAAAGCCTTTCTTTGTGAAAAAACCTTTACACCAAACGAGAAAATTATCAGTTATAATTGTAATATCTTGACAACCATTGCATTTAGGTAAGGTTATAAAGTCACTCTGCAATTCACCAAACAGCCCTGAGGTGTTTTGCTTATAGCTGATAGAATTTGGGTGCCGAATTGTGTTTTGAGAAGTTACGCATCCGCAAACAATTTCTTTTGCTTGTTTCCTAAAACCCCTCGCCCACCAATTTGCCTTAAAATGTGAACACATTTGAAAAACGCCTAAGCGTCCGACACTGTGTATCTGTGTGACCAAATAAGGAAAAGACTTTTGGATTTAATGTTAAAATCTCCAAATATTGTCATCTGCCAATTTGCAACTATTTTCAAACCATTCTCATTTCTCCTTTCTGGAGCATTGAATTTGAAAATCAGGTTCTCAGCTATGTCTGTGAGCTGTTTGTCACCATAGATGACACTTCTGAGCAGTAAGAGTTCCTCTCTGCCGTTCATGCGGCTGGCAACCATAGCTGCCTGGTCAGCAAGGTATTCCCTTTAATCTCACTAGAAACTCCCTTCAGGTGGGCTTTTACCACAACCTGTTCCCGGGACATCTCAGGAAACCTCTCTGCTGCCAACCTGCTCGAGATTTATGCACAGCTCCACAGGCATAACAAAATATTAAAATATAAATGTTAGTTCTGTTACTAGCCAGTTAACATGTTTTTGTGATTTTGCCTTTCATTTCCCTTTTGTCCACAAAAGATACACATCATTGTAACAATCAAATTTGAATTCTTAAGTGGCAAATTGTCTAAGAACACTTAATATTTGTATAATATCTATACAGTCACAATCATGGCTGTTTGGAATTGCTTCAGACAGACCAAGTAATTCAGCTGGATTTGATGGTGTGCCTTCTTCAATGTCATACGAGCAGCTCTCCCTAAAAATAATAAAGCATAAACAGAATATGGCAGATAATGGTTATCTATTGACCAAGCAAGGCCAAATACACTGCCTGAATTGCTCGTAAACAAGGCCCCAGCTTTGTAAAACAAAGTCAAGTTGTTGTGAATAATACCAATACAGTACAGACTTATTTCAATTTTCTTGTATTTAAACAGATGTCATATAACAATGTAAAAGACTTTCTGTGATTAATCATGTCAAGTGCAGGAGCTTCGCATAAGGCTTCTTTAAATCCCTCAAAAGCTATGTTAGCTTCAGGAGTCTAGTTAACTGAGTCTTGGGCATTTGGATTACCTTTAAACAAATTGTTTAAGGGTTGTGATTTTTCTGCATACCCTTTAAGCTAATTACGACTGTAATTACATAAACCCAAAAAAGAAAGATCTCAGCTCTTGAATAGTTGTTAATAGATGTATTTTATCTGCCTCACTGCGACTAGGTGTTTTTTGTCTTTTACCCTGTGATACACTTTGAATTTGGGTCAAAGATTACTTCTGTCACTTCTGTTACTTCTTTATTGTACAAGAAATCAAACAGCCTGACGTCTCTCTCATGTTCAGGTTTGTCTTCTGAACAAATCAATATATCATCAATATATTGAATGATGACTGATGTTAAATCAAAATCTTTCAAATGTCTTTGATGTCTTTTAAGTCTTTTGCAAAGACTGCTGATATGATATCAGGTTGACCTTAAATTGTAAAAGTAAATAATGATAGAATTTCTTTTACAATAGGTACAGACCAAAATCCATTAGTCATATCAAACACTGTAAACCATTTGTGTTTCGGTTAATTAAGCTGGAAATCGTTGATGAGTCAGACACAAGATGTCTTATCTTATCAATGTATTGGTTTGCTTAGCTACTCTATAATCAACTGTGAGTCTCCATGATCCATAACTGCCATGTTACATTTCAATTTCTGAATTGCAAATCTGAATTTAAATTAATCAACACATCCAAACCATGTAATGGCTGAATTACATCACCTACTAAATTGCAACAGTGACTACATGTGGGACAAACTGAAAAATGAGAGGAAGATCTAAACATCATGGATGAGTCCCCATTTATGTTACAAACCCCTGTTTAAAATATTTTTGTTGGAAAAGGGTTAAGCAACATAAATTACACGTGACACTCACACATCTCATTTCCCCTATTCTCGACAGGTGATTAAACTTAAATTATACTTAAACCAAAAAACTTAACATAGAGAAACATCAAAATAAAACTCAAGTTATTTCGATTGGCCATCATGACGTACACAGAATTCACAGCTGCGTACCGCACAGCAAAGCTGCTGCCTAAGCCATAACACAGAGTTTCTCTGAGAAAAGTCAAACTTTCTCCTGTTTCTTCTGTAACATGAAGTTTCGTTTCTGATGTTAAAGAAACTTCTGTAAGAAAATCAGATTGAAAGATTGTTATCTCTGCTTCTTATCAATGAGAAAATAAAATATGGACCCTAACAAATAGAGTAGGCCACACATAAGCACTCTCTCTCAAAGCTTTAACGAGAGAAGAGAAAAGCTTATCGTTGTTTTGTTTTTGTTTCAGCAATTTCTGGAAGAACAGATACAGCGCCTCACAAACCCCCTCCTTCGCTCATACAAACGTTCAGTGATTTTCAACACTTTCATTTATCTTTCATTTACAACTTGCAAATTCATTCCAAACTACTTACTGTTTTACCTTCCTACATCAAACCAAACCTAAAGGTTTATCCAAACATCTCTTTTAGCTCTATCGTCAGTTAAATGTTCACTACTCAAAGTTTCACCAAGAACTTCTTCAAACTTTTTCTGTCTGCTCATGACAGATTGACTGAAACTATGTTGAACCCGTCTCTGACCAATAAAGAAAAATAAATCTCTTTCAGAGCTTCCAAACAGTTAAAACTGATCATGGATTTAACATTCCCTACTTCCTTTGACCATCATAAACTTACTCCACTTACTCCACTTACTCTAACCTTCATACACTTACTTTGAGCCCTCAGCTCTATGAAAAACAGCACACTGTCTTTCACACACACCATTCGTATCTGAACATAAATTTATTGAGCATTATATTTTATTTAGTTAACAAAATGAGAGTTGAAACACTTTACCTTTATTTTACCCATCAAAGGTTTTAGAAAAATATTCTGTGGTTGTGTACGCTCCTGTGGAGCTTAATGAAATAGTCCTTTTATCAGACAGTGCATAGCAGCTGTAATCTTAACACTTATTTGGAAGAATTCAACCACAAACTTATAATCCTGTCCTTTAACTGTTATGTTTATACATGGCAAATTTTGAAAAGCAACTTCCTTAAACACTGTACAATTAAACGGCATATATCATGTATATCATGGTATATTAACTAGCATTTTCAAAGGCAGATCTTCATTGCCAAGCACAGCATAGAAGTAGCAAAACCAAAATACTCATCTGAACTCACGAAGGACATGATTTACCCTTTTACAAACATCATTTTCTGTGTCAAAATCTGAAACTGGTTGTTTTGATGTCACTACCAGTGTCGCATGCATTTAAAATCTGGTAAAACCGACGTAATTTGCTTTTGATCAACAAAGAGTTGTAACTTAAACATAAGCCATTTTAGATTTTAGTTATTTTCAAACTGAGCTTTTAACTTTTGACTATCTATCTTATAACCCCTTCAGCATTCCCTCCATAACTTCTTTTATCTCTGTTATGTTTGTCTTGATTTTACATTTCACTTTTCACTTTCTACATTTAGACAAAGTGACAAAAATCCAAGGGATACGCTTCGATTCTCGGGTTCTCATTTTTTGAATTTTACACATGTTTTTTTTTTAACTCTTTAGATACGTCTTTAATATGTCTTTACTTTTGTCTTTGTAACCTAAAGACCGCCCAACGTACTTTTGATGTTATATTATGTTTGATGTTATATTTAGCAACTGAATTTTTCTTTTTCCTCTTGTTTGATCTTAAAGCACTCTTTCAGCTGTTGTTTTAGCTTTTTAATTATATCATCTAGCTTGATTTCAGTCTCTGACTGCTCCATTATCAAAGTAATATAATCTGACCAGTAGACAAGCTACCAAACACAGTACGTACTGAATTTTCCAAAATGTCAGAACAGAACACACTCACTCTTGCTTTTGCTTAAGTGGATGAGTCAAGAGAGAGGACACCGGATCAGCCGAGGTTAACTCCCATCGTCACTCGCGGCTTGGAGTCAGAAGCCAGTGGTCTGGAAACATTTCCATCTGGATGTGCGAGACAAAATCCCGACTCCTCGTTCGGATAGAGACAACAAAAATGTTTAAAAAATGTTATTCTATCCTGCCGACTACGCCAAACTGTTAGATCTGGTCTCCACACCACAGACAAAATAAAAAACGATCCAGCCCCGGACACCAGATCACGTCAGAAAATATACGTTTACTTTGTTAAAGCATCTGTCAGATACAGAACTGATCAATCGTTGCTAGAGGAGAGCATAAACAGAGTCGTAAACAGAGTCGTGAGACAGAGGTTTTAGATGATAAAATAGAACAGAGTTTTATTGATGGACAGTTAGTTTCAGTTGCATATGCCTCAATGTTCAAACCTCGTCCACCCCGTCTACCCAGGAATACAGCATGCACCTTGTTATATCCAAATTGCTCAGCTGCATCATCCCTTAGACCTTGGGCTTCCATAAACATTCTCTTTATCTATCTTGTTTACACACAGACAGAACAGTTCTATGAAACTTCCCAAATGTGAAACTGAACCACAAAGAGACATATAAAATATAGAAATACAATGAATTAATGAATGGTATAATAAAATATATAAATATAATAATGAATGAATAATGAATAAAAAACAATAATGTAATAATAAAAATGATAATAATGAAATTGATAATGATAAAATAATATTAAATAAATCAAATATAATAATTAACTGGATAAAAACTAATGATTATAAAATGATTATGATGATTATGTAAATAAATGATTAAAGATTAAAAAAACACAACAATAAAAACATTCTGCACGTGAGGATCTAAGGTAGGATCCTTCAGTATAAACCATACAAGCGAGCGAAGTAATAATGTTACGTATACAGTAAAGTGCTTAAGTTAAGCCAAAGTTGGCTGACTTTCCCAGGGACGAAAAAACCCATAGGAGAAAACCCAGTGGGAAAAACTCCTAGAAGGACAAAAAACCCTTGGGAGAAATTAATATAGGTAGGGATAGGAAGCGGGTAAGCGGATTAAACTGGTTTAGCCGGTGCTCGTTGGAGTGGAAGCACAGCATGACAGTAGAGCAGAACATGCGAAAATGCAAGGTTCAAAGGCAGCGATTAAATGTTTTAGTAAACAAAAGACTAGTTCGAATTTGCATGTTCAGAGTTCGAACTGGCGAGGGCGCAAATACAGCAGAGTACTTTTCAAACAGCTGCTGTATAAGTTACGTCCAAACCCACTTCATAATAATCCTTATTGTAATGAATTTTTAAATTTAAACAAATTATGCAATAAAACACTGCTTATAGACTTATAAGGAATCTTCCCCCTTTAGATTTACCCAAAATGAATTTTATCTCCACACTTTAAACACTACATTGACTTCACAGCCAGCATTTTCAGCCTGACTGGTCGAGGTGAGGTACTGTTGTGCGGTGTACATGAGCGCTGCCCGCTGATTATTTGGAGCTTCCATCTCCGAAAACTCTCAGGAAATGCTTAAATAGACAATATCTTTTTGAACCTAGTGCAGATTTTTTACTTTAAACACATACATTCTCGACTGAAAAGCTTTCAAAACTTTGAATTGTGGCACAATAACAGTAATATTTCCTAAATTCGTCAGGTCAGCGCTCACAACCTGCATATCAATGTGAAATGTTTTTTTAATTTAAAACAGCTCATTTGTATTCGGTTGGATTTATTTAGTATTCGCTATATTCGCAGGTACACAATAAGAATAACAAAAACAATGAGTATTTTTTTATTCCAGTTGTTTTTAAGTAATTTTAACACAAAAATAAAAAAAAAACATGAAATTAATTTTATTAAAAGGCTTACATATTTAATTTCATAAAATTTACAAACCTACAGAATGACTTTTTACAATGTAACATAAAGAGGAGGTAACACAAAAAAGTAGCCTGGGTGCCAGCCGATCTTAGCCCCGCCCACCACAATTTGAAAAACGGGAAGATCAGTCTGGCGTTTTTCCGTTGAGGAGCTACTATGCGAGTCCCAAAACCGGCCGACGAATCAAATTGTGAGGGCGGGCTTTATACGATGATGGACAGATGATCAACAGTAACGTATCAACCACGTCACCAAAGAGCGCCTGTGTTCAAACTGTTTACAATGAAATGGCTGCCGCTGGAGAATTCAGATGTGTGGATTCTGACATTGAGTCTGTTCTAAAAGATATCGACAGAGCATTGATTTAAAAAGAGGAACAGAGAAACGCGATCAAGGCATTTGTTTATGTTTTCGCCGTCCTTCCTACGTGATTCGGCAGAAGTTGGTCCTTATGGAGGACAAAGTTAAAGAAGCAACTGAAATGGGTATCACGGCAATGCAACTCGGCGTGCACGACAAGATGGATATAATTAGCGGTCGTTGCCAGCTTCTTTTCGGAAGCCTAGAATTGTGACTGCTGAATAAGTGGAGGGACATGCTAGGCTCCGATATTTTTCAAGCCAACGTAATGGGTAGCTATCGTCGTGGATGAAGTTCACCTAACGTACAAATGGTAAGAGATAGTCTTACTGTACTGTATGACTAAGTAAATACTTAATTTTGTGATATAAATGAAATGTTGTAAACATAGTAGGTGTTGATGTACCTTCGCTAACTCAGACTTAGTATAATTACAATGATGTTAGTATCATTGTAGAGAAATTACTAGCAGTTCGGTCAGGCTGCTAAAGACGCCATTTCAACATAAGTCACACACTCCGTTCTGATTGGTCGTATGTCTATCCAATTGAGTGCAGGGGCATTTTTCGGTTGAGACACGCCTCATAATTTTAGCTCAATGGAGCGGTATCAGACTCAAATTCTGACTAGAATTGAGTATGACAATGTCAGGCTAACAAAAAAGATAAACTGCAGACAAAATAATTAAACTAAATGTAATTTTTTATTCATTTATTGCAGACACAGAAAGTGACTCTATTTACATGTGGTAAAAAAATGAATTAAACAAAACAGAAAACAGATAAGACAATCAAACAATAAATATAGCCATTGTCCATACATAACATGTTGTAAGTGTATGTGTGTGTAAAGAATGAAGGGTTATTTAAGGTAATGCATACATACATACGCCACAGGCATCTAGCCCTTTTGTGTTTTAAGGTGTTGGGGACAAATGTGGCATCGGGCCCAAGGAGCAGCCCCCCATGACCCCACAGGACAGTTCCCACCTCAGGCCACCGCTTGCACGTCAGGCCTATGTTGATGATAAATGAGGGTGCATTTTTTTATATATATAATTTGAATATTCAAACAGTTGCTCACAGCCTCAATAAACTGAAAAGCTTGACAAAATAAAGGACAATCTAAGGCCTACTGCGACATCAGCTGCCCAGTAAACTGCAGTCACAGGTGTAGAAAGCACCCCACCACATAAAATATCATACCTGCAAACATACAGAAAACAACTAGCATAGGATCAGCCCTTACTGGGACATAATACAGAAAATTAACTGTGAATCTGTGGTTTTCAATTTTAGTTCTTGAGAACAACAGCTCTATTATACTAGAACAACAGATCTGACACAGTTCAGTTTATGGAGTTTATCTCACTTAAAGAGCTTATATCTTGAATCAGTTATGTTAAAGGTGCTCTAAGCGAATTAATGCGTTGTAGACCATAAAACATTTTTGTTACATACAGCAAACATCTCCTTGCTACTATCTGCTTGCTACCTGACCGCTGATCAAACTGTAAAAACGCGATCTCTGTAGACAGCCCAGGCTCCACAAATGGCAGTAACAACACAGTGGCCAAACCTAGCACCACGAAACAAAACAAAGTGTTCCAGCCAATAAACAACAAGAAGGATTTGGGGGTGGGGGTTGATCGCGTTCAGAAGTTTACTGTACTCAAATGGCCTCCACAGTCACCACATCTCAACCCAAAAGAGATTCGCTTCATGGATGTGCAGCCTACATATCTACAGCAACTGTCTGATGCTATCATGTCAATATGGACAAAAATCTCTGAGGAATGTTTCCAGTACCTTGTTGAGTCAATGCCACGAAAGATTTAGGCAGTTCTGAAGGCAAAAGGGGGTCCAACCCGGTAGTAGTAAGGTGTACCTAATAAAGTGGCCGTTGAGTGTATAAACATACAATATATCAAATGAAAGAACAGACCCACTGCTTTGAAAAAAGAATACATTTCATCCTATCTTTACTTTTTCTTTTTTTATCACCTCTCAAATATGTGTAGGTTTCTTTAAAAATACCAAATTGGCAGAAAAGCTTTTCTCTTAATTGACGAGATAATTTAAGTTATATATCACGCAACATTTCCTAATGTTTTTGTTTTATTTCTGTAGGCTGGTACCAGCGTGACCTCTTTGCTAACTGAATCGATGAAAGGGTCTCTGAAGTCAGCACAGCCACAGTTGGTTTCCATCGGTTCTCCAGGACATGGGGCCTCATTTATAAAGCGTGCGTATGCACAGATTTGATCGTAAAGTGTGCGTAGGCAAAAATCCAGGGCAAAGTCCATATTTATAAAAAACATCTTTGACGTGGAAAAAGTGCTTAGCGCCACGTCAGGGTCTGAGCAGACGTACGCACTTTTGCTTGTCTGATTGCTGCAGGTTTTTGGAAATATAAGCCAATCTTGCTATTTGAAATTGGGTTTAAACCTTGACAAGCACTTTTTTATATGTCTGACATTAATTACGCATCGTTTAAAGGCGGAGATCTGAAACTGCTCGGCTGCGCGCACAAGTTCAAGTTCATTTGCGATTTATAGATTTGAAAGGGGTACGCGCGTTTTCTGCGCGTACGTTCGTTTATGAATCACACGTACGCATTTTTGTTAAATGATCGTAAGATCAAATGTAGGATGGTTTTTACGCAGCATTTTATAAATGAAGCCCCTGGAGCGCAGTATGTAATTGTAGCGAAGAATGATTCTTTTGCCCTTCCACTTGATGTTGACAATCTGACCTGAGCGGTAGTCAGACTTTTCAAAATGTACTGGCTGTGTAACCTTCAGTATCCCTGTCAACTGTCTTCTGTTTTTTTTTTTTTTGGTTTTTTGAGTATTTTTATGACCTCACCTTGTCCAAGTCCTCTTGCAAACGTTCAAAGGTAATGGAGTTGATTGCAAAATTGCAGTCTCATGCTTAAATGAACTAGCATGTATACCTGTCCAAAATGTTTAAACATTTTTTGTTGAAACAAGGCCGTTAATTTGGCATTTACGGGAGGTACATGCCCTCTCCGATAGTCAAGATTTAACATTAGTTTGTAGTCAAAATGGTTGCCCCAGAACATATCATAGTTTTAATTCATTTTTTAAACACCTTAGCAGAGCTCATTCTAACATGAATTCAGGTTCTTCTGTAGAGCCAGAAAACACCGAAATAACGGAAGGATCGAGTCAATTTGATGAAAGCCAAATAATTGAAAATGATGTCCAAATGTTGGAAACAGAGCAAGTGCCTCAAAGTAGTTTAAGTCTAACAGATTGTGCTGCTTCGTTTGCTGCACGCATGTATGCTTCTGCTAATACAACTTATACTGATGTCCAGAAAAGTATAACCTGCACGAAGGAAATCATTGATCGAGCCTTAGGTCATTTGCAAGAAAAGACTAATACTTTACTAAGGAACTTGGATATAGCTTTCGAAAAACAACTCTGTACTTTCCAATATTCATTTATGTCTTTTATTTAATTCTATTGATAAAGACATTTATGGCTTTGACAAAATTCTGGAACCACTGTTAACAGACATTAAAGAAATTTAGCAAAATGGTATAGAGGTCAAAATAGGCAATGAATGTCAGTTACTTCATGGAACTGTCTGTCTGTTGACAGCAGAGAATCTTGCCTGTCACTCACTCTGTGGCTATCTGGAAAGTTTTTCGGCAAAAAGATTTTGTCAATTTTGTTTGATTGACAAACCAAGTTCGCAGTATATTTTTGATGAAAATAACACTGAGAGGCGTACAAGGGAAAACTATACATACCATGTACAGCTTAATGATGCAAGTGCAACTGGTGTCAAACATAACTCTTGCCTGAATAGCCTACAATATTTCCATGTAACTGAAAATATTGGTGTGGACATCATGCATGATGTGTTGGAGGGAGTTGCACCTCTTGAGGTCAAATTGTTGCTGCGACAATTCATTTATGAAGAGAAAATGTTTCTTTGGAACAACTAGCAGGATAGCAGAAATTAAAAATAATTAAAAAGAATAGCAGGATTTGACTATGGATATGGAAATCAAAAAAACAAACCTAGTGTTATTGTTAAAGGGGCGGTGAATTTGTCGATTTTATTGTTTTATACTGTTGTCTGATGTCTACTTATGATGTTCGCGTGATTTTTACATTTAAAATGATCAAAAGCAATAAGTAATAGGCTATTTTTTTAAAATGGATTAGTGGCTGTTTGGAGAAATGGTTTGTTTGAAGGGGCGAGCCGCACTGAAGACCTGGACGTAAACGCCCACTGCTATGATTGGATAGCTTCATTCCCCATCATTACATGTGGGCAAATGTTTTAAAAACATTAATGTGTAAAAATAGCAACCGAACACAAATATGTTTGAGCCACAAAAGATTCTGGGTGCTAAAGATGATACACATAAATGACAATACGTAGTGAGAGTGAGCAGTTGTCGTCATGGTACAGAGCCCCTCCCCCTCTCTCCGCCATGTTGGCAGGATTCCGGCGGCAGAACATGATTGTTTACATGTGTTTTTCGCAATTCTACAGTGTTTTACCATGCCCCGCAGTTACTGCTGCGTTAAAAACTGCTCCAGTACCTCACATGATACATATGGAAGACATACGAACAATGGAATACAGTTTTTTAGGTTACCGAAATTAAGACACCATTATGCATAACAAAGACATCTCAAACAATGGCATATTTGCATTAAAAATGTCATAATTGAACGAATGACACTTACAGTTGTCATAAACATGCATAAAACCTCCTTTATATTCATGACATGTGTCATGTCATAAATAATTATGAAGGTTTTATGTCAGTCTTATGCACACACCTTCAAGTAAAGTGTTATCTTGCAATCACACATATAACTACCATAGCCACTTTGCAGCCCCCAACACAAAAATCTGGTAAAGTTACAACAGTGTCATTGGGCTAAAATCAAATTACAACTAAATACCTAAATATTCTACATCAAAACATGTTGGAAACGTTTGTGTACATTGGACATCTCGTGTTTAGAAACCGTCGCAGTTAATTACTTTGTCATTTTGGTCAAGAATTGTCTGCTAAATGCAATGTAATTACAATACACTAAACGCATGTGAAGAAACTTAAGTTACCTTTGCCAGTACAACGCTGTTTGTGAGCTTGTTCCTGTAAGGTCCCTTTCTTTCGCCTTATCTTTTTGCATTGCTTTATTCGTTTTCTTTATCGTAATTGCTTTGGAAGTCGCGCCTCTGTGAAGTTGCCTCTGGCAACCGACAGCGTCTCCTACCATCATGGCCGACCGGCTCAGACTCCGCCCAAATCGGCATGTGACTCCTGTTGGACTTTAAGGCGTCCATTTGCATGTTCATAATTAAAGGAGAGGCACAGTATTAAAATTAAACTATTTATTGATCAGATATGAAAAAGTTTTACAGCGCTGGGCAGTCTCAAGGCCACAATAGGCAATCGACTAACAGCCAGCATTTGGAGAAAACAGTTATTTATAAAGTATGTGACGTCGATCTTCTTCTTAGAATCTCCACCCACAAAGGCCGTTCCCCTCGTGAATCTGACTCCATTACCACACCCAGTTTTAGTCTGCAGGAGATAGACACACACACACAAAGAAAAAACTAACTTTTCTCCGCTCATCCCTGAGATCCATGCAGTCCGTCACCTCCTCCCTAGTACCCCTTCACTTCACATATGATTGACTTCACATAGAATATAATAATGCTTTCTTAAAAACAAATCATTAATAAAACATTTATTTATTCATAAAAAACATAAGCTGTAAGATGAAAGTGATTATTATGTAAAACACATTTCAATATCATGACATCATTTCATTATTCGTAAAATTGGTTATATGAATAAGGCACACATTAACTTCTTTAGATAGATAAACACATATTAAATCTTTTACTGCCATACTACTTCTAAGCAAAACACTTTAATCACTAAAAAACCATCTGTTAGGGAAGAATACACACACACAACGAACAAGCGCAGGAGATTCTGTTCTTCCAAGTTGAGTTGCCATCCCCCCCATTAAGTTATTCTGTATGCAACCTTCATTTCATTGGTTAATACACATTTATCAAAGACAACATCTTATATTTATTACATCAATTATTCAATGATTAATACTGATTAAGTAAGAAATATATTGCATATTTTATCCTTTGAATATTAAAGTATTAGTTAATACATGGTGTCTGTTTGCTTTTCCTCTTCTGGTCTCTCTCTTATCTGTGACAATCTCCAGACATACATTCCTAGCTAATCCTTCTTGCATTTTTACACACACACCCAAGCTGGTAGCTTTCCACTCTCAAACTCAAACACCTCATTTTTACGTAATAACTCAATGCATATATGAAACACACAGTGTTTGTAGAATAAAATGATTAATTAAAGAAATATAAAATGGAACAAAATCAATTTCCACAGTCCTTATTTGGACATCTTTGTAACTTTAACACGTTTGGCAATCATCATGAAATGTAAGCAGTAAATATATAAAACATAATTATTCAACAACACAACAATACTTCATTGTTCATGAATTGGTTAAATGCATTCATTAGTTAAACATACTAATTTTCACTTTCTCTAAATATAACATAGTTATAAAGCAAACAACTTGTTTATTGAAACCATCTGTTCTGTGTGTTTTCCCTCCAGGGCTTTTTCTATAGCCCCCCTGGCTCCCACACACATCTCAGCCACCCCCTCCTTGGTAACTTTCCACACACACAGACAACTTTCTTGTGGTCATCACAGAAAACATTGTTGTAACAATACACATTAATTAAGATTATAAGCAGCACGATTAATAAAACAAAATCAAATCCCACACTCCTCAATCTCAATAGTAAAGTAGAAACAAAAATTTAAACTCGACGTTACTAAATTACCGTATACAACACAGTAATCGCGCATCAGAATCTAAACTGCGGCTGATGAATCCTTATCAATAACTTTGCATATTTCTATTGTGCTTGTGAGGTTGCTCTGACATAAAGTTTTGTTGGGTGTTTGACCTTTCAAACGCAACTCGCCTAAAATACCGTATACAACACAGTAAGCGGGCATCAGAATCTAAACTGCGGCTGATAAATCCTTCTTTATCAATAACTTTGTATATTTCTACCGTTAAATTACAGTCGTGTTGTACCTTTATTAATCGTTTAATGTTTTTAGTACATTAAAACAGTCAAACATACGTGTTTAGACACGGATGTTACAACAGATCAATGTTACAATAATATCAAGCGATCTCTTCTAACAAAGCAATAGTGAAACGCAGTAACTTAAATAAACTTTAAGCGAGCTGGAACTTCTTCAAAAGCAAACTTTATCCACGCATTCCTAACATTGAGCCTCCGTTATCAATGCGTTTCCATGGTTACTTCATATCACCGCGTCAAAATAAAAGTCTCTCAGAAAAAATGTATTTAAAAGTCATTTTGGTTACATTTGGCAATCTTTAAAGACATGTTTACTTATTGTTGAGACACACGTGTGTCACGCGAAGCTGTGGGAGGGGCTACAAAAGTGGTCCTTGTATTTGGCTATGGGGGGAGGTCTTTCAATTCTACTTTGACGTCATATTTTTCCGAATTCCACACTTCATCGTCATACTGGCTTGGTGCCAAAAACTGTTATATTTCAGTAGCACGGACATTTTCAGTTCTGAAACTTGCAGGATGTTCATTTAAGTATGATGACCTCTTATATAACAAATTATCAAGTTAAAATTGAGTATTTGATTCACTGCTCCTTTAACTTGAAGTCCGATTAAATGCTATTAAGCAAACGGCATCACAAATGTGGTGTTTACTAATAGTGTTACCTTTTCTTTTGGGTGATTTAATTGATCATAACAGCCCACATTGGCGTCTTTACCTGTTGTTGAGGGAGATTTGTGACATCATTTTTGCACCTATTGTGACAAAAGGACTTGCTGTTTATCTTAAACAGCTGATAATTGATCATCACACGCATTTCAAGCTTCTTTATCCTGACAGGAATCTAATTCCTAAACATCATATAATGACACATTACCCAAGTGTTATGACTTTATTTGGACCTCTTTCCAAGTTGTTGTGCATGAGGTTTTAAGCTAAACTTAGGGCCCTATTTTATCCACTTTTGCTCATTTAACGACGGGAAAAATGGTTTGTGCGCCAAGCGCATGGTCGAAAAGGGTTGGTCCTATTTTTTTAATGATTAATGGGAGTATTTTGGCCGTAACATGCAATAAACCAATGAGAGTCTCAGCTCTCATCCCCTTTAAAAGCTAGTTGCGCTGGCGCTATGTCTAATCCCTATTTAGATGACGGCCTTTGTAAGCTGAAAAACTAAGCGGAGGAAGAAGTTGTGTTGTTTTTCACTTGTATTGAAATTGTTATTTTTTTATTAAAACCCGTTATCATTTAATCATGGAAGTAAAAAAGCAGGCTTTTAATTGCTTTAAATGTATGGCTATCCAATATCATCAAAAAAACATTTACAAGTATGTAAGAAAAGGTTTGTACTGTAAAAATACTTTATTTGTAACTAACAGGAGATAAAGAATTTACAAACGGCTCTTCGCAAGGTTCAGCACTTGGACAGCGTCAGTTTTTTTAAGCATTACTTAAAAATGTTTCTCATCTCACCATATCCACAGGTACAGAGTCATCATATACAATAAGTCTGTGAGGTAGCATTTAAAAACAGATGCATTTGTTTAAAGCAAAGCATTTATTTACTTACCAGGCTACAGGTGAAGCAGCTCTTCTTTGTGCCTTCTAACGTCTCATAATTAGTCCTCATTTATGTCCAAGAGACTCAATAATAATCTTTTACATTCAATCCTTTATTCTTTCATATTTAAAAGACTTTTTGTGCTGCTCCGCATTCATGTATGTGTTAAGCAAACCCACGTTGTCGTCCCGTTTAGGCGCATATTACTAATGCGCTCTTTAAATAACAAAAAAACATATTACGCCATTGACTTTAGACTTTAGACCAGGTTTTTGTTGGTCAATGGCGTAGTCTATTTTAGTAGCCTCAAAATAGCAACGCGACAACAATGCGCCTGAAAACACCTCATTTTCAGACCAGAACGCCCATGGGCGCAAAAGGGGGCGCAAATGCATTTGCTATTTAAACAACGCGATGCTAAACGTGAAAATTATAGTTGCGCAGGGTGGAAACTTGCGAAAGACACTTGCGTCACGCATTGCGCTGCATTGCGCCGGGTGTAAGATAGAGCCCATAGTCTTTTAAAGCGCCAGGCCCAAGTGGTGTGCAACTTTAAAAATAGTTCAAAACACAGGCTCATAAACATCAGATTGAACAAATGTATCACTGGAAATTGTGCTCGTCAATTAATTTTGAAATGACTGTGCCCAATGCTTTTTCAGTTATGATTGCATCTTTGTACAAGTGTGACAAATTGCTTGACAAACTCAAGACATACTCTCATTTTGAGACTCTTACTTATACTAGTTCAATTCATTTGACTAATAATATCAGCTTCTTGGGGACAACATACAGGACAGGATGCATTCTGCTTTTAAAAGCGGATGAAAGGGGAGAACCTTTATTTGGTGAAGTTATACACATAATCCCCCAAATTGAAAGAGAGTGTGCATTCATGTTCTTGAGACTTTTAAGAGTAAAATATTTTGATGAACACCTTTTTTCTTTTAATGTCATCAAAACCAAAGATTTTGACATAGCAAAGCTTCCTCATGATTTAAAGGATTATAGACCTTTAGATATTGTATCATTTTGTGATCAGCAGTATGTCACTCCTAGATACAAAATTTTGTTTTGAATATGTTTTGTTATGTTTTGAATGTTGTTTTGTTTTGTTAGTGTTTTAAACAACTTAAAAATGAACTACATGTTTGTGACTGTTATTTATTTGAATACAGATGTCAAATTAATTTGAAGTATTTTTTGTAAATATAAAATAACATGTAATGTTTGAGGACAAACTGAGTATTATTATTATTTTGTGTAAGGTTTTTGTTCTTTGTTTTCTTGTGTTCTGTGTGTTTTTTGTTAATAGGACTTTTATTTTGACATCATGTTCTGTTCCGGCTTTTATTTTGATACTCATCATGCCATGTCACGCTTCACACTTCCTGTCTGTTTTGTATTTAAGCACTTCCTGTATACCTGTTCACGGCTGATTAATACTTAGCCATACTCTGTCTGTTTACCTGTTATCCTGAATTCTGTTTTTGTATCTGCCTGTGTTTGACCCCTGCCTGTTTTTGAATTCTGTGATTGTACTCTGCCTGCCCTGACCAATTGCATGTTTTTGGATATCGATTGTGGATTTGCCCTATTGGATTTGTTTGCTGGCCCTTTTTGGGATTTTTACAATAAATCACCTTTTTGCACATGGATTCATTTCTCATTCGCTTTCTTCAAGCACCACCCGTTACATTTTGATAAATGATGTTTTATTAACAAAGTTCGAGAGGAACATGTCAAATAAAATACCTAAGTGACTTCAGCTGTTTTCAATCAGTAGTCAATGGCACCAGCCGCTTTCAATCGGTAATCAACAATACACCCAATCAGCTCGAAAGCAAGCCATATATAAATCACAGTTGAACTCACTGAAAATCCTTCGCATCTTTCAGAATGGCATCTTTCAGAATAGTAAGACCAAAACTCCGTCAACCTCCAGGTAAGAGTACGAGCCCCCAGCAAGCCTGGGTCGATCTCCAGTAATACCTGCTACACCGCAACCTGCTGCTCCACGTCTTTCAGCGGGGGCTTCCAGCACTCCTCGCCCGGATTTACCAGCCACCAACAGTAACCGTCGCTCCGCTAGCGTGAGGTTGCCTCCACTGGCGGGGCAGGCGCGAATTGTTGCCACTAAACAGCTGCGTTCCGCGGCTCCTGACGTGAGGCTGCCTCCGCCAGAGCCGCGAGCCCAGAAAACTTTTCCGGGTTATTCTCCACCACAGGCTTCCACTCCGGATATACCGGCCACCAGCAGCGACCATCTCCCCGTCAGCGTGAGGCTGCCTCCGTTGGCGGAGCAGACGCAACCTGCTGCCAATATCCACTGTTCATGGCCCGCGGCTCCTGACGTGAGGCTGCCTCCGCCAGAGCCGCGAGCCCGGACAGTTTTAGCCGGTCCTTCTCACGAAGCTAACCCTAACACTTTTCCTCAGCCAGGGCCTATGGCAAGTGGTAGCGCGATGATGCCTCCACTAGAGGCGCAAGCCCAGCCCATCTACTTTCCACCTCAACACTCTCTCTCCTTCCTGTTCGCTTCCCAAACTCCATCAGCAGCAGCGAGCACAAGACCACCCCATTTTTTCTACACTGAACTGTATTCCACAAAAGTGGTTGTTTTGAAAACTCCAGAGGCGCTCAAATGAATGAGTTATTTGTGTTATTTTTATAATAAGCGCCAGTGAATCCACCGCGGGTCTGGCAGCGAATCTCTCTTTCTCTCTCTCTCCCCCTCTGTGTTCATGCAGCCGGTCTCTGACGGGCAGAGGTTTCTTGAGACGCGCGCAACAGGTCGCCAAATAAAGAGTTCTTCTCGCACATAATGCTAATAGTTGTAAGTTTCTGAACTTTAAGCAAGCTAAGATAAAACTCGCGTTTATATCAGTGACACATGCGCCGATTGAGCGATGTAGTTTGAGGCCTGATTTGCTTATAGTACAAATATCTTTGATCAGAAAGACGAGAAAGAGACGCAAATGTTAAGGTCTAAGGGGCTGGACACACCAAAACTTTTAAACACGGCTGAAAACGCCTTGAGGACGCCGAATGCCAGCTGTTTTTCAGCTGAGTGCCAGCTTTCTTCAGCTGAGCGCTTTGGTAGCTGTGATACGTCAGCTGTGAGACGGTTGGTTGCCGTGATACTTGTCCCGCCCCTCCTCCACTGTGATTGGACGGCCGCGTGAGAGCTGACATTGACGAGCGGAGCTTTTCATTCAAAGTTGAACATTTTTCAACTCTCGGCGCTCAGCGCTGAGCGCGGAAAAACGCCCGAGCGCCGGTTTTCAGCGCGGAAGAAAACCGCTAGCTGCTGGCTTATTTGAAAAACGCCGAGTTTCCATTGAAATGAATTGAAAACATGCGCCGGCCGCGGGCGTAAAAGCGTTGGTGTGCACGCCCCCTAATAGAAAGTAAAGAGCGTTAAGACCTTAAAACAGACTTCATCACATCATAGCACCTGTCATATTTATAATATCTATATCTAGAGATCCGTCTCTCATATACAGGTATTTATCCTGTCTGTAGGTTATAACTGTTCATTTTACATATTGCCTATTTTAATGTAATGTACTGTATGCATAAATACAAAATACAATGCATACTATAGCTTCAATAGTCTATAAAATTAATAACTCAAGACTAGCCGCAACGCGTAGGTGTATTTGTCACCTGTTTTTAAATATTAAGCCATGTGAAATAAAGGCTTTTTAACTATTTCTACACTATTCGAGTGCCTTGGATTTTTCTTATAAATTGATTATAATTATCCCTTGCATCCAAAGAGCACCGAGAAGAGCTTTTTACACCCCATGCAGCACTTTGTTTGCATTTCTTTGCTTTGAGGACTTAATCTGTTGTTAGCATCTGGGCATTTTCACTTTAACATTATTAACTTTAAATTGTCCATATTTTAAAACTGGTAAAACTGAATCATTCCATGGAATAGATTTTTGGTCATTCCGCCCACCCCTATCTGGCACCATTTCATGTTTTTTCAAAAACATGTATCTAGATCTCAAAGATCGGATCAGATCAGATCGAATCAAATCGAATAATGATAATCGATTCAATATCTGGAGAATCGGAATCTAATCGATTCTTAAAATTCGAATCGAAACCCGGCCCTAGCCAGTACCTCACTATTCGGAATTAATCTTCCCGTAAACCATTCCTTGAGAACATTACTCAACGCTTCTCTCAATTCAATTTTCCAAGCCTTTTTTACCAGAACTCTCCAATCATATCTAACAACCTAGAGAAATTTTTTAAAACCTTTCATTTAATTTTTGATCTTCCATTCCCAGATTTCTCACTGCTCACAATTACATTGTCTATCTCCTACCTCAACAACACCAAAAAACCTACAAATCAGTTCCATTAAAGGCTATCTAAGCGGAATCCAACTTTTCCATAAATTAATATTCGTCTCTCCCTCCCCTGCTCTAACAAATTCACAAACATCACTGCTTATTAAAGCCACCCCACTCGCCCAGATGCAAGACAACCTTTAACACTAGACCTACTTACTAAATGTATCCGTACCCTGCGTCTAGGCTACCATTCCATCAATACAGCTCACACATTGGATGCTATGTTTATTTTTGCTTTTCGGGTTTCTCAGATCCTCGGAACTCACCACGACCTAAAATTTTAACCCAAAGATTCATCCCACAATTTCAGATCTGTCCCCAGTAGACGATGAAACTTTCTCCTACTTTATTAAACAGAGGAAGACAGACAAATTTCAGAAAGGCCATTTCATTTATATTTTCAACCTCCATTCACCTATCCAACCTTACCAAACTCTCAAGTCCTACCTTCAATTCAGGAAATTAACAAGTAAGACCCCTCAGACCCAATTTATAAATGACGCAAAACAAATTGAACTCCCGTCAGGCACCACTAGAAAGCCTCCTAATATAAATTATCATTGCCCATTTCATCGCCAGCAAGGCTACTTGTCCGATCGCAGCGAGTATTGAACTCCCGTCGGGCACCACTAGAAAGCCTCCTAATATAAATTATCATTGCCCATTTCATCGCCAGCAAGGCTACTTGTCCGATCGCAGCGAGTATTGAACTCCCGTCGGGCACCACTAGAAAGCCTCCTAATATAAATTATCATTGCCCATCTCATCGGCAGCGAGGCTACCTGTCCGATCGCAGCGAGTATTGAACTCCCGTCGGGCACCACTAAGCCTCCTAAATGAGCAAATTCCCTATTACCAGTGGGGGGCTACACGTCCGATCGCAGCGAGTATTGAACTCCCGTCTGACGCTGCAGAAGCCTCCCAAATTCAAAACGTGAAACAAACCATCAGCGAGGGCTTACCAC
Organism: Misgurnus anguillicaudatus; assembly: GCF_027580225.2. NCBI lineage: Eukaryota > Metazoa > Chordata > Actinopteri > Cypriniformes > Cobitidae > Misgurnus > Misgurnus anguillicaudatus. The sequence goes on from NC_073348.2 coordinate 14,214,516, forward strand.
AAAAGCCTCCTTACATAATTTAATCAAATTACCCATTCGACCGCCAGCAGGGCTTACACGTCCGATCGCAGCGAGTATTGTACTCCCGTCAGACGCCGCAAAGCCCCTCCAAAATCGTCCAGCTCATTGGCTCACCCATCCTACAGCACAGCATATATTAATCTTCCATCGGAAACAGACTCAAAACTCCCGATTCCAGACGTCTTCTCAGCAAACATCAGCCTCATCATTTCTACGTTTGGGGGGCACAGCTCCCGGCTGCTGTCCGAATAATCTATTTTGCCTTTTGGGGGGATACTCTGTGTTTCAGGCTCATTCCCTGCTCAGAGCCCTCTCCCCAGACAGCACGCCAAATACGTTTACTAATTTAATTCTTTTAACTTATTTGTAAGTGTGAACTCGTGAAATGATGTTTTATTAACAAAGTTCGGGAGGAACATGTCAAATAAAATACCTAAGTGACTTCAGCTGTTTTCAATCAGTAGTCAATGGCACCAGCCGCTTTCAATCGGTAATCAACAATACACCCAATCAGCTCGAAAGCAAGCCATATATAAATCACAGTTGAACTCACTGAAAATCCTTCGCATCTTTCAGAATCCCTCCTACACCCTGTCTCCTCTCACTTACCAAGTTATTTCCTTAAGGGGGGGGGTACATTGTGTTTCAGGCTCATTCCCTGCTCAGAGCCCTCTCCCCGGACAGCACGCCAAATACGTTTACTAATTTAATTCTTTTAACTTATTTGTAAGTGTGAACTCGTGAATTTATATGTTGGAAACCATTTCAGACATTATTCTGTTTAACAGTGTTTAACAAGTGTTTTTATTACATTCAATTATTATTATTTTCTAAATTGTGTTTTAAAATGTGTATGAATGTAATGTATATTTAAAGTGATTGTTTGACAATTGAATGTTCAAACAATTTAACACATTAATATATTTTCATATATAATTTTAAAGTATTTGTTCTTATTTGACAAATAAATCGTCTGTTTGATTTCACAATTAAAAAGTTATTTTTTTTATGTTATATATTAAAGCTAAACAATTACTCAGTAGCACAGTTGTGTTAAATACACACACACTTACACATTAATGTGTCTACAGAAGCAACACGTATATGTGTAACATTTTATAACACACATTCTGTGTTAAATTTAACTCAATATGTGTTGTCCCTGAGCACACTCAGAACATGTGTAAAAAATAACACATGTTGTGTTGTTTTTAACACATTTGTTTTAAGAGTGCATATTTGAGAAGTGATAAAAAGAGAACAAATGAAGATAGAATTAAACGTTGTTGTTTGAAAGCAGAGGGTCTGTTATTTCATTTGATATAGTGTATTTTTATATATTTAAAGAAGAACATTTTCTGGAAGGCATTAAACTTTTGTAAAATCATAAAAATTCTGGTGCTGGCTGGCAAGTTTTTAAAAAAAATGGTGGCGGAGAAATAGTTAAAGGAAAACATGGAAAATGTGCAGAGCAGAACTTCTGTGGTACTAATAAATTAAAAGGCACATATTATGCAAAATACCCTTTTACAAGGTTTCGACATAAATGTGTGTTGTTTCATTAGACATGCTGTTTTAATTTTCCTGTTAATGTGATGTCACAATAACTGTATGGCTATGCCCCGAGAGTTTTTGGGTGTTTGTGTTTCACCTCTCACCTTTACAATGGGTTTAATGGTGCACTGGAACAATCCTTCCTAAAATGCATTAAACTTTCGTTTACAAAGACGTGAAACTCACCGAGTGGTCAGGGATGTTCACTGGTATGTTCACACAAAAATCGCGGCAAGATACGCATTCCAACAGGTTTTATCATAGTTTTTGCCAACTCCATTGACATGAATTAGATGTGCTGTGAGGTACGGTATTACTCCGCGCCGGGAACTTTGTTTCTTTTCTTGCAATTGGCAATGGCGGGTTAGCGCCACCACCTGGGCTGAAGTGTATATTATTCAAGCTCTAAGCGGAAGAATGTACGGGTGTGAGGCGTTTGGAAAAATAGGTCCACAAGTAAACAACGAATGCTAAAACAGCTGTTGGAAACCATCTTTTGCAGCGATTTAGTGAGCATACCAGTGAACACCCCTGACCACTCGGTGAGTTTCACATCTTTGTAAACGAAAGTTTAATGCATTTTGGGAGGGATTGTTCCAGTGCACCATTGGACCCATTGTGGAGGTGGCAGCCGAAATTTCAGTAAAAACCGTTCCATTTCACCATAAACAATCTGAAAACAGGGCTTTAAGTGTAAAATACCGAACTTGTCCTTTAATGTTATATTTTATTAGTAGGGGGTTTGGGTTTTATCTCCTCTGATGTGAATAATACCCCACACAGCAGGAGAATCCTATGCGTATCTGCGTTCAAGTCGCCAAACCCGCGTGACTGTCACATTCGTTTTGGAGCCGCACAGAGGATCAGCTCCGCCTCCGGCAGCACCGTAAATTCTACTGTCAAACAGCGGATCCTGAACGGACCCATGTCGGATCCTCGGACGCGCCTTTACTGAACGGTTAAACGACGCACAGCTGTCAATCGAGACTTTCTTTGCTGGGACACGGTTGAGCTGAACCCTCTTTTGAGTAAGTATTGATTTATTGATATAATTGTGGCAGTAAACATTGTTTTTTAATCATCCTGTATACTAATGATTGGAATGATGTTGATATTAGGAAAACTTTAGCATGTTCACTCGTGGATAATGGTTTAGCCCTAGCTGTGCATTATTAAGTTTACATGTTGGCTATTTTGGTGTAGTGTATCTGCCATCTTCTTTATAATGAAAATTAATCTTTGGCAATTTAATCATTGTTTGACTCGGTTCAGACTCACGGTCACACTGCAAGATGCCATGTGACCTAATCAGTGACTAAATGAATGCACTTGTCAGTCAGAGCGACTGCGTGGTTGGTAAGGACAATCTTTTTGTCTGTTATTTTGAGCGTCTGTTAACAGGGTGATTTAACCAGAGGTGTGTAACGAATTCCATTTACAGTTTTGGGTAACTAGTACTTTTAAAGTGATTTTTAAGGATACATTTACTCAAGTACATTTCTAGTGAAAAAACTGTACTTTTACTTCATTCGGTGGCGTTACTATGATAAGCATACTTGACTTAGGATGCTACATACCATAAACATCTGTCTGTTTGATTACAGGTGCTGTGTTCAGCCTGGCAACAGATCGGGCAACGAGGAAACGTGTAATGAGAGAAATTATTAAATAATAAAAACATTTTTGTTGAACTACTTGTTGAACCAGTTATTCATTGTTAGATGTTTTAGCTGTGTATAGTGCAGCATTTTATTGAAGTTGTAGCCTAATAGATTAAGTATTTTATGTTTGCATTGACCTGGGCCTATAAAGCACTAAATTAGGTTTTGACCACAAAAAGAAAATTTTTTAACAAAAACAGAATACGCTATAACCTATAACTATCCATAAATGTAAATGGCAATTTTATATTTCCATTGAATAGTAATTACTTTTGTACATTAAATTGATATCTTTTAGTGAAACTTTTCTGTTAGGCCTATTTACAATATTGTTAGGTTAAAAATACAAGGCAATGCAGATTTAAGGTTCTATATTGCTGCAGTAGCCAGGCCTAGTGATAGTTTTGGTTTTATCCTTTAGTTTAGTTTATCCTATGTTATCCTACAGTAAGAACAGAAGGGATTTTGAATTTGAAAGTGAGATAAACGGGTCCAAAACGGACCCGGTCCTGATAGCAATAAGCTCCGGGGTGGATCCGTAACGGAACCGCTCCGAAGTCAGTAGCTCCGGTCTGCATCCGAGGCGGATCCGTCCCGGAGCTTGAGTCAGACTTTTAATGAGTCAGTTGCGGGTCCGCGGCAGATACATGAATCAATTTGCGCCACAGATGTGGAGCGGATGCAGTGCGAGGCCACGGCGGGTCCGCGATCCGCCTTCATTGCGGATCCGTCACTGCATGCAAGTGGACGCCGACACAGGTCCCTTTCGCGGGTCCGTTCCGGAAGCTGTGATACCTCCACGGCTGATCTGCCATGGAGTCCTTTTGCTGTGTGGGACTAGTACTGGAATATTCAAATCTTTATCCAAATTTCACAATTATCTATTTGATTCATATTACGAACAACGATATTCTATCTTTTGGAGTCAGATAAAACAACCTGTAAAAAATTGCTGTAAAAAAACGGGGAATTTTGGACAGTAATTTACCGTTTCTTATAAATACAGTTGAATACTGTAAATAAACATTAATTTGACAAGCAAACTAATAACAGTAAGCTACTGTTCAGTCTTACGGGATAATACAGTATTTTTTGGTCTGGTCAGGCATGTCAGACATGTGACGAACTCAACTGCAACCACGAGTCAAACTGATTTAACTACACTGTTTTTCGGCATTTTATTATACGAGAAGGAAGCAGAATTAAAGACTATCTATCCATTTTCACTCCGATTGTGACCCTACCAGCACTGAGAATTCACATGTTTTTTACTCCTCGCCTGTATATCAAGGTAAGCACAAACTGAACAGTGTCTGTGTTTCTAAGTAAAATAATTGACAAAATGTTTTATATATTTGCTTATTTTTGAAAAATTTTTGTAGGAGCCAAAATGTGCTATTTACTTTGACCAGTGTGTGGTGCTGTGACCCTTTACATTTTGCATAAAGGTGACCTTCCTATTGTTATGGTTTGACCCGGAAGGGCAAAAGGTTTTTGACCGCAACAGCGCGAATTGATGACTGTATATGTTTGCCTCGCTGTATTTATATTTAATACTAAATTGGATATGTATTGGTATTATCTGGAGCAATTACACAACATATGATGATGCAACGGAAGAAGGGACTTCTCGTTTTTTATGGAGACATATATGAGAGGTGAAACAACAATACCATCAATGCAAGAATGCACGTCAACCAGTATTCCGGGATCGAATAACTTCAGTAGCTTAAAATAATAGATTTAGCTCCTACAATATAAAGTCAAAAACCTGGCTCAAGGAACTTTTATGGAATCTTGTTTGGAACAAAAAACTTTGACACGTTTGGATGTATCAAAGAGGAAAGACGACGCGGTGATAACGAGGAATCATTGGATTTCGTCTGTAACAACGATTACTTCAGAATCTTCAACTTCTAAAGCCGGCTGAAGACCAAGGTGCTACTCTTTAAATGGCCATTGAATTGTGTGCACACAAGGTTTAAAGGGGATTAAATGATCGGAGCGATACGGGAGGACAATAGACTCTAATATTGACTGTCGGTCGTTACGAACTATTAAAACTACAATGGAGATGCGCGAAGCATCATCTGATAAAACTGTAATGGACATACGCGACGCATCATCTAATAAAACTCTGATGCCCGACGCATCATCTAATAAAACTGTGGCGTCTGGTGTGTCAGCTGTAAGTAAATCAAACAGTGTTGTTAGCAATGTGGAAGTACAAAACGTGTGGTTAAACTTTCATTTAAAACATTAGCTGATAAACTGGATAAGTTTCAAACTGGCAGAAAAATTAAACTAAATAGGGCAAATAATATAAGAAATTCCTTGCAAGGATTAATTCAAAGAGGTGACAAATTACAGGCACAAAGTGCACTTAAAGAGCTCATTGAGGTATGTTAGGATGCAAAAACTACGCTTAAATCTTTATTGTGTTTATTGCCACCTAATGAAATTGAAGAACATGAAACATGGTTTAAGGCAAAAAAGTTGTTCAATGATGAGTGTATTGATTATGCAAATCAATAGGTTTTGTCTACTGAAAGTAATTTGTTTCAAAGGGAATGTGATGATGATGATGGTATTAATCCAAATGATAGTGTGTCTAATGTTGAAAGTAAACGTTCAAACAAAAGCAGTAGGAGTAGTGGCAGAAGCACTACATCCTCTGCAAGGGTTAAAGCAGAATCAAAAAAAGCTGCACTTGCTGCTCATGTAACAGCTTTAAAGGAAAGGCATGTGTTACAGGTCGGAGAAGCGGACCGCCCCTGTCGCGGGTCATGCTCCTCCTAGTTCCACCAAACAAACATGTATACATTTGTCCTCACATTCTTTACTGTAGTTCATTCTCACATTCCTGCCTCATTATGCAGCTCATTATGCGAGCCTTTGTTTGCTAGCTGTCAATCAATCCTTCTCGCATACGGCCCCTCTAAACAAAAAGTGTCTTACAATTTCTAAATCAATACATTGTTTTATGTGAATAAGTAGACAGGATGATTTTCACATCATTTTAAAGAAAAAACTCTAGACTATTAGATTCTGTTTAGGAAAGTATTGTTAAAACATGTTTAGTATGGGTTTTGTGGACTTATATCAGTGACTTAAAAATTTAGATTTTTTAAAAACCACGCATAAACATTTTTCTCTCAAAAATACAAACATGTACATACATGTAGCTCATATAATATTTTAGCCCAGTTTGTGCTGAACGCAGTGGTATGAGACACTTGCCATTATTATGTTTTAAAGCAACTGAAAAAAGACCAAATGTAAGAGTGTCCCAAAATGGTCGGAGCCCAGAGTGTTAAAGACTTTCTGAAGAGCAGCAGATGGCTTGGAGGTCCAACCTTTTTGTGGTCACATGAGCAGGATTGGCCTGTAAGCAAAGTAAAGGTCTCAATAGATGCTGAGGATGAAGAAGTCAAACGAGAAACCACATTAAATGCCATTTGTGTAAATGAAGTGTCTTATCCTACTGAACAACTAATCACTTACTTTTCTGAGTGGAGGAGGCTTAAAATATCATTGGCCTGGTTTCTCAGGTTGAAGATGATTTTGTTGGACAAAATTCGCTTGAGAAAGAATCAGAACCTTACAAATGCTAATCATGCAAAGAACAGTGGTTTACAGTCTGAAGCATCAAAGGTCACTGCAATATCGATCAGTCTTGGTTTGACACTGGACGATTTACTGGGAGCAGAAGCAGCAATCATTCGCTATTGCCAGCGAAGGAAATTCAATGAGGAAATTTCAGCTCTTTCATCTGGAAAATTAACAGTGAGTCGACAAAGTCCTATTTATCGTCTGAATCCGATTTTGGACAATGGACTGTTACGAGTTGGAGGAAGACAAGCAGCCATGCCAGAAGATGTTAAGCATCCGCTTATACTTGGAAAGGATCAGCATATTTCTATGCTTATTCCAAAGCATGTACATGAAAGTTTGGGTCATAGTGGATGAACTCATACATTATCTACAGTTCGGAGGAAATTTTGGATTACTAACTCCCACTCTGCTGTTAGAAAAATCATAAATGGGTGTGGCTTTTTTCCTGATCTACCACCATTTACAAATACTGGTGTAGATTATTTTGGACCTTTGGAAGTAAAGAATGGAAGAGTTACCTCTAAAAGATACGGAGTAATATTCACCTGGATGGCAAGCAGGGCAATCCATCTTGAGGTAGCAAGCTCACTGGAAACCGATGCATGTATCAATGCATTACGGCAGGAGTTTATTAGCAGGAAAGGACAAGTTAAACATCTAAGATCAGATAATGGTACAAACTTCATTGGGGCATGAAGAGAACTGAAGGAGGCCCTTGTTGCATTAAATCAGGACAAAATTCAAGGAGTGTTGTCACAAGTTGGGATTCATTGGAGTTTTAATCCACCAGCAGGTTCACACCATGGTGGTATATGGGAAAGAATGATAAGATCTGTAAAGAAGGTGCTAAGCTCTGTCCTGCAGCAACAAAGATTGGACGATGACGGACTTCACACAGTTCTCTGTGAAGTGGAATCCATTTTGAATGATCGACCTATTACTAAGCTATCGGACAATCCTAATGATCTGGAGCCGCTTACACCTAATCATCTTCTTCTCTTGAAAGGAAAACCAGCTCTACCTCCTGGTGTGTTTGAACCACACGACCAGTATGTGAGCAAACGATGGAGACAGGTGCAATATCTTTCTGATCTGTTCTGGAAAAGATGGCTACGAGAATATTTGCCTTTACTTTAAGAAAGACAAAAATGGAATCAGAAAAGAAGGAATTTGGTGGCTGGAGATATTGTAGTTACCGTAAAACTTCAAATAATAGCCGAGTCCCAAATAGACGCCTCTTTTAGACGCCTGGTGTGACGACAGGTTTGGGTAAATAAACGCCTGTCTCAAATAAAGGCCTGGTCTGTTTTTTAGTTTCGGGTTGTATTTAATCTTCTAAAACCCGTCAGATAGTCTGTTTAAGACAGTTCTATGGTGCAGATTGAACACGCTAAAGTTTTTTTTGCTTACCGGTAGATGTCACGTGACAGACGCAGTCGTTCCTTTACTCATCACTATGACAACACAACAAGCTTCGTCGCCAGGATTGAGGTGATGATGACAGTAGCGAAGTGGCAATCGGGAGCGTCAGGACTTTTCCCGGTGGGCCGGTAGTGTTTTGGGGCCGCTGATAATAGCCGGGCTTTCAGTCTTTTGTCATGCATGCACTCCCGCCACACATTGTATTTCTCACGCGGAAACACTATTTATCATATTTAATATACTGCAGCGCCTTAAATGTATCTGGCCGCACTGCTCTCTCTCTATCAAGCCCGTCTTCCCTAGAGTTCTAGTCGAGCGAGCCAATACAAAAAAAGAAAGAGGCTACACAATAGCCAATCAGAAAATAACACTGTTGTATCTGGGTAAGATTTCACGCAACCAATAAAAAACATATAATTGTTTGCTTTATTTATACTGCCAATAATTTAAGACTGTTGTTATTACACGAAGTAATTTGTTAAACACATTCAAATTAAAAATAAAACGTAATATGTGGTAACCTCCTGCTGTCATGCTGGAACAATTTAATTAAAAGCCTGTCTCTTATAGACGCCTGTCTCTTTTAGACGCCTGGTGTGATGATAGGTTTGGGAAAATAAAAGCCCGGTGTTATATTCCAGGTAAGTACAGACTCGGACACCCAGTTATCTTCAACTTCAACTTGTTTTTATTTTTATTACTCTTCTTCATTCTATCAACATCCAGTACCCTGTATCACTACATCGCCCTCTACCGGTTAAGCCGTAACTCAATACACAACATATTTCCACTCTTGTTAAAGAAGTTTACCAGGTAAAGTAAAATTAATACGCCATCTCTTAACTCACTTAGACCACGGCTGTAATATAATGCAACTTAAATGTTTCCTTACTTATACTAAACATTAGCCTTCTGTTTCTGTTCAATCATTGTAACAATTCAACAGTATAACATGCAACCTTATGTTGACCACACTTATAACAGAAGTGCTAAACTTAAGCTGAATTAAACAACAAATTCACAAGCAAAATCGCATTCAAAACAGCATTCAACGTATTATTTTTTTAACTTGAATGTCATTCCCTCTTCTTTCCCCCCCCAAAGGCCATTAGAAGGATTACTGTACGTAATCATTAAGCTAGGCAGGTTTTTTTCTGACCCTGGCAGGCACCCGCACATCACCGGAAGGCTGTGTCGGTCCCGACTCAGATACTGGGGCATCCAGCATTTGTGCAGGTCCAAGCACAGGTACCGGAACAGAACTGTCAATGGTATCTTTTACCCTGTCAGGAACCAGGGAGAGATGAGTAGCGTTCCAAGTGCGTCCATCTTCTAGCACATACGACTTCGCACCAGCTCTCCGTACCACCCTGGCAGGTCTATAGAACTTTGACAGTCCTTTCTTGACATGGAAAGGTTTCCGTACTCTTACAAGACTTCCCTCTTTGATCTTTGGTATTTGTGCACCTCTCCTCACATCGGTGTAAGCTTTTGATGCATTTTGTTTAGATATGACACGGTTGCGCAATTGCTTCTCTGTCAGCATAGTAGATTTGCTTGCAGGGCCGATGTTTAATTTCGTGCGCATTTTCCTGTTGAACATGAGTTCATATGGTGACACTCCTGTTGTACTGTGTGGAGTTGCACGGTATGTGAGCAAGAAGGCCTGTATAAACGGTTTCCACGGTTTCCTCTCCTGCCCAGCAGTAAGTAGTGTTTCTTTGAGAACACGGTTCCAGCGTTCAATAGCTCCGTTTGCTTGTGGATAATACAAAGACACTTTCCTGTGTGTAATATCTCTCACTGCCAGAAATTCGGTGAACTCGCTCGAGGTAAACTGTGTTCCATTGTCACTAATGAGCTCTGTGGGGTTACCGAAACGGGCAAACACAGGAGACAGCAATGTAGTGACAGCCGTAGTTGTGATTGAATGTGTAAAAGCCACCTCCGGCCACTTTGTATAATAATCAATCAGAGTTACTGCATAGCGGCAGTCCCAATTCGTCAACTCAAATGGTCCGACGATATCAATTCCTACTTTCTGCCATGGGCCGTCAGGCAGTGAAACTGGCTGAAGTGGAGCAGCATGCGTCTTAGCACTTTTATCATTCATCTGGCAGGTTACACATGCACTAATGATGTCCTGCACCAACATGTCCATGCCGGGCCACCAATATAAGTCACGTAGCCTCTGCTTGGTGCGCACAACACCCTGGTGAGTTTCATGTGCCAGGTCCACCAGCTGTTTTCTCAGGGCTACAGGCACTAGCTGTCGGTGAGGGCCCCTGTATATTATCGCATCTTGAACTGAGAGTTCATCTCTCGTAGCAAAATAGGGTTTGAGCACTGCAGATAGAGACTTTGCTGTTTTAGGCCACCCTTTTTTCATCTGTGCCCTGATGGCAGTAAGCTCTGGGCATGTTTCACATGCCGCAGCGAAGTCTTTCACTGAGAGAGCTTTCAGTTCTGTGTCCAGCAAAGCTACAAGTTCGGGCTCAGTCACTGGCTCTGCATTCTCTTCTGATGGTAGAGGCAGACGGGAGAGGCAGTCAGCAGCATAGTTTTGTGCTCCTGCGCGATACACTACGCCATACGTGAAGCAAAGTAGTCTGGCTGACCACCGGGCAATACGCATTCCTGTGTGTCCAAGTCCTTTGGTGTGTAGCAGTGTGGTCAGAGCCTGGTGGTCTGTACGCAGTGTGAATCTTGTCCCCCATAAAAACGTCCTCCACTTTTCCACAGCCCACACACAGGCTAACGCCTCCTTTTCTACAATGGAATATTTCCGCTCCGCAGAGGTAAGAGAACGTGAGGCAAAAGCAACCGTGCGCTCTGTGTTATCAGAGTGCATTTGTGTCAATATGGCACCCAGACCATAATCCGAAGCATCTGTAGACACAATTGTAGGAAGGGTGGGGTCAAAGACAGATAGCGCTGAACTGGTTACAATGCGAGTCTTGACAATGTCAAAGCTTGACTGTGCTGCCGCTGTCCACTGAAATTTGTCGTCACACAGGCAGTCTCGCATGGGCTCCACCAGAGATGCGTAATTTTGCACAAATTTTGCATACCATGCTGTGAGCCCCAAGAATGAGCGCAGCGTGGTGGCGTCGCTAGGCGCTGGGGCAGCTGTAATAGCCTTAAGGTGATCTTTGTCTGGTAGCAAACCCTGTGCTGAGATGGTGTGTCCAAGGAACCGTAGGCTGGTCTGGTTGAAGTGGCATTTTTCATTGTTGAGCTGGAGGCCGGCTTCCTTTAGCGCAGCCAGCACCATCAGCAGGTTATGATCATGTTCCTCTTTTCCTGTCCCAAAGACTATGACGTCATCCAGATAGTTCTGGACCCCCTTGAGACCTTTCAGCACCAGAGACATCATTTTGGAGAACGCACTTGGGGCTGAACACAGTCCATATGGAACCCAACGAAACCTGAACAGCCCTTCGTGCATTATAAATGCAGTCATATCTCTGCTTTCCTCTGCCAGTAACACCTGGTGATAAGCATTTGCTAAATCAATGGTGGAGAACACAGTAGCTCCACGCATTTCAGAGAATAGATCATCCAGATGGGGAAGTGGGTGACTATCCATCACAACCGCCTTGTTTGGTTCTCGTAAGTCCACGCACATTCTCACTGCACCGTTCTTTCTTCGTGTGACAACGATGGGTGATACCCATGGGGATGCATCAATCCTCTCTATCACATCCATTTCTAACAATCTCTCCAATTCAGCAGAGACAGCTTGTTTAACAGACAGTGGAAGTCGTCGCAATTTTTGTTGAACCGGCTGGACATCTTTCCGGACTTTTACACGGTGAATGAACCCTTTAGCAAGACCTAGCTTCTCCCCAGTCACCGATCTGGCTTTGATCTCTCTGTCATTGGACCTGCAGGTGAGAGCACGCTGTTGTTGTCAATAGAAAGTCTCAGTGCTTTGAATAAGTCCATTCCCAGCAGGGCCGTGCCTGTCTTTACGATGTACAGTGTGGCTGGTACTGTAATGGTCGCATACTGCACTGTAGTTAACATGCAACCTAGCACTGGGACATCAGCTTTGGTGTAAGTCACTAACCTTTTATCTGGCTCCACAGGCGACACACCACTGAAGTGCGTTCTGTAAAGGTGTTCAGGAATAATTGACACCGCCGATCCCGTATCCACCACTAACTCCACAGTACAGGAAGTTGCTTTTGCCTTTATGGCTACTGTGCATGTAATTTTGTCATGTTGTTGTCCATTTTCTATCATTTGCACCGTATTCATTTCCAAAATGACCACTTCTCCTACTTTGGCTGTGTGCTGTTTGGACTTACATACACGGGCAAAGTGTCCTACCTTATTGCAGTTTCGGCATGTCACTTTTCTTGCAGGGCAGTCTGGAGCATTTGCCATGTGAGCTGCTGAACCACATCTAAAACAGCTTTGATCATGTTTCAGTGCTGCTGCCGGCTCTGCGGAGTAACTGTTCTTTGCTCTGTTTCTGAACGGACGTTTCGGTCTAGCCTTCACCACGTGCACTGAAGCATGCGACTCCGCAGCTAAAGTCTGAGCATGTCCGATAGCTGCTTCCACTTGACACGCCAACTTTACTGCTGTATCCAGAGTGAGGTCTGCCTCAGTTTGTACTAACAGTCTCTCACGCATTTTAACACAGCTAGCGTGCTCAATAAGTTGGTCTCGTATCATTTCGTCTGTATTACCCGCAAACCCGCACGTAGTAGCTAACTCACGTAGCGCTCCCACATACTCGGCTACAGTTTCATGCGGTCCCTGTACTCATTGCCTGAACTTGTGTCGTTCCACTACAACATTAATTGCAGGACTGAAATGTGCACGCAGTGCAGCCACTGCCGAATCATATGTTGTACCTACGTTCGTGAGTGTATAAAATACACGTTGGCCTTCGGTGCCCAAGCAGTGTAGGAGAATTGCATGCTTCCTCGTATCGGGCCAGTCATCCCCCTCCGCGTGAATAGCGAGCAGGTAATTCATTGAGGCACCAGCCACCATAGTCGATTGTATACCGGGAGCCAGGTCTTCAGACATTAGATCAAAACTTAAAGTGCTGGCTAATGCTAAGCGTAAGTTTTCTAAAATTGTTATTCACGCTGGCACGGATGACACCAGACTCCGCCAGTCGGAGATCACCAAAGATAATATTAAAGAGATATGTGAAATTGCTAAAACAATGTCAGACAATGTAATATGCTCTGGTCCCCTCCCGCCTACCGGGGGGATGAAACTTACAGTAGATTATTGTCTCTTCACGACTGGATGTCAAAATGGTGCCCTCAGCATAACGTAGGGTTTATAGACAATTGGAAGCATTTTCGGGGGAGACCTGACCTGCTAAACCCGGTTAGGACCTTAGGTGTGATGTTCGACAGCAACTTATCCTTCGATAGTCATATCGCCAACTTCTGCCGCACAGCATTCTTCCATCTTAGAAATATCTCGAAAATACGCCATATACTGTCTACATCTGACGCAGAGAAGCTTATCCATGTTTTATGACCTCAAGAATAGACTATTGTAACTCGCTACTCGGGGGATGCCATGCAAATCAAGTAAACAAGCTTCAGCTAGTTCAAAACGCTTCTGCAAGGGTACTTACTCGATCTAAAAAGTATGACCACATAAGCCTAATTCTGGCATCTTTACACTGGCTACCAGTTAAATATCGCATACAATTTAAAATATCACTAATCACCTACAAAGCTTTAAATGGCCTAGCACCCTCATATCTTAGAGAATTACTATCAGAATACAATCCATCACGCACACTACGGTCGCAAAATTCTGGGCTCTTGATTATCCCTAGACTATCAAAAGTGTCTAAAAGTGGAAGGTCATTTTCCTACTTAGCCCCTAAGCTCTGGAATGATTTACCAACCGATTTCCGAGAATCAGACACAGTCGATAATTTTAAATCTAGACTTAAAACTTTTCTCTTCAACAAAGCATTCGCATAATTTGTCTAGTAAAAGTACTTAACTCGAAATAGTTATCTGTACGGAACAAAGCACTCGCGGTCATAACACAGATCAACCAAATAAATAAATAAAAATCTTATCTTAACCTATAGTCGGATTGCGATTTTGGAACTTTCGTGTTCTTGTGAATAGTATGCCATACAAACCCGTTTGCCACTGAACCTGCATTAACGACGACAGTGGGGCCTCCAGCCTTAGTCAAACGGGTTGACACGTATGGTCAGGTTGCGATGTTGGCGTTTTTTCGTGATCTTGTAAATAGTATGCAATATAGACCCGTTTGCCACTGAACCTGCATTAACGACGACAGTGGGGTTACAGGCCTTAGTCAAACGGGTCGACAGGTTTCATTTTCTCTTAAAAATCGGAAGGTGACCCTTAGTTACCATATATACCGTCGCAGTGGGCCCCCAATTTGCAAAATCCTCAACTGTGGATAATATAATTATGCCGCAATAGTTAGTCTGTCTGAAACTAAGCTGATTCAACCACATCACTGTGTGACACATGCATTACATGTGAACGGCCCCTACGCTAATATGATTTTGTTTTTCTCTCCCTGTCTCGTCCCTGGGTCCCATTGACCCTGAGGACAATGGGACAAACAGACCCAGTTCCGGTAGATGTGAAAGTCGGCACACCTCTGATGTACTGGTCGTCCTTCAATGTGATGCCCAGCTGATGCCTGACCAACGACCACCGGCAGGACCCGCTTAATATCCGCTTAATATTCGCTTAATCTTTGCTTAATCTCTGCTTAATCTCCGCTTAATCTCCGCTTAAGCTCCTTATCCGTTAATATGTGTGTATATACATGTATATCTCCCAAGGGTTTTTCCCTCCTAGGACTTTTATTTTTATTTCCTCGGCTAAACAACCCGGGGTTTTTGTTTTTTTTCTCCTAGGGTTTTTTTTACCCCGGGGAGGTAGCCTGCTTGGGCTTAACTTAGCTTCTTCTTCTCGACGTTACATTAGTAAAATGCTCGCTCATAATGTCGCGTCATAGCCGCAGCAAATTTGACTGCTTATGCTATTGTGTATTATGTTATGCTATCTGTCGTTTTTCTGTGCTTTTACTGCTTTTATTAATGTAAAGCTGCTTTGAAACAATTGAGTATTGTGAAAAGCGCTATATAAATAAAATTGAATTGAATTGAATTCTCGAACATTTTCATCCACATATCGAACGGGATAGTGGGTTGTCCACTGCATGGCAGGAACAACGCAGGGAGAGGCACACCGGCAGTCGCCATCCTCGTCGCCAATTTTGTTATATTCCAGGTAAGTACAGACTCGGACACCCAGTTATCTTCAACTTCAACTTGTTTTTATTTTTATTACTTTTCTTCATTCTATCAACATCCAGTACCCTGTATCACTACATCGCCCTCTACCGGTTAAGCCGTAACTCAATACACAACACCCGGGCTATTATTTGAAGTTTTACGGTATTATGGATTCTTCAGCTCCTCGTGGTTCCTGGGCTCTTGGCAAGGTCCTAAAGGTTTTTTAGATAAGCGTGGTCTTGTACGTTCAGTGAAATAGCAGACCAAAACTAACATTATTGAATGATAACTAAACTTTGTCTTGTACATAAAGTTTAGATTTCACTGTTTGTTTTTGGGTGTGTTGTAATGTTTGGCTTCTTTTTATTATTCATTGTATTTGAATTGTTATGTTTGTTCACCATAAACAATTAGGGGTTGGTGTGTAGGAGCCAAAATGTGCTATTTACTTTGACCATTGTGTGGCGCTGTGACCCTTTACATTTTGCATAAAGGTGACCTTCCTATTGTTATGGACAAGTAGTTTGACCCGGAAGGGCAAAAGGTTTTTGACCGCAATAGCGCGAATTGATGACTGTATATGTTTGCCTCGCTGAATTTATATTTAATACTAAATTGGATGTGTTGGTATTATGTGGAATTAAACAACATATGATGATGCAACGGAAGAATGGACTTCTCGTTTTTTATGGAGACATATATGAGAGGTAAAACAACAATACCATCAATGCAAGAATGCGCGTCAACCAGTATTCCGGGATCGAATAACTTCAGTAGCTTAAAATAACAGATTTAGCTCCTACAATTTCTAAAAACCATTTATTTGATTTTGACATATTTAGGGCTGATTGTTAAACAAATTTATATAGCAACTAGCTATATAAGTTAAATACAAATAAAGATGCTAATGTTAATTTGCAATCTAATCAAATGTCTGACTGACGTGTGATTATCTATTGATATTTTTTAAAACTACATGAGGGATTGGGCTCTGTTTCACCATTTGTTTGTTTCTTTTTTCAATGTGTGCACGTTTAATCTTTGTACAGCGCCTCGTGAATGTGTTAGCATTTAGCCTAGTCCCATTCATTCCTATGGCTCCAAACAAGAATGATTTTAGAAGCCACCAAACTGTAAACACTTGCATGTTTTCCCTATTTAAAGACCGTTACATGAGTAGTTACACGAGTAGTTACACGAGTAAGTATGGTGGCACAAAATAAAACGTTTGTTGGGAGCCATTGGAATGATTGGGGCTAGGCTAAACGCTAACACATTCACAAGGCACTGTACAAAGATGAAGTGCACGCATTGAAAAAAGATAGGGCTATATTAATTAGTAGGTAAGAACATAGTAAAATATTGAAAACGGCTAGTCCAAGGCTGATACTGCTGGGTGAGTGTAACAGTATAGAACAATAAAACAGTAGGCCTATAGAAAAGTCTGTCAGTCTGTCTAAAAAAACTCTTTCTGAAATTAATATCATAAGCTTTTCTGAGTAATGGATTTGCAGCAGTATAATATCTGATAGTTTTTTAGGACATTAACTATAATTGTTGTCTGCATCAGTTGCTGGTGATGAAGTTGGAGGTTGGATGATCAGCAGTAAAAACAACATCATCTGTGAAGGCATCCAGCAAAGCTTCATCAGAGGGCTGGTATGGAATAAATTTCCCGCCTAATGTATTGAGGTCACGGATCAAAAAAGAATATGCATGAATAAAATAATAATAAGCGCAAATCAGAACTTTAAACAGATTTAAAGTTATATTGCACAAAACTGAAAAACGAAAGCAAAGTTATCCAAATTGCATACAAAATTATGTTTTCTTTGTTTATATTTTTCATTTTTTTCTTCTCTTTAATATATTCTGCTCATATACATTTTTTTTGTATGCTTGTGCTGTTTTTCCCTTGCTCTTATTTCCACACTCTGCGCTTGCATTTCCAAAAGTTGCAGTTAGAGTTTCATGCAAATCAAGGCAGACTTTAAGTGTCGCCATTGGTCCACTAGTTGTAGATTGACAGCTCCTCCTCTAGCCAATCAGTTGAAGAGAGGGTGTTGACGTCACATCGGTGCAATTCAAAGCAGGTGATCGTGCAGGTGAAGATGGATAACTGTCAGATGGGCTTTGATAATTTCAGATAACTTTTTGTATATTCACAGGTAGTGAAGTATGCATGTACAGTTTCTTTAAATATAATTATTGGCATTTATAGAGTCCATTTTGAGAGAAAATTTAATTTTTCTACTGTTATTGAGCTTATTTAAACTTAGCGGTTAGCGGTTAGCGCTTAGCGTATTTACCTCAAAGCTTACTTCAGTAATATTACTGGAGATTCACAATTCAGAGATGGTTGGCAGATATATTTAGTTTCATTTTGTGCAGCTTGCTGGATACTTTGGAGCTTAAAGCATCAGTTTATAATTTATGTAAATTTAGCATACAGTTATTTTAATTTGTGTCATTTAACTCGGTTATGCAGTTCATCTATACCTAGCAGCACAGATAATAAACAAAGCTTTTTCTGTATTGTTTAGTTGTATTATTTATTTGTATTAATACAAATAATGTAATGCCCGAGTAAACACAATGGGTCTGAAAATAAAACGAAAAAAGTGGTTTGAAAATGCTTTATTTCTTATCAATATTGGGAAATCCCCTACAGTAAACACAAAGCTTCCTTTTATAACATGTTATAACTACTGTACATTTATTCAAAATAAAAACCTGAAGCACCACACTGATATTCAGGCCGTTTGCTATTATTTTTTTGGTCAAGATTGTTCAGATGTACAACTTGGCTGAAGTCTACCAATGGTAATTTCATAAATGTATTTGTCTTAACTATTATTACTTTATCATTATACTGAGCATAGAATGTGTAAAGCCAATGTAAATCATTTTAGCCTTAAACTGCAAAGACTCACTCCACTGCCTAAACCTAAACTAGCTAAAAGGATTCGTGTTAACGGACTTTCTTTTACTTGGATGACACATTATCTTAAATAACTGACAAAGAGTACTCACAACAGACATAAGTGTATTTCTGTCAAACACTAACAATATTTTGTTTAATGATATTTAATTGTCTAATATTTGCCAGCTGACGGTTATCCATCCTCTCCGGCACGACTATGCAGCCGGGAGTCGCACTGGAGTGACGTCAACTTCCTCTTCAACTGATTGGCTAAAGGAGCTGTCAATCTACAACTAGTGGACCAATGGTGACGCTTAAGTCCACCCTGATTTGCATGAAACTCTAACGGCAACTTTTGGAAAAGCAAGCGCAGAGTGTGGAAATAAGAGCAAGGGAGAAACAGCACAAGCATATAAAACAAATTAATATGAGCAGAAAATATTAGAGAGAAGAAATAAAGGAGTAATATAAACAAACAAAATGTCATTTTGTATGCAATTTGGATAACTTTGCATTCGTTTTTCAGTTTTGTGCAATTTAATTTTAATTTTGTTTAAAGATCAAATTTGCGCTTATTTTTTTTATTCACGCATAATTATTTTTTTAACGTGACCTCAATACATTAGGCGGGAAATTTATTCCATAGGCTGGCTGCAGTTTTCGCATGTGTTCAACTTGCAATACCAAGATGAAGCTGCGAGGACACTGGAGTTTGTTCAAAGGTAAATCCTCTACTAGCTGTTCAAGAACGTCACATTGCGTTAAATTAGTGTCTCTTTCTTGTTTGTAAATTGACTTTGATTGCATTAGGTCTTTTAAATAGTGAGTCGAAGTTTAAGCTAGCATGTGCATATAGACATAACACTGGTTATAGGCCAAATCTGTTATCATGCTACATTTTTTGAATAAAGTATTTTTTCTCTCATTACTGTCAGAATGGCAACAACCTAGAATATTTATACTGTGAATGCAGTTGGTTTTATCTGTCTTCATTGCAATGAATCTTTACTTATCTTATTGTACTTTGTAGATGCTTAATTGGTGGGAACCCTAATAGGGGAACAAAAGCCTGGCAGGTGAAGGTATCCAAGAAGACAGGAAAGCTTTTCAGAAAAACACAGCAACTGTGAATCCCCATGTGGCCACCCTCATCAAAAACTTCATGGACTTTTAGTGGGTCTTTCACATTGTATGCTGCAATGTTGTGATATTTATGTGACATCACAGCATTAGGTTTTATTCAGCCCAGTGTCATTGGTGAGGCAGAAACATTTAAGAATGCACTGAATTTTATTATATTGAATAAAAACAGTGTTTTATCATCATCCTTTGTTTGAGAATTTTTTGCAAGCAATTTTAAGTGTTTATTTTAAAATTACATTTTAACAATGCTTGAAAAATCAAATTCTACAGTATAAATTACAGCAGGAACCCTAAAATAACAATATAATGCAACCAAACATCTGACAGTATTATACTGTGTAGCTCCCTTTTTTTTACAGTACCGACCCGTAATATTTGTACAGTAAAAACTGTTGTTGTAAATTACAGTAGGTAATCTGTAAAATTACAACTTTATGCTGTCAAATCTAGCTGCCAGTATATTACTGTAATTTAACAGTGAATTTTTTACAGTGTACGTAATGTTAAAACTTCCTCAGTGAGCACCGAAAAAGACCAGATGCGTGAGGACCCTTCTGCCATGCCGATTGGTTTCCTCTATTTGGGCCAAACGGATGGATATATATTATTTTTCCCTTACAAAGTGGTGATTCCTGAGGACGTGATCATCCAACCAGTGAAAAAAAATCACATCAACACTGTACAAAGTACTAATACTGATGCAATCCCTGGAGAATGATAGTCTTTTCATGGAGCTAAAGGTTTCCATACACAATTGTTTATGTTGTGACAGCAAATGTACAACATGGAAAGAAAGCTAACAAACATTAGCAATTGAAAAGTGATGATTTAACCCCCTGGGGTCCAAAAACGCGGGGGCCGCGTTTTGACGTGTTTTTTCCTTATCATGGCAGAATCAACTTAAAATACTCCATCATTAAAGCCCTTTTCACACAGAAATTCCGTAAAATACACGTAAAATGCATCCTGGATTTTTCCGGAATAGAGTTTTTGTTCGTTCACACTGCCAAGATTACACGGCATCTGATGGTCCCGGAAAGACACGTGACATGTTGAAAGTCCCGCCCTCTCTTCCACACAGCGTCTGAAGTTTGTATATTATATATTATTTCTCTCTCCAGAAACAACTCGCGTGCATTTTTGTTTATGATAAGATTATAAAGGAGCGCGTGAATGCACAGTTATATGCTGGTGAATGATCTCAGCTTCAGAGTGGATATTTGACAAGCTCCCTGATTTCTGCTTTGATACAGTTTTCAGACATTTCTCATCGTGATTGTTTATATGCATTTAAAACCCGCATTTTGAGGAGCTGAACAATATATCTCGTTGGCATGACATGTGGGTATTTTCGTTTATTATTGCTCAAATGAGCACGTGACGCGATATTCTTTTATGCTGCTGAATGATCTCCGTTTCAACGCAGTAAGTAACGAGCTAACTTACTTGATATCTGCTTCAGTCTAGTATGCTGACATTTCTCGTAGTGAATGTTGTAAATCCCTCATTTTAAAGAGTTGAACCAACTTCATGTTGCCATGACACGCGCGTCCTTACTACGGCACGTGCGTCATTGTTTATGCGTCTCATATATCATTTTCTGATAACTGCTTCAATCTAGTTTGCAACATTTCTCGTGGTGAATGTTTATATGCATGTTATCTGTCGTTGTAAGGAGCTGAACCATAACTTGTGTTGTGACTTCGACACGCCCTTTACGGCATTCTTGTTCACACAGAGGGTTACCCGCGTATCTTACTAGGTCCTCTTTCCGGCAACGATCCCAGAAGATTAACGGAACGAGTTTTTGTTCACACAGACGCTTGTCTGGCAATTTTACGGGTATTTTCTGGGACCAGAGGTCTGTGTGAATGGGGTTAAATAATCATACACTTACGTGTTTGACATCATTTGAAACGGTAAAGGGACTTCTTTAATATGTGTTCATTCACAATAACAACAGATCTTTGTGTTTTTGTCAAATAAAGAAAATAAACAGGGTGTCCATCCAGACATTTCTGTCTCCGCCAGCTGTCTCTCAAAACACGTTACAAAAATCAATTGAAATTCCGGGATTTCTCGTCACACAAGCATGATACACACATCCAAAGAAAGCCTGAAATGTCTACTTTTAAACAAGCTAAATATAATCGAAAACAAATATTGCCTGTTTATGTAATCTGCATTGAAGTAAAGAGAGTACCGTTTTTCCTGGCTGACTTCATTATCTTTAATTTGGTCACGCCCACAGCTGTTGACATGGTAATGAAGATGGTAACTTTATTCACACACGTGAGGAATATCTTCATTTATGTCTGGACATTGAGGAAGAGAAGCATTTATCTTTAACGTTACCTAAGAAGAACAATGGAGAACACACTGCTGGATTAGAAGTAACGTTAACAGTTAATTTATACCATTTATATTTGCTATCATGTAACTTAATACGCTCATGGCTTGTGCAGTTCAGCCTACATACAGTAACGTTAAGCCACCTTAGCAGACTACACGCTTCGGATTGAAAATGTTTCGCATTGTTTACAAATGGACGCGATCTCACGTAATGGCGGATTTCACTGTTGCATGCTGTAACAGTGTTAAACACAGTTATTCACTTATATCCTTCGTGGAAACTTTCAGTAAGCCTGAACTGCTGTATCTTTTAAGTGTGTGCTGTAATATGATTCCATGTTTACATGCTTATTTACAAACGAGTACGCGTGACCTCCCATAATGGCGGATATCTGTTACATGTTGTACAGTGTTAAGACACAGTTATTCACTTTCGTATCTGTCATGGCAACTTTAAGTAAATGCTGCACTGCGGGATTTGCTGTAAAATGATTCCATATTGTTTACATGCAAGGTAATTCCATAAATTGCGCTTTACACGCGACACCGTTTTTATGAGCGCTGCGTTACACGGGGATGCGAGCTCGCGCACATGCGATGGGTTTTTAAAGTTCATACTCGCTTACAGAAACGCGTTTAAAACAGAAGCTAGACGATAAGGGGATGGGCATCTGAAAACAGTCATCTGAAAACAGCTTTTTATATTAATTGCTGCAGATGTTTATCTGAGATTAAGTTTATGTACAAGATAGTATATGAATGTAACTTAGTATCAGTGACATTTACCCATCAGTTATATAAGTAAGGGTATTTCTGTGGACAATTTATGCTAACAGCTGTTTATAACTCTCTTAGAGGTATGCATCTCTCTCACCAGTACAAAACTATGAAGTGGAAAAACACTTTTTGGACATAAAGTTGTATGGTAACATGAGCCACATGAACTTTACAGCTCTGTTGTGTATCAGTTTCTTAATGAAGTTTACAGCTCTGTTGTGTATCAGTTTCTTAGTTTATACAAAGTTTTAGGAATAGGGTATGTTTCCAAATAAACTTAAAATGTCCTACTAACCATCATTTCTATTTTGATTATATTGTTAACTTAATAAACCTCAAACAAACATGTTTACATTTGTCCTCACATTCTTTACTGTAGTTCATTCTCACATTCCTGCCTCATTATGCAGCTCATTATGCGAGCCTTTGTTTGCTTGCTGTCAATCAATCCTTCTCGCATACAGCCCGTCTAAACAAAAAGTGTCTTACAATTTCTAAATCAATACATTGTTTTATGTGAATAAGTAGGCATGGTGATTGTCACATCATTTTAAAGAAAAAACTCTAGACTACTAGATTATGTTTAGGAAAGTCTTGTTAAACATGTTTAGTATGGGTTTTGTGGACTTATATCAGTGACTTAAAAATTTTGCTTTTTTAAAAACCACGCATAAACATTTTTCTCTCAAAAATACAAACATACATGTAGCTCATATAATATTTTAGCCCAGTTTGTGCTGAACGCAGTGGTATGAGACACTTCCCATTATTATGTTTTAAAGCAACTGAAAAAAGACCAAATGTAAGAGCATGTCAGAACCTCGGAGAGTGTCCCAAAATGGTCGGACCCTAGAGGGTTAAACTAAAATGCAATGAATGTGTTTGCATGTGAAGGGAGAACTTGGGCATGCCAGTCTGAGATGTGAAAAGCACAAAAGATCCTTAAATGCTGTGAGTGAATCTTCTAAAATATTACTCAGGACTGAATGAGGATAGAATATAATCAGTAAGTCATATTACAATTACAATTCCTAAATCAAAGCAGTATTCAATTCAATTCAATTTTATTTAAATAGCGCTTTTCACAATTTGGTAATTGTATCAAAGCAGCTTTACATAATAGATGCAGTGAAAAGCACAGAAAATTGACAGATTGCACAACATAATAAACGATAGCACAAGCAGTTAAATTTGCTACGGCTATAAATCAACATTATTAGCAAACGTATTACTAATGTAACGTATAGAAGTTAAGCCCAAAAAGGCTGCCTCCCCGGGTTGAAAAACCCCCTAGGAGAAAAAAACCCCGGAATTTTAGCCGGGGAAGTAAAAAAAGTCATAGGAGGAAAAAACCCTTGGGAGTTATATATATATATATATATATATATATATATATATATATATATATATATATATATATATATATATATATATATATATATACACACACATCGAAATGGAAGGAGATTAAGCGGAGATTAAGCGGAGATTAAGCGGAGATTAAGCGGGTTCTGCCAGTGGTCTTTGGTCAGGCATCAGCTGGACATCATGTTGAAGAACAGCTAGTAGATCAGTTGTGTGCCGACTTTCACATGTACCGGAACTGGATCTGTTTGTCTCGTCCTCGGGATCAAGGACGAGACAGGGAGAGAGAAACAAAATCTTATTAGCGTAGGGGCCGTTCACATAGAAAACAAGTGTCACACAGTAATGTGGTTTTAGTCAGCTCGGTTCCGGACAGGCTAACTATTGCTGGTTAAGTGTATTACACATAGTTGATGATTTTAGAAACGGAAACAGAACTCGTTTGACTAAGGCCAGAGGCCCCACTGCCGTCGTTAATACTAACGTACAGTGGCAAACGGTTCTGTATGACATACTATTTTAAGGTCATGGGAAAAGGCCAAAATTGCAGGCCGGCCATATTTGGCAGTTAAGACTCAATCGAAAACCAATTCAAAGTTTCAGCATATTACTAAAGAGTATTAATGAGATTTACCATGCTTTGAAGTGTTTTAATTTATTCATTAATTTATTTATTTATTAGGTTGTACAAGCTAGCTATTATGCTCGTCCGGACTTCAATAAAGCACGATGGGTAAAGATTTATGGTGGTAAGCCCACTAGTCGGGGGCAGGACTTCAGTCCTTAAAAGGGTGTCACTGCACCCATTTCCAAAACATTCGCCGTCCCGTGCATTTTTCTCATTCTCCCTAAACCAAACTGTGCAGAGTCTTTCACTAGGATGACGTTGTATCTTCAATACGTATATGTACATGTGTGTGTATGTATGTGTATATATGTGTATGTGTGTATGTATATATATGTATATGTGTATATATATGTGTATGTGTGTGTATGTGTATGTATATATATGTGTATATATGTATATATAGATATGTGTGGATATATATGGATATATGTTTGTGTATATGTACAGGTGTATACATATGAATGGCCCCTACGCTAATTGGGTTTTGTTTTTCTCCGAGGACAATGAGACAAACAGACCCAGTTCCGGTAAATGTGAAAGTCGGCACACCTCTGACCCACCGGCAGACCTTCAACGTGATGCCCAGCTGATGCATGACCAACGACCACCGGCAGAACCCGCTTAACCTCCGCCTAATCTCCTTAATCGTTTCAATATAAATATATCTCCCAAGGGTTTTTCCCTCCTATGACTTTTTTTTTTCTCCTAGGGGGTTTTTCAACCCGGGGAGGCAGCCCTCTTGGGCTTAACTTAGCACCATCTGCGTTACGTTACATTAGCAATACGCACGCTTATAATGTTGATTCATAGCCGCATCAAATTTAGCTGCTTGTGCTATCGTGTATTTTGTTGTGCTATCTGTCGTTTTTCTGTGCTTTCCACTGCTTCTATTAATGTAAAGCTGCTTTGAAACAATCACCAATTGTGAAAAGCGCTATATAAATAAAATTGAATTGAATTGAATAAGTACCATTGTTAAAACAACTATTTGAAAGCCTTGTTAAAGAGAAAAGTTTTAAGTCTAGATTTAAAGTTATCTACTGTCTCTGATTTTCGGACGTCGGTTGGTAAATCATTCCATCGGTAAAGTATTCATCCACTGATGAGATCCACCGATTAAGCTAAACTATAATTGTTGCAGAGAAATGAAGCTGTTGTTGTATAGATTAATAAAATACATATGGTCTTTACTTTCACTGTGAGAGACCTAACGGAGATCAAAGGGCTATCCATTGTAGCGAATCAGCGGGAGTAGGAGAACGACGTTATTTAAAACACTATGAACCTCCGGCCGAAACACTATTTATTACAATTTAAGGGAATTTGGGGAAATTCCCAGATTTAGCTCAAATGGAATAATAATAAGTACAACTGACTGTAATTAATTATAAAAATTATTAAGATTTTAACTGATTTAGCAGAATAATAATTACATTTAATTAATGTATTTGTCCAGCAAATACTCATAATTGTACATTAAGAAGTTAATTCCGTGGCCTTTAGAAAATAACATTCTTACTGCTATACAGTATTGTAAAGCATGTAGCTTTATGATCTTAAGGCAGATTAAGTGACATTGATTTCATGAGTGTGGCAGTACGAGTTAAACTTGTAATTACTTTGCATTCTTGTGGCCAATCGCTGCCCCTGGCTCTCTCCATAAATACACGTCGTAGTCCTTTGGACTGCTGTCTTGCTCACTGGTGAAGGAAGTGCGTCATACTTCCGGGTCACTCGCTCTGTGTGTTTTGCTGCTGCACAACAGGTAGGTTAGCGGCTCTGCTGTCTCTGTGTATCTCGCTGTTACCAGCTATCGTTATGCTTACTATGTACTGAACGTTCGTAGATCTCCGGTTGGTTGGCTAATCCTCTGCGCGGTCGCTCAACGCATTCAAAAGCGGATGTTACTGAAGGCAACTGTACTGTTTGTACCCTTTGAGCTGTCTTCTCCTGGGTGATACAAAACGATGCCTGATCGGTATGTAGGCACTTGGTGCCAGCTTTATTTATGGTTGAATTGGGGTTAATTATTTTTTTGTTAAATGACAGAGATCGGACTGGTTCAACTGGAGACTGACTTCAGCTGCAGAGCATTTATTCATTAGCTGCTGTCTTGCCTGGATTATTGTTCGTGTAACGTGCATACGTTGATTGTTATAATAACGCTAGCTGATTTATTTTTGTACGTCTGTCCTGAATGACTGGTGGTGTCAACATGCATCCATTGGTCACCTTACTAGCCACTTTATTCGGTTGCTGTACGTTGATTTTGGATTATCGTGCGTGCTGTGAACATTTTATTAACCACTTTATGTGACCGCCGCACGCTCTCCCTGGATTGCTGCTTGTGCACGCGCGTGCTTTGAACATTGATACTAGCCCCTTATTTAGTTGTATGCTCGCCCTGTGTTGCTGTGTGTATGCATGTGCATGCTGAGAACATCATACTAGTCCAGACTTTATTCAATCACTGCATGCCTGCCGTGGACTGTTGCTTGTGAACGTGCATGCGTTGAACATTATACACACTATATCAAGCTAATCACAAAACGCCTGCTTTGGATTATCGGGTGGGAGGTGCATGTTTTTGCTGTCATCTCAGCTATTCTATTTGTGTACTGCACGCCAGTTTGATTGCTGTTGATTAGCGGTGAATGTATTTTAAACATTGTGGTGAACGTATTTTGAACATCGTGTCAGCAACCTTACTGCTTTCCAGCCTCTACGGCCATTGGTCCATTTGTGGCCATACGTGTGAAGAGGCGATCTCCCTGTTTTATGTGGGCTAATATTTTAACCCTTTGTATACAGCTGAAAGGGTTTGTTTTCTGTTATAATTTGGTTGGTCAAGTGTTTTGTTTCATTTGTTGAAACTGGTCTTTATGGGTTGGATTTTGTTTATTTTTCTTTTGTGCCAGCACAAAGCAATTTAGTTAATAGTGTATTTGTATTTATTGTTTTTTTTTTGTTGCTTTATTAGTTTCTTTTCTTTGATTTATTGTATTTGAATTATATTTGGTTTTTGTTTAGTGATAAGTTTATTTGTGTTATTCTATCTTTATGTGTACTGCCTTTGTGGAGCCTTTGTTGGCCCTATATTTTGTGATTTAATTGAACTTTAGTTAACTTTAGTTAGCTTTCTTTAGTATTTTAAACTTTAGAGTTTTGCCTGTGATTCAACCCCTTGTGTGTTTGTTTTTGTTTCAGTGCTGAGAGCTGAAGGTGGTGGTATTGGTGTACCGGGTGGTGGTGTCCCTTGCCTGTGTGCCGTGGCGATTACCCTGTTTTCTCAATATTCACTGTTGTGTTTTGCTGTGTGTGTGTGTGTGTGTGTGTGTGTGTTTGTGTGTGTGTTCACATGGGGGATTTTCTTTCTTTATTTTTTTTGGATTTCCCTAAGCCCTTGTGACTCCTTTTTCCTCCACCAGTAAGCCTCAGCAGCCATTATAATTTGCCCCCTTCCCAAGTATGAATGTGTTATAAATTGTGTTTTATAATTGAAATAAAGTGTTGTCTATTTTTAAATTGAACTTCGTCTCTGGCTGAATTGTATATGTAGCTGGGTGTCCTTATGTGCATCTAGAATATCAAAATTAGGAACTAACTCCAAGTATTCCCTGGGTGTAAGTCCCAGGGTGGCGTAGTCAGTGTTTTGGGGGTAGGTTCTCTTTAAAACTACCCCCCCCCCTTGTGATGCCACTTTTGGTGTAGTCGGCAGGGTTTTACAATTTAAAGCCGAGACGAGTTCAATTTTTGTTTTTGTCTGTGTTTTTGGGTGTATTTTGATTCGTGTACAGGAGTGTTCACATTTTTTTTGTCTTTGTTCTGTGTTTTAGGCAAAACAGCAGCTGGTGTTCTTTCTCCACCTTATCTCCAAACGAGAGTTTCCCCTTTATTGGGCAGGATAAGTATGGAAGGAGAATTACAGGAGTTGAGGGATTTAGTTGAGCAGTTAAGGGCAGATAATGAGAAGCTGCGCCTGGAACAGGCTGGGGCTGTGGCAGGACCTAGTTCTGAACCCTCTAATGCGTCTTCCACTGCACTATCTGCAGCTAGAGCCCCTACTACCGAAAGATTTGTTTTCGTACCCCGTGATCGGAAATGTCCTATGTTCAGGGGAAGGTCAGGCATAGGGTTAACAGAATGGATTGAGAAAGTGCAAGCTTGTATAAGGGCGCGCCATTTGTCAACATCCGATCAGGCATTCTTTTTGATTGATCACCTGGAAGGGGAAGCCCGTGATGAAGTAAAATTTCGTCCGAGTGCAGAAAGTGAGGACCCAGTTAAGATAATTGCCATTTTACAGGAAATTTATGGTTGTTGCGAGTCCTACGTAAACCTGCAAGAAGCGTTCTTCTCCCGTCGGCAGCAGGAGGGGAAAACCTTGCAAGAGTTTTCCCTCGCATTAATGAGCCTTATGGCGTCGGTAAAGCAGCGTGCCCCTATCGAAATACCAAATGCTGAAGTTTTACTGCGCGACCTTGGTTTTTCAGTTTGGTGTTCAGAGTGATTCTCGGGGGGTTGTTAATTCACCCCAAGTATCGGAGCTGAGTGAACTACGAGGGATGCTAAAGGTGCAGCAAGGGCAGCTTAACCAACTTACCCAAAGCATTGTCCGTTTGCAGAGTTCTAGCCAGCACGGTCGTTCATCTTATAATGCCCCCATAATATGCCGGAGGTGCCAGAAGCCTGGCCACTTCGCCCGAGAGTGCGAAGGGGAACGTGCTCCTGCTCGTGTATCTTTTCCTTCACATGCCCCTCCACCTCTTAATAGGCAGTCTCGGAAAACTAGCACCCGCTGAATTGCAGAGCCACAGTCCGGGGGGGGGGGGGGTAGATATTGGTTCATTTGGTCTGATGTCATCTTGTCCACATTTAGATGTGTGTATGGGTGGGGTTGAGGTTCCTTGCTATGGAGATAGCTTAATCTCATTAATAATTCACGCAAAAAACATAATTCACACATGCGTAGCCAATTTCACATGCATGAAATCTAATTCACATACACAAAAATATATATATTCGCAAAAAAACGATGTACATACACAAAATAAAAATACATATTCATAAAATACGTTTCACAAACAAAACAAAAAACTATTCACAAATGTAGAACTGTGTACGAAAAGTTTTACATTTTGAGTTTATCATGACTGTGAATGTACGAATCGTCTTTTTAGTGTGTGAATTGCTTTGAATTCGTGTGTGTGTTTTTTGAGACTTTGGTGGCAGCGCGCTTCTTCAACGTGGGTCGCTCGTACTCTTTAGCCAATCAGATGCAAGCTTACCATCCAACCAATCATAACCCGCCAAGAGCGCAGCACTCAAGGAGCTCAGCAATGCACACCTTTTGCGCAATCTGGCTCTCCTGACGTATTTCCGGAAGAATCTTCCAGCGCATTTCGTATCTGAGTGTACTAGCAGCAAAATGCTTTCATATAATTCATTTGAGAGCGATTTATAACTAAAGTATATTTATAGCATTATGTAGTTAAACATTATAGTAATGGCTTCCAGAAAGTTTAAAATCTATAGCGGAAAGAAAGTAGTTAAGCTGAA
Source organism: Misgurnus anguillicaudatus (assembly GCF_027580225.2). Classification (NCBI taxonomy): domain Eukaryota; kingdom Metazoa; phylum Chordata; class Actinopteri; order Cypriniformes; family Cobitidae; genus Misgurnus; species Misgurnus anguillicaudatus. The sequence goes on from NC_073348.2 coordinate 14,244,815, forward strand.
CATTGCTGTGTCCAGTTATTTGAGGACTCCTCAAATTTCAACTCTGTATGAGTTTCCAAATTTTTTTTGTGGACTAAAAACACGCAGAAAATGGATTCACATCAATCGACGGTAGCGATTTAACATCACATATCATACAAGGATCTGCAGTCATTTTATAAGTGATAATTTGATCGTGCTATTGTCCCTTAAAGTGCGTCGCTGGCTGAGAAAGGACGCTGCCTTATCCAGTGAACCAAGTATTGCATTTAGTTTTGTTCAGGTATAATTAATATTGACATGTATATAATTAACTTTTATTCAGTGTTGCCTGCACTGCAGGAATGTAAATATAAATGACTTTACACATTTGCAATGCAGTAATGTATTTAAATATACTGTTAATTACTTTCATTCAGTGTTGCTTGCACTGCAGGGATGTAAATATAAATGACTTTACACATTTGCAATGCAGGAATGTATTTAAATACTGTAAATAACTTTAATACAGTGTTGCCTGCACGAATGTAAACATGGAAATATAAATGACTTCACACATTTGCAATGCAGTAATGTATATAAATATACTGTAAATAACTTTAATACAGTGTTACCTGCACTGCATGAATGTAAACATGTAAATGACTTTGAACATTTGCAATGCAGTAATGAATGTAAATATACTGTAAGTAACTTTTATTCAGTGTTGCATGCACTGCAGGAATGTAAACATGTGGCTTTGAACATTTACCATGCAGTAATGTATTTAAATATACTGTAAATAACTGCCTACACTTCAGAAATGTAAACATGTAAATATAAATAACTAACAAGCAAACAGATGTGTCAAGGCTGTAGCCAAGTAGTTGCAGAGGTTGTAGTTATGGGGCATCTTGATAGCGATTAAGGTTGCGTGTTGTTGCTGCTGGTATGACAGCACACTTCCATACTAAACTCTAGTATGCCAAAGCCAAAATCCACCAAAGAATTGACATGTGACATCCTGATAGTGGTGACCGAAGGGGCTACAGCACTGGCAAGGTCCTTAAACGCCTCTGCTACTTGGAGGACTGTGAGGTCAGGCAGCTTACAGGTGAAACTCTTTTAAAAGGTACTCCTGAAATAAAAAAGGTCAATTCCTATCATTTTAGTCTGTAAAATCTTTTGCAGTTTTTTATCAAATACTGCTTCTTATTACATGGCATTTGCAATACTTCTAATCGTCTGACGTCCTGAATGTCACACCACAGCCTCAATCTGGACAGGACTATTGTTTTGTACATTGTAATGGATTGTTCTGTAATAACCACTCGTATGGACTTTATCCGTTACATAAACATTTTCAGTGAAATGAGCCTGATCTCATACTCATAATCTCATTTGTGAAGTATATATGTGTGTCTGTGTAAAATACTACATTGCAAAATTTTTGTGTTGTACCTTAATACATCAGCAAGCTCATTTCTTTGGGTCTTGCAGACAGAACCTCTGAAAATACACAGAAAACACACAGTGGCCATGTTAACATTAATAAAAATAACAGCAAAGTTTGGAATACTACATTACAGTAAAATGTAGATTAAATAAAAATTACCATTGTTCTAGGTCTGTGTCAGCTCTCAACCGTTTCAGTACAGCTGTGAACTTCTGTTCTGTGCACTCTGAGTTAGTGCAACAATGTGCTGTCCCAGCAACACAAGAACAACTGCTCTGTGATAGTATTACATGACGAGAGTCCTTTAATACAATCTGTGAATAAATGACATTAAACAATATCAAGAATAAAGAATGAATGTTATATGTAAACTGATTCTAAATATGACACACGTAAACTCTATTTACTAGGCTAGTGTCTTTACTGTCTATTAAACTGAAGCACTTATGTACAGATGTAGAACCCACAAAAACGTCTGCTTAAAATGCATTTTAGCTGTCTTTTGTGTTTTCATATACACTCAGTTTATGTTGTTTGACTTTCTCATCGACCTGAAACAAGTCGCCCTCACCCTGATCTCTCATGCAGTGACCTGAAAAACTACTCATAGTCAGTAACAATCGTATTTCTGTACGTACATTGCAAAAACAAACACTTTAGGCATAACATAATAAAGACTATATTGTAAGTGTTTACTATTTAACTAAATAGATAAATAATACAAGATCAATATTAACTGGTCAGAAACAGAGACGAGGATTTAGCATGAGATGAGAATACTTAACGTACTCTCAAAGTTGTTGATTTAACTTTAAAAAACACTTCTCCTTATTGTTAGGTAAGACAGTCTTTCTTGCAATACGATTAACGTCGTTCACGTTAATCGCGGGAATCTCTTGTAAACAGCGAGTGTAATGTGTGTTATTTTAGCGATATTAAATTATGAAACAATATGAAATAAAGTAATAACTTACACGTGTATCCCGCACTTCGTTCACCATGCTTGGTTGATGACGTGAAGCTTCATTTCAGTTGATTGCGCAAAAGGTGTGCAATGCTGAGCTCCTTGAATGCTGCGCTCTTGGCGGGTTATGATTGGTTGAATGGTAAGCTTGGATCTGATTGGCTAAAGAGTACGAGTGACCCACGTTGGAGAAGTGCACTGCCACCAAAGTCTCAAAAAACACACACACGAATTCAAAGCAATTCACTCACGAAAAAGACGATTCGTACATTCACAGTCATGATAAACTCAAAATTTAAAACTTTTCATACACTGTTCTACATTTGTGAATAGTTTTTTTCGTTTGTGAAACGTATTTTATGAATATGTATTTTTATTTTGTGTATGTACATCGTTTTTTTGTGAATATATATATTTTTGTGTATGTGAGTTAGATTTCATGCATGTGAAATCGTGTACGCATGTGTGAATCATGTTTTTTGCGTGAATTATTAAAGAGATTAATCTATCTCTATACCTTGCCTTGTAGACACCGGTTCAATGGTTTCTACAATCACAGAGAGTTTCTTTCTCAAGCAATTCAAGCCATGGGGTCAGGAGAGGCTCCAGTCTTGTCACTGGCTGCAGCTTAGGGCAGCCAACGGTTTGGCTATTCCTTATCTTGGCTACCTGGAGCTTGACATTGAGCTTTGTGGTAAATCATTGCAGCGGTGTGGGCTGCTGGTAGTTAAAGATCCCCCTGGTGGTGTGTCTTCTCAGGTTCCGGGTATTTTAGGGATGAACGTGATTTGTATATGCTACAGAGAGCTCTTTAGTCTGCATGGCTTGGCCATGTTTGACTTACCTGTGGTTGCCAACAGTCCAGAACTTGTTGTGAATGCATTGCAAAGGTGCCAGCAGGCCAGCACTCATTCCCTGGATGATGCAGTTGGTAAGGTAAGAGTGCGAGGCAGGAAGGCTTGTCGTATTCCTGGAGGGGTGATGAAAATGGTCACTACCACATGTTCAGCACAGTACTCTGAAATTACTGCATTGTTTGAACCCCTGAATTCTGGCCTACCAGCTGGACTCCTGGCATCTCCTGCTTGGTTCAGGTGGTAAGAGGTACTGCCTACATCCCAGTTGTGAATGTGGGTACCATCGATGTGCTGCTTTACCCACATACAGTTGTAGGTACTTTGGACGAGGTTTGTGTTGTTAGCTTGCCTATTGGAGTCATAGAGGTACCTTCAAGTATGGCCACAGTGTCATCTCAGACTGTTGCTCCTACAGTGCAGGATCAGATAGCTTCTATGGATCTGTCATCATTGTCTGCTGAAGAGCAGGGCTTAGTAAGATCCCATTTAGGGCGGTACAGCTCTGTCTTTTCAACTCATGATGGAGACCTTAGGTGCACAAACCTGATTAGTCATGACATCCCTCTTTTGGATAATGTTCCGGTTAGGCAACGCCACCGGCGTATCCCTCCATCTGAATATGAGGTGGTTAAGGAGCACATTCACTAACTGCTTGAGTCACAGGTAATTATGGAGAGTAGTAGTCCTTATGCCAGCCCAATTGTTCTGGTTAAGAAAAAAGATGGAACTTTGAGAATGTGTGTTGACTATAGGCAGTTTAATTGTAAAACCCGGAAAGATGCCTTCCCCCTTCCTCGTATCGTGGAATCCTTGGATGCCCTCACAGGTGCTTGCTGGTTTTCTACCTTGGACCTGGCTAGTGGGTACAACCAGGTCCCAGTTACAGAGGTAGATCGGCTGAAGACTGCGTTTTGTACGCCCTTCGGGCTTTTCGAGTGGAACCGTATGCCCTTTGGGCTTTGTAATGCCCCCGGTACCTTTCAGAGGTTGATGCAGTGGTTGTTTGGGGAGCAGCAGAACCAGTCTTTGTTGCTTTACCTTGATGACATTGTGGTTTTCTCCTCCACAATTCAGCAGCATTTGTTGGAGGATGTGCTAGGTCCGCTTCAACGAGAGAATCTAAAGGCCAAACTCACTAAGTGTGCCTTTTTCCAGCAAGAGGTGCGTTATTTGGGACATGTGATTTCCAGTAAAGGGGTTGGCACAGATCCAAGTAAGGTAGAGGTTGTAGCCAACTGGCAGCCACCTGCCACTGTTTCAGAGCGGCAGTCATTGCTTGGGTTTGCCAGCTATTACCGCCGCTTTGTGGTGGGTTTTGCAAAATTGGCAGCCCCTCTACTAGGGTGACCACCTGCTAATAAGCCCAAGTGGGGACAAGAGGTGTGTTTCTGAGGGACAATGTGGGACACTCCCTGGCCCGGCGGTGCACCCGACCCACGGGCCGACTTATTGATAGTGGTTTACCCATTTCTAGCACATACCACCTTACATTGCAAAAAACTTATTTTCTAGAAAAAAAATCTTGTGTTTTTGTCTTGTTTTCATATCTAAAAGTTCTTAAGTGGAGATGCTTTTTCTTGATGAGCAAAACGACCCAAGAAAATAAGTCTAGTTTGTAGACAAAAAAAATCTAATTTAAGTGATTTTGTGCACAAAACAAAAAAATCTGCCAATGGGGTAAGCAAGGTAAGCAAAAAAATCTTGAACATTTTTCTAAAACACTAAATTCAAGATTTTTTCCTTGTTTTATGCACAAAATCACTTAAATTTGATATTTTTGGTCTAAAAACTAGACTTATTTTCTATTTTCGTTTTGCTCCTTAAGAAAAAGCATCTTAATTTAAGAATTTTCAGATATTTTTACTGAAAACAAGGCAAAAATACCAAGACATTTTTTTCTTGAAAATCATTTTTTGCAGTGTACATGGCATATTAATAACGCCCTATTCCCCTAAAAATTATGTATGCTCATGAATAGGCCAACCAATGTGTATTTTTTTAAAATAAAGATTCATAATTTTTTGAACATTCAATGATTGACAGATGCACTTTCACTTACGATTTACTTTTTAATTTATTTTTCATTAATATTTATTCACTTTAAATACATTATAATATAATTATAGAATTAACAGGAATTGAAGTTGCTCAACAACACAGAAACAGTTAAAAAAAAGTCTTAACTCACAACTTTAGGGGTTCACGGAACGAGAAGAGGGAGGAAGGATGGTGAACTTGCATGTTAGTAAAGGCAGGCGCAGGAAAAAAACTGTTCAGTGTTCTGGATACATCTTTAGGACTTTCAGCCACAAATATTTATTTTCCCAGTCTTTCTTGTACCCACACCTTCTCTTTTTAATTGATGATGGCGGTGCAGAGTCAGACTAAGTCTCTTTCTCCATTTTTCCAATTGGAAAGCGCGCATTTAAAAGGGATGCACGTGCGTGGCTGCGTGCGGACTGCGCTGTCATGACAACAACGAAAAGTTGACAACAACCTAGTCAGCAGTTCAGCTGAGGGGCAACAGTAGCGTGCGAGTAGCGAGTGGCGAGCAACCCTGAACTGTGTAGTAATGGTCGTTTGGGTGCCTGGGGCTCGAGGATATAGAGTGACCAACTTTTTTTTAAGCAAGCATTGATTATACGTGACACGGTCTCAATTTGGGGGACGCATGAATTGGGCTTCAAACGCTGTGCGTTCACGCGCTACGCGGGACAGGTGGTCACCCTACCCTCTACACAAGCTGGTGGCACAGCTGGGGGCCACCAAGTCTAAAAGGAAGGCTGAGCAACCTGTCATTGAAAACTGGACAGAGGAATGCCATAGCAGTTTTGAAGCATTGAAAGCCAGGCTCACAAGTACGCCAGTGCTTGCATATGCCGACTTCGCTCTTCCTTTTATTTTGGAGGTGGACGCAAGTCATGGTGGCCTTGGAAGAATGTAACAAGAATGCAGATGCTTTATCTCGCCAGTATTCCCCTGCCCCTGCAAATATGGAAGCTATGCTTCCTGGTACTTCACTCCCCAAGCCTTTGCAGCAGGCCCTCTAGGGACCTGAAGCAATTCAAACTGCTGTCATGGCCCTGCCTCATCTCACCACTGTTGATATCTCTACCCTTCAGCAGGCTGATCCGGTTATGCAGGAGGTTTTTGTGTTTTGGAGACGTGAGCAGCGTCCCGACTTTGAAGAGCGCCAAAAGGCGTCTTGGTCTGCATTGGCGTTACTTCGACAGTTGGACAGGTTGGTTGAACAGCGTGTGGTCCTGTACCGTCAGGTGTTTCGCCCTGATGGTGCAGAAGCAGTCTTGCAGGTGGTGGTGCCCGCTTCCCTAAGGGAAGAGGTGTTGACTAAGGTCCACCAGGAGCACGGCCATCAGGGTATAGACAGGACGTTAGAGCTCTTACGTCAGCCCTGTTATTGGCCAGGTATGTCCACAGATGTGTCTAAGTGGTGCCAGGCCTGTGAGAGGTGGCAAGTTGCCAAGGATGCTCCACATTCTGGTGCTAGTTTATGGGGAATTTGTTGGCCTCTCAGCCTAATGAGATTGTAGCCATTGACTATACCGTGCTAGAACCCACCCAGAATGGTTTAGAAAATGTATTGTTATGACTGCAGTGTTTCCCCTAGGTTTACAGCTTTGAGGGGGGGGGTTGGTTGGGTAGATATATACATATTTACATATATATATATATATATATATATATATATATATATATATATATATATATACATACATACATACATACATACATATATACATTATCTGTTCTGTCAGACATAAAACGAGTCGACTATAAAGTAGTGAGTAAACACGATCCAGTCACACCTTGAGATTAATCCAACCAGCTGTTCCTTTAACTCTGCTGAAATCCTGATATATAATCTCGATTTATAATTGTCTGACAAAATAACCATACATTTACATTGAAGCCTTACTGCTGTTTTCTCATCATGTCTTTTTGTGTTATGAGCTTTTTATTTCAAATGTGAGTTGCGTACAAGGCTTGACAATAACTTTTCCAAAGTTACTACCCACTCAGCATTTTCACTGGCCACAATTTTGTTGCTTCTAAAATACATTTTATATGATTAAACTTGACTATTGCATCCTAAAATGACTTTGAGTAATTGTACTCGATTTGGCTAGATTAGATGCAGATTGACTTTCAAATGCAGACTGACCACCCAAGTTAAGACTACATTACTTAGCTGTTAATATCAGTATAGATCATATCATATATTTAGGTGCATGAAAAACATGCTAGAAAGGCATAAATAGATTAACTTTAAATTAATATATTAACAGTGGAGCGTGGTGTAGAAGATTAACTAAAAAGATAAACACAAAAACCCTAGACAAACACTTGAAATATTTATTAACAACAGCAGTAAAATTGATATGCTTGATCATGGTTTCTGTTAAAAGTTATTTAAGACTTTAAATGGCAAATTTTGAGAAGGTATTATTTTTGCACAAAGTAGCCTACATTAAAATGATGCGCAAACCTCTCCAGTTGTGGGTTTCATTTGAATTTGGACAAAACTGGGACGTGTGCATTCAGGTATGCGCTATGAATTTCTCTCCGCTCTTGCCCAGAGAGTGTGCACGCACTTTAAATCTCTTCAGTCACTTCCATGCAATTGTTTTATCCTTCCCAAAGTGTGCGTGTATGCGCCCAGACTGCGTCCCGTGCATTCGCAAATCCATCAGTTTTTGCGCTATCTCTTGTAAAACGTTGGCGCATGGTCCGCAACGCGAACCTCCGCTGCATCGTGCATGCGTCTCAGTACATTGCGCTGGGTGCAGGGAGTGCTCATGGGAGTTGTAGTTTCCCAGTGTCATTGCGCATTGTTTATAATTTTGCATAACTTTTAAGAAAACTACAATTAAAAAAATATTCAACCAGCCAAAGTGGCTAGTGGGATTGGCTGTCTTGGTGTTAATGTCAAGCCCTGGTCGCGTAGCCTAATAGCGCAGACAAATCGATGCAAATTCAGAAATATGACAGCATACACTGTTACTGTTACACAGAGTTATAGCATATAGCTACTGTACAGCATGATAGAGAGGGAGAGAATGAGCGCGTGTGTGTGGAAAAACACTGTCACCTTTTCAGTTATGCAACATGACAGAGCGCGCATTCAGTGAATTAAGCCGAACAGTAAAATATAAATGTGCGCACTCAATTGGATAATTTTAAACGTGCAAACACAGACAAAAAGACATGCCATCGTAGAAATAAGATAAAAAACATATTACATATTACTATTTAGTTTGTTTAATAAAATAACACATTGTTATCTGGCGCTATAAAGAAAATTAAATAAAATATACTTGACCTTCAAGGGGGGCGGGTCGAGCCGTTAGGAGGGCGGGGCGCCCCCCTTATATAATAGGACGCTCCATAATTTGTTGCGTACTTTGCCAGTGTCTCGGAAGAGGGACTGGAGTTCCTGTTTGCCACAGGTCTTGTTCTCCTATAACACTACTCCCCATCAGGCCACTGGTGAGTCTCTATTCTTTTTTTATGTTTGGCCAGGATCCTAGGCTACCAGTTGATTTCCTGTGTGGAAACATTCATGAGTGGGTTCAGGAACACCAGACCCGTTTGCAGTTGGCCTTTGAGGGGGCTACAGAGAGGTTGGGGGTTGCTGTGGCACGTCGCAAGAACAACCACGATTGTCGGGTGAGAGCTCTGCCCCTTAAATTGGGCCAGTTAGTGTGGCTTCATGATTTTACCGCTCTGGGCCGTCATAAGCTTTGTGACCTCTATGGTCCTGTACAGTATAGAGTCCTAAAAGTACCCAGAGAGGGAGGATCCGTGTACAAAATCGCACCAGTGGACGAACCGACTAAAGTCAGGCAGGTTAATCGTGCATTGTTGAAGGCTGTGGTTGGAGCTCATCCCTCAAGTGAGGTTGCCTCACCTGGTTCACCTCTTGCAGACCCACCTCAGTCGGAGGACGAGATGTCAGGGGATGATCTGTTGGTGTTGAGGCATGAGGCCCCTCTAGTGACTCCTACTCCGGGGTCAGTTACTCAAACCACCCCTCGGGTGCACTTACTGGTCAATTGCCATTAGTGCCTATTTCTACCAGGGCAGTAGAAGGCCCTGCTCTGGAAGCGGCCGTATGTCGGACAGCGCGGTCAACTGCTGGTCAGCATTCTAATGTCCATCATCTACCTAGACCGGTAGTGACCGTGGAGAATGCTGCTGATCTTCCTGGTCCGGTGTCTGATGCAGTCATGGCTTTCTTTCGACCTTGGAGCTAGCATAGGGCATTTTTGGCTTTATTTATCCATCGTCAGGGCGACGATCCAAAAGGTGGGATAGATTGTGGCAGTACGAGTAAAACTTGTAATTACTTTGCATTCTTGTGGCCAATCGCTGTCCCTGGCTCTCTCCATAAATGCACGTCGTAGTCCTTTGGACTGCTGTCTTGCTCACTGGTGAAGGAAGTGCCTCATACTTCCGAGTCACTCGCTCCGTGTGTTTTTGCTGCTGCACAACAGGTAGGGTAGCGGCTCTGCTGTCTCTGTGTATCTCGCTGTTACCAGCTATCGTTCGTTATGTTTACTATGTACTGAACGTTCGTAGATCTCCGGTTGGTTGGCTAACCCTCTGGACGGTCGCTCAACGCATTCAAAATCGGATGTTACTGAAGGCTACCTGTACTGTTTGTACCCTTTGAGCTGTCTTCTCCTGGGTGATACAAAACAATGCCTGGTATGTAGGTACTTGGTGCTTTATTTAGGGTTGAATTGGGGTTAATTTTTTTGTTAAATGACAGAGATCGGACTGGTTCAACTGGAGACTGACTTCAGCTGCAGAGCATTTATTCATTAGCTGCTGTCTTGCCTGGATTATTGTTCGTGTAACGTGCATACGTTGATTGTTATAATAACGCTAGCTGATTTATTCAATTTTTGTACGTCTGCCCTGAATGACTGGTTGTGTCAACATGCATGCTTTGGCCATTTTACTAGCCACTATATTCGGTTGCTGAACGCCGATCTTGGATTATCTTGCGTGCTGTGAACATTTTATCAACCACTTTATGTGACTGCCGCACGCTCGCCCTGGATTGCTGCTTGTGCACGCGCGTGCTTTGAACATTGATATAAGCCCCTTATTTAATGTGTATGCTCGCCTTGTGTGTATGCACGTGCATGCTGAGAACACCATACTAGTCATTTTATTCAATCGCTGCCTGCCTGCCAAGGACTGTTGCTTGTGAACGTGCATGCGTTGAACATTATACACACTATATCAGCTAATCACAAAATGCCCGCTTTGGATTATCGTGTGGGAGGTGCATGTTTTTGCTGTCAACTCAGCTATTCTATTTGTGTACTGCATGTCAGTTTGATTGCTGTTGATTAGCGGTGAATGTATTTTAAACATTGTGGTGAACGTATTTTAAACATTGTGTCAGCAACCTTACTGCTTTCCAGCTTCTACGGCCATTGGTCCATTTGTGGCCATACGTGTGAATAGGCGAGCTCCCTGTTTTATGTGGGCTAATATTTTAACCCTTTGTGTACAGCTGAAGGTGTTTGTTTTCTGTTATAATTTGGTTGGTCAAGTGTTTTGTTTCGTTTGTTGAAACTGGTCTTTATGGGTTGGATTTTTTTTTGTGCCAGTACAAAGCAATTTAGTTAATAGTGTATTTGTATTTTTTTTTTTTTTTGGCTTTATTAGTTTCTTGTCTTTGATTTATTGTATTTCAATTATATTTGGTTTTTGTTTAGTGATAAGTTTATTTGTGTTATTCTGTCTTTATGTGCACTGCCTTTGTGGAGACATTGTTGGCCCTGGCAGTTTACCATATATTCTGTGATTTAAGTGAACTTTAGTTAGCTTTCTTTAATATTGAGTTTTGCCTGTGATTCAACCCCTTGTTCGTTTGTTTTTGTTTCAGTGCTGAGAGCTGAGAGTGGTATTGGTGTCCCGGGTTCTCCATATCCCGTGTGCCGTGGCGATTACCCTGTTTTCTCCATATTCACTGTTGTGTTTTGCTGTGTGTGTGTGTGTGTGTGTGTGTGTGTGTGTGTGTGTGTGTGTGTGTTCACGTGGGTGATTTTCTTTATTTTTTATTTTTGGATTTCTCTAAGCCCTTGTGACTCCTTTTTCCTCCACCGGTATGCCTCAGCAGCCATTATACGTTGCCCCCTTCCTAAGTATGAATGTGTTTTAAATTGTGTTTTATAATTGAAATAAAGTGTATATTTTTAAATTGATCTTCGTCTCTCGCTGAATTGTATACGTACGTACCTGGGTGTCCTTATGTGTATCTGGAATACCAAAATTAGGAACTAACTCCAAGTATTCCCTGGGTGTAAGTCCCAGGGTGGCGTAGTCTGTGTTTTGGGGGTAGGTTCTCTTTAAAACTACCCCCCCCTCTTTGTGACGCCACATGAGCATTGAACACAGAAACAATTCAATTGTGAAATGCAAAACCGGTTTATTAAACTACGTTACACTACAAAAAACACACGAGACTTACTGCAAACAAACAAACGAAAAACATATATGAAAGAGAGAGAGAAAAGAGGGAAAAATAAGAGAGAGTAAAGAAGGGCAATATCACTATAGACTTAACACAAACCATCAGAACTCTGAGAATCACCTTAATTAATAATAATAGTAATTAATAATTCCTTACAGTCCTTGCAGTAATAATTCCTTACAGCTTTGAGTACTGAGAAAAGCGCTATATAAATTAGCGCTTTTCTCAGTACTCAAAGCGCTTTTCATATGAACGGGGGAATCTCCTATCCACCACCAATGTGCAGCATCCACCTTGATGATGCGACAGCAGCCATATTGCGCAAGAACGCTCACCACACACCAGCTTATTAGTGGAGAGGAGACAGAGTGATATAGCCAATTCGTATAAGGGATGATTTAGTAGGACAATGGGCAAGTTTGGCCAGGATGCCGGGGCACACCCCTACTCTTTTCGAAGGACATCCTGCAATTTTTAATGACCACAGAGAGTCAGGACCTCGTTTAACATCTCACCCGAAGGACGGTGCTTTTTTGACAGTATAGTGGCCCCAGTACTATACTGGGGTGTTAGGACCCACACAGACCACAGGGTGAGCACCCCCTGCTGGTCTCACTAACACCACTACCAGCAGCAACCTGGTTTTCCCAGGTGGTTTTCCCAGGTGGTCTCCCATCCGAGTACTGACCAGGCTCAGCCCTGCTTAGCTTCAGTGGGTAAGCTGTCTTGGGCTACAGGGTGATGTGGCTGCTGGTGTAATAAGGGGCGATAACTTATCACAGCGAAACAAGCGATACTTGCGTTGGCTTTTGTGAGGCGCGTGTGCATGTCCAGCTGTATGGGAGCACGAGGAAGAGAGCTCCTGAGTTGGTGGTCACGTGCAGAGTCCTTGGAGGTGTCCGTAGGAGTTGTTCCTTTTTGGGTTAATCTGTGGCGATTGATTTGTCCAGTTTGTCAAAATTTGTCCAAGTGTCAGGGTGCCCGAAACTATCCCGAGAGAGGGACAGGGCTGTGTGCCATGGCCTCGTTGTTAAATTCCATAGTGTGAAATAAGGCCTTAATAAGCATTAAAATGTCTTAAATCCGCGTATCAAAGGTCTTAAAATGTTGTCCAACCAACAACGCCAAGAAAATTGTAACTGTTTTATACATGCTCATCTCATGTGTCAGGGAAAACTGAATAGGTGGAATATACTAAAGCACAAATTTGCGGGGAGTTCGCTAAAGTGCGTGGACGGGTATAAGCAAATGGAGAAAAGTGTGAGTTTTAGCTATGGGGAAGTGCACATTTAATGAAAACTGGTTACTTAACCCTGGTTTTGCTCCGTGGTAAAGACCAGTTAGCGTACGGGGTCCGTTGTTTATTTTGCAAGAAAGTTTTAAAACTCTGAACAATGGGATTCAAAGCTTTAGTGTCACAAATGCAATGTAAGAAACATTGGGTGAGTTTGAAGGGCGCATGCTCGTGCAGCGACCAGCAGCGAGGCACGTCTTGTTGTTTGTTTTTTGTTTTATGTTTTATGTTTTGTTTGCTTGCTTGTAGCTTTGTTTAATTCCCTGCACAAATAGAAACGGTCTGAGTGAGTGAAAAGAAATTCATTTGACTTTTTTCCTACGCTGTTTTGTTGGGAAACAAATAGCGATGGAGTGGATCGTTTTGATTGTATGGTGGACGGTGCTCCACTTCGGGGAAACTCTGAATGAGCCACCTAATCCAACCCATATTCGATACAGCAGAGACTTTCTATTAAAATGGAGCAACTTTCAGGTCAATAATCCTCCTATCGATTTGATCTTCCCTGATCTAAACTGTTTCCCCGATCAATCGAGAGGAAAAAGGAAAGGGAAATTTACTGGTGCGCTTCCACGCAAAAACAGGAAGCGGGGAAAGCGAGGTGGTGTACTTCAAAGACTGAGAAAACAATCTTTCTCCCGGATCCCCCTACCTTCTATGATTCTATCAAATGCCCAGTAACTTCGTAATAAAACTGATGAGCTGCAAGCCCATGTACGCTTCCAGCATGAATTCAGAGATGCGTGTTTACTGGCGATTACAGAGACATGGCTTTCGGAAAGTGATTTGGACTCGGAACTCGGCGCGCCTATACGCCTGGACAGAGATGCCGATGTTACAGGTATGTCGCGTGGTGGGGGGGTTTGCTTATATGTGAACCAAAGATACTGTACAAATGTTCTCATTAGAGAAAGTTTGTGCACCACAGATGTTGAACTACTATCAGTTTCTTTGCGCCCCCCATACTTGCCTCGGGAGTTTCCACAAATATTTGTTATAGTGGTATATATTCATCCAAGAGCAAATGCGGATAAAGCCGCGGAGTCGATTTTGAAAGTTACCCAAAAATTGCAAGCAATATCGCCCGAAGCACCTGTCTTCGTCCTGGGTGATTTTAATCATTGCTCACTGAAGACGTGCCTGAGAAACTTTTATCAATATGTTACGTGTCCGACTAGAAAAAATAAGACACTGGACCTGTGTTATGGTTCTATTAAAGGTGCCTATAAAGCTCTTCCTCTTCCCCCGCTGGGCGGGGCTGACCACAACTGTGTCCATCTCATCCCGTCGTATCGCACGGCTCTGAGGAGGGGTAAAACTCTCACTAAACGTGTTAAGATCTGGACTGAGGAAGCTATCTTGAGCCTTCAAGGCTGTTTTGACTGTACTGACTGGGGCATGTTTAAGGATTCCTGTTCCAACATAGATGATCTTACAGATGTTGTCAGTTGTTATGCTTCCTATTGTGCTGATAATGTAATCCCTGATAAAATTGTAAAGGTATATCCCAACAATAAGCCATGGGTAAGAGTGGCTAAACATAATCATCCAAAAGTTTTAAATGACTTTAGGCCGGTGGCTCTAACTTCATTAGTTATGAAGTGTTTTGAAAAACTGGTTAAAAAAGTAGTTCTCACACAAACAGAGCAGCTCATGGATCCCCTACAGTTTGCTTATAGGGCTAAGCGCGGGGTAGATGATGCCACTACTACTCTGCTAAATATGTTATTTAAACACCTTGAAGGTAGTAAAACACATGCAAGGATTTTATTTATGGATTTTACATCTGCTTTTAATACAATCCAACCACATATTTTAGTTGATAAGCTTTTAAAGAATTTTAACCTTGATTTTAATATTGTGGGATGGATTCTTGACTTTTTAACAAATAGGACTCAGAGAGTAAGGGTGAATGGTTGTTTGTCAGAGGTGATGTCATCATCCACGGGGTCTCCTCAGGCGTGTGTCCTCTCACCACTACTTTACATCCTTTATTCTGATGATTGCCGTAGCCAGCATGAAAACAGACACATTTTAAAATTTGCAGATGACTCTGCTATTGTCAGTCTCCTCTCCTCTGAGGAGAGTGATCATGGTCCAGTTTTGGATGACTTTGTGCTTTGGTGTGATAGGGCATTCCTTAAATTAAATGTAGAGAAGACAAAGGAAATGCTTATTGATTTTAGGCGCAAGCCAATAATTCCACAGAACACTATCATAAACGGGCAGATGGTGGAATTTGTAGAAACATACAAGTATCTGGGCAGTTTGATTGATAACAAATTAAATTTTAATTCCAACACTGAAATGATCTGCAAAAAAGGCCAGCAAAGACTGTTTTGCCTTCGAAAGCTGTCAAAATTCCGCATCGATAAGACCTTGATGACCCTTTTTTATAAATCATACATTGAGTCTGTACTAACATTTTCAGCAGTCTGCTGGTATGGAAATCTCACTGTTAAGGCCAAAACTGCTCTTTCAAATATAGTGAAGGCTAGCAGTAAAATTATAGGTGTCCAGCAGTACAGTCTTACTGACCTGTATAACAGACAGGTAGTAAGGAAGGCAAAATCTGTAATTTCTGATGATTCCCATCCTCTTCATTTAGAGTTTCAGCTCTTGCCTTCTGGGTCTCGGTTTAGACTACCTTTAGTAAAGAGCAACAGATACAGGCACTCGTTCGTTCCGACAGCCATTTCTCTCTTAAACGCAGCCCAGAGGACTTGACAATAAATTAGTGATGGGTCTGTTATATAGCATGAATAATACTCATTGAGGTTTCATGATGTTGTGATGTAATGGTGATTGTATTGTAATGTAAGTATTTCATGTGTCTTGATTTTTGTATTTGTGTTTGTCTAGTGTATATGTCTTGCTGCAGAACAAATTGCCCTAAGGGGACAAATAAAGGTTTAACTAACTAACTAACTAACTAACTAAAGCCGCTGCAGAAACCTGTCGAAAACACCCGCCATTTCTCCGTTCTGTTGTGCCTACAGCAGTAGCCAAAAAGAGCACCACAGCATGCGAATCTGCATCAGCAGTTTTAAGCACAGCGGCTTCTGCTTCATCAGACATCCGATCAATGTTTAGCTGTGTCCCACTTCAAAGGCTGCGACCTTCTAAGGACGTATTTTAAGACCGATTGCGTCACAGCAGCGCGACTTGAGGCTGGTAAGGACATCCCAATTCAAAGGATGCTTAGAATGAAGCCTCAAAATGCGTCCTCATTTCTCTGCGATGTTAAGGATAGAACGAATGGATCCTTAACAGCCGAGGATATCCCAAGATTCATTGCGCGCCTGCAACGGCTGCATATAACGGCTGGATATTCTAAAATAAACAATTAAAACCTTCATTAAATAAAATTGTGTGTGTATTTATCAAAAAAAAGTTTGTCACTGTTTTAGTATTATAAGTTATGTTTTGTGTTAATATTATTATTTTAATGATACATATATTTCTAAGGTTGATTAATTTAATATACTGTTGAATAGTTTAATCTACATCAACGTGTCATATTTTCTAAACTAAATTACTATTTTTCTGAATATACAAAAATCCAAGGCACTCGAGTGAGAAAAATATTAAAAAGCCTTTAATACACTGGGCTACATACAAAATTAAAAGGTAGATCTACGCGTTTCGGCTTACGCCTTCATCAGGATACACATGCATTGATACACAGCGCTCTACTTAAATAGTAATCACGAGCAGCTGGATAATAGATGGGAGTGGCCATCATTCATTCAAATGCAGGCTACATACAAAATTAAAAGGTAGATCTACGCGTTTCGGCTTACGCCTTCATCAGGATACACATGCATTGATACACAGCGCTCTACTTAAATAGTAATCACGAGCAGCTGGATAATAGATGGGAGTGGCCATCATTCATTCAAATGCAGACAATCCAATCAATATATATCCACATTTCAAATCACACTCAAATGTAAATTAAGTAAATAAACAAGAAACTAAGTATATAAAAAAAAAAAGAGGAAAAAATCAATTTCATCATTTACAACACAACAGAGATGTAAATAAATAAACAAAATTTTTTTTACAAAAAAGGCAAAAAGTCAATTTCTTCATTAACACCAGGAAACTCCATACTCTTAAGTGTATAGATCCAAAACGTTTCTCTTTGTAGAAGCCGCTTTAATCTATTTCCCCCTCTTATTGTACAGGGGATGGATTCAATTCCAATAACTTTTAAAGAAGACTCACAGGTATGACCCGCCTCAATATAATGTCTCGCCATGGGGTACAGCACGTTTTTTGTCCGGATCGCATACTTATGCTCTGCAACTCTTAACCGTAATTTCCTTTTTGTTTGACCAATATAAAAATGCCCACATTCACATTCTAATCTATATATTACATGAGAAGTATTACAATTGATGAAAGAACTAATAGAATACACTTTACCAGAATTCACATCTGTAAACGTATTAGTTTTCACCATATTGTCACAATGTCTGCACTTTCCACATTTAAAATTACCGGTTAACGAGGTAAGCCATGTTTTTTTCTCAGGCGCCGGAAGGTAACTACGTACAACCTTATTCCATATCGACGGTGGATGTCTGTAACTTACCATAGGCTTTTCTGAAAAAATTGTACGGAGCGTGCTGTCGCTTTCTAAAATGTTCCAATTCGAATTGATGATATATCATATATATTGATTGGATTGTCTGCATTTGAATGAATGATGGCCACTCCCATCTATTATCCAGCTGCTCGTGATTACTATTTAAGTAGAGCGCTGTGTATCAATGCATGTGTATCCTGATGAAGGCGTAAGCCGAAACGCGTAGATCTACCTTTTAATTTTGTATGTAGCCCAGTGTATTAAAGGCTTTTTAATATTTTTCTCACTCGAGTGCCTTGGATTTTTGTATATTTAGTATATTATTGCCTCTTAACGTCCAAAGAGCACCAGTGTTGGTTACAAAGAAGACCAGTGTAGCACGCTCTGCTATTTCTCATATACTATTTTTCTGATTTCATATTTATTTTAATAAGTCAGAAACGTTTCCGCTATGTCCTGCTGACAGGCGCGTGCAGAAGGTGACGCCAATTATGGGTCGTCCAAAGGTTAGACAGTCTCATTTCAGTTCTCTTCGCGAACTTCTGAGGCTGCCACCTTGAAAGACCGAGTGCTCATCTTTAAGGTCCCATGCTTATAAGGTCACAGCCCTTGAATTGGGACACAGCTTTTGGCTCCATTGTCAATGAAGCCTGTCTTCTTTTTCACTTTTAATGGCGGTTGGCATCTAGCTTAGGTGCATTAGCGCCCCCTCTGCTCCGGAGGGTGGATCTACTACACTCTTTCCCTTACTCCTGGGGCCTTATTTATAAAGCATGCGTACGCACAGATTTGATCGTAAAATGTGCGTACGCAAAAATCCCTGGCAAAGTCCATATTTATAAAAATGGTCTTTGACGTGTAAATGTGCTTAGCGCCACGTCAGGGTCTGAGCAGACGTACGCACTTTTGCTTGTCCGATTGCTGCAGGTTTTTGGAAAATAAGCAATTTTTGCTTTTTGAATTTGGGTTTAAACATTAACAAGAGCTCTCTCTTTTATATGTCTGACATTAATTACGCATCGTTTAAAGGCGGAGATCTGAAACTGCTCGGCTGTGCGCACAAGTTCAAGTTCATTTGCGATTTATAGATTTGAAAGGGGTACGCGCGTTTTCTGTACGTACGTTCTGTTTATGAATCACACGTACGCATTTTTGTTAAATGATCGTAAGATCAAATGTAGGATGGTTTTTACTCAGCATTTTATAAATGAGGCCCCTGGTCTCATCAATTTCTATTTTTGCCATAAAATATTTCACTGCCATTGTTTTGTCTCAAGATGCACACCAGTAATGTATTTTGTAAGTTATATTAAAAAAAATCCTTCTTAAATGTCCTAATATAAATAAGACCTTGTCCTGGATTAATCTAAATTCTATCTGGGTAACCACACCTATTATTTTAACATTGTTGTTACATAAAACCATTTGTTTATTTTATGCACATTATACATTATTTGAACCAATTATTATTGAGAGAGACGCAAGAGAGTGGCAACACTGTTCGGAGCTCCGTCGAGTTCATCATCTAAATCTTATTTTCTTACTATCTTGTTTCTATCTATATAATATAACTTACTTACTAGTTCATCTTAGGAATACTTTACCGTGACGATTATTCAACAGTATCAATAAGTGAAACGATTTATCACTGGTAAACACCCAGTATTAGCATATAGCCCGCTAGCATCAACAAATGGGACAACGCTGCTCCGTGCATTGAAGCTCCGTCGAGTTCATCTTCTAAATCCTATTTTCTTACTATCTTGTTCCTATCTATATAATATAACGTACAAGTTTATCTTAGGAATACTTTACCGTGACGATTATTGAACAGTATTAATAAGTAAAACGATCCATCACTAGTAAACACCTAGTGTTAGCATATAGCCTGCTAGCATCAACAAACGTGCCGGCTGAAGTTAGCACTTGCTCACTGTCTGTTTACTGTAAATCTGCCTTCCTTTTCTATCTAATGGCGGACTCATCCGATGTATGTTTTTTCAGACCTTTCCTCACCAGAGCAGAAAGCTGTGGAGGAGTTGTGGCCCAGCATTCGCACCAGGCGGTACAGCGTGCCTCACATCACCCTGGCTCCAGACACCCGGAGACGACCGAGGCATGCAACGAGCGAGCACCCATCTTGATGCAGCTTCACGGACCGCGTTCGGGCGAACAGAGACGCCATCGCCCAGCATGAAAACGGTAAGACTCCGCTTGTCATTGTAACCTGCACTACTTGCCACATGTACAGTTTAGCTTCTTCCGTCAGCATAGAGGGGTTTACATGTGCTAAGTGTATTGAAGTAGTAAGGCTGACGGAGAATGTTGCAGAACTAGAAGCCCGCATCCGAACGCTAGTTGAGGACAGTAAGACCGCTAATGTTAATGTTACAAACACTGTTTCGGGTGCGCCTAGTGTTAAGCGTAATACACATGGCTCGGTTCCGACTTCAAAGTCAAGGCGGCTGACTAACTGGGTGACTGTCAGGCGGCATAGTCACATTCGGCATCCAAATAAAGTTCCTGTTTTAATATCAAACAGATTTTCTCCACTCAGCAATACACCGGCTGAGACGTCTGTTAAAGGTGCCCTGGTTATTGGAGATTCTATACTCAGGAACGTTTGCATTGAGGCACCAGCCACCATAGTCGATTGTATACCGGGAGCCAGAGCGTCTGACATTAGATCCAAACTTAAAGTGCTGGCTAATGCTAAACGTAAGTTTTCTAAGATTGTTATTCATGCTGGCACGAATGACACCAGACTCCGCCAGTCGGAGATCACCAAAGATACTATTAAAGAGGTGTGTGAAATTGCAAAAACAATGTCAGACAATGTAATTTGCTCTGGTCCCCTCCCCGCCTACCGGGGGGATGAAACTTACAGTAGATTAGTGTCTCTTCATGGCTGGATGTCAAAGTGGTGCCCTCAGCATAACGTAGGGTTTATAGACAATTGGAAGCATTTCCGGGGAAGACCTGACCTGCTAAAGAGAGATGCCCTCCATCCTTCTCCAGAAGGAAGTGCTATACTCTCTAGAAATCTGACCAATAGTCTTACTTTTGATATTGTCTGACTATCCAGGGCCCAGGTCAGGAAACAGACAGATCGGCTTACCCATCAGTCTGTTAGCTGCCTTGACATGTCAAGATCACATATATCCCAGCACATAGAGCCTTTTTTTACCAGAGTACCAACACATCTCGACTGTGTCTGTTCCTCGAACAAATAAATACAGAGCACCGTTTACCTCGTCTCGTACAAATCTTATAAACATAAAATTAGAACACTATACATTAACAGATGAAACTCAAATGTTAAAATTCTGCCATATTAGATCGCTTTCCAATAAAGAACCAATTATCAATGAAATAATTACTGACCAAAACTTAGATGCACTCTGTTTAACAGAGACCTGGCTTAAAGCAGACGATTACACCAGTTTTAAAAAATCCACCCCACAAGACTATTATTATAAACACGTTCCTCGTCTTAAAGGGAGAGGGGGTGGTGTAGCTACAATATACAATAAAATATTCAAAGTAAACCATAAATCAAATCCTAAAATTTAATTCGTTTGAAATAATACTGTTAAATATGGAAATAACTGATCGTAAAAACAAACGGCTTTCGTTCATTTTAGCTACCATATATAGGCCTCTGGGCCACCATGCAGATTTTCTTAAAGAAATAGCAGACTTCCTATCTGAGCTTATAGTCACTGTAGATAAAGCTCTTATCGTTGGTGATTTTAATATCCATGTGGATAATCCAAAAGATGCATTAGGACATGCGTTTGTGGATGTTCTAAATTCTCTCGACATTAAACAAAACGTGTCAGGGCCCGCGCATACTCGTAATCACACACTAGACTTAATTCTGTCACTCGGACTCAATATTAATGACATCGAAATATCACCCCAGAGCGATGTCGTTTCAGACCATTGCCTTGTGTCATACACGATACTTCTAGATAGGACCGCTCAGTCTACAACATGCTACAGATTAGCCAGAACAATAATTTCCACCACTAAAGATAGCTTTATCAGCACTCTTCCAGACCTGTCTCAAATGAAACATGTAGAAGATAACAGTGAAGATCTGGATATTATAATAGAAAACCTGAACAACGTCTGCTCTAGCATGTTGGATGCCATTGCTCCCATTCAAAAAAAAGAGAATCAAAGAAAAAATGCCAGCTCCATGGTATGACCTTCATACTGCAGCCCTTAAAAAAGAATCTAGAAAAATGGAAAGAAACTACCGAAGCACAAAGTTAGAGGTATGGCGTTCAGCATGGAAAGAGAGTGTTCAACACTACAGACAGGCTATTAAAACTGCAAGATCTACCTATCTCAGTACGCTTATTAAAGAAAATCATAACAACCCTCGTTTCCTATTTAGCACAGACCGCTCATTAAAAAACCAAACCTTAACCAGGGAGATCTTAATAACCTTAGACCAATCTCAAATCTACCTTTTCTTTCTAAAATACCAGCTACGCACATTCGTAGAAAATAATAATACATATGAAAAGTTCCAATCAGGATTCAGGCCCCACCATAGCACAGAGACAGCGCTGCTTAGAGTTACAAATGACCTCCTATTAACATCCGACCGTGCTGAAATCTCAATCCTTATATTACTAGACCTTAGTGCAGCCTTTGACACAATAGATCACAGAATCTTACTCAATAGACTAGAAAACTATGTTGGCATCAGTGGTCAGGCGTTAGCCTGGTTTATATCGTATCTAACCAATCGATATCACTTTGTTTATGTAAATGAGGAAGAGTCATATCACTCCCCCGTTAAATATGGCGTACCTCAGGGATCAGTTCTAGGCCCAATCCTATTCTCGTTATATGTTACCTCTAGGAGACATTATCAGGAAACACACGTTTTCACTGTTATGCAGATGATACCCAGCTTTACATCTCGTCACATCCTAGCGAAACCCACCAGTTTTCTAAGCTAACAGACTGCATTAGTGATATTAGGGACTGGATGGCACATAACTTTCTTATGCTAAACTCCAATAAGACAGAGATACTTATTATTGAACCGAATCGCTACAAACATAATATGTCAGATTACAAGTTGCCCATAGATGGCTGCACGGTGGTGCCATCTTCCACGGTTAAGAATTTAGGCGTGATGTTCGACAGCAATCTATCTTTTGATAGTCATATCGCCAACGTCTGCCTCACAGCATTCTTCCATCTTAGAAATATCTCAAAAATACCGCATATGCTGTCTGCATCAGATGCAGAAAAGCTTATCCATGCTTTTATGACCTCTAGAATAGACTATTGTAACACATTACTCGGGGGATGCCATGCTGGTTCAAAACGCCGCCACAAGATTGCTTACTCGATCTAAAAAGTATGACCACATCAGTCCAATTCTAGCATCTTTAGACTGGCTACCAGTTAAATATCGCATACAATTTAAAATATTACTAATCACCTACAAAGCCTTAAATGGCCTAGCGCCCTCGTATATTAAAGAACTGCTATCAGAATACAATCCATCACTTAAACTGCGCTCACAAAATTCTGGTCACTTAATTATCCCTAGAATATCAAAAGTGTCTAAAGGTGGTAGATCCTTTTCCTACTTAGCCCCTAAGCTCTGGAATGATTTACCAAATAATGTTCAAGTATCAGACATAGTCGATCAATTTAAATCTAAACTTAAAGACATTCTTCTTTAACAAAGCATTCACATGAAATGTCCAGTAAATGTACTTTTCCCGCAGTAGTTATTTTGTCTAGAGCAAAGTACTCACATACCTCATATGGGTAATATACTATTGCCGCAATAGTTAGCCTGTCTGGAACCGAGCTGACTTAAACCACTATAATGTATGACATTTGCATTACATGCGAATGGCCCCTACGGTAATAGAACTCTGTTTTTGTCTCCCTGTCTCGTCCTCGACCCCAAAGACAATGAGACAAACAGACCCAGTTCCTGTTGCTGTGAAGGTCATCGCACCACTGATCTACTGGCTGTCCTTCAACGTGATGACCAGCCGATGCCCGACCAACGACCACCGGCTAAACCAGTTTAATCCTCTTACCCGCCTCCTATCCCTACCGTATCTATATATATATATAAATATATATGAATTCCTCCCAAGGGTTTGTATGTGCACAGAGTAGCGTTTCTTTTCCTTGTATGTAGCCTTTTCTATTTTATACGTGACATTTGTTTTTAAAAGTTTATGCCCGGCTCATGGTTTGCTGCACATATGTAAACGAGTAAGGAGAGATTAAACATTTTTCTTAAGAATATTAATAGCATTTACCATGCTTTGAAGTGTTGACGAAAATGAGGATTTAGTTTATTTATTTATTAGGTTGTTCAAGCTATCTATTGTGAGATGAGTACCATTACTAAAACAATTATGTGAATGCCTTGTTAAAGAGAAAAGTTTTAAGTCTAGATTTAAAGGTATCTATTGTGTCTGATTCTCGGACAACGGTTGGCAAATCATTCCAGAGCTTAGGGGCTAAGTAGGAAAAGGATCTTCCACCTTTAGACACTTCTTAGACACAGCGCAACGTCTAAATGGGCGTGTCCGAATCCACTTTTGCTAATTTGACGACGGGAAAAATGGTTTGTGCGCCGAACGCATGGTCAAAAAGAGTTGGTCCTATTGTAATGGGAGTATTTTGGGTGTAAAGTACAATAAACCAATTTTCAATTCAATTCAATTTTATTTATATTTATATTTATATATAATAGATATGGTAGGGATAGGAGGCGGGTAAGCGAATTAAACTGGTTTAGCCGGTGGTCGTTGGTCGGGCATCGGCTGGTCATCACGTTGAAGGACAGCCAGTGGATCAGTGGTGCGATGACCTTCACAGCAACAGGAACTGGGTCTGTTTGCATTCTGAACCAGCTGTAGCTTGTTTACCTAATTTGCATGGCATCCCCCGAGTAACGAGTTACAATAGTCTATTCTAGAGGTCATAAAAGCAAGGATAAGCTTTTCTGCGTCTGATGCAGACAGCATATGGCGTATTTTTGAGATATTTCTAAGATGGAAGAATGCTGTGCGGCAGACGTTGGCGATATGACTATAGAAAGATAGATTGCTGTCGAACATTACGCCTAAATTCTTAACCGTGGAAGATGGCACCACCGTGCAGCCATCTATGGGCAACTTGTAATCTGACATATTATGTTTGTAGCGATTCGGTTCAATAATAAGTATCTCTGTCTTATTGGAGTTTAGCATAAGAAAGTTATGTGCCATCCAGTCCCTAATATCACTAATGCAGTCTGTTAGCTTAGAAAACTGGTGGGTTTCGCTAGGATGCGACGAGATGTAAAGCTGGGTATCATCCGCATAGCAGTGAAAACTTATGTTATGTTTCCTGATAATGTCTCCTAGAGGTAACATATATAACGAGAATAGGATAGGGCCTAGAACTGATCCCTGAGGTATGCCGTATTTAATGGGGGAGTGATATGACTCTTCCTCGTTTACATAAACAAAGTGATATCGATTGGTTAGATACGATCTGAAACAGGCTAACGCCTGACCACTGATGCCAACATAGTTTTCTAGTCTATTGAGTAAGATTGTGTGATCTATTGTGTCAAAGGCTGCACTAAGGTCTAGTAATATAAGGATTGAGATTTCACCACGATCGGATGTTAATAGGAGGTCATTTGTAACTCTAAGCAGCGCTGTCTCTGTGCTATGGTGGGGCCTGAATCCTGATTGGAACTTTTCATATGTATTATTATTTTCTACGAATGTGCGTAGCTGGCTTGCCACTACTTTTTCTAATATTTTAGAAAGAAAAGGTAGATTTGAGATTGGTCTAAAGTTATTAAGATCTCCCTGGTCAAGGTTTGGTTTTTTAATGAGCGGTCTAATAACTGCTAGTTTGAAAGCTGTTGGAACGTATCCTAATTCTAGAGATGAGTTAAAGATATTAAGTACCGTGTCTGACACTACATGAAATACCTCTTTTAGTAATTTTGTGGGAACGGGGTCTAGTATACAGGACGATGATTTGGATGACGTTACTAGTTTAGAGAGCTCTTCTCAATAGACATGCTACATGTTTTATTTGAGACAGGTCTGGAAGAGTGCTAATAAAGCTATCTTTAGTGGTGGAAATTATTGTTCTGGCTAATCTGTAGCATGTTGTAGACTGAGCGGTCCTATCTAGAAGTATTGTGTATGACAGAAGGCAATGGTCTGAAACGGCATCGCTCTGGGGTGATATTTCGATGTCATTAATATTGAGTTCGAGTGACAGAATTAAGTCTAGTGTGTGATTACGAATATGCGTGGGCCCCGACACGTTTTGTTTAATGCAGAGAGAATTTAGAACATCCATAAACGCACGTCCTAATGCATCTTTTGGATTATTCACATGGATATTAAAATCACCAACGATAAGAGCTTTATCTACAGTAACTGTAAGCTCAGATAGGAAGTCTGCTGTTTCTTTAAGAAAATCTTTGTGGTGGCCCGGAGGCATATATATGGTAGCTAAAATGAACGAAAGCCATTTGTGGTTGCGATCAGTTATTTCCATATTTAACAGTATTATTTTAAACGAATTAAATTTTAGGTTGGATTTATGGTTTACTTTGAATATTTTATTGTATATTGTGCCTACACCACCCCCTCTCCCTTTTAGACGAGGAACATGTTTATAAAAATAGTCTTGTGGGGTGGATTCGTTTAAACTGATGTAATCGTCTGCTTTAAGCCAGGTTTCTGTTAAACAGAGTGCATCTTAGTTTTGGTCAGCAATTATTTCATTGATAATTGGTTCTTTATTGGTAAGCGATCTAATGTTAAGAAGGCCGAATTTTAACATTTGAGTTTCATCTGTTAATGTATTGTGTTCTAATTTTATGTTAATACGATTTGTACGAGACGAGGTAAACGGTGCTCTGTATTTATTTGTTCGAGGAACAGACACAGTCGAGATGTGTTGGTACTCTGTTAAAAAAGGCTTTATGTGCTGGGATATATGTGATCTTGACATGTCAAGGCAGCTAACAGACTGATGGGTAAGCCGATCTGTCTGTTTCCTGACCTGGGCCCTGGATAGTCAGACAATATCAAAAGTAAGACTATTGGTCAGATTTCTAGAGAGTATAGCACTTCCTTCCGGAGACGGATGGAGGCCATCTCTCTTTAGCAGGTCAGGTCTTCCCAGGAAATGCTTCCAATTGTCTATAAACCCTACGTTATGCTGAGGGCACCACTTTGACATCCAGCCATGAAGAGACACTAATCTACTGTAAGTTTCATCCCCCCGGTAGGCGGGGAGGGGACCAGAGCAAATTACATTGTCTGACATTGTTTTTGCAATTTCACACACCTCTTTAATAGTATCTTTGGTGATCTCCGACTGGCGGAGTCTGGTGTCATTCGTGCCGGCGTAAATAACAATCTTAGAAAACTTACGGTTAGCATTGGCCAGCACTTTAAGTTTGGATTAAAGTGCCTTCAGCTCTCATCCCCTTTAAAAGCCAGTTGCGCTGGCGCTATTTATAATCCCTATTTAGATGACGGACTTTGTAAACTGAAAAACTAAGCGGAGGAAGAAGATCCCCAGTTTAAGATTAATGTTAAAATAATTTTGTTGTTTTTCACTGGTATTGAATTTTTTTTTTTATTAAAACCTTTAAAATCGTTTTCTTTTAGTCATGGAAGTAAAAAGCAGGCTTTTAATTATGGAGATAATTTTTTCTCATTAATAATTCACGCAAAAAACATGATTCACACATGCGTAAACTATTTCACATGCATGAAATCTAATTCACATACACAAAAAATATATATATATTCGCAAAAAAACGATGTACATACACAAAATAAAAATTTATATTCATAAAATACTTTTCACAAAGGAAAAAAAAAACAATTCACAAGTGTCGAACTGTGTATGAAAAGTTTTAAATTTTGAGTTTATCATGACTGTGAATGTACGAATCGTCTTTTTCGTGTGTGAATTGCTTTGAATTCGTGTTTGTGTTTTTTGAGACTTTGGTGGCAGCACGCTTCTCCAACGTGGGTCACTCGTACGCTTTATCCAATCAGATGCAAGGTTACCATTCAACCAATCATAACCCGCCAAGAGCGCAGCACTCAAGGAGGAGCTTAGCATTGCACACTTTTTGCGCAATCAACTGAAATGAAGCTTCACGTCATCAACCAAGCATGGTGAATGAAGTGCGGGATATACGTGTAAGTTATTACTTTATTTCATATTGTTTCATAATTTAAAATAACACACATTACACTTGCTGTTTACAAAAGATTCCCGCGATGAACATGAATTGTATTGCAAGACAGACTGTCTTACCTAACAGTAAGAAGGAGAAGTGTTTTTTAAAAGTTAAATCAACAACTTTGAGAGTACGTTAAGTATTCTCATTTCATGCTAAATCCTCGTCTCTGTTTCTGACCAGTTAATAT
Organism: Misgurnus anguillicaudatus; assembly: GCF_027580225.2. NCBI lineage: Eukaryota > Metazoa > Chordata > Actinopteri > Cypriniformes > Cobitidae > Misgurnus > Misgurnus anguillicaudatus. The sequence continues at coordinate 14,272,919 of NC_073348.2, forward strand.
TGATCTTTGTATTATTTATCTATTTAGTTAAATAGTAAACACTTACAATATAGTCTTTATGTTATGCCTAAAGTGTTTGTTTTCGCAATGTACGTACAGGAATAAGATTGTTACTGACTGTGAGTAGTTTTTCGGTAATGATCAGGTCACTACATGAGAGATCAGGGTGATGGCGACTTGTTTCAGGTCGATGAGAAAGTCAAACAACATAAACTGAGTGTATATGAAAACACAAAAGACAAAATGCATTTTAAGCAGACGTTTTTGTGGGTTCTACAGTACATCGTGCATAGACAGGCTAAATCTGTTCATAAGTGGTTCAGTTTCATGACAGTAGCCTAGTAAATAGAGTTTACATATTTAGAATCAGTTTACATATAACATTGATTCTTAATTCTTGATATTGTTTAATGTCATTTATTCACTGATTGTATTAAAGGACTCTCGTCGTGTAATACTATCACAGAGCAGTTGTTCTGGTGTTGCTGGGACAGCACATTGTTGCACTACTCAGAGCTTGGCATCAGTGAAGTTTACAGCTGTACTGAAACGGTTGAGAGCTGACACAGACCTAGAACAATGGTAATTTTTATTTAATCTACATTTTACTGTAATGTACTATTCCAAACATTTTCATTAATGTTAACATGGCCACTGTGTGTTTTCTGTGTATTTACAGAGGTTCTGTCTGCAAGACCCAAAGAAAGGAAGCTTGCTGATGTATTAAGGTACAACACAAAAATTTTGCAATGTAGTATTTTACACACACACACACACACACACACACACACACACACACACACACACACACACACACACACACACACACACACACACACACACACACACACACACATATATATACTTCACAAAAGACATACTGTATGAGATCAGGCTCATTTCACTGAAAATGTTTATGTAACGGATAAAGTCCATACGAGTGGTTATTACAGAATAATCCATTACAATGTACCAAACAACAGTCCTGTCCAGATTGAGGCTGCGGTGTGACATTCAGGACGTCAGATGATTAGAAGTATTGCAAATGTCATGTAATAAGAAGCAGTATTTGATAAAAAACTGCAAAAGATTTTACAGACTAAAATGATAGGAATTGACCTTTTTTGTTTCAGGAGTACCTTTTAAAAGAGTGTCACCTGTAAGCTGCCTGACCTCACAGTCCTCCAAGTAGCAGAGGCGTTTAAGGACCTTGCCAGTGCTGTAGCCCCTTCGGTCACCACTATCAGGATGTCACATGTCAATTCTTTGGTGGATTTTGGCTTTGGCAGAGTTTAGTATGGAAGTGTGCCGTCATACCAGCAGCAACAACACACAACCTTAATCGTTATTAAGATGCCCCATAACTACAACCTCTGCAACTATTTGGCTACAGCCTTGACACATCTGTTTGCTTGATAGTTATTTATATTTACATGTTTACATTTCTGAAGTTAAGTTAGTTATTTACAGTATATTACATACATACTTTCCTGCAATGTAAATGTTCAAAGTAATTTAGTTTTACATTCATGCAATGCAGGCAACACTGTATGAAAGTTATTTACAGTATATTTAAATACATTACTGCATTGTAAATGTTCAAAGCCACATGTTTACATTCCTGCAGTGCATGCAACACTGAATAAAAGTTACTTACAGTATATTTACATTCATTTCTGCATTGCAAATGTTCAAAGTCATTTATATTTACATGTTTACATTCCTGCAGTGCATGCAACACTAAATAAAAGTTATTTACAGTATACAGGGGTGCAAACTCATCAGGGGTGAAAAAGGTGACAAGACACAAGCGCTCTTATATAAGCGGATATGCGGCTTGCACGCTCCTCTTAAACAGAAACAGGTATATAGCGCATATAGCACTGTTGTCAACGGCTTAAAATCACTTAACTTAAAACTGCTGTGCGTGAACAAATGTTAAGCTTTATGACCACGCGCACACCAATGTGACGTGGGCGCGTAACCTCAAATGAGAAAATACTACAAGTATGTGCACTCAATCTGCAGACTGCTTAAACTTCGGCAGCAAATGAGGTGGCTATAAATTGTAAAACATAACCCGCCAAACTGGCTAGTAATTTGACATCGTTACCACAATAGCTGGACATGATTTTCATAATTTCATTTACTGCTACCATGTCGCAGACCCCCCTCACTCCTCATTTTCAAAAACTCGTCGGATCTAGACGAATCACAAGAATGACCTATTTTGTATCAAAAAACGGCGAATTTCGCCGAAAGGTGACAAGTTTGCACCCCTGAGTATATTTAAATACATTACTGCATTGCAAATGTGTAAAGTCATTTATATTTACATGTTTACATTCATGCAGTGCAGGCAACCCTGTATTAAAGTTATTTACAGTATATTTAAATATATTACTGCATTGCAAATGTGTAAAGTCAATATTTACATTCCTGCAGTGCAGGCAACACTGAATAAAAGTTGATTATATATTATTTATACCTGATCAAAACTAAATGCAATACTTGGTTCACTGGATAAGGCAACGTCCTTTCAAAGCCAGCGACGCACTTTAAGGCTCAATAGCACAATCAAATCATGACTTTTAAAATGACTGCAGATCCTTGTATGAGAAGTGAGGTTAAATCGCTCGCGTCGAATGTTGTGAATCCATTTACTGCGTGATTTTTGTCCACAAAAAACATTTGGAAACTCATACTTTTGAGGAGTCCTCACATAACTGGACACAGCAATGTTCAGCTTAACTACTTTCTTTCCGCTGTTGATATTTAAACTTTCTGGAAGCCATTACTATAATGGTTAACTATATAATGCTATAAATATACTTTAGTTATTGTCATGGGCTTGCCAGATCTTTTGTATTAAACTCAGGTCTGAGTGTATCTGGCAAGACCATGACAGTACTATGTTCTGTGTGAGGAACATGTGGAGTGATATTATATGTGTGGCTTCCACATGTTCCCAGTGTCTTGTTGCTGTCATGGTCTTGCCAGACCTTGGTGTAGATTCAGGTCTTATTTCAGAGGGCAAGATTATGGCAGCATTGTGTTTATGTGGGAACACGTGTTTTCACATCATGTGTGTGTGACACGTGTTCCCAGTGTTTTGTCACTTTCACCCTACTCCCTTATGTACTCGTGTCTTACGTAATTAGTTATGTTCACCTGTTCCCCATTGATGTCGTGTCTTTATAATGCCCTTTGGTTGTCTGTCGTGTGCGCGTTCATTGTCTACAGTTGTCCACAGTCAGGTTTTCATGTTATCCGTGTTCTGACTTATGATTCTGTGTTTATTTAGTTCCAGTGGTTTGTTCTTGTTTCGTGTTATCATCCGTGTTTATTTACCTGTTTTACCCCCACGTGGGTTTTTGTGTTTATGCTTTAAATAAACTTTTAGTTTATTTATTACTTTAGTCATGTCTGCGTTTGGGTTCTGTCTTTTGTTAATTCCAGTCGTGACAGTTATAGATCGCTCTCAAATAAATTTTATGAAAGCATTTTGCTGCTAGTACACTCAGATACGAAATGCTCTAAGTAAATATGCTCAGATTTTTCCGGAAATATGTGAGGAGAGCCAGATTGCGCAAAAGGTGTGCAATGCCGAGCTCCTTGAGTGCTGCGCTCTTGGCGGGTTATGATTGGTTGAATGGTAAGCTTGCATCTGATTGGCTAAAGAGCACGAGCGACCCACGTTGGAGAGCGCGCCGCCAACAAAGTCCCAAAAAACACACACACGAACCCAAAGCAACCCACACACGAAAAAGACGACTCGCACATTCACTGTCATGACAAACTCAAAATTTAAAACTTTTCGTACACAGTTCTACATTTGTGAATTGGGTTTTTTTTTTCGTTTGTGAAACGTATTTTATGAATATGTATTTTTATTTTGTGTATGTACATCGTTTTTTGTGAATATATATTTTTTTTGTGTATGTAAATTAGATTTCATGCATGTGAAATAGTCTACGCATGTGTGAATCATGTTTTTTGCGTGAATTATTAATGAGATAAAATTATCTCCATATTATTTAATTGCTTTAAATGTATGGCTATCCAGTATCATCAAAAAATTATTTACAAGTATGTAATATAAGGTTTGTACTCTAAAAATACTTTATTTGTAACAAACAGGAGATAAAGATTTACAAACGGCTCTCTGCAAGGTTCAGCACTTGGACAGCGGGTTTTTTAAGCATTACTTAAAAATGTTTCTCATCTCACCATATCCACAGGTACAGAGTCATCATACACAATAAATCCGTGAAGTTGTATTAAAAAAAAAAAAGGTTTAAAAACAGATGCATTTGTTTAAAGCAAAGCATTTATCTACTTACCAGGCTACAACGTCTCATAATTGGTCCTCATTTATGTCCAAGAGACTCAATAATAATCTTTTACATTCAATCCTTTAATCTTTCATATTTAAAAGCGTTTTTGTACTATTTGTCATGTACTATGTGATAAGCAACCCCGCGTTGTCCTCCCGTTTCAGCCCGTTTATAGGCGCATATTACTAATGCGCTCTTTAAATAACAAAAAACATGTTGCTCAAAATAGCAACGCGCCAACAATGTGCCTGAACACACCTTGTTTTCAGACCAGAACGCCCATGGGCGCAAAAGGGGGCGCAAATGCATTAGCTATTTAAACAATGTGGCGCTAAACGTGAAAATTATAATTGCGCAGGGTGGAAACTAGTGAAAGACACTTGCGTCGCGCATTGCGCTGCATTGCGCCAGGTGTAAGATAGAGCCCTTAAGGTGAAAACTTGTGATATCAGCAAAGATAAAAAATCTTGTCTGATCTTATTCTCGTGAACCCAGTCTCGTTTCATCTTGCGGAACAAGTGTCTTTTCACACCCCTAGAAAATACATCTTGTTAAATTTAATTTATTATGGTCTTAAAAAGGTCTTAAAAAGTCTCAAATTTGACTTGGTGAAACCTGCAGAAACCCTGGTTATGCAATGCTGTTGTTCAAACATAAAAACGCTTGTAATCATTTGCTGCAAATGTAATGACAGATGGGCTGCTGTGCATTAGTTTCAGAGAGTGCTCATTCTTTCATCATAACATACTAACCTGCTGTACATGCCAAGGAAGGAGAACCCAGTGTGTTTTGGTGCAAAGTGCAGCATGAGAGAGTGAAATGCCTCCAGTGAAAAGGCCTGATGCTGTGGCGACAACTGACGAACATCCTTTACCAGCGCTGTTCTAGAAGCTATACTCCCCAGTTTAACTGCTATAGTAGATCCTACAGAAACACACGTTTTGTTTTGACCATGAAATGCTGTTAAATGAGTATGTAGTGCACTTACACTGGATTATGTGAATGTTGAGTATGCAAGAAATATCCAGATGAATTTTAGACTTAGGTCTCTGAAATGTCAATAAGCCGTTATTTGAAAAACAAGCGCAATGACGTAGGTTATATACTGAAAAAAATATTCATTCAATTTACTACATTTTTTAAGGTAAGTGGTTGCAATCAATTTATTTAAGCTACATTTAAAAGTTATTTATTTTTATTTTACTTTACTAATCTTTTTGTTTAAATGTAGCTTAAATAAATTGATTGCAACCACTTACCTAAAAAAATTGAGTAAATTGAATGAATATTTTTTTTTCAGTGTACCTGGTTCCAGAGTGCGAACGCCAGTTAAGGTACTGTGTGAAGATTCAGTGACTCTGTTGAGTACTTACCTGTATGAACGAGCTAAAAGCTAATCATCTTGAATAAGCCCTGTAAGGCCAGTGTGACGATTCAGTGACTCTGTCGAATACTTACCTGTATGAACGAGCTAAAAGCTAATCATCTCGAATAAGCCCTGTGTGAAGATTCAGTGACTCTGTCGAATACTTACCTGTATGAACGAGCTAAAAGCTAATCATCTCAAATAAGCCCTGTTAGCCCAGTGTGAAGATTCAGTGACTCTGTCGAATACTTACCTGTATGAACGAGCTAAGAGCTAATCACCTCGAATAAGCCCCGTAAGCCCAGTGTAAAGATTCCGTGACTCTGTCGAATACTTACCTGTATGAACGAGCTAAAAGCTAATCACCTCGAATAATCCCTGTAAGCCTAGTGTGAAGGTTCAGTGACGTTGTTGGATACTTACCTGCATGAATGAGCTAAAAGCCAATTACCTTGAATAAGCCCTGTAAGCCCAGCGTGAAGATTCAGTGACTCTGTCAAATACTTACCTGTATGAACGAGCTACAAGCTAATTCCCTCGAATAAGCCCTGTAAGCCTAGTGTGAAGATTCAGTTCCTCTGTTGAGTACTTACCGGTGTACACAATCTAAAAAACTACTCATCTCGGAAATCTCCCTTGTGTGTCCAGAATACAGGTCAAGTTGCCTGGGGAAATACTTGCCTGTTACTCACGACGCAGTGTTTCCTCTAGGATTTTTTTCATCTGTGGCGGCAGGGGGCGCCCATGATGATTATAAATGTACATTATTATTTTTAAGTAGAATATAGGCTACAGTAAACTTACATGTATTTTTTTTATCATTTTCATGCTGTCATTTACTTTTCCTTATATTTATAGCATATTGCTTTTCTATGTTTAATCTAAACTGTATTTTCTTAAAAATACGTAAGTTTTATAGCTTCATACGGATCGTTCATTGTAGTTTTAATGTTGTGTGCAAGTCCGTGCTCATGTTTAGCGTTACAGAGCTGTTGCAAAGTCACGCACAGTCCTGTTTGATAATCCGCACCGCTGTGATTTGACAGAGAACCTGACCAGTTATCCGACATCAGCAGCAATTTTTTTCCAGCATTCCACACCCGGCCTGTTTGACATAAAGAGCCCGACCCGGTCACACCGCAAATCGCGCAGCTAAATATAAACCTTTCACGTTCTTCAGACAGAGCTTAAACACAAATAAGCACAGGGCCATTTAAAAACTGCTACCTATCGGAATCAAGTCGAATTTTGGTCTTGGATGTTAGACCTGCAGTTTAGCCTACTCTTGCTTATTGAGTCCCGAATTGCATCTACAACGCAAATGACAAGTTAATATTATTACACCCGTTACATCAAATATTATGCGTTTCACCCGCGGGTACCCCGATCCTGCTGTCTGAAAACATATATGAAACCGTCTCACCGTCTGCCTCAAGTTTTTATTACCAACATCCGTCTCTTCCACGGGAATAATGTAAGTTTCCTTCCAAACAGATTTGATTATTAATGTCTTGCAGTCCCATATAAGTAGTATTCAGTGTTTAGCCTTTTGTTTTTGGACAAACATCTTATCATTTAATGTGAAACTTTGTGAGGGTCGATCTGAAGCACAGAAGATTGACTGACAGCTGAGCGGTCAGCAGCGCTCTGCGCTTATAGTCTATATTCTGAATAACTAATGGCCTGATAAGTTGATAATATGAGTACAGTGATTACAAATGAATGTCCAAAAAACTTGTAATATGTTAAATCGAATGTCTTTTCTCGCAGCCCAGCGCTGCGTCCGTGTATATGCGCATGTGAAAAGCATACGCGTGATGACCTTGCAACTTAAATTACCCTTAATTTATTGCCATACAGATAAAAGTAAAATAACATTCGAAACTGAAAATTGTTTTTTTTATTTGTGTAAACTCACAAAAAGGAGAAAACCTTGTGCTTATTTAAAATCATTAAAAACATGACGTACTTTCTGCTGCTTTGGTTTAACAGCGCCTCACAAAAAAAGAACAGCAACTCAAATACTTTTTATTCGTTTTGTCAATCTGATAATTATAACATATTTCGTGTAGGTTTATTTATTTCATTATATTTCTCAAAACAGAGACGTAGCCTAATCATCATCTGTTGATTTAAATCTATTTGTGCATGAAACTAAACCCATGGGGGAAATGATGATATTTTAGGAGATGTATTTATTATAAATGAGTGAACAACACGAATCCAGAAAGGAATTTATTTCCTTAAAACAGCCAGTCTGGCAGGGCGGACATTTCGGTGGCTTCATTTATTTTGCGAGCTGCCGCCGTGGGTTTTGTCTAGAAGGGATACAGAAAATGCCGAAAAGTTTAGGATTAGATTTGGAGGTAGGATTTTTAGGATGAAAACAGCGGCTCTGGCTAAATGAGAGACAAATACATCCTACAATTCTGTGAAATTTTGTGTTCAGAGTTGGGTTTGGGTGAAGGATTAGGATAAAACAGTGCTCATCAGACGAGATTTCGTTTGCTGTATCCCTTCTATCCACAACCGCAGGCGTGGCGGGGATGTTTTAGGCGTGGCGGCCCGCCACGGTTGAATGTATATAGCGGAAACACTGCGACGATCCGGCTCTCAGTGGATTCAGTTAAACTTATACTTACCTCTGCGTAGTGTACTGCATTCCCCTAGGAAGTCGATCGGAGTGGAGGTGCTGTCCAGGTGCTCCGCGAAGCAAAATCTGAGGAAACAACGCATACAGGAACAAGGTAGTCATCTCTGTCTTACTCATTACTCATCGTGTGTTTCTGTTGCCTTCAGGACAAGAGAAGGGCGCCACGAGAAATCAAGCCTAGAAGAAAAGATCAAGGGTCAGTAAGAGATCGGTGGGAGTCCTGTGAAAGGACGAAGGAGCCCCTTTCCCTCTCCCCCTGTGGTCACTTACCCATCGACGTCCGGGTTTCTCAGGCCCAGTCCCCTCCTGTGGGAAGACGAAAATTCATTTTAGATTCCCCTTTCCCTCCCCTGAATCCTCTTTTAATTAATTTAAATAAAGTTTATTTTAACTATACTTCTCTTCTCTCGTGTGTCTGGTCATTGGGGTGTTCTTGGGACCTCCTCGAGGTGGAAACTAGGAATGGGCGTGACTCAAGACATTAGTGGTCCGCTCCGACCTGTGACACTAGTTCATAATTAGGCCTAGATGTAGGCCGAAACATGTTGGTGGTATTTTTAAGTTCCATTATGAACTAGCACCTTTATTAAAGCGGTTTTATTATTAAGAAGAGTGCCTTGGTGTCCTATTGTTTTTTTTAATATTTTGTTTATTTGCCAAAGAGCACCTTCGATTTATATATACTTTTTTGACATTCTGTATACTGTTTTGAACGCCGTACTCCTCCAGCCCCTTCTTTGTGGGTGATTGTTTTTGTGGTTGTTTTTTTACTGGAGGTGCTCCACTTAGTGTTGTGCGTAATTTTTTACTACATCGGTAGTCTTCTCCATTTTACTCTTTGGAGCTAAAGAAGATGGACGCGTTTGCATATTCAGAAGAAGAGGGTAAACGGATCATTACCACTGCATCATTGCTGGATGAAGAGAACACAGCTAGTAAGGTACCAGACAATTCTGATCTAAGAAGTTTATCATATGAACTAGGTCGGTATATCGGATTTAGGGGGATATATCGATATGGGTTCCCGACGCGATGCGGAATTAGCCCATACCGTTCATATCGATATGGTTTAATACAACTCAAGCGCGCATACACGCGCTCTGCGCGAGCCCGCCCGTCCCAGCAAATACGCGACATGGAGAAGCACGCAGAAACTCTGTGACGCTTGGATGCGCATTAAGAATGTGGACATTCAAAAACTGTGGCTGCATGCACTCGGATGATTGTAATAACTGAGTTCAAAACTAAAATAAAATGTCTCCTCAACCCGCTTTTATAGAGAGAGCATTGGAATAAAGTTACCGCTGCATATGTGTGCTTTCATCCCAACAACATGTCTGACGCTCCATCACAACACCTATTTATCTAATACGCTATTAAAGTTATTCCTCATCACTATTATAGCAATATCAGGTGAGTGATACTGCGTTTATATTTTAGTTCGACCGGACAAGTACGTAGATAAAACAGAAACTCCGAAGGAGTTATATTTTGTGGTGAACTTTTTCCTCAGATTTAAAGCCAAGTATAACAGCCACAAACAAGTCTCTGTTATTTAATTTTAAAACGTCACTTTAGAATTAGTAACGAATGATTGTGCTGCTTCAGTGAAGCTATTAGTGTGAATTAATGAGATTATTATTAAGAAATAATAAGGGAGGATGTGTGTGAATGAAACAAAGACACTTTAAATGTGCTGAATGTGTGCGCGTTACAGTTTCAGTTTGCACGCAGCCAATCAGATTCCAGAACCACATCTGTTCTATAAACTTAATTATTTTGGATCATATGTTTTTAAGTTTTGTCCATTTTTGTGACTGGAATACACTGTAAGGACAAAAGGACTGTGACACCCCCTTCTAATGAAGAGGACTGACTACTTTAGTAAATTCTGTGAACATAAATCTTAATGCTACAGACAGTTCAGTATATTAATGAGAATTGTGTGTTTCTAATTTTATGGATATAATAATTTCAATAGTATGGGCAGGGCACTTTTCTATAATTATAATTATATTATAGATTAAAGATCATATTACATGATAATGCCCATGTGCACAAAACAAAGTAAAAAAAGAAATGATTAAGAACTTCACTGGTTTGTATATAAAGTTAACTAAACCCAGCTAAACAACTTTGGTATTACAAACATTTACCACCCATCAAGGACACGAGCATACAGTAATTTCGGGTAAGATAAAGGCTCTAACTAAGATGATTTTTTTATATGGTACTGCATGGTATATAATTTTTGTTTTGATTTGAAGTGGAATAGATAGTTTATTAGGGTGTATTTACAACTTTAAGGTACAACAACTTCAGCCACAAAGATTATAAAGGCTTTGACTTTCAAGTAACATTTTTATCCTTTTTGTAAAAAATACCGGATATATATCGGATACCGGCATTCCTAAAAAAAATACTGGGATATGAATTTTTGCTCATACTGCCCAGCCCTAATATGAACTCAAACGACTTAAAGAGAAGGACATTAAATTGGACCTCAATTCCATCACCCTTTCTGACTATTGGAGGAAGGGGTTTATCCCACGTGGCCTTAGAATTAAAACGTTTCCAGCATATGGCTCAGGGGTTGATGGAGAATTTAAGAAGAAATGGGAGGACATTTTAAGCAAATGTTTATTTGATTTGATACTTTTGTTGATTTAAGAAGCTAAGAAAGACATTGAGTTTATCCAGCAAGAGATTAAAGAACTCAATAAGAAATTGGAGGAATTTAGGAGTGACCAGTGGACTGATTTACATGCGAAACTGAGAATCAGAAAATCTGAAAAAATGTAAAGATCAACTTGTTCAGGATAAACTCCGTAAATTCCAGCGTGACGAAAAAGAATTACAAGGAGAATCGGGTCTATTCTTGGCTAGGAACTAAATCTTTCTATCAGGAGCCATATCAGAGGGGAGCTCATACAGTGTCATTCAACTTCACTGGTGAGGAGTAAACCAGGGACAAGAAGAGGACGTAAGAAAACCACCTTATTATCGCACACGGCACCACCAGCAGACACGGTTATAAACCTAACAGGTACCCCCCTCTCTGATATAGAGTTGAATGTACTAGCTAAGGTCCTGTCCTTTCCCCCTACTTATTATGCTACAGATTTTGATGTGAAAATAGACTTGTTTGGGTTTTACAGACGTCTTCATCTAAAGGCATGGCATAAATTGAATGTTACACAGCCTGCTTTAAGATCAGTTACCCAATTTAAACCTAAATCTGCCTTTTGCCCTTTAGCTGTTGTTTAAATGTATTGGGTTGTTTGTTTGTTTTTCATTTGATATATTTGTTTTTGGCATACCAATTGCATCCCATTTCTGTCATTATTATTATTTATTATGGTGACGATGAAGATGATGATTTATTCGTCTAATAGGAAGTGAGGTCATCCGGGTCAAGGGTTACATGCACACATTTATTGTTGTACCCTATGATGCACCTGAGAGAGAGAGACTCAAGATGTCGACTCGCGGTCATGCCGGTACACCGCTGAGTCTGAAGTAATTCGTGTCTTACTTATAGTTGCATTTTGGACTCATTTCCCTCTCAGTTGGTATGCAGCCAGCGAGGTATGTTTGTGTATTGTGATGCTTTATTTCTTGTTTTATTTGCTTTTTTGATTGGGTTGTTTGTTTATACTATGTTTTCTACTGCTTTTAAATAGTTCGACGGTGGATTAAGGATGAATTAAATAAACAAATAAATCCATCAGTAAACGAAGAACTTTGGTTCCCTTTCAGTCGGTCACTACGACGTCACGTCGTGACCGACGAATTGGGAACCGCTTCGCGGGTGACCTATCTACTTCGAGAACTATCAAAAAATGCCAATGAACTTGGCATGCAGGTATTTGCATAATGCCGGCGCCGCCCCGCCAGGTGCGTATATAAGGCGCAGGTGCATAATACCAAATCAGCTTTATTGCTTCGAAGCCGGCAGACATCTGCTCACGAGAAGCTATTCTGAAACTGATCTTCGTAGATCCTGTTCTGTGGGAAGAAAAAAATCTCAGCTTGCTGAAGTTGGTTGGGCAAAGACACCTCAGCGGAGGCTCGCAGTGTTTTCTCCACCCTTTCTCTCTCTCTCTGTCTCTTTTTTTAGGACTTGAGTTCGAGTGAGTGCGTTTGCCTCTCCCTGTGTGTTTCACCAGCTCGCACAAAAGAGTGATTTCCCTAAAAGAGCAGCACGTTTGAGCTTTGTGTCTTTTTAAAGACAGCCACTCATTCGTGTCACGGTCGGGGTCGTCTTTTTAAAGATGGATTTCCGTCCGTGCTCCGTTTCTGGATGCGGTGTGTTCATCGCCCCCCAGGATGGCCACAAGCGTTGTCTCTCGTGTCTGGGGCTCCAGCACGCAGAGGCAGCGTTGCGTGATAGTTCATGCCCCGTCTGCGAGGGCATGACTATAGCGGATTTGCGGGCCAGGTTGCGGCTTCTGCGTTCGACCCTGAGATGGCAGCCATGCTCGCTCGGGCGGCGGAGGCGGTCGGCTTGGAGTGGACTAAACCTCCCCCACCTGAACCGTCCCGCCTCGATGATTGGTTCTTCGGGGGTGCCAGGGCTTCTCAGTCCTCGCCCCCGGTGCCTTTCTTCCCCGAGGTGCATGAAGAGCTGACGCGGTCGTGGAAAACCCCGTTTTCCGCCCGGAACCGGCCGTATCAGCCTTCACCTCTCACCTCTCTCGAGGGTGGAGATGCCAAGGGGTACACTGGTATCCCGTCAGTGGAGCGCCCGGTCGCGATGCAGTTGTGTCCGGCCGGTGTCGCTTCCTCCTGGCGGGACCAGCCTACTCTCCCCTCACGGGCCTGTAAGCAGTCTTCGGCGCTGTCCGGTGCTGCTTACAAGGCTTGTGGGGAGGCAGCCTCTGCCCTGCATGCCATGGCATTGCTGCAGGTTCATCAGGCTAAGGCTCTGAGGGATCTGCACGCGGGAGGTCACGACTCGGCGGAGTTCTCTGAACTACGTGCGGCTACAGATCTGGCGCTTCGTGCGACCAAGGTCACCGCACGCGCCGTCGGGCGTGCGATGTCCACCCTGGTGGTCCAGGAACGTCATCTGGCTGTGTCTCGCGGACATGAAGGACGCTGATAAAACCCGGCTCCTGAATGCTCCGGTTTCCCAGACCGGCCTGTTCGGCGAGACGGTCGAGGAGTTTGCGCAGCAATTCTCCGCGGCCAAGAAGCAGACTGAGGCCATCGCTCAGATCATGCCACGTCGGAAGCGTCCTGCGCCTGCCCCATCCACGTCGGCGCCTCAGCCTGCTCCTCGCCGAGGGCGTCCTGCGGCGGCCGCCTCCGTTCCTCCCCGGGGCTCTTCTAAGAAGCGAGGAACCGGTCGTCAGCAGCCCGCCCCGCCCGCTCAGCCCGCTTCAAAGGGTGGTAAAAGAAGATCAAAGCGGCCCTGAGACGGGCGACCTAGAGATGGAGGGGATCGCTCTTCGGGAGATGGTGAAGGCACCACTCCCCCCACCGGAGGAGGGCCGGTTGGGGAATCTTTTGTTTCATTTTTCTGTTCCGCCGACTTTCAACCAGCACCCACTAAGACCACAAAAGGAGCGAATTCCACTTCCATCTCTAGGTCTTCAGATGAGCTCCGGAGATACGAGAGGGCTCATAACCCCCCCTCGTTCTCCGACTCATCAGAGGAGAACGAGAGCGACGCACGGGCTCATAACCCCACCGCGCTCTCAGCCGGTAGGAGACAGCTACGGGCTCATAACCCATCGTCTCCCTCCTCCTTCGCCAGAGGGTGCATCGAGTGGTGTGAGGTGTTTTCAGCAGAGCCTCCCTTACTCAACCACCCAGCAACGGACTCAGGTGAGTGTTATCACACACAACACTGCTGTCGGTGCGGCCGTTACGCACACACCGGCGATCACCTCCGTTGCGCCCGCCGCGGGTACACCGATCGTGCCTTTAGTCCCTCTCGCACGGTATCTGGGGGCGTGGGAACAGCTTCCCAGCCCGTCGCGTTGGCTTTTACGCACGATTCGTCTCGGCTATGCGATCCAATTTGCCCGGCGTCCCCCCAAATTCTCCGGCGTTCGTTTCACTACGGTGAGAGCTGCCGATGCACACGTCCTCCGTGCGGAGATCGCTGTCTTATTGGCGAAAGACGCGATCCAGCCGGTCCCTCCAGCCGAGATGAGGTCGGGGTTTTACAGCCCTTACTTTATTGTACCCAAGAAAAGCGGCGGCTTGCGACCGATCTTGGACCTGCGTTCGCTGAACCGTGCACTTCACAGAATGCCGTTCAAAATGCTGACGCCCAAACGCATATTTCCATGCATTCGTCCAAACGATTGGTTCGCATCTATCGACCTGAAGGACGCGTACTTTCACGTATCGATTCTCCCCCGACACAGGCCGTTTCTCCGCTTTGCGTTCGAGGGGCGAGCATACCAGTACAAAGTCCTCCCATTCGGGCTCTCTCTGTCGCCCCGTGTATTCACCAAAGTAGTGGAGGGGGCTTTAAAACCCCTGAGAGAGAGAGGTGTGCGCATTCTCGCGTATCTGGACGATTGGCTAATAATAGCTCAAACACGTCAGACGCTGTGCGATCACAGAGATTTAACTTTAAAACACCTCGCTCGTTTGGGTCTTCGGGTCAACTGGGAAAAGAGCAAGCTTTGCCCCGTGCAGAGAATCTCTTTTCTCGGTATGGAACTGGACTCGATCGATTTGACAGCTCGTCTAACAGAAGCGCGTGTACAGTCGATTCTGACTTGCCTGAATACGTTCAAGAGCAAGAGCGCGGTCCCGCTGAAACAATTTCAGAAGCTTTTGGGGCATATGGCAGCAGCCGCAGCTGTAACTCCGCTCGGACTGCTTCATATGCGACCGCTTCAGCATTGGCTTCACGATCGAGTCCCGAGGAGAGCGTGGCTGCGCGGCATTCACCGTGTTATCATTACACCTGCGTGTCGTCGCACTTTCACTCCGTGGTCAGACCGTGCGTTTCTCCGAGCCGGTGTGCCTCTGAGACAGGTCTCCAGGCATGCGATAGTATGCACAGATGCGTCAGACACGGGGAGGGGGGCCACGTACGATGGGCTTGCGGCTTCGGGGGTCTGGACGACACCCCAGCTGCATTGGCACATAAACTGCCGGGAAATTTGGGCTGTATATGTTGCGCTCGTCCGTTTCAGCAACGAGTTACGGGGCAAAGATGTATTAGTTCGAACAGACAACACTGCGACCGTGGCGTACATCAATCGTCAAGGCGGTTTACGCTCGCGTCACCTGTCGCATATCGCCCGTCACCTCCTCACTTGGAGTCAGAAGAATTTGAGGTCTCTTCGTGCCATTTACATCCCGGGCACGCTCAATGTAGAGGCGGATGCGCTCTCTCGGGCTGCGCGTCCCGGCGAATGGCGACTCCACCCCATTGCGGTTCAGCAAATTTGGAGACGTTTCGGCAAAGCGCAGATAGATCTGTTTGCTTCCCCAGAGACGACCCATTGTCGCCTGTTCTATTCACTAGCCGACGACTCGCTCGGCGTGGATGCATTGGCACACAGCTGGCCGCGAAACATGCGCAAATACGCGTTCCCTCCGATGAGCCTCATTGCGCAAACCTTATGCAAAATCCGGGAGGACGAGGAGAGCGTGCTGTTGGTGGCACCGTATTGGACAACCAGGAGTTGGTTTCCAGAACTCTCTCTCCTCGCGACAGCCCCTCCGTGGAAGATTCCCCTGAGGAAGGACCTTCTTTCTCAACAAGAGGGCACATTATGGCACCCGCGCCCCGACCTGTGGAACCTCCATGTGTGGTCTCTGGACGGGGCACGGAGGATATGAGTGATTTACCGCAAGAGGTATCTAACACTATTGCTGCTGCGCGAGCGCCGTCTACGAGACAGGCTTACGCGCTTAAATGGAACCTGTTTGTCGACTGGTGTTCTTCCCGAAGTGAAAACCCCCGAGAATGCCCGATTAGTGTTGTGCTTTTATATCTCCAGCGTCGTTTGGAGAATAGGCTGTCACCATCCACTATTAAAGTCGATATCGCTGCGATATCAGCTCACCATTCACCCGTAAACGGTAGAACAGTGGGTCAGCACGACCTAGTCATTAGATTTCTCAGAGGCGCTCGAAGACTGAATCCTTCGCGTCCCCCCTCTATTCCTCCTTGGGACCTGTCCTTGGTGCTGAAATCACTCCAGGAAGCCCCATTCGAGCCTCTGCATAGTGTGAGTGTTAAATTTCTTACAATGAAAACTTTAACTCTCCTTGCTTTGGCTTCTGTTAAGAGGATAGGGGATATTCATGCATTTTCGGTCGATGAATCGTGCCTTCAGTTCGGGCCGGCTGCATCCAGCGTAACACTGAGACCCCGGCCCGGCTTTGTGCCCAAAGTTCCCACCACTCCTTTTAGAGATTAAGTGGTGAATCTCCAAGCACTGCCTTTGGAGGAGGCAGAACCAGCCATGGCTTTGTTATGTCCTGTTCGTGCACTACGTGTGTATATAGACAGGGCGCAAAGTTTTAGGACCTCAGATCAGCTCTTTGTTTGTTACGGTGGTCAGCAGAAAGGAAAAGCTGTCACCAAGCAGAGGATGTCCCATTGGATTGTGGATACTATAGCCCTTGCATATCAAAAGCGGAATGTGCCTTGTCCATTTAATTTACGTGCCCACTCTACACGCAGTGTGGCATCATCTTGGGCACTGGCTCGCGGTTCCTCGCTAACAGATATTTGTAGAGCTGCAGGCTGGGCGACACCTAATACGTTCACAAGATTCTGTAGTGTTCGTGTCGAACCGGTTTCCACTCGGGTTCTTTCTACTAACTAGTTAAGAATGCCGAGGGTCGGCTCGTGTGTCGGCTTGGAGCCTCTATTTTGGTGCTGCACATTTGCACCATTATGTAAGGCCATCGGGGCAAAAACGTCTAAAAAACTGTTTTTGCCTCTCCTCCACCGCCCTGATAGCTGGTGTTGCGGAGCATCCGCTGTCAACCTATCACTGATGTATTCTCTGTAAACCTGTGTAGGCTAGGCGTCCACATTTGTCCCCTACGTGGGGTTCATTTGTGTGTATAGTCCGTGGGGTTCTAATCCTCCACGTTTTTCCTTAGCAGAGCCTGCTCTGCATCTCTCAACATACCATGTATTGTTCAGAGACTTTATTTGAGCAACCTGCCGGTTGTTTCATATATTTTTATGTCATCCATTTAACCTTCTTAGGGGATGGCTTCCGCAGTGTTCTAGCTCCGCTCAGTTTAGACGCTTCTCCCAGTTCGCTGCTTCACTATCGTGGGTTAAGGAACAGGTAGTGACCGGCCTTCTGCATTTCGCCTTAGGTTCCGCCCCTTTATGTGGAGGGCGGAGGGCTTTTGCAGGCACTGGAAGGGTTCAGCTGCAGTGGCGTTTTGGTAGGGATTCCCAATTCGTCGGTCACGACGTGACGTCGTAGTGACCGACTGAAAGGGAACGTCTCGGTTACGTATGTAACCCTCGTTCCCTGAAGGAAGGGAACGGAGACGTCACGTCCCGTCGCCACAGTTTGCTGTTCCATTGCTGTTCAGGCCGGGCACTGTTGCTCGGCTTCTCAGCAATAATATAGCTGATTTGGTATTATGCACCTGCGCCTTATATACGCACCTGGCGGGGCGGCGCCGGCATTATGCAAATACCTGCATGCCAAGTTCATTGGCATTTTTTGATAGTTCTCGAAGTAGATAGGTCACCCGCGAAGCGGTTCCCAATTCGTCGGTCACGACGTGACGTCTCCGTTCCCTTCCTTCAGGGAACGAGGGTTACATACGTAACCGAGACGTTTGCGTGTTTTCTGGAGGGGAGTGAAAGTCGAACTCGGAGCTGAAGCCATCAGCCTACGGATACTCGTCCGCAACGCGAAGACGCGTCAGTTTGTTGGCGTGGGAGTTCCTGGGATTGAAGTAAATTCCTCGGATTAAAGCCACGTTTTTCGTTGAAAAAGGAGGCGAACTGGACTTGTTAAGGCGACTTTGCGTACGGACTGATTTCGGATTCACGAAAGACAAAGTTTCTCATTGAAGAGGCGTGGAGGAGCAGCTTGAAACAGATAAGCACTATTTAGTATTAAGGTTTTCTTTCAGATCTTCTTTGAAATAAGACTTTGATCGGTTTATGAACACTGATAATGTTGGGTTATTTTGATTAGTCAACTGGACATATTTAAGGACATTTAAAGGGGGATTGGACTAATGCAGTTGATTTGAAATTAAGTCCGTACATTTTATCAGGTTGTTGAATATGGCACGAAACCGATAAGTATTATATATTGTTTAAGTTTTTCTCAGGCTGTCTTTGAAAATGTTTTTGATTGGTCTGTGAACACTGCTAATGTGGGTTTATTAGCCAACTGGTCATATTTAAGAACTTTTAAAGGGGGTACGAGTAAATGCAGTTGAATTGAAAATAAGTTTGCATACTTCACCAGGTTGTTGAATTTGAAGTTTTATGTACATTTGTCTTGTTATATGACAACTATTTTCAAATAGGCCTAGTTTGTACCTGAAACTGTTATCATATTGTCTCACCAAGTTGTTAAATTTGAAGTTTTATGTACATTTGTCTTGTTATATGACAACTATTTTCAAACAGGCACAGTTTGTACTTCAAACTCATATCGTTTCATGAGGTTTCTAAGCCTAAATTATTCTACTAATTGTTTGAAAGACAGTGACTTAGTCAAATAGTTAAATTGAGCTTGTTTCAGACATTTGCCTTGTGATTATTTGTAGCTTAGTCTACCTTATAATTCACTATGTCTCAGAATAGTAAAGATGAAGACCTGCAATTAGAGATATTAGAAATTAGCAGTGTGTTAGAAACGTCTCAGCAAGTACTAGAGCCTCAGCACACAGAGAAACCAGCAAAGCTACTAAAGGCCAACCAGCCTGATGTCGAGCAACAGCAAATTGACAATTCAAGTGCATTTGAACAGCATCAAAAGGAGCCTCGTAGAAGCGTCAGATCACGAAAATTGACAGAGAAAGGCAAAGACCTACACATGGGCAAGTTAAAGTCACTGCTGCTCCATTTTAACAATGCCTACGAATGTTGGAAGGTTCTGACTAAAGTGGCAAAAAGGTCTTTGGAGCAAAACCATCCAAGTGACATTCTTCAAGATCATGTAACTCGCATTGAAAAGGAATTGGATGAACTTAACAATATTTATGATGTCTATAGAAAACTTGATGTTCCAACTCATGACATGCGCTGCAAATTGGATAAAAGCACTTCAATTACTAAGGTTATGATAAAGAATGCTACGTCTCGGATTCAGGGAGTTGATGAAGAGCTGTTTTGGCCTGATGCTGGCTCTGTATTTGCATCCTCTGCCTCTAGTATTTCTTTTCCTGTTAATAAGAGCTGTGGAACCAAATCCATTTGTTCCAATAAGTCACTAGTAAAAAGACAAGAAGCTGCTGCAGAGTATGCCGGTACAAAAGCTGTGCTTCAAATTATGAGTCAACAGGAGCGTAAGCAAGAAGAATTAGAGGCACTTGAGGCTGAAAATAGGCAGATAGCTGCAGCCCAGGAAGCAGCAGCAGTATCCCGGCGTCTCCAGGAAGAGAGAGAAGAAGTTGAACGAAAAATCAAAAGACAAACCCAAGAGGATGCACTGTTGAGAAAGCAACAAGAAGAAAATGCCATCAGAAGACAGTCTGTTGAAAACCTAAGGAGGGAGCTTGATCGTTTGGAAGGACTAAAGAGATTGAATGCTGCCAAGGCTAAGCTACAAGTGTACGAAGAAATCAATTCTGACATAAATCAAGATCTTTCAATTCAGAAATCTGATACCCCCATGATTGTCCATGCAGCTAAACAAACTGATCCTGTGTGTGATTTACAACTAAGATATGCACCACCAAGGGGTCACCTTTCAGATGATAATCAAGATCTTGTTAAGGCTTTGGCTGAGGCCATAGCAGCAAATAGGCTACCTGTTCCAGAACCAACCATTTTCTGTGGTGACCCACTTAAGTTCAATCATTGGAAGTTATCTTTTCAAACTTTAATTGAGAGGAAGAATATTCCAGATATAGAGAAGATTTTCTTTCTTCAGAGATATGTTGGGGGCTCAGCAAAGGAGGCCTTAGAAGGTCATTTTCTGCTTCAGTCAGAAGATTCATACAGCTTAGCTTGGAATCTGCTTGATGAAAGGTATGGTCAGCCATTTGTCATTGCAAAGGCCTTCCGAGATCAATTATACGCTTGGCCCTGTATATCCACTAGAGATAGTGTTGCATTAAGACAGTATGCAGATTTTTTGCGCAGTTGTGAATGCGCCATGTCCCGTAACGAGAATCTACATGTTCTTAATGATCCAACGGAGAATCAAAAACTTGTTGCCAAGCTGCCTGAATGTTTAAGCCAGAGATGGAACAGAAGAGCTACACTTTACCAACTAGAGCATGGACGTTTTCCAAACTTTAATTATTTTGTAACATTCTTGTCCATGGAGGCCAGTATTGCTTGTAACCCAATAACCTCGCATCAAGCTATATGGGCAAGTGAGCCAGAGAAGTCAAGACTAAAGAATCAAAGTGCAACTGTTTCCAAAACTCGGACCGTTGATGCCAAGAGCTTTAACACCAACATTACTGACAATTGGGTCTCTTGTATGTTTTGTAAGAAAACTGCACATAGCCTCCAGAAGTGTCACAAATTTCTTGAGCAACCTGTTGCTGACAGAGTTAAATTTATTCAGCATGAGCATCTGTGTTTTGGCTGCCTGAACCCGGGTCATCAGTCAAAAAGCTGTAAGAGGAGGTTGATTTGTGATTCATGTTCCAGACGTCATCCTACTTGTTTACATGAGGACCGTTCAGAACGGGAATTCAAGCAGAATCGAGTCCGCTATCAAGAAGGTCCTACATCACAAGACATCATTGCAGAAACTACATTTAACAGGATTTTAAAAGATGGCACAAGTATTCAAACTTCAGCCATAGTTCCAGTTATTGTGTCAAGTACCTCAGGCAAGGAAGTCCTTGTTTATGCCTTGCTAGATTCCCAGAGTGATTCCTCTTTTATTCTAGAGCACGTGGCAGATGCTTTGAAAATGAATACAGAACCAATAAAGCTTAAGCTATCCACCATGTCCTCAAGGGAAACAATTGTCTCCTGTAAAAGACTTAAGGGTTTAAAAATAAGTTAAGGGTTAAATTCCACCAAGGAAATCACAGTGCCAACAGTGTACACAAGAGAATTTATCCCCGCCAATAGATCACACATTCCCACTCCTGAGACAGCCAAGGCATGGCCCCATTTGGAGCATCTTGCACCGCATATCGCTCCACAAAGAGAATGTGAAATTGGCTTGTTGATAGGATACAACTGCCCACAAGCTCTAATGCCCCGGGAGGTTGTCTGCGGAGAAGAAAACCAACCATTTGCACAGAAAACCGACTTGGGCTGGAGCATAGTAAGCTATGGTGACCCAGGTGAACACTATGGTGATGCGCTTGGCGTGAGTCATCGTATTATTGTAAGGCAAGTAATCCCTCAACTTGAAGTACCTGATCAGTTCAAGGGTGAAGTTCATTTTGTTTTTAAGACCCAGATTAAAGAAATGGTTGCTCCCGATGATGTCATGAAGATGCTGGAGTCAGATTTCAATGAGCGGGCAGGAGAGGATTCCTTCTCTCAAGAAGATGTCTTGTTCTTGACAAAGTTAAAAGATGGAATTAAACACAAATCAGATGGTCACTTTGAAATGCCTTTACCCTTTAAAAGTGAGAGGCCAAATTTGCCTAACAACAAGCCTTGTGCAGACCAACGTTTGACCTGTCTGAAGCGGAGGCTTAAACGGGATAATGGCTATTTTTCTGACTATGTTAACTTTATGAATGATCTTATCGTCCGAGGTGATGCAGAGAAAGTTCCAGAACAAGAAGTCACCAATTCCCCTGTTTGGTACATACCCCATCATGGGGTTTATCATCCTCAAAAACCAGGAAAAATCCGTATTGTCTTTGACTGTTCAGCAAAGTTTCAGAACGTGTCTTTAAATGATCATCTTCTCACAGGTCCACAGCTCACTAATACCTTGGTGGGGGTCCTTTGTAGGTTCCGCAAGGCCCCCATTGCAATTATGTGCGATGTGGAACGAATGTTTCATCAATTTCATGTAAGACCCGAAGACCAAGATTACCTGAGGTTCTTATGGTGGGAGAGTGGTGATTTGGAGTCTTCACCCACAGTCTTTAGAATGAAGGTCCATCTATTTGGGGCAGCTTCTTCACCTGGTTGTGCTAATTTTGGTCTTCAACATCTAGCCTCCGCAGGCCAGGGGAAGTTTAATCAAGCAACCATAAAGTTTATTCAAAGAAATTTTTATGTGGATGATGGGCTGGCAAGTGTCTCCTCTGAAGCAGAAGCCATTCAACTTATTCAGGAAGCAAGAGAGCTCTGTGGCACTGGCAAACTTCACCTCCATAAGTTTATCTCTAATAGTAATAAGGTCTTGAGAGCAATTCCAGAAGAGGAGTGTGCTCAAAGTGTTCGAGATCTGGACCTTGGAGAGCCGCTCATGGAAAGAGTTCTTGGCGTCCAATGGTGCGTATTCTCTGATGAATTTCAATTCAGAGTTACTGTTAAAGAACATCCAATGACCAGAAGGGGGCTGTTGGCTACAGTTGCTTCCATTTATGACCCTTTGGGGTTTGTAGCGCCCTTTATCCTCCGTGGCAAGCAAATCCTGCAACAGCTCTGTCAAGAGAGAGTAGGTTGGGATGAGCCACTCTCAGACAAGCTTCGATATCAGTGGGAACAATGGTTACAAGATCTTCCAAATTTATCTAATGCAAGGATGAGAAGGTGTTATTTGTCCCCAAGTTTCACAGATGTAAGGAATTATGAGCTCCATCACTTCGCAGATGCCAGTGTGGCAGGTTATGGGGAGTGTTCTTACCTGCGAGCCATTAACAGCAGTGGAGATATCCATTGCTCATTTGTAATGGGAAAGGCACGTGTCGCCCCCACTAAGGTCACAACAATACCTCGCCTTGAGCTATCTGCTGCTGTAGTGGCAGCTAGGACAAGTGTTATGCTCAGGAATGAACTTGAACTAGATGGGCTGCAAGAATATTTCTGGACAGACTCAAGAGTAGTCCTTGGATATATAAATAATGATGCTAGACGTTTTCATGTGTTTGTGGCAAACCGAATTCAAAGAATAAAGTCCCTTACTGATCCAGAGCAATGGCGCTTTGTACGTTCCGAGGATAATCCTGCAGATCATGCGTCAAGAGGCCTAATGGCAGATCAACTGATTTCCTCAAATTGGTTCACCGGTCCAGACTTCTTATGGAAGAGCCAGCTACCTGTAAGAGATGACAAGGTGGGAGAAGTCACTGATGATGATCCAGAACGTAAAGCTGTCCAGGTGTTAAGCACTAAGGCAACAGAAGAAAGGACATTGTTAAATCGTCTGGCGAAGTTCTCTGATTGGAAAAGAGTTGTCAAAGCTGTTGCATGTCTCAAGCGCTACGTTAAACATTTTAGTGGCTGTAAGTCAGACTTGAGTTGTGCCACAAGCATTAAAGAAAGACAAGAAGCAGAGATATTTATCATCAAAATGGTTCAAATGGAAGCATTCAGTACTGAAATGGAAAGTATCAAAAGGAATTGTGAAGTTAAAACTAAAGACAAAGCCAACAAGTTGCGCCAATTAAGTGCATTTATAGATGAACACGGTGTCCTTAGAGTTGGGGGACGGTTGGCAAGATCTACTCTCCATCCTTATATTAAGCACCCTGTCATCATCCCAAAGGGTAGTCATGTGTCCTCTCTGCTCATTAAGCATTACCATGAAAGGATACATCATCAAGGCAGAGGAATAACTGTTAATGAATTGCGTGCCAATGGAATTTGGGTCATAGGATGTAGCAGTGCCGTTGCATCACACATTTTCAAGTGTACAACCTGTAGAAAGTATAGAAGATGCACGCAGGACCCAAAAATGGCAGATCTGCCAATTGAAAGAATGGAAACAACAGCACCATTTACTTATTCTGGCTTAGATTGTTTTGGTCCCTTTTATGTGAAGATGCAAGAAAGGAGTTGAAGAAGTATGGCCTTCTTTTTACATGTATGTGTTCCAGGGCTGTACATATCGAAATGCTGGATGACCTTACTTCAGATGCCTTTATCAATGCTCTCCGTACATTTATTGCAATACGTGGGAACGTACGACAACTGAGATGCGATCAGGGGACCAATTTTGTGGGGGCCAGAAATGAACTCACCAGTGAATTGAAGAAGCTTCAAAATCATGAGCAGTTGAAGGACTTTGGATGCGAATTCATCATGAATATTCCATCATCTAGCCATATGGGAGGTGTATGGGAGAGACAAATAAGGACAATTCGGAGTGTTTTAACTGTAATCCTTGATCAATCTGGTAAGAGACTTGATAGTGCTTCGTTGAGAACTTTCCTGTATGAAGTGATGGCTATTATAAATAGCAGGCCGTTGACAACTGAGCACTTAAATGATCCAACAAGTTTTGAACCACTTACGCCAAATCACATCTTAATGATGAAATCTAGCATTGTGTTGCCTCCCCCTGGCCAGTTTGTGAGTCAGGATCTGTTCCTGCGCAAGAGATGGCGACAGGTACAGTTTTTGGCAAATGAATTTTGGTCTAGATGGAAAAGGGAATACCTTCTTAATCTTCAACAAAGACAAAGGTGGCAAAGGGATAGGCGGAATACAAGAGTCAATGACATAGTCATCCTCCAAGAAGATGATTCCCCTCGAAATCATTGGAGATTGGCAAAGGTGGCTGAAGTTTATCCCAGCTCTGATGGAAGGGTTCGAAAGGTTAAGTTACTGATGAGTGATTCAACTTTGGACCATTCAGGAAGGCGTACTTCCAAGCCTGTGTATCTTGATAGGCCTGTTCAAAAGATGGTTTTGCTGCTTGAGGCTCAATAATGCTGTACTTTGCACATATCATAACTTTTAAGGTTAGAATTATTCATGATTTTTTGAGTGAAATCAGTGTATGATTTGGTGGGAGTTTAGCTGTTGTTTAAATGTATTGGGTTGTTTGTTTGTTTTTCATTTGATATATTTGTTTTTGGCATACCAATTGCATCCCATTTCTGTCATTATTATTATTTATTATGGTGACGATGAAGATGATGATTTATTCGTCTAATAGGAAGTGAGGTCATGCGGGTCAAGGGTTACATGCGCACATTTATTGTTGTACCCTATGATGCACCTGAGAGAGAGAGACTCAAGATGTCGACTCGCGGTCATGCCGGTACACCGCTGAGTCTGAAGTAATTCGTGTCTTACTTATAGTTGCATTTTGGACTCATTTCCCTCTCAGTTGGTATGCAGCCAGCGAGGTATGTTTGTGTATTGTGATGCTTTATTTCTTGTTTTATTTGCTTTTTTGATTGTGTTGTTTGTTTATACTATGTTTTCTACTGCTTTTAAATAGTTCGACGGTGGATTAAGGATGAATTAAATAAACAAATAAATCCATCAGTAAACGAAGAACTTTGGTTTGCGTGTTTTCTGGAGGGGAGTGAATTGCCCTATAATACAAAACACTACACTTAATACTTTTGAGAAAAAGGTTAACTATGAAATAGAAAACATTTTGTCACAGAGGAATACACATCATCAGAATTTGACAAAAGAGGAGAGAAAGATTTTACAAGACCTTTCAAATAACAAGGACTTTGTAATTAAAAAGGCAGACAAAGTGGGTTATGACCAATATACTCAAGAAGCTTTCAAACAGCTGGGAGATACTGCGTTTTATATTCCTCTGACCAGCAACCCTATACAAACATTAACACAGGATGTTCACAAAATGTTTTTTCAAGTCATAGAGGATAATTTGATTTCTACACAAGATTTTTATTTAATCCTGACCCTCGGATGGCGATATTTTACCTTTTACCCAAAGTGCATAAGGACATGATTAATCCACCTGGACGGCCTGTGATTTCGGGCAATGAGACACTCATGGAACCGATCTCTAAATATGTGGACTATTTTATTAAGCCATTACTTTCAACTTTACCGGCTTATATACATGACACCACTGATGTCTTGTGTAAAATTGATTGTCTTGTGTTAAATTGACAAATGTATTGGACCAGAATCTTTACTTGTTACCATGGATGAGGAGGCCTTTTATACCAATACTGAACATACACAAGGCCTTGATGCGCTGAGACATTTTTTGGACAAACGTCCTCTTCCATCAAACTCCTTTCCCCCCACAGATTTTCTTGTTAAACTAACTGAATGGACACTTAATAATAATGTTCTTCTGTCTTTCTATCAGATAGACTAGATTTTTAAACAAGTCAAAGGTTGTGCCATGGGGGCTTGGTTTAGCCCATCTTATGCAGGTCTCTTTATGGGCAAATGGGAGGAGGACTTTGTTTTTAATGAGACTAATGTGTTCAGAGATAAGATCATCTGGTGGGCGAGGTACATTGATGATGTGATTTTGTGGTGGAAGGGTATGGAGGAAGAACCTACGAGTTTCCATGAGTATTTGAACGCGGCAAATCCCATGTGAGATTATCTCTTGAATAGGATGTACATAAAATCCATTTTCTGGACTTAGAAAATTACAAAGATGAAGATGGCTATTTGCATATGACAGTATTTAGGAAAGAGTCACACAAAAACACTTTAGTTCATGCTAAAAGCTTTCACTCATCTACACTTATTAAGAACATTCCTTTTGGTCAAATCCAGAGATTACGGGGAATATGTGATGATGATCCAGAATTCAACAAGAAAAGTAAGGAGATGTATGGTCGTTTCAGGGAGAGAGGTTATCAGGTGTAGAAGAGAGTGGAGAGACGCAAGAGAGTGGAAACACTGTTATCGGAGCTCCGCCGAGTTCATCATCTAAATCTTACTTTCTTACTATCTTGTTCCTATCTATATAAATATAACTTACTAGTTCATCTTAGGAATACCTTACCGTGACGATTATTCAACAGTTTCAATAAGTGAAACGATTTATCACTGGTAAACACCCAGTATTAGCATATAGCCCGGTAGCATTAGCAAACGAGGAAACGCTGCTCAGTGCATTGGAGCTCCGTCGAGTTCATAAT
Source organism: Misgurnus anguillicaudatus (assembly GCF_027580225.2). NCBI lineage: Eukaryota > Metazoa > Chordata > Actinopteri > Cypriniformes > Cobitidae > Misgurnus > Misgurnus anguillicaudatus. The sequence goes on from NC_073348.2 coordinate 14,300,388, forward strand.
CTAAATCCTATTTTCTTACTATCTCGTTCCTATCTATATAATATAACGTACTAGTTTATCTTAGGAATACTTTACCGTGACGATTTTTGAACAGTATTAATAAGTAAAACGATCTATCACTAGTAAACACCTAGTGCTAGCATATAGCCCACTAGCATAAACAAACGTGCCGGTTGAAGTTAGCACTTGCTCACTGTCTGTTTACTGTAAATCTGCCTTCTTTTTCGATCTAATGGCGGACTCATCCGATGTATGTTTTTCAGACCTTTCCTCACCAGAGCGGGAAGCTGTGGAGGAGTTGTGTCCCGGCATTAGCACCAGGCGGTACAGCGTGCCTCACATCACCCTGGCTCCAGGCACCCGGAGACGACCGAGGCACGCAACGAGCGAGCACCCATCTCGATGCAGCTTCACGGACCGCGGTCTGGCGAACGGAGACGCCATCGCCCAGCATGAAAACGGTAAGACTCCGCTTGTCATTGTAACCTGCACTACTTGCCACATGTACAGTTTAGCTTCTTCCGTCAGCATAGATGGGTTTACATGTGCTAAGTGAAGTATAAGGCTGACGGAGAAGGTTGCAGAACTAGAAGCGCGCATCCGAACGCTAGTTGAGGACAGTAAGACCGCTAATGTTAATGTTACAAACACTGTTTCGGGTGCGCCTAGTGTTAAGCGTAATACACTTGGCTCGGTTCCGACTTCAGAGTCAAGGCGGCTGACTAACTGGGTGACTGTCAGGCGGCCTAGTCGCATTCGGCATCCAAATCACGTTCCTGTTTTAATATCAAACAGATTTTCTCCACTCAGCAATACACCGGCTGAGACATCTGTTAAAGGTGCCCTGGTTATTGGAGATTCTATACTCAGGAACGTTGGCATTGAGGCACCAGCCACCATAGTCGATTGTATACCGGGAGCCAGAGCGTCTGACATTAGATCCAAACTTAAAGTGCTGGCTAATGCTAAACGTAAGTTTTCTAAGATTGTTATTCACGCCGGCACGAATGACACCAGACTCCGCCAGTCGGAGATCACCAAAGATACTATTAAAGAGGTGTGTGAAATTGCAAAAACAATGTCAGACAATGTAATTTGCTCTGGTCCCCTCCCCGCCTACCGGGGGGATGAAACTTACAGTAGATTAGTGTCTCTTCATGGCTGGATGTCAAAGTGGTGCCCTCAGCATAACGTAGGGTTTATAGACAATTGGAAGCATTTCCGGGGAAGACCTGACCTGCTAAAGAGAGATGGCCTCCATCCATCTCCGGAAGGAAGTGCTATACTCTCTAGAAATCTGACCAATAGTCTTACTTTTGATATTGTCTGACTATCCAGGGCCCAGGTCAGGAAACAGACAGATCGGCTTACCCATCAGTCTGTTAGCTGCCTTGACATGTCAAGATCACATATATCCCAGCACATAGAGCCTTTTTTAACAGAGTACCAACACATCTCGACTGTGTCTGTTCCTCGAACAAATAAATACAGAGCACCGTTTACCTCGTCTCGTACAAATCTTATTAACATAAAACTAGAACATAATACATTAACAGATGAAACTCAAATGTTAAAATTCGGCCTTCTTAACATTAGATCACTTACCAACAAAGAACCAATTATCAATGAAATAATTACTGACCAAAACTTAGATGCACTCTGTTTAACAGAAACCTGGCTTAAAGCAGACGATTACACCAGTTTAAACGAATCCACCCCACAAGACTATTATTATAAACATGTTCCTCGTCTAATAGGGAGAGGGGGTGGTGTAGCTACAATATACAATAAAATATTCAAAGTAAACCATAAATCCAACATAAAATTTAATTCGTTTGAAATAATACTGTTAAATATGGAAATAACTGATCGCAACAACAAACGACTTTCGTTCATTTTAGCTACCATATATAGGCCTCCAGGCCACCACACAGATTTTCTTAAAGAAATAGCAGACTTCCTATCTGAGCTTACAGTCACTGTAGATAAAGCCCTTATCGTTGGTGATTTTAATATCCATGTGGATAATCCAAATGATGCATTAGGACGTGCGTTTATGGATGTTCTAAATTCTCTCGGCATTAAACAAAACGTGTCAGGGCCCACGCATACTCGTAATCACACACTAGACTTAATTCTGTCGCTCGGACTCAATATTAATGACATCGAAATATCACCCCAGAGCGATGCCGTTTCAGACCATTGCCTTGTGTCATGCACAATACTTCTAGATAGGACCGCTCAGTCCACAACATGCTACAGATTAGCCAGAACAATAATTTCCACCACTAAAGATAGCTTTATTAGCACTCTTCCAGACCTGTCTCAAATGAAACATGTAGCAGATAATCGTGAAGATCTAGATGTTATAATAGAAAACCTGAACAACGTCTGCTCTAGCACGTTGGATGCCGTTGCTCCCATTCGAAAAAAGAGAATCAAAGAAAAACCGCCAGCTCCATGGTATGACCATCATACTGCAGCCCTTAAAAAATTAGCTAGAAAAATGGAAAGAAACTACCGAAGCACAAAGTTAGAGGTATGGCGTTCAGCATGGAAAGAGAGTGTTCAACACTACAGACAGGCTATTAAAACTGCCAGATCTACCTATCTCAGTACGCTTATTAAAGAAAATCATAACAACCCTCGTTTTCTATTTAGCACAGTTGCGAAACTGACTAGAAACAAAGAACAAACAGAAACCAATAGTAAACTCCAACACAATAGTGATGACTTCATGAACTTCTTTACTAACAAAATTATGTTTATTAGGGAAAACATAGAAACTACGCAAGCAGCCATCACTCTACCCAATAGTACATTTTCCACTAGATTACCAAACGAACATCTTGAGTCATTTAATCCTACTACAATAGAAGAGCTCTCTAAACTAGTAACGTCATCCAAATCATCATCCTGTATACTAGACCCCGTTCCCACAAAATTACTAAAAGAGGTATTTCATGTTGTGTCAGACACGGTACTTAATATCTTTAACTCATCTCTAGAATTAGGATACGTTCCAACAGCTTTCAAACTAGCAGTTATTAGACCGCTCATTAAAAAGCAAAACCTTGACCAGGGAGATCTTAATAACTTTAGACCAATCTCAAATCTACCTTTTCTTTCTAAAATATTAGAAAAAGTAGTGGCAAGCCAGCTACGCACATTCGTAGAAAATAATAATACATATGAAAAGTTCCAATCAGGATTCAGGCCCCACCATAGCACAGAGACAGCGCTGCTTAGAGTTACAAATGACCTCCTATTAACATCCGATCGTGGTGAAATCTCAATCCTTATATTACTAGACCTTAGTGCAGCCTTTGACACAATAGATCACACAATCTTACTCAATAGACTAGAAAACTATGTTGGCATCAGTGGTCAGGCGTTAGCCTGGTTCAGATCGTATCTAACCAATCGATATCACTTTGTTTATGTAAATGAGGAAGAGTCATATCACTCCCCCGTTAAATACGGCATACCTCAGGGATCAGTTCTAGGCCCTATCCTATTCTCGTTATATATGTTACCTCTAGGAGACATTATCAGGAAACATAACATAAGTTTTCACTGCTATGCGGATGATACCCAGCTTTACATCTCGTCGCATCCTAGCGAAACCCACCAGTTTTCTAAGCTAACAGACTGCATTAGTGATATTAGGGACTGGATGGCACAAAACTTTCTTATGCTAAACTCCAATAAAACAGAGATACTTATTATTGAACCGAATCGCTACAAACATAATATGTCAGATTACAAGTTGCCCATAGATGGCTGCACGGTGGTGCCATCTTCCACGGTTAAGAATTTAGGCGTAATGTTCGACAGCAACTTATCCTTCGACAGTCATATCGCCAACGTCTGCCGCACAGCATTCTTCCATCTTAGAAATATCTCAAAAATACGCCATATGCTGTCTGCATCAGACGCAGAAAAGCTTATACATGCTTTTATGACCTCTAGAATAGACTATTGTAACTCGTTACTCGGGGGATGCCATGCAAATCAGGTAAACAAGCTACAGCTGGTTCAAAACGCCGCCGCAAGAGTGCTTACTCGATCTAAAAAGTATGACCACATCAGTCCAATTCTGGCATCTTTACACTGGCTACCAGTTAAATATCGTATACAATTTAAAATATTACTAATCACCTACAAAGCCTTAAATGGCCTAGCGCCTTCGTATATTAAAGAACTACTATCAGAATACAATCCATCACGTAAACTGCGCTCACAAAATTCTGGTCACTTAATTATCCCTAGAATATCAAAAGTGTCTAAAGGTGGTAGATCCTTTTCCTACTTAGCCCCTAAGCTCTGGAATGATTTACCAAATAATGTTCGAGTATCAGACACAGTCGATCAATTTAAATCTAAACTTAAGACATTCTTCTTTAACAAAGCATTCACATAAAATGTCCAGTAAATGTACATTTCCCGCAGTAGTTAGTTTGTCTAGAACAAAGCACTCACATACCTCATATGGGTAATATACTATTGCCGCAATAGTTAGCCTGTCTGGAACCGAGCCGACTTGAACCACTATAATGTTTGACACTTGCATTGCATCCGAACGGCCCCTACGCTAATAGAATTCTGTTTTTCTCTCCCTGTCTCGTCCTCAACCACGAGGACCATGAGACAAACAGACCCAGTTCCGGTTGCTGTGAAGATCATTGCATCACTGATCCACTGGCTGTCCTTCAACGTGATGACCAGCCGATGCCTGACCAACGACCACCGGCTAAACCAGTTTAATTCGCTTACCCGCCTCCTATCCCTACCGTTTTTATATATATATAAATATATATTAATTCCTCCCAAGGGTTTTTGTCCTTCTAGGACTTTTTCCCATTGGGTTTTTTTTCCTAGAGGGTTTTTAATCCCAGGGAGAGTCAGCCAACTTTGGCTTAACTTAGCACTTTACTGTATACGTTACATTATTAATATGCTCGCTTGTACGGTTTAACCGCTATCTCTACTTCTTATATTATCTATTGATTTTCTGTGTTCTCCTCTACATCTTCTCATGTAAAGCTGCTTTGCAACAATTAACACTTGTGAAAAGCGCTATATAAATAAAATTGAATTGAATTGAATTGAATACGCTGTATAGGGCACTTGAAAGAGCCACTTCTCCTGAGCGTAGATCTCTACTACAAAGAAAGCCTGCTGTTTTGAAGAGAGAGAGGGTATCACTGCATGAAAAGTGGGATTTTCGTCCCCGTAAGCGCCTGTAGGCTCCCGAAAATCTCCCTAATTTTCGGCAGCTTTCCTCAATTTACAGGCAGCGAGCGTCGCGTTCGTCTGTGTCACAAATTGTCGTAAACGAACCATGACGCAGGTGGAGAGCCCTGCGGGGGTACGATGCCTCTAATTAGCATATGAATAGCAGCGAAACCTCTGCCGGCCAGGTAGAGCGTCTCTAGTCTAATTAGCATGTGAGTAGCAGCGAAACTAGAGTAACTGCCCACTTGAATGTACTCACTCAGCACTGGCCGAAGCCACCACCTTTAAACAAGCAAAATTTCCCGTGAATGGTTGGCAGATCACTTCAAACCAATCACAAGGGATTTTTCTTGTTTAAAAGAAGTGGCTTCAGCCAATACAGAGTGAGTAAATTCAAGTCGGGCTGTTACTCTAAAGAGGGGGGTTATTGGGCACCCTGGCTCATTATAAATGTAAACCCCAATAATAATAATAATAATAAATATATAATTTATGTGATATTAATTTTTTATATAATAATGTCATTGTGCTATGTACTTCATTATTCACACCATCAAGAAATATAAGAGAAAACAAAGAGGTTTATTTATAAACACACAGCTGTTTATTCAAAGAAAGAGCTTTAATTAGAAACACACAACTATGTACAAAGCAGCATAATGTCTCTTATGTTGTCCTCCAAACACGTCAAAAAGTGCCCAAGACATTCGGGAAAGATCCCTAAAAATCTTTTTCAAAGTTATCAAGTGTTGAAAAAAGAAAAAGAAAAAAAAAACCTCAAAAACCGTTGTAAAAAAGTCGCCTTTGCAGGCATATATGGTGAGTTCCCCTGTACTTTGGTATCGCCTCTGATCTGATTGCAGCGTGGCACAGAGCTCGGAGAGTTCCAGGCTGCGAGAGGGCGGTGGCAGTACAATCCATCCAGACACCCCGTCAACAATGCCGTCTTCATCAGACATGAGATCTATGGTGGCGCACTTTCAAATGTCCATCTCACCCTCAGCCAGCACACTTCGTCTCGCTTCCAGCAACTGTAATATAATCAATAAAGACAATAAGTGACCAGAAAAATACTCACATTGACAAAAAAATGATCTAATATAATAAATCTTACCCTTTTTCTTCTGGATCGACTCCGAGCTAAACTTTTCGCATTTTCCGCCCGCGATGCGAGTTCAGGTTGTTTGTATCTGAAGCTCCGGCGAACCGACTCATAATACGTCTTACAGGCAGAAACAATTAAATGAGACTGGTATTAATAAACAGAGTCACGGTACAATTAAACAAGACATGAGGAAAAACATTAGAAGTTATACTTACAAACAATGTCGTCATTCTCAGCAGTTAAATGTGGACTTGCTAAAATAGCCCCAACCAAATAGGAGGTCACGGCTTCGTTATGAGGCGACGTTAGTCTGTGAAAACAAAATGTGCGGGTTTAAGCTCGGATCTATTAACGTATCTATTTCCTTATACAAGAATAAAAGCATATTCTTTAAATCGTAACGTTACCTTTGCTCTGGTTCAAAGCGCCTGCAGTGTGCCTCAGAGACGCCGTACAGCCTCCTAAAAATTACAAGACAAAAACACCTCTAAGCAATAAAACACACAGCTTGGGCTTTTAGCTTGGGCTACTTAAAAATATGCTTTTACATAAAATTATTCTTACCGCAATCTTGGGATTGTGCACCCGTCTTCTCTTCTTGGGAGAGTTACAAACACCAAACCAAACATCGCTTAATGCTCCTCTTGTACTGCTGTGTGAGCCGTGGCCATGACCTCGCACGCGATTGGACGAAGGCGAGAAGCCTGTCGGGCTCCTCCAATCACACGCGAGGTTATTGATATAAGGAAAATCTTGTGAGACGTGCGCGCATGTGTATGATATAAACAACAAACGCGATGTGCCGGGAGCTCTGTGTGATATCAACACAGTGTGCTGTCAGTTGAAAGATGGAAGTCCCAAGCAGAGGTGGGTAGTAACGAATTACATTTACTTCGTTACATTTACTTGAGTACATTTTGCGGGTAACTAGTACTTTTAGAGTAAATTTAAGGATGGGTACTTTTACTCAAGTACATTTCTAGTGAAAAAACTGTACTTTTACTTCGCTACATTCGGCGGCGTTACTGCGCTACTGTCAAACGGTAATAATTCATGAATATATATATATTTTTAAAGTTTATAGGGCGTGTTCGAAAGTTGCGCGAAACAGGCTGCGTCACCCTTTAGCGCGCGACCGCGCGGCCGCGTAGATGATAGGAGAAGCAGATGAGGGCGCGGTAACTTATGTTCAGTTATCGGAGGCAGATCATGCGTGGCTTTAAGTTCGGTCTATGTTTTCAATCCAAGAGGTCAAAAAGAATAGTTTCATAATGTGATGCATGCTTTGTTCACTGAACGAGCTGACATCTCAGTGTACAGGAATTCAAGATCCAACCTGAAGTAAGTGTCACAGTATGTCTATTTGAACACTATTAATGGTCATTCACACACTGTCCGAGTTTTTTTGCCATATGCACTCTTGTGCAAGCGATTACAAATCCTAGTGTAAGTTAAACCATACAAACAGCACGTTCACATCTGCACATTTATATAATTTCCCCACAACTAAACAAACTTAACAGCATAATGTAATGACTGCATTTATACACAAATCCGGACACCTCACTAATGTGTAGAAAATACATTCAAATAAAAACGGGATTGTATTTTATTTAAATCCTTCCTAAAGAATGAATGAATAAAAATAAAAGAATAAAGATTGATTTGAAAGAAACATGTATTATATATTATAATAAATGTAGAGATGATTTGCAAAAACAGATAAGTTCCATATGAAAATCTAAAATGATCATTTTTATTAAGCTCCTGTTTATGTTCAGTAATTGCACATTAATGGCAATGAAAATAACCTATATATCATATAAAATGATGATAACAAACAGACACACACGTTCTTATTTGTTGACTGTTTGCATGTTTAAAGGCAGATGCTGACAAGTTTGTGTTGTGAACATGAAATAAATCTGTGTGTGTGTGTTTGAGATTTTTTCTCAAATGACACGTTATGTGATGTTAATGTACCCATTGCAGGACTGAGATAGGCTGCTTTACTTGTATATAAGCAGAACAATGAGACTCTTAAGGAGAGGTTTGTGAAAACCCTCCAAGAAGTCTGAAATTCAGTGCTTTTGCGATCAGAAGTAACGAGTAACTAACTACTTGAGTAGTTTTTTCATCTAATACTTTTTTACTCTTACTCAAGTAAATAATTAGATTTGATACTTTTACTTTTACTTGAGTACATTTTTGTATAAGTACTTGTACTTTTACTTGAGTACAGATTTTGGGTACTCTACCCACCTCTGGTCCCAAGACTGAAGAAACGACCTTGGCGCTTCTGTGAACATTGCAACACTGAACTGTGTCATACACAGTATTTTGCTCACAGAAAGCGCTATTTCAAAAATGGAGTTTGGGAGAAAAAATCCAAAAGGACTACGTCAGGTCAGATAACGTACAGAGCCTGCTGCTATCCAGTCATGAACCCGCTGTGAGTGATGTCCTGTCATGTGTAAAGACCCAGAGGATAACTTTACCGGAGTTAGAGAGATTGGTGAAAGTGAAATGCAATCCGAGGACCCAGAAAAAAAAGTGATTGAAGAAATGCACCCAGCGAATTGCAGTTCAGACAACGGTGAGCATAATTACATATTTTTATATAAGCTTGGCTTGCTTTACGTATGTTAACATTTTAAACAATACTAAAACATATCAACAAGTCAAATAAAATAAAATCAACAAGTTAAACAAAAACGTTTTGAGTATGCTATATCAAAAAGTAGCCATCCAGCATGTTTTATCCATTGTGGCAGCCCTTGCTCACAAAAAGGTTGGAGACCCCTGGTCTAGTTAAATGTGGTTGATTATCACTGTTGTTGTTATTTTAATAGTATAAATTAATTTATAATTAAATAGGAATATCGCGTTATAATGCATAACGGTATCTTCTGTTTGTTGTTTTTCAGACGAAACAGCAGATGACCAAAGTATTCATCTTTTCCTGGACATCTCCTGTTGTGTGGTAAGCATGAAATTACATTTGGATATACCAGTATAAAGTTCAGTACATGCTAATCCAGAGCTAAAATGTGAAAACCTAACATGTTTCACCCACATTATTGTTTTCCACTCTCAAATTTCTGTTAGTTAACTAATGAAAGCAACTAAAGTATAAACACACTTTATAAAGTATAAAAAAAACTAAAATGAAGTTGAAGTGGATGAAGTTCCCACAAAGTACTTAACTGGTTCATTGCACTAAGATAAAGCTAGCTGTTTGAGATTCACATGATCTTTTCCAACTACAGTTTTCAAATCTTTTCATACTCAAATGGCCATATTGATGAGAAATGACCATATTAATTATGTTCTTTTTAAATCTCAAATGACCATATTAACGATGGGGTTTTCAATCTCAAATGGCCATATTCATGATGGACTTTTCAATCTCTAATGGTCTAATGGTGGTGCTGAGTATGTGCATTGCATGTGTTTTAAATATGTCCTTTAAATTTCCATAGGATGACTATGTGGATGAAGAGGGGGAAATCCTTGCTGAGGAGCAGAGTGAAGCCTATCCTCACATACAAGATGGGGAGGAGCATGGAAGTGATCAGTCCAGAAGTGAAAAAAACAGAACACTTGTTGATGAAACTTTTGGCCATGATGAAATTGACTGGTATCCTCCGTGACGACTTCTTACAGTATGTGGTTTGTCCAAAATGTATGACAGTGTACATGCTTACTGAAACCTATGAGCGCAGATGGGATGGTACAAAGGTTTGCAGGACTTGTTGTCACATCCCGTTCTACAATCACCCACAGCAGAGGTCTGCATTAAGGAAAAAATATGGCTCTGCCTTGCTAAGATAGGCTACATATTCGAGCGGTGAAGAGTATGTCCATCCAATACGTTCTTACTGTTACAAGAGTGTTGTGCAGTCTCTGGGAGGACTTGTTAAAAGACTTGGATTTGAAGAGAAATTAGATGAAAGGCGAAAGCGGGAACTGCCAAAGGGTGTGTTAGGAGATGTAAATGATGGACAAGTATGGCAGGATTACCAGTATGTGAATTCAATAAACTGTAGTCATGCCACTATGCACATTATTTGAGCTGTGATGTAATTGCACAAGTTACCTTGCTTCATTCCCATCCGGACAGACATTTTGTTGTTTGACATGTTGTTTGATGGTGTTTGCATAGAATGCACAAATTGAGCCTGATTAAAACTCTGTTAAAACAATTAAAATTGTTAAAATAAATAGTTTGGTGTATCTTTTTTACCTAACATTGGTTATTGCTAATTACATACAGAGTAATTAATGTTAGTACACTGTTAGCCTGGAGAAATTGAATCTACTTAAAGGGATAGTTTAAAAATTATAAGGAAAAAATATTTTGAAAGTATTGTGATAAATGGTGAAGAAAAGTTTGATAAATGATTGTCATTAAACTTAAAGTTGATTTTGAATTACTCTGTCCAACATCTCCACTTAGTTAACTGAGTTGAAAAAAATTATATTTTTAATTAATGTATAATTATAATTCTCTTAGTGTTATAAATGGTATTATAACACAAAACTCATGACTTAGTCAGTCATTAAATAAACTTGATTCTCCACTGAAACACAATACAATACAATGTGTTGTTTATGTCAATAAACACTGATCACCTGAACGGGGACTTTCATTTACAAAAATGGTAATTTATCATTTTAAACTAAACAACATGAAAAATATTAGAGCATAAACCTCTATGACATTTTAACAAATATTTAAGTAATTAAAGTTCTTATTAGTTCTTAATTCTGTAAAAAAGCTTAAATAATCGTAATATTCTGAGACAAAGGATTATGGGTGTTCCTTACAACATGTACTGCTAAAGTTCATTCACTTGAATGTTTTAGTTTAATTAATTTTATACACTTAAAAGTTAAATGAATTAAGATTTTTTTAAGTAAATGTCCATAACTCACAATATTAAGTGATGTTTACATCATGAAGACAATGTCTTAACAGTGTAGCATACTTTATAAATAAATAAATTCAAACTAAAATTTAAGAGTCTGTAATTTGGCTTTACTGATACCAAAGATTTTCTTAAAATCAAAGATTAAAACCTCTCAGAATGTTACCTGAGTAAAACTCCCCCAGCTGCTACCCTGATTTGCATTTGTATAGCTCACAGCATGTTCATTTACATGTTAAAGCCTCCCCTAGAATTAGGGGAAGGGGGGACAACTTCCAAGCAAGACCCACGTCAACTTCTGACAACTTACGGCAGTTTTCGGTGTTGGATGCAAATTGTCGTGCGCAGTCGTAAACTTGGAGTTTCACAGCAATCTACAGTGCCACATTCTGACGAAAATTCCACTTTTCATGCAGTGTATACTCCTCTACACGTTATAGGACAGAGGCTATGAGCATACAGCAGGTAATTAGACAGAACTGGGATCTTTTTCTATGTGATGACATTTTGAGGGATATCTTTGTGGAACCCCCAGTCTTTTCATTTAGAAGAGCACCAACATTAAGTGATAGGTTGGTACATAACCACCTCCCACCAAGAGAACAGACCACCTGGTTAACTAAAGTTCCGAATTGCACTTTTAAATGTGGCCATTGTAAACAATGTGATATAGTCACCAAGGTAAAAGGGTTCACTCACCCAGGTACACAACGAACATACATCACAAAACATTTCATACATTGAAAGACACTGTTTGTTATTTATATTTTGAAGTGTGCTATTTGTTATGCTTTTTATGTAGGGGGGACGAAACGTTGCCTTCAGGACCGACTCGCGGAGCATAGATATGCAGCCAGAGTAGGGAATTGTGATTATGCCATGGTAAAACATTTTAATGAGGTACATGATGGTAACCAGGCTTTTTTCTTTGCCTTGGGGATTGATCATGTCCCTTTATCTTCTAGAAAAGGTGATAGGCAAAGGATTCTTAATCAGAAAGAGAGTCACTGGATTCACAGACTTAATGCAATGACTTTTCCGGGTCTTAATGATAGTATTGATATGTTAACTTTTCTTTAAGTTTCCTTCTTCTTTTTTTGTGTTTTGTTTTTGTGGTTGTCTGTTTCTTGATTGCTCTGAGACCGAAACATGTTGGTGGTATTTTTAAGTTCCATTATGAACTAGCACTTTTATTAAAGCGGTTTTATTATTAAGAAGAGTGCCTTGGTGTCCTATTGTTATTTTTAATTGTTAATTTGTTTCCATAATGTAGCATAAAAGATTATTTGTGGCCATGATTTTGTCCGCATGTCATCATGATCGGATTCACAGCTCCATTCAACACAAGCATCTTACTTTACCTATTCATGTCTTTATTTATCATCGAATATTTGCTAACTTTTACAGTCTCTCCGCACTCCCTTTCAATTTCTTCTCCCTGCTTCATCTTAACTTTGATTTTACTTTACATTTATGTATAGGCTTGAATTCCATAACTTATTGCTAAGCGTTTTCACAGATTCTCGAACTAACAAATTATCAAAGTGCATTCTGGGTTGAGCGAGGGGAGCAAAATTTTCGAAAAGGCGCTCTGATGGTAATATTACCGCACCGCTCAACGCTCCACTCACATGCTCTGGCCTGAAACGTCAGGTAAAGTGCACAGGCTCTCAACTGAAGGAATACATATGCCTACAAATCAAATGCTTTGGTAAAGTCACACAAATTAAACATTCTAGTCCATGTTGCACAAAAATGAACACTGAAGTTTATAATTACTATGTTGTTGTTTTTTTACAGTGGATCATAATATATCATATACTTTAGTTTGTCAGTGCGTTTTGTTGTGTTAGGATGTTTTTTTCTGCGCATTTCCACACTAACTCAAAACGTGCGTACACCACATCCTGATTTGGTGTAGGATTTTGAGTGTGCCGTACGCCAACGTCTATATTGATAAATCTCAAAGTCAACGTGGTTTTGGGTGTACGCCAGGTGTATGCTGGATATTTGGTGTACGCACATTTGATTAACTAGGGCCATTGTGACCATGATGAGCGAACAATGAGTGTGCCATGACCTCACATGGTGACCATAGTATGAGCACACTGTGAGTGTACCATGACCTCACATCCTGCTGGACTGATTCAAAGGTGGTCCTCTGCTTTGTGAACAACGATACCAAAAGATTTTAAGCGTCCGTAGCCAACCGAATCCAGCGCATAAGATGCAGTACATACCCTGAACAATGGCGGCATGTCAGTTTCACAAGCAACCCGACTGATCAAGCCTCTAAAGGACTTATTGCAGTTCAGCTGAAGGAGTCTGACTGGTTAAAGGGACCTGACTTTCTCTGGCAGAGGAATCTTCCACACCAGGAGAAAACAGTGAGAGAAATTGAAATGACTGACCCTGAGCTTCGGAAAGCCCATGTTTACAAGGCCAACACAAATTCTCTGATTGGTCCAGAGCAGTCCGAACTATCGTCAGGCTTAAGAGGTTTATAAGAGAATTTAAGGGAGTTCAGGAAAGAACTAACAAAACAACCAGTCTTGAAGAAAGAAGGGAAGCTGAAATCTTCATTATCAAGCTGGTGCAAGAAGATGCTTTCTTTGAAGAAATCAAAGGGATTCAGCTTCAAAAGGACACTCTGAACAAGCCAAACAAGTTATACAAGTTAAATGCCTTCTTGGACAAGAACGGTGTTCTCAGGGTGGGATGACGGCTTTCCCAATCAACATTAAATCATGATGTTAAACACACTGCAATACTTTCCAAGATATCTCATGTGTCAGCCCATGAGCGTGTACATCACCAAGGTAGAGCCATGACCACAAATGATTTGCATTCAAATGGAATATGGATCATAAGGTGTGGAGCTGCAGTCCCTTCACACATTTACAAATGTGTTAAATGCAGAAGATATAGAAGGACAACTGAAGTTCAATGAATGGCCAATTTGCCGGTAGATAGAACTGAAGTATCTCTTCCCTGTACCTACTGTGGTCTAGACTGTTTTGGTCCCTTCATCGTAAAGGAAGGAAGAAAAGAACTGGAACGATATGGATTGTTAATTACGTGCTTGTGCTCTAGTACATATAGAAACATTAAATGACTTAACAACAGATGCCTTTGTGAATGCTCTTCGAACATTCATAGCCATCAGATAACCTGTAAGACAATTAAGATGTGACCAGGGAATGAATTTCATGGGTGCCAGGAGAGAGTTTTCTGAGTTGCTAAAAAAATGGATCAAGAATGTTTACAAGCAGTTGGTTGTGAATTTGTGACAAATGTCCAATCAGCAAGTCACATGGGTGTAGTACTGGAGCGGCAGATTAGAACTATCTGAAACATTCTGACTGCCATGCTCGACAAGTCTGCAAGCAGACTTGACACCACAACTTTACAAACTTTCCTTTACGAGACAATGTCTGTAATCAACAGCAGACCGCTGAGTGTAGAACATCGTCACAATTCAGGTCCAGAACTAGTGTTGTTTTGGCGGCCTTTTTTATTTTAGTTTTAGTTTAGTTTTAGTCAGGTTCACACTCTTTTAAGTCTTTTTAGTTTCAGTTGATTAAAAGTCTAAGTATTTTAGTCAGGGGCGATTCTAGGGTCAGAGCTTTAGGGGTGCGGAACATCCAATGAGCCCCACTGCCACCACCCACCCTCTTTTCACACAAAAACAAAAAAATATGTCAATTGAAAAATAACTTTTAAAATAACATCTTAAAATGTATTCAACTAACTTCAAAATTCAGATTTTTTTTCTTTTTTGTGACCTTATCAGAACACCAGATTAATTGTGAGAGTTCACTCAGACAGCCCCCTGTAATAAACACAAAACCGTTTTCACTCAGCTGGTTTTCCTGACCGTTAACTCCATGTGCCTCCTTTTGTGTCAACAGTCATCAAATTGATTAGATTAACTTTATTGTCATTAACAAAGTAACAGGTTCTTGGACAACAAAATGTAACTCATCTTCTGTAAATTATTTACAAATGGCCATCTCTAACATATCTGGTTGCACACCTGTCTGAACTTACATAAACCAAAAGTCATCAATAAATAATAATAAAACAAGATTCACATCAAGAGCAAAAGAAAAAAAAGAAGGTAAAACCAAAAAGTTCAGAGGTTTTGAAAATACTTTGAATTACTTACCCTGAATCCCCATTTGACTCTACTTTGGGGGAGTTAATCTATGCCGCTGCACTTTGAGGGTGGCAAACCTGTCAAGGAGCCTTTGGTGTTCAATTTTTTCAAGCACTCCTTCTCAATAGACATCACAGCTAGGTGCTGGAGTCTGCTTTGGCCTGTGGTCCTCCTGAGCCATGTATGGAGCCGACGCAAGGCATTAAAAGACCGCTCACATGTACAGCTGCTAACTGGTGTTGTCAAGGCAACCTGCATAACAGCTTTCAGTTAGACCCCGAAGCCGCCACCAGGCACTGCCATCAGGCACTGCCATTTGCGCCATTTTGAATTTCAGCCACCGCCAGCCAATAATTTCCTAAGCCAAATTGAGCCGCCATCTGATAAAGTTTGGCTGAGCCGGCTAGAATTATTTGCATCAAATAATAATTCTATCACATAGAGACATACACACACGACATATATAAACAATACATGAGATCTATTTTCCCACTGGTTTTATAACAGCACAGTCTTGTGCTTGTTGCTACGATACACAGAGGCCGTTTCTCAATCCAAAGGTTGCAGCCTGCGGAGGTCGCATATGCAGGTCTGCATACGTCATCAAGCCTGGTTTATTTAAGTTAACTGAATGGCTGCAGTCTTCGGATTGGGAAATAGACACTCACAATGAATTGCCGACCAATTAAAATTGCTCGTTTTCCATACAGAAGAAGCGATGCATTTTTTTCTCGCACTGAGGTGAAATGGCGGAAAGAAGCAAGCAAGGTCATTTTGATCTCACGTCTCAGATACTTTCCTAATTCCTACTTCCTTTTTTTAACTTGGACCTACCCAGACTTTTGTTAAATCTTCAGGGCACGGTTGCACAAACACCTGAATCAAAGATTGATGTTATGAACCAAATATTCTGGAACAGAGAGATTCATAACACTGAACGTAATATTACTGCAGTAACAAACCACCATTTCCACATTGCTAATTCACGACGCTTCAGTGTACATTGAAGTGAAATGTGCAAAACTTTGTCCAAAATAATACTGATAACAGTGTGTGTTTATATTACAGTTTTTCTCAGTCTCATTTTCTCATTGCGTGGAAAGATTGAGATATAGTTAATTAGTATAACATATACATCTGTAGACATGAACTGGCAGCTTCAGCAATGTGCAGCTATGAAAAGTTTGGCGGCTGCAGAAGCCATTTTTGGCTGAGCCAGATAGCCAGCAAATAACATCATCAGCCAGCCATTATTCTCAAAACAGTTTGTACACTGCTAGCATGTCCTGAACTGTACCAGCCTCACTCTTGTGCTTCAGAAAGTTTTTTCAACCATTACTTCCTCTGACTTAAGTTCAGTATGAAAATGCAGAGCCAGTGCTTTCAGATGAGGCTCAGACAAGAAATGGTGTGAGGTTGGATTGCATGCCTGAATTCCATTGAGCACATCCTCATTCACACCAGAAAAATGCCGCTCAAGTTCACAGATCATTCGGTCCAGACAACGAAACAAAAGTTTCCTTAAAGGCGGAGTCCATGATGTTTAAAAGCCAATGTTGATATTTGAAATCACCTAAACAAACACGCCCCTACCCCAATAGAATCTGGACCTTCTGTTGATAGACCCGCCCCACACATACGCAACCCGGCATTTGATTTGATTTGATTGGCTATAAGTGTGTTTTGGTAGTCGGCCCGTCTCCTTTTCCAACGCGTTTTTCAAACATCGTGGACTCCGCCTTTAAGAGATCTTAAGACTCTGAAGAGCCACAGATGTCACTGCCTGCCCCACACGTTGACTCAACAACATATTCATCCATTCTCTTTGTCTTCCGCCTCTGTCCTGAGGATGATTCTACTGCTGGTTTGCCTCACACATATCTATTGTTCTAAGTACAGATTTGCAACAGTGGTATCACTGCGTTTCTGCTTCATGGTGTTAGTCCATGCATTTTTGTATGTCACTGCTTGAGCAATGTCAATCGTCTTCTTCTGTAGGTATCTGGGTAAACCTGTTGTTACAGACAGGAGAGTGTGGAAAAGCATCAGCAAATACACTGAGGAGAATTTACTGAGTTTTGCAGTTAATCCAACTGCTATAGGTGTCTTGATTGTGGAGAGGCCCTGAATGATAGCAAGTAAATTATCAATCAATGTGGTCACTGAATGAAGCTGGCATGCCCAGCGTGTAGCTGACAACTGAACCAGTTTCTTGGCTACAAACCTAACTTCTTTTGAGTCTCCACAAACTTATGGTGGTCTACAAGGGAGACAATAAAGACAGAATGGAGACTTTCCAGCATGTTGAAGAACTCTGTGGCTTCAAATTTTTAAATGGGCGTGTACACCCCCAACATCCCCATTCATGACAGCTGCCCCATCGTAGGTCTGTGCCACATATTTCAACTGATCAATTTCCTTCTTTACCAACTGATTTTCAATTGCAGCTGTTATCGAAGTAGCATCAAACTGTGACACCTCTGTAAGGGCTAGGAACCTTTCTTTGACGGCACCCTCAACAGACACATATCTAACACAGAGTGCCAACTGTTCTGTCTTTTCATCCATCTCATCAGCCATAATGGCATACATATTTGCTCCCTTTATCTCACTGATGATATTTTCTGTTAGTTCATGTGAACAGCACTCTATCATTTCATTTTGGCTATCAGATGAGAGGTACGTGGTGTTTGAAGGGGCTGTGTATCTCTGCAAGAGGGGATCAAATTTGGTCAAAAGTGACATGCACTCTAGGAAATTGGCCTTGTTGTGACTCTCAGCTGTTTCATTATGACCTCTGAATGCTGTGCCTTGCTTCCCCAAAAAGCAGGTTACTGCCATAATACACTCTAGGTATGGCCTTTTTTCACTAATTTCAGTGGTACTTGCTGCCTCTATCTGCTCTACAACATTCCCTTTTGACAGACTTGCTTTGTAGCTATTCCAACAAACCACACTGTCCTTATGTGACTGTGTTGTGTCATGTTTTTGAAACTTGCTAAGTGCCTTTTGCCAGTTATTAACTCCATCATTAACAAGTGCATCCTTTCTCACATTTTTGTAAAAAGGTCACGCCCAAGGGGCTGGCTACTAATAGGCTAAGCCACGCCCCTTTTAACTTCCACCTCGAGGAGGTCCCCAACGCCAACCCAATGACCAGACAACAACGAGAGCAGGTAAATATTAAAACAATCTTTATTTATGAAATATTTAAAAGGGCGGGGAAATGGGGAAAGGGTAATTAAACCTAAATAGTGTCTGACTCCTCCCTCCAGGGAGACTGCTGCCACGGGCAGGCAGGGACAAGGGGCAACGGGGGTGCAGACCACCGTACACCGGGGGAAAGGAACGTCAGGCTCCAACGCCTGGTCCCTGCTATCCGTGGCGCCCTCCTTCTTCCTTCCTGGAGGCAGAGTAAATATCAATAGGACTGTTGAATGGACTTTTCGCTGTTTGCGTACCTTTCTCTGTTCAGCAGGGGGTCTTCGCCCCACGTGCCTTCACGTTTCTCTGTCGTATGTTCACTCTCTTTCTCTCTCTCTCTCCACAGACAGCAGCTGGGACACAAGACACAGTTAGTTCAACTTGGCTTCCTCACCCCCTCGCTGGTTACAGCCTACGGTAAGTATAGGGTTCACGCTGTTCGTTTCTCTGTTGTTCACTCTCTTTCTCTCTCTCTCTCCACAGACATCAGCTGGGACACAAGACACAGTTAGTTCAACTTGGCTTCCTCACCTCTTCGCTGGTTACAGCCTACGGTAAGTATGAGGTTCACACTGTTCGTTTCTCGTGTATTTACTCTCTTTCTCTCTCTCTTCACAGACAGCAGCTGGGACACAAGACACAGTTAGTTCAACTTGGCTTCCTCACCTCCTCGCTGGTTACAGCCTACGGTAAGTATGGGGTTCACACTGTTCGTTTCTCTGTTGTTCACTCTCTTTCTCTCTCTCTCTCCAGACAGCAGCTGGGACACAAGACACAGTTAATTCAACTTGGCTTCCTCACCTCTTCGCTGGTTACAGCCTACGGTAAGTATGAGGTTCACACTGTTCGTTCCTCTGGTATTCACTCTCTTTCTCTCTCTCTCCACAGACAGCAGCTGGGACACAAGACACAGTTAGTTCAACTTGGCTTCCTCACCTCCTCGCTGGTTACAGCCTAGGGTAAGTATAGGGTTCACACTGTTCGTTGCTCTGTTGTTCACTCTCTCTTTCTCTCTCTCTCTCCACAGACAGCAGCTGGGACACAAGACACAGTTAGTTCAACTTGGCTTCCTCACCTCTTCGCTGGTTACAGCCTACGGTAAGTATGAGATTCACACTGTTCGTTTCTCTGTTGTTCACTCTCTTTCTCTCTCTCTCCACAGACAGCAGCTGGGACACAAGACACAGTTAGTTCAACTTGGCTTTCTCACCTCTTCGCTGGTTACAGCCTACGGTAAGTATGAGGTTCGCACTGTTCGTCTCTCTGGTATTCACTCTCTTTCTCTCTCTCTCCACAGACAGCAGCTGGGTGCGGTGTCCTCCTGTTTCGGTAACTCATAGACTTGGGGGTTATTTAAGTTGGATAAGGTAAGTACGGCGGACTTACTAATCGTGCTTTCCTCTCAATAGGTCAGATCCACAGGTAGGTTTCTGGCGACGTCGGGGACGAACCCTCACAACGAGCTCGTTGGTCACAGGGGGGTGGACACGTCACATCGTCTCACCAGGCCGAGCGCTGCCCTTCTCTGTCTGCCGTCTCGGCGATCGTATCCCCAGCAGGGGCGCCCCTTTGTAGAGACCCGGGACGGCGGAGTGCCTACACCTCACTCTCTGCAACAATAAATATTGGGTAGATCAACGCATCAACAATAATGACCTTTAATTGTACTCACACATCCACCGATCATTCAGTCCTTCACCGCCGTTTCTCCAGAAATACCCCAACGTCTGGACGGGAAATCGTTTCCGTAGCACCGCTTCGCTATGTAGACCTAAAGCGTGTTCACAGCATAAATTCTGATATTCTCTGCTAAGACCGGCAACCTCTTCGTCTTCCTTTTGACAAAGTGTACGAAGGCGGGGGTTTGTCTGACAAGACACAGCAATACACCGCAGTCCACAGCACCACGTCAAAAGTGTAAGTTTCCACGACACAAAGACTCACCCACCACGCTCAAGTGTACATAAAGGACGCCCGTCTCTTTACACTTCCAGGTCCGATGGTTGATGGGAATTTTCGGTCTAGCTGATGGTCTTGTCGCTGCGTTTAGCTTCCGTCGGATGTTTCCTCGGCTCACCTACCACGCTATCTCAGGGGTAGGGCCGCCCTCCTTCTCCTGGAGGTATCCACTGAAAATACAGGTTAGTGTACAAAGCATCTTCACCAAATGTTATACTCACAGGCACCGTAAACGATAAATGTCACTGTCCTTTGCTTCCAATCCACACAACAGGCAAACATCAATCTTGCAAAGCAGGGCGTCTCTCCAGCGTTTACACAAACCACTTGCAGGTCTGTACTCACATATACTCCGTTCTCTTCTTACGTTATGGCTGTGCTTACGATTTCTTCCGTTCGTTTTCCAACCTTTAAGGTTCACCACATCTCTCCAACTACACTGCTTCAGCCTGGGAAAGAGAGCCGGACCGCTACCAACAACGCACCCGATGAGTACACACAACACTGTAGTACAACGTCAACAACCAGCCTTCAACTGTGATTTAACTGTTCTTTTTTATACTGGCCTGCCCGGCGTGTCCTCCAATCATCGCCGCTCCCGTTAACTAGGCACAGCTGCGTCTAATTCCGCCGATTTCCCTCTCGCGGCGCTACCGGAAATTCCGGTGTTTTTCCTTACTGGCCCGGGTGGGAAACACTTCCGGGCGGAACCAAACTTCCTTAACTTTGGTTCCGCCCCTAAAGATTGTCACCTTGTGACAAAAATAACCTACAAGGAAAGCAGAAAGCAGCATTTTGTCTAGCTGAGTATTCCAGCCATCTGAAACTTTTAAACCACTGTTCTTGAAAGGCTCTTTTTTGTGTGCCAAAATGAGTAGGAGGGTATTGAGATTAATTTGTACAGGTCGCAATTGCAAAATAATCCTTGTACATGTAAAAGGTAAAATAAAACTCGATGTTGGAAAATAATTAAAGACATAAATGAAATTTCCAGTAAAGTGCATAAATCAAAGACATGTAAAAATTTTCACCTAAGTGCATAAAATAATTCCATATCTTTTACATAATTATATTACTGTATAATCACTTCAGAATTTGAAAGTAATTTAAATGTCATTTCCTAAACCTTACTTAAGAGTCAAGAATCTGTTGATTCGTTTAAACCTACTACAATAGATGAGCTCTCTAGACTAGTTATATCATCCAAATCATCGTCCTGTATATTAGACCCCGTTCCCACAAAACTACTTAAAGAGGTATTCCCTGTAGTGTCAACCCCGGTTCTAAATATCTTTAACTCATCGCTAGAAATAGGATACGTTCCAACAGCTTTCAAACTAGCAGTTATTGTTGTGGTTTACCTGTTGGGTTCTTTAAGAATAAAATACTCAAACCATAGGTTTCATGTTCAAAAGATAGAATAAAAGCCGAGCAGTCCTGCAAAATCTCCAAAACTCACTGAAAACCTTTCCCCTGTACTAGAGTATTTAAGTCTGCCTTCGCACGCAATCCTATTCCCATGGGTTTGTAACATGAAGCAACATATGGTTCATATCATATAGAAAAACATTCCTGGAACTGTAGGTCCTTTGTTCCTACCCACGCCATGTAGCGACCCTTCCCCCATGTACTTTTTGAACAAACTGCAATGCATGCTGGTACTTTTCCTACATACACAATGGTACACTACACATATAACTGAACTTCAAACATAAAAACATAATGGTAAAGTATTTGATACACATATTCGGATTAAAACAAACCCCTTCATTCCCCGCTCTGAGGCTTTCTTAGCCTCAGTTTTCCTGTTTATTTATTTTAATCCGGAGTGCCGTTTCATAACTCAGTGTCTCAATTATAACTATATATTGTGACTAAAGAAAGCCACTGTACATTACCAATTACCAAATTATGCCACTGCACTTCGAACTATGGACAATAAGAGCAAACATCTTTCCATTCTTATTTTGTCTTTGAATGTAAAAGTAAAAGAACTTAAAGTCCCTCTTTATTAACAGTTTAAAAAATGTGTGTGTAATTGGTTCTGTACCTGCTGTTGGTTGTCCCAGTTATGTAGAATATATTGTAAAGTTAAAAGTAAACAAAATAAAGCAAAGAAACCCCAAAAGCAAATAAAACAAAAATTACAAAAAAATAAAAACAAAAAGTAAAGCATGACAAATAAGAAATATTTGTTTCAATACAAGTACATCTTATTCCTCCTCTTCATCATCATCATCAGAAGTACTTGAATACCCATCTCCCAGTTATTAATTCAATTCTGTTTTGTAACGTAAGACCTAATAACATTCTTGTTGATGTCAAGTTAAATTTTCCATCATCCTGATATTTTAACTTCCATTTGGTTTTCTAAAAAGACACGTACAACTTATTTACCCGCTAACCTCTAACTAAAATTGATTCAGTATATGTTGTCATGTATTTCTACTGGCTGCATCTAGTTGTTATCCTAAGATAAATAAATGCCTTATTGGTAACCTTAATAATCTACTTTTGATTGTAGTACTTTACATAGTTTATTTATTTTGTATTTTAAATTCCTTATTTAGCTTAGTCCCATACCTTAATGTAATTTTGGCACTTATTTGGTTAATCGACAGAATCTACATATAATTTTATGATTAATTGTTCTGATCATCCTTTAATGAGGATTTTAAATTCCCTTCTATTGTATTGATTTACATGTCTCCCTCATATTTAAATACCTTTTCTCTCCATCCCAATGATAACGACATTTTCTTTTTCTACAAATCCAAAATAATTCTCCAAACGATATTATTTGGTCTTCAAATATCTTCCTTGTATATGTTGCTATGATTTGATTATAGTCTTCTTCTAGTACCATTTCTCTTCTCACTTGTACACCTTATGTGGGATTTGATTTTGTTTTATTAATCGTGCTGCTTATAATCTTAATTAATGTGTATTGTTACAACAATGTTTTTTGTGATGACCACAAGAAAGTTGTCTGTGTGTGTGGAAAGTTACCAAGGAGAGGGTGGCTGATATGTGTGTGGGAGCCAGGGGGGCTATAGAAAAAGCCCTGGAGGGAAAACACACAGAACAGATGGTTTCAATAAACAAGTTGTTTGCTTTATAATTATGTTATATTTAGAGAAAGTGAAAATTAGTATGTTTAACTAATGAATGCATTTAACCAATTCATGAACAATGGAGTATTGTTGTGTTGTTGAATAATTATGTTTTATATATTTACTGCTTACATTTCATGATGATTGCCAAACGTGTTAAAGTTACAAAGATGTCCAAATAAGGACTGTGGAAATTGATTTTGTTCCATTTTATATTTCTTTAATTAATCATTTTATTCTACAAACACTGTGTGTTTCATATATGCATTGAGTTATTACGTAAAAATGAGGTGTTTGAGTTTGAGAGTGGAAAGCTACCAGCTTGGGTGTGTGTGTAAAAATGCAAGAAGAATTAACTAGGAATGTATGTCTGGAAATTGTCAAAGATAAGAAAGAGACCAGAGTGGGAAAAGTAAACAGATAACCATGTATTAACCAATGCTTTAATATTCATAGGATAAAATATGCAATATATTTCTTACTTAATCAGTATTAATCAGTGAATAATTGATGTAATAAATGATATGATGTTGTCTTTGATAAATGTGTATTAACCAATGAAATGAAGGTTGCATACAGAATAATCTAATGGGGGGATGGCAACTCAACCTTGAAGAACAGAATCTCCTGCGCTTGTTCTTTGTGTGTGTGTGTATTCTTCCCTAACAGATGGTTTTTTAATAATGATTAAAGTGTTTGCTTAGAAGTAGTATTGCAGTAAAAGATTTAATATGTGTTTATCTATCTAAAGAAGTTAATGTGTGCCTTATTCATATAACCAATTTTACGAATAATGAAATGATGTCATGATATTGAAATGTGTTTTACATAATAATCACTTTCATCTTACAGCTTATGTTTTTTATGAATGAATGAATGTTGTATTAATGATTTGTTTTTAAGAAAGCATTATTATATTCTATGTGAAGTCAATCATATGTGAAGTGGAGGAGTACTGGGGAGAAGGTGACGGGCTAAATGGATCTCAGGGTTGTGTGGAGAACAGTTGGTTTTTTCTTTGTTTGGGTGTGTTTATCTTTGTCTACAGGCTAAAAATGGGTGTGGTGATGGAGTCAGATGTACGAGGGGAACGGCCTTTGTGGGTGGAGATTCTAAGAAGAAGATCGACGTCACATACTTTATAAATAACTGTTTTCTCCAAATGCTGGCTGTTAGTCGATTGCCTATTGTGGCCTTGAGACTGCCCAGCGCTGTAAAACTTTTTCATATCTGATCAATAAATAACTTAATTTTAATACCGTGCCTCTCCTCTAATTATGAACATGCAAATGGACGCCTTAAAGTCCAACACTTACGCTAGCCTCTTTGATGTCTTCATAATAGATCTAGAGTTTTTGTAGTTGATTTAGTCAAAATTTCTGTTATAAAGCATTTCCTATAAATTTGTTCCTAAGTCTATAATTCCTTAAGTTTTACATATTCTTAATTGTAATCTTTAATGTACAATTCTGAAATCTCTATCTTTCCTTTTTCTATGTTAATGTTTTTGTTAACATACTAACATTGACAAAAATTACCAAATTGTGGCCTACAAAATATATCTTTCAACTTAGAATTTCCCAAAAAGACCTTAATATTTATCCAGACAATTTGACCTTAACTTTTTCTAATCCATAAGAATTCTTGTTGAATTTATCACCTCTATCATATTTATGTGGACTTGAAAATGTTATTACCTTATTAAAATCTGATTTAGTTTAGAGCATAAAAAGCAACTTTGTAAACCTATTTCTTTTAAATATTGTCCATTTGTATCATTTGTTATCTTTGGGATGTTTCCCATAAAATTTCCTCCTTATGTTCTCTGTTCAATGTCTCTGTGTATTTTTAATGTTTTCAGTCTTTCTTTCAGATTAAGTTCCTTTGATATTGTTACAGATCTTTCACTGGGCCTCGTTGAAGGCAACAGTCATTGCCGAGAAGTTTAATTGACTGTGGCCATGCAAATCTTCTGTAGTAATCAGCTTCGTTCTTTTCAATTTCTGTTGACAATTTCTCTTTTCCACTTTTCCTCTCGATGCTTAAAACTTTGTTCATCCGTCCGTCGGTATACTTGAATTGCTTTTGATTTGATTTGGTTTTGATGTTTCATCATTCATATCATATGCGTAACTTCCTCCTCTCCAACTGCCATCCTACGAGCTATGATGCATTTGTTGCTCCTCCCACTTGGACTTTCCGCGTAGAGCTGCTCTCATCCCTCTGCAGCCCCCTTTGACTGTGTTTGGCCCTTTTGGCAGGTTTGCTCCTTCTGCTTTCTCCTGCAGCCCCTCCGACCTTTCGACCCTCAGATAAGCTAGATCATCTCTTACAACGAGGCATGTTGTCTCCTCTTCTCCTCGTCCTTTTATTTTCTGTACACAAATAGCTCAATACATAGACAATTAGTTTCTTCATATAACACTTAATTCCAGATGGTTTTTACAATACGCATAGGTCGATCGGCGAACATTTCATGCAGTGTTAAAGGTGTGCTGTTGTTAGTTTACATGCTTGTTAATGCAAGAGGTAAAGCATCAATCCAGTTAAGTTTAGTATTTTCACACACTTTGTTAAGTATGGCTTTGAGGATGATTTCTTTTATATACCATTTTGTCTACCATCACTTGTGATTGTAGATGATAGTCAATTCTTCATTCTTATGATAGTCAAATCAATTTTTTCATTCTTATTACAAATTAAATTTTCACATTTTTATTCCAATTCTTTGTCCCATGTGCATCTCTGATAACATTATTTATGACTGAGATATTTTCACTTCTGTATGATCTAATAGGTTTTCCTTACACTCTGAGGCCCTTTTAGCTTCCACATCTGTTATGTATTTGCCCATGCTGGCAAAATCAACTGTTCTCCTGTGAGCCTACTTCAATGAAAACAAATCACTATACATTTTAGCAGCAATCAACTAGACTAACTTTTCAGCATATTGGATGGTGTTTCATCAATTCTAAACCTGTATGTTTTCCTTCATAAGTAAATACGTAAACGCAAACAAGTATCTTTTTCCTATGCAAATCAAAAACACAGTAAATGTTTATCAAATGGAAAAACATTTGTCAGCAAAGTATGGTTTTTTGAAACATCAAATCTTCTTGTCACTAATTGCTCTCAAATTGTAGACTAGATACAATTTAGAGTTGCTTAACTTATGGTCATGCTAAGTTTGTCACAATAATTAGTTATTTTCTTTTCTCTATTCTCACAGCTATTTTTTTGTTTACCTTTTATAATATCCTTTGGTGTTATTTAATTTATTTATTTAATCTATTTTATTTTCCTTTTCCTTTCCTTCCTCTGTAGTATACCACATTTTAAAGCCATATTAGATTTTTAGGAGTCTGATTTGATTTCAGAAAAGGTAGTCACACCTAACATCATAAATTCTTGATCAGCCTTTAAATTTGTCTAGCTGATTTTCACCTAAAGATTGTATGTGTCCCTATAGTTATAAGGTCCTAACTAAACATTGAACGACGGCTGTTTCACTCTTTCCCTTTTCACCCAAAGGCTTGTATGAAGAAGCAAAAGTATAGTCCAGTTTTTCTCTTGTCTCCAAGAACAATATTGTCTTTGTGAGTCTCCTTCTGGACTCCACTCAGTCTTTTTTATAATGGTCTGTGCAGTGCCCCCTTTACTGCTTCATATAGTCCCATTTATATAGGACGTGTCCAGCTGAAGAGTTGTTGCCTCCTCTTTGCTCCTCCAACACTTTGTCACACACAGGTTTTTCATTGTCTGTTTCTTGCCAGCTTTTATTCACTTTCTTGAATGTCAAAGGATGGGAATGATCAGCCCCACAAGGTTTCAGTTTGACCCATGCAAAATATTGCCTTTTGAATTAAAATAAAATTTATTTTGTGACCACCTTCCATTATCAGATGAAGACTCTTCATTTTGTAATAATTTATCTTTGTATAATTTATCTGTGTCATTCACCTTTTAATAATTTTTCTGTCCTTTTTATTTTTCTCTTTATTTCCACCTTTAATAACTTGGTCTTTACTCTTTTTTCTAATTTGTTATTTCTCTTTCAAAGCTTCACCTCTGTTTTTCTGCCAGATTTTGCCTCACATCTGGTGATCATCAGTACCACCTCCCTTTTACTCTTCGCCTTCTCTCTCTCTCTCTCTCTCTCTCTCTCTCTCTCTCTCTCTGTCTCTCCTCATGCATTTCTTTGTCTGTTAATTAACTCTTCTTTTTCATTCTATTAGTTTATATTTTTATTTAGTTATATTTTTTCTCACACAATGCCACATCAAATGTTTCCTCATTTGAACATTTAAGTTTCTTATCTTCCATTTCTCCACACAATAGCTGTTCAATTTTTCCAGTAATGTGACTGCCATAATCTTTTCTTACAATATAACAAACCTTATATTTTATAATTATTTCTCATTCTAACTATTTCACAAACTTATTGTTTTTATTTGTCCAATTTATATATTTTCCCAAATAGTTAATCAGATTCTCAGTGTGTCTTTAAAACAAAATTCTTTCAAATAATGTCAAACTCCATCACACACTTTTGTGCTTTTTTGGACAAGCTCAGACCTGCCAACCTTGGAAATTTTTTTTGAGTAGCAACTTACTGCAGCGGCGCAGCGCCAGGTCAGGCACATTTGCTGATCAGTAGTGATTGAGTTCACATGCTTATGACTTATTACTACAACTTATTACTAAGCAAATTGTTCCGACTCACCACCATATCTAGTCTTTCAACATACAAGCAGGCTATGAAGAACTCATTTAATGAAAAGGCAACCTCCAAAAATATGCCTATTAAACAATATGCTTATGGCATATGTCTTAAATACATGGGACATTATAAATAACAAAGAATCAACAAATAACATGCTATGTCCTTGCTTTATATTCCAGCAGGCACGTTGACATAAACCTCTAATGGGGCAGAGCAGGCCTACCACTACTTTTTCTTTAACATACCTAACATGAACAGTATTAATATGTTTTAATGCATAAATGCCATGTTAGCAAATGTGCATTCTACAGTACTGATGATAATGAGTCTTTTACACAAATTTACAATAACATTACTTAGCTGCTACTACAATAAAAAACATATGTGGATGATCCTTTTGTGTATTTTATCAGCATAGTGTTTAAACCTGCTGAAAAAACAGCATAAACCAGCATGATTCCCATGCTGGTTTAGCTGGTGGACACCAGCATACAGCACCAAAACACAACATGGTCTTGGTGGTGCTGGTATGCTGCTGATGATGACCACCAGCTAAACCAGCACCAAATCATCATGAGAATTAAGCTGGTCTATGCTGGTCACCAGCAAACCAGCAACAAAACACAACATATGCTGGTCTTGCTTGTATACTGCTTTTTTTCAGCAGTGATGCCAACTGTTTATGTAGTGTCCTAAAGTAGATCTAGTGAACTAAACAGTAATGTCATATCTGACAATACAGAACAGTACACAAACATTGATTTTCTCAGCAATAATGCAAACCTCTATACTTGGTTTTGACTGGCTGAGCATATAGTTCGTTTTACCTCCCTCATCATCTATACTTTCTGCTTCTATTTCCCTGCTCTGCACAAAAAAATCTGATGTACATCGACAGGAGCCAGTAACAATCGAGTAAGAATAAGATTGATTTAAATTCAGAAGCGTACTTTTGTTTTGTCATGTTTTCTCGCGTGCCTCACATCACATGCTCTTCATAGAGGCTGTTTACACTTGGTATTAACATGTGTTTTCGTCGATCGGATCACAAGTGGACGATGTTAATGCCAGGTGTAAACGGTGTTCAAAACGTTTTGAGCTCGTCCACTTTCGACCACTTTCAACCACATCCAGAGGTGGTCGAAACCACTTTCGAGCGGATCGCTTTGGAGTTGCGGAACGCACATGTGGTTGAATGCGTTCGAACAGCCACACGAGACCGCCTTCTCTCCGCCCATTTATCTTATCTGAGGTATTAAACACAAGTTTTACGTCTTTGTTGACTTCTGGTGTGAACATTCGGTGAACAGCGCTATTTTTAGACTTTCATTGATAAAACTAAGCGGCTGATCTCCGTAGTTTCGTTTTGAAAGCGTGTGAAAGTTGCTCGATCCTATTTCATCAATTGCGCTGAAAATTCAAAGAAAGCTCTTACATACTCATGTACAAAACACTGTGCAGCATGTTTACTTGCTAAACAATCAGTGCACTTCGACATAATATTAGTTTGCATCCATATAAACTCATAATTACTCCCGCTCGGGTTTGAATGACAGCAGAGAGACTCTCCCAACGTCTCACAGACCACCCCCTCATAGTATTCAGCACAGAAGCGGTCGAAAGTGGACAAAAGAGACGGATTTAAATAAAAGGTGTAAACGTAATGTGTCTCTCTCGTCCACTTGTGATCCGATCGATGAAAACACATCTTAATACCAAGTGTAAACAGCCCCTGAGTGAGCGGCGGCAGAGTGCTACAAAAAGTAAACACAGAGGCTCCGCTCGCGGACATCGATTTCTGCGAGCTCGCGCCAGTTTGTCTTGTGGGACTGCAACGTGTTTACAAGCGTGAATTACGGTTCATATAGCTCAGTCTTTTTGGCGCGATTAACAATGTAAATGAATATACTAGCAAATAAAGTAAAAACTTAAACTTGAGGCACAACATAGGACACTGGGTACAACAGATTTACACTGGGGCACGTACAACAGTAAAAGGCGTCTAGACGCCCCTGGTTGGCAGGCTTATTACAATGGATCCAATTCACAATTCCCATACCCTGCCCAGGCATTTACCTTTAAAAACGGTGTTTAGAACCATCCTCCCTTGTAAAACAAGTCACAGTATGAAGATGGACCGGGATGAAAAACAATTTCGTTATTTTCGTTATTCGCTTCGACGGCTCCCCGCTCTCCACTTTGAAGAGTTTAAAACTAGCGCTATGATTGGTCGACGTCGTCTTTTACCAACAGGTTGCTGCCCAATGCGGTTACACAGATAGACGAGTTGCCTAGTGCGCAAATGCACAGACAGTTTAACTCAAAGCCACCAAAGGCTTTTCGCGTATTTTGAAGTGACAAATCGTAGCAGCGTAGTTTGATGTCTAAATGCGTATCTGCTACGTAAAATGCCTAAAACTTGGCAGGTCTGCAAGCTATACTTTTCCTTTTGAGCACACTTATTTATTTTAATCAATCATTTAAATGAATTATTCAGATTCTAGAAGTAACTATAATAATTAATACTTTTAGCTACAATAACTACACAATACCATCTATATCATATTTATTACCCAGCATTTATAACTGTCTCTTATTCTTATCGTATTCATATTCATACATATTTTTACTCATATTCACATACTTTCACAAACTGTATTCCCTCTCCACAGTTTTAAACAATCCTTCACTCCACTTAGTGTACACAACACCTCTCTGTGCCCTCTGCAGAGGCACAGAAGAAAGACACACCCACTGCTCACTCAGCCCCCACCTTTCCTCATCTCAGACTTGCTCTCACAGATTCATGCTAGCACAGACACATACACTCTCACACAGAAACAAATACAATTAAACAAAATAAAACTGAACTTTACCTAAAGTACCTTGCTAAATAAAAAACACAACCACTACACTTCCTCAACGTGGTTATACAACTAAAACAACGGACCCACTACACTTCCTCAACGTGGATCTTAATTAAAACAATAAAATATACCACTTTAAGGCGGTATACTGTCAATTTTGATACACAAAATTGACCTCTGTGCCCTACACTTCC
Organism: Misgurnus anguillicaudatus; assembly: GCF_027580225.2. Classification (NCBI taxonomy): domain Eukaryota; kingdom Metazoa; phylum Chordata; class Actinopteri; order Cypriniformes; family Cobitidae; genus Misgurnus; species Misgurnus anguillicaudatus. Next base: position 14,331,881 of record NC_073348.2, read on the forward strand.
TCCACAGGCACAGACTTCTATTGTCATTCACCTCCCCAACAAACAATAGGCCTCTATTGTCATTCACCTCCCCAACAGATAATAGACATCTATTGTCCCCAAAAAACAATAGACCTCCATTGTCATTCACTTCCGCAACAGACAATAGACATGCAGATTCACTTCCTGTCCAACACTGCATAACTCTTACGCATTTTCTTCACTTAAAATAAAAATTCGCTTCGATTTACTTCGATCATCAAAGCCATTTCAAAAATTAAAAATAATCATCTGTTCTACTACTACCAAGTCCTGTTAGTAACAAAACAGATGAGTGCATGCACATGTTTCCTCTGAAAATGAAACCCTTTATTCTTATAATTTAGTCTAATAATCGTTAATTTCTTCTTTTTATTCTTAAATTTGGAAGAGCAGTTGTGATTAATCTTACCACCACAAGCAATCTCAGGTGAACAATACAATCTTTGAATAAGCAAAACGCTTACCTCTTTTAGGTGGCCACCTGATTGTATTGCCCATCGAGAAGCCAGCTGTGGTCTCTGGTTCTGTGCTCTTTTCTTGTTCCATCTGGGTTGACAATTGTTGTGCTCTGTTCACTACGCACGTTGGGCGCCAATTGTTGTGGTTTTCCTATTGGGTTCTTTAAGAATAAAATACTCAAACCGTATGTTTCATTTTCAAAAGATAGACTTTTATTAACCAGACAGAATAAAAGCTGAGCAGTCCTGCAAAATCTCCAAGACTCACTGAAAACCTTTCCCCTGTACTAAAGTATTTAAGTCTGCCTTCGCACGCAATCCTATTCCCATGGGTTTGTAACATGAAGCAACATATGGTTCATATCATATAGAAAAACATTCCTGGAACTGTAGGTCCTTTGTTCCTACCCACGCCATGTAGCGACCCTTCCCCATGTACTTTTTGAACAAACTTCAATGCATGCTGGTACTTTTCCTACATACACAATGGTACACTATACATATAACTGAACTTCAAACATAATGGTAAAGTATTTGATACACATATTCGGATTAAAACAAACTCCTTCATTATTAAACCGCTGATTAAAAAACCACAGCTTGATCAGGGAGAGCTTAATAACTTTAGAACAATCTCAAATCTCCCTTTTCTTTCAAAAATATTAGAAAGGTAGTGGCAAGCCAGTTACACACATTCTTGACAAATAATAGTACATATGAAAAGTTCCAATCAGGATTCAGGCCCCACCATAGCACAGAGACAGCATTGCTTAGAGTTACAAATGACCTCCTATAAACATCCGATCGTGGTGAAATCTCAATTATTATATTATTAGACCTTAGTGCAGCCTTTGACACAATAGATCACACAATCTTACTCAATAGACTAGAAAACTATGTTGGTATCAGTGGTCAGGCGCTAGCCTGGTTTAGGTCGTATCTAACCAATCGCTATCACTTTGTTTATGTAAACGAGGAAGAGTCATATCACTCCCTGGTTAAATACGGTGTACCGCAGGGATCAGTTTTAGGTCCTATCCTGTTCTCGTTATATATGTTACACCTAGGAGACATTATCAGGAAACATAACATAAGTTTTCACTGCTATGCGGATGATACCCAGCTTTACATCTCCTCACATCCCAGCGAAACACACACGTTTTCTAATCTAACAGACTGCATTAGCGATGTTAGTGACTGGATGGCACATAACTTTCTTAAGCTCAACTCCAATAAGACAGAGATACTTATTATTGAACCGAATCGCTACAAACATAATATGTCAGATTACAAGTTGCACATAGATGGCTGCATTGTGGTGCCATCTTCCACGGTTAGGAACTTAGGTGTGATGTTCGACAGCAACTTATCCTTCGATAGTCATATCGCCAACGTCTGCCGCACAGCATTCTTCCATCTTAGAAATATCTCGAAAATACGCCATATACTGTCTACATCTGACGCAGAGAAGCTTAGGCATAAGAAAAAAATTTGTTTGGTTCCGGTTTCCGACCGACCCTGCCAATTTATGTGCGACCCAAATTTATTTTATGAGCTTGGGGAAGAAATAATACACATTAAATAAATACACAAAAACTTTGAGGTGAATTATAATTTACCTTTTAGTACAGCACCGTTTTTGTAAAGCACGCGATGCAACGTCCTCTACCAATGCTAAAAACAAGGCAGCTATACGGTCGTTAACACAATCGTTCACACATCGTTGTCGTCACTTACAAAAGCACTGGTAACTTTTGGTGTGCATTCGAGATGCTTTTTCGTGCACAGCAACGTAATCTTTTGCGCCCACCGAAAGTTGTAACCTACAAACCAAAAAAGACGAGCTGAACAACGATATGCAAGTGGGCTTTTCTCTTCCAGAGAGGACAAACCAAGGCTTATTTTTGCGGTCAGAAAGTGAATTATAATATTTGAATTTATGATATTATGACCAGGGCTTGACATTAACACCCGCCAAATGCGGGTAGATTTCGGCCGTGGCGAGTAAGACAGCAAATCCCACTAGTTACTTTGCCAGGTTGAATATAATTTTTTAATTGTAGTTTTCTTAAAAGTTATGCGAAATGATAAACAATACGCAATGCGACAACTTCCATGAGCACTCTGCACCCAGCGCAACGCAAAGAGACCGTTTGTTGAGAGACGCGCACGCGATCAGCGGGGCGTTGCGGACCAAAGCGTCACCTTCCAGAGAGCGCGCAAGAGCTGATGGATTTGCGAATGCAAGAGGACGCAGTCTGAGCGCATACACACTTCGGGAAAGATAAAACAATTGCATGGAAGTGATTGATTAGATATAAATTGCGTGCAAACTCTCAGGGCAAGAGCGAAGAGAAATTTCGCACATACCTGAATGCACACGAAATCAAAGAAAACCCGCCAGCTGAGACGTTTGAGCATCATTTTAATGTTACAATAATGCCCTCTCAACATTTGTCATTAAAAAGTCTTAAATCACTTTTATCAGTAACCATGATCAAGCTTATAAAATACAAATGCATAAACTAGCTGACAGTAAAATTCATGTACATTTCTTGACAGTATTTACTGCTGTTGTTAATAAATATTTAAAGTGGTTGTCGATGGTTTTTGTGTTTATCTTTTCAGTTTAGAATTAGTGTTTCTTCCACACCCCTGCTCTACTTTTAATATATTCATTCAAAGTTAATCTATTTATGCCTTACTTACTAGCATGTTTTTCATGCACCTAAATATATGATATGATCTATACTGATATACCAGCTATATATATACCAGCTAATAAATGTTGTCTTAATTTGGGTAGTCAGACTGCATTTGAAATTCAGTCTGCATCTAATTTAGCAAGTAAATTTGCTCGAATTAAAGTCTTTTTAGGATGCCAAAGTCAAGTTTAATCATATAAAATTGATTTTACCAGCAACAAAAATTTGGCCGGTGAAAATGCTGAGTGTAACTTTGAAAAACTAGCCACTTTGGCTGGTGAGCAAAAAAGATAATGTCAAATCCTGATGACAAAAGAGATAATCCGTGGAGACGTGCTGCGCTGCGTGAGACAAACACACAATATAACCAAAGTCACCTCATATATCCGCTATTCAATTTAAAAATGTAACAATTTCCTACCTATCCCTTGCTGCCACTGAAAAAAAAATAAAAATAAAATAAAATAAAATCCCTACCGACCCATCACCTAAACTGACAACCAACCAGAACCTAACTTATTTTTTTTAATGCCTTATCCATGCTTTTATGACCTCTAGAATAGACTATTGTAACTCGCAACTCGGGGGATGCCATGCAAATCAAGTAAACAAGCTTCAGCTAGTTCAAAACGCTTCTGCAAGGGTACTTACTCGATCTAAGAAGTATGACCACATAAGCCCAATTCTGGCATCTTTACACTGGCTACCAGTTAAATAACGCATACAATTTAAAATATCACTTATCACCTACAAGGCTTTAAATGGCCTAGCACCCTCATATCTTAGAGAATTACTATCAGAATACAATCCATCACGCACACTACGGTCGCAAAATTCTGGTCTCTTGATTATCCCTAGACTATCAAAAGTGTCTAAAAGTGGAATTTCCTACTTAGCCCCTAAGCTCCGGAATGATTTACCAACCGATGTCCAAGAATCAGACACAGTGGATCATTTTAAATCAAGACTTAAAACTTTTCTCTTCAACAAAGCATTCGCATAATTTGTCTAGTAAAGGTACTTAACTCGAAATAGTTATTTGTATGGAACAAAGCACTCACGGTCATAACACCGACCAACCAAATAAATAAATAAAAACCTTATCTGCATAAACACTTCACGTGTTTATGCACGTATGGTCGGGTTGCGATTTTGGAACTTTCGTGTGTCTTGTGAATAGGATGCCATACAGACCCGTTTGCCACTGAACCTGCATTAACGACGACAGTGGGGCTTCCGGCCTTAGTCAAACGGGTTGGCACGATAGTATGCCATACAAACCCGTTTGCCACTGAACCTGCATTAACGACGACAGTGGGGCCTCCAGGCTTAGTCAAACGGGTTGGCACGAATGGTTGGGTTGTAATTTTGATGCTTTCTTTGTCTTGCGAACAGTATGCCATACAGACCCGTTTGCCACTGAACCTGCATTAACGACAACAGTGGGGCTTCCGGCCTTAGTCAAACGGGTTGGCACGTATGGTCGGGTTGTGATTTTGGTGCTTTCGTGTGTCTTGTGAATAGTATGCCATACAGACCCGTTTGCCACTGAACCTGCATTAACGACGACAGTGGAGCCTCCAGCCTTAGTCAAAAGGGTTGGCACGTATGGTCGGGTTGCGATGTTGGCGTTTTCTCGTGGTCTTGTAAATAATATGCAATATAGACCCGTTTGCCACTGAACCTGCATTAACGACGACAGTGGGGTCACATGCCTTAGTCAAACGGGTCGTGAGGTTTCATTTTCTCTTAAAGATCGGAAGGTGACCCTTAGTTACCATATATACCGTCGCAGTGGGCCCCCAATTTGCAAAATCCTCAACTGTGGATAATATAATTATGCCGCAATAGTTAGTCTGTCTGAAACTAAGCTGATTAAACCACATCACTGTGTGACACTTGCATTACATGTGAACGGCCCCTACGCTAATATGATTTTGTTTTTCTCTCCCTGTCTCATCCTCGACCCCAAGGACAATGAGACAAACAGACCCAGTTCTGGTAGATGTGAAAGTCGGCACACCTCTGATCTACTGGTCGTCCCTCAACGTGATGCCCAGCTGATGCCTGACCAACGATCACCGTCAGAACCCGCTTAATCTCCTTATCCGTTTATATGTGTGTATATACATATATATCTCCCAAGGGTTTTTCCCTCCTAGGACTTTTTTTTTATTTCCTCGGCTAAACAGCCCGGGGTTTTTTTTCTCCTAGAGGGTTTTTTACCCCGGGGAGGCAGCCTTCTTGGGCTAAATTTAGCTTCCTCTTCAAGACGTTACATTAGTAATATGCTCGCTTATAATGTCGAGTCATAGCCGCAGCAAATTTGACTGCTTATGCTATCGTGTGTTATGTTGTGCTATCTGTCATTTTTCTGTGCTTTTACTGCTTCTATTAATGTAAAGCTGCTTTGAAACAATTAACTATTGTGAAAAGCGCTATATAAATTAAATTGAATTGAATTGAATTGAATTATAAACCCTACTGGCTTTAGATGCATGTAGAACATGCTTGAACTCAGGAAATGGAAGTGACGTATTCGGATGCAAAAGAAGTCATGTGGATATTTTTTGCTATCTGGGTAATTCAAAATGTTTTTAGAAAGGTTTAGTCTGTTGTTATATTAATGTTCTAAGAACATTTTTAAAAACGTTATTAAAACATTCCATTCGCCATTATATTAATGTTCTCAGAAAGTTTTTCTAACGTTCGTAATACGTTATAAAAACGTTTCTTAGAACGTTAAAAGTTTCCCGTTTTTTAGACGTAGTATTAACGTTATTGTTTGGTTATAAGAACGTTATTCAAAACATTTTTAGAAAGGTTTAGTCTGTTGTTTTATTAATGTTCTAAGTTTTTTAATCTTTATTAAGACATTCCATTTGCCATTATATTAATGTTCTCAGCACAATTTTCTTATGTTAGTAACAGGTTTTACGTTCTAAGAACGTTTAAACAATGTTTTTATAACCTGTTACGAACATTATAAAAACATTCTTAGAACATTAATATAAAAACAGACCGAACCTAAGAACGTTATTAAAAACGTTATTAAACGTACCATTCAACATTCTATTAATATCCTAAGAACGCTTTCCTAACATTTATAATAGGTTATAAAAACATTGTTTTAAATGTTCTTAGTTGTTAACGTTAAAAATTACGTTTTGACATTTTTATAAACTTTATTGTTTGGTTATGATAACATTAAGTTTTTAGAAAGTTCCAGTCTTGTTATAAAAAAACGTTTAAAGAACTTTAAAACATTATTAGAATGTTCTATCCCCATTATATTAACGTTTTCCTAATGTTTGCATTAAAATAAAAAAACTTTGTTGAAGGTTTTTTGGACATATGTTATTTTTTGATTATAAGAACATTATTCAAAACATTTTAAGAGGAACATTCAAATCACTTGTCAGGGACAGAAGACAACAGAGGGAGAGAATAAAATCAAACAGTTTGTTAAAAGTTGTGGTGAATTGTTATGGTAATAAATGAAAGTCCAGGGGCCCGTTCTTCGTACGTTGCTAACGCTAGCTGGATTTGATTGTTGATGATTTGGCATGATCTTGGATCGTTTGGTTCTTCGAAGCTCATCCTAGACTTGCTGTCATAGCAACCGGTCCGTAAGATTAAACATGCTCGGGAGCAGGCTTATTTCATGTAAACAAGATTAGTTTGTACCTTTTTAAGCAGTGGTGATACGGGAGGTCTGACGCAGTTGTGTATTCTCCATTACACAAGCGCAATCTGCATAAGATGCACGATGAAAAGCTTTTTGAAATCAACACCTAATACAAAAGGATAGATTAAATCTTTTAGCGATGTTATTAAAAAATATATAATATAACAAATATATTTTTTTCTGTACTTGTGCGACTTGTTTTTGTTAACAGCTTTGATTATTATTCTTATACAGATGACAAGACAAAGATGCTGATCACATTTCCTTAATAAAAGCAGCAATCAATCATACCCTGCACAGCAGTAGATGTATTAGTTATGTACAATAAAGAATATTACTTGGTGTGAAATAAGTTTCCTTCGAATAAACTCATTTCCGATTTTAGTTTTGTCTTTAGATTCTCAAGTAGAATGTCATGCATGAAAGGGTTTTCGTTTAGTAATTTCTATCTATTCTATCATTAAAACTCTGTTACTCACATGTTACTCTGTCCCTTTCCTGTGACAAAAATGCCAATAACCAAATAAGTTTTTTGCACATATTTTCACATATATTTATCTTCTTTACTACACTTTTCTGTGCAGACTCAGCAGATGCAAGACTTTCAGTTAATGTGGGCTACTGCTAATATTGTTGTAGTCAGTTATCAAAGAATAATGTCATTGAAGTAAACTTATTAAACTGCTTGCATATAGTTTCTCTAAAGGACTGTCATCTGAGAGGATTTCTTTACTGTCCTGTGCATTGCTGTGCATACACTTTATAATCTTTTGATGTAGAATAACATTTACATTCCCTTACTGCACATCATCATTTAACACATTCTTGAGAACTGCTGAAATGTTAAACTGCACAAAAGAGAGAAAAACACAATCTTATAATAAAACTACAATTCAAACTTTATTTATCAGAAATTAAATTGTTGCATTGGCTGTAGGTTTAAGAGAGCAGCTGCCTCCAAAGATGATCTGCACAATCAATCAGTTTAGAGACATCACTTCTGCCAGCACATCACATGAAGATGCAGGACCACCACCTGTTTTTTTATTCTGCTTTTTAAGTTGCTGTTACAAACAGACAAAAAGCATTTAACTGTTTTTAAAAGAGACTTAAAGTACTTCAGGAGCATAAAATTTTAATTACAATCATTAATTTAAATCTTTGACAAGCATAGTAAAGATATCAAGATTTTATTTTTACAGAAAATGTTACATTATTTATGGTGATTTATGTACAAAATTAGCTTTAACTGGCTTTTTAAATTCAGTGTCATAAAAAGTTCACAACCTTTCATCAATAGCTATCAGACTGTAGGAGTTAAAAATGGGCGTGTTCTTGGCCATTGTAACAACTGGCCAATCACAGCATTGCTGATCAGTGTTTCTACTATCGATAGGTATTGCCTTTTCTTGCAGTGCACGAACGCGCAGTGATCTCAGATAATTCAATCCTGCCATACTAATCATCAACAGCAGTGGTGTTCAAAGAACCAAATAAGAGAGATCATAATTAGCGAGATTTGAACATCTCGGATGTATCATTTGATCTCGGATGTAGTAAGCAACGTACTTTCCTCTAACAAACAAATACAGAGCACCGTTTACCTCGTCTCGTACAAATCTTATTAACATAGAATTAGAACATAATACATTAACAGATGAAACTCAAATGTTAAAATTCGGCCTTCTTAACATTAGATCACTTACCAATAAAGAACATATTATCAATGAAATAATTACAGACCAAAACTTAGATGCACTCTGTTTAACAGAAACCTGGCTTAAAGCAGACGATTACATCAGTTTAAACGAATCCACACCACAAGACTATTATTATAAACATGTACCTCGTTTAAAGGGGAAAAACTGTTTGACATCTGTGTGGCATGGAGTCAACCAACTTGTGGCACCTCTCAGCTGTTATTCCACTCCATGATTCTTAAACAACATTCCACAATTCATTCACATTTCTTGGTTTTGCTTCAGAAACAGCATTTTTGATATCACCCCACAAGTTCTCAATTGGATTAAGGTCTGGAGATTGGGCTGGCCACTCCATAACATTAATTTTGTTGGTTTGGAACCAAGACTTTGCCCGTTTACTAGTGTGTTTTGGGTCATTGTCTTGTTGAAACAACCATTTCAAGGGCATGTCCTCTTCAGCATAGGGCAACATGCCCTCTTCAAGTATTTTAACATATGCAAACTGATCCATGATCCCTGGTATGCGATAAATAGGCCCAACACCATAGTAGGAGAAACATGCCCATATCATGATGCTTGCACCTCCATGCTTCACTGTCTTCACTGTGTACTGTGGCTTGAATTCAGAGTTTGGGGGTTGTGTAACAAACTGCCTGTGGCCCTTGGACCCAAAAAGAACAATTTTAGTCTCATCAGTCCACAAAATGTTCCTCCATTTCTCTTTAGGCCAGTTGATGTGTTCTTTGGCAAACTGTAACCTCTTCTGCACATGCCTTTTTTTAACAGAGGGACTTTGCGGGGGATTCTTGAAAATAGATTAGCTTCACACAGACGTCTTCTAACTGTCACAGTACTTACAGGTAACTCCAGACTGTCTTTGATCATCCTGGAGGTGATCATTGGCTGAGCCTTTGCCATTCTGGTTATTCTTCTATCCATTTTGATGGTTGTCTTCCGTTTTCTTCCACGTCTCTCTGGTTTTTCTCTCCATTTTAAGGCATTGGAGATCATTTTAGCTGAACAGCCTATCATTTTTTGCACCTCTTTATAGGTTTTCCCCTCTCCAATCAACTTTTTAATCAAAGTACGCTGTTCTTCTGAACAATGTCTTGAACGACCCATTTTCCTCAGCTTTCAAATGCATGTTCAACAAGTGTTGGCTTCATCCTTAAATAGGGGCCACCTGATTCACACCTGTTTCTTCACAAAATTTATGACCTCAGTGATTGAATGCCACACTGCTATTTTTTTGAACACACCCCTTTCAACTAATTCAACTAATTGCCCAATTGCACAGCCTTAAGAGCGTGCATATCATGAATGCTGGGTCTCATTTGTTTTCTGAGAATCTACTGAACCTACTGGTAACTTGTTTGCCACGTAGCAATAAAAAAATATACTAAAAACCTTGATTATTCTGGTTAGTCACATTGTACTGCTATTATTTTGAACAATACTGTACATTATTTTATAAAAGTAGCCTAAGTAAATATTTTCTTAACCTTATCTTAAATAACTAAGACCTATTATAACCTTGCACTAAACTAACAAATTTAATTCCTGTATACATTTATAAACTATTATAAAAAAATGACCACTAGTAAAGTTAAGTGTTTCTGTTTTGATTTATTTTGGATTGTTTTCAGTCATAGTATTGTCTTTATTATGTTCTTTGTTATTTCAGTTTTAATGAATTTGCTATTATATGTGGGAAAATATTAATAAGTGAAAGTGATCCCATAACTTTTGAATGGGTAGTACATGTTATACAAGCTAGTTGGACAGAAAAAATAATAATACTGCTCTATGTGTAATTGCATAGCAATTTACATAATAATAGCATATTATACTTCATTATATACTTCATTATATCAGTATACATACTTTTCCCTGACCCTTCGGGTCGGGTTGCGTGTCCTGCGTTCGACCCCGAGATGGCAGCCATGCTCGCTTGGGCGGTGGCGGCGGTCAGCTTGGTGTGGACTGAACCTCCCCCACCCGAACCGTCCCGCCTCGATGATTGGTACTTCGGGGTTGCCAGGGCTTCTCAGTCCTCGCCCCCCGGTGCCCTTCTTCCCCGAGGTGCATGAAGAGCTGACGCGGTCGTGGAAAACCCTGTTTTCCGCCCGGAACCATCCGTTTCAGCCTTCACCCCTCATCTCTCTCGAGGGTGGAGATGCCAGGGGGTATACTGGTGTCCCATCAGTGGAGGGGCCGGTCGCGATGCAGTTGTGTCCGGCCGGTGTCGCTTCCTCCTGGCGGGACCGCCCTACTCTCCCCTCACGGGCTTGTAAGCAGTCTGCGGCGCTGTCCGGTGCTGCTTACAAAGCCGTTGGGGAGGCAGCTTCAGTCCTGCATGCCATGGCCTTGCTGCAGGTTCACCAGGCTAAGGCTCTGAGGGACCTGCACGACAGGTGTGCGATGTCTACCCTGGTAGTCCAGGAACGCCATCTCTGGCTGTGTCTGGTGGACATGAAGGATGCTGATAAGACCCGGCTCCTGAATGCTCCGGTTTCCCAGACCGGCCTGTTCAACAGGACGGTCGAGGAGTTTGCGCAGCAATTCTCCGCGGCCAAGAAGCAGACTGAGGCCATCGCTCAGATCATGCCACGTCGGAAGCGTCCTGCCCCGTCCACGTCGGCGCCTCAGCCTGCTCCGTTCCTCCCGGGGCTCTTCTTAGAAGCGAGGAACCGGTCGTCAGCAGCCCGCCCTTCCCACTCCGAAGGGTGGAAAAAGAAGATCGAAGCGGCCCTGAGACGGGCGACCTAGAGATGGAGTGGATCGCTCTTCGGGAGATGAAGGCACCACTCCCCCTACCGGAGGAGGGCGGTTGGGGAATCCTTTGTTTAATTTTTCTGTTCGGCCGACTTTTCGGTTGACACCCACACAGAAAGAGCGAATTCCACTTTCATCTCTAGGTCTTCAGATGAGCGCCAGAGGCACGAGCGGGCTCATAACCCCCCTCGTTCTCCGACTCATCAGAAAAGTACGAGAGCGACGCACGGGCTCATAACCCCACCGCGCTCTCCAACTTCTCAGGTGGTAGGAGACAATTACGGGCTCATAACCCATCATCTTCCTCCTCCTTCGTCAGAGGGTGCATCGAGTGGCGTGAGGTGTCTTCAGCAGGGCCTCCCTTACTCACCCACCCAGCGGCAGACTCAGGTGAGTGTTACCATACACAACACTGCTGTCGGTGCAGCCATTATGCACACACCAGCGATCACCTCCGTTGCCCCGCCGCGGGCACACCGATCGAGCCGGTCCCTCCAGCCGAGATGAGGTCGGGGTTTTACAGCCCTTACTTTATTGTACCCAAGAATGCCGTTCAAGATGCTGATGCCCAAGCGCAAATTTCCATGCATTCGTCCAAACGATTGGTTCGCATCCATCGACCTGAAGGACGCGTACTTTCACGTATCGATTCTCCCCCGGCACAGGCCGTTTCTCCGCTTCGCGTTCGAGGGGCGAGCATATTAGTACAAAGTCCTCCCATTCGGGCTCTCTCTGTCACCCCGTGTATTCACCAAAGTAGTGGAGGGGGCTTTAAAACCCCTGAGAGAGAAAGGTGTGCGCATTCTCGCATATCTAGACGATTGGCTAATAATAGCTCAAACACGTCAGACGTTGTGCGATCACAGAGATTTAACTTTAAAACTCCTCGCTCGTTTGGGTCTTCGGGGTCAACTGGGAAAAGAGCAAGCTTTGCCCCGTGCAGAGAATCTCTTTTCTCGGGATGGAACTGGACTCGGTCGATTTGACAGCTCGTCTAACAGATGCGCGTGTACAGTCGATTCTGACTTGCCTGAATACATTCAAGAGCAAGAGCGCGGTCCCGCTGAAACAATTTCAGAAGCTCCTGGTGCATGGCAGCAGCTTCGGCTGTGACACCGCTCGGGCTGCTTCATATGCAACCGCTTCAGCATTGGCTTCATGATCGAGTTCCGAGGAGAGCGTGGTTGCGCGGCATTCACCGTGTTATCATTACACCTGCGTGTCGTCGCACTTTCACTCCGTGGTCAGACCGTGCGTTTCTCCGAGCCGGTGTGCCTCTGAGACAGGTCTCCAGGCATGCGATAGTATGCACAGATGCTTCGGACACGGGGTGGTGGGCCACGTACGATGGGCTTGTGGCTTCGAGGGTCTGGATGACACCCCAGCTGCATTGGCACATAAATTGCCAAGAAATGTGGGCTGTATATCTTGCGCTCGTCCGTTTCAGCAACGAGTTACGGGGCAAAGACGTATTAGTTCGCACAGACAACACTGCGACCGTGGCGTACATCAATCGTCAAGGCGGTTTACGCTCGCGTCACCTGTCGCATCTCGCCCGTCACCTCCTCACTTGGAGCCAGAAGAATTTGAGGGTCTCTTCGTGCCATTTACATTCCGGGCACGCTCAATGTAGAGGCGGATGCGCTCTCTCGGGTTGCACGTTCCAGCGAATGGCAGCTCCACCCCATAGCGGTTCAGCAGATTTGGAGACGTTTCGGCAAAGTTGCCAGCCAGCGCCAGCGTTTTTCATGATTTTCACAAAAGTTTAATGCCTTCCAGAAATTTTTCTTCTTTAAATATATAAACATACAATATACCAAATGAAAGAACAGACCCTCTGCTTTCAAACAAAAAAAACCCGTTTCATCCTACCTTTAGTGGTTCTTTTGTAATCCGCTTTTGAATATGGGTAGGTTTCTGCAAAAACACCACATTTTGAGCAAAAAGCAGAGATAATTCCATTTTTGTGACAGACTTTTCATAGAGATCCCATTCAGAGCGATCTTTAAAACAAACATGGACATGCAGCCGCTTGCCATAGGGCAATACTTCCGGGTTTAAAAAGTTGCGGAAGGGCGCCACCTGGTGGATAATAGCGGTATTGCGGAAAGACGGAAAATCTCGTCAATGGCGGTGAAAGAGTTAAACATGTTTCAAAACGTAGCAACATTTAGTCAGCACAAAAACCATTGTGTATGTATTGTTAGAAAAGCATGTTAGAAAGAACGTTAGAAAAATGTTCTGAGAACATTAATATAATGGCGAATGGAACATTTTAATAACATTAATAACGTCTTAAGAACATTAATATAACAACAGATTGAACTTTCTAAAAACGTTTTGAATAACATTCTTATAACCAAACAATAATGTATACTACGTCTGGTGATGCACAGTGGATAAGACACAAGCCTTTGGTGTGAGAGACCCGGGTCGAATCTACTGTGACACACCATTGTGTCCCTGAGCAAGACAATTAACCCATAGGTGCTCCAGAGGCATGCAACCTCTGACATATAGCAATTGTAAGTCGCTTTGGATAAAAGCGTCAGCTAAATGAAAAGTAAGTAAAAAGCTAGACACTTTCAACGTTCTAAGAACGTTTAAACATAATGTTTTTATAACCTGTTACGAACGTTAGAAAAGACAGACTGAACCTTTCTAAAAACGTTTTGAATAACGTTCTTATAACCAAACATTAACGTTTATAATACCACGTCTAAAAAACTGGACGCTTTTAACCTTCTAAGAACATTAAAAAAATAAACGTTTTCCAAACTTTCGTAAGACGTTACGGGAACGTTTTTATAACGTTAAATTGTTAGCTGGGTTGGTATCGGATCGGTTTGTACTCCCTGACTTCTACAATATTCAATCTGGCCATTTTGCCAATACCTACAATATCGATACTGCATATCAAATCGGCCCACCCCTATTTAAATCCCCAGAAGATACATTTTTATGCTAACATTTTTAGAATGTTCCACTAATGGTAATGTTGTAATGCTAACATTTTCAATGTTAATGTTTTTAGAACGTTCTGCTAAGAATACAGTTATAACGTTTTCAATGCTACCATTTTAAGAAAGTTCCATTGCATACACAATGGTATACTTTTCAATGCAACAGTTTAAAGAACATTACATTACATACACAATAGTAACGTTTTCAATGCTAGGGTGTGTAGAACATTCTGCTAACAATGCAATTATAAAGTTTTTAATGTTACCGTTTTAAGAACATTACATTCAGTGTTGGGTGTAACTAGGTACTAAGTAATTAGTTACTGTAATTTAATTACTTTTCTTTTGAAAAAGTAAAGTAAGGGATTACTCTTATTTTTCTTGTAATCTAATTACAGTTACTTTTGATGTAACTAAATACTGATGGACTGTAGAACAATTATGTATACTATAATACGATAGTGGATTTAACATGGTTTTAGTATACAATTCTCACTATTAACTGGTTGATTATTAGCATTAATATTAATGAGATGTTGGCTGTTTATTAATACTTAATAGCACATATTAATGCCTGATTCTGCAAAACCTTATTCTTTAACCCAAATACTTAAAATTAACAACTTCTTTAGTATTATTAAGCAGTAGTTGGAGTATATTAAGGCAAAAAGTAGTTAATAGTTAGTTAATAGAGAGAATTGGACCATAAAGTCGGACAAGAATACTGGGCTAAGTGCAGTAACTACGCAAACACTGAAACAGAGAAAAATGCCCTTAAAGTTTTTTACACCAGCCAGTCAAACATGTTACTGCAATTTTGGCACACACGTTTCTCTGAAAGGGGACAAAATTGAACCAGGAGACTTTGTCACAAGACACAACAAATCTCACAAAGCCCATTTCAACCATTAACTCCGTTTTGACCAAATGCGTAGTTGCTGCGCTTTGGCTTTGTAGGGCAGAATAATTGATGTACTTTTATATATTATTTCTTTGAGCCAATTCAAGCCTGTCCTTGTATCATGTACTACATAAGATTTAGAAAGTAATTAGTAATAAGTAATTAAATTCTTTTTGGAGAGAGTAATTTGTAAAGTAATCTAATTACATGATTCAAGATGTAATTAGTAACTAGTAATTAATTACTTTTTTTGAGTAACTTACCCAACACTGATTACATTACATACACAATGGTAACGTTTTCTATGTTACCTTTTTAAGAACGTTATATTACATACACAATAGTAACGTTTTTAATACTAAGGTGTGTAGAACGTTTCACTAACAATACAATAATAACGTTTCTAATGCAACGTTTTAAGGACGTTTATTAATTGGAGATAACATTGATTACTCAATTGTTTTTCCCGTTTTTAAACCATTTTCGTGTGGGTTTGGGGTTAGATTTGAGCTTTGGGTTAGGATGTCACTTTAACTATTGGTTTATACTATTTTTTCCAGACTTTTAAACAATTGCTGCCTGACGTTAGGGTTAGGAGTTGGGTTTAGATGTCATTTTATGTTACAGAAAGTCATTCTAACCACAGAAAAAAAGAAGTGTATTAGACCTTGTTCACACTGTCAGTCCAAATTCCATTTGGTGCATATCCGATAGGAATCCAATCAGATTTAGAACGTGTGAACGGCCAAAAACCATATGAAATAAGTTTTTCTAATCTGTTTCAGGCTACATCCAGTGGTGGTTTGAAATCCTTTTCAAATCGCATTTCCGGATATCCATTTCAGTCTGACCGCCCTGATCGCATTTGTGTAGCTTTTCGGTTATGTCATGCTGTCACGTCACATAAAACACGTCAGACGTCGAGGCAGATTGTCGTGCCAGTGCGACGTCGTTGCCATAGAAACAGTGCAGATAATCCGGAAAACGGCTACAGGACGCACAGATCGAATCTGAACAGTTGTGATACACAATGTGGACAGTGAGGCTGTCAAATTAGATATGCACCAAAATCAGATTTGGACTGACAGTGTGAACATGGTAGAGAGGCTGCAAACAGCAGGAAACGTGTCACACTTCATGTGTTGTCTGTTTCAAAGAATAGAAAAAATCTTCATCATTAGATGAACTGTTGGCCAATTCCTTAGTGTGGTCCAAAGGCTTCAGAATAAATAACATTTAAATTAAACTGGCCAACAGCGCAATTCAATTGGTTTAATAGAGCAAGGAAAAATAGATCTCTAAAATAGAAGTACTTTTTGACTGTAAAAAAAATTGTAAGGAGTAAAAAGTACTTTTTTTCTTTAAAAAATGTAATTAAGTAAAAGTATTGATTTTTAATTGTACTCAAGTAAAGTAAAAATCACCAAAAATAATACTTAAGTACAGTAATCAAGTAAAATTACTCAAGTACTTTACACATCTGATGATAAGTTACTCTTTTACTGAACTTCTTTTATTGTAACACCATTTACTTCCTGACCTCTGTGTCCAAAAGACCCTTAAATCGTTCCGACTTTTACGCGCCCGAAATATCTACACAGAGGGTCCCGGCAGAATGTTTACACTACCTCTCAGGAAGGGCATAATCTCCTTCAAGTACAACCTGGCCATACAAGGTGAGACCATCCCCTCTATTAAAGATAACCCGATCAAGTATTTGGGGAAGTGGTATGATGAGTCACTAAAGGACCACAACAATGTCCGCACCACTGAAAAGCAAGTAGAGGTGTGGCTGAAGAAAATAGAAATATCTGGACTTCCAGGCAAATTCAAAGCATGGCTGTATCAACATGGCCTGCTCCCCAGACTGATGTGGCTACTGATGTCCCTCTCACTGCAGTGGATGGGGTAGAGTGTAAGATCAATACACACCTTAGAAAGTGGCTTAGAATTCCATCTGGTTTTACATCAGTTGGGCTATACATCAGATCAGGGCAACTTCAGCTAACTCTCTCTTCTGTGGTTGAGGAGTTTCAAGTAGCCAAGTGTAGGGTGGCCATGACCTTCAGAGAATCCAGAGATAGGAAAATCAGTGAAGCAGGTATAAGAACAAGGTCAGGACGGAAGTGGGATGCCACTGCTTCGCTAGCCCTAGCTGAAGGGAACTTAAAGCTCAAAGATATCATTGGAGCACCCTGTGTAGGACGGCAAGGCCTAGGTATGTCCCACTTTCATACATGGGGGAAAGCCAATTCGGTGGAAAGAAAAGCCATGATCCAGGCAGTAGGGTTTAATCCCGAGAAACGGGATTCCCGGGAAATCTTATCAAGACTATTTCCCGATTCCCGGGAAAAGTTATGACGGGAAACAGGAAATTTATATATATATAAATTTAGACATCGCCCTCTTCGAACCCACCAACAGGAGACCACCCCACCTGCAACAGCTGTTTGGCTACGTTCATACTGCAGGGCTTAATGCTCAATTCCGATTTTTTGAAAAAATGTGATTTTTTTGCATGGCCGTTCACAGTTCCAATTAAATGTGACCTTTTGTGATCTCCTGTGTGAACGTGAAATGACCCAGAAGTGACCCGCATGCGCAGAAGAGTACTCAATGGTCAATGACGTCACTTGTTAACTAACGTTAAACATGGATGTCAACAACAGTGTAGTCCAGGGCCGCTGGAAGTCATTTTGAAAAGGGGGTGCTGGGAATTATTTTTTTTTACAAAAAACCTATGAGCCTATAGGCCTATTTAAAATACATTTTAAAAATAAATACATTGAGTTTCACTACTTTATTGTCATATACACTTCAGTGCACACAGCCCCTGAAACACACAGACATCATCAGTTATCAGATAAATATATGCGCTATTAATCAGAAACGGAAATACTTTTAATAATCCCAGGGGAAATTACTTTCGTTACAACCAGATATACATACATACAACATATTTACATACAACATATAATATTATAACAACATATAATATTAATTAAACTTTACAATTTTCAATGTCCATGCGGACGAACATATTTTACTTTCGTAAGATTGTAAGATCTTTTTTTACTAAATAGTACTATTACTGTCTTTTTTAAACGTATAAATAATTCATAAATTAAAAAAAAATAATAATGGGTTTAGTTCTGATATTGTATACTTTTATAAAGATATACATGGTGTATAGTTACATTTTTAGAATATATTAGGCTTTATATAAGGTTTGTACTATAAAAATACTATTTGTTACAAACAAGAGATGAGTTCTCATCTCACCAAATCCAAAGATTATATACAATAAATTTGTGGGGTCGCATTTATAAAACATTTAAAAATAGATGCTTTTGTTTAAAGCAAAGCATTTATTTACTTAGCCACAGATGGAGCAGCTCTTTGCACCTTCTAACGTCTCATAATCAGTCCTCATTTATGTCCAAGAGACTCAATAATAATCTTTTACATTTTAATCCTTTAATTTTTCATATTAAAAACCGTTTTTGTACTGCTTTGCATCCATGTATGTGAAAAGCAAACCCGCGTTGTCATCCCGTTATTACTGTATGTGCATATTATCAACGCGCTCTTTACTCTAGCAAAAGACACTAGCATCGCGCATTAGGCCGGTTGTATAATAAAGTCCAAAGTCTCTCATGAGCTAGGGGACGAATGCCCAGGGAGTTCAGAATTTCTGTGTGGGCATGCATTAGCCAAAGGTGTGTTAGTCTATTCTGGGTCATGGTGCTGATGCCCGTATCTTCAAAAGACGCAAGGCGGAGAAAGTGCGCTCGGATGAGGCCACGGAGATGCACAGACAGTAATGAAATTAAAATCCAAAATACACGTAATAACCTACGTGTGTCAAAAATAATATTCATAAGTAATATATAAATTGTGCAAAAAAATCTCCCCAATAACAAAGGGGATCCTGCCTTGGAAACTCCGGCTACAATTCAGTGTGTTTTTATTTAATTTGGAGATTTAGTGCGTCAAAGCAGTCATGACAGAAAAAAAACGACAAATGAGAAATGACAAATGTTTTGTGATCGTTACTGTAAATAATAAAAACGAAGCTTTATATACAAATCATTAAACGTTAATTTATAACAAGAAAAACACTGAAATTAATGATTTTATAGACACTACGCGGTGCAGATATTTTCCGTTTCAGCACCGAAATTTAAAGAAACGGCTTACCTCTGTTTAAATACATGTAACATTTTAAAAACGTATACCCGTTGAAAAACATCCGTGTTTGTATGTTTAGTTTGATGAACTTCTAAATAAGAGACGCAGAGCACCTAGCACGTTCGGCTAAATTGCATGTGCCAACACGCAACAGCGATACAACGAAAAGCAATCCAAAATTTACATACTTAAATTAGATCAGAATTTACGTTTATGATAAATACATTTTTTTTTAATAAAATAAAGTCAGAAGTAACAAAGTGCAGAACAAATGTGCAAAATGCCTCAAGTGCACGGAAACAAAACACATGCCAAATAGATAAATCAGATAACCCAGAGTGATTTATAAATAAAATAAAAAAAAGTAAAGAAATTATTAACCCTCTGGGGTCTAAGGGGTTTTTAGGGCCCTGGGGAAGTTTTGACATGCACTGACATTTGTGCTTTTTTCAGTTGCTTAAAAACATATTAATGGCAAAAGTCTCATAACACTGCGTTCAGCACAAACGGGGCTACAATATCATATAATCAACATGTATGTACATGCTTGTATTTTTGAGAGAAAAATGTTTATGCGTGGTTTTTGAAAAAGCAAAAATTTTAAGTCACTGATATAAGTCCACAAAACTAATTCTAAACATGTTTTCCCAAGACTTTTCAAAACAGGATCTAGTAGTCTAGAGTTTTTTCTTCAAAATAATGTGAAAATCATTCGGCCTACTCGTTCACATAAAGCAAGATATTGATTTACAATTTCTAAGACACTTTTGCTTGGGAAAGGCTGTATGCGTGGAGGCGGGAATGCTCCTGAATAATCAGTGATTGACAGCTGAGAGACAAAAGGGTTGCATAATGAGCCACATGAGCCTTGTGGGGATGTTCAACAGGAACGTAACTTTCTCTGTAGTAAAACCATGATGGTTTACTTTTCAATTTAAATGTAAATGTAAATATCTGTAATGAGAAGAGATATATATATAACATTAATTTCACATGTAGGCTATAAGTTACCTTTTAAAAACCATAGTAGCCTAATCAAAGTGAACACAGGGTTTGTGTGCAGCAAAAGCTCAAAAGAACAACTGCCTATCGTTGTTTGGACTCTTAGTTGTGTTTTTGTAATCATTATATCATTATAGAAACACAACAAGGGACAAGCATGATAAACTTGCACGATAAACTTGCTCAATGTTTGTTTACAGCCGCCGCCATTACCTCACGTGTTGCTCATGAAAGCAGTCGGCTTGTTCGACATCAATCGGCGCCGCCAAGATCGACAGCCGGGTGACGTCAACCCACCGCGAGAGCGATCCGCGAAATCATATGGAAGAGTTTGCTTTTAAATCGCTCTTGCGAAACTCTGACGTCACTCGGCTGCCGGTTCCCGCGGCGCCGCATTAAGTCGAACAAGCCTATTAACTTATGTGTGCACATGCGAGTGATCCTGTGTTTAATAAACGTGCTGTGCGGAGATATATGTTTAGACGCAACTAAATAAGGATTGTACTGTTTGCAGTCGCGTATTTTATAAGAATACCAAAAACCGCGTCGATTTCCTGACTCGCGTGTTTGTGCATGCGTTTCCCATCGCGTGAACTGTTTGACGGAAGACAAAGAAAACACTCGCGTCTGGAGATAGTGACACACATACGCAAGTAAATAAGGATTGTACTGTTTTCAATCGCGTATTTTATAAGAATACCAAAAACCGCGTCGAGTTTCCTGACTCGTGTGTTTGTTTATGTGTGTTCCCCTCGCGTGAAATGTTTGACGGAAGAACAATGAAAACACTCGCGTCTGGAGATACTGACACACATACGCAAGTAAATAAGGATTTAGAAGTCATGTTTTGGTGCAATCGGATGAAACAACAAGGAATGGAGAGACTGGGTTGTGGACTGGATTGCGTATCCATTGACTGCAGGAGGCACAAGTTATGCATATGGATGTCTCTGCTCATTCACTTTAATGGCGCGGGGGCGTGGCGATCTCTTCTCATTACAGATAATCAGGTAACATTAGAAAGACGGTCCCTCTCCTACTTCTCATACAGTTTACACCGAATGACAATATATGTTTTCGATCTCACTTACATCATTTAAAAGCTGACATTCCAAGCATTATGTAGACATTTATCTTTTGTTTATATGACATGTATTCGTGAAGTTACAGTTAATTTTCTGACGCGTTCCTGAAATGGCTTCACTGAGGGAGAGAGAACAAAACGCACATCATGTTTATTTTCTTAATTTTGCGAAAAGCACAACATTCTGTTTTTATTGGGAGTGGACAGAAAAAAAACTAGACACTTTAACGTTTTAAATGATGTATAAATCATATCTGTATGTCCAAAATCAGCAGAGTTATCTAAGTCTCTTTACGGAGTGATTGAAAAATAAAGAGTTGGCGGCGCCCGCGCCGCAGCCGACCCCAGAGTGTTAAAAGAAAGAACGAAAGTATAACCAGAATTGCCAGCTTTGTCTTTTAATGTAGAAACAAAGAGGCAATGGTTTATTAACATAGAAACCTCTTATGGACGTGTAGCCCGGTCACAGGGGTTGTTGGATTTATTAACGCATTTTAAAAATATTTATTGAAAGCTGCTACTTCACATATTATTTGCAGCATTATAATAATATGCTGTATTAATATAGTGGGAGAAAGCTGTTATATGTGAAATCAGATAACGTGTGCACCCATACGGCCAAAATTGAATGATCCTCATTTCATAACACATCTGCGACGATACGACTGTGAGATTTGTAGTCGAATCAGGCTTCTCCTATTGATGCATTGAATCTTCGACTATTCGGGGTCATACCTACAATCTTCTCGTTTTAAAAAAAATAAAAAGGAGGAGAGCAAGGTTTTTGGCCATGGCGTTTTGTGGAGCAGTGTTAGCAACGTCCGCAATGGTTGTTGTTTATCTTCTTGTTTCAGCCTACTTCAACACAGAATTATGACGTATGGGTCGGATACATGTGGCCTGGCCGTTCAGACAGAGGTCGCATTTCAAAAGATCGGATACGTATCTGATTCAGGACCACATATCCAAGTGGCCTGGGTCACATTTGAAAAGATCGGATCTGTGTCGTTCAGACTGTCATGAAAAGATCATATACCGGTCGCATAGGGGCAAAAAAATCAGAATTGGGTCGTTTCAGCCTGCAGCGTGAACGAAGTCTTTGATGCTCTTAGCACTATTCAGGCTACATCTGTGGAGGCGGAGAGAGCGTTCTCTATTTGCGGCCAATTTGTTACAAAAATACGAAACAGCCTGAGTCCATCGACGCTCTCTGCTTTTTAAAAGCACATTTCCAAAAAAATAAAATAAATGAAGGGCAAGGTGAGAAATAAAAATGGTTTGAAATGCAATGCTGATGTTGTGGGTGACACTTTCGCTTGTAATTGCCCTATTGCGGCAGTGTTACTGTTTATGAGTTTGTTTTAGTTTTTAAATTATTATTTCAATTCTGTTTTACCCTAGGCATGGCCCTGTCTTTAATCTTTCCATGCACATTTACACATTTCTGAGGGTCGTTTGCTTTTATTCAGTTAAAATTGTTTTATGTTTAAAAGAAAAATATACCTGCCCTAATAAAGAAATTGTTGCTTAACTTGTGAGTGACAGTTTTGCGTGAAATTGCCCTATTGCGGCAGTGTTACTGTTTGTGTTTATGCTTTTGTTTTAGTTTTTTAAATTATTATTTAAATTCAGTTTTAGTCTACATAGGCCTGGCCCTGTCTTTAATTATTGCCATGCACAGTTGCACATTTCTGTGGGTCGTTTGCTTTTATTTAGTTTAAATTTGTAGGATATGTTTAAAAGAAAAATATATCTGCCCTAATAAAGAAATTGTTGCTTAACTTGTGAGTGACAGTTTTGCGCGAAATTGCCCTATTGCGACAGTGTTATTGTTTGTGTTAATGCTTTTGTTTTAGTTTTTAAATTATCATTTCAATTCAGTTTTAGCGTACATAGGCATGGCCTTGTCTTTAATTATTGCCGTGCACAGTTGCATTTTTCTGTGGGTCGTTTGCTTTTATTTAGGGTAGTCAAAACTTGTAGCCTATATTATTTATTTAAAAGAGAAATATACCTGCCCTAATAAAGAAATTGTTGCTTAACTTCGAGTGATTATTCCTCAGTTAATCTTAATTATAGTTTTATAATTTTAAAGATTTTCAGAATTCACAGACAATCCACCTGGCATTTCGCTACGGCAGGCAGCTCACTTGATCCGCAGCAGAATTGATCATTGCAAAAAACGTTGTTATATGGACATAAACTGTGTTTCTTGCCCTAATAATGATACAAATAATATAAAACATGTTGGGAACGCATATTTGAATGATATTGATACATTACTTGTGCAAAAAAACTGCTATTTCCCGGGATTCGATTTGATCTAATTTTCGGGAAAAATATTAAACCCTACCAGGCAGAAGTAAGGGATTTAGAGGAAGAGCGAAGAAGGGCAAAGGCAGTGGAACTTGGATCCCAGGGTGCCTGGACTCGGTGGGATCTCCCTAAGTGGAAAGTGTCATGGAATGATCTCTGGAGGCTGGAGCCAGAGATGTTCACAAGTCTCTGAGCTCGAGTCCGAGTCAAGTCTGAAGTCTTTGAGCTCGAGTCCGAGTCAAGTCTGAAGTCTTTGAGCTTGAGTCCAAGTCAAGTCTGAAGTCTCTGGGCTCGAGTCCAAGTCAAGTCTCAAGTCTCGTTGTAACAATTAAAACTCTAATAACAAATAAAGAAATTATAAACATTTATAAAAAAGAACAAAGTTGCACATTAAGTAAGGTCTAAAATTAGCATTAGGTACAGAAATTAAATTAAATGGATAATAACACTGTCTTTATTGTACAAATTAAATATTATTATTATATTTTTGAGCAATAGACGTGATTTTCTGTTTGTCTTGGGTTGTTTGATTAACATAAATGACACAGACTTAAGTAGGTTAATTGAGGTTACTGTCTCTTTATTAAGAACAAATAAGCCCAGATTGGTTTCTGACTGGTTTCTTAAGACTTAAACAAAAATGTTTTTATTAGAAAAAGAATACTGTGAGATCATTTTGTGTGTGTGTGTGCCCTGTCAAGTAAAGAAAGATTTTATGTTGGCTTAACTTTTGAAACACTTCTCTCTGTATGTGCACTACTGAGGGCACTGAAACGCATGTTCAAACACAGGTGGAGCGCTTCAGGAAGAAGATGCAGCAGTCGCTTCACATAAAAACGTTACATTGTTTTTCATTGCTCTATTCAGCAAATGTATGTTAATGGACTACAGTATGACACAAAGTAGCGCAACTCTGGAGCTGGACCGGACACACTTAAGTTAACCGCATGTGCGTACAGAAATCTGCTCACTTGAGCACCTTTTTGCGGTTAAATTGTTTAACCATTTAAACAATTCCAAGCCTTAGAAACACGTTAATGATCAACTTACCCTATTTAAATTGCATATTAATCCGCGAATTGCATGCGAGCCGAACCGCGGATCTGTCACAGCACTACCCAAAGCTTCAGATGAGTGGGACAGCAGCAGCCGGTGCATTCGATTCACGGCCACGTGCGCGGAGCAGATACGTCACGTGTCACTTCGTGGGCAGGTTGTAGGTAACGGAGGGAGGGGTATGACAGCGAGCTCATCAGACGTTTCCTAAAAATAAACATTGTTCACGAGTCGCGCGGCTCGAGTCCGAGGCGAGTCTGAAGTCTTTGCGGGTCGAGTCTCAAGTCGAGTCTCAAGTCACTGTGTGTGCGACTTAAGTCGCACTCGAGTCCGAGTCTCAAACTCGAGTCCCCATCTCTGGCTGGAGCCATACCGAATATCCTTTTTACTGAGGGCCATTTATGACACCCTTCCTTCCCCTGTGAACCTCCACAGATGGGGGTTAAGGGAAGACCCTCTGTGCAAGCTCTGCAGGAAGAAAGGAACAATGGCCCATGTCTTGACAGGTTGCAGCACAGCACTTGCTCAGGGCAGATACAAATGGCGCCATGACAAAGTCCTAGAAGTCCTTGCCAATATTTTGGAGCAGGAGAGAACCAGGAAATGCCAAAATAAGATCAAGGCCCCCCACGCAATAGCTTTTGTAAAGGAGGGTTCAAAGCTACCAGGTCCCAGTAAGATCAGGGCAAGCATTCTGCAGTCTGCCCAAGCATGGGAGCTTAGGGTTGACCTAAAGAAAAGACTTCAGTTTCCTGACTTTGTCCACACTACCTTGAGACCAGACGCAGTCCTTGTCTCTTACACTGGAAAGAAGATCATCCTGGTTGAGCTTACGGTACCATGGGAAGAGGGCTGTGAAGAGGCATTTGAGAGGAAATCTGAACGTTACAGGGAGCTGGTGCAAAACTGCAGAGAGAAAGGCTGGCAGACATGGCTGTACCCTGTTGAGGTGGGATGCAGGGGGTTTCCAGCCCAATCAGTCTGGAAACTGCTGACAGCTGTTGGACTGAAAGGATCAGAAAGAAAAAAGACTTGGGGAGGCAGCAGAGAGAGCCTCCTGTTGGATTTGGAATAGGAGGGAGGAGTCGAGCTGGCAGCCATTAGGGAGTGAGTAGTGGCTGGCCACCACTGGTGACCCGCCAAAAGGAGAGTGTTATGGTCAGGGTCGAAACACTCAATGATAGTTGGCTAAGAGCTCTAGTTATTGCAAATGACTGAAGGAGTAGCATCTAAGGATGTATGCTATTACTGGTAGTGGCATTAAAGTTTTATGCGCTCGGTCTACGGACTCAGAAACAAAAAAGCATTGTTCACGCGGTGTTTGCCTTGCAAACTTGCGCTACCCACAAATTACTCATCAGAAATTGCGACTTGACCGTGCACAATTTGCACTTCTAAATGTTCGTTCTCTGAACAATAAGACTGCTCTAGTCTATGATGCCATATTGAACAATGCACTACTTATTCTGTATCTGTGAGACTTGGCACCAACCAAATGATTTTATAAACTTAAATTTGAGTTCTCCACCAGGATACACATACATTCAGAGGCCACGTTTAAGTGGTAAAGGCGGTGGTCTTGCTGTTATATACAGAGATGAACTATCCATCACAGAAATTACTATTCCCTGTGTATCCTCATTTGAGGGTGTTGCCTTTAAAATTAACAGCAATTCTCCTGTTCTTTTTGTATTCATCTATCGACCTCCAAAACCTAACTCTCTGTTTTTTAATGAGCTTTCAGACCTACTTACATCTGTTAGCTTTGTCTGTCCGTCAATGATTCTTACTGGAGACATTAATATCCATGTGGATAATATTAATAGTAATCTAACTGTGGAATTCATGAAGGTACTAGACTGTTTTAACATTATTCAGCATGTGAAATTTCCCACTCATAATAAAGGGTCACACACTTGATCTGGTGTGTTCTGCAGTGGTGGATATTAAAGAGCACCTATTATGAGATACACGTTTTTAAACATCCTTTTGTGTGTAGGTGTGTATTAGTACATGCTAACGATATTCAAAAAGTACATACCTCAAAGAAAACGATGACGCGATATCGTCTCTAACGTTGTAGGACTACAAATAACACTCGGATTGTAGGCAACAGTTTACTTCCTGGGATTGGTGACGTAGACAAGACCAACATTATCATAGTTCAGCTCTCTCTGCTTTGCTTGGGTATGCCCTCAAAGACGGGGGTGGAGAGCTCCGAAGAGAGCTGAAATGGCAGAGGTTGGGAGTCCATCTGTTTCGGGTGTGTTTGTAAACTCTTGTTTCATTGTTTAAGCGATTAAATCTCTCGAGTAGATGCTGTCTCTTTAGATGCGAGGGCAAAATAGCACTTTATGGACTTCCACAGAGGACATCATGTTTAATATGGTTCCGGCAAAATCCAGTCAAAAGTTGTTTGTAAGTTCACAGAGTTTTCACAATGACTGCTTCATGAAACGAAGCTGGATTTGCGCGTTGTCTCCTCCTGAAAGTTGGATTACCGTGCACTTCTGGATCACAGGCTGTAAGTATCCATGTTAATCATTTATCTTTTACGTTACCGGTTACCGGAGCTTAACGTGTGCGTGTAGAGCTAAGCTTGCAAGCAAATTTTTTTTGTGTTGTAATACTGTATTTCATACACACCGTACCATATTTACCCACGTGTATGTTGAGTTATGCAGACTATCGTTCTTTTTATTGATGTTGATTTAGACATGTTTACAAACTTGCTAAGTTACCAGCTAAACTGTTACTGGTAAAGTTTGTTCTCATGATCAAACTCAAGAGACTCTAAGTAACATTACAGATGATTTGTTTATGTATTTTACTGTTGTATTTACTTGAAGCTTTCTTAGATTTTGAGACGAAGTAAACACGTAATGTGTGTTGCGTATGTTGGGGCATGTAATATGTAATACATGAACCTTTTAATGAATAGTCGAACGATTTATAGTCGTTGTACCCTTTTGTTATAATATTTATTTTTGACTGATTACATGTTTGTTTTATTTGTCTATATCCTAGATTCGCAGTAGGACACATCCTTCTACACTGTAGGCAGCAGTAGACGTGATGTATTATGCCAAACATGCCGACTTCATTACACACAATACAAGGAGTCAGACTGGCATATAAGTAGCAAACCTATGTAACACATATGATGTATTTAGCTAGTGATACCACTACCAGTCTTAAATTTATAACTGATGATGACAAAGTTTTTTTTCTCTGCATAATCATAGGAACCGAGGCAGTAGCGTCGTTTCACAATGTTTCCATCACCAGCATCAGTTGATGCCTTTGCCTTCCATAGCCTGAGATTTCAGATTTGCAGCAAAAAAAAATATTTTCCCCATTTATTGGAATGCTGTGCAGGTATTTAAGTATTTTAGTAACTGTGTTAAAGGGAGACCAGGCAAGTCTGCGTAATATTTCTCTACGAGCTCCCCCTAGTGTCTGAAAGTAAATGCTTTCTGTTGTCCCTCCTCCCTCGGAACCAAGTTTATCAGCTTATTTCCAATCCAGTTAGGTTTCCCTTCCGTCCAGGGTTTTCGATGCTTCTTCCCCGGCTCTGCCATTTGCAACAATCGCTAGCCGTGTTTAGCTCGCCTGCCTCTGTGTTGTTTGCTGTAAAGTAATACTGCTTCTCGCGATATCTGAGACTTTGCGAGACTGAAGGACACCGGGTCGGATACAGTGAAGTTGCAAGTGGGATATTCTTCCTACAGACGGTAGGGGTGGGCGAGAGAGACTTAATTCGTCCGGTAATGAGTCATTAAACCATATACCGACTTACGAAGATGATTTATTAACATAAAAATGCTGCCTTGTGTCCCTTTAAATAAAGTAGTATTTACTTTTACAATAAATGTATTGCTTGTTAATATTTTTACAGGTTGTACCTTGCAGCCATCCATTCGATGTCACCAAGCCGTAACAAAAGCAGGAGAGGGAAAGTACAAGGTTATGTTCCCATAAAACACAAGCGACATACTGTGAGCAGTAATGTTTTTCTTTCAAATATATTCATAAATAAAAACTTAATGTATGAAGCAGGGAAATAAATGATCAAATAAAAGCTGACTGAAATATTTTTACAGTTATGTGGATGATGTGATCAGGCTTGTGTTTGATGAGGTATTTGAAGATAAGCTGAAGGAAACCTTGATTCCAATGGACCTGGCATCACGGTTTGAGAGACCTTCAAAGGAGGACGTGATTGGATGCCATCTCACGCGCTTTAGTGCAGGGGTCGTCGGAAGCCAACATACTGACAATGATTTACACAATTTGTGCATTATGATGAATCACGCAGGTAAGAGGCCCTGGAACCTGTTGCATTCTCCTAAAAACCTAATAAGTAATAACATAGCACTTACAGTATTGTTCAAAATAATAGCAGTACAATGTGACTAACCAGAATAATCAAGGTTTTTAGTATATTTTTTATTGCTACGTGGCAAACAAGATACCAGTAGGTTCAGTAGATTCTCAGAACAAATGAGACCCAGCATTCATGATATGCACGCTCTTAAGGCTGTGCAATTGGGCAATTAGTTGAATTAGTTGAAAGGGGTGTGTTCAAAAAAATAGAAGTGTGGCATTCAATCACTGAGGTCATCAATTTTGTGAAGAAACAGGTGTGAATCAGGTGGCCCCTATTTAAGGATGAAGCCAACACTTGTTGAACATGCATTTGAAAGCTGACGAAAATGGGTCGTTCAAGACATTGTTCAGAAGAACAGCGTACTTTGATTAAAAAGTTGATTGGAGAGGGGAAAACCTATAAAGGTGCAAAAAATGATAGGCTGTTCAGCTAAAATGATCTCCAATGCCTTAAAATGGAGAGCAAAACCAGAGAGACGTGGAAGAAAACGGAAGACAACCATCAAAATGGATAGAAGAATAACCAGAATGGCAAAGGCTCAGCCAATGATCACCTCCAGGATGATCAAAGACAGTCTGGAGTTACCTGTAAGTACTGTGACAGTTAGAAGACGTCTGTGTGAAGCTAATCTATTTTCAAGAATCCCCCGCAAAGTCCCTCTGTTAAAAAAAAGGCATGTGCAGAAGAGGTTACAATTTGCCAAAGAACACATCAACTGGCCTAAAGAGAAATGGAGGAACATTTTGTGGACTGATGAGAGTAAAATTGTTCTTTTTGGGTCCAAGGGCCACAGGCAGTTTGTGAGACGACCCCCAAACTCTGAATTCAAGCCACAGTACACAGTGAAGACAGTGAAGCATGGAGGTCCAAGCATCATGATATGGGCATGTTTCTCCTACTATGGTGTTGGGCCTATTTATCGCATACCAGGGATCATGGATCAGTTTGCATATGTTAAAATACTTGAAGAGGTCATGTTGCCCTATGCTGAAGAGGACATGCCCTTGAAATGGTTGTTTCAACAAGACAATGACCCAAAACACACTAGTAAACGGGCAAAGTCTTGGTTCCAAACCAACAAAATTAATGTTATGGAGTGGCCAGCCCAATCTCCAGACCTTAATCCAATTGAGAACTTGTGGGGTGATATCAAAAATGCTGTTTCTGAAGCAAAACCAAGAAATGGGAATGAATTGTGGAATGTTGTTAAAGAATCATGGAGTGGAATAACAGCTGAGAGGTGCCACAAGTTGGTTGACTCCATGCCACACAGATGTCAAGCAGTTTTAAAAAACTGTGGTCATACAACTAAATATTAGTTTAGTGATTCACAGGATTGCTGAATCCCAGAAAAAAAATGTTTGTACAAAATAGTTTTGAGTTTGTACAGTCAAAGGTAGACACTGCTATTTTTTTGAACACACCCCCTTCAACTAATTGCCCAATTGCACAGCCTTAAGAGCATGCATATCATGAATGCTGGGTCTTGTTTGTTTTCTGAGAATCTACTGAACCTACTGGTAACTTGTTTGCCACGTAGCAATAAAAAATATACTAAAAACCTTGATTATTCTGGTTAGTCACATTGTACTGCTATTATTTTGAACAATATTGTATAAGTAAGCAGTCTTTCATAATAAAGTTTAATATAGTAAAATAATGTAGAAATAACATTCATTTCAATGAATACTTCATGTGCTACATTCGGTGTTTCCATATAGTTTGCACAGTAATATAGTATGTAAGCGGTCTTTTATAATAAAGTTTACTATAGTAAAATAATGTTAACAAATAAAACAAATGAAATTGTTTTATAATAATTTCAACAAATACTTTCTATGTGCTACATTTGGTGTTTCCATATAGTTTACACTAGCCTGACGTTGTCATACTCAATTCTAGTCAGAATTTATGTCTGATACCGCTCCATTGAGCTATAATTATGAGGCGTGTCTCAACCGAAAAATGCCTCTGCACTCAACTGGATAGGCCTACGACCAATCAGAGCAACGGAGTGTGAGACGTATGTTGAAATTACGTCTTTTGCAGCCTGACCGAACTGCTAGTTATTTCACTACATGACACTAACATTGTGATTAAGTCTGAGTTAGCGAATGTACATCAACACCTACTATGTTTACAACATTTCGTTTATATCACACAACATTAAGTATTTACTAAATCATACAGTAAGACTATCTCACCATTTGTACGTTAGGTGAACTTCATCCACGACAATACCCATTACGTTCGCTTGAAAATATTGGAGCCTAGCATGTCCCTCCACTTATTCAGCGACCACGATTCCGGGCTTTTGAAAAAAGATGGCAACGACCGCTAATTATATGCATCTCTTCATGCACGCCGAGTTGCATCGCCGTGATACCCATTTCAGTTGCGACCAACTTTTGCAGAATCCAGTAGGAAGAACGGCAAAAACATCAACAAATGCCTTGCTTGCGTTTCTCTGTTCCTCTTTTAAAATCAATGCTCTGTCGATATCTTTTAAAACAGACTCAATGTCAGAATCCACACATCTGAATTCTACAGCGGCAGCCATTTCGTTGTAAACAGATTCAACACACGCACTCTTTGGTGACGTGGCTCATTACGTTACTGTTGATTATCTGTCCATCATCGTATAAAGCCCGCCCTGACAATTTGATTGGTTCGACCAGCTTTGGGTCTAGCATAGTAGCTCCTCAACACAGAAACCCCAGACCGATCTTCCCATTTTCAAAATTTTGTGGGCGGGGCTAAGATTGGCTGGCACCCAGGCTAAGTTTGCACAGCAATGTAGTACATTATAATTACCTTTTGGATGTCTTTGCAACACATTTTCGTCTTCCTTTAGCATTCTGGCAGAGCTAAAGACACCTAAAAAAGTTAAATCCAATCGCATTCATTGACGGAGATCATTTATATCGTAACTGTCATGATTCTGCCATCTTGTCCTTTGTTTAGTCTAGTCTTGTGACAGGATAATGACAGACCCATGTTTTGTGTGGGATCACGTGGTCTCAGTATTGGTTTTACTAGACCACGTGTTCCCGGTGTCTTGTCACTTTTACCCCACTCCCTTGTCATCCTCATCCTTATTGTTTAAACCATGTCACCTGTTGTCCTCATTAGTTCTCCCCTATTTAAGGTCCTTGTGTTTGTTGTCCTGTGCTTGTTCATTGTTCCTACATCCTGTGAGTATGCTGTTTAAGTCTAGTTTAGTCAAGTAAAGTTTATTGTATTATTTGTGTTTAGTCAAGTTCATTGTTAGTGTCATCCTGTTTAGTGTTTAAGTGTAGTTTAGATCTTGTCCTGTTTAGTGTTCACTCCTTCTGTTTAATCCTCTGGGATCCAACCATTTTGGGACACTCTCAGAGGTTGTGACATGCTCTTAGATTTGGTCTTTTTTCAGTTGCTTTAAAACATAATAATGGCAAGTGTCTCATAACACTGCGTTCAGCACAAACTGGGCTACAATATTTAATGAGCTACATGTATGTACATGTTTGTATTTTTGAGAGAATAATGTTTATGCATGGTTTTTAAAAAAGCAACATTTTTAAGTCACTGATATAAGTCCACAAAACCCATACTAAACATGATTTAACAAGAGTTTTCTAAACAGAATCTAGTAGTCTACAGTTTTTTTCTTTAAAATTATGTGAAAATCATTCTGCTTACTCATTCACATAAACCAATATATTGATTTAGAAATTGTAAGACAGTTTTTGTTTAGAGGGGCCGTATGCGAGAAGGATTGATTGACAGCTAGCAAACAAAGGCTCGCATAATGAGCCTAGGCAGGAATCTGAGAGGGAACTACAGTAAAGAATGTGAGGACAAATGTATACATGTTTGTTTATTAAGAAGTTAACAATATTATCAAAATAGAAATGAAGGTCAGTAGGACATTTTCAGTTTATTTGGAAACAAACCCTATTCAACTTGTTTAAACTAAGAAACTGATACACAACAGAGCTGTAAACTTCATGTGGCTCATGTTACCAGATAACTTTATGTCCAAAAAGTGTTTTTCCACTTCATAGTTTTGTACTGATGAGAGGGATGTGTCACAGGTCCTCTCAGATGCTATTGAGTCATGCCCCTTCCTAGTTTCCACCTCGAGGAGGTTCCCAAAGCCACCCCAATGACCAGACACGGAAGGTACAAGTAAAATTAAAATAGACTTTATTAAATTATTTAAAATAGTATTCAGGGAAAGGGAAAGGGATTTTAAAAACAGGGTTTCTTCTGGCCTCCAGGTGGGGGGACGGGACTCTGGACTGTCCTTCTTGAACCTGTGGCACCCTCCGCTTCTCCTGAAGGCAGAGTTAAAGAGGGAAAGGCTGCAGTCAGTACTCCTCAGGGGACTGGACTTGTAGTGTCTTCCTTCAGAAGGTTTGTGACTATAACACCGAAATCAACACTGTACTGGTAACTTTAGCGTTTCTCTCTCTTACAGGTAGCTGGTAGCAGTGGATACGGTAGGTATTTCTCAAGTAACTTGCTCCTGGTCTCCTTCTTCACAGGGTACGTACTGTAACACAAGATCAACACTTTCACTGTTAATTATGACTTTTCTCTCTTACAGGTGGCTGGTAGCGGTGGTTACGGTAGGTATTTCTCAGGTAACTGACTCGTGGTCCCCTTCTTTAGAAGGCTCGTGGCTGAAACACAGAATCAACACTTTCACAATTAATTGTGGCTTTTCTCTCTTACAGGTGGCTGGTAGCAGTGGATACGGTAGGTATTTCTCAGGTTACTGACTCATGGTCTATTTGTGGTTTTTGACAGCCTAACGTGTACACAGTGGATGGAATTACTCACAGACCTTTCGTGGCCAGATGTTTACTCATGGACTTTCCCTCTAAGGCCTCTGTTACGATCGGGGGATTCAGTACTGTCACCGTCGAGCTGAACGCTGCCCTCTCCTCTCCGTACGTATAGCTTTAGAGATCTGGAAAGGGGCGCACCTTTGAAGAGGCTCTGCGACAGGCAAGTTACTATTCACTGTGCTTCATCAACAATGTACTTTTTCCTCACACATGCACCAGCACTCTGAAATTTTACTCACGTAAAGGTCTGGGTCTTCTGTATAATCCACCACCGTCTCCACGATCTCCCAGACAGGGGCTTTTGGCGCCACACCTATCTCCACACTGTATTGCTGAACAGCATATCATTTAAAAGCACTTCACCCACCGCACGGTGAAGTTATCAAGTAAAACACCAAAAAGGAATTATTTGGTTTCGACTTTACTTCATCTTCAACCTGTTTAGCTATCTGTCGAGGTGCAACTTGCAACAGGGGCAGAATAACTATTGTGCCATAGACTTTAGACTAGGTTTTAGTTGGTCAATGGTGTAGTCTATTTTAGTTGCCTCAAAATAGCAACACGCTAACAATGTGCCTTAACAACCTCGTTTTCAGACCAGAACGCCCAAGGTGGCAACAATGTGGCGCTAAACGTGACAATGATAATTGCGCCGGGTTGAAACTAGCAAAAGACACTTGCGTCGCGCATTGCCCTGCATTGCGCCAGGTGTATGATAGGGCCCCATGTCTTCAAAAGACGCAAGGCGGAGAAAGTGCGCTTGGATGAGGCCACGGAGATAGGTAGGCGGGGTGGCAATGCGTATTTTGGAACGATTTTTGTGTGAGCATACCAGTGAACACCCCTGACCACTCGGTGAGTTTCACATCTTTGTAAACGAAAGTTCAATGCATTCCAGGAAGGACCGTTCCAGTGCACCCACAAACCCATTGCAGAGATGGGAGGTGAAACACAAACACCCGAAAATTCTTGGGGCAGCCGCATATGTCGAAGTTTCCGTCAAAACCGTTCTATTTCATCATAAACAATCTGAAAACAGGGCTTTAAGTGTAAAATACCGAACTTGTCCTTTTAAGAAGACTAAAGATTAGTTCACTCAAACATTATATATATTTTTTAATCCTTTTCACCTATATTCTATCTCAGCTGTTGACTTTTGTTGTTCATTATCTGTTCTGTTGTTCATATATTTAACAAACAATGTCTTTAACAATATGGATTATTCGCCTGTTTGCCCACACATTTTATAATTACAAATATTTTCGTTATAGATTTGTTTCTCACAAATAAATAGCATTTCTCTTCAGAAGACTGAGTGACAAGACTAAAATGGAATAATAATGTGCTTTATAAACAGTGTTGGGCAACTTACTGAAAATTAGTAATTAGTTACAGTTACTTCTTTTAAAAGTAACTGAAATACTCTACCAGTTACTGTATATCAAAAGTAATTAGTTAATAAGAAAAGTAACTTTTAAGTTACTTTTATGTCTGCTTTTTAAATGTAAATATGAACAGTACTGAACAGTCAAACAATAAAATAATATGGATGGGCTATTTTACACGTTTAGGCTAATTCACATTGCGCAGACAAATGCCGACAGACGCGTCTGTCAGTGTTTGTTGGACCAGTGTGATACCCCTGTCTGTGTCTGTTTGTGTTGGTCGGAGTCTGTTTTCACCCGACTGAACATGTTCAATCGGAGTTTGTAGCGTCGTGGACTGTCTGAGCAGTGTGGTATACTTTTCCAACAAACGCAAACAAACTCTGACATATCTGCGAAACGTTGCCATGACGACGAGGCAAGTCCATTGAAAAGACGGGTAGTAAAAGGGGCTGAGTTAAAGTAAAAATGGCAGGTTTCTGGACAAATCAGAAAGAAGAGGAGTTAGTGGATCTTTGGGAAGAGAGACCAGAGCTGTATGCAGTGGGTGTGTCCATTTACACCAACCGCAACGCAAGAGGGAATGCGTTTAGATCGATCGCTACAGCGCTTGGGGTTTCAGGTTAGTATCTCTATGTTTTACCTCAATACTTTAAAACAACTTTAATATACACAATTATGAATACAATAAACTTGGCTGACAACGTTGTTAATATGATTACTCATATGTAGATATACTCAGTTGCGTTTCAATGTGCTAGTAAGCAAATAGTTACAAAGTTGTTTGGTAAACGGGCTTGCACTGAAAAGCTACAAAGTAACATTAAATGTTGTTGTAATTTTGTAGCTCGCTTATTTCTGAATTTAAATTTGCTACACATGATTAAACTTTGTTTGGTTGTAAAAGTCTTGTTAATGTTGACAATTTAACTTAACCAGTTAGCTATTTAACCTATAGTTATTTACTACTTGTGTATATTACAGTGTATTTGTGTATTAATAAACTGCAAAACTTGTAGTTGTTTTCAGAGATGCAACATGTTTTATACTTGTGCTACAGTTGTGCTGACCTGCGCTACAAAACTTGTAACCTCCCTATGATGTGTGCAAGTTAGCATACAGCACTGCTTGTACAGTAATATAGGCTTCATGTGCCAAACAAATATACTAGTTAACATTTGAAGTGGATCAAAAAAGTTTATCAAAAATGTTTATGGTATTTCTACTTTTATGAAAGGTTTCAACTTCAAATGTTGACTTGTGTATAATGCAGTTATTTGCGTTTACTCCACATTACTATATCATCTTCATTTGTCATTGTTTTGGTTTCACAGAAGCTGAGGTAAAGAAGAAAATAGAAAATATGAGGACACAGTATAACAGATACTTAAAATCCATCTGGAAGCGGCAGTAATCATACTCCAAGGCAGGAGTGGTTCCTGAGGAGACTTAAGTTTTTAGAGCTGCACATGAGAAAGAGACCCTCGACATCAAACCTTGATGTTCACAATGTAAGTTTATTCAATACAGTACAGTACAGTATGTTTAATTGGATATGGGGACTGAGAAATATGTACAGCAGTTTAGCTCAATGCCATTAATAGGTCACCTCAACCTGTATAAAAAAAGTTTTAAAAGAACCATAAAGAATGTATAGTCTGAATCTATTTTTTTACTGTTATCATTTGTTCACTATCATTTTAACTTATATATATTATCTGGGTATTGATTGACACAGAAATTGTGCCACTATATTCTATCTCATTGCCAAGGAACAGCTCCTGCCTCTGAATTAAAGTACTCCATCAGCCTTTCTCTGTATAATTTGGCTTCATTACTTGCATTTGTGGACCTTGGCAGTGCTGCCTGTTGCATGGTAGGATCTTGCCTCCATGTTTCTTGCCCATCCTGATCAGGTATTTCACACATATAAGCGTTGACGCATTCGTCATGTAAATAGTTGTGAAGGGCACAAGATGCAAGAACAATATCTTCCACAACATTTGGTTGTAGGTTAATTGTGGTTAAAAAAACCCTAAATCTGTTAGCAAAGATGCCAAAGGTGTTTTCAACAATACGGCGGGCACGTGATAGCCGGTAGTTGAAGACTCTCTGCTCTCTTGAAAGCCCCCTCCTGGCAAAAGGCTTCATTAAGTAAGGTTTCAGAGGAAAAGCTTCATCTGCCACAACAAAAAAAGGCATTGGAATGTCTGTCCCTGGCAATGGGGTGGGTTGGGGAATGTTTGCAGTTCTCTGCTCTAAAGACTCTTGTAGTGTTGTCCCTCTGAAAACTCCACCATCAGACACCCTTCCATTACACCCTACATCAACATAAAGAAATCTATAATTGCTGTCAACCAAAGCCATCATAACAATTGAATTAAAGTGTTTATAATTGAAGAACTGTGCTCCGCATTGAGGTGGGGGTCTAATCCGTATGTGTTTGCCATCCAAAGCCCCTAGGCAATTGGGAAATTTTGCAGTGGTTTGGAATCCTTCAGACACTTTTATCCACTCATCTGCTGTTGTAGGGCACTGGAAAAGAGAATAGTACATTTGTAAATAAACCACGAATGAATCATTTAAAAAAATATTTTACAGGACTCTTCAACTACTACTTCAACTGAGGAGGGTGAAAGTAAAGACAGAGGTGAGGATAGAGTAGAGGATAAAGAAGATGAAGAACAAGACAAGGAAGAGGAGGAGGAAGAAGAAGAGGAAGCCATCCCACATAGTAGACTACAAAAAAAAAAACGCCGTAAAAGACAACCTGACCCTGCTTAGGCTCAAGACCTTGTCATTCTTGGGGCAATAAATGAAACTCTAAAAGTGCTGACAGAGAATCACCAACACAATCTGCAGCCACCCAAGAATGACAGCATACATGCCTTTTGTCAGTTTATGGAGCAACAGTTAAGAGCAATTGACGATCCACACCACCTACAATATATACAATTTCAAATTCATCAGATACTGTTTTCCCCTCGTCCTTCATCAAGCCAATATGCACTTACATATTTACATCCACTGTAATACACAAACGACTAAACTGCATTAATTTATTTTTTTATGGGTGCAGGTTCAGGTCTTTGTTTGTTTGTTCTGTATATTTTGATTTGACTGTATTTGCCAATAGTTACACATGTATGTATTTTCCAAGTTTATCCTGTTCCATTGTTTTATTTTAGTTTTAGTGTAAGAATGTAAAATAATAATTGACTGATGCAATTCAATAAAGAATCACTTCAATTCAAATGATTGTTTTTATTCTTGTCTCATTCCCAAAAATATTTTTTGTTTCCTCCCAAACCTGTACAGAAACTGTTATAATATTTTATTAGAATCTACCATTTGATAACAGCATTTAAAAAAGGAAGCACATTTCTTTCTTTATCAAGTCTTTATAAGCAGCTCTCGATGTAGTGAACAACAATCAGTTATTGCATTAATCTCTTTTCAATGTTTACACTTAGGATACTAAATAAACCATGGTTTAAATAGATCTATAGGACAGCCATGTGTTTTTTTTCCCGTTTTGACTGTGATTTGTATAATGACAGATTTATAATACAGACTATTGTTAAATATTTTCTTTTGTAACAAAATTATGATTGCTTTGTGGTTACCATGTTTCACTACACTACTTTTTGTTTTTATTTGCAGTAATACCAAGGTAAATTGTGTAAAGGTTACACTGACCCTGTCATTAAACTAAATACAATATCTCATGAAAATGAGTACACCCATTCACATTTCAGCAACCATTTTAGTATATCTTCTTAATGGACAATACTATAGAAATGAAATATGGATATATTTTAGAGTAGTCAATGTGCTGTTTGTAGCAGTGTAGATTTACTGTTCTCTGAAAATAACTTCACATACAGCCATTATTGTCAAAATAGCTAACAAACTAGAGTAGACCCTACGTGATAATACATGTACAGTCTTGTTCAAAATAATAGCAGTACAATGTGACTAACCAGAATAATCAAGGTTTTTAGTATATTTTTTATTGCTACCTGGCAAACAAGTTACCAGTAGGTTCAGTAGATTCTCAGAAAACAAACAAGACCCAGCATTCATGATATGCACGCTCTTAAGGCTGTGCAATTGGGCAATTAGTTGAAAGGGGTGTGTTCAAAAAAATAGCAGTGTGGCATTCAATCACTGAGGTCATCAATTTTGTGAAGAAACAGATGTGAATCAGGTGGCCCCTATTTAAGGATGAAGCAAACACTTGTTGAACATGCATTTGAAAGCTGAGAAAATGGGTCGTTCAAGACATTGTTCAGAAGAACAGCGTACTTTGATTAAAAAGTTGATTGGAGAGGGGAAAACCTATAAAGAGGTGCAAAAAATGATAGGCTGTTCAGCTAAAATGATCTCCAATGCCTTAAAATGGAGAGCAAAACCAGAGAGACGTGGAAGAAAACGGAAGACAACCATCAAAATGGATAGAAGAATAACCCGAATGGCAAAGGCTCAGCCAATGATCACCTCCAGGATGATCAAAGACAGTCTGGAGTTACCTGTAAGTACTGTGACAGTTAGAAGACGTCTGTGTGAAGCTAATCTATTTTAAAGAATCCCCCGCAAAGTCCCTCTTTTAAAAAAAAGGCATGTGCAGAAGAGGTTACAATTTGCCAAAGAACACATCAACTGGCCTAAAGAGAAATGGAGGAACATTTTGTGGACTGATGAGTAAAATTGTTCTTTTTGGGTCCAAGGGCCACAGGCAGTTTGTGAGACGACCCCCAAACTCTGAATTCAAGCCACAGTACACAGTGAAGACATTGAAGCATGGAGGTGCAAGCATCATGATATGGGCATGTTTCTCCTACTATGGTGTTGGGCCTATTTATCGCATACCAGGGATCATGGATCAGTTTGCATATGTTAAAATACTTGAAGAGGTCATGTTGCCCTATGCTGAAGAGGACATGCCCTTGAAATGGTTGTTTCAACAAGACAATGACCCAAAACACACTAGTAAACGGGCAAAGTCTTGGTTCCAAACCAACAAAATTAATGTTATGGAGTGGCCAGCCCAATCTCCAGACCTTAATCCAATTGAGAACTTGTGGGGTGATATCAAAAATGCTGTTTCTGAAGCAAAACCAAGAAATGGGAATGAATTGTGGAATGTTGTTAAAGAATCATGGAGTGGAATAACAGCTGAGAGGTGCCACAAGTTGGTTGACTCCATGCCACACAGATGTCAAGCAGTTTTAAAAAAAAAACTGTGGTCATACAACTAAAGATTAGTTTAGTGATTCACAGGATTGCTAAATCCCAGAATTTTTTTTTTTGTACAAAATAGTTCTGAGTTTGTACAGTCAAAGGTAGACACTTCTATTTTTTTGAACACACCCCCTTCAACTAATTGCCCAACTGCACAGCCTTAAGAGCGTGCATATCATGAATGCTGGGTCTTGTTTGTTTTCTGAGAATCTACTGAACCTACTGGTAACTTGTTTGCCACGTAGCAATAAAAAATATACTTAAAACCTTGATTATTCTGGTTAGTCACATTGTACTGCTATTATTTTGAACAATACTGTATATGTGTAAATAGATGTATAAATCTATACTGGTATACAAGCAGCATATTTACTACTCTAAAAGTATCAAAATTTCATTTCTTTAGTATTGTCCGTTGAGAAGATAATACTAAAATGGTTGCTGAAATGTAAAGGGGTGTACTCATTTTCGTGGGATACTGTAGTGCTTACAGTATTGGCTTTGTTCAGCACCACTTCCCCTCCCATAACGATTTGCTTTCTTCAATTAAATAAAAAAAATTGGATACCTTTTGCAATAAGGTAATTATATACTGACATATAAAATAAAAAGTGCTCAGGATTAGAATGCCTACCTTAAGATGCTTTTCTTTGAGAACCTGATAGATAGCTCTACATGTTTCAGGAATAAGCTCGCTTAAAGTTGAGCATCCGATGCAAAAAGCGTAGTGCAGGCTACGAAATGATTCCCCTGTGAATAATAATAAAAAAATGTTTAGAATTACAACATTGAACATTTCAATCTATATCTTGGCTAATTAACCTATCTATCAACACTTGAAATTACTTAAACTGCTGGAAGATGAAATATAAACTATTACAACTTACCTGTTGCTAAGAAGCAAAGAGTTATCATTAGGCGTTCACCTGGTGAAATGGACTCTCTGAAATTAGTATTTTGCCTTTGAATTATTGAATTATTATGAAAGCTTTGTAAATCTTCCGACTGCAGTTCTCTACATAAATTCGTGTAGGCACCCTGTCTATCCCGTCGCAGCAACCATGGCTTTACCCAAAGCCTCTTTCGTTTAACTTGCCGTCTTTTCAAGCGAAGAATGACACGCAAAGACATTAGTAACAGTAAATTTTGATAGTGGTTACAGGATCATCCATTTTTACAAATCAAGACTTCAATCTGTCTGACTCAGTTTGTCTGTGTCTGTTGGTGCAGTGTGAACATGACAGTTAGTTTTCATAAAATTCTAAATCCAACTGCCAACTTGTCTGTTGGTGTCTGTTGGCATTTGTCTGTGCAGTGTGAATTGGCCTTAAGACTCTAATATATCACATACTGTAGGAGGCTGTTTTGCTTTAGATTCAACCTTTGAATATTTTTGTTAGAAATGATCTTAATATGTAAACTTACTTTATTAATGTATATCATTTAGTTCATTTAGACAAATATTCTGCATGTTTACAAAAATATTTAATGTGTTAAAATTGTGTAGTGTCTCTTTAAAAATTTGGAGACAATTGTGTCAACATGTCATATTTTCTAAAATAAATTAAAATTTTTCAGATTTCATATTTATTTTAATAAGTTAGAAACGTCTCCGCTGTGTCCTGCTGACAGGCGCGGTGCGCGTGCAGCAGGTGACGCAAATTATGGGTCCTCCGAAGGTTAGACCGTCTCATTTCAGTTCTCTTCGCGAACTTCTGAGCGCCTTGAAAGGCTGAGTGCTCACCTTTTATCGCATGCTTAGTAGGGTGCAGCCCTTGAATTGGAACACAGCTTGTGAAGCTCGCGGCAGGGACTGTGCTCTTTGGTCATATACTGTTTGTATATATTTTCTGTTGGATTTAAATGATACACAGGATTAAATGAAGATATTTAATCAGAAAACGGAGTAGGCAACGTGGATTGTTTTGTCGGACGGACACAGAGCGAGTGGATTGTTTTTTTCGGATATGGAGAGACTGAAACTAAAACTAAAAGCGAGCTCACACATGCTATGGAGTTTTTTTAACACGGGCGTACAGTGCAGT
The DNA here is from genome assembly GCF_027580225.2 of Misgurnus anguillicaudatus. Classification (NCBI taxonomy): domain Eukaryota; kingdom Metazoa; phylum Chordata; class Actinopteri; order Cypriniformes; family Cobitidae; genus Misgurnus; species Misgurnus anguillicaudatus. The sequence goes on from NC_073348.2 coordinate 14,374,643, forward strand.
GTGAATATTTTAGTGGAAACAACAATCGCGGATCTTTCTCTTCCATGAAGGCCGATGTAAACATCTAAGAATATATGAGCATTTCTCAGATTTATTACTTTTGTGGACTACAAATGCAAGTTAATGTCATGCCGGGATTACTTGGTGAAGATAATTTACAAACAGGAGTCCGGATGGATTATGACTTGCGCACAATTTTTAAACAAAGGTATGTTGTCCCGTATAGATTTTTCATGTTCATTCTATATGCACTGTCAGCTATGATGAAGTGTAATGAATCTTGCGCCGCCAACCACGGTCCTGCGACGTCAGATATGTTGTCTATTTTTTACAAAATAGAGTAACGCGAGTAACGAACTCATTTAAATTTCAGTAATTGTAATTAGTGATGGTCAACCCGGATCTTTTTAAGGATTCGGGTTATTCTGAGTCACTCACTAATATGATCCGGGTTGTGCGAGTCACTTGAGTCACTTGAATCACTTGTTCTCCCAGTTCCAATCGCTAATACTAATGCAACCAAGCAACTCAGATCACGCATGCAGCTAAGTTACGAGTCTACGACCACTCTGCCCGCAAAAAAGGGCTCATGTGACCTGAGGAACTTGTAAAAAAAGCATGCATGTCCGTGGTAACATTATCAATAACATAATTGTAAAAGTTCGGTGTGTGTGTTTAGTTTCATTTCATAACGACAAATATATCAACACCACGTTTAAAAGATGTGAGGCTTTGTTGAATTGGGACGTGAGAGGAACGTGTCCTGTTTCAGATTGACTTACAAGATCCACAATAGGCTTCCGTTAATGCAGCCACACAGTTATGGAAGGTTTTTTTGGTCTTTTTTTAAATTAATTAATTAAATTATAAAATAATTAATTAAATTATAAAATAATTAATTAAATTATAAAATAAAAAATAAAATCGCAAAATATGTCCCAAATTTGAAAATGAAATGCTAAAATAAAAATTAAAACATTATATTAAATTATTTCATTTTCATTTTTAACGTTATGAAGCATTATTCCGGCCAAATTGAAAACTTAACTAAATTGATGATTTGACATTTCATTTTCAATATAATCTTGAGTCAAGACTGACAATATTAAAATAAAAAGGCAAGCTTGAAAAGGAATCTTTAAATACATTTTTAAAAGGCTTTTTATTCATGCCCAAGCAATAATAGGGACAAAATTAAAATGTAAAGTTTTAATTTCATGTTCTGTTTTTCTTTTTCATTTTCGTTTTAATTTTCGTGTTCATTTTTATTTTCAACTTGTATGCAAATTCAATGTTAGTCAGTTGGTGGGGCTTACTTGCTTAAAAAAAGGGGATTGGCTGAAGCAGTGTTCAGTGTTGCCAACTCAGTGACTGTGTTGCTTACCAACTTAGTGACCTTATTGCTACATCTAGCGACTTTTAGACTCATTTAGCCAAACTTAGCGACTGTTTGGATGAATATTAGCTTCACATCTGTACAGATAGGCTACTGTGTCGATTGTACTGGCCCACGAGTGCCGGGTGGCGCTGTCACGGAGAAATGTGCCCTCTGTGCATGGAGCAACATTTAGACTGTACGAGCTGACGCGTGGATGAGATTCGAGTACATTGTTTACATTTCAAAGGAGGAACAAACATTAAAAGAGGCTGGTCCGCTGTTATGTATATGCGTATTTTCACACATCTGATCCGATGAGGCGTCAGTTCAATGAATTGCAGACATACACAAACAGCCACTTACTTTTAAATGAACATTATCTGTGCTGTCTGTACCACCCCACAAGTATAACTCCTATGTGAGTCTTTCGGCGTCTACTCTGTACACTGCACTGAACACAACATAGGCTGCAGTTCTGACCACAGCTGAAACGTGAAAGACGAGCTACGCACATAAATGCGGTGCGGTGATGTCACGGCATATAGAAATACATATTATTTCATGTTGTTATTGCTAATATAATTTGTTGTTTTAATAATATATAAGACTGCTTTCCTGAGGTGCGTTGTTGTGCTGTAACACCCTGATTTTGTTGCTTCTTCACCGCGGTAAAACAAAATCCCGTACGGTCACAGCCAACAAATCAGCGTGACAAATGGGGACCACTTACAAATATGCAGGGTTTAAAACTGGGCCGAAGCTGAACCCCGTCCAAAGGCTGAAGTCTGCTCCGGTGTGCCCGCTGCAAAAGTAAGTTACTGGTCGCTGTGTATGTCCATTCTCATGAAATGCATACAAATAACACGCAGTGTGATTATTGTGCTATACGGCAAATTTCAATTTTGAGAGCATATGATACACCAGTCCTTTCCTTCGGCGAATGTATTGCACGATTATCACACTGCGTGATACTGTATGTGTATGCATATGAGAATGACTGACGCCTCACCGGATCAGATGTGTAAAAATATGCACATACATAACAGCGGACCAGCTTCTTTTAATGTTTGTTCCTCCTTTGAAATGTAAACAATCCACGCGTCAGCTCGTACAGTCTAAATGTTGCGTTGCCCAGCTCCATGCACAGAGGGTAGACGCACATTTCACCGTGACAGCGCCACCCGGCACTCGTGTCTCGTGGGCCAGTACAATCGACACAGTAGCCTATCTGTACAGATGTGAAACTAATATTCATCCAAACAGTCGCTAAGTTTGGCTAAATGAGTCTAAAAGTCGCTAGATGCAAAAAGGTCGCTAAGTTGGCAAGCAACACAGTCACTGAGTTGGCAACACTGAACACTGCTTCAGCCAATCCCCTTTTTTAAGCAAGTAAGCCCCACCCACTGACTAACATTGAATTTGCATACAAGTTGAAAATAAAAATGAACACGAAAATTAAAAGGAAAAAGAAAAACAGAACTTAAAATTAAAACTGAACTTTACATTTAAATTTTGTCCCTATTATTGCTTGGGCATGAATAAAAAGCCTTTTTAAAAAATTATTTACAGATTCCTTTTCAAGCTTGCCTTTTTATTTTAATTTTGTCAGTCTTGACTCAAGATTATATTGAAAATGAAATGTCAAATCATCAATTTAATTAAATTTTTCAATTTGGCCGGAATAATGCTACATCACGTTAAAAATGAAAATGAAATAATTTAACATAATGTTTTAATTTTTATTTTAGCATTTCATTTTCAAATTTGGGACATATTTTGCGATTTTATTTTTTATTTTATAATTTAATTAATTATTTTATAATTTAATTAATTATTTAAAAAAGACCAAAAAAACCTTCCATACACAGTCACTCATCCGCGCAAGAACATGATCTTGTGAGTGAGTCCCAGACAGAGCCACTCGCCCGCTCCTGCACGGGTCCTGTGAGTGAACCACTCACGTCACTCTGAGTGACTCAGTCAACAAGAGGAGCCGTGTACGTCCGTCGGTGGCAGATCTTTACATCAGCACTGCTGCAACAGTCCTCATATTTAAAATATTTAAACATTTGCAGCTTCTACCCAAAACATTGTGCCAGTCAAATATTGCAACAGATTAGCTTACATGAGTCAGTGGGTTAATAACACGAGCAAGGCTCGTTCCTCCTAGTCCAGGATTCAAGCTCTATGAATTGAGTCACTCTCTGTGTGAATCCCCGAGCCGCCGACTCATTGTCGCACGCACGCATCCCTTTGTACTCGGAGCTGCAGAAAATTACGAGTGAGCTTTTGGCTCACTCGGTACCCCCCGTCGACAGTTGGTGATGTAAATTAACTCGTTGTTGCAAGTTATAGAACATATGGCAGCTTTGTGTTTGATCCAATTTCTCATTTTTAAAGCAAAATCTGAGAGGACTCAACTGACTCGGGTTAATGGTCACTAAGGACTTATGGTTCTCGAGTCATTTTAGGGGTCGGGTTAAATGATCCGAGTTTCGAGTGACTCGCTCATCACTAATTGTAATTGCATTACTTGATTTAAAAAAACACTTTGTTACATGCTTGTTACTGCTAAAAGTAGCTCCGATCACTGTTTGTAAATGTGACTGCTAGAAATTTTGGTTCCAGTCTTCATTTTTCTCTGTGAACAAAATTCACCAACAGCGAGCTGAGATGGAGTAATTCTTTAAGGTATTAAATAAGGGTCTAAAGAACAAATTCTATTGTAGCATAAATGTACCCTTCACCACACATGCTTGCATGATAAGGTAAGACATCATTTGGGAAAGAAATCTGGCAAATGGGACAGATCTGTAAAAATAACAAATGTAGAGAAAACTTATAAGTTACTTATTTCTTTCTTGTACAAGTTAAAAATTTGCTAGCTAAATAAATATTTTCTTTTAATATAATTGAAATTACTGTTGAATACTGCTTATTTGCAACCTTAAACAAAATTATGCAGAAGGTATTAAAAGTTGCATATTAGTCTAATCAAACTTCAGAACAACCTCACAAACCCCAGTTTGCAAGGGACCACAGATTCTTGTGTGTATATTTTGCATTTGTCAGGAAATGAATTTTGATCAAATACCTCAGAAGATTGTTCTTTTTTTTAAGTTTTTGGCCCATTTTTGCCGTTATTAGATAGAAAGTAATTAAGGAGATTACAGGAAAGTATAGGGTGAAGAGAGGGGTATGGGATTGGCAAAGGACCTCAAGCCGGGATTCGAACTCAGGTCGCCAGAAGTGCGTCTGCACCATGTGTTGGAGCACCGTCCACTACACCATCGGCTCGGACAGGCAGTTGTTCTAAATCTGTTTGAAGTGGACTTGGCTGGTCAGTGGCTCCAATAACATTCCCATCATCATCATCGTGATCAAGCACAGTCACATCATTTACTGACTCGGTACGGTACAGAGTACCAGTACGGTATGTTTAAAATATAATAAAATACAAAAACAATACTAGTAGAACCTACAGACTCAGTTGTTTTGCACTCTTCAATGTGTAAGGGCAACAACAGCAGTTGTATTGTCCTGCCACATTTCTTACAGTTTGACAGTGGCATCTTTGCAAACTCCACAGATTCAAATGGTAACGGTTCAATGGAAAGATGCTCTTGTACTGGAACTACAAATAGCACATTCTTTCCATTATTTGATACTGACTTCAGGAGCCGAGTTGAGTATCCATCACAGTCAGTGGGAATTAAAGTCAGCTTACGCCGCCCACCACCACCTTATAGTAAAAGGATGAAACTCAGGAGTCATTTCAGATTTCCACATCCTTTTTGCAATAAAATCAAAAAGCTCTAAATAACTGTATTGCCTACAACAGCAGTAAAGACCTATGATTTTCTATGCATCCATGTTTTATGTATATTTAACATGCAAATAAGTACCTGAAGATTTGTAAAACATCCAGCACCCCTGAGGATTTTTTAACTCTTCCTCAAGCATAGTAAAATCTTAAACAAGCAAACACCACAATCATTATTCAAGTCAAGGGGGGAAAATATTACTTGCATCATTAACATTGACATTGACTCGTGTTTTGTTAATGTTTGCAATTACCTCACTTTGTTTTAAAGTGTCTGGAACACTTAACAGCCTTTTCCCAAACCCAGCACGTACAAGTTCAAAGTCTTCCTCTCCTTTTGGAGTAAACAAGGTTGGTTCGGAGAGCACTTTTTCACATTGACAGGTTTGGGCCAAGAGAAACCTTTTTTTGCCCCTAGTCATTTTCAGTCCTAAACATGCTTGGGAACTCTGCGGTCAGAGTGACAGAGAGACACATTTTTGAAGAAAAGTTATTTCTCTTATACATCCTAATGCGTCAATACCATCTTTTTAAACATTTTTAAATGGTAAATACATTAAATTACCTTTTAAATGCCTGCCTCACTCTATTTTCATGGTGCTGGCACAGACAGCAAAGGAGTAATGGCACTTGTCCCACTCAATCGCACATTTTCCCTTGTTGGTGTATTAACACTCCTTGATGTAACAATGCCACTAGCTGAAGATGGATCTAGGCCCCTGGCTAACAAATCAATAAGAGCCCTTGCAGCTGATTCCACTTTTGATGATAAGGCCTGTCAAAAAAAAAAAAAAAAAAAATTCAAAAACCTTACATGACTTAATGGAGGCTTAGTTGTAACACTGTGTTACAACTAATACCACTGTATACAAATTTTTTTAATCCCAGGTATCAGTTAAGAGTTGGTGACATGTTTAAAAATTGTGTTATGCTTTAGGTAACAAGACACAGTAATTGAAATAATATAAGATTTGTTGACTTACACACCCAACTCAGAAATCGAAAAAAAAAACATAAGACGAAGAAATTTACTTTTAGGCCTCCAAAACACTCTTTTGTTCAATATCTTCCACTATCTACCAAAACTTTCCACAAATTTACAGGAGACCATCTTCTGACAGTAAGAGAAAATGACCAAAAGAACAGATTGCTTGGCCCTGTATAAATATGTACTGTAAAGTAGCTACGTTACAATTAACCCCGCATTAGTTTGTGCCCCACTCACCCATATGGAAATACAAAATGAACTACACTAACAAATACAACATGTGAATTACATGCAATTAACTATTGTGTTAATATTTTATCTAATACAATTTATAGATAACCAAATGTTCAAGAATGGCTTGACAGTGTCTAAATATGTTTCAAACAAAAAGTACCAAAGTAACATGAAATGGTGTTGTCAAAGTTTTGTTATTTAGAAACCTTATCCACAAGTTTAAATATCATTGTATTACACAACAAAATATCAAAGTGGCAAGCAATTAATGTTATTAGATAGACATAACATGTATTTTATACTGCTTATTCTGCTATTAATTTTGTTATTGTCAAATGTTAGTTGAACATACTGCACCTGTTTTTTTATTTCACACAGGCATCACAAATGGCCTCTAAAATATAATGCTAATTCTGATGTTCTGATGTGCATCAAATATGATGGACATGTGTTTGCAGATGTCCCTTTGTAATTTTGTTACTTTGTTATCCACTATATTGTCCAAATATCCCCAACATTTGGGGGACACATAATATTTATTATCTTTTCATGATCAATACAAACATGCTGAATGAAAAGAAGTTATATTTGCTGATGTTGTCCTATTTGAAAATATATTTTATATTGAATTCATCTGGAGCTGCTGTATTTGAACCCCACAAAATAAAATAGTACACATTACAGTGCACACATTAATTAATCCATTACAGTTCCTTGTGAAAGCTAAGAGAGAGAAAAACAAGTTCTCTTGTATTGTTTTAGGTCTCCTACAAGCTATTGTCAAACGGAAGCATCGGCCCCACATGCAAGAGAAGCCTCCCCTTTACGCAACCCATGCACCCCCACCCCTTCCTCATAGACTTTTTGTTGTGGAATCGTCCTCGGCCCTGCAACTGGGACATCTGCCGGAAGCAGGTCACCCACAGTGGGATGTGCGTTGCCTTGCACAGGCCTCTGCAACTCTGGGGAGTGAAGCCACAGCTTAGACCTGCAGCAGGGTTCCTGGTCAAGGCAGGTTGCCTGCAGACATCTGATAGCAACCATCGGAACCTGTGCAGTAGACAAACAGAGTCTGGTAACACACAGACGGTAAACCAGAACCTATTTCTGTTGCATCTCGGCTTGTGGCAGATGGGAGGGTGGTCCATCTGCTATTCTCCATTATGAAAGGTTTATAGTCAGGTTCTCTGAATGTCAGGTGCTTTAACAGTCACTCTCAAATCCTCAAAAGGCAGTTTATGGGAAATCGGATGATATCTGGTTCAAATTTTGCTGCTATGTTAAAAAAAATTTAAACTTGAAAAGCTTACTTCTATAAGCAATTTATAGTTTATTCATTTTTATTATCAGACTAGATTAATTGAACAGGCTATAGTTAATAAATATGCTATATTCAGTCATTTAATACCGATATTGATTGATTGTTGCTATTTAAATTTACATTTAACCAAACACTCTCAATAGCATATTATTATCAACAACAATAACAAAAAGATAAACCAGGACTTATATTAAGCTGTTAATACCATCAAGGGGTGAGCAGTAAGCTGTGTGGTTCAGTGTTTAATTTATTATGCAGTGGATGCCAGTACAGCTGCCAGTTCAAACCACTGGATATCCGCTGGAAGTCTATTCAGTCTTCCCTAAACCCTATGTGGTCGCCCTGCGGTCAAAATATAAAGGAGACCACTTCATAGGCTAACATTTGCTTCATTTGTTGTGGCTGAAAAAACATTGTGGGCTTTGTCATAGTACATACAATATAACACCTACTTCTATGATTATGTGAGGTACAAAACAAATTCATAATACATTTCTAAAAATTCAGTATTTACAATTCAACATAATATTCTCTTGCAATGATAAACTACTATTTTGGGCGTCTTTGTTTTTAAATGTAGAAGGATACAGTGGTGACGGGCAGAAATTCATAATTAATACTATTAGCACAAATTTGTTATAATTTAAGACCAGTGTGTTTTTATATAACCTTTAGTGCTATAAGACCAACTGTGATGCTTGTGCAGTAAGTTAATATCCTACTTTTTTTGTGATGAAAAGTAATAATATTCATACAATGGTTTTAATAAACTTAATAAAAAAAGTATACAACACCAGTCAAAGAGTCTGGACGCATCTTAAAACTCTTATACACATTTTATTTCAACAATAAACAATAATAAACTAAGAACAAATAAAACATATAAGAATAAGACAACTTTGAATACTCTGGGCATTCTCATAACCAAGTTAATCAGTTAAAATCTTTTAGGTTTTTTAGGATTTATGTTTTTAAACAGTATTAAAGGCGCTGTATGTAGTTTACAGCGGCCTCTAGTGTCGATGTTTCAGATTGCAACCAATAAGTTTACAAGCGCATGCTCGAAATCATGAGCGACGGCCAGACTGAGATGTAACACACCGGAGAAAGCATCACACAACATGCTGGAAAATTGACTGCATTTAGCCTATGTAATATGGTGTTACGTAGGTAAATTTACCTAAATTTAATCCTTTAGGATTGATGCTTGCCACACTGTGCGATCAATATCGTTAAGTCCATGTCACACTGTATAATCTCAGTTTCCATCAATGTCAGACTGTACGAGTTTAAAGACTTTTAAAAAGCGGACGCACGCAAACAAACGCGTCCGCAGTTATATGTCATCGATTGACGACGGCTGGGCGAACACACGCTAAAGCGAAGGCTAGCAAACCGAAACAACATCTTAAAAACTAAGGCACAATCAAAATATATTTGACATGCTTTGTAGTAATGTTAGCTTACCTGTCCAAAAGGATGAAACTTTTTTCTTCACAATATGTAAAGTTTGTGTTGGAGTCTGTGTTGTGCTGGAAGTAGGTCGTTTCAGTCTGTTATCAGACAGTGTTGTCGCTGTTGAGCGCGAAGTCAGTAGACGAGCCGAGAGGCTCGGAAGCACGCATGCAGGTGACGTCACTGGATTTTCGCGCCAAATCCGGCCCGGTACTTTCACAAAAAAATACTAATATTTTTTTTCAGAGGTAATAGCAAAACCCACAAAGTGGATCATTTTAATGTGAGATTACAACCCCTTCACACAAAGGCAATTGAAAAGGGATTAGTTTAAGTAGAAACACTGCGGACAGCTCCTTTAAGTATTTTGGACACACTCTTAGAAAGGATGTGTTAATTTTTTACACATCTTTGTGCATTAAGATTTTAACACATTATGTGTAATTTTAACACATTATGTGTCATTTTGTTAAAATATAACACAAGTTGTGTTAAAAGTAACACAAAATGTTGTTTTTGGATTCTGGGACAACGCATGAAGGGGTGGTTTCTCGGACCAGGATTAGCTTAATCCAGGACTAGGCCTTAGTTTAATTAGGAAATAAAACTAGTTTTAACAAACATGCCTTACTAAAAACATTACCTGTGTGCATTTTGAGGCAAAACAAAGGGCCCTGATGTATTTTAAGATATGTCAGTGCAAGTTGTTGTCAGTTTAAACAGCTCTTAAGATGTTTTAGTCTAGGACTAGTCTAATCCCTGTCCGGGAAACCGCCCCTTAGTGTGTTGTTTTTAACACATTCATTCTAAGAGTGCACTTGGCTTAATTGCCTTAAACTCATCTGTTTAGATGATATAATGCCTACTTTTCATCTATTTAGATGAGTTTAGATTAGAATATTTAAAGAATTATACATTCAGTGTAGTAATATGTAACATATAGTTTAATTAAAATCCAATGTGAAAATTATCTTGCATGTCTCAAAAAAGTCAAAAAATTTGGCTACGTATGTAATTAATTGTGACACTAAAAATTACAGTTGTCATGTACCATAACTCATCAATACTAAGGCACAAGGGGGAGCAAATGTGTTGAAGAACTCTTGAGTAGGCTACTTGATGTTCCACACTAATGCAATGACGTCACTGTTCAAGAAAGATAAAGGCCTAGGTAAATGTTTAAAGCAAAGCACCTTTACAGAAAGTAGTTCCTTAATGTTTGGTATGGTAGTTCCTTATGTTTAAATAGGTCTTGTTAGAAACCAGACGGGACAGGGCCACAGAGGTGTCATGCCCATTCAAACTGAGAGATTTATGCAGTTTTGATATTGTTTTGATCGTGTTACATAATTCTGCAGACGCAGACGTCATCAGCATCTGAACGCGCTCACAAAGCTCTTTGCTGTTGCTGCTGCATTTGGCTATATGTGAGGAATTAAAACATGTAAGAAACGCTCACAACATTTCCAAACCCCCGTATGGTAATGTGCAGTTAACCTGCTCTGTGTAGAAAATGTATGGTTTAAAATGTGACCATCTCGACATTAATTAGTAGAGATTTCTGGATTCATCTTCTTGGTACAACGCCAAAGTTCGCCAGAGTTCACAGAGGCGCGGAATCACACATGCTCACATATGAGATAAAATTTAATGCAAAATCCGTCCTCTAATAATTTTATCTAAACATATTTTTTTAAATCATTATTGAACATTAAAATCAATCACGTGACTATATTCATTTTCGTTGTTTATATATTTTATGGATTTAAAATTACATTCATTTTATAGGATAAGTCATAAAATAAAACGTTAATAAACAAAACATGCAGTTCCCTTTCAGTCGGTCACTACGACGTCACGTCGTGACCGACGAATTGGGAACTCGCTTAGAGAGACCAATCTGCTTCGAATACTACTAAAACGCCAATGAACTTGGCATTGAGATATTTGCATAATGCTGGCGCCGCCCCGCCAGGTGCGTATATAAGGCGCACCTGCAAATAGGGAAATCAGCTTTTTATCGCTTCGAAAGCCGGCCGTATCTGCTACTGAGAAGCTACTTTACTCTGTTGGGATCGATTGCGGAAGTTGGTTGGACTGGCAGTACCACAGCGGACGCTTCGCAGTATTCCACAGGCTCTACATCTTTTTTGTTTTGAGTTTAGTGTGTGCGTTGCCTTTCCCTGTGCGCATCATCAACTGAGCATCTGAGTGAATTTCCCTAAAAGAGTGATACGAGAGAGCTTTGTGCCTTGTTAAAGGCAGCCACTCTCTCGTATATCCGGAGATTAGCGTCCTTTTTAGGATGGCTTTTCGTCCGTGCGATCTTGGATGCGGGAAGTATATGGGTCCGAAGGACGGTCACGAGCGTTGTCTTTCGTGCTTGGGCATCGAGCACGCAGAGGCGGCGTTCGCTGGGGGTAAGTGTTCTCACTGCGAGAACATGTCCCTTGTGGATTTGCGGAGACGGTTGTCTTTCCTCCGGGAAAAACGCAACCCACGTCCGACGAGCTCTGAACGCCGCCACGGAGCGGCCGTGAACAGTGGTGTAGTCTAGATTTTTGTAGTGAGTATACTGTGATTTTTCCCTCTCACCCTTATGCTCACTCGTCCCAGAGTGACACCCCATAAGCACCACCACACTCACAGATGCATACAGTATAGATCTTCATGTAATCGAGAGCATTCTGAAAGTGTACTCATAAACACATACACTGAATGTGTTATCAACATGTCAGTTTATTATAAGAAAAAAAGACTTTAACAGTCAATGGGTTTACAGCTGGGGAAACTGGATGGATTTTTAGACTGGTTTAGTGTTAATCAACATCTAACTCAGGGCCAAAAGTTACTCAACTGTTAATTAAAATTAAATAAACTGTTTACAATCTTCAATCCATGGCTAACACATGCATTGAAGGAAAAAAAATATCCACTCTTTCAATAGCTATTATCTGACAACTATTGATAACATTACCATGTGTAATTTAATGGTGTAAATGTTTTTAATTAATACACATTTAAGATGACAATGAATTAACTCTAATTTGCATAGTCATTGAAATAAAAGCTTATTTTATGCATATAATACAAGCAGTGTCTAAAAATGAAAATAGGCTTTTACTTAATTATTATTACAAGACCATCATGTAGCCTAATATTAGACACCCAAACCAAAGTGAAGAAAATTATCTTTAATTTGCAAGTCTGAACTGAACATCAACGCAGACATGATTTTCCTCACAAAAGTTTAAGATCATATACATCTTGAACATAGATATATAAATTAACACAGAGAAGGAAAGTTTAACACTATGAACCACAAGCAAACATGCTGAAAGCTAAAACCATATATAATTACGGGCTTATTTTATTGCATTTGGAGCCTTACCTCCAGATAAACTAATAAACTGGACTGATGTTTTAAATGTTGTTTACTCACATGTGCGTTGTTAACTCTCCGGATTTTATATTGCAGCAGCTCGTTCACTTCACATGGTTTGTTTACAGTGTCGCGTGAGCAGCTACACTGCAGGTTCGACTTCATTTGACGCTAAGCAGACCTCTTGGTGATGTCAAAGTACCGCGAGAGTGACTCAAAGCAGATTTCTCCATGTGATAAATGCAATCGCTCTCGCGGTACTTTGCTGTCACTCGCATGTGGGTTCTTCTGGTGCCACACCAGTCTGCTCCCCAGTCACTTTCGCGCCGCTATGGTAATTTGATTTCATACGCGAATCGGATCGCGCAGTTCGGCAGGAATTCAAACACACCAAATATCTAGCCTAATATATATATGCAGTTCAACCCGCTAAAATAGCAAGTGTAGCATGCTACTGGTCAGTGCTTTACATCTGAATTATGACTAAAAGTTTGAAATGTCAGAAAACCATGCTGTTACGCATCCTCAAGCTATTTTTAGTGGGTATACGGAAATCCTTGACAATTTCTAGTGGGTATACGGCGTATACCTGCGTATCACGTAGACTACACCACTGGCCGTGAAGCTCTCGAAGGACGATCTCCGCATCACTGTGCTGAGCCGGTCGGGGATTCGTCCTCCGGCTCTCAGCCTCCTCGTCCACAGCCGGTTGATGTGCCGATGGAAACTTCAGAGTTGTGTTCTACGATGTCTGTAGGATCTGTCGTGCCTCCCTCCGGGTCCACGGAGACCGCAGCATCCGAGGGTGGGCCCTCTCCCTCTGAGGATCCGGATGTCCTCCCCCCTTCCGGACGGGTCGTGACGCCGGATTTCGATCCAGAGATGGTGGCCGTGCTCTCTCGAGCGGCGGAGACCGTAGGGTTGGAGTGGGTTCACCCCCCACAGCCCGAACCGTCCCGCCTGGATGATTGGTTCTTTGGAGCTGCCCAGGTTTCACAGCCCTCTCCGCCAGTACCTTTCTTCCCCGAGGTGCACGAGGAGCTGACCAGGACCTGGAGGTCGCCGTATTCTACCCGTTTACGGCCGTTTCAGCCCTCCCCCCTCACCTCCCTCACCGATGGAGCCGCTAAGGGTTATACGGGGATCCCCCCCGTGGAGCGTGCGGTCGTGATGCAGCTGTGTCCGGCCAACGCTCCCACTTGGAAGGATCGCCCAACCCTCCCCTCCCGTGCTTGCAGACAGTCTTCCGGTTTAACGGGGGCTGCCTATCAGGCATGTGGAGAGGCGGCTTCAGCCCTGCACGCTATGGCGTTGCTGCAGGTCCATCAGGCTAAGGCCTTGAGAGATCTGCACGAGGGAGGACACGACTCGCCTGTGCTTTCGGAGCTCCGGGCCGCTACGGATCTGGCCCTCCGTGCTACGAAGGTCACGGCACAGGCGATCGGTCGTGCGATGTCCACGATGGTGGTCCAGGAACGCCAACTGTGGGTCTGTCTGGCCGACATGACGGATGCAGAAAAGAACAAGTTCTTGGACGCTCCCGTATCCCAGGCAGGCCTGATCGGTGAGTCGGTGGAGTCGTTTGCCCAGCAGTTCTCCGCCGCCCAGAAGCAGACGGAAGCGATCGCTCAGATCATGCCCCGACGCAAGCGACCTGCATCTCGCCCTCCAGCGCCGTCGGCCCCGTCTGCTCCTCGCCGAGGGCGCCCTCCGGCGGCTGCCTTCGCCCCCCCCGCTAGAACGTCTTCTAGACCACGGAGAGGGAACAGCCGTCGGCAGCCCGCCCCGCCCGCTTCCCGTGGCAAACGGAAATCGAAGCGGCCCTGAGACGGGCGACCTGGAGTTGGATGGGATCACTCAGCGGGAGACGGTGATGGCACCGCTCCTTCCACCAGTAGAGGGCCGGGTGGAAAATCTTTGGTTTCGTTTTGTTTCTGTTCCGCCGGCTTCTCAGCCGGCACCCACAAAACCACAAAAAGAGTGCATTCCTATTCCTTCTCCAGGTCTCCAGAGGATCGAGAGAGTTGTGAGCGGGCAGTCAGATGCTCTTCCTCCCTCTCCTCTATCGCCAGTGGGTGTTCTGAGGAGTTCGAGCTCTCCGCTACGGAGACCGGACCACCAGCAACCCCTTCGGAGTCCGCGTCCTCAGCTGAGGAGACCGGACGACCGTTTCCCTCAGCGGGCTCAGGTCAGTGTCACACACACACATACTGTAGATGCTTATGCTGTCACGGCAGACGCACCGGCAGTCCCGCCTGTCCCGCCTCGCTGCCCCGCCGCGGGTACACCGGTAGTGCCGTTAATTCCTCTCGTACGGTCCCTGGGGGCTTGGCTTCAGCTTCCCAGTCCGTCTCGTTGGGTTTTACGCACGATCCGCCTCGGTTACGAAATTCAATTCAATCGGCACACTCCCAAATTTGCGGGCGTACGTTTCACTACGGTGAAAGCGTCCGATGCACATGTACTGCGTGCAGAGGTCGAAGTCCTGCTGGCGAAGGACGCGATCGAGCCGATCCCTCTTACCGAGATGAGATCGGGTTTTTACAGCCCGTATTTCATAATACCCAAGAAAGGCGGCGGGTTACGACCGATTTTGGATTTGCGTGTCCTGAACAAATCTCTTCAGAAGAGGTCTTTCAGGATGATTACACCGAAGCAAATTTTCAGTGCAATACGCCCCCAAGATTGGTTTGCAGCGATAGACCTGAAAGACGCGTACTTTCATGTGTCCATTCTCCCTCGTCACAGACGGTTTCTCCGGTTTGCGTTCGAGGGACGGGCATATCAGTACAAAGTTTTACCGTTCGGGCTGTCTCTCTCTCCCCGTGTGTTCACGAAAGTAGTGGAGGCGGCGCTAAAGCCCCTCAGAGAGAGCGGTGTTCGCATTCTGGCTTACCTCGACGATTGGCTTATAATAGCGCATTCTCGGCGACGCTGTGCGAACACAGAGATCTAACACTTCAACATCTCGCCCGTCTGGGTCTTCGGGTCAACTGGGAAAAGAGCAAACTCTGCCCCACGCAGAGGATCTCTTTTCTCGGTATGGAACTGGACTCGATCGATTTATCGGCGCGTTTAACAGAAGAGCGCGTCCATTCAATTCTGACTTGCCTCGGTTCATTCCGAGGGAAGAATGCGGTCCCTCTGAAACAATTTCAGAGACTCCTGGGGCGTATGGCAGCAGCAGCGGCCGTGACACCACTCGGGCTGCTCCATATGAGACCGCTTCAGCGTTGGCTTCACGATCGAGTCCCGAGGAGAGCGTGGCGCGCCGGCATCCATCGTGTAACCATTACACCTGCGTGTCGCCTAACATTCCCCCCGTGGTCAGACCCCGCGTTTCTCAGGGCCGGCGTGTCCATGAGACAGGTCTCCCGGCATGCTGTTGTCCACACAGATGCCTCCGACACGGGCTGGGGAGCCACGTACGACGAGCTCACGGCTTCGGGGGTGTGGACAGCACCCCAGTTGCATTGGCATATCAATTGGCGCGAGTTATGGGCAGTATATCTGGGACTCGTACGCTTCGCTACGGAGCTGCGAGGGAAGGATGTACTAGTGCGCTCATACAACACTGCAACTGTAGCGTATATCAACCGTCAAGGCGGTTTGCGCTCTCGTCACCTGTCGCATCTCGCTCGTCATCTCCTCCTTTGGAGTCAGAAGCATCTGAGGTCCCTTCGTGCCATTTACATCCCGGGCTCGCTCAATACAGCGGCAGACGCGCTTTCCCGAGCGGCGCGCCCCGGCGAATGGCGACTCCACCCCCAGACGGTCCAGCTGATTTGGAGGAAGTTCGGTCGTGCGCAGATAGACCTATTTGCGTCACCGGACGATACCCATTGTTGCCTGTTTTATTCACTAACCGAGGGCAGCCTCGGCGTGGATGCGTTGGCACACAGCTGGCCGCGGGGCATGCGCAAATATGCGTTCCCCCCAGTGAGTCTAATGGCACAGACTCTGTGCAAAGTCAGGCAGGACGAGGAGAGCCTTTTAATGATCGCCCCATATTGGACGACCAGGAATTGGTTTCCGGAACTAATGCTCCTCGCGACAGCCCCTCCCTGGCGGATTCCCCTGAGGAAGTACCTTCTTTCTCAAGGAGGGGGCACATTATGGCACCCGCGCCCCGACCTGTGGAATCTCCACGTTTGGTCGTTGAGCGCGCGCAAGGTTTAAGTGATTTGCCCCAGGCGGTATCTAACACTATTGACGCGGCACGAGCTCTGTCTACGAGACGGGCTTACGCGTTAAAATGGAACCTTTTCGTCACCTGGTGCTCTTCGCAACGCGAGGACCCCAGAGAATGCCCTATTAACATCGTGCTTTTATATCTTCAACATAGACTAGATGGTAGGCTGTCACCGTCCACTATTAAAGTTGATATCGCCGCTATATCTGCGCATCACTCTTATTAACGGCAGATCAGTGGGCCAGCATGAGTTAGTTGTCAGATTTTTAAGAGGCGGTCGTAGGCTAAACCCCTCGCGCCCCCCTTCTATTCCTCCCTGGGACTTGTCCATGGTGCTGAAAGCGCTGCAGAGTCCTCCGTTCGAGCCTTTGCAGTCTGCGAGTCTGAAGCTTTTATCAATGAAAGCTCTGACCCTACTAGCATTGGCCTCTGTGAAGAGAATAGGAGATTTACATGCATTCTCTGTTGACGAGTCGTGCCTTCAGTTTGGTCCTTCTGTCTCGAGCGTGACTTTGAGACCCAGACCAGGCTACGTGCCCAAAGTTCCCACCACTCCCTTCAGAGATCAAGTGGTGAGCTTGCAAGCGTTGCCTTTGGAGCAGGCAAACCCAACCAAGGCTTTGTTGTGCCCCGTACGCGCACTGCGATTCTACGTGGACCGCACGCAAAGCTTCAGGACCTCGGACCAGCTCTTTGTTTGTTATGGTGGCCAGCAGAAAGGGAAAGCTGTCACTAAGCAGAGGATGTCTCATTGGATAGTTGATACTATCGCCCTAGCTTACAATTTGCAGGGCATTCCTTGCCCCTTTAATTTGAGAGCGCACTCCACACGGAGTGTTGCCTCATCTTGGGCATTAGCTCGTGGTTCCTCGCTGACAGACATCTGTAGAGCTGCTGGTTGGGCGACACCTAATACGTTCATTAGATTTTACAATGTTCGTATCGAGCCTGTATCCTCTCGTGTTCTTTCCTCACCAGGGAGGGCACGGAGAGCAGACTCGCAAGTCGGCTTGCAGCCTCCGACTGAGGCTCCAAATTGAGTTTCAGTATGGAAGGCTAACAGAGCAAAAATGCGTAATGGTTTGATTTGCTCTCTCCACTGCCTTGACAGCCTTTGTTGCGGAGCATTGGCTGTCAGCCTTTCACTAGTTGTATTCTTACGAACCTACGTGTTTGGCCAGGGCCCCACATTGTGTCCCATCGGGTTCCTTTGTGAGTATTATTCCGTGGGGTTAATCCTACCAGCCCACGTTTCCCTTAGCAGAGCACTGCTTTGCTCACACAGCCACGGCTGTCATTTTACCTCAACTACGGTTGACTTTCGCCCACCAATAGCCCTTAACGGGGCGGTGGCTTCCGCAGCCTCCCTATACCGCTCAGATAGGGCGCTTCCCAGTCGCTGGCACTACTGTGGGGTTAAAGGAACATCTAGTGCCCGGCCTTCTGCCTTGTTTCTCCATTTCCCGAGGGAACTTGGAGGGCTTTGCAGACACTGGAAGAGGTCAGCCCCTAGTGGCGTTTTGGTAGGGATTCCCAATTCGTCGGTCACGACGTGACGTCGTAGTGACCGACTGAAAGGGAACGTCTCGGTTACGGATGTAACCCTCATTCCCTGAAGGAGGGAACGGAGACGTCACGTCCCGTCGCCACAGGTGCTGCCACCTGCTGTTTAGGCCGGTCACCTTCCGGCTTTCTCAGCGAACAGAAGCTGATTTCCCTATTTGCACGTGCGCCTTATATACGCACCTGGCGGGGTGGCGCCAGCATTATGCAAATATCTCAATGCCAAGTTCATTGGCGTTTTAGTAGTATTCGAAGCAGATTGGTCTCTCTAAGCGAGTTCCCAATTCGTCGGTCACGACGTGACGTCTCCGTTCCCTCCTTCAGGGAACGAGGGTTACATCCGTAACCGAGACGTTTCAGATGTAAATATGATGCAAATATGTCATTATTCCGATTGAATAGTATTTGATATAAAAGTTAGTCAACACCTTTATTTTGGAGGTTTTTGCATGAAGGCACTCAGATTGTAAGAAATGTATGTGCCATGGAAAAGACTGAAAGCTCTATAATATATTTTGTTTTTCGATTTTTCTGTAAGCTGTGCACACTGTGCCCACATTAAAAAAATTGGTGCATGACGCCCCTGCAGGGCCACAACATCAATTTTTATATTTATGTTGAAAGGAGTTTGTGTTGGGGACAAGAATAACATGGACAAACAAATATGATAATTTATTATGTGCCAGTGTAATATTGTTTTACTGTGAAAAATGATTCTGTGTTTTAGTCAGGTGGATGAGGGAAGTCATGTCCAGTGAAACTGCAGTGCCTCACCACTCAATGAGATAAGTTACAACAACTTCAACTTGTGCAGAAATAGACAACTATCAGTGACATCTGTTGTGGGCGTTTAGTGTTGGACAGTCAGTTACAGATGACATTTTACAGGTTCTTGACAGAATTTAAGGTTACATTTAAATCTCTCACATCCCTTACAGGTTTATCCTGACACTAGTTCCGCTAATGCTCATTAATTCATGTTTTTATAACAGTAAAAACTCTGTTCATATAATAGTTATACAGTGCCATCACTTGAAATAAAAGGGAAAATAATATCTATAGCTATATTTCTATTGCTTTATTTATTTTTTGCTATATATTTAATAATATATGCTTATCTGTAAATGATTTTGCATTTATAAAATATAAAGCATCACACAACATATTGAATATATTGGGCCCTATCTTGCACCTAGCGCAATTGACTTTGTCAGTGACACATGTATCATTCGTATACACAGCGGGTATTTCCCTCCACAGACGCACGTCGGCAAACTAGGGAAGGAACTTGCGCTCCCTGGGCGGTTCAGCGCAAAAAAGGAGGCGTGTTCCGGCACAAACCATCCCTGATGCTATTTTGCAGTTTCAAAAAACAATTGTGCCACTGACCAAAAAAAAATTGTCTAAAGTCAGTGGCACGTTGCGCGTGGTTCATTATGCTATTTTAAGGATGCCTGCTTGACCATAATGTATAGCGTGCACAACGCGCACACACTTTGCTTATCTAGTCTACACAGATGCAACAGTTATTTTTGTAAATCATAAATTGTTACAATAAAAAATATTAACACATGAGATAAGGGAAATCATAGTGGTGAGCATTGTGGTGATAGTTTTTATTTATTGTGTGGCTGCGTTAAAAAATTCTCATGCAAATAACGATTAAAATATTTTCATAAGTTTGTTGAGTGGCTGTATTACATTTATTTTATGTAAATAATAATTAAAATGTTTTCATAAGAAACCTTAATGTATGTGAACTTGATTTGTAAGTGTACTTTGGGGATGGACCTTGCTTGCGTTTCCGATTTCAAAGCCCCCAAACCCTTTCAGGGGTGAGGGTGCACCCAGCGATGTCCTCTGCTGGCGTCAGGTCATGTGTAGAGGCAGATCCACCTCCCGTTACACGGCGTGCCCGATTTATGCTGGCAAGCTTGGGATTCCCCCATCTCCTGACATCATTGTAGTGCTTGCTGCAATGATGGGGATGCCAGCTGATGAGACAATCGTGGCTATTTCCTCTCACGCCTGTTTAACCGACGCTGATTTGGGCGGGTTTCTCCTATCCCCATACAAAACAACTTCTCTGTCTTTGACTGCTCTTACAAGAACCTGGGTCTCCTCGGCTGTGAACCGCACCTGGCGTGCGCCTGGTAAATCCGTCATAGTAATAGCAACCCGCCATGGAACTTGCGCCCTTGCGTTTAAAGGGAATGTTGGATAGCGTTCTGACGCTACGCCCAAACCACACCTATGAATAATGAACCTACTTCAGACCAACCCCTTATTGATTTGCGCCTGGCGCAAGAGTTATTTCTCCCACCGGGAAAATAGCAACAGCGCCCAATATCCGCCCACAAAGTCACTTGCGCTTTGCGCTTCACACTTGCGTTTCAGATCTTCAGATATATATATGAAAGGTAATTTTTTGTCACCCATTTCAGAAAGTGAAACCCATATATTATAATCATTACCCAGTTAAAATAAAAGTTGTTCATTGTGTGAGAGCAACACAATCTGAATGCTTAGTAATTGCTACAGTTTGCTCAATAAAACAAAGCCTAAACTGAGTGAACATAACACTTCATGTGTGCTAAACATAAACGCAACTAAATGACATGATGAAGCTGAATCAACAAAGATATTTTTGTTGTGAGTTGTCCGTGCTTATACTATTAGTCAGGCCAACATGTTTTACAGTTCACTCAACTCCCATTTCTGTAGCTCAGTAATTTCATTCTTTTAAATGCATGTTTTGCAACATCTATGTGTAAGATGAGGTAACTTTGTGTCCCAAACTTAACTGAGTCAAACCAACAATATGATTTGACTTAGTTTAGTTGTGTCATTTTACAGTGTTGATGTAAAGTATAAATAATAATAATGGGAGAGAAGTGACACACATGATACCAAATAAACTACTAAACAACACCCACTATACTGCCCTACAAAGCGAAAGCGCAGTAACTACGCATTTGGTCAAAATTGAGTTAAGGGTTAAAATGGGCTTTGTGAGATCTGTTGTGTCTTGTGACAAAGTCTCCTGGTTAAATTTTGTCCCATTTCAGAGAAATGTGTGTGCCAAAATTGCAGTAACATGTTTGACTGGCTGGTGTAAAAAACTTTAAAGCCATTTTTCTCAGTTTCAGTGTTTGCGTAGATACTGCACTTAGCCTTTGGAGGGCAGTATAGCCTTACTGAAGAACCTAACTAGGGTTATCCCGAAGGGTTTGTGAGTTGATGAAAAGCAACAAATTATTTAATTAAAAGTATAAGTAAATTCTAAAAATGAAATAAATGTAAATAGTTATTATTAATGTCAATAATGTAAAATGATGTCATATTAAAAAGGCATGTTAAAAGATTTGAAGCATAAATTGTATATCTCCCCAGGGGAGAGTAAGGGTGGTTGCAACACTTTTTGTATTTCCTTCAGTTTCTCAGAGCCTGTTTGTATTGGGAAGCCCAATGCATTAAATGTAATGTGCTGTTTTAAAAAGATAAGGAGCCTGTATCAAAATGCAAAACAAATGTGTTTCATAAATCCAAACATGAACGCAATCCATGACAGTAATGCTTGGTATGTAAAACGTGAAACGAGAACATAAACACAACATGTAACACCTGGGGCATATTCTTCATACGTCGCTAACTCACTTAGCTGGATTTGATTGTTGGTGATTTGGCATGATCTTGGATTATTTAGTTATTCGAAGCTCATCCTGGATTTGCTGTCATAGCAACAGGTGCGAAAGCTTGAACCTGCTTGCGAGCAGGCTTATTTCATGTTAACAGGATTAGATGGCACCTTTTTAAACGGAGGTTATATGGAAAGTCTGACGCAGTCATGTATTCTCCATTTTACGAGCGCAATCTGCGTAAGATGCATGATTAATATGAAGAACTCAACTCATCTCCAATTTCAGTTTTGACAAATGAAGATTAGGTGAGGAGAGTGAAGCATCATGGGGATAGGGAAACAAGTAGTAGATGTGAGTGGGACTATATCAGCTCCTCTTCCACTTACATGTGGGGTCCCTCAGGGAAGCATCTTAGGCCCTTTATTCTTTCTGCTGTATATAAATGACATGAAGTCAGCATGTGATTGCAATCTGTATCTTTACGCAGATGATTCAGCTCTTTTAGTGTCTCATAGAAATAAAACCGAAGTAGAGAAATTACTTAGTTTAGAACTTCAGAAAGTCAGTATTTGGTTATCTGAAAACAAGCTGTCTCTTCATCTCGGTAAAACTGAATCAATAATATTTGGATCAAATAAAAAGCTAAGGAAGTCACCTGGATTCAATGTAGTAGTTGGTGAATCTTAAATAGCAACTAAGGAATCAATAACTTATCTAGGTTGCATATTTGACAATAAATTATCTGGGGAGTGCATGCCTTTAAAATTTTTGTTTAAAGTAAATCAGAAAATAAAATTTCTAGCTAGAATATCCACATTAATAGATAGATAAGCTCTCGAGACTCTTGCTGGGGCCCTAATACAATGCCACTTTGATTATGCCTGTACTTCATGGTACACAACCATTCCTAAAATCTTCAAACAGAAGTTGCAGACATCACAAAACAAATTAGTGAGGCTTATTTTAAAAAACTGCACCCGCATACACACCTCAACCCATCTTATTTTAGTAGCCTTAAGTGGTTTAAAGTAGAAGAAAGAGTAACTTATATAAAAATGTGTATGGTACAAAGAATAGTTAAAAATCAAGTACCTACATATCTTTGTAACTATTTTTCTAGGGTAAATGCTGTACACAGCTATTCAACAAGGGGTAGTACCACTGATTTTGTTTTATGCAAACTTAAAAGTTGTAAGGGCAAGGGCTCTTTTATGTATTCAGCAGCAGTCATATGGAATGCGATACCAGCAGCCTTAAAGTTAACAGACAATACTAATCTTTTTAAGTCAACCCTAAAGAACTGGCTGAGTAGTAGACAGTAGTAGTGTTATAAGAGTCACATGTATTGTATGTTTCTCATATGTCTGGGGATGTTTTGTCCACGTTTTATGGTTTTATGGTTTTATTTTTTGTTTTAATCATCCGCATATTCAAAATATATAATAACATTTAACTTAGGATATGCTTATACCATATCCCTACATTTGTAAACATTCACACGCACTATCAAGTGCATACATTTTGAAGGACCACAATGGAAATAAGCCTATGGCTTTATTGTGTCTATCCTTTTGACTGATAATTGTACAAAGTCATTTTATGTATTTATTTAATTATTTATTCCTTGTACAATATATATTATGTCAATAAAGATTTTCAATCAATCAATCAAGTACGAAGAATATGCCCCTAATCTACAATAACTGACAAGGGACAATGGAAAACAATAGGGTATATACAGTTGAGGTCAAAATAAAGGTTTGTTTATTTTAGTCCTGCCCTGAACAATTTATTTCAGATAAGAAATATGTACAGAAAGTTCACAACACAGAAGAATAACCGAGTCAGTTTAAGAGTTAGTTCAGTTAACCCGCTGAAAGTAACCCAGAGTTAACAAACGGTCATGTTAACAACATAAAGGCATTGTCAATGAATCACAGATTTCACAAGTCATGGAAACAGCCAGCCTGGTCTCACTTTAGGGGTTGTGTACACCAAAACTTTTAAACGCGGTTGGAAACGCCAGGACAATGACGAATGCCAGCTGTTTTTCAGCCGAGTGCCAGCTTTCTTCAGCTAGCGCTTTGGTAGCTCTGATATGTCAGCTGTGAGACGGTTTGCTGCTGTGATACTTGTCCTGCCCCACCTCCACTGTGATTGGACGGCCGCGTGAGAACTGACATTGACGAGCGGATCTTTTCTTCCAAAGTTGAACATTTTTCAACTCTCGGTGCTCAGGGCTGAGCGCGGAAAAACTCCAGAGCTTCTATTGGAAACTATTGAAAACATGTGCCGGCCGCGGGCGTAAAAGCGTTGGTGTGCACGCCCCCTTACAGTTTTTTCAATCGCTAACAATCCCTTTCCCATACTTCAGATACTTTTTCTAAACACCTAACACAGACTCAAACCTACAAAACACAATTGGCCAACTGGATAATTTTCTTCTCAAAAACACATTTTGTTAAATATTTACTAACTCTACATTTCAAAATAAAACACATCTTTCTCTGCACACAATAACTTTACCAAAACACTGGAAATCTGACTCAAAATGAAATTATTCTGTCAAAGAATAACACTTCTTTTTTATTTCACAAGGTACATGCAATCAATTAAAGTACACCAGGTTTCAAAATACTGGCTATTGTTGACATTACAAAAACTGCAGACTTTTATGTTTCAGTTTTACAGGTATTTGACACACTAAATGTCTTGGTTGGGAACTGTATGTCCACATGTACAGTAATGTTCACAATTTACAGTTTTTTCCAATTGCTAACACACTAAAATGACATGAACAGCACAACTATTTAAACTGACACACAGAGAGCAACACCTCTTCTCAAGTCTCCAAAAGTCTAAACACATTTTCTGCTTTACACACATTTTGAAATTCACAATGGCACTTTTTAAATGCACTGAACACTGTTCTCTGCACAAGACATAACAATCTGACATAAAGTCACATGTTTGCCTTTTCAAAACACTACCATTCAAAATGACACTACACGAGCTAAATGGCCAATATATGTGCCACCTGCCCAAACACCTGAATGGTTAATTGTTAACACTTCAATCAGGATGTAAGCACTAGAAAAGACCACAGGAACGTCATTGGCCACAGAGCCATTATAGATGTTCCTGGCTACCTTGGACCATACAACACAGCCCATATTCTCACATTTCTAGAAAGACTCCACAACATTCTCATACCATCAGAGTGAATGATGCAGACCAAAGAAACCGGTACGTTGCAGTATGGCACAACGTGAGCTTTCATCGTGCAGCTCCAGTCCAAAACTGGTTTGCTGACTACCAAGCATTTATCGTGCAATACCTCCCACCATACTCGCCATTTTTGAACCCCATAGAAGAGTTATATGGAAGGTATATGACCAGCAGCCCTTTGTGGCCATGCCTCTTTTGCAGGCTATGGAAGAGGCATGTGATGAGATTGATGTTGGTGCAATTTAGGGATGAATAAGGCGCTCAAGGGGCCTCATTTATAAAAGTGCGACGTAGGAAATGTCCTAAATTTCATCTAAGACCATTTCTGAAATGATCGTAAGTGTGATTCAGAGAAAAAGAGTTTACGCACAAAAAACCGTGCGTACGCCTCTTTTCCAGATGTGCGGTTTATAAATCACAAATGATCTTAAAATTGTGCGCAGCTGAATGCTTTTAGAACTCCGCCTTGTAAACGCCCCTAATTTAATTCATTAGCATATAAATATTAAATTTTCAAAGGCCAAATTCAATGACTGCTACAATGGCGAGTGGTAAGAAAACATATTTGTTGTCGTTTGCTTAAGTTTTTAATATTTCTAAATTCTAACATGGAAACTTTATTGACATCACTCAAGTTAAGGCGATTATTAGTGGATCTTTCAATTCACGGGTTTCATTTAAATATAGTTTTACACGTGGGCTAAACGTAATATTTGTGTCTTTAAAGTTTTGTTTCAGTTTGCCATGCATCCTGCGCGGCGGTGTTAAAATAAGATATTTTCGACTTTAAAATTCAAAGATCCCATCTTAAACTGTCGGAATATATTCCATATGGATTCATTTGGATTTACAGATGTTTAACATTAAAATCGATGCATGGGAATAATTTATTTTAAGTTTTGAAATACCCATCACTCTTAAATGTCGCATGTCCCTTATTGTAGGATACATCGAGGCTTCACAATTTAGTTCCTTTCACGTCGTTTTAATCATTAAATTCGATCGGTTTTACTTTCATTCAATAAAGCACATGTTCTGTAACATGTACATGTGCGTTAAACACCGCAAAACAATTTTGCTATATTTTTTAATATTTTTTGAAAAGATGACGAACTAGAAAATCGTTTCCTGAACATATCTTGGGCGCATGGGCGGAAATCCCGGGGGGGTCGGGGGGGACAGGACCCCCCTATCTGAGGGTTGTCCCCCCTAAAATATCATTAAAAAATGTGTATTGAAAATAATGTAATGATTTATAACACTTAAAATAGTTGTGTAAGAAGTGAAACACTACAAATGCAAACGGAGCAACAAAAAAAAAAAACGTTTTAATCATTTTGATTCCCCCTAGCTTGCCTCACAGTGGTTTGGTCCACTGCCCGCGCCCCTTTTACCTCACTACCAACACACAGTCCGGTGGTAGAGAAGTGTACGGAGCCGACGCGAATACAACGTTTCCCATCATCACTTATCAGTTTATCCTCATGTTTTAAAACTGGACTATTTTGACATATAAACATGAACATATTTTTTTTTCTGAGAACAGAAGCAGATAAACGATCAAGAAAAAAATTGTATGCATTCATGCAGAGGTGAAAGTAACAAATTACATTTACTCACCTTGGTGTAACTGAGTTTTTTTTGTGTACTTTTACTTTGAGTAGTTTTTAAAATCTGTACTTTACTTTTACTTAAGTATGTTTAAAGTATTGAAGACTACTTCGCAACATGTTAAATCATATCCGTTACTGAGTAAAAATAAATAAAAAAGTAAGGTGATAAAGACGCGCCACGGATGATTGATTGATGGGCGGGGGAACGCGCAAAAAGAACCATGGAGAGGGACGAGACAGGCGCGGGCTAATGCAGACCCTCAATTCAATTCTTATGAAAGAAACCCCTGGCCATTGACGCAAAGCGATTGTTTCATTCAGGTAGGGTTCATGCTCTTGAGTACGGAGTTTGAGAATTGCCGACCGGGTTTTAACCGCTAATTTGCACGACGCGTTTTTAATACATGCGCATTATCTTCCGAGGTCTAGCAGCTTCGCGTCAAGTCAAACAACTTAAGAACGTCCTCGAGAATGCGCATGTCATTAGACATTGCAGAGAGAGAGAGAGAGAGAGAGAGAGAGCGAGAGAGAGAGAGAGAGATTGAAAGACATCAGGTACACAGGTCTGGGAAACTAGAATACAATAAACGTGTAAAGGCTGTATAGTGTATAGCCATGATCTCATTATATGCTCATTTATGTATATAGTTTAATAACATAATGTATGTTACCAGCAATACATCAATTACAACCTTACTATAATGATTGTATTTACTGCTGGCCTCATATTATTTTTGCTTCAAAAGTGCATAACTCACCTGTAAAAATCATTAAATAATTCCATAAATGTTTCTTAGTTATAAAGCTTTTTATTTTATTAACTTTTTGTTATTGCACTTTAATTGTAAAGATGTTAACAATTAAAAACATAGTTTGAGATGTATATATCCTTCCTTTTTGAACTATACTAGAAACCTCTCCCCGCTGTAAAAAAGTAACTTTAAAATGACTTACTTTTTACTTGAGTAGATTTTTAGACCAGTAACTTTACTTTTACTTAAGTAAAATATTATTAAAGTAACTTTACTTTTACTTAAGTAGAATATTTTATTACTCTTTTCACCTCTGCATTCATGTGTATTACAATTAAATTTGCATCCGTTCATAGAGAAAGAGAAACGTTTTCTATCTGTACACATTTCCTTGCAAGTACAATTTTGCCTGTATTATTGGTGTCCCCTTCAAAAATTGTTCTTGAAAAATTGTATGTTTATTGTCCCCCCCAACATTTAGATGAAATTTTCGCCCCTGCTTGGGCGCATTTTTTTTGCATTAGAATAGGCCTACATTTTAAAATATCAATATAGGCCAACATATTTTTAAAATATATTCTAAAACCTGGTTAAATTATTTTGGAGTAGCCTAGTAGGCCTTCTCCACAGTTTGTTCATTTTCTGTGTGCATCATTGTTGCATGTTTTTACGTTTCTATTCTGAATAAACAAACAGCGCAGTTTACATGCTTCGTCCTTGTTGCATTAGTTCATTAAGATAATTCTAAACAGATTTCTGTAATTCAAAAACTCTGAATTGTAGTTGAGAACGTCACGGCGCACTGTTAAAACATTGTCGGTAATGTGTCGGTCGGGCTGGGCTTGGAGACTATGTGCAGGGGCTTTGGTTATGGTTTTTTGTGCCCGATCTAAGCTCTAATACAGATGATGTTGACCCTGTAAAAGTTTCGAATATTTATTTATTTTTTATCAAACATATTCAACACTTTTTTACATTAGCCAGGGGATGAAAGAGAAAAATAATTAAATTAAAACATGGAAATGCTGACATACATTAATACACTTAGCAGCTTTCTTGTTTATCAGATTATTAATAGATTTTAGGTAGCCTATTGCTTAACTTCTAATAGAAAAATACGGAATAATGGTTTATAATCACCATATTTACATTTATTTATAATAAACGTTGCAAACAAAAGTAACACATTAATCAAATAATATTTCTTATGTAATAAGATATCATAAGAGAAAAAAACTAATTAAATATTTTCCAAAGTCTTAAGAAAAATATATGAATTCTAACAAAAGAGCACAAATCTAACCATTTTTTTTTTTTTTTTTTTTTTTGAATAAGGACAACTCAAAAACAAACGAAAAAATGTTTCTGCATGTTGACCACAAAAGGTACAAAACAAAAAGTTTCGAATATGCCTACCTGCAATACTGCAATATTGCCACACGGAAACGTGCGTACGTCAAGTCGGGACCTGACGTGGAGGTAAGTACTTTTCCACGTCAAAGACAAGTTTTATAAATCTGAGCGTTTGAGTGGATTTGAGCGTACGCACGGTCTTAGATCAAATCTGTGCGTAAAAACGCTTTATAAATGAGGCCCCTGGTGCTTCTTCCCTCGATGTCTAGCAAGGGAATATATTGCCTGTGATGTGGACGAGGCATTGTGACTTGTTTGATGAATAATAAAAAATTTCAACAGCATGTCTGTGTATCTCCAAATATTTCTGTGCATGTGAACAATCTAATACATATTTTAGTATTATGGCAAAGCATACTAAAGGAAAGTGCCCTTTTCATTATGCCCAACTGTGTGTAGTTGGTTAGACAAAAATCTGGTAATATGAATGAAGTGTGTTCCAATTTGTGTCAAAGTTTGATTTTGATAATGTTATATGTAGTTTAGGTTGGAGTGCTTCATTTTGCAGGATATATGTGGTATTTTGCTATTTGGGTGTGTGGTTTTGTAAATTGTGTAAAGTTTTTTGATAAAACCAGACTTTGCAAAATTGTGTATTAGCAATTGGAAAAAACTGTAAAAGCATTCCAGTA
Source organism: Misgurnus anguillicaudatus (assembly GCF_027580225.2). Lineage (NCBI taxonomy): Eukaryota > Metazoa > Chordata > Actinopteri > Cypriniformes > Cobitidae > Misgurnus > Misgurnus anguillicaudatus. The sequence goes on from NC_073348.2 coordinate 14,404,258, forward strand.
AAAAGCAAATCAGTTTTTTCCCCTTTACTGTTGACTACAGGAGGTACGGTATGATAGAACAGAAAAAGTTTTAGAGTATTGATCTTGATCATTATTGAGGAGCTTTCCTCTTCCCCCAGAGGGTCCCTTTAGAGGGACTCATTTTTTTTTTATTACTGTATGACCTTATTGACATTTCAAGTTAGAATAGAAACAATCCATGTAAAATGCAACACTAACCAGTTGGTTTGTTGAAAGATGCATATACAGTAATGGAGGCAACCGTTGACCGCCTCAAATTGGGCTGCATTTTTCACCAGCCTCTCTTAGTGAAATCAGTGAATTTCATCACTGACTACTGTTCTTGCAGCCCTTGGAATGCCACCACCACACAGTCTTACACTTCTACATTGCCCTCTCCTTGGGCCTGCTCCTCTCCCTGGGCCTGCTCTTTTGCCTGGGCCCCTTGCTCTTACTCTTCCTCGTCCAGACAATACAGTGTTTTTCTGTTTCAAAAACATCACCCCTATTTCATTAAGATTAAAATGAGAGAGGCTTGCAGAACAAGTAGAACTGGAAAATAAAATTAAACAATTAGAGAAAGAATACCAAACAGTACAAAATAAAGACACACTAAATATGTTGAAAGAAAAAAGGCAGAAATTAAATGACTTATTAACTTACAAAGTAGAGGGGCAGCTTCGATTTACAAATCAAAAGTATTATGAATTTGGTAACAGGGCAAGTAGATTGCTAGCATTTCAGTTGCGAAAAGAACAAGCAGGCAGAGTGGTTCACAGAATCAGGTGTCCAAATTCTGGGGAAATGCTATCTCAACCCAAGGATCTGGCAAAGGCGTTTGGCACTCACTACCAAGACTTGCAAAAGGAAGAGAGCTGCCAAGACAAGGGGGAAAAAACAGAGAATTTTTTCAACTCAATATGTCTTAACTCTTTCCCCGCCATTGACGAGATATCTCGTCAATCAAAAGAAAACGCTTGCCCGCCAATGACGAGATTTTCCGTCTCTCCGCAATACTGCTATTATCCACCAGGTGGCGCCCTTCCGCAACTTTTTAAAACCGGAAGTATTGCCCTATGGCAAGCTGCTGCATGTCCGTGTCTGTTTTAAAGATCGCTCTGAATGGGATCTCTATGAAGAGTCCGTCACAAACATGGAATTATCTCTGCTTTTTGCTCAAAATGTGGTGTTTTTGCAGAAACCTACCCATATTCAAAAGCTGATTACAAAAGAACTACTAACGGTAGGATGAAACGTTTTTTTTTTTTTTTTTGTTTGAAAGCAGAGGGTCTGTTCTTTCATTTGGTATATTGTATGTTTATATATTTGAATAGGAAGATTTTCTGGAAAGCATTAAACTTTTGTGAAAATCATGAAAAACGCTGGCGCTGGCTGGCAACTTTTTTTAAAAACGCTGGCGGTGAAAGAGTTAATAAATTGACTGAGGAGGAAGCCAATCAATTGACATGCCCAATTACAAGAGAGGAAATAAAAAAATAGCATTTTAAAACTAAAAAATAATAAATCTCCAGGAGTGGATGGCCTCCCAGGTGAATAATATAAAATATTCGAAAAAGAGCTTACTCCTCTTTTGGATAAAGTTTATAATTATGCACTTTCAGAGGGAGATCCTCCTCAGTCATGGTCTGAAGCGATTATTAGTGTCATACATAAAGATGGTAAAGACCCTACTCTGTGCTCGTCTTATCGTTCGTCCCATCAGCCTCCTCTGTGTTGATCTAAAGATACTGACTGCTATCATTGCAAACAGAGTACAAAAATATATGAGAAAACTTGTGAACCCTGATCAGACGGGCTTTATCACCAAGGGCCAGTTGTTCAAAGGTAAGATGATCGGATTTTGGTTATCGGATTGGATCAAATCTTCAAAATGGGTTGTTCAAAAGGGAAAGAAGGAATCTGAAATCAGATTAGATCACAGAATCCAATCCTAGTTTTAATCTGGATCAAACCTTCAGTTTGTGTTGTTCAAAACTTGTCAGTAGGATTTGGATAACTTTGATTTAAAAAAAAAATGGATTATCCTGATCCCAACAGGGGGTAGGATTTAAATGTGGATTCCAGGAGGGAAATGTAAAAAAACTTTAAAATTGGTAAAATAACACATTTATTTCATTTAGTGTATATACTTTTATTTATATTTTGCACTTGACTTGTGTTACCGTTGTTACAGTGATAAAGTAGATATAGTAGACATAGGCTACCAATTAAGCTATTCAGTAAAGTAAAAATAATGAAATATGAAATAATCCCCCAAACAGATTTCAATCACAAAAAAAAATAATATATTCAATTTTTATGTCATTCATCGCCGTATATTAATTTCAAAGAAACAATCATCAGAGATGAGCCTTTCAAAAACAATGTCTAACAATTGCATCCCTTACTATACATCCACTCAATCCCTCATTCTGACAGAATGCCAGAGGCTGGTCTGGTTCTTCAAACGGCTCAGGTGCATCATAAACATCATCACAGGGAGGGACATTGCAACTGGTAGCGATGTTGTGCAGGACGATACAAGCTAGTATTATGTTGCATGCTCCCTGCGGTTCCACTCGCAAGTAGTTAAGGCATGCAAAGCGTCTCTTCAGAACTCTATTTAAAAGCTCAATTGCACATATTGTTTTGCAATGAGCAGTGTTGATGAATACACAGATGTGGTTCTGGACATTATTGGAGGTGAAAACTACAAAGCTCTGCATGGGGTTCTGTGAGTAAGGATCACAATGCAATGGTACTTTTATTTGACAACAAATAGAAGGAGGGGGGGCTGCCGTCGAAGAAAAGAGAGAGTAAACCCCGGCTCTGAACACCGGCACGGGAATCCCCGGCTCAGGACACGGGCACGGGTAGAACTGGAAACAGCCCCAATATGGGGCGAGGCACGAAGACCATGAGCCTACGATTGTAAAGGAAAGTGAGCCAGTTCCTCCTAATGCAGAGGAAACATTCATTCTGGATCTCAGCCATACTGTATTATTGAAATACAACCTGGACCCTCACTGGTAGAGCCAGCAGTTGCAGGAGCTCAGAAAAGATACTTGAAGCGTCCTTTGTGCATCCACAATGTATTTGTTAATGTATATATTTTTTATTTTTATTATGACTCAGATGATGGTTCATAAAAGAAATTATAAATGGATGTTTATGTTATTTTTGTGTTTTGTCTCAAAATTATAAACTCTTACAGTAATCCCATATTGGTTCTTTTACCTGTTCTTCACATAGCTGGTAGCACATGTTGTGATATTGTCCCATTTAGAGCACAGGTAATCTGGATTTGGTAATCTTGAAAACTGTGTATCTGGATCAGGGTGATCAAATCCAATGTTGGTTTAAAAAACCGGCATAAAAGTAAGACAGATTACCTGATCCTGAATAGGAAAAAATGTGATTTCCAAATCTGGATCATTTTGATCCAGATTCAACTTTTTGAACAACTGGCCCCAATAGACAGGGGGCTGATAATGTTCGAAGAGCTTTAAACCTTCAAATAGTGGCACAGAAAATGAATAATAAACAATAACTTTATGGGAAAAGGGGAGGGATGGACAGACCAAAACAAAAAAATAAACAAAAATCCCCACCCCTAACCTGTACTGTTCCCCAAAAGATCCCTGCCTGGCACACGGTCAAGGCGCCCTAACCAAAGTTACAGTTGGTGGTCCGCCCAGATCTACCTAGTGTTTTTAGACAGAGAAGTATACCTACAGATGATATGTATACCCCAGGGTAGCTCTAAATCTACTCCCCAACTCCCTGTGAAAAAAAGAGAAAGATAATTAACACAAATTTTATAAGGATACACAAACAAATGCTCCCTCCTGCTGCTACAAATTCCAAAAAATATGGAACACAAGCTAGGTTTATGAACACACAATAGTTTGAAAACTATTGTAAAATGTTAAATATTGATATCAAAATGTCAGAAAATTGTCTAAATGTCATAAATATCCACACAAAGGGTACAACCAAAACCAGCAGCAGCAGAGAGAGTGAACTGGTCCAAAACTGAGCTTTTTAAAGAGCCCAGCCAGCTGCAGCCACTGATGAGTAGGTGGAGCTCCAGTTCCCAATCAGCTGTAGAACCACCAATCATCTGCCAGAACTAACAGAAGCAATCTTGCCTGGTAAATAAAACACAAACACACAAACCACAAGCAATACCAAAAACAAAAAGAACTACAAAACGAACCCAGAACACTGGGGACGTAACAATGTAATAGAAAAAAATAACCCCTGCCACTGAGTCTAAGCCAGACTGGAATCAGCTGTGGTTGTCCCAATTTACCCAACATAAAGGTTTCTATACTGTATCTAAGGTTTGGAATATTGTTTTTGCTATTGTGGGATGTTGTGTGTTAACATTCGTAAATACTACAAAAACAATCCATAATTTTGTTGGGAGGTATAGCTTGTCTGTTAAGAAAATGTAAGCATTGTGGAAATGTGTTCACTGACTGTAATTTGTGTGAAAACGACATGAAATGTGTGAATTGTATGGCAATAAAAGAAAGATGCTGTGCTAATTGTGTTTAGAGTTTTGAACATGTGACAACTGGTTGGACAAACGCTTGTTAGCGACTGAAAAAACTGTAATAAGTAGTATTTACAAGTAACTTTAAAAAACAAAAAACATATTTTCTTACATTTTAATAGATGCTGAAATGTACAATGTAGACGTATTTACAACATTTAAACAGCAAAAAGCAATTACTAGTAGCAATTATTGCGTTTTTACAGCCAAATAAACCCCACAACATTTACGTATTTTACATTCCATATAGATTGCTGTATAATTTTCCTTTATTATTATATGCCCCACTGTGTAGGATCTACACCCATCTAGCGGTAAAATCTATATGACAACCAACTGATTATTACGCTCTAGCCCCCACCATTCGGAACGCGTTTTAACTAGTACGGTGGCCCTGTTATGTCAAGGTTAACATGGCTTCCAGTAGCTAAAGCTACAGCAATGAAAAAAATGAACAATTTGCAATCGTGTGATCCGTCAAAGCATACAGATTTATGTTAAACATGTAAAAAGTCTGATGGTCATGATATGTCCGCTTAAAATCACATACAAAAAACAACCATAAACGTAGCTTAGACACTCCTTTTTCATCCACGCGAGGAAAAATATCACAGGGGCTGTTACACTTGGTATTTAGATGTGTTTTCGTCGATCAGATCACAAGTGGATGAGAGAGACACATTACGTTTACACTTGGTGTTTAAATCCGTCTCTTTTTGTCCATTTTCGACCGCTTCTTTCCATATTACTGAGGAGATGGTCTGTGGACGAGACCCTCTCCTGTCATTTAATCATGAGCTGGAGTAATCACAGGTTTAAATGGACGCGAAACTAATATGTCAGAGTCCAATGCTTATAGTTTAAGTAAACGTTACATGTCCGTGTATATGTAAGAGCTTTCTCTGATATTGGTGAAATAAGATTGCACAACTTTCACACGCTTGTAAAATGAAACGAACGACGCGCAGATCAGCGGCGTTTTATCAATGAAAGGCTAAAAATAGCGCTGTCACCGTGTGTTTGTGCTAGAGGTCAGAAAATATGAAAAACATTTATCTCAGTAACTTACCTCAGATTACATAAATGGGCGGAGAGACCGCGTGTGGCGGATAATGCACATTATCTTCCGAGGTCTAGCAGCTTCGCGTCAAGTCAAACACAACTTCAAAACGTCCTCGAGAATGCGCAGGTCATTAGACATTGCAGAGAGAGAGAGAGAGCGAGAGCGAGAGCGAGAGAGAGAGAGAGAGAGAGAAAGAGAGAGAGAGAGAGAAGAATAAAGGTCATCAGGTCGCCAGGTCAGGGAAGTAAGAAGATAATAAACGTGTCAAATGTATATAGACATGGCACTCATCTCATTATATGCTCATTTAAACTATATATAGTTTAATAAAATAATGTATGTTACCAGCAATACATCAATTACAACTTTACTATAGTGATTGTATTTACAAGCTGCTGACCACCTTCAAAACTGCATAACTCACATGTAAAAATCATTAAACAATTCCATAAATGTTTCTTACTTTAAAAAAGCTTTTTATTTTATTAACTTTTTGTTACTGCACTTTAATTGTAAAGATGTTCCTACAATTAAAAACAACTACTTTGAGATGTATATTCCCTTGTCGTTTTTGAACTATACTAGAATCCTCCACCTCTTCCCGCTGTAAAAAAGTAACTTTTACTCTGAGTAAAGTTAAAATGACTTACATTTTACTTTTACTTGAGTAGATTTTTAAACAAGTAACTTTACTTTTACTTAAGTAAAATATTATTAAAGTAACTTTACTTTTACTTGAGTACAATATTTTATTACTTTTTCCACCTCTGGACATTATAACGACCAATGTTATGAAATAATGCAACGTACACAATCAACTTTGTCATGGCATTTTGTAATGTTTACAAGAACACAAATGAAATTATACAGTAGACATAGACTATAGACTGTTTACTTGTGATTTAGCTGCAATCATGTAAAAATGACAACGTTATAAGCCACCAAATGCTGTACTTTATTATTATATGCACTCTACACTTGGAATAAACTTCTTATTATCCTATTACCATCAACTGTAGTTTAGTAGACTATGCAGTAGCCTAATATTTGTATGAAATTGTGAAACATTACCTGATTATCTTCGGAGGTGTACTAGAATGGGAAATTACGAGAGTTGCAAGTATTCTCCAGCGACTCTAGGGGTCGCTGTTTGACAAAAATGCTGAAAATGCACAAAGCGGCTTTAAGTATACTTTATCTGTTAAAGTTATCATTATAATAATGCACTGAAAGCATATTTATAAAATAAATAATCTAGCATCCTTTAGAAACGTCTCAGTTACGTATGTAACCTGAAGTGACCGACGAATTGGGGAACCGCTTCGCGGGTGACCTATCTACTTCGAGAACTATCAGAAACGCCAATGAACTTGGCATGCAGGTATTTGCATAATGCCGGCGCCGCCCCGCCAGGTGCGTATATAAGGCGCAGGTGCATAATACCAAATCAGCTATGTTATTGCTGAGAAGCCGAGCAACAGTGCCCGGCCTGAAACATCAATGGAACAGCAAACTGTGGCGACGGGACGTGACGTCTCCGGGTTACATACGTAACCGAGACGTTCCCTTTCAGTCGGTCACTACGACGTCACGTCATGACCGACGAATTGGGAATCCCTACCAAAACGCCACTGCAGCTGAACCCTTCCAGTGCCTGCAAAAGCCCTCCGCTCTCCACATAAAGGGGCGGAACCTAAGGCAAATGCAGAAGGCCGGTCACTACCTGTTCCTTAACCCACGATAGTGAAGCAGCGAACTGGGGAAGCGTCTAAACTGAGCGGAGCTAGAACACTGCGGAAGCCATCCCCTAAGAAGGTTAAATGGATGACATAAAAATATATGAAACAACCAACAGGTTGCTCAAAAAAGTCTCTGAACAATACATGGTATGCCGAGAGATGCAGAGCAGGCTCTGCTAAGGAAAAACGTGGAGGATTAGAACCCCACGGACTATACACACAAATGAACCCCACGTAGGGGAGAAATGCGGACGCCTAGCCTACACAGGTTTACTGAGAATACAACAGTGAACGTATTAGGTGTCGCCCAGCCTGCAGCTCTACAAATATCTGTTAGCGAGGAACCGCGAGCCAGTGCCCAAGATGATGCCACACTGCGTGTAGAGTGAGCACGTAAATTAAATGGACAAGGCACATTCTGCTTTTGATATGCAAGGGCTATAGTATCCACAATCCAATGGGACATCCTCTGCTTGGTGACAGCTTTTCCTTTCTGCTGACCACCGTAACACACAAAGAGCTGATCTGAGGTCCTAAAACTTTGCGTCCTGTCTATATACACACGTAGTGCATGAACAGGGCATAACAAAGCCATGGCTGGGTCTGCCTCCTCCAAAGGCAGCGCTTGCAGGTTCACCACCTGATCTCTGAAAGGAGTGGTGGGAACTTTGGGCACAAAGCCGGGCCGGGGTCTCAGTGTTACGCTGGATGCAGCCGGCCCGAACTGAAGGCACGAATCATCGACCGAAAATGCATGAATATCCCCTATCCTCTTAACAGAAGCCAATGCAAGGAGAGTTAGTTTTCATAGTAAGACATTTAACACTCACAGTATGCAGAGGCTCAAATGGAGCTTCTGGAGTGATTTCAGCACCAAGGACAGGTCCCAAGGAGGAATAGATGGAGGACGCAAAGGATTCAGTCTTCGAGCGCCTCTGAGAAATCTAATGACCAGGTCGTGCTGACCCACTGTCCTACCGTTTACGGGTGAATGGTGAGCTGATATCGCAGCGATATCGACCTTAATAGTGGATGGTGACAGCCTATTCTCCAAACGACAACACACAACACTAATCGGGCATTCTTGGGTGTTTTCACTTTGGGAAGAACACCAGTCGAAAAACAGGTTCCATTTAAGCGCGTAAGCCTGTCTCGTAGACGGCGCTCGCGCAGCAGCAATAGTGTTAGATACCTCTTGCGGTAAATCACTCACATCCTCCGTGCCCCGTCCAGAGACCACACATGGAGGTTCCACAGGTCGGGGAGCGGGTGCCATAATGTGCCCTCTTGTTGAGAAAGAAGGTCCTTCCTCAGGGGAATCTTCCAAAGAGGGGCTGTCGCGAGGAGAGAGAGTTCTGGAAACCAACTCCTGGTTGTCCAATACGGTGCCACCAACAGCACGCTCTCCTCGTCCTCCCGGATTTTGCATAGAGTTTGCGCAATGAGGCTCACCGGAGGGAACGCGTAATTGCGCATGTTTCACGGCCAGCTGTGTGCCAATGCATCCACGCCGAGCGAGTCGTCGGCTAGTGAATAGAACAGGCGACAATGGGTCGTCTCTGGGGAAGCAAACAGATCTATCTGCGCTCTGCCGAAACGTCTCCAAATCTGCTGAACCGCAATGGGGTGGAGCCGCCATTTGCCGGGACGCGCAGCCCGAGAGAGCGCATCCGCCTCTACATTGAGCGTGCCCGGAATGTAAATGGCACGAAGAGACCTCAAATTCTTCTGACTCCAAGTGAGGAGGTGACGGGCGAGATGCGACGGGTGACGCGAGCGTAAACTGCCTTGACGATTGATGTACGCCACGGTCGCAGTGTTGTCTGTGCGAACTAATACATCTTGCCTCGTAACTCGTTGCTGAAACGGACAAGCACAAGATACACAGCCCACATTTCCCGGCAGTTTATGTGCCAATGCAGCTGGGGTGTCGTCCAGACCCCCGAAGCCGCAAGCCCATCGTACGTGGCCCCCCACCCTGTGTCTGAAGCATCTGTGCATACTATTGCATGCCTGGAGACCTGTCTCAGAGGCACACCAGCTCGGAGAAACGCACGGTCTAACCACGGAGTGAAAGTGCAACGACACGCAGGTGTAATGATAACACGGTGAATGCCGCGCAGCCACGCTCTCCTCGGGACTCGATCGTGAAGCCAATGCTGAAGTGGTCGCATATGAAGCAGTCCGAGCGGAGTTACAGCTGCGGCTGCTGCCATATGCCCCAGGAGCTTCTGAAATTGTTTCAGCGGGACCGCGCTCTTGCACTTGAATGTATTCAGGCAAGTCAGAATCGACTGTACACGCGCTTCTGTTAGACGAGCTGTCAAATTGATCGAGTCCAGTTCCATCCCGAGAAAAGAGATTCTCTGCACGGGGCAAAGCTTGCTCTTTTCCCAGTTGACCCGAAGACCCAAACGAGCGAGGTGTTTTAAAGTTAAATCTCTGTGATCGCACAGCGTCTGACGTGTTTGAGCTATTATTAGCCAATCGTCCAGATATGCGAGAATGTGCACACCTTTCTCTCTCAGGGGTTTTAAAGCCCCCTCCACTACTTTGGTGAATACACGGGGCGACAGAGAGAGCCCGAATGGGAGGACTTTGTACTGGTATGCTCGCCCCTCGAACGCAAAGCAGAGAAACGGCCTGTGCCGGGGGGAAACTACGTGGTCGATAGATGCGAACCAATCGTTCGGACGAATGCATGGAAATATGCGTTTGGGCGTCAGCATCTTGAACGGCATTCTGTGAAGTGCACGGTTCAGCGAACGCAGGTCCAGGATCGGTCGCAAGCCGCCGCTTTTCTTGGGTACAATAAAGTAAGGGCTGTAAAACCCGACCTCATCTCGGCTGGAGGGACCGGCTCGATCGCGTCCTTCCCAATAAGACAGCGATCTCCGCACGGAGGACGTGCGCATCGGCAGCTCTCACCGCAGTGAACCGAACGCCGGAGAATTTGGGGGGACGCCGGGCAAATTGAATCGCATAGCCGAGGCGAATCGTGCGTAAAAGCCAACACGACGGGCTGGGAAGCTGTTCCCACGCCCCCAGATACCGTGCGAGGGGGATTAAAGGCACGATCAGTGAACCCGCGGCGGGCGCAACAGAGGTGATCGCCGGTGGTTGCTTATTGGCCTCACCGACAGCAGTGTGTGAGATAACATTCACCTGAGTCCGTTGCTGGGTGGGTGAGTAAGGGAGGCTCTGCTAAAGACACCTCACACCACTCGATGCACCCTCTGGCAAAGGAGGAGGAAGACGATGGGTTATGAGCCCGTAGCTGTCTCCTACCGCCTGAGAGGTTGGAGAGCGCGGTGGGGTTATGAGCCGTGCGTCGCTCTCGTTCTCCTCTGATGAGTCGGAGAACGAGGGGGGGTTATGAGCCCGCTCGTGTCTCCGGCACTCATCTGAAGACCTAGAGATGGAAGTGGAATTCGCTCTTTTTGTGAAATTGTGGGTGCCGACTGAAAAGTCGGCGGAACAGAAAATTGAAACAAAAGATTCCCCAACTGGCCCTCCTCCGGTGGGGGGAGTGGTTCCTTCACCATCTCCCAAAGACAGATCCCCTCCATCTCTAGGTCGCCCGTCTCAGGGCCGCTTCGATCTCCTCTTTCCACCCTTCGAAGCGGGCGGGGCGGGCTGCTGACGACCGGTTCCTCACTTCTTAAAAGAGCCCCGGGGAGGAACGGAGGCGGCCGCCGCAGGACGCCCTCGGCGAGGAGCAGGCTGAGGCGATGACGTGGACGGGGCAGGCGCAGGACGCTTCTGACGTGGCATGATCTGAGCGATGGCCTCAGTCTGCTTCTTGGCCGCGGAGAATTGCTGGGCAAACTCCCGAACCGTCTCGCGGAACAGGCCGGTCTGGGAAACCGGAGCATTCAGGAGCCGGGTCTTATCAGCATCCTTCATGTCCGCCAGACACAGCCAGAGATGGCGTTCCTGGACTACCTTGGTCGCACGAAGCGCCAGATCAGTAGCCGCACGCAGTTCGGAAAACTTCGCGACCGTCCGCTCCACTGACGGGATACCAGTGTACCCCTTGGCATCTCCATCCTCGAGAAAGGTGGGGGTGAAGGCTGAAACGGCCAGTTCCGGGTGGAAAACGGGGTTTTCCACGACCGCGTCAGCTCTTCATGCACCTCGGAGAAGAAAAGGCACCGGGGGCGCGGACTGAGAAGCCCTGGCACCCCCGAAGAACCAATCATTGAGGCGGGACGGTTCGGGTGGGGGAGGTTTAGTCCACTCCAAGCCGACCGCCTCCATCTCTGCCATGGCTGCCATCTCGGGGTCAAACGGAGAAGCCGCAACCTGGCCCGAATGCGGGAGCAGATCCGGATCGACGTCCGAGGCTGACAACCCCCCCTCCGACGTTACGGTGGACATCGCATCGGGTGGAGGCTCGACAGAGCGCGAGGACACCGTAGAACACGGGCCGCTTGTCTCCATCGGGACCTCCGCTGGCAACAGATCAGGGCGCTGGGAGCTACTGGACGAACCAGCAGACCGACCCAGCACCGTTATACGGAGGTCATCCTTCGCGAGTCTGGTAACTGCGCCCTTAGCAGCACCAGACTTGGAAGGCGGGTGCCGTTGCTGGAGGAACGACACCCGTGTCCGCAAATCCGCCATAGTCATGCCCTCGCAGATGGGGCATGAACTATCACGCAACGCTGCCTCTGCGTGCGGGAGCCCCAGACACGAAAGACAACGCTCGTGGCCATCCCGGGGGGGCGATGAACACACTGCATCCAGAAACAAAGCACAGACGGAAAGCCATCTTTAAAAAGACGAACCCGACCATGACACGAATGAGTGGCTGTCTTTAAAAAGACACAAAGACACTCAAACGTGCTGCTCTTTTAGAGAAATCACTCTTTGTGCAAGCTGGTGAAACACACAGGGAGAGGCAACGCACTCACTCGAACTCAAGTCCTAAATTAAAGAGACAGAGAGAGAGAGAGAGAGAAAGGGTGGAGAAAAACACTGCGAGCCTCCGCTGAGGTGTCTTCGCCCAACCAACTTTGGCAAGCTGAGATCTTTTTCTTCCCCAAAGACAGGATCTACAAAGATCAGTTCAAAATAGCTTCTCGTGAGCAGATGTCTGCCGGCTTCGAAGCAATAAAAGCTGATTTGGTATTATGCACCTGCGCCTTATATACGCACCTGGCGGGGCGGCGCCGGCATTATGCAAATACCTGCATGCCAAGTTCATTGGCGTTTCTGATAGTTCTCGAAGTAGATAGGTCACCCGCAAAGCGGTTCCCCAATTCGTCGGTCACAACGTGACGTCGTAGTGACCGACTAAAAGGGAACAGTATATTTTAAGTAAATTTTGAAAGTATATGTAGTGTACAAATGTATATTATCTTTATGGAGAATCTTTAGTGTTAGTAAACTAGTAGGTTTTTAGTATACTGAAAGTGTACATGCAATTTTTCTGTTAGTGTACTCTTAGTAAACTAGCAAGTTACGAATTGTGTGCTGCAGGTATACTTGCAACTAGTAGTTTACTACTCAACTTTACTTAAAAGGAACAGTATGTAAGAAATTTATATCAATTCATCATAAAATGGCCCTGATATGTCACTAGACATTAAGAAACTTTCAATTTGAAGCTAAATCTTTCGTATGCTATCAGTGAGCTAATCAAACAAAAATAATAAATAACATTTATATATATATAAATACACTTCCGGGTAACCCCGGACAACCCAAATCAAGCGCAATCTGTAGCAGGTGTATATAAAGACGTGGCGATCACTGACTGGGCGGTTTGCATGCTGGAGGGAGTATAAAAGGAGTGTTGAAGATGCAGGAAGTAGTCGTTGTTTGGGAAGAAACACTACGAGCGGGACGGGGTGTTGGAATACGGTAGTGGGGCGAAGCAGGCGGAGGCATCTTGTGGATTCGCTAAGCGGGTGGAATGATTGAGAGTCAACAACCCAAGCAGGTTTGAGAAAAGCGTAGTTAGAAGAGAAATACACTTACCAGTTGTGTGTTTGCTGGATTAAAAGGTTTCATGGGAAGACGATATCAGGGCGAAATTACAACAATATTGCCGGGCGTCTGGTGATTTATCTGAGGAGAGAGAGAAGAAGAGGAGAGGAGATTAATACTACGGAAACAGTGAGTACAGTGGATTGTTTACCTTTGTTGCTATATCTGAAGACAGATGCAAATACCTGTGTTGGAGTATTTAACAACTGTTTAGCGACCCCACCATGAATGACAAGATGGGTGGGCGAGCCGAAGTGTTCTAGGGCAAACGGATGTTATATGGTGGGTTCTACAACGTCAGTTTGATCACTGCTTGTGTCAGCGACCTCAAACCCCCCTCCAGGGCGGATCTCGACCAAGTGCGGAGGACTGACCTTAAAAAGTCACTAAAGTGTGTGTAGTGCAGTGGGTGAGTCTGTCTTTGACATGTGTGCACCCGAAGTCTTGCAGTGCTGTGCCGTGTCTCTTGTTGTCTGTACTCGCCCTCCAGGTCGAGGAAGTCCCTGCTGGAGCCAACGTGAGCTGCCGCAGCGGTGACCATCAATTCTATACCTGCCTGCTTATAACTCCAGCCCTTGTGTTCAGCCTGAAGAAGGTAGACTGTGTACATCGATTAAGGTATTGTGGGAAAGACCATACTGTTGAAGGGGAGTATTGAAAACCGTTACAAGAGAACCTAACCTCTGTGTGCATGCCTTGTATTGTGGAGGGAACTCAACTGTCTACACCCATATCTAGATCTCCGTCCTGTCCGCAGAAGGAAAAGGAAGCGGGCGTGCCAGCCCGACAGTACGGATCCGGTGTAGCGGCTCTACCTGAAATCATCCACTAAGACAACATCGGCCGCACCCGGCCCAACGAGCAGCAGCTTAGAGTTGGTAACCCCCCCCCCTCGCCCTTGAACAAAGCCAAGAGGTGACGTATGGTTTTCCCTTTCTAACTCACCTTGTAAGCCCTGTAAGCCCAGAGCGAAGATTCGGTGCCGATATAAACCCTTACCTGCAGAACAAGCTAAAAGCTATACTCACCTTCTAAGCCCTGTAAGCCCAGAGTGAAGATTCAGTGCCGATATAAACCCTTACCTGCAGAACGAGCTAAAAGCTATACTCACCTCGTAAGCCCTGTAAGCCCAGAGCAAAGATTCAGTGACAATATAAACCCTTACCTGCAGAACGAGCTAAAACCTATACTCACCTTGTAAGCCCTGTAAGCCCAGAGCGAAGATTCAGTGCCGATATAAACCCTTACATGCAGAGCGTGCTAAAAGCTATACTCACCTCATAAGCCCTGTAAGCCCAGAGCGAAGATCCAGTGACGATATAAACCCTTAACTGCAGAACGAGCTAAAAGCTATACTCACCTTGCAAAGCCCTGAAAGCCAGAGTGAAGAGTCAGCGATGTTGTCGAATACTTACCTCTGCCACTTACCTGTGTCCTCAGGAGCCGCGTGTAGCGTGCTGCATCCACCGCGAAGTCCACTGGAGTGGAGGTGTCGTCTGGGTGCCCTGTTAAGCCAAACTCGAGGAACAAATCATTCACAAGCCAGACCCAAGGACCAAATCATTCACTAAGTAGCAGGTAGTCGCTCCCCGTCTTCCCCATCATTCATCGTGTGGTTCTGTTTTGCCTTCAGGAAAACAGAAGGGCGCCACGAGTGAACAAACCCAAAGAGGAGGATCAAGGGTCCCGCAGGAGCGATCAGAGTTCTGAAAAAGGGACGAAGGAGCTCCGTCCCTCTCTCCCCCCTGTGTGCCTACTTCCCCTTGACGTCTAGTCCCCTCTGGACCAGTCTCCTCCTGAAGAAGAGATGTCATTTTAGATTGCCCTTTCCCCCTTCCCTGAAATACTTTTAATTAATTTAAATAAAGATTGTTTTAATTATACTTATCCCTTCTCGTGTGTCTGGTCATTGGGGAGTTCTTGGGACCTCCTCGAGGTGGAACTAAGGAAGGGGCGTGACTCACGACGTTAGTGGTCCGCTCCGACCTGTGACATATATCCATTTGGTGTCAAAGCTGTCAATCACGCCGCGTATCTCCCGCCCTGTAAGCATCTCGCTGATCTCGTAAAGTTTCATTCGAAGTTCAGCACTGGATATAGCCGAATAAACATAGCCTGGTGGGACAATGACTTTTCTTCATCGAGATAAACGTTCCACCTGATGCCAGACGTACGTCTAGGAGTGACAAAGTTACGGAAGGACTGTGCAAACAAAGTATGCAAACAAAGTATCTGTCTAGCATAGGTGTTATTTACACCGGGGACGCCGGGGAGATCCCACCACTTTTTGAAAACATTTGGTTAAAATGTTCTGAAAAATCAAGCAATGCTTAAGACTGGTTTTGTGGTCCAGGGTCACAAATGTTGCGTTGTATGCTTATTGTGTGTTTTCTTTTACATATGTTATGAAATTCATTGTAATCAAAATGCGCTGCTGTTTTCTACGGCATGGTGCTTTGGTACAGTTCGGTTGAGCTGGTGTTGCAGGGACTGTTACATTTGTGCAGTCGACATTGTTGAGGGTTTTATGCTGAGTATTGTGTTGTTGACTTGCCTACGCTATGCCCATTTTTGATGCACCATTATTCAATATTTTTCCCGTCCTGCAGTAATGTTTTTTATCTGATCTTTTGTCCCCACAATTTTTCAACACAAACTGACGCCCCTGCTGTTACCATGTCAGTGTATTGATTCATTGTCCCTTCATAGTTTGCAAGAGAAATTTAATAAATTTATAATTAATATTAAATAAACTAAGCGTATTTAATAAACTAAAGCCGTTTCTCAATACCAAGTACGCCAAACTCGGACTTGTGTTCTTCGTAGTTCAAACTTGCAAGTTCAGACTCGGAAGAACGAACTCCTGACGCGAAATGCATTCTGGGAAACTTCGCTGTCATAAGTCCACACAAGTCTCCTCTGATGCATCCTCGATAAAATGGGCGGATCAAGAACACATCCGGGGATTTTATGTGAACTTGGGCTTGATGCGAACTTTGAATTGGAACAGTACTTGGGCCGCGACTGATGACGTTTCACAAGTCCACAAGAACGCAAGTACAGACAAGAACGCATATTGAGAAACGGCTTAAGACTTAGGCTATTTAATAAACTGAGCATATTCATCTGTCAATATAAAACGCGACTTGGCCATTCTAATTAATGATCGGAAGAACACGTATCGACCACCGTTACTGTAAAATATGCACGTATGTCCATTTAAATTAAATTTCAGTCAAATGTGGATTATATCATTTCACTGGCAAGAATATGGTTACATGTAAAGATGCCGTACCAAGTATGACAACGCTACATTCAACTGCTTTTGATATACGGTGTTTTTTTCACTTCCTGAAAAGTAACCGTTTTGGACATATGTGAGTTTCATCGGTAACACTTTATTTTACGACCCGCAAAGTACCACGTAATTAAACCGAATTTACAGCGTACCTATTTGTAACAACAGAGTACCTCTACAGTACGTACTTGTAGTTATAAGGGAACAACACTTCAAGTTCGGGGTAATAAGGGGGCAAGAACATATGGAAAACTATTCTCCAAGTATTTCATTACTACAGGGTACCTATTGTAATATTATGTGGTATGTATGACTTACGTCTATGGGTAATATGGTCTATGTGTAATATGCTACTTACCTGATGAAGTGTTTTGTATAGCCTACAGTTGATGTCTACAAGCCACGTCGGCAAACAAAACATAACACACAATAAAAATAATCGCAACTTGTACCTCTTTGATCTGTATATGTATACATGAGTTACCAGGTAACTCTTATATTTGCGGGCTGTAAATTAAAGTCGGGCTTATTCCCCACTTGTTCTGTGTATGTACCAGGTAACTCTCATATTTGCGGGCTGTAACCTAAAGTGGTGTTTTGTTCACCTCTTGTTATAAATGTTATAGGGTAAATACCATAAACATACAGAATATTGTTATTTTTATTTTAAAACAACTTATTTCAAAACATCTTTAAAACACTATAATTAAGCCAACATTAATGTTGTTTAATTAACTTAATGTTTATTATCACATAACTTTTATTTAAAATAAAAAGTCATGACAATATTTCATTGTTTTTGCGGCTTGGCTTCCTCTATTGGTGTTCTTGTCCACTCGGATGATGAGTTGATGTCGTCTCACAAATGCTGTTCTGCATTACATATAAAAAACATAAATAAAAGCCTTCAGTAAATGTTTCTTCACTGTGCCTTGACAGAAACAGAGTTTTCTGAGCCAGTTAATAACTTTAGGCTAACTTATGTGCTTGCTAACCTACTGCTACCATTAGCTGGCAACTTTCTTGTTGCCAGAGTGCTTACTCGGATCTAAAAAGTATGACCACATCAGTCCAATTCTGGCATCTTTACACTGGCTACCAGTTAAATATCGCATACAATTTAAAATATTACTAATCACCTACAAAGCCTTAAATGGCCTAGCACCCTCGTATATTAAAGAACTACTATCAGAATACAATCCACCACGTAAACTGCGCTCACAAAATTCTGGTCACTTAATTATCCCTAGAATATCAAAAGTGTCTAAAGGTGGTAGATCCTTTTCCTACTTAGCCCCTAAGCTCTGGAATGATTTACCAAATAATGTTCGAGTATCAGACACAGTCGATCAATTGAAATCAACTTAAAACATTCTTCTTTAACAAAGCATTCACATAAAATGTCCAGTAAATGTACTTTTCCCACAGTAGTTATTTTGTCTAGAACAAAGCACTCACATACCTCATATGGGTAATATACTATTGCCGCAATAGTTAGCCTGTCTGGAACCGAGCGAATATTAAACCACTATGATGTATGACACTTGCATTACATGCGAACGGCCCCTACGCTAATAGAACTCTGTTTTTGTCTCCCTGTCTCGTCCTCGACCCCGAGGACAATGAGACAAACAGACCCAGTTCCTGTTGCTTTGAAGGTCATCGCACCACTGATCTACTGGCTGTCCTTCAACGTGATGCCCAGCCGATGCCCGACCAACGACCACCGGCTGAACCAGTTTAATCCGCTTACCCGCCTCCTATCCCTACCGTATCTATATATATATATAAATATATATTAATTCCTCCCAAGGGTTTTTGTCCTTCTAGGAGTTTTTCCCATTGGGTTTTTTCCTAGGGGGTTTTTCGTCCCAGGGAGAGTCAGCCAACTTTGGCTTAACTTAACACTTTACTGTATACGTTACATTATTAATATGCTCGCTTGTACGGTTTAACCTTAGCCGCTATCTCTACTTCTTATATTATCTATTGATTTTCTGTGTTCTCCTCTACATCTTCTCATGTAAAGCTGCTTTGCAACAATTAACACTTGTGAAAAGCGCTATATAAATAAAATTGAATTGAATTGAAAAAACATTGTTTGAAATGCGTGAGTCATGTATTTACAAAACCAGTCACCTTATCCAGCATGCGGATCCTGCTAACATCACTCGCAGCCGTACTCCACAGTGTAGAACGTTTTTAAAACCTCTTAAAGATATTTCACCTCAGGATCGCGTTCCAGCAAACCTCCTGCAGACGGCCGCATGTTCTACACCTGCACAGTAGCCTACGCATGTAGTCGTCTTTTGCTTTAGCGGGAGCTGATATCTTCTGTTGTTTCATTCTGGTTTGCCATTGCATAAATTATATTTGGCTAAAATACTTGTGTTTACAGATGTTGCAAAGTTTTATTCTACCAATGATAACACCTATTAAAAATAAACAAATAGCGTGCTGCTTTGTGGTCATTATTGTGTCATTTGAAATAAAAGTAAATAAATTGCAAAGCACCACTTCAAATATGTCCGCAAATATAGGAGTTTCCTGGTAAATAGGTAATAAGTTGCAATTTTTATTGTACTTACCTTAAAAAAAGATAACCACATTAAATCAGCTGGACTTTTGTTATTAAAAGCAAGTAATATAGGCTACTAAAATAAAAGTGATGTGCTGTTATATTTGTTTGCCGATGTGGC
This sequence comes from Misgurnus anguillicaudatus, assembly GCF_027580225.2. Taxonomy (NCBI): domain Eukaryota; kingdom Metazoa; phylum Chordata; class Actinopteri; order Cypriniformes; family Cobitidae; genus Misgurnus; species Misgurnus anguillicaudatus. The sequence continues at coordinate 14,423,612 of NC_073348.2, forward strand.
TCGTAGACATAGACTGTATACAACATTCAGTAGTCAATATGAAAAATTCACAATAAAAAAAAACATAATTTCCCCATAGACTTGACTAAGTCATACATACCACGTAATATTACAATAGGTACCCTGTTGTTATAAAATACTTATAGTATAAATAATTTATAATTCTTCATATTCTTACCCCCTTATTACCCCAAACTTAAAATATTATTCCCTTATACCTACAAGTACAGTATTTTTATTGTGAATACTGTAGAGGTACCCTGTTGTTACAAATAGGTACGCTGTAAATTCGGTTTGATTGCGCGGTGCTTTGCGGGTCGTGAAATAAAGTGTTACCGTTTCATCATATATATATATATATATACTTCTACAGTGCGACACTGTAAAAATTGTGAGTAAAAAGGAATGGAATAATTTACAAATCTCATAAACTTATATTTTATTCACAATAGAATATAGATAACATATCAATTTAGAAAGTGACACATTTTGAAATGTCATGCCAAATATTGGCTCATTTCGGATTTCATGAGAGCTACATATTCCAAAAAAGTTGGGACAGGTAGCAATAAGAGTATAAAAGTTAAATTTACATATAAGGAACAACTAAAGGACCAATTTGCAACTTAATTGGCAACATGATTGGGTATAAAAAGTGTGGCAGTGTCTCTCAGAAGTCAAGAGGTAAATATTACATTTACCTCTAGATTACCATACGAACATCTTGAGTCATTTAAACCTACTACAATAGAAGAGCTCTCTAAATTAGTAATGTCATCCAAATCATCGTCCTGTATACTAGACCCCATTCCCACAAAATTACTAAAAGAGGTATTTCATGTAGTGTCAGACACGGTACTAAATATCTTTAACTCATCTCTAGAATTAGGACACGTTCCAACAGCTTTCAAACTAGCAGTTATTAGACCGCTCATCAAAAAACCAAACCTTGACCAGGGAGATCTTAATAACTTTAGACCTATCTCAAACGTACCTTTTCTCTCTAAAATATTAGAAAAAGTAGTGGCAAGCCAGCTACGCACATTCATAGCGAATAATAATACATATGAAAAGTTCCAATCAGGATTCAGGCCCCACTATAGCACAGAGACAGCGCTGCTTAGAGTTACAAATGACCTCCTATTTAAATCCGATCGTGGTGAAATCTCAATCCTCATATTACTAGACCTTAGTGCAGCCTTTGACACAATAGATCACACAATCTTACTCAATAGACTAGAAAACTATGTTGGCATCAGTGGTCAGGCGTTAGCCTGGTTTAGATCGTATCTAACCAATCGCTATGACTTTGTTTATGTAAATGAGGAAGAGTCATTTCACTCCCCGGTTAAATTCGGCGTACCACAGGGATCAGTTTTAGGCCCTATCCTATTTTCGTTATATATGTTACCTCTAGGAGACATTATCAGGAAACATAACATAAGTTTTCACTGCTATGCGGATGATACCCAGCTTTACATCTCGTCACATCCTAGCGAAACCCACCAGTTTGCTAAGCTAACAGACTGCATTAATGATATTAGGGACCGATGGCACATAACTTTCTTATGCTAAACTCCAATAAGACTGAGATACTTATTATTGAACCAAATCGCTACAAACATAGTATGTCAGATTACAAGTTGTCCATAGATGGCTGCACAGTGGTGCCATCTTCCACGGTTAAGAATTTAGGCGTAATGTTCGACAGCAATCTATCGTTTGATAGTCATATCTCCAGCGTCTGCCGCACAGCATTCTTCCATCTTAGAAATATCTCAAAAATACGCCATATGCTGTCTGCATCAGATGCAGAAAAGCTTATCCATGCTTTTATGACCTCTAGAATAGACTATTGTAACTCAATACTCGAGGGATGCCATGCAAATCAGGTAAACAAGCTACAGCTGGTTCAAAACGCTGCCGCAAGAGTGCTTACTCGATCTAAAAAGTATGACCACATTAGTCCAATTCTGGCATCTTTACATTGGCTACCAGTTAAATATCGCATACAATTTAAAATATTACTAACTACCTACAAAGCCTTAAATAGCCTAGCGCCCTCGTATATTAAAGAACTACTATCAGAATACAATCCACCATGTAAACTGCGCTCACAAAATTCGGGTCTCTTAATTATCCCTAGAATATCAAAAGTGTCTAAAGGTGGTAGATCCTTTTCCTACTTAGCCCCTAAGCTCTGGAATGATTTACCAAATAATGTTCGAGTATCAGACACAGTCGATCAATTTAAATCTAAACTTAAGACATTCTTCTTTAACAAAGCATACACATAAAATATGTCCAGTAAATGTACTTTTCCCGCAGTAGTTATTTTGTCTAGAACAAAGCACTCACACACCTCATATGGGTAATACACTATTGCCGCAATAGTTAGCCTGTCTGGAACCGAGCTGACTTAAACAACCATAATGTAAGACACTTGCATTACATGCGAACGGCCCCTACGCTAATAGAACTCTGTTTTTGTCTCCCTGTCTCGTCCTCGGCACCGAGGACAATGACACAAACAGACCCAGTTCCTGTTGCTGTGAAGGTCATCGCACCACTGATCTACTGGCTGTCCTTGAACGTGATGCCTAGCCGATGCTCGACCAACGACCACCGGCTGAACCAGTTTAATCCGCTTACCCGCTTATATACATATACATATTAATCTCTCCCAAGGGTTTTTGTCCTTCTAGGATTTTTCCCACCGGGTTTTTTCCTAGGGGGTTTTTAGTCCCAGGGAGATTCAGCCAACTTTGGCTTAGCTTAGCACTTTACTGTATATGTAACACTATTAATACGCTTGCTTGTACGGTTTAACCTTAGCCGCTATGTTCTACTGCTTATATTATCTATTGATTTTCTGTGTTCTCCTTTACATCTACTCATGTAAAGCTGCTTTGCAACAATTAACATTTGTGAAAAGCGCTATATAAATAAAATTGAATTGAATTGAATTGAAGATGGGCAGAGAATCACAAATTCCCCCAATGCTGCAGCAAAAAAATAGTTTTCTGAGTTTCTCAGAGAAAAATTGCAAAGAAATTGAAGTTATCATCATCTACAGTGCATATTATCATTCAAAGGTTTAGAGAATTTGGAACAATCTCTATGCGTAAAGGGGCAAGGCCGGAAAACCATACTGGATGCCTGTAATCTTCGGGCTCTTAGACGGCACTGCATCACATACAGGAATGCTACTGTAATGGAAATCAGGAATACTTCCAGAAAAACTTGTCAGTGAACACAATCCACCGGTTCGCCGTTGCGAGCTAAAACTCTATAAGTCAAAAAAGAAGCCATATCTAAACATGATCCAGAAGCAAAGGTGTTTTCCCTGGGCGAGGCTCATTTAAAATGGACTGTGGCAAAGTGAAAAACTGTTCTGTGGTCCAACGAATCAAAATTTGAAGTTCTTTTCCGAAAACTGGGACGCCATTTCATCCGGACTAAAGAGGACAAGGACAACCCAAGTTGTAATTAGCGCTCAGTTCAGAAGTCTGCATCTCTGATGGTTTGGGGTTGCATGAGTGCGTGTGGCATGGGCAACTTACACATCTGGAAAGGCACCATCAATGCTGAAAGGTTTATCAAAGTTCTATAACCACATATGCTCCCATTCAGACGTTCTCTCTTTCGGGGAAGACCTTGCATTTTCCAACATGACAATGCCAGACCACATACTGCATCAATTACAACATCATGGCTGCGTAGAAGAAGGATCCGGGTACTGAAATGGCCAGCCTGCAGTCCAGATCTTTCACCCATAGAAAACATTTGGTGCATCATAAAGAGGGAGATGTGACAAAGAAGACCAGTGAAGACAGTAAGACAGTGGAGCAACTAGAAGCCTGTATTAGACAAGAATGGGACAACATTCCTATTCCTAAACATTGGTCCTTCTCCAGCTGTTCCTTATATGTACATTTAACTTTTCCGGCCTCTTATTGCTACCTGTCCCAACTTTTTTGGAATGTGTAGCTCTCATAAAATCCAAATTGAGCCAATATTTGGCATGACATTTCAAAATGTCTCACTTTCAACATTTGATATGTTACCTATAATCTACTGTGAATAAAATATAAGTTTATGAGATTTGTAAATTATTCCTTCCTTTTTTATCCCCTTAATATTAACTTTATTTAACCTCAATACCTCACTGATTTGATTATTGAACACAAACCAATCGGATTGCTCAGATCACAGAATAACCACATGTTACGAGTACCCAAATCCAGACTGAGATGCAGAGGTGACAGAGCCTTTGCGGTAGCTGGCCCCAGGCTATGGAACAGATTGCCATTATATATTAAAACAGCTTCCTCAGAGTCAGAGTTTAGAAGGCTTTTAAAAACGTACTTATACTCCTGTGCATTTAATGTTTTGTAAATGTTGAGTTTTATTTTCTGGAGATATGTTGTACAGCACTTTGGTCAACCAAGGTTGTTTTAAATGTGCTTTATAAATAAAGTAAACTTGAAACTTGAACTTTTGTTCTGGACTCCATTTCCCATAATCCTGCATACCAGGACTGATTACTCTGCCGCCTGAAACTCATTGGACAGCCTATATAAACTCTCTGGAAACATTCAGTCAGTGCAAAGTCTTGATTTGTACCGGCTGTCATTGCTGAGCGGTTTGCCTGCCTGCATATCTATTTGTATTTATGGATCTGTTTTACCCGGTTTATGAGTATGTTTGTTGCCTGTTTCATGACTACGAGATATGCCTGCCCTACATTGCTGTGTTTGCTGTTGTTTGACCTTGCCTGTTGGAATATGAGCAGTGTTGGGCAAGTTACTGAAAATTAGTAATTAGTTACAGTTACTAGTTACTTCCTTTAAAAGTAATTGAGTTACTCTACCAGTTACTGCATATCAAAAGTAATTAGTTACTAGGGAAAGTAACTTTACACGGTTATTTTACACGTAAGACTCTAATATATCACATACTGTAGGAGCCTATTTTGCTTTAGATTCAGCCGTTGAATATTTTTGTTAGAAATTATCTTAATATGTATGCTTAGTTTATTTATGTATATCATTTAGATCATTTAGACAAATATTCTGTATGTTTACATGGAAAATATATAGTGTGTTAAAATTGTGTATTGTCTCTAAGAATTTAGAGACAATTGTTTCAACATGTCATATTTTCTAAAATAAATTATAATTATTCTGATTCCATATTTATTTTAATAAGCCAGAAACATCTCTGATGTGTCCTGCTGACAGGCGCGGTGTGCGCGTGCAGCAGCTGACGCAAATTATGGGTCCTCCGAAGATTAGACCGTCTCATTTCAGTTCTCTTCGTGAACTTCTGAGGCTTCCACCTTGAAAACTTTCTAGTGAAAGACAGAGTGCTCACTTTTTTAGGTCGCATGCTTAGCAGGCGCGGCCATGGAATTTGGACACAGCTTGTGAAGCTTGTGGCGGTAGTGCGCTCTTTGGTCATATATTGTTTGTATATGTTTTCTGTTAGATTTAAATGATACACAGGATTAAAGGAAGATATTTAATCAGAAAACGTAGTACGTGGATTGTTTTGTCCGACGGACACAGAGCGAGTGGATTGTTTTGTCGGATACGGAGCAAGTGAAACGGAAACTAAATGCGCACTCACACATGATGGAGTTTTTACACATTTTAACAGTTGTACAGCGCAGTGTGAATATTTTTCTGAAAACAACAATCGCAGATCGTTCCCTTCCATGAAGGCCGATGTAAACATCTAAGATATATATTAACTTTCTCAGATTTATTGCTTTTGTGGACTAATGTCATACTGGGATTGCTTGACAAAGATAATTTACAAACATGAGACCGGATGGATTATGACTTGCGCACAATTTTTAAACAAAGGTATGTTGTCCCGTTTAGATATTTCATGTTCATTCTATATGCACTGTCAGCCATGAAGAAGTTTAAAGGGACACCATGAAACTTTTGGCCACTAGGGGGTGCTAGACACGTATTTTTCACTTCTAGCGCCCCTAGAGCCCACAAGCGCCGCAGCACTGTCGCAAAGGAAAGGAACTGGCCAACCTTAAAACTAAACTAAAAACTAAACATTTAAAATGCTAAACGATCAACATTTTGAGACAACAGGGAGAAACGCAGTCATGTTACAACTTTCTGATGAGGAACTCGTCGTGGCAGAAGCCATTTCTCAATCTGAAGGTTGCAGCCTCCGGATGTCGTATTTCTAATACGTCATCAAGACTGTCTTATTTCACAATATTAACAATTACAAAGTTGACTATTATACTTAGTTAATCGTAAATTGTTGCAGTATGCTTATGACTTGCGAATGTAATGCTCAGTTTACCTTAATAACCCAGGCTTGATGACGTATGCAGCCTGCATAGTTGACCTCCGGAGGCTGCAGCCTTCCAATTCAGAAACGACCAGACGTATTTCCTTGCCTTTTTCCAAACAAATATTGTTGCATCCTCTCTCTCTCCCTCGCCACCAGGATTTTCCGCAATGGCGCTCGTTATTCCTCTTTTTTGTGTGAAAATCGCTCCAAATCCAAGTAAACCGATGCGTTTAGGTCTGCCGCTTTGTAATACGTCACGCGAGTGACAGCGGAACGCAGCAAATGAGGAAGAGAGAAGAGAGAAACGCTCGGATCTGATTGGTGAATGAATAGGGTTTGGTTTTACACTGTGAGCAAGTTTGAGTGCTATAGCATCCTGGATTGTAATGTAAATATCATAGACACAGTAAAAAGAAAGGTAAATACGTGAACACAGCATCTGAATACAGGGAACTATATGCAATATAATCGCCGTAATTTATAAAGAACATCGCATTTATGTATGAATCAACAGTTTATATAAAAAATTGCCTTAAAGGGGAATCGAACCCGGGTCGCCCGTGTCATAGGTCCGTGACACTAAAGACTGTGCCACAGAGTCACATAATAGAAACTGCTCTCTACACTCCTTAAGTAGCCTCCAGCAAAATTCACGTTAAAAACAAATTGTGTGGAGGAAGTGACGTATGCCGTAAAGCAGTCGAATTTTGTAGTTTTTTTTGTGCTCTGGTTACTACCACAAACCCTAAGTTTTAAAATACGAGTAAAAGTGATACAGACCCCGTCAGGCTATGGTAGACATGTCATTCAACCTATTTAAAGTCGATGTACTATCACAAGGGTCTTGAAAATGTATTATGAAGGTTGAAAAATTACATGGTGTCACTTTAATGATTCATTGTGCCGCCCACCACGGTCATGCGACGTTAAATCAGAAATGTCTTGTCGTTATCTAAAAGTATATTAAAAGAACACTTGGAAGTATACCTGCAGCACACAATAAGTAACCTACTAGTTTACTAAGAGTACACTAACAGAACATTTGCATGTACACTTGAATTATAAGTCTAGAAAACTACTAGTATACTCATGAGTTCACTTGCAGTACAAATGAAGAACTAATTGTGCACCAGTTTTACACTTAAAGTTGACTACTCTTAGACTTATAGTACACTTAGAAGTATACTTTTATATACTAAAAGTGGGCCAATTTAGTCCCAAGCGGTATTCAAGCAGTACACTTACAAGTATACTACTAGAACATAAATGTAGTACACTTCATAAAGTATACTTAAAACTATACTCCAACATTACTTAAGTATACTTAATAAAATGAACTTGAAGTATACTTCTTTTTCGTAAGGGTCAACAGGGCTAGTTGCGGCGTGGTCATGTGTAAAAGTGACTTCAATGCATACCCTCTATAACGAATGTGCAATCTGACTTAAGTTACGGTTGCTGATGAGAACTCGGATCAAGATCGCTGGATAAAGGGCTGAATTTGGACTGTTCCTCGCAATTGTATACATTTTAAAGATGTGGATTATAGCAAATGAATAAAAGTAACATCTTTTGTGAGTTTATGTTGTATTTTGGTGTAATTATTGCTAAGTAATAATAATGTATTACATAGGAGAAGAAAACATGTTTTTTTTGTGTGTGTTGGCAAACAAACTAAATATAGTTATAGTTACAGTTTTTTACAATTGCTATGACAGATTTTTCAATACTTTTAACAAGTTTCCAAAAGTCTTAACACAGTTAGCACTACATCCACCTAAGCCAGGGGTGGCGAACGTCGGTCCTGGAGAGCCGCAGCCCTGCAGTGTTTAGCTCCAACCCTGATTAAACCTCACCTGTCTGAAGGTTTCTAGTAACTCTTTAGACCTTGATTACCTGTTCAGGTGTGTTTGATTAGAGCTGTAGCTAAACTCTGCACGACTGCGGCTCTCCAGGACTGACGTTCGCCACCCCTGACCTAAGCTACAGTATACTATTAACACATTTCTTGTTGGTTTTACACAAAATGCATATAATTAACACAAATTTAAAATGCTTTAATTTTTTTTAAATACAAGCTCAAACAAGACCAAAACAATAGATTTTTAATGTCAAATTTACAAATGCTTTTTTTTTATATGATGAATTGAAACATAAATATATCCCCTGTATTTTATTCCATTGGGATTGAAAAACAACTTATTGTACCAATGCAAATATTTAAATCACAGCTGATTCCCACCTAGGAAACACACTCAGGTTATTTCAATTGCATGACTATATGGTATACAATAGAGCAGTGGTTCTCAAATGGGGGTATGCGTACCCCTAGGGGTACTTTGGGGTACTGCAGGGGGTATGTGAGAGAAAGTGGAAACTGACATTTAGGAATGAATCAATAAATTCAGTAAATCATGATGATAGTATTTTATATGACATTAGGACTACACAAAGATGCATTTAAAAAAATCATAAATTTAAAGCACATTGTACAAATGCATGTGCGAGTTCAACCTGTTGCTCTTGTCTGGCGCATGCGCTAAGGTTTCAGTTCAGCAGCTTTAGCAACGGAGATACACGGAGTCTGCTCCTGTTATTATTTCATAAAGTTTACTTTCTTTTGTGGTGTTGCTGTGCTAAAACGGATGCTACAAAGAAAAAACAAACCAGAGCCTCAAAAATACCACCAGTTTCGTGATGAATACTTATAGCAATAAACCTACCTGGGGCTTCAGATATAATAACTCTCTCACTCTCATTTCACTGTATTTTAAAGCTAAATGTTGTTGTCTGGTTAAGGGGTACTCGGCTTGAAAAAATAAAAAAAGGGGTACTTCAGCCCAAAAAGTTTGAGAACCACTGCAATAGAGTAAAAGAGGCCCTCTTTAGGTCGATCTTGTGTGGAAAAGGAACAATATGAGCAACACCTGGATGCAATAGATGGTGCATTCCCAGACATCACACCTGAACACTGTCAGGGGTGGAAAAGACATGGCAAAAGATTCTTCACAAGATGCCTCCCCAGAGAAGATATCAGGTGTAATGTGAATGAGAACATGTGGCCAAATTGAAACTCAGTAGATTAGATGCAATTTTCCCTTTACTTTATTTTTTAGAGAACTTTTCTGTTTGTATTTTTTTACAGTTTTTTTCAACTGCTTACACACATTTACCACACAAGTTTTCCTCTTTTTTTCAAAACTTAACACACAAATTCAAGAATTGCACACACAAGATGCTAAATGCCTCACATCTCTTTCAAAATGAAACACCACAGTCAAAATATCAAAAACATATTTCAAAAGCAAACATTTGTGTTACGTTGTAAACACCTTTACCATAATGTTATATTTTTGAATATGTCATATACACACTGTTATTCAAAACCTAAAGCTCTTCTTTTTAAAGCTCCCATGTACATGAATGTAATTGGGAGAGAGCTGTAGAATATATAAAGCAAAATTGAAACCAAACTTTTTACAGTATTTGTTTTTATGTTTTGCTCTTTGTGGTTGTAAATGTAGAATTAGTGTACACAGTTTGAAAAGAAAAAAATACATCAAAATGTAGTGTTGTTGCATGTTGTGTAAAACCAAATGTGTGTGCTTGCATGTGGGGATGGTTGGGTGTATCAAGGCTCCATCTTTCCTCCGGGCTGGGTCCGGCCACAATATTTCATCCACATGCTATATTCTCTCTTGCCAGACACTGTGGAAAGAACCTTCTTGTATGGCATATCCAACTTTCCAGTGGCATGTGGAGAAAAACTTCTCAATAGGATTTAGAAATGGTGAATATGGAGGCAGGTAGACAACAGAAAATTGGGGATGAATAGCAAACCAGTTTTGGACCTGATGTGCATGATGAAATCTGACATTATTCCAGATGATGACAAATCTTGCCTGGTCTTCATTCTGCAGACCCTGAACAAGCATGTCATGAAAAGTTTCCAGAAATTGTATGATGTGATCAGTGTTATAGGGGCCAAGTGTGGCGTGATGGTGCAGGACACCATTTTGTGAAATTGCAGCACACATTGTTATGTTTCCGCCACGTTGTCCAATGACATTCCTTCCCCTTCTTCTGGTTTTACTGAGATTCTCACAGTCGAATCGTCGCAGATGTGTTATGAAATGAGGATCATTCAATTTTGGCCGTATATGGGTGCACACATTATCTGATTTCACATATAACAGCTTTCTCCCAATATATTACAGTTTTTTCCAATTGCTAACACACAATTTTGCAAACTAGTGTGGTTTTATAAAAAAACTTAACAGAATTTACAAAACCACACACCCAAACAGCAAAATACCACATATATCCTGCAAAATGAAGCACTGCGACCTAAACTACATATAGAATTATCAAAATCAAACTTTGGCACGAAATGGCACACACTTCATTAATATTACCAGATTTTTGTCTAACCACCTACACACTGTTGGGCATAATGAAAAGCACACTCTTCTTTAGTATGCTTTGCCCTGAAACTAAAATATGTATCAGATCAAAATATGTTCACATGCACAGAAATATTTGCAGATACACACACATGCTGTTGAAATATTTTTTTTATTTTTCACCAAACAAGTCAGTGCAACATATGCACAGCAGATAAATTTACATTGGCCTGAACAAAAATCTGTACACTGAAAATGAAAATTTCAGAAAAACACAAAAGAAGCAAGAAAAATAATTAGGCAGCATCTTGCCGCACAGCTGGGTTTGGCCACAACGCCTCGTCCACATCACAGGCAATATCTTCCCTTCCCAGACATCGAGGGAAGCACCTTGAGTGCCTTATCCATCCCTGAAACACACCCACATCAATGTCATCACATGCCTCTTCCATAGCCTGCAAAAGAGGCATGCGCACAAAAGGCTGCCGGTCGTATACCTTCCACCGCCATGCCGAAAATAACTCTTCTATGGGGTTCAGAAATGGTGAGTATGGTGGGATATATTGCACAATAAATGTTGGGTGGCCAACAGTTTTGGACTGGGCTGCACGATGAAAGCTCACGTTGTCCCATACTACAACGTACCGGTTTCTTTGGTCTGCATCATTCTCTGGTGGTATGAGAATGTTGTGGAGTCTGTCCAGAAATCTGAGAATATGGGCTGTGTTGTATGGTCCAAGGTGGGCATGACGGTGGAGGACACCATGCATATTGGAGATAGCAGCACACATTGTGATGTTCCCACCACGTTGGCCAGGAACATCTATAATGGCTCTGTGCCCAATTATGTTTCTCCCCCTTCTTCTAGTCTTTGCTAGGTTGAACCCAGCCTCATCTATGCTGCCCTACAAAGCGAAAGCGCAGTAACTACGCATTTGGTCAAAATTGAGTTAAGGGTTAAAATGGGCTTTGTGAGATCTGTTGTGTCTTGTGACAAAGTCTCCTGGTTAAATTTTGGCCCATTTCAGAGAAATGTGTGTGCCAAAATTGCAGTAACATGTTTGACTGGCTGATGTAAAAAACTTTAAAGCCATTTTTCTCAGTTTCAGTGTTTGCGTAGATACTGCACTTAGCCGTATAAAGGGCAGTATAAAGATGAACTCGTGTGGGATTGCATTAGCATCCATTTCCAGTACTCTCTGGAAACATAGAACAAAAAGCTGTGAATATGGTGTTACCAGTACTCTGGGAAACAATGTCGTGTGTAGTGTGCTGCACTCAATTTTGTACTTACATCCACATATGCTCGTCTGAGCACTTTGTTTCTTGGAGAGTTTCTCTCAAACGGCACCTTATACAGTTGTTTCATTCTGATTTGATTTCGCTTGAGAATGCGAGCCAATGTGGACAGACTGACTTGTTGAATGTTGTTGAATATGGTGTTGTCTTGGATGATGTGGCTTTGAATTTCTCGTAATCTGATTTCATTATTTTCCAAAACCAAGTTTACAATGCCAGCTTCCTGTACTGCTGTGAACATTTGTCCCCTTCCTCCACCATGGTTGCGTCGCTCGGTTCTTTAGAAAAACAAACAAAAACAAAAATACAGGACTTTTACAATGCAGCCCAAATATTGTTCCTCCACAGTAGAGTACATTGTTCAGGAAACTTGTACAGTTTGTGTATGACATCAGCCATTGAAGTATATCGGTGTCACATAACTGATACACTATGAGATGGGGTGTACTACATATGTACTACATGAAATTTTGGTGACTTACCTGTTCTCCAGTCTAAATGTCCGGATGACAGAGGCGACTGTAAAACGGCTTAAGTTGGGCTGCACTCTCTGTCCAGCCTCTCGCATTGTCAGCCCATGGTTGATGACATGATCTACTAGGGTTGCTCTGATTTCATTTGAAAGTTGTTGTCTTCTTTGGCCATGAACTCCTCTACCAGCTCTACCCCTACCTCTCACTCTTCCTCCCCCTCTCACTCTCACCCTTCCTCTTCCTCTCTCTGCAACGTCTTCCATTGTTCTTGTAAAAAAAGAAGGTGCTCACCTGTGGTCTTTTCTAGTGCTTACATCCTGATTGAAGTGTTAACAATTAACCATTCAGGTGTTTGGGCAGGTGGCACATATATTGGCCATTTAGCTCGTGTATTGTCATTTTGAATGGTAGTGTTTTGAAAAGGCAAACATGTGACTTTATGTCAGATTGTTGTGTCTTGTGCAGAGAACCGTGTTCAGTGCATTTAAAAAGTGCCATTGTGAATTGCAAAATGTGTGTAAAGCAGAAAATGTGTTTAGACTTTTGGAGACTTGAGAAGAGGTGTTGCTCTCTGTGTGTCAGTTTAAATAGTTGTGCTGTTCATGTTATTTTAGTGTGTTAGCAATTGGAAAAACTGTAATATACAGCATATTATGATAATGCAAATAATATGTGAAGTAGCAGCTTTCAATAAATATTTTTAAAATGTGTTAATAAATCCAACAACCCCTGTGACCGGGCTACACGTCCATAAGAGGTTTCTGTGTTAATACACCATTGCCTCTTTGTTTCTACATTTAAAAGACAAAGCTGGCAATTATATTATGGCTATACTTTCGTTCTTTTAATAATTTCTTTATTTTATTTTATTTATAAATCACTTTGGGTTATCTGATTTAACTATTTTGCTTGTGTTTTGTTTCCGTGCACTTGAGGCATTTTGCATATTTGTTCTGCACTTTGTTACTTCTGACCTGTTTTTATAAAAAATTGTATTTATTATAAACGTAAATTCTGATCTAATTTAAGTCTTTAAATTTAGGATAGCTCTTCGTTGTATCGATGTTGCGCTATTGCGTGCTGGCCATGCTTGCACATGTAATTTAGCCAAACGGGCCAGGTGCTCTGCGTCTCATATTTAGGAGTTCATCAAACTAAACATTAAAAAACTGATGTTTTTTGACGGGTATACGTCTTTAAAATGTATTTAAAACAGAGTGGTTTTCTTGTCAAAAGTTAAACTACAAAACAGGTAAGCCGTTTCTTTAAATTTCGGTGATGAAACGGAAACTATTTCTGCCTGACACGAATGTCTTTCTTGTGATTTAATATTATGGTCGGTGTTCACTTTCAAATGATAGCAAAGAGATTCCTGAAATAAATAATATTACCGGTCTTTCTGTATCTAAAGTGAATACAGAGTTGACCAAAGTCAGAGCAAGCAAGCGCAAGGTATTTCTGTGCTAAATAATAACGTGTAGTGTCTATAAAATCATTAATTTCAGTGTTTTTCTTGTTATAAATTAACGTTTAATTCATTGTATCTAACGATAAGTTTTTATCATTTACAGTCACAATCACAAATTATTTGTCATTTCTCATTTGTCGGGTTTTTTGGTCATGACTGCTTTGACGCGCTATATCTAAAACAATTAAATAAAAACACTTAATTGTAGCCGGAGTTTCCAAGGCAGGATCATCTTTGTTATTTTTTTAGGTTTAGTTATCAAAATGTATTTTGTGTGATGTTCTGTAGATCGTGGCTTTAAAATGTTATGAGGAATAATTAAACAAATGTTCCCTTACATTTTACCTTAAAAAAAAGCATCGTCAGTTTTGCTTCGTTCATCACTTGAAAGACAGTTTTGGTCACTTTAACAGAAAGTTGTTTATGTGTGCTGCTTGTAAAAGAAAATAAAAGTTACCAATTTGTATCTGGTCTGGCCCCCTCCCAACCCATGCACACAAACATAGATGATTCGACTATCGGTCGACTATGGAAAGATTCAACAATTCTGATTCGAATATGTAAATCCTTAGTCGAGGACACCCCTACTGTACTCTTAACACACCAACACACCTACAACACACAACTCGCAAAACAGTTAATTTTATCCTCAAAATCACACATTGTAAACTAAACTCTCACACTGTTTACAAAAACAGACATGCCATGAAAAACACAAACATAAGATGGAAAAACAAAAACTGCATAAGTTTATGTGTAAGTCTGTCCTTATACAATAGACAGTAGATTGTGTTGATTATAGACTGAGTTTTGCACTGCAGATTCTTTTGAAAACTTGTTTATATTTTTGTTTAGTTGGGTTTAGTAAATACCATTTACCAAACGAGCGGAGAGGAAGGAGCGCGGTGCATGTAGTAACATCATGTCACAATCACATGTAATAATACAATTAACTTTATCACTATGAATATAACAAATAGGATGGCTTTCTCAATACTCACTATTAAGCCAGTGTTTTGCATGAAAGAGTTTCCATGATGAAAGCATTGTTGACTCTGATGAGGACTACACTCCGGAGACAATACTGCTACCGCATCGTCGAATCGAGGAAAGGCATGCGACATTTACCCTCGTTTGATTGCTTTGTTTATTCCTTTGTTTGCCTTGGCTGACTGAATATGCAGGTACTGTGAGCTCTGAATGCACTTTCTCTGCCATACTTTTGCTCTTCCTAGAGTGCCTCGTGCACGTTCAAATCAATCGGGTGTGCGCATTTGTGGGCAGATCCCATAGCAACAGGGGTGGTGCCATGGTCGCGCGAGATAGTGATAGTCGCGCAAGCCAATCATTTGTTTCGTCCCGAATGGAAATAATTAACTGTGTTTAAAACAGTCGTGAGAGGTCTACAGACACTCGAGTTTTATACTCTCTTTTTCAGAGTACTTACATTTTAATTATGTATTTGTATTAAAGACAGTTTAAACAAATTTGTAAAAAAGTTTTTAGGAAAAAAAAGGAATTATCTAATTCCTGCCTATCCTGCATTTAATTGGGATGGTGGAGAATGTTTTTAAAATATTAATAATTGATATAATTAATTATCATTAAGCCCCTCCTTTAAAATCGCTACAACAGTATGTTAACTGGATAACACTGGATATGTATAGTTTAATAAAATAATGTATTTTGATTACACAACTCAAACCTATATGATTGTTTTAGCTGCTGACCAGCATATTGAATCTCTATAGCTAATTTATAAGACATGTTGATGATACAGTACACTGTGTCTGTACCTTTTCTTGTTAATTGAGTCTTTTTGGGTATCTTATGTCTAGAATTATTCAACGAGGTTGATTCTTTTAACTTCCTTTAAAGTTTGATCAATTGTGCATAATGACATGTGCAAAAAATGGATATAGGCTGTCAAACTCATAGATTTGCATCATTTACAGTTCAGACGCTCTTTTTAAATATTTGGAGTCAACGTCTGGCACAGCTTTAACCCCTGAACATAAGGCACAGAAGGATGAATAACGTCTCGGTTACATATGTAACCCTCGTTCCCTGAAGGAAGGGAACGGAGACGTCACGTCGTGACCGACGAATTGGGAACCGCTTCGCGGGTGACCTATCTGCTTCGAGAAACCTTTAAAACGCCAATGAACTTGGCATGCAGATAATTGCATCTGCCGGCGCCGCCCCGCCGCACAGGTATTTAATGAGCGGCAGGTGCAGTTATCAAATCAGCTATTTTTTGCTGAGAAAGCTGGACAGAAGGAAAGTGTCCGGCCGATATCAGCAGTGGAACAGCAAACTGTGGCGACGGGACGTGACGTCTCCGTTCCCTTCCTTCAGGGAACGAGGGTTACATATGTAACCGAGACGTTCCCTTTCAGTCGGTCACTACGACGTCACGTCGTGACCGACGAATTGGGAATCCCTACCAAAGCGCCACTGAAGCTGACCCTTCCAGTGCCTGCGTAAACCCTCCGACTCTCCTCTTTAAGGGAACGGAAATGGGGTTGAAGCAGAGGCCGGTCACTACTTGTTCCTTAACCCACGATAGTGACTAGGCGAACTGGGAAGCGAACTCGTCAGGCGGGACTAAGATCGCTGCGGAAGAAAAACCCTCTAGGGGTCTACCACTAAGGTGATGGATAAAAAGACACGAGGTCTATAAAATTACACTCTCTTAGCAACACTAGGGAGGTGCGGAACGAACTCCGCTAAGGGAAACGTGGTAAATCATAAACTTTCCACGGAAATACTCACAAAGAAACCACTAGGGGGCGCAATGTGGGCGCTAGCCTCACCCAGATAGTCAAGAATACATCCAGTGAGAGGCTGGCAGCCGATGCTCCGCAACATTGGCCACCAAGCGGTGGAAAAAGACAAAAAACATTTTTTGTAACGTTTTTGCCTTAATGGCCTTCCATAATGGTGCGGTTTCTGCGCAGCCAAAAAGAAAGGCTCCAAGCCGACACAGGAGTCGTTCCTCGATGTTCTCACTGATCTGACGAGAGAACTCGAGAGGATACCGGCTCAACACGAACACTGTAGAATCTAGTGAACGTATTAGGTGTCGCCCAGCCAGCAGCTCTACAAATATCTGAAAGCGAGGAACCACGAGCCAAAGCCCAAGATGAAGCCACGCTTCTGGTTGAATGGGCTCTCAAACCAAAAGGGCAGGGAATGCCCTGTTTCTCATAAGCCAGGGCGATTGTGTCTACAATCCAGTGAGACATCCTCTGTTTAGTGACAGCTCTCCCTTTCTGCTGACCACTGTAACAGACAAAGAGCTGCTCTGAGGTCCGAAAGCTTTGAGTGCGATTCACATACACACGTAGTGCACGTACAGGACATAACAAAGCCATAGCTGGGTCTGCCTCTTCCAAAGGCAGTGCTTGTAAGTTCACCACTTGATCCCTAAAGGGAGTGGTGGGAACTTTAGGCACGTAGCCCGGCCGGGGTCTCAGTGTAACGCTGGATTCAGCCGGCCCGAACTGAAGGCACGAATCGTTGACCGAAAATGCATGAAGATCCCCTATCCTTTTAATAGAAGCCAGTGCGAGGAGCATCAAAGTTTTCATAGTGAGAAACTTGACACTCACCGTCTGCAGAGGCTCGAACGGGCAGTCCCTGAGAGCATTCAGCACCATGGACAGGTCCCAAGGAGGAATAGAGGGAGGACGCGAAGGATTCAGCCTCCGTGCACCTCTTAAAAACCTAATGACCAGATCGTGCTGACCCACAGATCTACCGTCTATGGGTGCGTGATGCGCGGATATTGCCGCGATATCTACTTTAATAGTAGTCCGGACTTCAATAAAGCACACTGGGTATAGATTTGTGGTGTTAAGCCCACTAGTCGGGGGCGGGACTTCAGTCCTTAAAAGGGTGTCACTGCACCCATTTCCAAAACATTCGCCGTCCCGTGCATTTTTCTCATTCTCCCTAAACCAAACTGTGCAGAGTCTTTCACTAGGATGACGTTGTATCTTCAATACGTATATGTACATGTGTGTGTATGTATGTGTATATGTGTGTATGTGTGTATGTATGTGTATGTATATGTATGTGTATATATGTATATATATATATATATATATATATATATATATATATATATATATGTATATATATGTGTATATATATATATGTGTGTATATGTATATGTGTATGTATATGTGTATGTGTGTGTATGTGTATGTATATATATGTGTATATATGTATATATAGATATGTGTGGATATATATGGATATATGTTTGTGTATATGTACAGGTGTATACATATGAATGGCCCCTACGCTAATTGGGTTTTGTTTTTCTTTCTTTATGTCTCGTCCTCCTCTCCGAGGACAATGAGACAAACAGACCCAGTTCCGGTAAATGTGAAAGTCGGCACACCTCTGACCCACCGGCAGACCTTCAACGTGATGCCCAGCTGATGCATGACCAACGACCACCGGCAGAACCCGCTTAACCTCCGCCTAATCTCCTTAATCGTTTCAATATAAATATATCTCCCAAGGGTTTTTCCCTCCTATGACTTTTTTTTACTTCCCCGGCTGAGCCTGGGGTTTTTTTTTCTCCTAGGGGGTTTTTCAACCCGGGGAGGTAGCCCTCTTGGGCTTAACTTATCACCCTCTTCTTTACGTTACATTAGCAATACGCACGCTTATAATGTTGATTCATAGCCGCATCAAATTTAGCTGCTTGTGCTATCGTGTATTATGTTGTGCTATCTGTCGTTTTTCTGTGCTTTCCACTGCTTCTATTAATGTAAAGCTGCTTTGAAACAATCACCAATTGTGAAAAGCGCTATATAAATAAATAAATTGAATTGAATAGATGGTGACAGCCTCTTCTCCAAGCGGTGCTGGAGATATGAAAGCACAATACTGATCGGGCATTCTCGGGGGTCCTCTCGTTGAGAAGTACACCATACAACAAACAGGTTCCATTTCAGCGTATACGCCTGTCTCGTAGACGGCGCTCGCGCTGCAGCGATGGTGTTAGATACCGCCTGGGGTAAATCACCTACAACCTCCGCGCCCCGTCCAGAGACCACACATGGAGGTTCCACAGATCGGGACGGGGGTGCCATAATGTGCCCCCTTCTTGAGACAGAAGGTCCCTCCTCAGGGGAATCCTCCAGGGAGGGGCTGTCGCGAGGAGAGTGAGCTCTGGAAACAAACTCCTGGTGGCCCAATATGGAGCAACTAAAAGAATTTTCTCCTCGTCCTCCCTGACTTTGCACAATGTCTGTGCAATGAGGCGCACTGGGGGAAATGCGTATTTGCGAAGACCTCTCGGCCAGCTGTGCGCCAATGCATCCACGCCGAGTGATCCCTCGTTCAGTGAATAAAATAGGCGACAGTGGGTTGTTTCTGGAGATGCAAACAGATCTATCTGCGCTCTGCCGAAACGTCTCCAAATCAGCTGGACCGATTGAGGGTGGAGTCACCATTCGCCGGGGCGCGCTGCTCAGGAAAGCGCGTCTGCCGCTGCGTTGAGCGACCCCGGGATGTGAATGGCACGAAGAGACCTCAGATTCTTCTGACTCCAAAAAAGGAGATGGCGGGCGAGATGCGACATGTGACGAGAGCGCACTCCGCCTTGGCGATTGATATACGCAACAGTCGCAATGTTGTCTGTACGAACTAATACATCTTTGCCTCTCAACTTGCTGCTGAAGCGGACGAGCGCAAGATATACAGCCCACAGTTCTCGGCAATTTATGTGCCAATGCAGCTGGGGTGATGTCCATACTCCTGAAGCTGCAAGCTCGCCATACGTGGCTCCCCACCCCGCGTTGGAGGCATCTGTGCATACTATTGCATGTCTGGAGACCTGTCTCAGTGGCACCCCCGCCCTGAGAAACGCTGGGTCTGACCACGGGGTGAAAGTGAGACGGCATTTCAGTGTGATCGAGACACGGTGAAAGCCGGTTAGCCACGCTCTCCTCGGGACTCGGTCGTGAAGCCAATGCTGAAGCGGTCTCATATGCAGCAAACCGAGCGGTGTTACAGCCGCGGCTGCGGCCATATGCCCCAGTAATTTCTGAAATTGTTTCAGAGGGACCGCAGTCTTGCCCGAAAACGTATTCAAGCAAGCCAGAATCGACTGAACGCGCGCCTCCGTGAGGCGTGCTATAAGATTGACCGAATCCAATTCCATGCCAAGAAAAGAGATCTTCTGTGTCGGCCACAGTTTGCTCTTCTCTCGGTTGACCTGAAGACCGAGACGGGCGAGGTGTTTGAGCACCCGATCTAGATGAGTACAAAGCATTTGACGCGACTGTGCTATAATGAGCCAATCGTCGAGATATGCCAAGATGCGAACACCGCTCTCTCTGAGAGGCTTTAAAGCGCCCTCTGCTACTTTTGTGAAGACGCGGGGAGAGAGAGAGAGCCCGAACTGTAATACTTTGTACTGATATGCTCTTCCCTCGAACGCAAAGCGGAGAAACGGCCTGTGCCGGGGAAGTATTGAGACATGAAAGTACGCGTCCTTCAGGTCGATGGCTGCAAACCAATCCTGTGGGCGAATACATTGAAATATGGTTTTCTGCGTAAGCATTTTGAACGGCATCTTGTGAAGTGCTCGATTCAAAACGCGCAGATCCAGGATCGGTCGCAACCCGCCGCTTTTCTTGGGTACGATAAAGTAAGGGCTGTAAAACCCTGACCTTATCTCGGCTGGAGGAACCGGCTGAATCGCGTCTTTCGCCAATAAGACAGCAATCTCTGCACGTAGTACGTGCGCATCGGCGGGTTTCACTATAGTGAAACGGATGCCTGTAAATTTGGGAGGTCGCCGGGCGAATTGTATCGCATAGCCAAGACGGATCGTGCGTAAAAGCCAGCGCGACGGACTGGGAAGTTGCTGCCAAGCTTCCAGATACCGGGCGAGGGGAATTAACGGCACAATCGTAGTACCCGCGGCGAGCGGAACGGCGGTGCTCGATGACGCGCTCTCTTGGGCTGCGTTGACATGTGTATTGTGAGAATGAGCACTCACCTGACTCCGCTGATGGATGACTGCACAGGGAAGACTCTGATGAAGATATCTCGGTGCGCTTAACACATCTGTTGGCGAGAGAGGAGGGGGAGGACGTAGGGTTATGAGCCCATCTGTCACACCCGACTGCCTCTGATGACCTGGAGGAGGAAGAGGAATTCGCTCTTTTTGTGGTTTTGTGGGTGCCGGCTGAAAAGCCGGCGGAACGGAAATTAACGAAAACCAAAGATTCCCCACCCGGTCCTCCTCCGGGGGGGGGGGAGTGGTGCGTTCACCATCTCCCGAAGAGCGATCCCCTCCACCTCCAGGTCGCCCATTTCAGGGCCGCTTAGATTTTCGCTTTCCACCAGGCTTAGCCGGCTGAGCGGGCGGGGCGGGCTGCTGACGGCCGGTTCCTCGCTTTCTAGGACGGCCCCAATGAGGGACGGAGGCGGCCGCCGCTGCAGGACGCCCTCGGCGAGGGGCAGACTGAGGTGCAGGTGCTGGTCTCTTCCGACGCGGCATGATGTTGGCAAGAGCCTCAGTCTGCTTCTGGGTGGCGGAGACCTGTTGTGCGAAGTCCTCCACCGCCTCGCCGAACAGGCCGGCCTGGGACACCGGGGCATTTAGAAGCCGGGTTTTGTCGGCATCCCGCATGGCACAGCCAGAGGTGGCGCTCCTGGACCACCAAGGTGGACATAGCACGACCGACGGCTTGTGCGGTGGTCTTGGTCGCACGTAGCGCCAGATCCGTAGCCGCACGCAGGTCTTTAAAGACCGCCAAATCGTGACCTCCCTCGTGCAGATCCTTCAGAGCCTTAGCCTGATGAACCTGCAACAAAGCCATGGCATGTATGGCTGAGGCCGCCTCCCCACAAGCCTGGTATGCAGACTCCGTCAGAGCTGACGAATGCCTGCAGGCCCGTGAGGGAAGGGCAGGACGGTCCTTCCAGTAGGAGACGCCGGCAGGACACAACTGCATCGCTACCGAACGCTCCACTGTCTGGATACCGGCATACCCTTTAGCGGCCCCCCCCATCGAGGGAGGTGAGGGGTGATGGCTGATACGGACGGTTCCGGGAGGAAAACGGGGTTTTCCAGTCCGAGTCAGCTCATCATGCGCCTCGGGAAAGAAAGGTACCGGTGGGGAAGACTGTGAAGCCCGTGAGCCCCAAAGTACCAATCGTCTAGGCGGGACGGTACGGGAGGGGGAGGAGCTCTCCACTCCAACCCGACCGTCTCCGCAGCCCGAGCGAGCATGGCCGTCATCTCTGGGTCGAGATCGGGAACCGCCACCCTTCCCGAAGGAGGGAGAGGATCCGGATCCACGTCTGAAAATGACGGCCCCCCCTCCGATGTTACGACAGACAGGGAATCCTCGGGAGGTCCAACAGAGGCAGAAAGCGACGCAGAACGCGCGCTCTCTGTCTCCATCGGAACCTCAGATGGTTGCGGATCCGGTGGCTGAGAGCCGCTGGACGAACCAGCTTGCCGATTCAGCACCGTGAGGCGGAGGTCGTCTCTCCGTAGCTTCACAGCCGCCTTCTTGGCGGTGATCAGCAACGGAGGGCGGCGTTCCCGGAGAAACGCCACACGACCCCGCAGATCCGCAAGAGTCAGGCTCTCGCAAGCGGAGCATGTCCCTTCCACGAAAGCCGCCTCAGCATGCTGGAGACCCAGACATGAGAGACAACGATCGTGTCCATCGCGAGGACCCATGTACTTGCCGCATCCAGAAGTTGAACACGGACGAAAAGACATCTTTAAAAAGACGCTTTAACGCCCGTGAGCAGTGAACGGCTGTCTTTAAAAAGACGCAAGTTCAACTGCAGCTCTTTTAGGGGAAATCACTCTTTTAGCTGTGTAGTTGATGAAGCACACAGGGAGGAGAACGCACACACTCAAATAAAAGAGAGTGAAAAAGAAAGAGGTGGAAACACTCGCGAGCCTCGCTGTGGTGCCTTCGCCCAACCAACTGACACGCAGAGATCTATTCCTATTCCTTCTCGTGAGCAGTGTCACTGCCAGCTTTCGAAGCTAAAAAGCTGATTTGATAACTGCACCTGCCGCTCATTAAATACCTGTGCGGCGGGGCGGCGCCGGCAGATGCAATTATCTGCATGCCAAGTTCATTGGCGTTTTAAAGGTTTCTCGAAGCAGATAGGTCACCCGCGAAGCGGTTCCCAATTCGTCGGTCACAACGTGACGTCGTAGTGACCGACTGAAAGGGAACTAAGCTTCACTCTTGGTTCCTTCTTGGTGAACTCCTTGTGGAGGTTCAATAATGTATCAGTCAGAATCATTCTCTGATGCTTTATTTTCTTGAGTGTGATTGTGTCCTGTTTGTCAGTTGTCATTCATGCTGCATTATAGTAGAAACCTTGAACCTTCTGAGTAATTAAACAAAGGGGAACTGGAGTGCTGCTGGTATCCCTTGTATCCTCTGGTGCTCTTGGAAGGGTAAATGTTATTGAACAAGAATTGGAAAAACAAATTCCAAGTCCAGGCGCTCAGTAGGATGCAAAAGTTAAAAAGCCTTTATTAATATTCAAGGGCTAAAACATTAAAACACCAACGCGTGTCGGCCCGCTGGCCTTCATCGGGGTGTTGGTGGCAAACAGACAGATTTACACAACACTTATAGTTATATTGATTTCAGGTGTGCCACTCTAACACTTGCAACACAATTTTTGGCCACTGGAGGCAATAGTTCAGATACTGTCTAGTATCAAAGGTTAAACCATACAAATACAAGACCAAGTGCAAACTGCACGTAGGAGTTTTCCTTACTCAAACATGTTCTGAGGGCAGAAAGAATGTGATTGGTTCACAAAAACGACCAATCAAAATGCTCGTTACTGGTTTAAGCCCTCAGCGGAGCCTCCAAGGCAGCTTCTGCAGTGAAGCAGTTCGAGCTCACTGTTGGTCAGATGAGTAGCGCAGATATGGTAAGATAGGAATGAGACTGTTTTTGAATTCAGCTCGAAACGTTTCGAGCATTTAAGTGACGCGTTTTCACGTGTCCGTGGCACGACTTTCTTTTTCGTGCCAGTTTCACGTATTGGTTACTCAATTGTTTTTCCTATTTTCTTACCATTGTCGCTTGGGATTGGGGTTAGAACAACTTTATGTTACATAAAATGACATCCTCACCCTAACCGAACTTTAACCCCAACTCCAAGCAAGAACAATTTAAATTTCTGACAAATAAATGTATAAACAATGCCATTTTAACCCAAACCCAACTTTATCCTCACGCGAGAATAGTTAAAAAAAGTGACAAAAACCACAAATCTAACCCCAATCCCAATCGACAATGGTTTGAAAAAAGGAAAAAAATTTGAGTAACCAATACGTGAAACTGGCACGAAAAAAAGAAAGTCGTGTCACGGACACGTGAAAACGCGTCACTTAAATGCTCGAAACGTTTCGAGCTGAATTCAAAAACAGTCTCATTCCTATCTTACCATATCTGCGCTACTCATCTGACCAACGGTGAGCTCGAACTGCTTCACTGCAGAAGCTGCCTTGGAGGCTCCGCTGAGGGCTTAAACCAGTAACGAGCATTTTGACTGGTCGTTTTTGTGAACCAATCACATTCTTTCTGCCCTCAGAACATGTTTGAGTAAGGAAAACTCCTATCTACGTAAAAGCTCTCCAAGTGGAAAGATACAGACATCTAGTGTACTCCAAACAATATATCACAAAGATCAATAAATGTGAGATGTCAAAATCTTCATTGAGACCTGGATGATCAGTGGCCCTCAATGAATAAATCCAGTATGTCTCCCTTTGTTTAAGGCATTTAATTATATCCCCACCCCTGGAATCAATGCGAATAGCCTCAATGCCAATTACTCGTAAGGTCGAATCCCTCCCATGCTTTGTGTCTATATAATGTTTGGCCATTGGATAATTCACATTTCCAGTCCGGATGGCATACCTATGTTCAGCTATCCTGTCTCTTAGTCTCCTTTTAGTGAGACCTACATAAAAACAGCCACAAGTACACTCTAAACAATAGACAACATGGGTAGTATTGCAATTTATAAAGCTATTAACAGTATAGATCTTATTACTGAAAACGTCCTTAAATGTGTCAGTTTTAGCCATATTCACACAATAATTGCAATTACCACAAGGAAAGTTTCCCTTGGGTTGTCGAAGCCAAGTTTCACGCTTAGGAGCAGGGAGGTAACTTCTTACTAACTTGTCTTTAATTGTGGGGGCCCTCTTAAAGCTGATCCTAGGGGGTTCTGGAAATGTTTTTGTAAATATATTTAATAATGTTCCAGTTTTTCTTTATAGTGTGTTTAATCTGAACAGCCTCCTTACTATAAGAAGTGACGAAACAAGGTTTCTGAGTTGACACTCTTTTGGGTCTTAACTGAAGCAGGCTCTTCCTTTCAAGTGACTGAGCTCTATTATGAGCTTGAAGGAGAGTTTTTGTTTGATATCCTCTTTGTTGAAAACGCTGCTGCATATCAATAGATTGATTTTGAAAATCCTGATCTGAATCACATATGCACCTTAGTCTCTGGATCTGTCCAAAGGGTATGTTATCAATGAGCCATGGAGGATGAAAGCTATTTGCATGCATTAAGGTATTACGATCTGTTGCCTTTCTAAAAATAGATGTATGTAAGAATCCCTCACTATCTTTAGAAATTCGTAGATCCAGAAAGGTGATGGCATGTAAATCATAATCCAGACTAAATTTAAGGTTATCATTTAAGCTGTTTACATACACATGTAAGCCTACTAGTTCTTTTTCTGAGCCTGAGAACATCAATTCAATTCAATTCAATTTTATTTATATAGCGCTTTTCACAATTGGTGATTGTTTCAAAGCAGCTTTACATTAATAGAAGCAGTGGAAAGCACAGAAAAACGACAGATAGCACAACATAATACACGCGTGTGTATTGCTAATGTAACGTAAAGAAGAGGGTGCTAAGTTAAGCCCAAGAAGGCTGCCTCCCCGGGTTGAAAAACCCCCTAGGAGAAAAAAACCCCAGGCTCAGCCGGGGAAGTAAAAAAAAAGTCTTAGGAGGGAAAAACCCTTGGGAGATATATTTATATATACATTGAAATGATTAAGGAGATTAGGCGGAGGTTAAGCGGGTTCTGCTGGTGGTCGTTGGTCATGCATCAGCTGGGCATCACTTTGAAGGTCTGCCGGTGGGTCAGAGGTGTGCCGACTTTCACATTTACCGGAACTGGGTCTGTTTGTCTCATTGTCCTCAGAGACAAGGACGAGACATGAAGAAAGAAAAACAAAACCCAATTAGCGTAGGGGCCATTCATATGTATACACAAACATATATATATAATATATATATATATATATATATATATATATATATATATATATATATATATATATATATATATTATATATACATACATATATATATATATATATATACACACACACACATACACACACATGTACATATACGTATTGAAGATACAACGTCATCCCAGTGACAGACTCTGCACAGTTTGGTTTACATCATCAATATAGATCACATCATCAATATATCTACCCCACCACAAGATTTTGTCTTTAAAAAGGTTATCTTGGGAAAATATATAGCGCTCCTCCCACAAGCCTAAGAACAGATTAGCTAATTGGGAGCAAAACAAGCACCCTTTGCAGTCCCCTTTTCTTGTCTGTACAATTTATCTTGAAAGAGGAAGATGTTGTTCTTTGAAGTCCACTCAGTAAGTTGCACTATAAAGTCACTGGGAGGCATCAAGTGTTCAGGTCTGGATGAGAGATAGTGTTTTAAAGCCTCTAGACCCTCATCATGTACAAAATTACTATATAAAGACTCCACATCCATAGTAGCCATAATACAAGAACCTATGTTACCTATTTGCTCAATTTTCTTTAAAACCTGTGTAGTATCTTGAATATAAGAAGGCAACTCTGCAACAAATGGCTTGATGAAATGGTCCACAAATTTGGAAGCAGGTTCTATTATTGAATCGTTTCCGCTGATTATTGATCTACCAGGTGGATTTTCCAAATCCTTGTGGACTTTGGGGAGCATATAAAAAGAAGAATGTCGTGGGTGTTGACAGAGCAAAAATATTCTTTCTTAGTAATCCAGTCATGTGATTTTGCCTCATCAAGCAATTGTCCCAGCTCTCTTCTCATGGTGTCCATTGGATTGGATGAGGGCTTTGAATAGTACTGAGTATTGTCTAGTTGGTGAAGAGCTTCACTTCTTCTTGTCCTACACACAGACAGCACCACCCTTATCAGCACTTTTTATGATTATATCATCTTTTTCAATTCAATTTTATTTATATAGCGCTTTTCACAATTGTTAATTGTTGCAAAGACGCTTTACATGAGTAAAGGAGAACACAGAAAATCAATAGATAATATAAGAAGTAGAATATAGCGGCTAGGGTTAAACCATACAAGCAAGCGTATTAATAATGTAACGTATACAGTAAAGTGCTAAGTTAAGCCAAAGTTGGCTGACTCTCCCTGGGACGAAAAACCCGCTAGGAGAAAACCCGGTGGGAAAAACTCCTAGAAGGACAATAACCCTTGGGAGAAATTAATATATTCATATACGTAGAAATGGTAGGGATAGTAAGCGGGTAAGCGGATTAAACTGGTTCAGCCGGTGGTTGTTGGTTGCACATCGGCTAGGCATCATTTTGAAGGACAGCCAGTAGATCAGTGGTGCGATGATCTTCACAGCAACAGGAACTGGGTCTGTTTGTCTCATTGTCCTCGGGGTCGAGGACGAGACAGGGAGACAAAAACAGAGTTCTATTAGCATAGGGGCCAATCGCATGTAATGCAAGTGTCATACATTATAGTGGTTTAAGTCAGTTCGGTTCCAGACAGGCAAACTATTGCGGCAATAGTATATTACTATTGTGAGTGCTTTGTTCTAGACAAAATAACCACTGCGGGAAAGGTACATTTACTGGACATTTTATGTGAATGCTTTGTTAAAGAAGAATGTCTTAAGTTTAGATTTAAATTGATCGACTGTGTCTGATACTCGAACATTGTTTGGTAAGTCATTCCAGAGCTTAGGGGCCAAGTAGGAAAAGGATCTACCACCTTTAGACACTTTTGATATTCTAGGGATAATTAAGTGACCAGAATTTTGTGAGCGCAGTTTACGTGGTGGATTGTATTCTGATAGTAGTTCTTTAATATACGAGGGCTCTAGGCCATTTAAGGCTTTGTAGGTGATTAGTAATATTTTAAATTGTATGCGATATTTAACTGGTAGCCAATGTAAAGATGCCAGAATTGGACTAATGTGGTCATACTTTTTAGATCGAGTAAGCACTCTTGCGGCTGCGTTTTGAACCAGCTGTAGCTTGTTTACCTGATTTGAATGGCATCCCCCGAGTAACGAGTTACAATAGTCTAGTCTAGAGGTCATAAAAGCATGTATAAGCTTTTCTGCATCTGAAGCAGACAGCATATGGCGTATTTTTGATATATTTCTAAGATGCAAGAATGCTGTGCGGCAGACGTTGGAGATGTGACTATCGAAAGATAGATTGCTGTCGAACATTACGCCTAAATTCTTTACTGTGGAAGGTCATCTCTCTCCGAAAGCCATTTAAGTGCTTGTGATTCATTTTTTGTGAGATTTTGATGTGTGGTCTTTTTTTGTTTACTGTAAAGCTTTTCTACTTCATAGGATACCTTTTTAGTGAAAGTAGTCAATATGGGGTTTGTAATACAAGGTGAAATGGTAGACTTATGCCGAGTTCAGACTGCACGATTTTCGCCCTGATTTTGACTCGCCGACAGGTTTTGAGAAATCGCCGACAAATGCCCGAAATCACAGGCAAATCGATGCTCGTGCACGCGAGTGACAATCACACAGTGTGAATTATAAAAGACGCGTTCTGAGAGGATCGCCGACGAGTCGCCGACACCCGTGAGATATTTGGCATGCTAAATATCTGGACCGGTCGGCGATTCAAAATCATGCCGTGTGAAATGTGTTTTGACTGACAATAACATCGGCGATGACCTACATCCAATAAGAGAGCAACATACAGGACAGCTGGAAGTTCGGGGAGGAGTCTCTCCAAACATTTCCTCCTTCATAATTTTTATTTCTTCTTCTTTCTGCTGCAAATGCAATTTGTATGGTAAACTTCTTGCGGGTGACCATTTTTAATAATAATCCCAGTCTCACGTGAGAACTCCGGTCTTGCACGCGTGACCTCGCGTTGTTTCCTTCGCGTCACTTCTCGCGTGCGTTTGGTTGTGAGACGTAGTTTGCGGACCGGGAAAAAGTTATCGGCGATTCTTCTTACGGTAAAGTCATGCAGTATGAAAACCCCTGTCGCCAATCCATCATGCAGTCTGAAACAGCAGCGACTGAACCCTTCCCCAGATAATCACGCAGTGTGAAACTACAGGTGACCCGACTAGTTTGAAAATCATACAGTCTGAACTCGGCATTAGGCCGAAAAGGATTCGACCTTACGAGTAATTGGCATTGAGGCTATTCGCCTTGATTCCAGGGGTGGGGATATAATTAAACACCTTAAACAAAGGGAGACATACTGGATTTATTCATTGAGGGCCACTGATCATCCAGGTCTCAATGAAGATTTTGACCTCTCACCTTTTTTGTAATTGTTGTATCTCAATAGGGACAGTGTATTGTTGCATGTGGATGTTTACTTTAAATACCATGCATTATTTTTATTTAATTTTTTTTCTCTCTCATGCTGTTTTAGAACAATTTAGAATCATGATGGGTAATTAGCCTATTCACATTTATTGATCTTTGTGATATATTGTGTGGAGTACACTAGATGTCTGTATCTTTCCAGGACTGCAATGGGTGCTTGTTTTGCTCCCAATTATGCTAATCTGTTCTTAGGCTTGTGGGAGGAGCGCTATATATTTTCCCAAGATAACCCTTTTAACTCTTTCACCGCCAGCGTTTTTTAAAATAGTTGCCAGCCAGCGCCAGCGTTTTTCATGATTTTCACCAAAGTTTAATGCCTTCCAAAAAATGTTCTTCTTTAAATATATAAACATACAATATACCAAATGAAAGAACAGACCCTCTCTGTTAAAAAAACTACAATTATAACTTGCAGCGTTATTTTCTAAACCGGGATGATACGTTTAACTTCTAAACAGCTGTCAGAACAAAATACAAGCATCCACACACATGATTTAGTAGACAAATCTTCTTTCTGACGTGATGTAATCACAGAATGTATCACATTAAATCTTAAGTTTGTGTTTGTTATGGGTTCATTTGAAGTCACCATCATTAATGTTTCCTTTAGTTAGACATTCGTCCTTTGACCTTCACTAAACTAAAACTTTTCCTCTTTTAGCAATTGTAACATTGTTCATTGATTGATGTAGAGGGAAACCTTTTCATAGCATCTGAGGTTGATTATTTACATTATACTCTACCAATCATTAAAAAATTTGATCATAAATAAGTGATAAAGACAGACAATAATGCAAATACAAAAATGCTCTATGTATATGACACAGTTCTGAATAAGACTGCTGTAATGCTTTAGTTTTTTTTTTTTTTTTTTGCTTAAGAGAGACATCATAACTTCTGATACAAATCTCAACAAGGGTGAAAGTAAATGGTAAGAAATTTGCACAATTTTGTCATGTCACAATGCATGATGGGAGTTATTAATGAGTTTTATACAATCCTGGTACCCAGCATGCATTGCGGCATGAAGCTTTGTTGTTGATTGTGTTTTATAGGCTGATTGTTGATGTCTCAGTGTGTCTGACTGAAAGCACAGATTAGATTTTGGTGAAAAATATTAACTCTTAAGGCTATATAGATTTCATGGGGTGGACCGAACATAAAATTATACACTTATATTCAGTGATTATTTGTTTGTTTGAGATCATTGAATCACAACACTTACATTTTCATAATAATTAACATTATAACAGTTATAAACTTCATTTCTCTCATCTTCCTCTGCTCTAACAGATGTGTTTAATAAACACACTACCACAATGAGCAGAAAAAAAACTAACACTAAACTTTAAGACCCAAGTACCCAACTAAAGGAAACACTAATCGGCACAATGGTGACTAACTTTATTAACCAGATTTACAGCAGTTGTATCGAAGTTAAACTTATCATCCATGTAACTCTGCAAGCAAGTTGTAATTTTAGTTTTCAAACAGAGATGATGATAGTGTTTATTTAACTGTGAGGATTTCATCTATTACATTTAAATATTTTGTCTTCCTGCATTATTTTAGTATTACTTTATCCAGAAAAAGAGTCATCAAAATAAAACGTTAAAGACAGGGAAAATTCTAAAATAAAGTTGATTCGACACCGCAGGTGTTCACCATTAATGTCTTAATCATCACTTCATTATCTCATTAACTTTAACACTGCTTCAGGCTATGTTTACACGTGGACGGCTATTTTCATAAACGGACATTTCAACCTCTCCGGTTTCAAAAATAATATCGTGCACACATGTCAGTTTTCAGAAAAGTGTTTATTTACACGTACCCGTGCATATTTGCCGTCAAGAGACGCCCCTGCAAGTAAGCCTACAATGGCCCTTTATGGGCCCACTTAGGGCTAGTCTAAGGGCCCCGCGCAGGTTTGCTCATTGGCAAAACGTTGGCCCTTTAGCGCTGGCCCTGCGCGGGCAGCCCTCACTTAGCCCTCATACAGAAAAATCCCCAGAGTTAAATGAACACTGCTGGATGTATATACTGTCCCATCTTACAGAGTGTTAAAAAGTAACAATGAAGCAGAATTAAAAGCTCTGTTATTCTCTTTCTCAACATCTCTGTCTGAAATCTAAAATTGCATTTCACATCTTGTAGAGTCATTTTCTTAACTTATGTTAAGATGTTGGCTGTTTCATTTAAAGTCACCATTATTGTGATCAGTGGTTGTTTTAATTGGACTTTGACTATATCTAAGTGTGTTTAAAACACATGTTATAGCAAAGAAAATGCAATTGTAGTTGAATATTGATGGTTGATACATACGGTTGTCAAACATAAACATTTAATGAACAGATTTATTAATATAGTTTTCCCCCCTCATCAGAAGCATCCGTTTCTGTTAATAATGAAATACTACGGTGTAGGGTCCAAAACTCTCAGAGCAGTTTATCATTCTGAAGGGTTTTGATAGTGTGCACACAAACATTAACCACTGCATAATGTAGACGCACAGACATCAAGAATCAGAGCACGAATCCCAACAATGGTGACAAAGAAAATGGTACAAAAAGGTCATTATTTATTCATGCCGCAGTGCACTCTGGGAGTTCTGGACGAGATTTGTAATTTGTTGATACCCAGCATGCATTGCAGCACGAAGCTTTTCGTTTTATCGTCACCATCATTGTGATTCATATTCTGATTCTTGATATTTGTGTGTCTACACTGTAGAACAGTTAATTTTAAGTGTCAGTGTTTCAAAATTCTTCAGAAAGACAAACTGCTAAGAGAGAACTCGATCTCATACTATAGTATCACATTGTCAGAGAAAGATCCTTCTGATAAGTGGGCAAACAATAAATGAATACATAAGTTTTTATATGATGATGTTCAGACCTTATTTACTGAACTGACCACCCCCAAAGGATCGCATGTTGCCATAACAAACATGTCTTAAACACACAAAGTTATAGCAATCAAAAGACTGAACAAGGCAAGAGTCAAGAGTCAAGTTTAACTAAATAAAACACTGATCACAATATTGGTGACTTTAAATGAAACAAAATCTCAACCTAAAGTAAGAAAATGACTCTACAAGTAAGATGTAAAATGCAATTTTAGGTTTCAGACAGAGATGGTGAGAGAGAGGATAACAGCGGTTTTAATTCTGCTTCATTGTTACTTTTTAACACTCTGTAAGATTGGGACAATATATACATCCAGCAGTGTTCATTTAACTCTGGGGATTTCTCTATGTGAGGGCTTCCTGGGGGCTAAGTGAGGGCTGCCCATGCAGGGCCAGTGCTAAGGGGCCAACGTTTCGCCAGTGAGCAAACCTGTGCGGGGCCCTTAGGCTATGCCCATACAGGCCCATCGGAAGCTTATTTGCAGGGGCTCAAGCCCATGTAAGCCAATCACCGGCAGCGCTGGTGGTGACGTGAACTGGTTCTTCATGTTGGAGGGAGGAGTTATTGCAGTAGGTGATTGATGACGTCAACGTACCGCGAGAGCGAGTTGAGTAATCACACGTAGAGGTCTAATTTCGAATCGCTCTCGCGGTACGTTGACATCATCCGTCTGTCAGTTCTTGCAGCGCCGCATGAAGTCGAACACGCGTAAAATTGCTGACCTCCGAGCACTCATCTCTGCTTCTCGACATAATGGAGCAGCTGTATTTGCCAATACAAACACACGAAACGAGTTTGCACAAACATAAATGTGATCTTGGAAGCATTCAGAGTAGCAGTCACATGTAAACATGGGTCGCACCTTTGACGTAGGTGCGAGCTCTGGCGCATACTCTGTGACGTTGCCTGCTTAAACATCCGTTTGTCTCAGTTTACATGCAACCATGCAACCAAAGATTTTCAAGATCTCCACTCTGGCCAGAGTTTTTAGAAACAATCGGTTTCAGAGGCGAGTTCTCCATTTGCATGTAAACAAGGGGCACAAACGAAGGTAAATCTCTCAGTTTTTAAAAATAACCATGTACATGTAAACAGGGCCTCAGTGTTAAATTTTTAACACCAGTCTTTTTTACACACCCATCTGGGAGTGGATTATATATACACCAACAGTGTTTATTTAACACCGGGGATTTTACTGTGTATATTAAAGAACTACTATCAGAATACAATCCATCACGTAAACTGCGCTCACAAAATTCTGGTCACTTAATTATCCCTAGAATATCAAAAGTGTCTAAAGGTGGTGGATCCTTTTCCTACTTAGCCCCTAAGCTCTGGAATGATTTACCAAATAATGTTCGAGTATCAGACACAGTCGGTCAATTTAAATCTAAACTTAAGACATTCTTCTTTAACAAAGCATTCACATAAAATGTCCAGTAAATGTACTTTTCCCGCAGTAGTTATTTGGACTAGAACAAAGCACTCACATACCTCATATGGGTAATATGCTATTGCCGCAATAGTTAGCCTGTCTGGAACCGAGCTGACTTAAACCAATATAATGTATGACACTTGCATTACTTGCGAACGCCCCTACACTAATAGAACTCTGTTTTTGTCTCCCTGTCTCATCCTCGACCCCGAGGACAATGAGACAAACAGACCCAGTTCCTGTTGCTGTGAAGGTCATTGCACCACTGATCTACTGGCTGTCCTTCAACGTGATGACCAGCCGATGCCCAACCAACGACCACTGGCTAAACCAGTTTAATCCGCTTACCCGCCTCCTATCCCTACCGTATATATATATATATGTATATATATATATATATATATATATATATATACAGTATTGTTCAAAATAATAGCAGTACAATGTGACTAACCAGAATAATCAAGGTTTTTAGTATATTTTTTATTGCTACGTGGCAAACAAGTTATCAGTAGGTTCAGTAGATTCTCAGAAAACAAACAAGACCCAGCATTCATGATATGCATGCTCTTAAGGCTGTGCAATTGGGCAATTAGTTGAAAGGGGTGTGTTCGAAAAAATAGCAGTGTCTACCTTTGACTGTACAAACTCAAAACTATTTTGTACAAACTTTTTTTTCTGGAATTTAGCAATCCTGTGAATCACTCAACTAGTATTTAGTTGTATGACCACAGTTTTTTAAAACTGCTTGACATCTGTGTGGCATGGAGTCAACCAACTTGTCCACTCCATGATTCTTTAACAACATTCCACAATTCATTCACATTTCTTGGTTTTGCTTCAGAAACAGCATTTTTGATTATCACCCCACAAGTTCTCAATTGGATTAAGGTCTGGAGATTGGGCTGGCCACTCCATAACATTAATTTTGTTGGTTTGGAACCAAGACTTTGCCCGTTTACTAGTGTGTTTTGGGTCATTGTCTTGTTGAAACAACCATTTCAAGGGCATGTCTTCTTCAGCATAGGGCAACATGACCTCCTCAAGTATTTTAACTTATGCAAACTGATCCATGATCCCTGGTATGCGATAAATAGGCCCAACACCATAGTAGGAGAAACATGCCCATATCATGATGCTTGCACCTCCATGCTTCACTGTCTTCACTGTGTACTGTGGCTTGAATTCAGAGTTTGGGGGTCGTCTCACAAACTGCCTGTGGCCCTTGGACCCAAAAATAACAATTTTACTCTCATCAGTCCACAAAATGTTCCTCCATTTCTCTTTAGGCCAGTTGATGTGTTCTTTGGCAAATTATAACCTCTTCTGCACATGCCTTTTTTTTAAAAGAGGGACTTTGCGGGGGATTCTTGAAAATAGATTAGCTTCACACAGACGTCTTCTAACTGTCACAGTACTTACAGGTAACTCCAGACTGTCTTTGATCATCCTGGAGGTGATCATTGGCTGAGCCTTTGCCATTCTGGTTATTCTTCTATCCATTTTGATGGTTGTCTTCCGTTTTCTTCCACGTCTCTCTGGTTTTGCTCTCCATTTTAAGGCATTGGAGATCATTTTAGCTGAACAGCCAATCATTTTTTGCACCTCTTTATAGGTTTTCCCCTCTTCAATCAACTTTTTAATCAAAGTACGCTGTTCTTCTGAACAATGTCTTGAACGACCCATTTTCCTCACTTTCAAATGCATGTTCAACAAGTGTTGGCTTCATCCTTAAATAGGGGCCACCTGATTCACACCTGTTCCTTCACAAAATTAATGACCTCATTGATTGAATGCCACACTGCTATTTTTTTGAACACACCCCTTTCAACTAATTCAACTAATTGCCCAATTGCACAGCCTTAAGAGCGTGCATATCATGAATGCTGGGTCTCATTTGTTTTCTGAGAATCTACTGAACCTACTGGTAACTTGTTTGCCACGTAGCCATAAAAAATATACTAAAAACCTTGATTTATTGATTATAAATTCCTCCCAAGGGTTTTTGTCCTTCTGGGAGTTTTTCCCATTGGGTTTTCTCCTAGGGGTTTTTTTCGTCCCAGGGAGAGTCAGCCAACTTTGGCTTAACTTAGCACTTTACTGTATACCTTACATTATTAATACGCTCGCTTGTATGGTTTAACCTTAGCCGCTATATTCTACTTCTTATATTATCTATTGATTTTCGGTGTTCTCTTCTACATCTTCTCATGTAAAGCTGCTTTGCAACAATTAACACTTGTGAAAAGCGCTATATAAATAAAATTGAATTGAATTAATCCCTGTCCAGGAAGCCGCCCCCTTACCTTGGATATAGTCTCTTATTTACAGAGGCGTTAGTTTAATCTGGAGATAACTCCAGATTGTAATGTATCAGTACAACTGATATTAGAAAGGAGGATGTAGTGTTAACCCTCTGGGGTCTAAGGGGTTTTTAGGGCCCGGGGGAAGTTTTGACATGCATTGACATTTGTGCTTTTTTCAGTTGCTTAAAAACATATAAATGGCAAAATTCTCATAACACTGCGTTCAGCACGAACTGGGCTACAATATTTTATTATCAACATGTTCAATTCAATTCAATTTTATTTATATAGCGCTTTTCACAATACTCAATTGTTTCAAAGCAGCTTTACATTAATAGAAGCAGGAAAAGCACAGAAAAACGACAGATAGCACAACATAATACACAATAGCATAAGCAGTCAAATTTGCTGCGGCTATGACGCGACATTATGAGCGAGTGTATTACTAATGTAACGTCTAGGAGAAGAAGCTAAGTTAAGCCCAAGCAGGCTACCTCCCCGGGGTAAAAAACCCCCTAGGAGAAAAAAAACAAAAACCCCGGGTTGTTTAGCCGAGGAAATAAAAATAAAAAGGATTTTATTTTTTCCTGGGAAAGGCTGTATGCGTGGAGGTGGGATAGCTTCTGAATAATGAGTGATTGACAGCTGAGGAACAAAAGAGTTGCATAATGAGCCACATAATGAGCCTTGTGGGGATGTTCAACAGGAATGTAACTTTCTCTGTAGTAAAACCATGATAAGGTTTAGGCTACTTGGGAATTTATAACAAAACAAAATATATATATTTTCTATTGATTTCACAAGTATACCTTTAACAACCATAGTAATCATAGTAAAGGTACTGTTTTGGCCATCGTAAAAATGAACCCAGGAATAGTGTTTGGTTGGCCAGCGAGAGTTTTACTTTTGTGTAGTAAACAGCTCAAAATAAAAACTGCATATCGTTGTCTGGACTATTATTTGTGTTTTTGTAATCATTATAGTAGAAACACAACAAGGGACAAGCGTGTAAAAACGTATCATTGTTTGTTTACAGCCGCCGCCATTACCTCACGTGTTGACCATGAAAGCAGTGAATGTGTGCACAGGCGCGTGATTCTGTGTTTAATAAACTTGCTGTGCGGAGATATGCGCTTAGACGCAACTAAATAAGGATTGTACTGTTTGCAGTCGCGTATTTTATAAGAATACCAAAAACCGCGTCGAGTTTCCTGACTTGTGTGTTTGTTTATTCGTGTTCCCCTCGCGTGAAATGTTTGACGGAAGAACAAAGAAAACACTCGCGTCTGGAGATACTGACACACATACGCAAGTAAATAAGGATAGATGTCGTGTTTGCTACATTCGGATGAAACAACAAGGAATGGAGAGACTGGATTGTGGATTGTGTGTCCATTGACTGCAGGAGGCACGAGTTGTGCATGTGGATGTTTCTGCTCGTTCACTTCAATGGCGCGGGGGTGTGGCGATCTGTTCTCATTAAAGATAATCAGGTAACAAGAGAAAAACGGTGCTTGTCCTCCTTCTCGTGCGGTTTGCACCGAATGGCAATGTGTGTTTTCGATCTCACTTGCATCATTTAAAAGTAGACATTCCAAGCATTAACTAGACATTTATCTTTTGTTTCTGTGAAAAGTATTCGTTAAGTTACAGTTTATTTTTCTGACGCGTTTGGGAGGGGACTTCACTGAGGGAGAGAGAACAAAACGCGCATCATGTTTATTTTCTTAATTTTGCGAAAAGCACAACATTCTGTTTTTATTGGGAGTGGACAGAAAAAAACTAGACACTTTAACGATTAAAATGATGTATAAATCATATCTGTATGTCAAAAATCAGCAGAGTTATCTAAGTCTCTTTGCGGAGTGAATGAAAAATAAAGACCTTGCGGCGCCCGCGCCGCAGCCGACCCCAGAGTGTTAAGGGATTTTATAGGACACATGATGTGATGTTGCCCCCTTGTGGTTAGGTGGGGGAAATGGAAAACCTGGCAGAATAATAAAGTCATGCTTAGAGAGCACACGTTGGACCTGTATCTCTGTTATTATTTTATTACGTTAGAGACACTTAACTCTACAACTACTATCAGCAAAACCACGGTTTTACTACACTAACCATGGTTTAACTATGGTTTTTGAAAACCATGGTTGTCAAAACCATGGTTATTTTGTGGTTTTGAGTTTTACTAATTTACTGTGGTTACCTATTTTGTGGTTACCGCCCACTTGTTTTCTTGTTAAAAATCCCATTATTGTTTCATGATTGTCACCTGTTCCCCTCTTGATTTGCTCCCTTTTTTAATGCCCTTGTGTTTGTTGTTTTGTGCTGATTCGTTTTGTAAGTTATCCGTCATATACCTGTAAAGTCCTGTCTTTGAAAAGGTTGTTAACTAAGCTTTGTCACGTTCTTGTTTTGTTAGTGAAGTTTTTGTCAAGATCTTAGTTTTATTAGTTTAGCCTGCTTGTATTGTTTACTGAGTTTACCCTGTTTTGCACCCTCCTGGGCCTTCGTTTTTCTGTTTGTATAATAAAAGTCCTTCATCCAGTCCTGTCTGCTCTTGGGTTCTATATTTCTATGCCATTCCTGACAATTAGTATGTATCTGGTATTACCCAGTACTTGGTAGTACCAGTGGTACTACCAAGAATGTACCACTGGTTAGTACGGTAATGATACCCTTTAATCACCATGTAAATATTGTACTCAAAAGTAGAACCACACATTTGTTAAGTACAAAATATTTAACATGTATGTACAAGGTAAGTACACGTACTGTAAAATAAAGTGCAACCGATTTTTGTATATTTTGAAATACATTTTTTAAATAAATACATTTAAGCATTAACAACTAAAGTCCTCCATATATTTCAATCCAAAGAATATATTCATGTTGCATTAAAACAGTTTTAAAAAGGTTAAATTAAATATAGTTTCAACTTCAAAACTATATAAAATTAACTTGTAATTAGCATATATTTAAAAAAATTTAATAATACATTTTTGCCATATGAAATGTAAAAATATAAATGTATTTGCTTGCCCTTGAATTACACTTTGAAATATATGAAGATTAAAATAAAATATATTTCCAAATTCAAAAATTATATTCAATTGAGCATTACTTTCTACAAAATGTATTACGCATATATTTAAAATATTTTTTTGTCCAGAGAAGTGTATTTTTTGCTGTATGGGAAATAACCCAGTAGGCCATGATGATCACTTCCCTGTCTGTTCACCAAGCTCAGCAAGCCCATGTGCTTTTCGGCCTCCAGCAAAAGAGGGCAGAGGTTAAGCCTTTTGCCATGGACTTTCTAAGGTTCACATACTAATGTAGGGTTTGGAAATTATTTAAATAATTTGATTACCAGAAAATGAGTATGCATGCAAATGTAATATTTTCAAAAATCTTTATTAGACATCATTGTAGATATACATGCATTTGATTTTTATTAATCTAATTAAACAGGAGGATCAATATTTTAATAATCATTCAGTTCAACTGTACACACTCTTAAAATGCTGGGTTGTTTTCAACCCTATTTTATCAACATCAACAAAACAATTACTGGTGCCATATTTTAATAAAAAATATGATTTAACTATTGTAACAGATACATGAAAAATGCATAATTGGAAGTTAAATCTATAGTATGAGAATGCTGTTAGTACATGAATGTTGTTTTAATCCAAACAAACCTTTCTTAATAGCAATAAACTTTGTAAACTAAAACTAAACTAAACCTTGGCTTACAGTGGCAACTATGTAAACAATAAACAATTCTGGAAATAATAAAGGCCTGTTGGCTTTTTAATATGTTTATATTGTGTTCTAAATGTGACAACATTTGCTATACACTAAATGTATAAAGTAAACATTCTGTCCAGTCATTGGTGTGTTTACCATTTTGGGGGCCATAAGCAAAGTCCAAGAACCGGGCCCCCCCCATGCCCCAGCATTGCCCAAGGTTTTTCATTTGAATTGCACAATAATAATATTTAGTATATAGAATTAAGTTATATATATATATATATATATATATATATATATATATATATATATAAATCGGGTTTCTTTTGTTTTACACTGCTTAAAATAACACTTAATTGTTACAGTTTGGTATGACAAACATTCTTGGTTTTAAAAAATGTTTCATGCTCCTCTTAGATATATCTTTTGCTTGCAAATGTCTCATAGGATGTATTTAAAAAAATGT
Source organism: Misgurnus anguillicaudatus (assembly GCF_027580225.2). Classification (NCBI taxonomy): domain Eukaryota; kingdom Metazoa; phylum Chordata; class Actinopteri; order Cypriniformes; family Cobitidae; genus Misgurnus; species Misgurnus anguillicaudatus. The sequence goes on from NC_073348.2 coordinate 14,464,156, forward strand.
AATTAATACTGCAACTTCTGTGTCTGACATCTTACTAAAAAAAACTAAATGAATAAAAAGAGGAAGCATTACATTATGATTCAGACTGATCTAACAAACTGAACTAACAAACACCAGCAAACAACATTGTAAGTTGGTTATTGCTTGAATTAATGGATGGGAATCACATAACTCTCATGTTCACATTGCAAAAACAAACTTACTGTGAGATACAACAAGCGTATAGACTAGACATACACTAAAGATGAGATTTTAATGACAATGATGAGGTACAGAATATGATTTATGTATTTTCTACATGATCTAAACCCCTATGTGGTGTCTTTATCATGTTTATACCTGTACGAGTGTGGGAAAAAAAGATGTGTCAAACCAAACCACCAATCACAGGCGTGAAGCCCAAAGTCTTTAAAGTAAACTTGACCATCGAGTGAATGTTGTGCAGAGTTACGAGAGCACAGAGAGAGTCGAGCAAGCGCTCATTCCAGCACTTGTGTGGCTGCATTTGTGCGCGCTGAGCAAAGGTGCGCTTTCCTGTAGAGTTTCGCTCATGAAGTAGCCTATATGTGCCCTCGCAAGGTTTCGAGCAAATATTATTCTGCGTGCATACTCGCACATATCTCGCTAGCGCATGCTTTATCCGTACCTAACATTTGGGTCTGAGTAAACGTAACATACTTTGAATTTTTTTAATTGTCCATACATTTTATATTTTGGCATGGTGTTGCAGATTTACTTGGTTAGTAAAATGTCTAAAGTGGTAAATCAGAATAAAGTGTAACCGTGATTTGTGACAGACATTTTTAGATTCTGGTGTGGACTGACAAATTGGTTATTGCTTGAAACTTGTGAAGCATCTGGTTAGACCATAGAGTTATGCTAATCTATATTGGTATGACATTTGTATTAATAAGAATGCATAAATAGGAAATACAAACACTGAAAAACAAACAAAATGCACTTTTATTATTGCAAACCATGCATTCTACTGCCAAATTTAGGTCTAATGAATAAAAAAAGCTTTGCATTACATTGCTTAAAATAAAAGTGAAATGCTTTCAGGTAATTATTTGGAATTTAGGGGAGAGCGGGGTGAAAGTACCATTTTTTTAGACTTAATTTTGAAAGAAAATGTTTTGGACAAAGATATACTGTATATTTGCTGTGGTCAATACCTCACGTGTAGTCTGTGTAGTCTATCAATACCAAGTATACAGTGTACATTTTAGGACATCCTCAGACTTCAGCATACAGTAAGTGGCAGGTCTTGCGGAACAAGGCGTCGCACAAAATGGCCTCAGACCAAAAATGATTTGCCCATCAGATGATTTTACATGTGACCCAGCCCCTTCGTATGACATCACTAGCGCAAACTTACAGGAGATCAATAAAGACTTGTTTCTTTAACATGTGTATTTAATTGTAGCCCTAACATAAATTGTTGTTGTTCCTTTTCATGTCACTTTCACTTTTGCCTTTTTGTCTGAGGTCGTTTAGTCCGATTGCCTTGTTGTGCGAGACCTGATGGCTGATGCCTTTTAGTGTAATGCCGTTTCATCCAATGCCATTTAGTTCGAGGCCGTTTTTGCCCAATGGCTAATGTGTAAGACTTTAGTCGTGACCATGTTTTGCTGAGGATGAAAGCCCTTCAGTATGAGGCGCAATGCTGTTTTATCTAATAAGTGCTACCGCTGAAGTCAGAGGATGTCTTAAAATGAACACTGTTCAGGTGGAATTTTGTACAAATGTAGAACGACTTATGTTCAAAGTGAAATTATAAGTTGTATATTGTTACTTTCGACCCATCAGTGGGTCAAAAGTAACACAACAGAATAAGATAGATTTTTATGTTACACTTGTTATTATCAAATACATCTAAATATAACCTTGTTAATATTTGAATGCAAACATATTTTGTCCTTTATCATTGCCAACAAATTTAAATTACATTTTTATTTTAAATTACAGTTTTGGAAAAAAAATCATTCTTAACATAATGCAACAGTATCCTGTTACCTTCCATTTGTTTTTATGCATCATTTAAAATGTGAATAAAAACATTAGGATTGAAGGTGGAAAAGTTAAAGGCGGAGTCCACTATGTTTAACAAAACGCTTGGGAAAAGGAGACGAGCCGACTACCAAAACATGTCTACTAGAGCGTTTCTACTAACCGACATCCTTGCCGGGTTGCGTATGTGTGGGGCGGGTCTATCAACAGAAGGTCTAGATTCTATTGGGGTAGGGGCGTGTTTGTTTAGGTGATTTCAAATATCAACATTGGTTTTCAAACATCGTGGACTCCGCCTTTAAGATATGGCTTTAAGATAGGTTTTAATAAATGCTCACATACAGAAAGTGCCACATTAGCAGTGGGACAAAAGTAACAAGTGTTACTTTCATCCCTATGGGAACTCCTGACATTTAAACCTTACTTACTTATATACTGAACACGTTGCAGGATGTTACAGCACTAAATAACCTGTAAATTGATCAGTGCTGCCATAGCTTGAAATGCAAATGTAGTCAGGGCTCTGAGAAAATCGCTTCATTACTTTTGTCCAATGTTAGTTTCGACCCTGCTCTTCCCTATGCATAAATACTATTGAAGGAGGTAATTTTGTTCAATTAATTATTACTAAATGAAAATATGAATGTATAAAAAGTTTCATGGAAAGCCAACAAACAGCCAATTACAAAAATGATGCTTGTATCACATTAAATTTACATTTTAAATACCACGTTGAACCATTTTTGTATGTGCTCTGGTCATGGTCATCATTGGGATATGTCGTAATAGTAATGTCGCAATCTGGGTTCAACTACAGAAAATCCTGGTCTCTCCGTCGGCCTATAGAGGAAAAACAGCAATACATTTTTCATTACCAAAATTACTGATTGGGTGTACCAAATCGCAATTTTTATTATTAATACATAACTTTAGATTCTTATAAGAATTCTGTGGTCAAATATGGTAATTATGTATAATGAATGTTGTACTACCCATGCATGAAACAGTTCCTTAGATAAATAACATCAAACCTTCATTTATACCATTCAACAACTGTAATAGGAATAATGTAACTATAGGTTCCCTTTCTGTCTTTCACTCGACATTGTGTCGATGATGACAGTATGGGGTGTGCTCTTGAGGGCCAATCCTGGTCTGGCTTGTGTGTAAAACGGCAAATGAAATTGAGCGAATGGTATTTGCATACCAGTCTCCGCCCACGCTTACATGTATAAAAGTAGACGCATCGCACCATTCATTCGCTCTTGTTCTTCGGAGCTCGCTGGTGTGATTTCTCTTTCAGTAAATATAAAGAAGTTTACTGTTGGGGTGATGGCGTAAAAGCGGATTCGTCTTGAAACATCCCCTGGGAGCTTCAGCAGATTGTCAGAGCATTGTCTAAAAGAGCAATTTCTGCACAGAAAATTTCCGTACTTCATGGAGCGGAAGATTTCTCTCCCCTGCTGACAGGCACATTTGCTCCCTCAGCTAACTGGGATGCCAGTTTGCTCATTGCGAGAGCGTATTTATTAAAAACATTGGGGTCACAGCCGCATCTGCTTCCCACGCTGGCGGTTCAGCTGTTAATTCAGCCTCTGTCAGTCTGGCGAGTGGGTGAATTCACTGCCACTGTTCTGGCCACAGCGGAGGATGAGTTATCTGGTGCAGCATCGGAGGGCGATTGTCTGGTATCTGAAATGATGGATGAGCCTATGGAGCTCCCGTTTTTCAGAGGTTGAACCCTGGGTGAACCCAGCACTCAGATAACAGCTGTGTGTGTGTGTTTGGGCAGCTGAATGAATGGTTTTGGGTGCTGGCCGTGGCATTTAGCCACACCCTGTCCCACTTTTGTTCTCTTCTGAACTGCATGGGGAAGTTACTTATGTCGGGAAGGTAACGTTCGGTGCCATTCAGGGTTGTGATTTCGGTCGCCCTCACCTCCTTCGATGGCGTGGCAGCTAAGGCATATGTCGGGGTACCCAGATGAGCATGCTGTCTTGGTGCATACGTGCCTGCATGCAGCTGCCATCTGACGGCACCAACCAAGTCTCCCTTCTAAAGCCTGTAAGTTTGCTTGCATGCCTACGGGTAAGCTGCATCTGCCCTGCACACTATGGACATCCTGCATTAGACCAAGGCATTTAAAACATCTGCTTGAGGGTAGGTCAGACTCAGTGATGTTGCAGTAACTTCTGAGATAATGAACGTTACAGCGCGCCCTCTGTGTCGAGTGATGTCCACTTTTGTGGTCCAAGAGAGATCTCTCTGGCTTTACTTGCACAGATGGGAGATGCTGAGATGGTTTGCTTTCTTGTCATACCCATCTTGCGAATAAGGCTGTTTGGTATACTGCGTAGGATTCTGCTCTTGTTCTAGATGTTTTACATCTCGTCACATCCTAGTGAAACCCATCAGTTTTTTAAGCCTACAGACTGCATTAATTATATTAGGGACTGGATGGCACATAACTTTCTTATGCTAAACTCCAATAAGACAGAGATGCTTATTATTGAACCAAATCGCTCCAAACATATGTCAGACTAAAAGTTGCTCATAGATGGCTTCACTGTGGTGCCATCTTCCACGGTTAAGAACTTAGGTTAAAAACTCTTTCGATAGACTTCCATCTTAGAAATATCTCAAAAATACACCATATGCTGTCTGCATCATATGCAGAAAAGCTTATCCACGCTTTATGACCTCTAGAATAGACTATTGTAACTCGTTACTCTGGGTAATATACTTATGTCGCAATAGTTAGCCTGTCTGGAACCGAGCTGACTTAAACCACTATAATGTATGACACTTGCATTACATGTGAACGGCCCCTACGCTAATAGGATTCTGTTTCTCTCTCCCTGTCTGGTCCTCGACTCTGAGGACAATGAGACAAACAGACACAGTTCCTGCAGCTGTGAAGGTCATCACACCACTGATCTACTGACCGTCCTTCAACGAGATGCCCAGCCGATGCCTGACCATTGACCACAGGCGGAACCAGTTTAATTCGCTTACCCAATAGTATATATATATATACTATTGGGTAAGCGAATCAAACTGGCCCCGCCGGTGGTCAACGGCCAGGCAGCAGAGGCATTTTAAAAACCGGCGGAACCAGTTCAATTCGCCCACCCAACAGCATATATATACTATTGGGTAAGCGAACCAAACTGGCTCCGCCGGTGGTCACCTTTGGCTTAACTTACTACTTTACTGTATACGTTACATTATTACTACGCTCGCTTTTCTATGCTTTTCCTACCTCTATTAATGTAAAGCTGCTTTGAAACAATTAACAATTGTGAAAAGCGCTATATAAATAAAAGTGAAATGAATTGAATTCTATGCAGTAAGGAAGCAGATGGATGCTGTTTAACATTTTTCACCTCGGCGTGACCCGACCTTTTCCACTGTCGCAGTCCCGTCTTATGTCTGCTCCCAGGCAGCCTCTTAGCCTTTAATCATCGGAGATGGCCGGCCTCCAAGAAGATCTACCCACAGGAAGACAGGTTGTTAGGTGACTGTAGGGGACCCTTTTGGTTCCTGAGCAGCCCTGATGATCCTGTTCCAAGGAGGAAATCTCGACCATTTTTATCATTCTCGGGCCTTCACCTCAGTCAGAGGCGTGAATGCTGCAGTGTTTTGGGCGGAGGTGGCCACCCTTTTGGATAAACATGCATAGAGCCCATCCTCTCAACCAAGATGTCTTCGGGGGATTTGCAGCCCATAATTCATAATGCCAAACAACGGACTGTGACTGCATCACATTTTGGATATGTGTGCTCTGAACAGATATATTCATTGCATGCCATTCAAAATGCTAACACAGATGCGCATCCTGGAGGTTGCAATGAAAGGTTCAGTACCAGGACTGGTTCGTAGCGATCGACCTGTAGGATGCATACTTTCATGTCTCTATTCTTCCTTGACACAGACCGTTTCTTCAGTTTGCTTTCGAGGGGAGGGCATATCAGTACAGGGTCCTCCTATTCGATCTGTCCCTGTCCTCTGTGTCTTTACCAAAGTCACAGAGGGGGCCCTAGAGCTTCTCAGGCAGCAGAGGGATCGCATTCTCAATTATCTCGACTGGCTATTCCAGCTCACTTGTGGGAATTGGTTTGCACTCACAGTGACCTGGTATTACAACATCTAGACCGTCTTAGTCTTTGGGTCAATTGGGAAAAGAGCTTCAAGAGGGTCCCATTTGAACCCCTAAAGAGAAGCTGATCTTTCTCGTGTTAGACCGCTCTCTTAGTAGCGCTCGCTTAGGGTGGGGAACCTACAGGCGCTCTCTGTTTCTTTGGAGTGCCTGGAGTTCGGGCCAATCAGGTGTTGAGCCTGCAAGCGCTCCCCTCCGGGGAAATGACCAAGCCCTCTCATTGTTGTGTCCAGTATGCACACTGCACCTTTACCTGGAAAACACACGGAACATAAGAACTTCTGAGCAGCTCTTTGTCTGTTTTGGAGGACAGCAAAGGTGTCTCCAAACAGAGGTTGGTGCACTGGATAGTGGACGCCATCACCCTGGCGTACCGCTCCCAGGAGCTGCCGTGTCCATTTGAAGTGAGGGCTCACTCCACTAGAGGTGTTGCCTTCTCTTGGGCACAGATGAAAAGCGCCACCCTGACAAACATATGTAGAGCTGCAGGTTGTGTGGCCCCTAATGCGTTCGGACGATTTTACAATATTCGGGTAGAACCAGTGCCAGCCCGGGTCCTCCCGGTGACTGACTAGGTGTCTTGCTTGCTTGGCACCCTCTCCCCTACCTAGGGGACTAGGTCCTATACCAACATACCCTTCTGATGAATGGGTTGGTACCTTTTTCATTATTGGCTTTTCCAATATAGACTGAGCAGAGCATCTTTATCGGGTCAGTATTGTATGAACATGCCAGTACTGTGATTCATATCTAGTCATTTTTTCTCCACTATTCCACATGAATAGTGTTCCCCAGCAGTATACCCGCTTCAGTGTCTCCTCCACGATGTGACTTCTCAACACATTTGACACGTGTTCTCCCTAGCAGGTGAGACTATGGTCTATTTCCATACGGGCTCCCCAGTGGTAGGTATAGTCTCTGTAGTGCATTCCCAGTATACTTTTGGCACATTCCCAGTATACTTTAGTACCCTTTAGTAGCTATCTGCTTTAAAACGCCCTGCTGGTGTTACTGGTGAGGGGTCTGTTCTTCCTCCTCGGATGAGGACCCCCTTAAACTTTACAGGAAGGTTTTGATGTCATTTGATAATTGATAATAGTACGAAACGTTACACCTGCCTATGCTTGCTTTTTGAGGTCAAGAAATGAGACAGAGTTGCAGCGTTTCACGTAGGGACCCCATACTGTTGTCATCGACACAATTTAGAGTGAATGACAGAAAGGGAACATCTCGGTTACGTATGTAACCATGGTTCCCTGATGGAGGGAACAAGATGTTTTGATGATTATTTTTTAAATAGAATTAATAAATTAAAAAGAACACCATGAGCGAACAACAGCTGAGCATTTCTACGTCTTACTGTGTTTCTCCTCCTTAGCAAAATTTTATTTAACCATTCATTTTAACCTGTTTGAAGGCAGTGAGTTCACCGGAAATGCACAAGCTGCCTTATCGAAACCAGGAAGTAACCTTGCATATGGTCAATTGAAGGAATTTCCATTTTGTGCTCTGGTTAGCTGCTTTTTCTCCATTATGTGGTCATTCATTTTATATTTTTAAATACATTTTTTTAAGGATTTAACATGTTGGCACAATTATATTTTTTCTATAAAACTAATTTAAAACATTTAAGCATACACCTTCAGATAATAGTGTGTTTTTTTATTTACTTGTATGTCCAGCATTTCTTCATAAGGTCATACATCTCAGCCGGGCAGTCGGGTGGGGCAGACATCCTCTCTCCGCTCTCAATCATTTGAATGACTTCATTTCCCTTCATGCCCTACATACACACAAAAGATTACATAAGACAGTAGTGTTATCACAGTTTAAATTGTAATGCCATGAATCTCAGGCAAGCAAGAATTATAATCCAAATGCAGTTTACTAGAGAAAGAAAGACAAAATAAAGAGTTTAAATACAATTAGGGATAATGAGGAAAATGAAGAAACCGGTGAGGACAATCAGCGATTAATTCAGTGTTGCCAACTATTTTCAATGAAAAGTAGCTATAGCCTGGTTGGAAAGTCGCTAAATGTTGCTAGATTATCATTACATAATTAGCATATAATTGACATCATCACTTCAGGAACCCTATCATACACCCGAAACAATGCATTGCAAAGCGTGACGCAAGTGGTCATTGCTAATTTCAGCATGGCGCAGGTATTATTTTCATGTTCAGCATCACGTTCATCATTGAGATTTTTTTTAGATTATGTCTCTCACAGTGGACATGCACCTACGATGACAATTTCAGAACCCTCCATGATTTCTAAGTGGGAGAACTGGCAAAATAGCAGGGTGTTCAAATGCATATTTTCCTCACTGTACTTATGTGGCAATAGTTAGCCTGTCTGGAACCGAGCAGATATTAAACCACAATAAATGTAACAATTTAACAAGAAATTAAACACTGCATTTATTTGGTTTACTCTAAAAAAAAAAAGAGCAATGCTCTGCGTTATTTATGTTGCTAGGCGACCACCAAATCAGCTGTTCCGTCAGTCAACTATTTAAACCGTGAAAGCTTTTGAATGTTTGGTTTGCTGTTAACTGTCTCGCATATTAGCAGAAACTTTCAAAAGTGGGCGCTTGCTCTGACCTTGATCGCGGGGAAGAGGTGCACAAACACTCAGTGAGTGAGGGCAGTCTACTAAACTTCTGCCACCACCACAAAAGGCCAACCTCGAATGATGTCTCCGCTTTTCCGCTCAGTTGACTTTTTTACATTTCAGGCACTGGAAAAATGTCGCGGCAGGCGGCAAAAAGATGCTCTGCACACAAAACGCTTACTGCCCATATTGTCAGGAATTGCAGAACACAAACCCAGGCGCAGACAGTAATGGAAAAACACTGAACTATTTATTAATATAACAAGAAAAACAAAACCCACGAGGGGGTAAAAGGTAACACCAACAAGATTAATTAAACACTGACTAGACTAGACTTACAACAAAATGAAATACAGGACACTAACTAGACTAATATAAATGTACAAAAACTTGACTAGGATTTAACAACAGAACAAATACTCACAGGTAGATTAGACACTGGACGAGCAAAGAACACCAAACACACTGACATTAAATAGGAGAACTAATGAGGGGAACAGGTGAAAAGAATAACAGGTAAGAGATCGGGTGAAAAGTGATGGGACAAGGAAAACACGTGGCTTGATAGTAAATAATCCATAGCTACGTGTTCCCACACAAAACATGTTACTGTCAGAACCCTGTCACCATGAACTAGATGTAATACAAGACAAGATCCTGACAGGATCCTGACACATAGAAAACAATTGAAAAAGGCATTTCTCACTACCATAAACGTGTTCTGTGTGATCAACAACAATGACAACAGAAACGTCTTTCTGCACTTTCCCTGCTATCTGAACTGGGTAGGGACATAGATTTAACATCATATGCCGGTTTGCTTGGTCAAAATCCAGAAAATGTCATTGTAAATTGTTTGAAATTTTTGGTATAATATCACTGTTATTTTTTTCCATTGTTTTATTCAGTACAAGCAATAAGTAAGTAACATTACACCAGTTAGTAGGTATCCATTCACCCCCAGGGATCCAAAAACTCGGCGCCCCGTTTTCTCCTTTTCATAACAGAATCAACTTAAAATACTCCATCATTAATAATCATACACTTACGTATTTGACATATTTTGAAACTGTGAAGGGTCTTCTTTAATTTGTGTACATTTACAATAACAACAGATCTTTGTGTTTTTGCCAAATAAAGAAAATAAACAGGGTGCGCATTCAGACATTTCTGTCTCCGCCAGCTGTCTCTCAAAACACGTTACAAAAATCTATTGAAACTCCGCGAATACTCATCACACAAACATGATACAAATATCCAAAGAAAGCCTGAAATGTCTACTTTTAAACAAGCTAGTTATAATCAAAAACAAATATTGCCTGTTTATATAATCTGCATTGAAGTAAAGAGAGTACTATTTTCCTGGCTGAGATCATTATCTTTTCATTATCTATCTAAAAAATTACGGATTACATACCATTTTTTTGAGTCATTGATATAATAATTTTCGGATCATCAAAAAATGGAAATAAGGAAAATAAAATGAGAATAAATTATAGTCCAAGCATATGAAAATACAAATAGTAATGTATGAAAATATGATTCCTTTGAGACTGTTTTGTTCCTAAATACTAAGACTTCTTCAGTCTTCTTCATTCTATAAATTTAATATAATTAATCTTTTAAAGCTACAGAAGTGATTTAGCTTTTGTCTTCTGTTGTTTGATTAACATAATGACACAAACATAAGCAGATTTCTTAAGGGTGCCACTTTAAGAACGAATAAGCACGGATCCATATACTGACACACATATGATTTCTTTTTGAACTGTTTACGTTGACTTTTAGACATAATTGACAGTATGTTTTAGAATACTTGCCAAGACTGGTATTTTGAGATAATTTTGTGTGTATGTGTCCTGTCAAGCGCACCGAATCTTTTAAAAACATGGTTTACTGTCAACGTTGATGTAACCTACAATTTATAATAAATAATGAACAAAAAACTGCCAGCTGACTGTTACAAACACAGCTGTTGATTTTGATAAATGGTGGTTAATAGGGGTTGGATTATACCCACAAGACAAAACAACAAACATACAACTGCCTAAAGACAAAGAAGTTATGATGTTAAATCAAGTTTCTTTTAAGGTTTTTGTAGTGCTTTTGTTATGTCATCCCACTTTGGCATTGTCTATATAGACATGCTTTTACACATGATCACACATTTTTTCATAAAGCCCATCTGAAGAATGCTCTTGATTTAGCATGCTTCAACATTCACTGCTGTAAAGATAGTTGTGAAGATTACTTGATTAGTTTATTATTGGTCCAAATAATATACAGACTTCATACCTTGTATGGTTTCTGTCCATATGAAAAAGCCTCCCACATCAGGACTCCAAAGCTCCACACGTCACTTTTAGAAGAGAACTTCAAGTAATTCATGCACTCAGGTGCATACCATTTCAGGGGCCATTTACCATGACTTTTAGCCTACAAAACAAAGTAGAAAAGCATTCAGATTGTGCTTAAACATTTTCTACTGTCACAAAGGATAATTTAAACAAGATTTTAAGGAGAGCTGGGCACAACCTAACATGTTTTGGCTCAATCATTCAAAAAAATATTGTGATGTAAATAAATTACATCATAATTTATTTTTAATGATATTTTAATTTTAAACATGTCTGCACTGTAAAAAATCGTTGCTGCCTTATTTTGTTTTGTTAAATCATCTCCTATTACACTGTTGAAAATTTAGTTTGAAAACCAATAATTCAGTATTTCTATCTTTTAATTACAGTTATCATTTTGATTACTGAGATTTACGAGATCCGTGACACGCACGTCTGCATGTATGCACAGCATTTTTCCAACTGATTCAGGACCTAGGGTTCTAGGTAACTGATTTAGACACACAAAAAGTGTTTAAAAACAATGTTTGCGCCTGTGAATGTGTGTGTGACCATCTACTCTGGCAGCTTTTCAGTCACAGACTTATGACCGTAAGGCTCAAGTGTTTAAACAAGCCTCCCTCACTAATTCTGATGTCGGAACTTTTAAGTTCGGTGGACTGAAGTCCCTGGTTAAGTTAAAGGAACACGCCCACATTTTGGGAATTTAGCTTATTCATCGTATCCCCCAGAGTTAGATAAGTCCATACATACCTCTCTCATCTCCGTGCGTGCTGTAACTCTGTCTGACGCAGCCCCCGCTAGCTTAGCTTAGCACAAAGACTGGAAATGCATGGCTCCAGCTAGTATACTGCTCCCAATAAGTGACAAAATAACGCGATCATTTTCCTATTTATGTGTTGTGATTTGTATAGTCAAACCGTGTACAAATAACAAGGTGATATGAGACACAGCGATCTTTTGGCGGTGTACATGCTGAGAGCTGTGTTCTCTGGGGACGAGGCGCTGCCGCATGGGCGGAGTGATATGCTCGCAGCACACGAGAAGCCCCTGGTGAGGAGCAGAGAGTTCGGTCAGAGTTGTGCAAATCACTCCGCCCATGCGGCAGTGCTTCGTCTTCAGAGAATATAGTTCTCAGTATGTATACTGTTAAAAGATCGCTGTGTCTCATATCACCTTGTTGTTTGTGCACGGTTTGACTATACAAATCACAACACATAAATAGGAAAATGATCGCGTTATTTTGTCACTTATTGGGAGCAGTATACTAGCTGGAGCCATGCATTTCCAGTCTTTGTGCTAAGCTAAGCTAGCGGGGGCTGCGTCAGACAGAGTTACAGCACGCACGGAGATGAGAGAGGTATGTATGGACTTATCTAACTCTGGGGGATACGGTGAATAAGCTAAATTCCCAAAATGTGGGCGTGTTCCCCCAACTCAGAAATTTGTTGATTGACTACTTATTTTAAGTTGGCTTAACTTTTTCATTAAATTAAGTTAGGTAAACTACTTGGCCCAAAAGTTGAGTGAACAAGAAAAAGCTGCACTGTAAAAAAATGCAGCATGAAGTTAAAACAACTTGGTTTTGCAAGTTAATCCAAACTACTATTTTAAGTTGTTACCTGTGATAAGTTGACATAACTTAAACAAATTCAACTTGTTTTTATAACTTAATTTGTTATGTTAAAGTTACATATATCCTGCATTTTTACAGTGTTGTGTTGACTCAAGATTGTTCATGTCTTTCTGCTGTTTGGTGAGTCTTTGTTAAGTCATTCCAAGTTTAAACTTGGCATGACCTAACAAAGACTCACCAAACAGCAGAAAGACATGAACAAAAAATCTTAAGTCAACACAACACTGTAAAAATCTTTGTTTATGAAAATATGTTTTTGTTAATAACTGTCACAATCATTTACTGTTATTATAAATATGTTACTGGTTTGTGTTATATTAAACCCCATGTTAGGTTATGTGCCACTCACCCCTAAATGTTGCAGAATAGGGTTCCATTTAAATAAAGTTTTGTGTACATCGTAGTATCTGCTTATTTAAAACATAATTCCTGTGCAAGTTAATATACCTTGTAATAATTCTCCTCTTCTGTCAAAGCTTTAGAGAGTCCAAAGTCACTGATCTTGGCATAGTGCTGAGTAACTAAAAGCACGTTTCTGGCTGCCAGATCTCTGTGAACGAAGTTGTGCTCTTCCAAATACTTCATTCCCATTGAGACCTGATGAACCAGTTCAGCAATATTCTTCACGGATATGTGTCTTGGAGATCAACACAAGTGAAAAACAATTTAGTTTTTATTCTAATTAATCTTTTACATGCCCAATGAAACATCTTGTGTTATACCATATACAGCCTACTTAAGATAAATAATAAGAAATAAGAAATTGTTATATTTATATAGCGCTTTTCTGCGGCACTCAAAGTGCTTTACATATGAAAGGGGGATCTTCTCAACCACCACCAATGTGCAGCATCCACTTGCATGATGCAACAGCAGCCATATCGCTCCAGAACGCCCACCACACACCAGCTTATTAGTGGAGATGAGACAGAGTGACATAGCCAATTCGTATGGAGATAATGAGTAGGCCAATTGACATGTTTTGGCCAGAATGCCGGGGCACACCCCTACTTCTTTTTAGAATTACATCCCGGGATTTTTAATGATAAGAGAGTCAGGACTTTGGTTTAGCATCTCATCCGAAGGACGGTGCTTTTTTGAGAGTATAGTGTCTCCATCACTATACTGGGGTGTTAGGACCCACACAGACTACAGGGTGAGCACCCCCTGCTGGTCTTGCTAACACCTCTACCAGCAGCAACCTGGTTTTCCCAGGAGGTCTCCTATTCAAGTACTGACCAGGCTCAACCCTACTTAGTTTCAGTGGGCAAGCTGTCTTTGGCTACAGGATGATATGGCTGCTGGTTATTATACTATTTATATTATATTATAAAATGTATTTATATTATATTATAAATTCAAAGATCTGATACTATCATAAATATCCTGTGGAATATTGTAGAATTATCCTGACACAGAACATCTTGTGTGTCCTATCACTGAAGCACAAAAGGAGGCTCATGGGTCAGGTTTGGCTGGTTAGAATGGGGAGTTGTAGTCTCAGCCTCAGACGTCACGCCCACAAACTGTTGGCTGAACGTCTGATGTTTTTCGTACACTTTTCTGGAAACCCTGTGAGAATGTTAAAGTCGTCTTTGATTGGTTGAAAAAAAAACGGATTTCCAGGAGACGCGAGTGTCGCGATTAGTTTCGGTCCCTGGAAAACAAAGCTCTGACGTTCCATTGAGGAAGAGAATCAGTCGTGTTCACGTGGATAATAATGAGCAGTTATCATGATCAGCTAAACATTGGATTCTAAAAAATATGCAAAGTTCGCAGCATAGACTCTCTAAAAGATGTCCAAGAGTTTTGCTTGAGGCAGTTAGTGAAGTCAAAAAGTTTGGTTCTCCTGAATGCTTGTATGTGTTAAAAAGTGAAGAGATATGCTTCAAACAGACGTTTAACGGGAGCGTCTCATCGGTGTGGCTGTTGATGAAGTGCACAACATTGTTCTATGGTGAGTAATGTTGTTTATTTAGATGCTATTCGGTTGTGGCTGGTTATTTCAATAACTGACTTGTTGCCAGCCGGCTCGTTATTGTGGGGAGTCCGAAACGTGACGCTAGATGAAACAAACTGTGATTGATTGTTTGACATGTCGGTCAAAAAGCTTGTGGGCGGGCTTTGTCCAGAAAAAGCAGCAAAAAACACCAGACCTTCAGTATTGAAGGTCTGGCTACGTGAGACTAGGGGAGTTGTAACATCTCTACTGTTAGATACCTTATCTACACTATTGTGGGTCGATTTATTTATTCAGAAGTTCTGACAAACATTCTGACTAAATAACGTTTTTGTATTTTGTAGACAATATATAAAGACACATATTTCAATAAATAGTTTGCCACTTCACAGCTTAGTACTACTGTACACAGCTTTAGTACTACTGTACTAAAGGTACTCTGGACTGCAAGTGTTTTGTGGTGCAAGAACTGCCAGAAAATAGGGGTGTCATGCAGCCGCGTAGCTATGGGTGGGCCTGGGTGGGCCTGGGTCCACCCACCTGTCAGCTAGGCCCACCCACCTGCCTATCCAGTAAAGCCTATTAGTTATCCTAAAGAGTAAATTATGTTGCATTTATCACTATACTTGACCTATAAAATAAATCTTTTTTTAAAACTCTTGTTTGCTATTATAATAAGGAATAAGTTAATTTTGTAAATAGTAGTGCAATAAATAGCGCATTTCGAACAGCCTCCTGGCCCCTCCTACACCCCACATCATAGAAATTAACATTAACACCCGGTTTAAGGCTGACACGTAAGGAATAATGAAAGCTGCGCTGCTTCATTGTCTTAGAATGAAGGTCACGAAGACCTTCGGTGAGAAGACTTTAGTACAGCTTGATGGTGCACCCTTTAACATTATCGTTGAGGTTTCTGAACCTGAGGTGTTGGTTCAGCAGCTAAAAAAAGAAAAGTCTTTGCATAACATTTGCGCCCATGAGCCTTCTGGTCTGAAAATGAGGTGTTCAGGCGCATTGTTGGTGCTTTGCTATTTTGAGGCAAATAAAATAGACTAGCCTACGCCATGACCAACTAAAACCTGCCAATGGAGAAATATTGCTTTTGTTATTTAATGAGCGCATACGCGCCTATAAACGGCAACGCGCATTTGCGCCTATAAACGGCAACGTTTAAACAAACGTTTAAAATATAAAAAATCAAAGGATTAAAATGATAAAATGTTTTAAAGATTATTATTGAGTGTCTTGGACATAAATAAGGACCAATTATGAGACGTTAGAAGGCGTAAAAACTTGCTTCACCTGTAGCCAGGTAAGTAATTAAATGTTTTGCTTTAAACAAATGCAAATATTGCATTTGTTTAGAATTTTTTTAATGCTACCCAAAAATGTATTATATATGATGACTTTGTACCTGTGGATATGATGAGATGAGAACCGTTGTTATGCTTAAATTTCAAAACACCCACAGCGCTGTTCTAGTGCTGAAATTGCTTTTATAAATTATTTATTGTTACAAATAAACTATTTTTAAAGTACAAACCTTTTCTTGCATATTTGTAAATTATTCTTTGAGATTACTGATCATGTAGGCTATCCATACATTTACAATAATTAAAAGCCTGCTATTTTTACTTCCATGACTGAAAGAAAACGACTTTTAAAGGTTTAAATGAAGAATTTCGTTGCAAAACGAGAGAACTCCGTTTTTAACATTTTTGTCAAATTATTATTATGTTATTATTTTGTTTTATAGTGCTACTTAGCTGTATTTTTTAAGTTATGAAGGTTTAAATCAAAACAAACCAACCGCATTTAAATTGATATTAAATGGAATGCACAACCAAAAAATGAGATTTCTTTTGCAACGAAACTTTTCAAATACCAACAAATTAAAGTGACACCATGTAATTTTTCAACCTTCATAATACATTTTCAAGACCCTTGTGATAGTACATCGACTTTAAATAGGTTGAATGACATGTCTACCATAGCCTGACGGGGTCTGTATCACTTTTACTCGTATTTTAAAACTTAGGGTTTGTGGTAGTAACCAGAGCACAAAAAAAACTACAAAATTCGACTGCTTTACGGCATACGTCATTTCCTCCACACAATTTGTTTTTAACGTGAATTTTGCTGGAGGCTACTTAAGGAGTGTAGAGAGCAATTTCTATTATGTGACTCTGTGGCACAGTCTTTAGTGTCACGGACCTATGACACGGGCGACCCGGGTTCGATTCCCCTTTAAGGCAATTTTTTATATAAACTGTTGATTCATACATAAATGCGATGTTCTTTATAAATTACGGCGATTATATTGCATATAGTTCCCTGTATTCAGATGCTGTGTTCACGTATTTACCTTTCTTTTTACTGTGTCTATGATATTTACATTACAATCCAGGATGCTATAGCACTCAAACTTGCTCACAGTGTAAAACCAAACCCTATTCATTCACCAATCAGATCCGAGCGTTTCTCTCTTCTCTCTTCCTCATTTGCTGCGTTCCGCTGTCACTCGCGTGACGTATTACAAAGCGGCAGACCTAAACGCATCGGTTTACTTGGATTTGGAGCGATTTTCACACAAAAAAGAGGAATAACGAGCGCCATTGCGGAAAATCCTGGTGGCGAGGGAGAGAGAGAGGATGCAACAATATTTGTTTGGAAAAAGGCAAGGAAATACGTCTGGTCGTTTCTGAATTGGAAGGCTGCAGCCTCCGGAGGTCAAATATGCAGGCTGCACACGTCATCAAGCCTGGTTTATTAAGGTAAACTGAGCATTACATTCGCAAGTCATAAGCATACTCCAACAGTTTACGATTAACTAAGTATAATAGTCAACTTTGTAATTGTTAATATTGTGAAATAAGACAGTCTTGATGACGTATTAGAAATACGACATCCGGAGGCTGCAACCTTCAGATTGAGAAATGGCTTCTGCCACGACGAGTTCCTCATCAGAAAGTTGTAACATGACTGCGTTTCTCCCTGTTGTCTCAAAATGTTGATCGTTTAGCATTTTAAATGTTTAGTTTTTAGTTTAGTTTTAAGGTTGGCCAGTTCCTTTCCTTTGCGACAGTGCTGCGGCGCTTGTGGGCTCTAGGGGCGCTAGAAGTGAAAAATACGTGTCTAGCACCCCCTAGTGGCCAAAAGTTTCATGGTGTCCCTTTAAGCTACTATTTAAAGTATTTTTAAAGTAGGCCTAGCTTTTCTTGCATATTTGTAAACTATTCTTTGAGATAACACGGATCATCTGGGCTATCAATACATTTACAGCAATTAAAAGCCTGTTATTTTTACTTGAATGATCATGACTGAAAGAAAACAACTTTTAAAGGTTTTAATACCAACGAATAACAATTTCATTACAAATAAAAACAACGCAATTTTTTAATATCAATCTTAAACTGGTGGTCTTCTTCCTCTGCTCAGTTTTTTAGTTTACAAATTCTGCCAAAATATGGAATCGGGATGGCGCAAGGCAAGCGCAACTGGCTTGTAAAGGAGATGAGACTCTTATTGGTTTATTGCACATTGCGTTTAGATTGTTAAAATAGAGCCCATACAGGCTTTTGTTCTTATTAAACGGTGATATATTGAAACTGGTGTAGTTGTGTGTTTGTATATTTTAATAACAGATGCTTTTTTGGTTAAGGCCCACCTGATTTTCTCTGGGCCCACCCACATTGTGAATCCTGGCTACGCTAGTGGTGTCATGTTATTGCAGCTGCAATAGACAATAACACATGGATTTACAGATGTTTCCAGGTGTTACAGATCAGTTTGATAGAGGCTATCTATTACTCGACTCAATTTTATTTCTAGAGCACTTTTTAAAAACTGCAATGGTTACCAAAGTGCTGTAATAGAAAGTAACAAAAAATTTAATAAATACATACAATTAATTATACATGCAAATATTAACTGTAGTTTACACGTAAGAGACAACATCTTTTAGTAGAAGGATGTAACTTAAAGAAATTTTCTTTAAAAAAGAGCATTGTAATTTTGTCCTTGTGTTACCAATATTTTTTGTATTTATTAACTATTTTATAAAAGTATTAATGTATGGGAAGATGTGCATTAACATGAATATACTTTTAGCATCATACCGAACACTCTTCAGCCGTGACTTACTTGTTCTTCTGCAGGAACTTATGCAGTGGCCCCAGCTCAGCAAGCTCCATGACCAGCATAAGGTTCTCTGCTTCACAAATGCCGATCATGCGTACGATATATGGATTATCCAGCTGCTGCATGACGCTGGCCTCTCGAAACATCTCCTCCTTTACTGCTGTGTTATTATCGTCATTCTTTAGGATTTTTACAGCCACAACTTTTTGTGTCCTGAAATACAGATGGACCCCTATTAATGTTGTTTTGTCATTGCAGCAATGTTTTTAAACATATGTAATATAATATTAGTATGTGACAATAATAATTTGTGCTATGACACAAGTTTGTTACGAAACATGCCATTTTTTAAGGATTGGATGAGAGTAACAAAAACAAGGCAATTAAATGGATTCCCAAACACTATTGTGTTTGTAAAATTCATAAGATTGGGCAGATTAAGTAAAGAAAATGTTAAGAATTTAATAAAAATAAGATTTATTAAGTATGGTAAATTTGTTAAGTATACACACATATATATACACACACACACACATATATATATATATATATATATATATATATATATATATATATATATATATATATATATATATATATATATATATATATATATATATATATATATATATATATATATACATATATATAATCCAGTACAATCCGCCAATATCCGCCACGTTATTCTGTCATCCTTTCTCACGTTTTTTTTTTCGAAAACCCGATAAACGCAGCTCCTCCTTTTCTGCAGAATGCAATAAATCTGCTCAACAAATCACAGCACACCATTCCATGCACTGTAAACAACACTGACAGCCTCAAGCTTCTGTCATACTAACACATTGATCCCAGGGGAACTTATAAAAAAACATTATTCCATTATTTTACTTGAAGCCAACGAAAATCGAGCAAGACCAAAAAATTTTACAGCTGATTGCTGTAAAAAAAGTTCAGCGACAACGTCCCAAGTGTAACAGCAGCAATGACAGTGTTTTTAATATAACAAGTGTTTTGATTAATGCCATTAATGTTTTTTTTATCAGTGTATACCACTAGTCAACTAAATGAATATGACATAGCAAAGATGAATGCACATTTATATATTGATTCAATAGATTTGTAGCATTTAAAAAAACTTTTAAAAATAATCTGTTTTTATAATAAATCTTTGATATCAAATTATGGATTTGAATTTTTTATGTTTTTATAACCTAAAGATGCTATGTGAAAGTTTGTAATAGAAAATTGTGTTTTTCATCTTGTCATTTTCCTGGTATAGAAAACAAATTAGTCAAAATGGATTTATTGTGTGGATTTATTGTGTATTGCGTATATCTCTTTTACCAAAAACAAATATAACATAAAAATCTATCTTGTACTGTTGTGTTCAAAGTAACAATGTGCTACTTATGTTTAAAGTGAAATTATACTGAAGTTGTTTTACATTTGTTTAAAATTCCACCTGGTATTGATAGACCACACCTGTGAGTTAGTGAACAGTAGTGAAAAATATATATCTGTCTAAAACATTATGTTTTAAAATTAAGTTTTTTTAAATGGTACTTTTGCCCCTGCTCTCCCTTATAGTACAATATATCCCCTATAGAATCAACTATGTCTGGCTCTCTCTTAAGGGTTTTTTCTCCATATGACTTTTTCTTCATGTAAAATTAGGCATTTTTCTCCTATGAGTTTTTGTCCTACTTTAGTTGTCCCCTGATTTTTTTCTTGCTTTTTTATGTAAAGCTGCTTTGAAAAAATTAAACAATTGTGAAAAGCGCTTTATAAATAAAATTTAATTGAAATTAATTCTCAGTCATTGTTGGATAAATCATTCAAGAGCTTAGGGGCTAAGCATGAAAATGATCCACCACCTTTGGACACTTTTGATTTTCTAGGAATAATTAAGTGACCAAAATTTTGCGACCGCAGTGTACGGATACAGTGATGGGTATTTTTGTGAATCACTTCCTGATGTTTTTAAGTTTTTTAGTTCACATTTATTTTACATTTTGATTCAGATCTTAATTTTCTGTTGGTTGTATTTTGTTCTAATATTATTGTCAGGGGTGTACATAACTTTTTTGGCCTGGTTCTCAAATGAGTAATTCAACATCTAAAATGATCTTTATTTGTACATTTTCTGAGAGGTGCACCGTCCTAAAGGCTTAAGTTAAAACTACAAAGATGAGTGTGCATCCACATGCACGTCTGACATTTTGGTTTCAGTTCTGGAATTTCAACATAAAATGCAGGACTTTCTTGATGTTAAAAGAGTTATTAAGAGAGATAAAGTTCAGGACCTGATTGATGTTAAAAAAGTTATTAAGATAAGACAAGACTCGAATAAGATCCCTGCACTGACTGACAAATCCTAAGTGCACACAGATGAGCAAGTGCACAACCCAGAGTCTACAACCCTATAGTCTACACATATACAGATAATTACAGTTTTAAAATATCTGTTTTGACAAGAATTCACGAAAGCATAATAAGCAATACAACAAACTTGCTGAGCTCATACAGCGTTTGTGCGAATGTAGCAAAATTGTTAAAAAAAAAACTTTCTCATAAACCTTCATCTAAATGAATAAATAATCAGATATATGTTTCCATTTTCAAATAACAGTATGCTCTTTTTTCAAAAACTCTGTTTTGACAATCAGTTCAAAACAAGCAACATTTCTTTAAAAATTTTACATTTTCATATTTTTATATATTTACTTATTTATTTTATATTTGGGCAGAAACCTGATGGAATAACAATAAAACTTGCTTCAATTATTGATAAATTACTGTCTTAACTCTAGATTTCTTTACCAAATTATTTAACCTTTATTATGAATGCATGCACATAAGAAGGCAATGAAAAATGTCCAGTCATGACTAATCAGTCATTTAATGTGTTGTGTTGTGAAGTGTAAGTTTGTGCTCCTTTCTGACTGTCAAAGATTAAAATCTGCCCCAGTCACATGTAACAATCCGTAGATGTGTTGTGTCCAGTCTTAGATTGTTCCCAGCATAAAAAGCTGGCAATCTAGCATAGTTGGCGTCCACCTGGCATTTCAGCCGCATTTAAATGCTTGGGTGTATGCCCCCTAACTAATTACTTTAGTTTTAGTACTACCCAACACTGGTGACTAATGCTGTTCTACAAAACAAATTAAAAATAAGTAAAAGGAATAAAGTCTCATAAAGGTCATCTATGTCACTCTTAATATTATAATTGCAGAATCTCTGAATATTTTTGTGTGAGCAGACTGAAATTTGAGTTATTTACTGATAATTAGTGACCGATTAGTGAATGATAATCTTGCCCTCCCTAAAAGCTCATGGCTATCTGTGAATAATATTTCACTTTAGTTTCATAATATAACATGAGAAGGACTTAGAATGTAGCATTCAAGTAGAAATGTAGACTTTTGCTTTTCAGCATAATTTTTGGAATTTAAAAGCCTGTGGTCACTATCTATTGTATTGGGTTGCAAGAACCTTGTAATATTTTTACCTTTATGTCCCACACAAAGACACAAAATTTTGAGTTTGGAATGAAATGTGGTTAAGTAAATTTTTGGGGTAAAATAGGGTTAAAAATTTTAGACTGTAGTCAAATGTGTTCTTATAGGGTTGATTGACTAACTTCTTCATCTGGTAAATGCCTTTTAAGACCGTGCCAAAATTGCCTGAGCCCAACTCTCCATCCTCAAGTATCAGGTCACTCCGGTTTACTGTAGTTGAGCGCAATTCTTCAGGATCTGCATATGGACTCTCATAAACCTGTGTGTCCATTGGCATAGCTTCTGTGGAAACATAACATTACCTTTTAGAAGAAATATAAGATCAGAGTGAGGTGATACTAGTCCAGAGTTAGCACTGTACTAATTATTTTTATTATAACAATTTTATAGTATATTTACATTACATTAGTATATTATTGTATTATTTTACAGGAATTATAGTATTTCAAAAAATGTGTTGGTTTTGTATGTTACCCGGTCCCCTGAAAATGTAACTCTTAGTCGGCAGGTAAGCCTCGACCATCTGGCACCATTTAGACAATTATTTACAAGGGAATACCTTCCTAAAAGTACCTCCCATTAATCCTTCCATAATGGCTGCCTTAACTTTGTTCATTGTGCATTACTTAATACTACACTCAAAAAAATGCTGGGTTATTTTCAACCAAGCGTTGAGTCAAAAGGGGACGAGCATAGCCATTGGGTTAAATTAACCTAGAACATTTTTATATTTGACCAAACAATGGGTTAAAACAACCCAGCTTAAGTTTAATTACAACCTGATGATAACCCAGCATTTTTGAGTGTACCAGATACAATTTATACCTTATAAAACTATACACTTAAAACTTTGTTAAGTTTGTTAAGTAAATGTAAACATAAGATTAATAAATTCCATTGTTCTTTTATTTATAATAAATAATTACTTTGTGCCATTTGGTTAAACTTTTCACTAGTAAACCTTGACATAATGTTGTAACAATAAGCTAACCTGTACTAAATATATTACCTTGAAGATCACCTCTGCCGTTTGAGTCAATGTTATAAGGATTTTGAAGATGACCCTGTAAGCAGATGACAAAAATTATATTTGTGAAAATATATTAGTCACATAGAAAATGTTAAAAGAAAATGGGGATAATGCATATCATTGAGACTGGAAGGACAGGATCAAACCACACTTTTTCCTGTGTTCTTCATGGCACGTTGATTCATAATAAATGCAAAATTAAATTTACTGCACTGCTTAAATGTTAAATGAATTACAAACCTGTATAGGATTATACACGGTAACACTATGGTCAGTGTCCATGAAGAACAAAAGAAATTTCCTTAAAAACCATCACATAAAAAAGAAAAGGGAAGATTTCTTGCAGATAGGTTTTGTAACATCCTGACTGCATGTCCTAAAAGCGCAAACATAAAATACTACAGGTTTAATAATTAAGTATTTTTTATTATTAAAAAGGAGTGATAGGAAAGGGTGATCAAAAGATGGATATATGATTGGGGAAATGTCACCTGAAAATCTAGACCAATGTCTTCACAGATGACTGCCATCTATTTCACAATAGCCAAATGTTATTTTCTTCCAAACCCTTTTAAAGCTGTCTAATGTCAACATACTTTCTAATCTCTACATATTTGGCCAGGGACATTATGGCAGGGGTAACAGAGGAAGAGTTATATCCTTTGCTTTGTACATGAGTGGGGTTACTTTATCGAATTGACAGTGCCACTGCACGCCTATCAATTCGATAAAGCCCCCCCCCCCCGCATACTTTAGCCCCTGGATAGGTGTGCAGTGGCTAAATACAAACCTTTAACTGTGCATTTTATTTATCCATATATTATCCAACAATAAAAGGCCAAGAGGTTCATAAACTACTTGTTCTGAATATGTGTATTAATACTGTAAATAACTATTGACCATTGTTGTCTTTTTTATGTTGTTGATGTTTTATATGCCAAGTAAGCCTTTTAATTTAACTGTTTCCTCATGATGTAACAGCAATAAATAAATAAATAACAGTAAAGGTAGTACGAAAGTCAGCTTTGTTAAATGGACTTGAAAATTAAACTTGTGCGTGTTTGTGTGTGTAAGTGTCAGGGCTTGACATTAACTTTTAGCTCACTGCTGTTAATACACTGTGGATTTTAAAACTAACTGTAACCTGTACAGTTCTGTGCAAATTCTTAGGCCACAATTATTTGTTGTTTTTGCACTGGTATAGTGGCCAAATATATTTTCTTCTCTGTCTAGTCATTAGAATGCAACCAGAAAATACAGGATCATTATTAAAAATTATTTAAAAAAAACAGAATAAAATGATAAGATAAAGTGTCAAGTTTAGTCTGACCTTACTGAAGTGAGGTTAATGAGGTAAATGAAATGAACTTAATTCTTAACTCTAATCTAATGATTACAGGCTCCACAAAATAGTTCAAGATGCGCGCTCAAGAAATGTAACACTTAATTCTGACTTTTGTCTGAAAAGACATTTCATTTTAAATATATATATATTATTTATTTAGTGTACATCCTGTATTTTCTGTATGTATCTTACTAAAGAGAGTGAAAAAGAAATATTGCTGGCCATTAACACCTTGTTAAAACAATAAAGCTTGGTTTAAGAGACAATGGCTGAATCCCAAACCGCCTACCCCCACACCATATAGCATGCAAAGTAGCGCTTTTTACATACTACATAGTATGGAAGTAGGCGGCCTGGGACTCAGCCAATGTATAATTGTATATGTAAATTTACATTTTTTGACCAATAGGTGGCACTGGACTCAAGTTGTGCATGTCCTGTTAGGTCATTCTTGTGATGACAGGTGCCAAATTTTAAATTGCACATATATAGCCTAATGTTCATTTAGCCATTCTCTTCATCAAAGCTGCAAAATAATTTGTCAGAACCATTTCTGAATATAAAAAAATTAATTAGTAGAAGAATCAAAAGAGTTCTGTCAAAATTCAAAATTTCTCAATATTCCCTTTTACACTTACAGACTTTATCCTCCTGGTAAATTGCAGTTAACAGATCATGGGTGAACAGAACCTTTCTGGTAAATCAGTGGTGCCAATTTACCAGTAAGAGAGTTTGTAAGATTACCAGTAATTTACTGGTTAGCCCTATGTGGAAATGGAGAATAAGGAGATTACCGCCTATGGCATCTGGGTATTTTAAAATAACAATTTATAACAGTAGTTAAAGGCGGGGTGCATGATTTTTGAAAAACACTTTGGAAAAGGGAGTCGGGCCGAGTACCAAAACACACTTGTAGCCAATCAGCAGTAAGGGGCATGTCTACTAACTGACATTGTTGCCAAGGTTGCGTATGTGTGGGGCGGGTCTATCAAAAGAAGATCCTGATTTTATTGGGGTATTATTGCTGTAATACTGTGCATGTTGTGTTTTATGTTTGTATATATCTAAGGTTGGTAAATTTGATATAGCCTACTGTTGGGTAGTCAGGTTTTATTTTGTGCCACCATACCTGGTCGCACAACTACTCATCTGAAAAAGGGAAAACGTTGACGTGTCTAGTCACTTCTAACTCCATCTCTGTTTTTCTACCATTGAATGAACTGGACTAAGCTAAGTGCTATCAAAGTGTCGCTGCGTGCCATAACGATTAAGTGCACGCACTAAGATAATAGAGTATGTATCATCTCTTCTAAGTTAAGGTAATAGCATAGTTTAATATGACAAAACGATGGAGTATCCCTTTAAACACCCCTTTTAAATCCTTTGGTCTCTCAAAGTCCAAAACCATGCCAATGTTGTGAGAGACGGTAACAGCCATAAGTACAGAATTGCCAGGCAGGGTGAAGCATAGTGGGAGGCCACTGAGGCCTCCTGGGCCGCTGCAGTAACCACGAAGGCCTGCCTGGACCTATCCGGAAACACGCTGGCAAACAGGGCTCTGGTGAAGCTAGGTGGGCTAATCACCCGCCTAGTGGCTAAATATGATGATCACAGAAACATTCATGGATAACATTCAGAAAGGTTTGGAAGTAGAAGGTGTCTCCCCCCAGACGAATATGACTCTGGACAACTCAAGCCGGAAGGACGTTGCCCAGCTGACCCACCTTCTTACAACCAAACATTGTACAAAGATAGGTTCATAGAACATTAGAACCATGTATCAAGTGGGTAAAGCATCACAGATAGCAGCTGAAATGAAACACTACAACCTCTCCCTAATAGGACTCAGTGAAACTAGGTGGACTCAATCAGAAAAAAACACAACTTTCTAGTGGAGAAACAATAATATATGCGGAACAAGATCAGGACAATAACCCACATTCAGAGGGAGTGGGACTAATACTCTCAAGTGAAGCAGCCAGGTCACTGATGGATTGGGAGGCAGTAAATCCACGTATCATCACAGCAAGGTTCTATACCAAAGCCAAGAAACTCACTATTATCCAGTGCTATGCACCTACAAATGAAGCAGAACACCAAAGAAAAGACAACTTCTATGATGTACTACAAGAAGTCATCCAGAAACAGAAGAAGAAAGACATCATTATTCTAACAGGTGACTTTAACACCAAGATAGGCCAAGACAACATTGGCAAAGAGCACATAATGGGCAAACACGGTCTAGGGCAAATTAACAATAATGGAGAGCAATTCTCAGATTTCTGTGCATTTCACAATCTAGTTATATGAGGCAGTGTATTCCCACACAAAAGAGTGCACAAAGCAAAGAACACCAGAGAGAAATACCAAATCATCCTCTCAAACTGGTTCCTCCCCCTGAGCAAACTGGAAGAAAAGCACCAAACCGTGGACCAACGATGGAATTGTGCAAACAGGCCAAAAACACTCTCAACAATAGCCGCACAAGAACCACAAACCTACATATTGGCAGACAAGCTTGTTAAAAAACATCAAGAAAGATAAAAAAACTATTCCTTAACAACCTAGCAACCCAAGCAGAAGAAGCAGCAGCTCAACACTACATGAAAGAGCTTTATGATACCACACGGAAATTGGCAGGCAAACACAAAAGACCAGATAGGCCAATACTAGACAGAGATGGGAAAACACCCACTAAATAAGAAGACCAGATGAAGAAGTGGGCAGCGCATTTCAGAGATATACTGAACAGACCCAGGCCAATTGAATTGGCCGATATCCCTCCAGCTGTACACCCCCTACAGGTTAATACCAACAAGCCCACCAAACAAGAAATAAGAAAGGTCATTCAAAAACTGAAAAACAATAAAGCACCAGGGCCCGATGGAATTCCCCTGAAGCCATCAAAGCAGACCCAGAGATGGCAACAACACTAGTTTGAACATAACTCTTTGAACATATCTGGGAAGACGAAGGGTGCCAGGCAATTGGACAGAGGGATACTTGGTGAAACTCCCCAAAAAAGGAAATCTGAAAGATTGTAACAACTACAGGGGCATCATGCTTACATCTGTGCGAGGGAACATTTTAAGCAGGATTGTACTGGAAAGACTATTAAAAGAATTAGATAAAAAAATTCAGAGAACATCAAGCAGGCTTCCATCAAGACAGATCATGCACAGATCACAGTGCCACTCTCCGTATCATCACTGAACAGATCCTGAAATGGAATACATCCCTCATTCTTACATTCATCGACTTCCATAAAGCATTTAAGAGCTTAGACAGAGAGACTCAAACTCTGAATACTCAAAAATCTGGGTATTCAGTGGACAATGTGGTCCCAGTTAAAAGATCTGGACTTCGCCAATGACATAGTCCTCTTGTCACACACCAAAACACAAATGCAGACCAAACTCACAAAACTTGCCAGAATTGCAGCCACCACTGGACTTCACATCTACATAAACCACAAAATAGATGCTAGTGTTGTTGGGAAAGATGGAGGTAGTGACAAAGACATACAAGCAAGAATAGGGAAGGCAAGATTAGCCTTTCTAACACTTAAGCCAATATGGAACTCAAAATTTTATTTCCAAAAATACGAAACTTCGCTTCAATTCCAATGTTAAATCAGATTTATTATTTGGGGCAGAAACTTGAAGAACCACAAAAGCATCATCAAATAAGCTACAAACATTCATTAACCAATGCTTACGACGCATCCTGGAGATTTACTGGCCTAACACCATTACAAATGAAGAACTCTGATCACACAACAAGAACCAATTGAAACTCAAATCAAACGCAGGAAATGGGGGTTGGATTGGGCACACCCTAAGAAAACCATCCTCTAACATGACCAGACAGGCCTTAACCTGGACCCCAAAAGGGAAAAGAAAGTCAGGAAGACCAAGAAACAGCTGGAAAAGGTCTTTTAAGGCAGAACCCAGGAAAGCAACATCATCTTGGAAGGAAGCAGAGAAGATCACCCAACATCGAACCACCTGGAGGAAGTTCATGAATGACCTATGCTCCCCAAAGAGCAAAAGGGTGTAGAAGATCCCTTTCAACACCGAATCCCACCTTCAATGAGACGGTCTAGTCTACAAAGGATCATCACCTGCAGAAAACTTACATTTTTTTTTGAAAAAATTACACGTTTATGCATATTAAATTAAAGAACACTATATCAAATAAAACAAGTAGAAATATACTAAAGTAAAATGCATCATATACAGTAGTGCAGAAAAAATATTAATGCAAAAAATACACTGATCAGCTATAACATTATGACCGCCTGCCTAATTTTGTGTAAGTACCCCTTTTCCACCAAAACCGCCCTGTTCCGTTGGGGCATGGACTCCACTAGACCATTCTATAAGAAACAGCATTCACTTTTTTAGCAAATTCAGCTACAGTAGCTCATCTGTTGGATAGGACCACACGTGCTCCCCACATGCATCAATGAGCCTTGGCCGCCCGTGACCCTGTTGCCAGTTCACCTTCCTTGGACAACTTTTGATAGGTACTGACCACTGCAGACTGGGAACACCCCACAAAAGCTGCAGTTTTGGAGATGCTCTGACCCAGTCATCTAACCATCATAATTTGGCCCCTGTCAAAGTCGCTCAAATCCTTATGCTTGCCCATTTTTCTGCTTCTAACACATCAACTTCTTGGTCCTCAAATTTGTTGTCCCCTTATTATGCAAACATTGTAAACAATACTTAAACAGCCTGTATAAATTCACAAATTACTGTAAATAACAACATATTCTGTGTCTGTGCGCCTGCAATTACGACCAAAAATGTAAAAAGGTTAATACACTTTTACCACAAAAAACATGGTTAATTTTTGTAAGTAGCGAGCTGAGAAAAGATTGAGAACCCCTGTTGTAAGTGACACACTTTCTTCTTGTCAGTTGGTGAAGGTGGTATCACTGTAACCCACACTAGCTACATCCATGTAATCAGACCCTATAACCAAACATAAAGCTCATGTTTGATCTAAGCCACTGCACGCAGAAGATATCAGAAGCTTTCTGATAAATCAAACATTTTTAATGCAAAAATCTGTAATGTGGTGTAGCATCTTCAATGTTTTAGCAGTTGACCAAGTTTGGTGACAATCTCATTAATATACTCATGAAAAAGTTAACCACATGAAGTTGTCAAAAAATTCCTCCTGCTAGGTGGAGCTAATTTTCACATTTCAGTTTGTCCGGTTCGATGAGTACAATGTGTTTACCAACTTTGTTGACTGTAGGAAAAACTATCCCCAACACTTTAGTTAAAAGAGGGTGAACCAGAGCCCCCCACGCCCCTTGTGTGTATGTTTATTACACCCTGCAATTTTAATAGCTAAACGTTCTCCTCATTTAAATGTTTTTATATAAGATTTAAATGTATATTTATATAAGCTCCAAAATTATCTTGATGATGCTGAATTTGTGACGTCTCATGGGCAAATAATTTGCATAGGACCACCCCTAAAAGCAAGACAACAACACCTATTGTACATTCTCACATCACCCACTAGTGCTCAGTCACCAACGTATAGAGAGCATCAAAGAGAAAGCTATGCAACTCTGTCAAACTTTTACAGCACAGAAACAAAAAAGTGACCCATGAATGCCTCTGTTAGCTCCCTTGTTATACCCTTATAGCACAGAAAAAAACATTAGGGAACCATGAACACCTCTCTCAGCTCCATAATATTCTTATAGCACATAAACAAACATTAGCGAACCATGAACACCTCTCTCAGCTCCATAATACTCTTGTTGCACAGAAACAAGTTTGAAACATATGTCACAGAAAAGCCTCACACGCCGGCCCAGCCCCCCATGCCCCCCCAAAAAGAATTTGTGCCCCCCTAGTTTTCTTAACAGACATGAATTTAATTGGAGAGCTAATTACAATTATATACTTTGACATTACGATTTCGTCAATAACCTGTATAAATAAATTAATCAAATGCCTGCAACCACCCAACGTCAGGCAAATGGCGTCAGCGCACAAACCAAAACGAGCTAGCCTACCTGAAGGCGCAATGCAATTTAGCAACCTAAGTGGCATTTCATTGATGTTTTAGCCTGTTTTAAACATTTGATTTTTGAATGCAACTAATATGAGCTAGTAAACTCACTGTCACAGTCATCCTTAAAGGATAATTCCAGTATTTAACACTTTGAGTCTCATTTCTGGTTTGTTTTGGATGAACTACAGTGATGGACACAGAACATTTGACAATGGGTCGTGTCTTGACTTTTCGACTCATTTAGACGCGTCTCTTGACTGCTTCAGAATGGAAGTCAATGACCATGCACAAACATGTCATTAAAACAACACTTAAAGGAATAGTCCACTCATTTTCAATATTAAACTATGTTATTACCTTAACTAAGAATTGTTGATACATCCTTCTGTCATCTGTGTGCGTGCACGTAAGAGCTGGAGCGCGCTGCGACACTTCGATAGCATTTAGCTTAGCCCCATTCATAAAATGGTATCAAACAGAGATAAAGTTAAAAGTGACCAAACACATCAACGTTTTTCCTATTTAATACGAGTAGTTATACAAGCAAGTTTGGTGGTACAAAATAAAACATAGTGCTTTTCTAAGCGGATTTAAAAGTGGAACTATATTGTATGGCGTTATAGCACTTTTGGGAGTACTTTGACTGCCATTCTAAAACAGACCCATCTTCATCCTCACGCAAAAACAGTAAAAAAAAAATACAAATCTAACCCCAATCCCAATCGACAATGGTTTGAAAAAAGGAAAAAAATAGTAATCAACACGTGAATCTGGCACAAAAATGAAAGTCATGCCACAGACACGTAAAAACGTGAAAACACGTAACTTAAACGCTTGAAACATTTCAAGCTGAATTTAAAACCAGTCACATTCCTATCTAACCATCTGCGCTACTCACCTGACCAACGGTGAGCTCGAACTGCTTCACTGCAGAAGCTGCCTTGAAGGCTCCGGTTGAGGACTTTCATTGGTCATTTTTGTGAACCAATCAAATTTTTTTCTGCCCCTGAGCTCATGTTTAAGTAAAACTCCTATCTGAACTGGTTTGGGAAAAAAATCACGCGAGTCAGATGGGTAGCAGAGAGATCAAAGAGTCATCCAGGACCATAGACAGCACAGACAGTGACAAACTAGGAAGCACCATCAATACCGGAAAAAAAAGATATGCGAGGGGACACGCATAAAATGTTTCTTTTTGTTTTATTGTTCTTAAAATTATTGCACATTACTGTTCACGAAGCTCTAACAGCTTTCTTTTTTTCTGTTTTTTCTCTTCTTTTTTATGTGAGACTGCTGCGTAGCTTTATTATAATAATCCTAATTATATTTTTAGTGCCTCCCATAATATAAAAGCATGGCCACAAACATTTAACTTACCATTATAAGAGTTGTAGCCTTTTAGATGCTGTGGTTCTGTTTACTTCAGTATTTTAATTAATTAATTTATTTGTAGCAATTAAATTCTTTTTGTCATTTTATTACTTTTTAGTGGGTCTATAATACTTACGTATTTGACATTATTTATATAAAAAATGTTTCAGTTTTTAATTTAGTTCAAGCTTTGATTTTTTTTCCAGTTAGTACAGTGCTTTAAACTTATTTCAGTCACTTTGTTTTTGTTGTAGACCGCAGCCCGATGTTCAGTTGAAGTCTGATTTATTTTTGCAGTTTATTTTGTGTCTTCTTTTGCCATGATAATGATAATGACAGCGACCTTACTGCACGATCTGATTTTGCAGAGTTCGACTTGTCCCTGGGTCAACAAGGGAGGGGCTTCGAAAAAAAACTTGTGCAATTTGCATATAGGGCGTGACTTTTTTCCCAAACCAGCCCAGATAGGAGCCCCACCCAAACATGATCTCAGGGGCAGAAAGAAACCCGATTGGTCAGGTGAGCAGCGCAGACGGCCAGACAGGAATGCGACCGGCCCCGAACTCAGCTTGAAATGTTTCAAGCTGAGTTACGTGTTTCCATGTTTTCAGGTGTCCGTGGCAAGTGTTGGTTAGAACAACTTTCTGTTACATAAAATGACATCCTAACCCAAACCCAACTCTAACCCCAACATCAAGTGAAAGCAGTTTAAATTTCTGACAAATAAACGTATAAACCACTGCCATTCTAACCCAAACCCAACTTCATCCTCACGCGAAAACAGTTTAAAAAAAACCCCACAAATCCAACCCCAATCCCAATCGACAATGGTTTGAAAAAAGGAAAAAAAAGAGTAACCAACACGTGAATCTGGCACGAAAATGAAAGTCGTGCCACGGACACGTGAAAACGTGGAAACACGTAACTTAAACACTTTAAAACCGTCCATCTACTGGCGGATTTATCCGATGTATGTTTTTTTTTCAGACCTGTACTCACCAACTGTGGAGAAGCTGCTGCCATTGACTCTTGGGCCCAATATATGGCCTAGTGTGCCTACAATCACCCCAAATCCGCATTACCGTCAGCAAACAGAGCAAGCCAAAACAGGGCCAAGGACCTTGTTGTTTTGGCTGGCAGTGCAAGCTGCTTGGCGCTTTCGTGACATAAGGCCAAAGGTTTAGGGACATCAAGTAACGTTGTGCAAGTTACATTGCGCCAGTTATGTTGCTACGTAGGCTTACATATTTTAACCTTATCAAAGAACCTAATAAAATATGGAAAAATATATTCCCAAATATTTATTATAGGCTATAGGGAATTGCACACAACATACAAGGTTTTTTTTATTTAGATTTTAATGAACCGCCCCGCAAACTGTGACAATTTTTTTGCCCAACCCACGGGTTATGAGATGACCCACCGATCACTACTGTATGTTTATTAACCTCAAACTGGTTTGTAATAGGTGAAGTTGGTGACAGTGTTTGTGGAGATGTTTCATCTTCCTCTGGTGAGATCTTGAGATATTCAATATGATACATTTCGTGGTCAATTTGACTTGTGATTTACATCACATCTGTAAACAGAAAGAATAGTTGAGCACTTAACTGCAGTTTTCAGCACTGCTTCAGTGTTACTTTTACACTCTTTAGTGTGGACCCATATGACACTGAGCAGTGTTAATTTAACACTGAGGATTTTGCTATGTACATATTATAGTAAATATAAGAAGAGTTTAGATGCAAAACCCAAGAGTGCTGCATTTGACAGTTGTTATTGTCAAGCCCTGTGTGTGTGCTTATGTGAATGTATACTGCAGTGGACACCAGGCTAGCTGTCACATTAAAATGCTGCCTCAGAGGCTGTTTCTTAGTGACTAAATGTCCAATTAAAGACTTGTCTATTTTCACTAGCAGTGCTTTTCTTCGTTTCCCATTTACACAACATTGTGTCAGTTTGTGAGACTAAGGGTTCATCCTTAAGAGCCTAATAACCTTTGATTCTTCGGGGATGCCATGCAAATCAGGTGAACAAGCTTCAGCTAGTTCAAAACGCTTCTGCAAGGGTACTTACTCGATCTAAGAAGTATGACCACATAAGCCCAATTCTGGCATCTTTACACTGGCTACCAGTTAAATATCGCGTACAATTTAAAATATCACTAATCACCTAAAAGCCATCAGAATACAAGCCATCACGCACACTACGGTCGCAAAATTCTGGTCTCTTGATTATCCCTAGACTATCAAAAGTGTCTAAAAATGGAAGATCCTTTTCCTACTTAGCCCCTAAGCTCTGGAATGATTTACCAACCGATGTCCGAGAATCAGACACAGTCGATCATTTTAAATCTAGACTTAAAACTTTTCTCTTCAACAAAGCATACGCATAATTTGTCTAGTAAAGGTACTTAACTTGCAATAGTTATTTTTACGGAACAAAGCACTCACGGTCATAACACAGACCAACCAAATAAATAAATAAATAACTTATCTGCATGAACATTTCAAAATGAATTGCATTAAATAGTTTGCCACCGTTTGCCACTGAACCTGCATTAACGACGACAGTGGGGCCTCTGGCCTTAGTCAAACGGGTTGGCACATATGGTCGGGTTGCGATTTTGGCGTTTTCATGTGTCTTGTGAATATTATGCCATACAGACCCGTTTGCCACTGAACCTGCATTAACGACGACAGTGGGGCTTCCGGCCTTAGTCAAACGGGTTGGCACGTATGGTCGGGTTGCGATTTTGGCGTTTTCGTGTGTCTTGTGAATAGAATTCCATACAAGCCCGTTTGCCACTGAACCTGCATTAACAACGACAGTGGGGCCTCCAGCCTTAGTCAAACGGGTTGGCACGTATGGTTGGGTTACGATTTTGGTGCTTTCTTGTATCTTGCGAATAGTATGCCATACAGACCCGTTTGCCACTGAACCTGCATTAACGACGACAGTGGGGTTTCCGGCCTTAGTCAAACGGGTTGGCACGTTTGGTCGGGTTGCGATTTTGGCGCTTTCGTGTGTCTTGTGAATAGTATGCCATACAGACCCGTTTGCCATTGAACCTGCATTAACGACGACAGTGGGGCCTCCAGCCTTAGTCAAACGGGTTGACACGTATGGTCAGGTTGCGATGTTGGCGTTTTCTCGTGGTCTTGTAAATAGTATGCAATATAGACCCATTTGCCACTGAACCTGCATTAACGACGACAGTGGGGCTTCAGGCCTTAGTCAAACGGGTCGACAGGTTTCATTTTCGCAAAGATCGGAAGGTGACCCTTAGTTACCATATATACCTTCGCATTGGGCCCCCAATTTGCAAAATCCTCAACTGTGGATAATATAATTATGCCGCAATAGTTAGTCTGTCTGGAACTAAGATTTAAACCACATCACTGTGTAACACTTGCATTACATGTGAACGGCCCCTACGCTAATATGATTTTGTTTTTCTCTCCCTGTCTCGTCCTCGACCCCGAGGACAATGAGACAAACAGACCCAGTTCTGGTAGATGTGAAAGTCGGCACACCTCTGATCTACTGGCCGTCCTTCAACGTGATGCCCAGCTGATGCCTGACCAACGATCACCGGCAGAACCCGCTTAATCTCCTTATCCGTTTATATGTGTGTATATACATATATATCTCCCAAGTGTTTTTCCCTCCTAGGACTTTTTTTTATTTCCTCGGCTAAAAAGCCCGGGTTTTTTTTCTCCTAGGGGTTTTTTTTACCCCGGGGAGGCAGCCTTCTTGGGCTTGACTTAGCTTCCTCTTCTAGACGTTACATTAGTAATACGCGCGCTTATAATGTCGAGTCATAGCACAGCAAATTTGACTGCTTATGCTATCGTGTATTATGTTGTGCTATCTGTCGTTTTTCTGTGCTTTTCACTGCTTCTATTAAAGCTGCTTTGAAACAATTAACTATTGTGAAAAGCGCTATATAAATAAAATTGAATTGAATTGAAATGGACAATGAGAATTGAAGAGTGGAATTTGCATATTACTGCCTCAGACATTATATAAGGATGTGGCTTGCTCTTAAAAATTTAAATGTGCTCTTCAGAGCAGATGTGGTTTACAAACATTATGTTTATTGATTTCATTGATGTTTTGCAAGTTTTAGATTTATGGGCAAGATTTATAGCACAGTTTCACTGGTCTCTCTCCATTTTTGTTATGTACGAGAAGTTCCTCCTGTAAATTTCCTCTAAATTTACTTGTGTTTCTTTCTGTAAGAGCATGCTATAGGAACATTGGAGTCGCCCCAGAGCCTTTCTTTCTGGAAGTGTACAAGGAGCTCACAAAGTCCTGGAAGGACTTCACAGGCTCGTCCAAGGTTACCTTGTCTATGACGGCGAATGTTTACAGTGCTGCTGGACAGGCCCCCCTGTGGCCGCAGTTGTAAGCTCTTTTTTTCAGAAGCTCCTGGGGCATATGGCACCCTTGTCAGCAGAAAAAAACTGCTCGAGTTAATGCATATAAGATGACTTCAGCACTGACTTTAGACTGCAGGCCCGAGATGAGCATGGTGCCATGGCACACATTGTCAAATCAAACCAATATGTTGCCACACCTTCAGATACTGGAAAATCTACATTTCTATGGGTAGAGGTTACCACTACCCCCTATATGGAACAAGAGCTCCCCATTATAAGGTTGACCCACCCTTGTTGCCTCTGTGTTCAGTACATGCCTTGTGCCTCTATCTGACACAGCTGTTTCCAAACAGAGGTTAGCCCATTGGATTGTGGAAACAATTGGTTTACCAAGCTCTGCCCTATTGGAGTGTGAGGACATTCCATTCATCTTGGGCATTAGCAAATTATGCCTCTGTAGAGCAGCTGGCTGGGCTACACCCAATACCTTGGCAAGATATGTGGTATGCCCCTTTACAGGTGAGCCTGTGTGTCCAGCCTCAGTGCTCCACATGAACAGATTCCCTAGTGGGAGTTCCATATGAACTATTTTCTAATGTTCAGTTTCCTGTTCCGTAAACCCCGTGTCCTTAAGGCAGAGCTTAAATTTCCCATTTGGGAAACAGGGCTGAAAACGCAAAGGTTGTGATCTATATAAAAACTTGACGGCAGAATGTGCGCACCTGTAAGCAAACTCTGACCCATGCGTACATACATTCTGGAGACAATAATGGGAATTGGCAACACAGATGGCAAGAAAGTGAACTGAAATCAGATTGAAGAAAGTAAATATGACAAAAACAATTATAATATTGATAACACACACACACACATTTAATTTCACTCTATATCATATGTTAGATTCACGTTATCATGAAGATGATATCCAGCAGTGTTATTTGCACTTGTACTGAGTGCTAATTGTTTCATATGCATCTTGTAAAATTCAATCTTAAAGGCGCTCTAAGCGAATCTGTGTGATGTCACTTTTTGTTGATGTTTGAACTGTTTTCAAACAAATGGAGCATAGCTAACTCCTCCCGCTCCCCCTCCCTTCCGTGCTGTCATGAACACGCCCAACCCCCACCCTCAAATCCTTCTTGTCGTTTATTGGCTGGAACACTTTGTATGGTTTGTAGGTTTGGCCACTTTGTTTGTATTGCAGTTTGTGGACCCTGGGCTGTCTTTATTGTACTAATGAAATATTATTATTTATTTTTAGAGCCACAGAAGTGATTTTCTCTTTGTCTTGGGTTGTTTAATTAACATTAATGACACAGAGTTAAGTAGGTTAATTGAGGTTACTGTCTCTTTATTAAGAACAAATAAGCCCAGACTGGTTTCTGACTGGTATCTTAAGACATAAACAAAAAAATTTTATTAGAAAAAGAATACTGTGAGATCATTTTGTGTGTATGTGCCTTGTCAAGAAAATAAAGATTTTATGTTGGCTTAACTTTTGAAACACTTCTCTCTGTATGTGAACTACTGAGGGCACTTAAACGCATGCTCAAACACAGGCAGATGGCGAATTCCAAACAGCGCTTCAGGAAGAAGATGCAGCAGTCGCTTCACATAAAAACGTTACGTTGTTTTTCATTGCTCTATTCAGCAAATGTATGTTAATGGACTACAGTATGACACAAAGTAGCGCAACTCTGGACCTGACTGGAGCTGGACCGGATACACTTAACCGCATGTGCGTACAGAAATCTGCTCACTTGAGCGCCTTTTTGCGGTTAAATTGTTTAACCATTTAAACAATTGCAAGCCTTAGAAACACGTTAATGATAAACTTACCCTATTTAAATTGCATATTAATCTGCAAATCGCATGCGAGCCGAACTGCAGATCCGTCACAGCACTACACAAAGCTTCAGATGAATGCCACAGCAGCGGCTGCCTGCAGGTACGGTCAACATGTATGTTCGCGGCCGCGCGCGCGGAGAAGATACGTCACGTGTTACGTCGTGGGCAGGTTGTAGGTAATGGAGGGAGCTGTGACAGCGAGCTCATCAGACGTTTCCTAAAAATAAACATTGTTCACGAGTCGCGCAGCTCGAGTCCGAGTCGAGTCTGAAGTCTTTGAGGGTCGAGTCTCAAGTCGAGTCTGAAGTCACTGTATGTGCGACTTAAGTCGCACTCGAGTCCGAGTCTCAAACTCGAGTTCCCATCTCTCCTACAGAGATCGCGTTTTTTACAGTTTGATCAGCGGACAGGCAGCAAGCAGATAGTGAGAAGATGTTTGCTCTATGTAAAAAAAATTGTTATGGTCTAAAACACGTGAATTCGCTTAAATCAAAATTCCTTTTAAATATTCAATCAGTGCTGTCTCACGATCACAATGTCCACTACAGGAGCACGAGATGGACTTACAGATGGATAGCATCAAATACGCATCCATTAGATAACTGTGTGTAAATAACCAAATATTTTTCCTTAATTAATGTGCATTTTATCATCATATGTCAAAGTGTGCAACTACAGCCATTAAGCTCCTGGATAATCATTTCTGTTATCGTTATAATAGTCCTAATTATGATGTTCATAACAAAACCGGCATGAAGAAACGTGTTCGCCTAATGCACTAAAATTACCATTTACTCACACGTGTACAAGTTAATGCAAGTCTGTTAGGTAAAAGGAAATCACTATTTATGTTTTTAAATTTTAATTCATTTTTTTTAAATGTCATTTTTTTAATTCATCATTTTATATGTATTTGTAGAGCTGAGGAGAATGCTCGTGCTGCTGGAG
This sequence comes from Misgurnus anguillicaudatus, assembly GCF_027580225.2. Classification (NCBI taxonomy): domain Eukaryota; kingdom Metazoa; phylum Chordata; class Actinopteri; order Cypriniformes; family Cobitidae; genus Misgurnus; species Misgurnus anguillicaudatus. Next base: position 14,503,524 of record NC_073348.2, read on the forward strand.
AACAGTCCGCATATATTAGATGCGTGCACTGAAGGAGCAGAAAACACTTATTTATTTTGTTTTAGTCATACCTCTCATTTATGCTGTGATTTTGGCAAGGTGTACAATACAACTGCTGTAAAAATATATAAATGCTGTGGTTATAGACCCTATTATAGCTCACGTGATCAAATAGCCTGCGCGCGCATTTGGGCAACAGAAGTGGTGTTATTCCCTATTGGTTCTAACGTGGTAGCAACTCAGAAAGTTTATTAAAACGGTTTCTCAACATCAAAATGTCCCGTTGTTGCGTTTGGTTGCACTAATATAATATACTAATATACGTATATATGTATCTGGCAACTTTATTTTTGGCCATCTGCTAACGTCTTTTATCCACTCCACTATAGTACACGGATCTGGAAGCTGTGTTAAAAATGTTGATAAAGTCAACTTTTTAAAATAACTTACTGTTTGTGTTGCTTCACTGTTGATTCTTACGATACTTCTATTGCCTAAATGCGCGCGCATACGCTGTCACGTCATCATTGTGTACAAACAGTAAAAGGGTCTATACCCGTGTGTAATGTTGCGTGATTGCAATGCTGGAGGATTACGACAATAGCTTGCATTAATTGGCTGGGCGCATTTAGCTTACGAACAAACAATTGGATGCCAGTCTCATTAATATGAGGATCAGCATTCAGGAGGTGATTTGCATTGACTATTGATTGTAAAAAAATGGTCGTGTATAGGGATACGAGGCAGATTCACGTACGCACACTTTCAGGTGATCTGTGATTTATAAAAGGCACATTGCTTGTTGGTGAGAGTATGCATGGTTTTATAAATCTGAATTTTTTTTGCATCCCTTTTTCTACTTTTGTGCGTACGCAAACCCCCAGCAAGGATCCCAGCACAGCCCCATAAATAAGGGCCCCAGGGGCCTGATGTACGTTGCGTACGCACAAAATGAGCATAGAAATATGCGTACGCAATTTTCCGCGCACATATCGGGATTTATAAAAAATAAACTTGGCGAAATTAGGTGCGCACCGTACGGATGCTCTCCACTGTGCTACGCACTCTTTTTGAGCGGAGTGAAAGAACACAAACTCTGTTCTTGTATTTATACACATTTAATTTTAATATTCCCGTTTCATTCATGAAGATCAGCACTGCATCTAGGAGTCGCATCTGCCTATGCGTAGCAAATATTTTACAGATGAAAAGTATTGAAAAGACGAAGCCTCTGCGGTGAATGGAGTCCCACACACATCTGTCATGAGCGCGTCTGCGTGTTTGAAACGCAAAAGAACTATATGAATAAGTATTTTCTTCACTCATCAAACACTAAAGGCTAATGTTTCATGTTTTTGAGGAATGATGATAAGTTTGTTAGTCTTTATCATCTAATCATAGACAAAAAATTGTTTTAATTTTATTAGGCCAAATGACAGAAATAAACCCGAGTGCCTATACAATAAACGTTATAACCTGTAAGATGATGAAAAATAATGTGATGTACTAGGACATTTAACAACGTAGCCCATTTAAAGTTTAGCCTAATATAAAGAGATGTTCTTACAATGGGGGTTTATATAAGAAAAACACTAACGCGTATTTAAACTCATTGGTTTTTATATTCTGGTTTCATCTGCTTACCTGTAAATATGCTTTTTTTAGGTTTGTACTGAACTTTTCGTTTGTAGCTACTGAACTTTAGTTTTTTTATATCTTAATGCCTTGTGGCTGCGCAGCGTAATCATTGTCTTTATGTTTTATTATGGGAAACACTTAACGCGAAACTTTTATATGCTGGGCCATCTACTTGCCTATAGCAGCCTATTCTCTATAAGGTAGGCTATGTAATATTGCAGTCTTAATGCATTAAGTCGCATTCAATGGTATAATTGTTGCGCTTGCCGCCTGAGATAAAGACGAACATGACCCGAAACGATCTCTACCATCTGCTGGTCAAAACATTTAATCTCCCTCTGAGTTTGTTTTCCATTAAAAATGTTATGAATATAATGACACCTGTCTGGCCATATGGGAAACCAGTATCAACTTTGACAATGCCAGTGTTTTTATAATTTCATAAAAACCCATAAGGCAAAAAATTATAATTTCTCTGGCCAAAAGTATATTTTAAACATATGCTAAATAAGTTAATTTTATAAATTATATATTTTTAAGTTGAAACTATTTAATTTGAATCTTTTTAAAACTGTTTTGTTTACAGGTTCGTAACATAAAGTTTTTCTTCCAATCCGACGTGAATATATTTCCTTGAATTCAAATATATGAAGAGCTAAATATATTTTTTAATGCTTTAAAATGCGTTATAAATATTTAAATGAATGGAATTTTTATGAATGGAATTTTGCGCAGTTTCTGGAGTAGGCCTACGCATGGTTTTATAAATCTGAAAACTTTTGTGCGTACGCAAATTCTGCCTTATGTGCGTACGCACACTTAAAGGATGGAATCTACGCAAAGTTTTATACATGAGGCCCCAGGTCTTTATATAGGAAACGTCTTGGTTACTACTGCAACCTCAGCTCCCTGATGGAGGGAATTAGATGAGATGTGTGTCCCTCCTGATACAGCTAAGGAGGCTGATTTATAAAACTGGGCATAGGATCCCTACTGAAAGTCTACCTATGCACAAAAGCCAAAAATGCCACACCAGCAAGCAATGTTCCCTTTATAAATCACAGATCACTTGGAAGTGTGCTTATGTGAATCTGCCTTGTATATCGCCCTGTACACGGTCATTTTTTAACATAAATAGTCAATGAAAATCACCTCATGAATGCCGCCTGCATATCAATGAAGCTGGCACCCAATTGCACGCTCGCAAGACAAATGCGGTCCAGCCAAACACGAAAGCGATTGTCGCAATCCTCCAGCATTGCAAACACACAGAATTACACACAGTGGTAGTGTAGTATTTATATATTTTTTACAGCAATTATATTGTACACCTTGCCGAAATCACTGCATGTGATTTAGTGGTATCACTAAAATAAAATATATATCAATCTGCTCCTTTAGTTTGCAAATTTGATATATAGCGTACAAAGAGCAGACATATAAAATAGTGTCATCTTAATTTAATAGATCTCAAAGTAGCGTACGCATGTTTCCAGACCTGATTTTTGTGTTCGAATGCTTTATAAATGAGGCCCCTGAACTGCCCACTACAATGCCTGGGACATCATCTTGGCACAATTCTGCATGATTGAAACAAGCTCCTTATTTTTCCCATATGCTTATGAGAGTGGCATCCAATTATCTTTGCCAATGAATTTAATTTGGCCTTTTCTAAAACATCACATTGGATCCCTTAGGATGAACTCCTAGTGTCACTACACTGACACAATGTCTTGTTCCCTCTATAAGGTGTAGGTATATATTAAAATATGTCTTAGTAACCAAGACATATTTTAAGTACAAAAAGTACTGTACAAAATTCTTAGGCACACTAGATGCTTTAAATAAAGTAGCTTTACATTGTAAAAATTAAAAAGTTGGATCAACTTAAAAAAATACTGTAACAATTTGTAACACCTAAAAAAAATTTTTTTCAACTTAAAATGATCACATAATGTGAAACTAAAGTGAAATTTCAAGTTGAAAAAAAACCTTACATTTTGTAAGTGTTACCTATTGAAGTATTTCTTTAAATTAATCCAACTTTTTACCTTTAACAGTGTAGGATTGCAATTATTGTTTTTATGCAGATGAATTATTATATGAGTAAAATTCAACCAAACATCAACCAACATTGATTTGTTTTATAATTGACTGTTAACAATAGGAAGATAATGAATATTCATTCATTATTTTAAACAGTAAATGTTGTTGATGTTAATTTGATGTGATGTACAAGGTAATAAATGGAAGAAGGAAGAGAATGGGCATCCCACAAGTGAAATTAGAAGCACAAATCACACGCAAGCAAGGCGGCTGTCCTACCACTGCCAGTGGGGGAAACAGGAGAAGAGAGGGGCGTGTTAGTGCACCTTTTTTTGGCCAGGTTTGGGGAAGGAGTACGATTTGATTCTGGAGAGAATCCCACCTGTGGCACCTCGCTAGAAACCACAATTTTAAAGAGCATAAGGTTATTCTCCAGGATCCTACACTATTTGATACTAATGCTTAGTGCTATAGAGCCATAACCCATTATAATTGCTTTAAGTATTATAACAGCAGCAGTTAATCAGTTAAACACAAACATATTACATTAATAATTTAAGAAAATATTTAAATACAATATTATACTGTTTATCCACCACTGAAAAGCTCAGAGATTTATTAAATCAATTTATGATACATGTAACAACCATTACATGACATAGACCATTTCAAAAGATGTTAACAACACTGGTCCAGAAGCACTTCCTGTTTCAGTTTTTTAACACTAGATAAACATTGGGACAAAATAAACCAACAGAACATATAGAACTGAATTAACTTAAGTTAAACAAACATCTTAAAGGTAATGATATATGTGAAATAAAAAATACTGTTACAAACTGTAACAGGAAGTGTTTCTGGACCAGTGTTGTCCACATTATTCGAAACGGTCTATATTTTCATGGCCCTTGTGTTAAACGACATGATAGTCTAAAGTCAAATATTTTTGATTTAAGACCCAGGTTTGCAACAGAATATCAAATAACAGATCAATATTTATTTAAATTAACAAGTTAACAAAAATGGGAATAAAACAAATATAGATATCTAATAATATATAACACAAACTGCATATGTTCCAAATATTTACTTAATTATTAAACAATTTAAAAGTGCATCCAAGAATGCTTTACCGATACAAAAAAATGTCTGAAAGCATTTCGTCCGACATGCGTATTGTCTGTGATAACATCTGAATGTTCGCCTGCAATTTCTTAACATAAATGCATGCTCACACAACCACATATTAGAGCACACTCAGACTGGTATGTTGGAGTATAAATGTAAAAGTGCTTACCTCTGAAAAATGTGATGGTCTCGGACAAGACTCAGTGAGCACTCTGAGCAGGCCGTCGGGCTTGTAAGAATAGTGCTCCACTAGCTATTGTAGACAACAGACAGTCATATTCTGAAGTAATATTCTTGTCACAATTGCCTATTTGTTTCTATTGTGTATTTGCATATATACTGTTGGTTAAGTTTTGAGGCAGCCTGTTTCATATATGTTGTGTATGTAGCAAGGAGCAGACATAGAATAAAAGGAAAGCAAACATTTGTTGCGCAAATGTCAATGATTTTTACATAACAGTGAAGTAATACATCAGTAAAGTGATACACAATGTAATGTCATGAATCTTTGTTGCATAAAAATTCAACGGCTAAGAATATTGATAACATATGATATATAAACAGCAAGCATTAAATAGTGTGCATTTTTAGGTGAAAGCATATTATTTACAAATAATCCCCTAAAGTACCATTGCATTAACTAAACATTTTTAACACCAGCAACTTCCTGTTTCTTTGAATACTAGAAGACAATCAACATACCTTCAAAAGTCCAGCACAGAGAACAAAAAACAGTATTGTGATGCTTTACCTACAGTTATTGATTAACAATGACCAGACAATCTCACTTTACATATAATCTATAAGTCTTTAAACAACACTGTTTTGCTAGTTACAGTTATGACAAACAGTTTAAGTCAACCACAGCTAACAAATGTTTTAATGTAATGTAGAATTAAGCCAAATTCAACCTTTGATGAAGTGTGTCATGATGTAACCATGCACCCCCAACCAGGAAATACAAATCTAAGCTACACGATATTGATTATATTTGTCAGTGTAGTTAACTAGGATATTATCTTTTTGCAAAATACATGGCAAGGGTGATATAATATCAGGTTTTAATTACCTGCCAAAGTGTGTCAAACTTTTTGCCATCAGGAATGGAGAGTTTTCCAGCCTTGTCCTTATCAATACGATAGTGCATGACTTGGTTATTATGGAGGAGACACAGTGCATAGGACACCAATTTAGCATTGGTCTCCCTCTCTCTTATTCTGTCAGAAGGGGATAAAATTATAAAGTAAATGTTACATGGAGAAATGTTACAGCAATATTTGCAGCATTGTACTCTTTGATAAACTCCTTAAATGGTCTGGGAAACAGACCAGACCGAGAGGATGGTGTGCAGATGTAGTTAATCTAAGCTGACAAATAAGCAAATAGAAAAAAAACATCAAAACATATCATAATTTAAATCAATTTTATTTTTGAGCTATGAAATAAATCCTCATGCATAATTCATTATTAAACAGGCGAGCAAAAGAGCAAGTACTGCAGTTGCAGGTGAAAGGAAATTGTTTAAATATGTATGCTTTTACCTTGCTTCTTACTATGTAACAGAGGGATAATCAATAAATTGATGTGAAGTAAAAATTCTGAAACAATTTGCAAATATTTATAAGAAAAATTTGGTGTTACTATAATAATTCAAACCAAAAAGTTGGAACGTTAATGGCACAATTTTAAACAAGCAAAACAATAAATGCATTCTTGTCTTTTATCTTTTTTTCCATTTTCTGTAGACTAGATTGCATACACCTTCTTTAAGCTGGTTGTAAGTACTATATTTAAAGCAAGAGCACTACCCCCACTCAGCCCTGTTCTTATTTCCGCCTCCCCACTGCGTCTCTGGTCACTTCAGGAAGTCCTCTGAAACAGTGTCACAACGGAAACCACAATGTGCCTTTCTTTAGCATGTTTCTTTCACTTTAGAGCAGTGACAGTTCAGCCCAAAAGTTCTGCCTGACATTTGCAGTTTATTGTGTTTCATTTAATCTGTTTTCAAATGTATCATTAAATTAAAATTGTATAATATCTAGAGTGCATGTACACAGACATAAGTAATTGATAGTTTAATTTAAACTTTACATCATTTATATTAATGTAACTCTAGCAACAAACAGTAATTGTGTGTGTGTGAGTGTGTGTGTGTGTGTGTGTACCTGGTAATTATCACATTGTGGGGACCAATTGTCCCCACAAAGATAGGAATACCAGTGTTTTTGTGACCTTGTGGGGACATTTTGATGTCCCCATGAGGAAACAAGCTTATAAATCAAACAAAATGATGTTTCTTGAAAATGTGAAGTAGTAGAAAGTTTTCTGTGATGGTTGGGGTTAGGGAATGGGGTAGGTTAGGGGAATAGAATATAAAGTTTGTACGGTATAAAATGCATTTACGTCTATGGAATGTCCCCACAAAACATGGAAACCAGAATGTGTGTGTGTGTGTGTGTGTATTAAGACATAATTAAAATGAAATAGTTAATAAAATTTGTTCTAGTTTAGTCTTAGTTTACAGATTAAGTTCATAGATCTTTGAACGATTCTTTTCTTTAAGGAAGCATCTATTGTGTAATTTTGTCACCTGACATTTAATTTATTTAATTTATTTGGACTAACTTGTTATTATTATTCATGCATAGGTTCTACGCCATAGGCTATGTGTAGGCTCTCCGTAGCTCTGCGAAGCCTGACTCACACCTCGCCAAAAATATAACAACGAGTCTGTTCTATGCGGACCGCTGTCATTGTGATTGGTGCACTATAACCCCTCCTGTTATGTCAAAAGTATCTATGTCGCATTCCTTCATAGACATTTCCGCAGGGTAAGAACAAAGATTGGCCAAGTTGAGGAGTGGTTTTAACTCAAATTGCAACAAAAGTCACTGTTTGACAAAAGTCAACCTCCATCACTGCTGGTGTTCTCAAATCATACACAGCAAGCTGCTTCTTCTTTGGCTGTTGCGTTGCTTAGCTGGGTTATACACATGGATACTGCATAGTATGTGTGTTTGCACGTCAACGCGGACAATGACACAGAAATATATGGGCCATTCTACCGAATTCGTGCAAATTGCTGTCCCGGAACCAAAAAACTAATTTAAAAAGCATTAATGTAGGAAAATGTTTGATAATAAAAAAATATAAGCAAATAGCAATCAAAACCCAAAGTAATGTTTGAGGTAGGTGCAGGCTTTATATATAAAATATCATAATTTATATGGTGCTTTCAATTGAGAGGTGGTTCTCCCAAACCCCAAGGTCTGAATTTCACCATAGGAAAAAATATATGAAATAATTTTTTTAATTTTTTTATCATTGTTTTAAGAAGTATCATTTTGAATACTTTTGTTAATTAAAACCAAAAATAGATTTATTGGATATTTTCGGTAAAAATCATGTAAAATCATGGAAAAAAAACACTGTCCCGCATTTTCACGTCACTACCGAAAAATTGCATAGTTTGGTCAATAATATAGTAATGCTTTAAGCCACTCCCCTCCATTTTGAACCAGAAACTTTGTCTGTGCCTCTCTCCCTTGTGGTGACATGGTGATTAGATCAGTCCCATAGTTTTGAAGTAAGTGTAATCAAAAGTTTGGAAATTAGTGTGTGACATTAATGAATGTCACTACCGATCACACATTTCCAATGATTACGTTTTTTTTATTTTTTCTGCTGGTCATTTCAGGCATGGATTAACGCACGGGCCTACTGGGCACTTGCCCAGGGCACTGGGCCAGCAGGGGGCCCTGTCAAATTTACTGTGTCTATTCTTTTCAAATAAATATTTTAATTTTATTTTCAGTAAAATTATGTTAAATATTGAGGAATAATGTGATTTTTTGCAGTTGCAAAGTATTAACTAGTAAATAAATCAAATAAATAATTTTAATGTATTGCTGCGCTGTTGAGAGGGACATCTAGAGGCAAGTGAAAAGCTTTGCGTAATATAAAAGTCATGCGTAGAAGACAGTTACTCAAAAACAAAAACAAAAATGAGTTTAAAACCACAACCAAGTGGATCAATGATAAGAAAGCACAAAAAAGGACAGCTTTTCCTCACCCTGCCAGTCAGCAACTGTAAAGGAGAACGTTCATTTTCTCTAATGGCAAGAGTAAAAAACGAACTAAGAAGCAAAATGTGTTAAGGACATCTAAATTCACTGTCTTTAATGGCCATTGAATGCTATCTTGTGATGGAACTGGATTTTGATGATGTTGTGGAAGCGTTTTCTCAGAGGAAATCGAGAAAGATACCCCTCAGCTAAGATAAATTTAAACCAACTTTTTTGTTCTAAGCGAAGGGGCTGGACACACAAAGCTTTTACGCCCGCGGCCGGTGCATGTTTTCAATTGATTCCAAAGGAAACAGCGTTTTTCAAATAAGCAAGCAGCTAGCGGATTTTTTCCGCGCTGAAAACCGGCACTCGGGGGTTTTCCGCACTCAGCGCCGAGAGTTCAAAAATATTTAACTTTGAGTGCAGAATATTGTGTGCATTCTCTCCCCGCGTATTAGTGCCATTGTTAATCCTGTAAGATGGGGCATACAGGCAGAGGCGAACCAACATTTGAGCCCTGTGCATACAGGTGCAAAGCTGTTCCCCAAAAAATTGATAAAGGGGGCCTTTGAGACATCCGTGCCCAGGGCACATCATCGCCATTATCCGTCCCTGGGTCATTTAGGTTTTACTCATGTTTCAATGTCGAGACTATGTACTGATTAGCATCTTAGCAGTAGGATCAAAGTTAGCGTAAAGCATCACCACCGAAACATTTGTTGACGTTTCGGTTTTGACGTGATTGTTTCGGTAGTGACAAAATTACACTTATTTCTTTATTTTAATAAATAAATAGAAACTTTCAAGTGCACATATATTCTTTTTCAGTACAAATAATTTGTCAGTCATATTTCTGTAATGTTGTACATGATTTGATAGGACTACAAACTAAGATAAAATGAACTAGGCCAGATTAATTTATACAGTAGTTACGGAAAATGAAAGTAGAGCGGACAGACTGAGAGAGCCTATTTTCTTGAGCCGATACTTCTTTTGCTCACTCAGTTTACTTGTAACATTTGGCATCATCGTGTCATTTTTATAAGTCTAAATTTAAAAAAGTAACATTTATTGAACTTAAAAAACGATATTTCTGTCTTTAAATAATGCCAGAAAAACTCTGTGAACACAGCAGCCACAAATCGGCCAATGCCAGTACACATGAAACTCGCAAAAATCGGCCAATATATCGATCTATCACTAGTTCTTTTATATAAAAATTTATTTAACCTACCTCAAATCAAATAAAAAATTAAGTTTACTTTAAACTCAAAAAAGTCAAACTCAGCAACAAGAGAATCAGTTAAGGAGGTTTAGAGAAGTTAGAATGTTTAATGGAAAAACAGGCACACATGTGTACACCAACATAACAGATGGACATGGGTGCACACACACCAAATTCTGTAGTTTATACTGTGGGCCTGAAGTTTTATATGGACATACATTGTCATCTTTTTCTCAAGAGATGTGAAAATCAACACAGCATCTTGCATCCCTTCAAGGTCTGAACTATCCGCCATCTCTTCAGCGTAATTTCAGTGCAAAGTGCTTTTATATGGTGGTGCTTTAGATATTCTTTGTGCTGTATGTTTTGACTGCATAATGCCAACCATTTTTGACTAACTAATTACTTTTTTTACACAAAATATGGACAATCCAATATGGTCGTCACTACCGAACATTTGATTTTACGACTGAAACAAATAATGTTCTGAAACAATAAAATAGGTTTTGTTATCAGAAAAGATGACATAATTTTATTTAGTTAGATAAAAATTTAAACTAATGAATCCTTGAATTTGAAAACTCTATCAGTGCATGTATGGCAATTACAGAGAAATATTGCTTTCAAATGCATTTAATTTGATGAACCACTCTTATAGTTTTGTTAAAATAATATTTCTAATCAATATAACCATGACACTGTCTTTAAAAAAATGTAAAAAATATATTTAGAAGATTAATGTAAAGAAAATCAGAATAGGCTATTAAAAACCTAATTTTTATATCAAATGTTGTTGTGTTTCGGTAGTGACAAATTTTGGGAGCGAGAAAACATTTCAAAACTGTATAAAAACATGCTAGGAAACTAAAGTGTCCAATCAGTAGATTAGTGTTGCTTAGATGTTCTACTATGTTTATGACTACAAAGCTTGCAGGAAAAAACACACTTTTTTCAAGAAGTTTTGAAGTGTCAATTTGCACCAATTCGGTAGAATGTCCCATACATAAAAACTTACGTACAGCCTATGACATCACGGCTATGCCGTAGGACCTACGCAGAACTATAATGAGCCCTCTACAGAAGATACTTACAGAAATTTGCCATTAGTGTGTGGGATCCTAAGCAAACGCTGCTCTGAATCCTCACGGTCAATCTTGCCATGGAACCATGGCATCTTTTCATGCGCAGTTGTGGCAATTAGTTTCTCCAGCTGAGGCCTCTGGCTAATTATTGCCTGTTCCAGGGCTGAGCCCTGTGACAAAACCAACAAAATCTTAACAAACACAATGGACTACACTTATTTAATTTACCTGGGTGGTCAAAACTGTATTAAAATCTGAATTGCGTAGTTTACAGTTATTAAAACGTCAAGAAAACAAAAATGGCAAATTTGTCAAAATCTTTGTTAAATGTTCAAGATTGTGTTTGATCTTATACAGTTAAGTTATACAAAATTTGCAATCTAGGCATTCAAAACAAGTGTAGTAACGTAATTTGAATTTGGATAGATAATCACGAAATTAGGTAAACTCATTCATCTTGTGATTTTAAAGCATGGTCAGATGTTGTGATGATAGTGTTATGATTGTTATATTACCTGAAATTGCCAAAAAATAATTTTTAATTTCTGATTGCAACACTTGAAGGGCTTGAACCCCAATAACTGCTGCCACCAGTTATATTTAATGATTGTTTTATTATTATTTTTTTATTACTTGCACTTGTTTATGGTTGGAGGAGAACAGGATTGAACACTCCTGCTTTAACCTATGGGCAATCAAATTCTCCTTTGGAAAAGTTTTAAACTAGCACTAACCTGCAGGTTCCAGGTTTGTTTGACATACTGTCTGATGAGTTGTTCTTTCAGGTCTTCAAAGGGTCCAACTTTAGGTTCTATGCCTCGTGGCCGGTTAAAGGGCTTCTTAAGCAAACAGATAAGCCCATCGGACTCCTGTGAGTGAAAGTCAATTACATCTATTGGGGTTCTGTGTGATTTGCCCCCTGCAATTGCATATGTCTCATTAAGCTCTCTCTCTATGGTGTAGTGATAGTACTGGCGGCCGTAGGACACTGACAGGACATAGCCACCAAGGTAACTACGGCTCTGGCGTAGCAGGTAAAGACCATCTCCTGCTCCCCCATGTCGCAGGTGTTCCTCAGCTTCCTCTCGGGTGATGTTGCCAAAGAAAAAGGGCAGAGTCTGCACCCTATCTTCCATATCTGTTCAACCTTCAGTAGAAGTTTAGACACTTACTAATAACCTGAAAAAGGAAAATGTACATATAATGCATTACATTTTTTTTAAATGTATGAGAAACTTGAAACCCATACCCATCTGTAAATAATTTAAAATTAATAACTTAAACTGGTCATATCAATTCTAGTTGTCAGTTTGCTTTGCATGGGCCTGAAGAGAAAGATTAGCCTTGTGTTTCAATCAGTTCTCTAGCTCCCTAGGTCATGAATTAGTAAACCGTGTACACGGGGTCTAAAGACTCTTCGATTATATGAAGGATGCAATCAGTGGTGGCTGGACAGTAGGGGGCACGGGGGGCGCTGCCCCTTAAAGTTGGCCAGAGAGGAAAGCTACTTTAACATGTTACCAAAAAGTTAAATATATAGTGCAAATTAATACAAAATAAAATCATTTAGCTGCACTATTTCACTGTTAGTCAAGTTATAATTCATAAAAAAAAATCAAAACTGAGTTTGTTGTGTCTGTGTCATGTTTGTGTGTCTGGGGCGCACCACTAATGAGTGTCAATGTAGGTCAGTAAAAAGGGTAAAAACATGTGACCTGAGGCTGAGCTCTAATTGGCTGGTTTTGGATCCGCCCTGGGGCGCAAGACTGTGTGCCCCAAACCCTCCCACTTATGTTGTAAGCAAATCATTATTGTTTTTAATTTTTTTGACCTCATGTGATTGGATCGTTCTCAGAGTCTCATAACCACGTTGCAGATTGGTGTGTTAGCTACAGTAGGCTACTGATCAGTGAAAGCAAGTGAAATATTTTGAGATGAAGGAAAATATGATTTTATCCTTACAAAATCACCCTCTACAAGGCATTTAATTGATGAATAAATAAAGGATTAAAAAGCTTTGACCAGATCGACCAACAGAGTCAAATGAAGTGTGCTTCACCACTTCTCATGGCAAAGCGAGTTGGCTAGCTGGATATCATGTAAGTTCTTGAGTTTTATTTTTTCCTGTTTGCTGTTTTAAAGTCTGAATACTAAATGAAATGTGGTGCATTACGGCTGCCATTGCGTGGATAATGAGAGTGAAAGCTCATATAATCCGGTATATTCCGTGGCTTGGTCAGCTTTGTTGTTAGAGTTTTGTTGTTATAGAGTTTAAAAAAGCACCCACAAGAAAACCACTGTGTTTAAGAGAACTTCAAGAACCGTGCAGAATGAGCTGTTGGACTGTAAGTTAGTCTGTTGTGAGGGAAAAATGTGCTTGTGCTATTAAAGCAAAAAGAAACGTACGAGCTTGTGATTAGGCAACTTAGTTTCTCTTTTTGTTTGTTTTTGCGGTCGCATTAACCGAAAAGTCTTTGACGAAAAAAGTTTTTAAGCAGGAAAATATAAAATTCTGAATTTGCCCAAACATCTTGCTTAAATGTAATTCCTAGTCATGTCCAGTTGGTGGCAGTGTGTTGCTTAAATGACGCCCTGGTTTATAAACATTCTCGCGATATTTTGATGTTATACACTGATTGGTCTGCGCATCGCTGCTAAAGTTAAACACTACAGGAGCGCTGCAACAAGACGCCTGTCTAAGGTAAAGACACAAAATCTAATGACAAGAGTCTGCATTAATCTGCCTTCATGCATTTATTACACAAGATGGTTTCAGATAAGTTTAGTTCAATTCAGATTTTTACACGTTTATTGATATTTTAATCGCAGTAGTATTTTGTTATTTGATATGTGCCTGTTCAGCATAAAGTTTGCGTGTTTTATCCTCTCTGCTGTCACTGTGAGAAAAAAACATTAATTCATCTGCTTCATGTGATGTTGAAAACGTATAGTGATGCACGGTCTCCGTTTATCTGTTATCTTCACAAATAAATGGACACGTAAACAAAAACAATTAAAACACGAAATGGCGGATAATAATAATTGAATAAATGAATCTTCATCAAAAAATGACGGAGATTGAAAAAGTATATCGCCTAGTGTCTGTGTGTGTGTGTGTGTGTGTGTGTGTGTGTGTGTACCTGGTAATTATCACGTTGTGGGGACCAATTGTCCCCACAAAGATAGGAATACTGGTGTTTTTGTGACCTTGTGGGGACATTTTGATGTCCCCATGAGGAAACAAGCTTATAAATCAAACAGAATGATGTTTCTTGAAAATGTGAAGTAGGAGAAAGGTTTCTGTGATGGTTGGGGTTAGGAAATGGGGTAGGTAAGGGGAATAGAATATACAGTTTGTACGGTATAAAATGCATTACGTCTATTGAATGTCCCCACAAAACATGGAAACCAGAATGTGTGTGTGTGTGTGCGTGTGTGTGAATTAATGATTACCTTGATTAGTTCATTACAGATTCATAGTAGCTACATTTATTTTGTGCTTTAACAGTTGACTTCAACTGTAACATTTTCATCATTTTAGCTAAGCACTAATTATATTCATCATCTGATAAATGGCTATTTAAAGTCCCGCATTACTACAGTAAAAGTTTGATTTTGTGTTTGTTTATGCCCCCCAATTTTTTTTAGCACCAGCCGCCACTGGATGCAATACTATAGGGCATATTCGCAAACACCGGAAGTCGCTAACCGCGGCCATCTTGTTGACATGACATCTGTCCTGCTCCTAGCCGCACGTAGATTTGAGTCGAGGGGAGCAGTAGCCTAATGGCTTCATCTCGTCTGTATTAAAGAAGATGAGCTTGATTATTGTGGAACCATATCAAATAGACCCAATAGCCTTAAGTAAAGATCCGTCCTTATTGCCAGCCGTAACTTATCCGGATATTTATAACTATATCGTTCATACAGTATCCGCATTCATCATACAAGCACTGAAGGACCGTTCACATTATAACGATAACTATAACGATAACTATATTATCGTCCACATCACCAAACAATACGTTTATGCTAATTCGCTCACGGCACTCGCGCAAATCACTTGCCTTTAATATTGCTTGTAATAAAAACTTTTGCAGATGTCCTCAACACCCTGCGTTTTACGTAACTCTAAACAGTGAATCTAATAGTTTGTGTAATCTCTTACCTTTTGGCATAACAGTTAGTTAATGTAATAGATTAAAAAGCATTACGTAGTCAATTTTCACAGCAACTGGAGGAAATCTAATGTTATAGACCTCAGCAATGAGCTTCACTGTCATTATAAGTGCTTGTGCACTTGAAGTTCAAATAGATTTTAATGCTATCAATGGTTTATCCTTCATCAGGTGGGAAAAATCGCTCAGAAAGTGATCCCAATGATGTCGTTAATTGTATCTGTATCGTTATAGTTTTGGTGTGAGCTCCGCTATTATGTTTAATATAAAACGATTTTCAAAACTATATTTTTTATAGTTATCGTTATAATGTGAACGCCCCTTAATTCCCTACCTAGTATCAATGCCAGACCTATTATTATGTTCATATATTTATTAATACTAATTTAATAACTGTCTCAATTTATGGCAGCTTATTTGAAAGAGCAGTTTCAGCCACTGCTTACAGCTAACCATATGTGATCAAATTATGGGGACAGACTTGGCTGTGAGGCATATACCCCTAACGTTACCTATGGTAAAATGATGGGGACAGACTTTGCTGTTGGGAGTCTCTCCTTCGCTGGTTCAACTCCTCTGTCTCCTTCCTTTCATGTTTTCTGACAGTCGGTATCGCATAAAAACTAATTCCGGGGTTCTTTTTGCTGTTGTTAGAACATCCGTGTATTACACCACACACCATCACACGGTTTTAAAAAAATTACACCGATAATACCATGCATAATACCCACGCTGCCTCACTTGTCAAGTGACAGACTGACAGTTATATGTCAACAATATGGCAGATGACGTAGATCGAATAACCCCTATACTAGGTATTCAAGATTAACAAGAGATTAGCAGATGTGTGTTATGTGACCTTTAAGTAATTAATTTAATAATTATTTAATTTAAGCAGAAAAGAGAATGATACTTCCTATGTGATCTTAAGTTATGTCTTTAGAAGGGATTAAGAAAAGGTTTTGTTTTGTTGGCATTTTGGACATTCCTCACATCCCCGCTGTACCTTTCACCAAAATGATAATAAGTATTTTTAAAACTTTATAAAAAGTTGCATTTACTCCCGTATTGTTATGTATTTCAGAGTGAAACAGATTATCAGATAAGAAAAAAAGTGTGCATGGATTGTGTTTTCCACAATAAAATGATTGGATAGTGAAAAGTTAGTGAATCTTTTAGAAATGTAACTCAAAGCAGACTGACAGTTGAAGGTTTTGGGGTTAGTGGATGCTTTGCCTAAGATTGAGTTGATTGAGAAGGATCGCCAAAAGAGTACGAAATGGAACTCAAAGCAGACTGACAGTTGAAGGGGTTGGGGTTAGTGGATGCTTTGCCTAAGACGGAGTCATCTGAGAAGGATCGTCAAAAGAGGACGGATGTGTGTTTTCAGATTTTTAAGTTTATGGGGGCACATTATTTTTTTTTATAAATTAAAGACCCTTATGGATTAATTGTTTAATAATGAACACTGCAAAATTCCACTGAAAAATTAGAATTGTCAGTTTGATTTGATGGGGATTTAAACCAATTGCAAAATGATTTCAAAAAACTGCATGCTATAGAGACTAACTGGCCCAACATGTGTAGATGTATAGACGGTTTTAGCAGTAACAACTTAACAAACAACTTTTGTGAAACAAATTTAACTTCCGTTTAACTAACGTTACTGTGTAAAATGTGTACTATATAATGTATACAATGTTAACTACACTGAAAAAAATGATTCATTGAATTCAATAATCTTTCTCAAGGCAAGTGGTTGCAATCAACCCATTTAAGCTACATTTAAACAAAAAAGATTAGTAAAGTAAAATGAAATATAAAACTTTTGTTTAAATGTAGCTTAAACAAACCGATTGCAACCACCCACCCCAAAAAAACTGATTCAATTCAATTAATCCTTTCTTTCAGTGTACAGATCGACTGCCAATCCTCCTTTCACATAGCGGTGACCATGATCGCCATCTCTCCTCGTCTTTAGGAAACCAAAACATTTTTATTTTCAACAAGATACTTCTTCCAGAGATCAGTTAAGCAACTAATCAGACCATTAAAAAATAATAGACCGGATATTAAGTTCCACCCAGACACGTAACCGCAACAACCTGTGTGTGTCCAATAATACAATCTATATAATCATTTTAAACACTCTTAAAAGGCTTACGGCACATGTATAGATGCAATGTCAAGACTTAAGTCAACAGCATCTACAATGACATAATGCTGTGGAAACGACTGTTTCTTAATTTAAAAGGCAGTTTACAAAATTATAAAAATAAACATAAAAACATATACACTCCATCATGTTTAATTGAAATCAAGAATAATAAAACAGTTTTTTGATATTTAAATGCTAATTGTATTAGTAGAAGGATAAACGTTTGCATTTAAAATTAAAATAGCATATGTACTGCTGTCCAATTTTCCAGTCCAACTTATCAATTAAAACAACCAAAAAGCAATTAACATAATTACAATATACACTAACGAAAACACCAGCTGCACATAAGTAAGTTCTTAAGTTGTTGGATCTACGTAATTCAATTATGTACACCAGTTTAACATGATTTAATTAAATTTTTATTTCATTTTAAGAAAACTTAATTCAATTATGTCCACAAGTTTTTTCAGCATATTTGTATTCATTACATTAATATCATGTTGCAGCAACTAAAATATAAGTGAACAGTAAATAGCCAAAAGAACCTGCACCACATAAACTTACATGCATAAAGAGGAAGTGGTCAACTCTTTTGCATTCATATTCAAACTTATCTGTAAATTAAAGACAGTGTGTTCTTTGGGACTTTCAAGCACGTACTTGACTAAATAACCTATATACAAAGCCAGACTGAAAGAAATCTCTAAATTATGTGTAGTTGATTGAAGGTTTTTTTTACAATGGAAAGAAACTCTAACAAAACATTAATCATTTAAAAACGTTTCTGAGTATCTATTTTCCTATTAATTGACAAACAAACTTTAAAATTCCTTGTTAAAAGACCTTGATATAATATTTTGTCAAAGAAAATCAAAGCATCATCTATTTTCTGATTACATAAGCAAATATCATACATACTTATCTTAAATGAGAAAAAAATAAAAGCAGTACATTACTGTATAAAATAATAAAACAAATTTGTCCAGCATGTTTCAGTGAAAATATTCATAATATTAATGATTTGTTTGAAACAGCAATTAAAGTTCCAATAGAAACAAATAACAGCTCAAATTACATTATTAAAAAAGTGCTTAAAATGTTTTTCACAGCAATGCCAAGTAAAAAGTAAAAAGTTCTAAAAAACAATTTCTTTCATAATGTTTTTACTACAAAAAACTTTTTTTAATAAACAGAAAGGTTGTTCTGAAATTAAATGTTCTTTATACCATATAGCTAGAAATGTTTTTTGTATGGCATCGTGATTTGTGAAGTACCTTATTTTTAAGAGTGCACCTAACTCAAATACAAACAAGTTAACACATGAAAGATAAAAGTAGATTCATATATCAAAAAGAGATCGTCAGCGTAAGAATGCACACGATTTAAGCACAAACGTTTTTATAAAGTTTCAGCAAAATGGGATTTTTGCAATACTACTGTGGTTGCAGCATTCTTTAACAGAAATCAAAAAGCAGGGCCATGGCTTTAACAAATTGTTATTGCAAAAGAGGTTTTGTGATATTAACAATTGGGTGATGTTTTAGTATGTTATTAAGCCAAAAGGATGTCCTGATATTTTTGATTCCTATATAAAGTTAATATAAATAGATATAGAAAAGGTATCTTTCAAAAAATATTAGATGTTAATAAATAACTATGGTCTTTAAGCTGTCATACATTTCTAAAAATGTCTATATATGTATTTAGATAAATTTGTAGTATAAATATATTTAAAAATACAATTAAATGTATATATTAAATTTTAAGATAAAATGTATTTAATTTGTGTAAATATACATTTTTATGATAGTATGTATTACATATGTATTACAATCCCATGTCACTACTAATATATATCGATAAATATAATCAGTAAAATAGACACATAATATTAAATAAACTAATTAAATAAAAACTAATTACATAAAAAAGTAATTAAATTAAATTAAATACTTAAAAAAATATTTTTAAGAATTGTGAGTACACGCTTAGACTAAGCTGCTTTGCAACATTGACTTCAAAGTAACTAAACAATCATCAAGAAACATCAGATAATGCCACAACAAAGTGATGCTAGGAAATTAAACAAATACTTATTTTATGGTAATGTACATGATGTTAAAGATTTACATGATTTTATGCAATTATATTTGCAAAAATACGCATACGACTTGCAATTATGGAAATTTAAATATTTTGTATTGTTTATATAAATTGTTTAATTAATGAATATGAAATATCTAAAGATATATACAATATGTGATAAAAGTACTTATTTCATAAAGTTTAGTACGGACAGTAATCAGGCTATCATTCATTGTCTATCCTAAACTAAAAAATCTTACAGTGTTAGTGGTAAAGGGTTTAAAAATGATACAGTTTGACATTAAAATCTTCATTAAAACATTAAATGTAGAGAAAAAGACATGTTCTTACCTTACAAATTAGTAAAACTCCCCTCACTTTAGGCAACGACTACATACCATGTTCAAATGTTGTCTAGCTGAACAGGATGTGGTATGGCCAAAAAACGTACTGGATAGTTCAAAGAAAGCTGCCAGATCAGGAACACACTTTCTAAATTGTGTTCGAAACTGTGGTATGGTGATATACTAAAGCTCCACACGTTTTTAAGTTTTATTCATTGCACCGACACAAACCTTAAAAGTATATGGAACTATTTGTAAACTTCCTCATTTAAAGAAACTTCTGCCTACTTCCTTCATTACTTTTTCTGTCCTATCTTTGACTTCCCCTCTATCTGAGAACAAAAACACATAATAGTATAAGTATGATGTCTTTGAATGCAATGAGTCGTTTTAAAATACACCATTTGACCAGATGTCAAATATTAATAAATATGACACTATAGAATACACATGTCTCAAAAAGTCTAAAACCCATTAAAGGCGACTGCTCTACAAGTTTTGAACCCCTTCCACACTAAAAGAGATAAAAAGAGTTGTCACAGTAGCATAAAATCCAAAACCTGCAAAAACCTTTAAAATATTTCACAAACTACAATTTTAGCTAACATAAACATGTAATTATAACAGCATGTTTTTTTCCTGACGTTTATAACCAGTAAACCAAGAACAGCAGGTGTGTTTTACAGTTCAATGAGCTGAACCATGATGCGATACCAGTCACTGTGCACTGCACACTCTCCCACCTTTGTTCACTTCTGTTCAAAACGTTCTGTGTTATATTTTTAATGACATTATGTTTATCATGACAAAGTCTGTCAAAAATGATGGTGCTATTTTGTCTTTCTGTCTTATGCAATAAACATTTTTAGGTACTGCCATATTGCTACTGTATTAGTTTTCTATCAAAAGAATAACAAACTCAAATAAAAACTACAAATAACAAATAAAAAACAGCCAAATATTTTGCAGAAAGGTCAAAATCTATCAAGCATTTTGCTAATGAGTGAGGTGAACAATAAGTAACTTATCAATGTTAATCAATGAATATGGTGTTGGTAAAAACTTTGTAGTACAGTTATAATATAGCATAGCAAAGATGGTATCAGCAGTAACAACATAACCAAACGGCTTTCATGGAACAAACATATCTTCTGGTAAACTCTGCCAAGAATTAATAACAACAGTGTCATTTTATAATAGTTTATTTCTGACAACAAAAACAATACATGTCTTTAACAGTGGCGGCTCGTGACTGCTCTTCCGAGGGGCGCTAATTCAAAATAAGTGTTCGCAGTGTCATGTGTGTTGATTGCGTTTTCAAAATATGTGTTTGTTAAGTCAGGTAAACCATGTGCATCACGTGTTTTGACAAAATAAGTGCCTGCTGCACATGTGTCAAAACCGTTTATGATAAAAGAGATTCTCATGTTCACAAAATACATGCAAGGCACTCCCTTAACAGTAAACTCTGATTATGCATGAGATTATGCGAGTATCTGGCAAACACGAGCGTCTCTTTTTTCATAAACCCTTTTGACGTATCTGCAGCAGGCACTTATTTTGACAAGACATGTGATGCACACGGGATCCCTTGATGCGCAGAACACATATTTTGAAAAAAGGAACAACACACATTATGGGCTACATACATGTTGTAACAAACTTTGCATCGAACACCCTCGAAAAAGAAGTCACTGCCACCACTGGTCTTTAGGAAACCAAAACATTTGTTATTTTCTATGAGGTATTTGTTCCAGTGTTCAGTTTAGCCACTAGCCAGACCATTAAACAAACAAAACCAGAAGTTAAGTTCCATATGCATTAGATGAAACAGTCTATAGTATCGTATAGTATAGTTATATTTATAAAGTTAAATGCACACATGAGTTCTACATCAAAAAAGTAAAAAAAAGTGCATTGATATAAAATATACACCAGTCATCCATTCATCTAACCCCCAGAATAAGACATAATCTGAGTTCTTGACAGATTTCTTTATGCCTCACTTCCTGTGTGTAGCTCTTAAGTCATAAGCCATGTTGTTCGTTAGTCACGTTGCTATGCCAACTGCCAAAAATACCAAAACAAATCAAAACTTTTTTTTAAACATTTCTAAATTACTGTTTTTTGCTCTGTCTGCTGTTTGAAATGTATTTATTGTGATCGACCTTGCTTTATTTACCATGCTAAAACAGTCTCCAGTCCAGTCTGTTATTGAGCTGGTGCATGGCATGTGGTTACCTTCCCTACCATTAGGGACGACACAGTAGTTTAAGGCACAACAGTATTGCATAAGTGCAGGCCTTATTGGGGGGAAAATACATTTTCAGCATAGATTTGAAGCATGCTTTGGGTGCTTCCCAATTCTTATTTGTGCTTTCTCATTTCCTTTTCTCACTTCCTTTCCTTGCATCTTAGCTCCACCCCCTTAGGATATAAGGGAAGGATGCAAGGCAAAAACACGAATGCAGATTGAAGCATGAAGTGGAATGGCATATCCCCACTCTCTATATAAAGTGTACTCTCTATTAACAAATACCAAGTGATTTAAAAAAAACACACAATTAAAATACTTCTATATGGTAAATAATAAGTTAGACACATACAGTATCTGAGTAAGAGTTCATAACCCACTACAATAAAATAAAAGACATTCTTAAAAGTGCTCAAAAATGTATATGATATGTGTCTAAACATCAATATTACATATACTGAAATGAGTCTACATTTGCATTAACTTATAATAAATACTAACATTAAAGCATGTTGGAATACGATTTTAAGAAGATATGTGAGTGGGACGAGAATTAATATGGTCATCAGGTTGTGTTACAGATGTCAGCATTAACGCGCCTGGCTGGTACCCAGCACTCTCATTTCCCCGAATTCTAAACCACACTCCATTTCCCATAATTCCACGCGACTCGCTGATTACCCCACCTGTTATGTATCAGCGGATCTATTTAACCTGGAAATCACACACGCCATCTTTGCGTAGTCTTGTTTGCCCTGTGCTACATTTCTCTGGTGTTTATTTTGGACTGTCTTACCATTTATGATTGTTATCTGCCTACCCCGATCTTGGACTGGATTACCGTTTATGATTGTAATAGACGGTTTCATTGGAAGCACGTGATACACGTCTGGATCCGAACCTTACTTCCAGTTTCGTTTTTTAATGCTCTGACTAGTTGCTAAACTGATCTCTTGAACAAATGCCTCGTCGAAAATAACAAATGTTTTGGTTTCCTAGGTAATCTATGTGTTGGTTTTTTGCTTGTTATATAAATAAACTATGTTTAAAGTACTTTGTTGTTATTTATTCTTAGCCGAGTTTACCAGAAGCTACGTGCAGCCGCTTGTTTATGTTGTTACTGCTGAAACGGTCTATAGTCATAAGCCCTATTCAGACGGGAATCGTTTCACAGGGGGACCTCTGAGAAAATCGTGCTTCTCAGAGGTCCTCTGTGTTTTTAATCCCGTCCAATTCGGCCATGTCTGTGTTTTTCTCTGACGACTTCCGTAAAAATGTCAGAGCAATTTACCTACTGTTTTTCGCCGAACTCAGAGGTCCTCTGAGAAATTTAATCCCGTCCGGATGCAAATGTCTGTGTTTTCCCGCAATGTCTTTTGAAAGCGTGGTTCTTGACGTGTTTTGGCCAACGTGATGTACCGTAAGATCTTACTAGCACGTGTATATTGTACTTCCTGAGTCATATTCATTCAGATATGGATGTTTTTTTACATTCGGCAAAATAAAATAATTAAATCAAGACAAGCTGAAAATCAAACACTGTTAAGACTGGCCACTGTAATATCAGTATAAGGTAAACTCAACCCTTTTTTGTTCAACTCCGGAATGGTAATGTTAATTAATAAAGATAATAAATTGTTATTAATTTAATAAATTAATTTCTTAATTTCTTTGGGTTTATTATAAGCACCCAGTTATATAAAACACATAGGCTACTTTAGTAGGATTTGTATAAGGGGTTAATTATAAGCAGCCAGTTATATAAAACACATAGGCTACTTTAGTAGGATTTGTATAAGTTATTTTGATTTGTTACAATTAAATTAATAAATTACATGTTCTGTAATTATTTTACATTTAAAGCAAAATATCAAACCTTACAAACACGCGTATTCAGAGCACGTGCTCTTCTGCAACACCCAAAAGGCATGAAACAGACACTCCCATCTCTGAAATAGCATGAGAATTTTAATCCTGTCCAAATCGGTACATAAAATCACAGATGTCGTGGTGGACATGTTGAAACTCAAACGTCAGTTGGAAAACTAATCCCGTCCGAATAGTGCTATAGTCAACTTTATTGTCATTCTACTGTATACAGTACAATGGGGAAAAAAACTTACAGAATCTAGCAGTGTGAGTCATGATGCTGCATAACCTCATACCAGATGGTAAAGGGAAAAACAAACTATGTGAGGGAAGGGAGGGGTCCTTTATGATGGCAGAAGATCTGCACACACAGCATGTCTTAAAGATGTCTTGAATGGGTGGTAGGAAGACCCCTATAATCTATGTATGTTCTCCACAGTTCCTATGTCAAAGATGGTAAGGATTGATGGTAAGGATGTTATTAAAATTAATTAAAACAATAACAAACAATAACCATGAACACTCTGTATGTAATGTTATGTCACGGAGTGACTTTTTGAAGGGCGGAACCGAAAGTGGTGGAGATTAGTTCCGCCCGGACGATGATCCCCAAACACCAGTCACTTCCGGGAACTCCGGGCAACCCAAATTTGGGTGTTATTAGCAACAGGTGCACCGACGAGCGTTGTTGATTGGGCGATTCAACAAAGAGGAGGCGTATAAAGAGGGCATCAGAAACACAGGAAAGGGAAGTTTATTCCAGCAGATACTGCGGGTGAGACGGAGCGGTTGGGACGATTAGAGAGACGGATGTGTTGTGGATGTTGAGGATTTGCGAAGCGAACTTGAGGATTGGGCATGAATATACACACAGGTCTGAAAGCAGAGATTACCTTTCTTGAAGAGTCATATTGATGTGTGTTACCTCTTGTGCAGATATTGCATGTACCGAAGAGCTGCGGGAAATACAGTGTAAGGAGGCAGGAACGAGGATATTGTTCTTCCGGTTGTGTTTACGTGAGTATCTGGAAAGAAGGAGAGAAGAATTAGCATCAACGGAACTGTGAGTACGCTGAGCTGCCATCGTGTCTGTGTTTCCTTATTAAGTATGGAATATCAGTGTTTCTCTTGTGAGTTGTGAATCAGTGTGTAAGCGGCCCCACCGTGGAAAGGATTGGTGGGTGAGCCGGAAACAGTTAAAGAGGGAGGACGTTACCTTGTCGTGGCTGCAACGTTTACTCTTGGCCATCCGCTGTGTCTGCGACTTTGATTACCCAGGACGAATCCCTGGTCCAAACGTAGAATGCTGGCCTTATTTCACTGGAGTGTGTGGAGTGCAGTGGGTGAGTCTTTCTTTGACGTGTGTACACCTGAAGATTGCAGTGTTGTGCCGTGTCCCTGTTGTCAGCATTCACCCTCTAGGCCGGGAAGGAGATCCTGTGTAAAGAGAACGTGTGCTGGTGCTGGCCACGACCACCTTTCTATGCATGCCTGCTTGTGACTCCTGATCCCCTATCCCCACCTGGTGGTGACGAGGCAACGATTACAAGTAAGGAACAGTGTGGATATTATGGGAAAACGACAACGAAGGGAAGTATAGGCTCTAAACACTAGCTGTGTGGCTCTTGTGTATGATTACCTGTTTGTGGAGTGGTTTCAGAGGTTCTCCCTGTCTAGATCTCTTGTCCTGCTGGCTGTAAGAGAGGAGAGGGAAGCGTTCGATCCATCCCGGTGGTACATACTTGGTGTAACCCACCTACCTGAACCCACCCGTTGTGGTGACATTGGCCGAGCCCGTGTTAGGCCCAGCGAGCAGCAGCTTCTTCGACTCATGCCTCCATCTGCCCTTGTACGAAGCCAAGAGGTGGTGTATCTTTCCCCATATATTCACTGAAGTCAAGTAAACTTGTGAAGGAATGCTGTGTGTCTGCCTTAGGCTCTGTGTCGTGGGAATACTGTCTACGGTTTGAAGTGACTGGGTTGAACGTTGGTCTGGGAAGCCTGCCCCGGTGAAGAAGTTACAAGTGTCGTGGCAAACACATCCTCTCCAGTCTCCCAAGCTCGAAAAAGGCTAAAGCCTGTCATCCACCTCTTTGAGGGTCTGTGAGTTGTATCCATCCAGTTGCTTTTGTATACTCACCTGTCTGTCCCCAAAGTAAAGCTCCAGCTGCCCTTTTGTATACTTACCTGCCTGCCCCAAGCAAAGCTCCAGTTGCCCTTCTATACGCGCACCTGTACGCCCAAAGGATCGTGAGGCAGGCGTGGAAAATTGGACACCTCGGTTTGTCATCGGTGTCCTCTGCCTCCTCCATGCGTCCGGGTACTACCCCCAAAAAAAATACTCAGGGGAGCTTCTGCCAACCAGGGTAATATTGGACACAAGGGCGGAGCTGGAGGCGCTCTAGAGCTGCAGACAGAGATAGACAAGAGAGCGGCTGGTATAGCCAGGTTAACAAAACACAGGTCAGTAAAACCAGAGTTTTCAAAGAGTTCAATAATGTCAATATTGAGCCATGCAGAGAGTTCATAATGTTCATGATCGGCCATTCTGAAATAGGCAGAGTTCAGAGAGTACGTGATTGGCCATCTTAGGCAGGACAAACAGTCTATAGGAGTCATACACAGCCATTTTGGAAAGGGCTATGGAGCATCTCGGCCTCTACATGACACCCAGGTAACTTGGAAACAGAAAACTCAGAAACAGGCCTTATGGTTGTGACAGAAAACTCAGGAAACTTAGGCTCAGCAGACGTGGTCAGGAAAATAAGCACAGGGGTCTCAGATTTAAACTTTTCAGCCATAAAAGAAAGTGCAGTGGACTCGGATGAATCAGGTGAAACAGGCGACTCAGGTGAACCAGGTGAAACAGGCGACTCAGGTGAACCAGGTGAAACAGGCGACTCAGGTGAAACAGGGGACTCGGGTGAACCAGGTGAAACAGGCGACTCAGGTGAACATCTCGGTTACGGATGTAACCCTCGTTCAGGGAACGGAGACGTCACGTCGTGACCGACGAATTGGGAACTCGCTTAGAGAGACCAATGTGCTTCGAGTACTACTAAAACGGCAATGAACTTGGCATTGAGATATTTGCATAATGCTGGCGCCGCCCCGCCAGGTGCGTATATAAGCAGCAGGTGCAAATATGGAAATGAGCTTCTTTTCACTGAGAAAGCCGGAAGAATGTGACCGGCTGACAGCAGGGAGCAGCACCTGTGGCGAGGGGACGTGACGTCTCCGTTCCCTCCTTCAGGGAACGAGGGTTACATCTGTAACCGAGACGTTCCCTTTCAGTCGGTCACTACGACGTCACGTCGTGACCGACGAATTGGGAATCCCTACCAAAACGCCACTAGGGGCTGACCTCTTTCAGTGTCTGCAAAAAAGCCCTCCAAATCCACTTAAGGAATGGAGAATAGGATAAGGCAGAAGGCCGGGCACTAGATGTTCCTTTAACCCCACAGAAGTGCCAGCGACTGGGAAGCGCCCTACCTGAGCGGGATATGAACGCTGCGGAAGCCACAGCCCCTCTTTAAGGGCTAATGGTGGACAAAAATATATAATAAGGCAGCCGTGGCTGTGTAAGCAAAGCAGTGCTCTGCTAAGGGAAACGTGGGCTGGTAGGATTAACCCCACGGAAAAATACTCACAAAGGAACCCGGTGGGACACAATGTGGAGCCCGAGCCAAACACGTAGGTTCGCGAGGATACAGCTAGTGAAAGGCTGACACCCAATGCTCCGCAACATAGGCTGCCAAGGCAGCGGAGGAAGAACAATTCAAACCATTACGCATTTTTGTTCTGAAGGCCTTCCATACTGACACTGCTATGGAGCATCAGTCGGAGGCTGCAAGCCGACTTGCGAGTCTGCTCTCCGTGCCCTCCCTGGTGAGGAAAGAACACGAGAGGATACAGGCTCGATATGAACACTGTAAAATCTAATGAATGTATTAGGTGTCGCCCATCCAGCAGCTCTGCAGATGTCTGTTAGCGAGGAACCACGAGCTAAAGCCCAAGATGAGGCAACACTCCGTGTGGAGTGCGCTCTCAAATTAAAGGGGCAAGGAATACCCTGCAGATTATAAGCCAGGGCGATAGTATCAACTATCCAATGAGACATCCTTTGCTTAGTGACAGCTTTCCCTTTCTGCTGACCACCATAACAGACAAAGAGCAGGTCTCAGGTCCTGAGGCTTTGCATGCGATCCATGTAGAGTCGCAGTGCGCGTACGGGGCACAACAAAGCCATGGTTGGGTCTGCCTCCTCCGGGGGCAGCGCTTGCAAGCTCACCACCTGATCTCTGAAGGGAGTGGTGGGAACTTTGGGCATGTAGCCTGGTCTGGGTCTCAGTGTTACACTCGAGACAGCAGGACCAAACTGAAGGCACGAATTGTCAACAGAGAATGCATGTAAATCCCCTACTCTCTTCACGAAGGCCAATGCTAGCAGGGTCAGAGTTTTCATTGACAAAAACTTCAGACTCACACACTGCAAAGGCTCGAACGGGGGTCCCTGCAGGGCTTTCAGCACCATGGGCAGGTCTCAGGGAGGAATAGAGTAAGCGGATTAAACTGGTTCAGCCGGTGGTTGTTGGTCGCGCATCAGCTAGGCATCACGTTGAAGGACAGCCAGTAGATCAGTGGTGCGATGACCTTCACAGCAACAAGACAAAAACAGAGTTCTATTAGCGTAGGGGCCGTTCGCATGTAATGCAAGTGTAGCAGCGATATCAACTTTAATGGTGGAGGGTGACAGGCTACCATCTAACCTTTGTTGAAGATATAAAAGCACAATATTAATGGGGCATTCTCGGGGGTCCTCGCGTTACGAAGAGCACCAGGTGACGAAAAAGTTCAATTTAAGCGCGTAAGCCCGTCTTGTGGGTGGTGCTTGTGCCACGTCGATGGTTACCGCTTGCGATAAATCACCTAAACCTTGCGCGCGCTTAACGACTATACATGGACATCCCACAGTGGGTGCCATAATGTGCCCCCTCCTTGAGAAAGAAGGTCCTTCCTCAGGGGAATCCACCAGGGAGGGGCTGTCGCGAGGAGCATTAACTCTGGAAACCAATTCCTGGTCGTCCAGTAAGGCGCGACCAGTAAAAGGCTCTCCTCGTCCTGCCTGACTTTCCACAGAGTCTGTGCGATTAAGCTCACTGGAGGGAATGCGTATTTGTGCATCCCCCACAGCCAGCTGTGTGCCAAGGCATCCACGCTCAGGCTGCCCTCGGTTAATGAATAAAAGAGGCGACAGTGGGTATTGTCCGGCGACACAAACAGATCTATCTGCGTACGACCGAACTTCTTCCAAATTAGCTGGACCGTCTGGGGGTCAAGTCGCCATTCACCGGGGCGCGCAGCTCAGGAAAGCGCGTCTGCCGCTGTATTGAGCGACTCCGGGACACTGGAGCATCCAAGAACTTGTTCTTCTCCGCATCCGACATGTCCGCCAGACATAACCATAAGTGCCGTTCCTGGACCACCAGCGTGGACATGGCACGACCAATCGCCTGCGCTGTCACCTTCGTTGCGCAGAGAGCCAAGTCAGTGGCAGCCCGGAGCTCCAAGAGGACAGGCGAGTCGTGTCCTCCCTCGGGCAGATCCCTCAAGGCCTTTGCTTAATGAACCTGCAGCAACGCCATTGCGTGCAGGGCTGAAGCCGCCTCTCCACATGCCTGGTGGGCAGCGCCCGTTAAACCGGATGACTGTCTGCAAGCACGGGAGGGGAGGGTTGGGCGGTCCTTCCAGGAGTGAGCGGTGGCCGGACACACCCTTAGCGGCTCCGCTGGTGAGGGAGGTGAGGGGTGAGGGCTGAAAAGGCCGCAATCTGGTAGAAAACGGCGACTTCCACGTTCTAGTCAGCTCCTCGTGCACCTCGGGAAAGAATAGTACTGGAGGAGAGGGATGTGAAACCCGGGCAGCTCCGAAGAACCAATCATCTAGACGGGACGGTTCGGGCTGAGGGGGGTTAACCCACTCTAACCCTACGGTCTCCGTCGCTCAAGCAAGCACGGCCACCATCTCTGGATCAAACTCCGGCGTCGCAACCCGACCAGAGGGAGGAAGGGCATCGGGATCCACGTCAGAGGGAGGGGGCCCACCCTCGGATGTTGCGGTTTCTGTGGACCCGGAGGGAGGCACAACAGATTCTACAGACATCGTTGAACACGATGCTGCAGTCTCCATTGGCACTTCTGCCGGCTGAGGACGAGGAGGCTGACAGCCGGAGGACGAATCCCCCGACCGGTTCAGCACAGTGATGCAGAGGTCATCCTTTGAGAGCCTCACAGCCGCACCGTGGTGACGCTCAGCACTCGCAGGACGTGGGTTGCGTTTTTCCCAGAGGAAAGACAACCGTCTCGCAAATCCACAAGGGACATGTTCTCGCAGTGAGAACACTTACCCTCAGCAAACGCTGCCTCCTCCGGCTCAATGCCCAAGCACGAAAGACAACGCTCGTGACCGTCCTTCGGACCCATGTATGTGCTGCACCCAAGATCGCACAGACGAAAAGCCATCATGAAAAGGACGCTGATCTCAGGATATACGAGAGAGTGGCTGCCTTTAACAAGGCACAAAGCTCTCCGTATCACTCTTTTAGGGAAATTCACTCAGATGCTCAGTTGATGATGCGCACAGGGAAAGGCAACGCACACTAAACCCAAAACAAAAAAGATGCAGAGCCGTGGAATACTGCGAAGCGTCCGCTTTGGTACTGCTAGTCCAACCTACTTCAGCAATCGATCCCAACAGAGTAGAGTAGCTTCTCAGTAGCATATGCTGCTGGCTTTCGAAGCAAAAAAGCTAATTTCCATATTTGCACCTGCTGCTTATATAAGCACCTGGCGGGGCGGCGCAAGCATTATGCAAATATCTCAATGCCAAGTTCATTGGCGTTTTAGTAGTACTCGAAGCAGATTGGTCTCTCTATGCGAGTTCCCAATTCGTCGGTCACGACGTGACGTCGTAGTGACCGACTGAAAGGGAACCAGGTAAAACAGGTGACTCAGGTGAACCAGGTGACCCAGGTGAAACAGGTGACTCAGGTGAAACAGGCGATTCAGGTAAGCCAGGCGATTCAGGCAATTCAGGTAAAACAGGTGATTCAGGTAAGCCAAGTGATTCAGGCAATTCACTTTTGATGGAATGTGCAGGAGACACAAGTTCAACCTTCTAGCCATGACAGGAGATGCATCAGATGATTCAGACTCAAGGGCTTGAGAATCCTCACATGGACCAGAAGAGCAGAAAACAGACCACACACACCACAGGGCCATGGCAAATACCGGAAGCACAGAGTTCAAAGGACATACCTCTGTTGCCGTAGGAACCACAGAACCGGCTAAAACTTGACATGGGGTCCTAGACGTCCGTACTGACACAATCTGGGTGTGACAGCCATCTTGTTAAGTGGCTCGGGTGCAGGTAGGGCGACCATCTTGATAGCAGGTGCAGGGGTAACAACAGCCCTCTTCAAGACAGGTGTGGTTGTGGCGATGGCTCTTTGTGTAACAGGTGCAGGTAAGGTGATATCCATCTGAAAAACAGGTGCAGGTAAAGGGACAGCCATCTTGGGTGCAGAGACTGGCTTGGTGGCGGCCATCTTAGAGACAGGCATGGTGGCGGCCATTTTAGAGACAGGCATGGTGGCAGCCATCTTAGAGACAGGCATGGTGTGGGTTGTTGTATTGTGAACAGTCTCCGGTTTTCCATCCACAACACCCACCGTGAAGAGAGATCCACTCAATAACAAAGCCAAGTCTATGTATCGCTCTAAGGTCCAGGTTGAGGCATTAAGTGGCATACACTGGCTCAAATCCTCATTCAGGCCATTACAAAATAAATCCTTGAGCGCCACATAATTGAATCCTACCTTATCACTTAAATTCAGGAAGTCTTCGATGTAATGCTCAATCGGGCGGTTGCCCTGGCATATGGCATAGCTCAAACAGTGCAAAAGCTGGATTTATGTTGCTGGCAGGAATTCACAAACCTCCGCTGGATTCTGGTATGGCGAAGTATTCTGTAACGTCTGTGCTTACACAAAGCGAGAGAGAAAGACAAATCCATATGCAAGGAGGATTACTTATAAAATCCATGTAGGCACGCAAACAAATCCAATAAGGGTAATCCAAAGGCATAAATCCACATACACAGGCAGGGGTCAAAACCATTAACAAGAATACTAAATAGACAATGAACAGGAACAGGAAACAAACAAGAACCAAGAACGCTCGGTATGAAGTGTTACAACATACAATACTTTGCAGTGAGATCTCAGTGAACCAGATTTTAAAGACTGGAAACAGAACATGATATCAAAATAAAAGACCTCACAACTAAACAAACAGAACAAAAAACAAAACCCATTACATCTAGACACAAAAGAGTGTCAACTCATAAACCCTATTTCGTCACTTATTACAGCAAGGAGGTTGTTCAGGTTAAACGCATTATAAAGAAAAAACTGGAACATTATTGAATGTGACCCGACTTTACAGGAAATATTCACAGAACCCCCTGGGATCAGCTTTAGGAGGGCTCTCACAATTAAAGAGAAGTTAGTAAGAAGTTACCTCCCTGCTCCTAAATGTGAAACCCAATGGTTACTTCCCTTATGACAATTGCAATTATTGTGAGAATATGGCTAAAACTGACACATTTACGGATGTTTTCAGTAATAAGACCTGTACTGTTAATAGCTCTATAAATTGCAATACTACCTATGTTGTCTATCGATTAGTGTGTACTTGTGGCTGTTTTTATGAAAGCTTCACTAAAATAAGACTAAGAGGCAGGGTAGCTAAACATAGGTATGCGATCCGGATTGGAAATATGAATTATCCAATTGACAAACATTATATAGATGCAAAACATGGGACGGATGTAACCTTATGAGTAATTGACATTAAGGCTATTTGCCTTGATGTCAAGGGTGGGGATATAATCAAACACCTTAAACAAAGGGAGACATATTGGATATATTCCTTGAGGGCCACTAGTCATCCAGGTCTCAATGAAGATTTTGACCTCTCACCTTTTCTGTAATTGTTGTGTCTCAATAGGGACGGTGTATTGTTGCTCGTATATGTTTACTAGTCCTTGAATTATATATATATGTGTGTGTGTGTGTGTGTGTGTGTGTGTGTACCTGGTAATTATCATGTTGTGGGAACCAATTGTCCCCACAAAGATAGGAATACCAGTATTTTTGTGACCTTGTGGGGACATTTTGATAAAATGATGTTTCATGAAAATGTGAAGTAGGAGAAGGGTTTTTGTGATGGTTGGGGTTAGGGAATGGGGTAAGTAAGGGGAATAGAATATACAGTTTGTACAGTACAAAATGCCTTACGTCTATGGAATGTTCCTACAAAACATGGAAACCAGAATGTGTGTGTGTGTGTGTGTGTGTGTGTGTGTTTGCCTGGTAATTATCACGTTGTGGGAACCAATTGTCCACACAAAGATAGGAATACAAGTATTTTTGTGACCTTGTGGGCACATTTTGATAAAATGATGTTTCATGAAAATGTGAAGTAGGAGAAGGGTTTTTGTGATGGTTGGGGTTAGGGAATGGGGTAGGTAAGGTGAATAGAATATACAGTTTGTACAGTACAAAACATGGAAACCAGAATGTGTGTGTGTGTGTGTGTGTGTGTGTGTGTGTGTGTGTGTGTGTGTGTGTGTGTGTGTGTGTGTGTGCGTGCGTGTGTGTGTGTGTGTGTGTGTGTGTGTGTGTGTGTGTGGTTTTAGAAGCATTCAGAATCATGACGGGCAACTAGCCTATTCACATTTATTGACTTTTGGGACATATTGTGTGGATTACACTAGATGTTTATCTTTCCATTTGGAGATTTCTTACTTTGCCTCATATTTTTATGGCTTTAGTTTTGCTATTAGACAGTACCTAAACTATTGCCTCCAGTGCCAAAAAATTGTGTTGCAAGTGGCACACCTGAAATCAATGCAACTGTAACTGTTGCTTGAATTTGTCTGTTTGTTACCAACACCCTGATGAACGTCAGTGGGCCGATACGTGTTGGTGTTTTAAAGGGGTTTTATTGTTTTATACTGTTGTCTGATGCCTACTTATGATGTTCGCGTGGTTTTTACATTCAAAAACATTAAAAGCAATAAGTAATACGCTATTTTGTAACATGGATTAGTGGCTGTCTTGAGAAATGGTTCGTTTGAAAGGGCGGGCCGCACTGAAGACCTGGACGTAAACACCCTCTGCTATGATTGGACAGCTTCATTCCCAGTCATTACATGTGGGCAAATGTTTTAAAAACATTAATGTGTAAAAATAGCAGCCGGACACATATATGTTTGAGCCACAAACGATTATGGGTGCTAAAGATGATACACTTAAATGACAATATGCATAGTAAAGTAGAAACAAAAATTTAAACTCGACGTGACTAAATTACCGTATACAACACAGTAAGCGCGCATCAGAATCTAAACTGCGGCTGATAAATCCTTCTTTATCAAAAACTTTGTATATTTCTACCATTAAATTACAGTCGTGTTGTTAAAGGTATAGCGGAAGATTTCCGTTTTCCGGGTGGATCATCAAGACTATTGGTCATCCCAGATGTCAATCATTTTGATTATATGTTGACGTATAACCGTCGTACGTGCTCGCCTCTAGGTTCGCTTGCTGCACATGCGCACTTTCACGTGTATGTGTGTTGTGCTACGGTTTCAACCATTCATTGAAGCTCGCGTTCTCGCTGTGTTTTTTTTTCAAAATGTCTGAGGGTCGCAAGAGAAAAAGTGTCTACGAATTGTATGACAAGAAGAGAAAGGACTATAAAGAAAGAAACAAGACCAGAGTGTTTATGGGAGACAATTCACACGCTGGCGTGAGCTAAAAGGACAGGTTGGGCTTCCCACGCGAAGTTTCTACTGGAAAGGTACATTTTGTCATGCTATTTGGAGAATTCAATTTAAAATCACTGCTAGTAAAAGTTGATGTAAGCTATGATTAGCGATGCTAGCCCTGGCATGAGTCACGAACCGCACAGACACGGTAAACATGCCGACAGCAACTTGTAAACAGAGCGAAGAAAAGAACTAGGCTCCTGCATGCTCTCTCTCTCTCTGTCTTGTGCACGCGTTTAACAGGCGTTCCCTCTCGAGAGGGGCGGTTCTTTTAAATAATTCGGGAAAATCTTCTGCTATACCTCTAAGTGTTGTACCTTTATTAATCGTTTAATGTTTTTAATACATTAAAACAGTCAAACATACGTGTTTAGGCACGGATGTTACAACAGACATATCAAGCGATCTCTTCTAACAAACCAATAGTGAAACACAGTGACTTAAATAAACTTACTGTGTATATACTGATTTGTCATTTTTGTCAGATCCAATATTAGTGGTGTTTTTAATCACAGTCTCTCTGCAAATCCAGCATCGACTTCTTTACAAATGAATCCGTGTACACAAAGGAAACAAACGCGAGCTGGAACTTATTCAAAAGCAAACTTTATCCACGCATTCCTAATGTTGAGCCTCCGTTATACAGCATCTCTGTTCTTCCCATAAACCGTTTTTCCACAACCGAAAATGCGTTTCCATGGTTACTTTAGATCACCGCGTCAAAATAAAAGTCTCTCAGAAAACATTTATTTAAAAGTCATTTTGGTTACATTTGTCAATCTTTAAAGACATGTTTACTTATTGTTGAGACACACGTGTGTCACGCGAAGCTGTGGGAGGGGCTACAAAAGTGGTCCTTGTATTTGGCTATGGGGAGGTGCTTCAATTCTACTTTGACGTCATATTTTTCCGAATTCCACACTTGGTGTTATACTGGCTTGTTGCCAAAAACTGTTATATTTCAGTAGCATGGACATTTTCAGTTCTGAAACATGCAGGATGTTCATTTAAATTCACGTTCTTCCTGATACCATTTTTTAAACACTAGTTAGTGTGTAATGTTGCTATAATAGCATAAATAATACCTGTAAAATGATAAAGCTCAAAGTTCACTGCCAGGCGATATATTTTCTTCAATAGAATTCCTCTTTAAAAGCCTACAACGAACGGCCGGTTTGGACTACAGCCCTATATTTCCTGCTTTAATGATGTCATTAAAACAGTTCGTTGACTAAACTCCGCCCACAGGAATACGTCAGTCACCAGCTTTGGCTCAAACGGCTCTGCTAAGCTAAGCTGCTATCGAATCACAGCACACTAAACAAACTACACAATCAGAACTCCATACGTATTTCTGAAGGAGGGACTTCACATATCAAGGAAGACATCAGCCTGTTTTGAGGACAGTGAAAACAGCGCTATACAGATAAGTAAATTGTGTGAAAAATACTGCGTTTTTTTACACGTGAAACATG
This sequence comes from Misgurnus anguillicaudatus, assembly GCF_027580225.2. Taxonomy (NCBI): domain Eukaryota; kingdom Metazoa; phylum Chordata; class Actinopteri; order Cypriniformes; family Cobitidae; genus Misgurnus; species Misgurnus anguillicaudatus. The sequence continues at coordinate 14,539,969 of NC_073348.2, forward strand.
AACAAATGTTATATTGCCCACTATAAACACAATCAAAGCTTCAAAATCACAGACAGAACGGGAGCTTTAAGTATGATGACCTCTTATATAACAAATTATCAAGTTAAAATTGAGTATTTGATTCACCGCTCCTTTAATGTTTTGGCCCTCTGCAAATAATAAAGGCTTTTAGGGCCAGAGCACCGAGGTGTGAGGACCCTATTGTTTTTCAAGGAGTTATTAAGGCCCGAGCACCGAGGAGCAGGCCATAATGGCCTGCACCGAAAGGTGCGAAGCCCTTTTGTTTTTGCTCTGATTTATTTTTACGTTTGTGGGCAATTTGGGGGCCTTAACATACTGGAAAACTCTTGAAATTTGGCAGAGACGTCAGAGTCGTCGGCCATTAGAATCGGGCAAAGGCTGGTACACTGGCGTGGCAGGGGGGCTCTGTGGCGCCCCCTGTAATGCAAATACAAACATTGGTGCACAGATGTACGCAAACTATATGGGCCATTCTACCAAATTCGTGCAAATTGCTGTCCCGGAACCAAAAAACTTATTTAAAAAGCATTAATGTAGGAAAATGTTTGATAATAAAAAATATAAGCAAATAGCAATCAAAACCCAAAGTAATATTTGAGGTAGCTGCAGGCTTTATATATAAAATATCATCATTTATATGATGCTTTCAATTGAGAGGTGGTTGTCCCAAACCCCAAGGTCTGAATTTCACCATAGAAAAAATTTAAAATGTAATTTTTATCATTGTTTTAAAAAGTATCATTTTAAATACTTTTGTTAGTTAAAACCAAAAATATATTTATTAGATATTTTCAGTAAAAATCATGTAAAAAAAAAACACTGTCCCGCATTTTCACGTCACTACCGAAACATTGCATAGTTTGCTTTAAGCCACTCCCCCTCCATTTTGAACCAGCAACTTTCTTTGTGCCTCTCTCCCTCATGGTGACATGGTTTGGAAAAGTTTGGAAATCAGTGTGTGACCAGTGTTGGGTAAGTTACTTAAAAAAGTAATCCACTACAAATTACTAATTACTACTTTAAAATTGTAATTTGATTACATTACTGATTACAACATGCAAAAAGTAATCTAATTACTAATTACTTTACTTTTAAGTTACTTTGACAACATCAAATGTAAAAAATCCACAAAGTGAAACTGTCAGAAATAAGGACGGATGAACCCAAACGCAGGCGATGACGGGGGTGAACAGAAAACACTTTATTATAACACAGACAAAACAAGAGCCCACGTGGGGGCAGAACAAACACGGAATACTGACAGATGACTTAAACTAGACTTGACTATGATTCTAACACTAGACAGAATCACACAGTAACAGTACAAAATGAACGAGCACAGGACTAAGAACACAATGGCATTAAATATGAAAAACTAAACAGGATAAGGAGAAAACAAGTGAGGGTAATGAACTAATGATTAAACTATTAACAGGGAGAGGAAGGGGGCGGAGACAAGAGACGAGACACTGAAGGTCATATTTGAATGCTTAAAGCTAAAGATGCTTAAAGCTATTTTGGTGTGATTTGCACTCTCCTAAAATTGCTGGTCATAATGATGCAGAAATATTTGTAGCTTTTATAATAAGTTACACATGTTTAACATTTCTCATTAAACATTCTACATTTATTAACATCTATCTATCTATCTATGCACATTCATTCGCGGTCGCGGAGACAGAAACTAGAGTTTTAACACGTCATCGCATTCGCGAGGGCTTTTGGTAAAGTTAAAGAATGTTAATATTCATGTTAGTTCGTTAAATATAACAATCAAAAGTTGTTTTGGTAATTGTTTAAATAAACATATGATTAATTAATGCAAGTGCACGCATTGAGCTCATGATTAAATAACATAGTTAAATAATGTTAACAAAGAAAACCTTATTGTACATTAGTAATTTAAAAACACACCTGTACAATCGTTACATAGTAACGCGTTATACCCAACTCTGTGTGTGACATTTATGAATGTCACTACCGATCACACATTTTCAATGATTAATTAAGTGTTTTTGATTTTTTTCTACTGGTCATTTAGGTTTTACTCTGTTGTTTCAATGTCGAGAACTGTGCTAGCTAACTACATACTGATTAGCATCTTAGCAGTAGAATCAAAGTTAGCTTACATCGTCACTACTGAAACATGTTGAAGTTTCGGTTGTGACGTGACTGTTTCGGTAGTGACAAAATGACACTTGTTTCTTTATTTTTTAATAAATAAATAGAAACTTTCAAGTGCACATATGTTCTTTTTCAGTACAAATAATTTGTCAGTCATATTTCTGTAATGTTGTATGTGATTTGACTAGGACTACAAACTAAGATAAAATTAACTAGGCCAGATTAATTTAATTGATTTATATTAGCTTGACTCATTATTGAGATAAATGAAGGCTATATGATTCTACCTCTGGTCTGTAGGAAAACTTTCTGCGCTAATTTAGCGGGACTTTGACTGATTGCTTTATATAATTAACATAACAGATAGCACTTATCAGTATCATTGTAAATTGACATGTCATTGTTAAGTGTAGACAGGGCAGGCTCACACTAATAATGTAAATATCTTTGGTTAATTGGTAGAGATAGCTAAAAGATGAAAACTTTGTACAAGATGAAAGTAGAGCGGACAGACTGAGAAAATACAGACAAAGATTGAGGGAGGACCCAGAGAGGTACCAAGAATACTTAAAAAAGGAAAGAGAACGAAATCAGAAAGCAGAGAAGAAGGGATGCTGAAAAGTATCAAAGAATTATCTGACAGGAAGCAAATAAATTTCAGAAAAGAATGGAGGAAAAGACAGGACAAACACAGGAAGATGGTTAAAAGACAGTTCTGTGTGTATAGTTCTTTTTAGGGATCGACCGATATGAATTTTTTTAGTGCCGATTTTTGTTTCATCAGCCTTAGCCGATGACCGATACAGGCTGGCGATTTTCTTGAGCCAATACTTGGAGCCGATACTGCTTTTGCTCACTCAGTATATGTTACAGGGTATCCTGTTGTACTGCTTAGGCAGCAGCTCCACCTTGTGGGGACTTTATGTATGTATACCTTGTAACAGGAAGTCTTCTGTGTTGTGCTATGAGTGCATGACAGTTGTGCAAGATATAAACAGATAAACGCACTGTTCTTGACAGCCGTTTGTGTAGCGTCCTTATTAACCGACATACAACATGGTGTCAGATAGATTAGGACCCAAAAGTGAGCATATGTAGGCCGTCGCTGACACGACGCGTTTTGTTTATGTATGGAGAAGTTTAGTTTGCGGCAAATGGCTCACGTTAGTCATATAACAACATTGTGACTGTATGATGGCGTCATCAATTCCGCCACCGGAGCCGATGAAGATGTCTGGCGACTTGAGCAGCAATTGGGCAAATTTTCGAGCAGAGTTTGATGATTACTTACTTGCGACCGGACTATCTGAGAAAGATGCGGACGTGCAAACGGCAACACTGAGACGGCTAATGGGTAGCGAGTGCCGGCACGTATACAAGCACAACCTGGGTCTCACACAAGACAAACAGAAAGACGTAAAAGCCATACTGGAAGCACTTGAAGACTACTTTGCACACACTAAAAATGTCATCTTTGAAAGGTACGTTTTTGGAAATCTTAGACAAGAGGAGGGTGAGACTATTGATGCGTTTGTTACGAGACTGAGAGAGAAAGCAGCAAAACATGTGAATATGGAGTCTTAAGAGACCAGCTTATAAGAGACAGGCTTGTTCTTGGGATAACTGACGAGGGGGCAAGGCGCCGCCTGCTTAGAGAAAAAGACCTCACATTGGCAATGGCAGTTGAGATTTGCCGCACTGCAGAGATTATGGACAGTAAGTTGAAAACTATGGCACTGGACACCTCTAGAACTGGAGAAAGCCTTAATATGGCAGAGGAACAGCGACGGCGGCCTACAAGCAGGCCATATGAACAGACCGTCAAACCCGCACAGAGCATGAGAGGGACAGGTGAGTGCCGGTACTGTGGCTCTCAACACAGACGTGGGCGGGACCAGTGCCCCGCTTTTGGAAAAGCATGCCGCTCGTGTGGCACCCCCAATCACTTCGCAAAAGTATGCAGGAAAAGAGGCCAAAACTCACGCCAGTTACACACTATGGATGCACCCTCTGAAGAGGATCAAGATGATAATGGTGGCAATCTGGGCCAGATTTACACAGCAATGAGCATAGGAGCAGTAAACACACAGGGGAAAAAGTGGTTTGTCAACCTCCCACTGCAGAACGGGCCCCAGAGATGCCAGCTCGACTCTGGAGCAACCTGCAACGTGATGAGTATCAAAGACAAAATGAGACTATCACCCAGGACGGCTCTTCAGCCTAGTCGGACCAGACTGAAACTTTACAACAGTGCTTGGATGAACTCCATGGGACTGTTTAGCACTCAGTGCGTCATTAGAGGCAAAAAACACAAACTTGACTTTGAAATTGTGAAATCCAGCCAGAGGCCACTGCTTTCGGGATCCACATGCGAGGAACTCGGTCTGATACGCTTCACAATTCCAGAGGAGTTGAAATGTGTAGAGCATATGAAGTTGAGCATGCTGACTAAAGAGAGCTTAATCAGCACATATCATGATGTCTTCAACGGCCCTATTGACTCTCTGCCTGGCAAACTTCACTTTGAGCTGGACAGCACTGTTGCCCCAGTGCAATGCGCCCCCAGAAATGTACCAGTGGCCCTCAAAGCAGCCGTTAAAGCGCAGTTGGACCAGTATGAAAAGGATGGGCACTTAGTCACAGTCACACAACCCACTGACTGAATAAGCAATCTGGTCATAGTGAAGAAGCCAGAGAAACTTAGGCTCTGTATTGACCCCAGACCCCTGAACCAAGCTCTCAAGCGGTCCCATTACCTTATGCCCACCCTAGATGATGTGCTGTACAAGCTGCCAAAAGCACGTATCTTTGCGCTGGTGGACGCGCGGGACGCGTTTCTACAGTGCCGCCTGGATGAGGAGAGCAGCTTGATGACTACATTTTGGACGCCGTGGGGCAGGAAACGCTGGCTGAAACTCCCTTTTGGTGTGTCAGTTGCGCCAGAGCTGTATCAGAGGAAGCAGCACGAGCTCCTGGTGGGCTTAAAAGGAATTGAGCCTATAGCTGACGACATCTTAATTGTGGGCTGTGGGGACACAGAGGAAGAAGCCATTCAAGACCATGGCGCAAACCTCATCGCACTGATGGACAGATGCAGGGAAGTAAAATTGAGGCTAAGTTTGAAGAAGCTGCAATTTCGAGTTAAGGAAGTCCGCTTTCATGGCCATGTTCTTTCAGTCGAGGGCCTCAAAGCTGACCCTGACAAGGTCAGAGCAGTTCTAGACATGCCCAACCCCACGGACACTAAAGGTGTGCAGCGTTTTGTGGGGTTTGTGAACTACCTATCCAAGTTCATGCCGCGCTTATCAGAAGTCTGTGAACCACTGAGGAGGCTGTTGGACAAAGATGTACAGTGGCACTGGCTGCCGAAGCACGATGCGGCCATTACAGAGATCAAGACGCTGATTACAGCTGTACCTGTTTTGAGGTATTATGACATCAACAGGCCAGTCACCATACAGAGCGACTCCAGCCAGACGGGTCTGGGCTGCTGTTTGCTACAGGAAGGACAGCCAGTTGCATTTGCATCCCGTGCATTGTCCCAAACAGAGCAAAATTATGCTCAAATAGAAAAAGAATGCCTGAGCATTGTGTTTGCCTGTCAGCGATTCCACTACTACCTGTATGGGAGAGGTGATATTACAGCAGAGACAGATCACCGCCCGCTGGTGTCCATCTTCCTTAAGCCCCTTCTCAGTGCGCCTCCAGAGCATGCTCCTCACGCTTCAGAATTACTGCCTCAAAGTGGTGTACAAACCAGGCCCGGAAATGTACATCAGTGACACGCTCAGCAGAGCTGCTACCCCGCCACAGAGCACGGACACGCAGTACAGCCGGGAAATGGTCTGCAGCTTGCAACAGGAACAGTACGACACCGCGGCAATTCAGCAGACAGACTATTTGAACGTCACCAGCCAACGCCTCACTCAAATCCGACAACACACGGAGAAGGATGAGTGTCTTCAGATGCTTAAGACTGTCGTGCTGAAAGGATGGCCAGACTGCAGAGAGGAGACGCCCATAGTGATTAGAGGGTACTGGGCCATCAGAGACGAAATCAGTGTGCAAGACGGCGTACTCTTCAGAAGCCAGCGTGTTATCATTCCTAAAACTTTGCGATCAGAAATGCTGAGACGGATCCACTACAGCCACATAGGGGGAGAGGCTTGCTACAGGCAAGCCCGTGACACCTTATTGTGGCCCAACATGCAGGGAGAAATAAAAGACTTTGTGCAACAATGTTCTGTGTGCAATGAGTATGCACATGAACAACAGAAAGAGACCATGATGTCACACCCACTACCCACACGTCCCTGGCAGATAGTGAGCATGGACCTGTTCAACCATGCAGGAAAGGATTTCCTGCTCGTGGTGGACCATTACTCTGACTTCTGGGAGGTCGATCTGCTTCCTGACCTCTCAGCTGAGACTACGATCCTGAGGTGCAAGGCTCAATTTGCACGCCATGGCATACCAGACCGGGTCATTTCTGACTGTGGATGTCAGTTCGCATGTGGAGCTTTCAGGACATTTGCAAATGAGTGGTGCTTTGAGCATGTTACCTCATCGCCAAGACACCCAAAAGCCAATGGCAAAGCTGAGTCGGCAGTTAAGATTGTAAAAAGCCTTTGCAGAAGAGCTGCGTTCGCTGGCGAGGACCCATGGAAAGCTATTCTTCATTGGAGGAACACGCCCTCAGAAGGACTGCACTGCAGTCCTGCCCAGCGACTGATGTCGCGGAGACTGAGAATGCACCTCCCTGTGACGGACCAGCTTCTGATGCCCCGGGTCATCAATGAGGTTCCAGACAAACTGTGTATGAAACGCCAGAGGGCAAAACTGAGCTATGACAGATCAGCCAAAGATTTGCCTGAGCTAAACATTGGTCAGCCAATCAGGATGAAACCACTCCCTGGGGACAGGACTGGCCGGTGGAGAAAAGGGGTGTGCCTGCAGCAGGCGGGTCCCAGGTCCTATGTTGTTAATGTGGAGGGGACAGCGTACCGTCGTAACAGGGTCGATCTTAGACCAGCAAAGGGAGTCCCCTCGTTGTCAGCAGGGAATCTAGAACATCCCCCAGAGCCTCCTGGGGATGCACATGCCACAGCAGAGAGCGCTGCGAGCGAGGATAGCAGTGAAGAGACAGGCACCAGTCATGGGGGTGCACCCCATTCCTCACAAACCATTTGCACACCACACCGAGCGGAGCAGGGCCAGTCATACTCCCGGAGTGGCCGGCTAATTAAACCTCGGGATAGATTAAACCTTTAAGTGGGGCTAACTGAACAAGCAAACAAAAACAATGTTAACAGCTGTCTTATCAGTATTTGTGTTCTGACAGCTGTGGTAGGTAATAGCCTGTTAATCAGTTGGGGTGTTCTTAGCAGAGTTAACAGGGGGAGTTTAATCAAGTTCATGTTATTGACAATGTCATTTAATGTTTGAATATCTTACTACAGGAAGGGAGATGTTACAGGGTATCCTGTTGTACTGCTTAGGCAGCAGCTCCACCTTGTGGAGACTTTATGTATGTATACCTTGTAACAGGAAGTCTTCTGTGTTGTGCTATGAGTGCATGACAGTTGTGCAAGATATAAACAGATAAACGCACTGTTCTTGACAGCCGTTTGTGTAGCATCCTTATTAAACGATATACAACAGTATACTTATAAAAATGACACGATGATGCCAAATGTTACAAGTCTCAAAACATTTATTGAACTTAAAAATCTATATTTCTGTCTGTAAATAAAGCTGGAAAAACTCGGTGAACACAGCAGCCACAAATCGGCCAATGCCGTTTTTTATATGAAAATGTATTTAACCTACCTCAAATCAAATCAAAAATTAAGTTTACTTCAAACTCAGCAACAAGAGAATCAGTTAAGGAGGTTTAGAGAAGTTTACAGATGGACATGGGTGCAAACACACCAAATTCTGTAGTTTATACTGTGGGCCTGAAGTTTTATATGGACATACATTAAGTCATCTTTTTCTCAAGAGATGTGAAAATCAACACAGCATCTTGCATCCCTTTAAGGTCTGAACTATCCGCCATCTCTTCAGCGTAATGTCAGTGCAAAGTGCTTTTATGTGGTGTTGCTTTAGATATTCTTTGTGCTGTATGTTTTGACTGCATAATGCCAACCATTTTTGACTAACTAATTACTTTTTCTACACAAAATATGGACAATCCAATATGGTCGTCACTACCGAAACTTTACTGTCACTACCGAACATTTGAGGTCACGACAGAAACAAATAATTTTCTGGAAAAATAAAATAGGCTTTGTTATCAGAAAAGATGACATAATTTTATTTAGTAAGATAAAAATTTAAACTAATGATTCCTTGAATTTCAAATCTGTATCAGTGCATGTATGGCAATTACAGTACAGAGAAATATTGCTTTCAAAATGCATTCTATTTGATGAACCACTCTTATAGTTTTGTTAAAATTATATTTCTAATCAATATAACTATGAAACTGTCTTAAAAAAATGTAAAAAATATATTTAGAAGATTAATGTAAAGAAAATCAGAATAGGCTATTAAAAACCTAATTTTTATATCAAATGGTGTTGTGTTTCGGTAGTGACACATTTTGGGAGAGAGAAAACATATCAAAACTGTAGAAAAACATGCTAGGAAACTAAAGTGTCCAATCAGTAGATTAGTGTTCCTTAGATGTTCTACTATGTTTATGACTACAAAGCTTGCAGGAAAAAACACACTTTTTCAAGAAGTTTTGAAGTGTCAATTTGCACCAATTCGGTAGAATGGCCCATATATTGGGCAAACATGTACGCACATGTATAAGAGTTGGTACGCATATAGATCTCATTGACCCAAACAACTTTCACCATCAAACATTTTAGCTCCGCCCAACAGGAAGTGGGCCATTTTGGATTGTTTAAAAATGCATACGGTAAACTTTTAAATACTCCTCCTAGGGGATTCATGGTATTGACACCAAACGTGGTGATCATGATGTCGAGACATTGTACTTGCTAAATTGCAAAGGGATTTTTGATATCTCGACTGGTTGTGCCATGGCGAGGCGACAAATTCATGGCGAAATCAGAGAAACAGGAAGTGTCTAATATCTAAGTTTAAAAAATGAGTGCGTACGCACAAAACGGGGCTGGAAACATGCGTATGCCAATTCCCAAGCAGAGGTTCTGATTTATAAAAAAACAAACTTGATGGGAGAATGGGCTTGCAGGGTGGGATATTAGGATGATTCATGTACGCACACTTGCAGGTGATCTATGAAACTTTTATTTAATTTTAAAGGCATATTTAAGCCTTACAGTTGCATGCAGTGAACTTTTAAATACTCCTCCTAAGGAAATAATGTGATTGAGTCCAGAAGTGGTCAACATGATGCCAAGACATCGTAGATGCTAAATTGCGAATGGATTTTTGATATCTCAAATGCTGTTCCCATGGCAACGTGTCAAACTTTGCTTTCATTTTACGGCATATTTAAGGCTGACAGTTACATGCTGTGAACTTTTAAATACTCCGCCCAACAGGAAGTGGGCCATTTTGGATTGTTTAAAAAATGCATGCGGTAAACTTTTAAATACTCCTCCTAGGGGATTCATGTGATTAACACCAAACAAGGTCAACATGATGCCAAGATATTGGAGATGATAAATTGCAAAGGGAATTTTGACATCTCAAACGCTGTTGCCATGGCAACGCATCAAAGTTTATTATAATTTCAGGCATATTTAAGGCTCTTGGCGTGCTTAGATTAACTTCAAATTTGGCACACATATCAGAGTTGTCGACTGTTAACTGTGGACAAAAAGGTCAGACATAGGTATGTCCCTTAAGTCGCTCAGTAGCACCCCCGTTTGTCTAAAATGTGGGGTTTGTTTTACCTACAGTACCCAAATGGGTCAGTAACAACATTAAATAGCCCATGGATATTTACCCACTTGATGCACTTGCCCACTGTGCATTGTTTTCTCGGAGGCACCGTTTAGCGATAAAAAAGTGTGAGGGCCCACCATCGCTGCATGCAGCTATATTTAGGGCCCAAGGACCGAGGACCAGAATGGCCTGCACCGAAAGGTACAAAGCCCTATTGTTTTTGCTCGAATTTATTATTTCTAGGGCCCGAGCACCCGTGGGTGCAAAGCCCTATTGTTTTTGCTCAGTTTCTTCTTCTCCAAAATGAATCGCATTTTTGAGGGCCTTAACATGCTCGAAAACTCATTAAACTTTGCACACACGTCAGAAGTGACGAAAATGTACATGTGGTATAGGTGTCAGAAGTGGGTGTGTAGAATTGACTCGATAGCGGCATCTGCAAAATTTCACGAGAACAGCTCTCCCGCTAGGAAAAACGTACAGATACAAAATTTGGTAGGGTCATCTATCATCTCAAGACCTACAAAAAAGTCCATTGGAACCAAGTTCTAAACCCCACAGGAAGTCGGTCATTTTGAATTTTCTCTGTGATTTCTGTGCAAATTTTCCCATTTCCAGGGTTTGTACTTTAACTAACTCCTCCTACAGATTTAATTAGATCATCATCATATTTGGTCAGTATCATCTAAAGGCCTTTGCAATGTTAAATTGTGGAGCTTTTGACTTTTCGTTAGAGGGTGTGTCCATGGTGGCCTGACAAATTTCACCATTTTCACATGAAACAGTAAGTTGTTATAACTCAGGCATACAATGTCCAATCTGATAAGGGTCTTGGCCTGAACACATTTCAAAGCCAATATTTAGCTTTGGTCATAGCGCCACCTAGAGGTAGCAGGAAATGCCATGTTTTACGCCGTGATTTACTGCTCTTAGATATTTAATCAAATCATCATCATATTTGGTCAGACTGATGTTAAGCCTTTTGCAATGATAAATTGCAAAGATCTTGACTTTTCGTTGAAGGGCGTTTATGTGGCGGCATGTCAAAATGTGATGTTTCACCATAAAACAGGAAGGTGTTGTAATTCAGGCATACATTGTCAGATCTGCCCCCAACTTAACATGTTTGATAAGGGTCTTGGCCTGAACACATCAACATTGCATAATTCAGTAACAATCATAGCGCCACCTAGAGGCAGCAGGAAATACCATGTTTTACGCTGTGACTTACTGCTCTTGGAGATTTAACCATATCAACATCATATTTTATCAGTCTTATATCAAGACCTTTTGTGATGATAACTAGCAACGACCTTGACTTTTCGTTAAAGGGCGTGTCCGTGGCGGCCTCGCAAAGTATTGCTAAATGAATCGCATTTTTGACAGCCTAAACAAGCTCAAAAAGTCATGAAACATTGCACACGTCTAAAATGTGGTGAAAATTTTTCTTTAAAATAGGCTTCAGAATTGGAGGTGTAAAAATGTCTCTATAGCGCCACCTACAAAAACTTAAGAGAGCAGCCCCCTACTATAAAAAAGTGTCACAAGGTGACTATCTTTTTTTCTTTGGGGCGGAACCAAAATTATGGAAGTTTGGTTCCGCCCGGAAGTGTTTCCGCCCGGACCGGAAAAGACGAACACCGGACTTCCGGTAAGCGCCGCGAGCGGGAAATCGGTGAATTCGATGCACCTGTGCCTAGTTAGGGACAGCGGTTAGTGATTGGAAGATACGCTGAACAAGGCAGTACTTAAGGCCAAGTTTATTCACAGTCGAGAGACCTTTTGGGTGTGTGTGGAAGCGCTGTGTTGTGGCCGCTGGTGCGCTGTTTGTGGCTGCCTAAACTCTCTCTATCTCTCAGGCTGGAACTGTTGATTGTGAAGTCATCGCGAACCTTAAAGGTTGTGAGGAGAACGAACACATGACGGATTGAGACGAAGTGAAAAAGGGGATTGAAACGGCATCGCTGTGAGTACCTAGATCTAGCTGAAAGTGTCTTGTGTATTAACCTGGCTTATGTTAACTCCCTCCAGGAGAAGGAGGACGGCCCTACCCCTCATAGAGCGTGGTGGGTGAGCCGAGGAAATACTTACCGATGCAGACACAACAACGACACCACTAGCTGGGCCGCATATTTCCATCGCCATATCTGAACTAAGCGAAGTGAGGGAAGACGGGCGCCTTTTTCGTACACTTGGAGTGGTGGGTGAGTCTTTGTGCTGTGGAAACCTTTATTTTTGACGTGGTGCTGTATATTGCTGTGGGTTGCTGTGTATTGCTGTGTGTCTTGTCAGATCAACTCCCGCCTTCACGCACTTCGTTGAGAGAAGACAAAGAGGCTGCTGGCTTCAGCTCAGTTCAGTACAGCATACGTTGTGAGCGTGCTTCGGGCCTCCAGAAATAGTACGGTGCCCAGAAGCGATTTTCCCCCGTCTAGACATCGGGCGGATGTGAGGAGTGGCGGTGAAGAGCCGAGGAAACAGCAGAGGTGTGAGTACGATTTGGGGCTATTATTATTGATGTTTTCGATTGCATAAACATTGTTGTTGCAGAGAGAGAGGTGACGTAATTCCATCGTCCCGTGGCCTCTACAAAGGGGCGCCCCTGTCCAGAGTTCGAACGCCTGACGGTAACGAGGAAAGGGTAGCGCTCGGCCCGGTGAGATGTTGGGATATTCCACCCCTCTGCCACCATCTAGCGGTCGTGAGGGTTCGCCCCCGACGCCACCTAGGAACTACCTACCCCATCGCACGTCGCACCGACTGCTGTAAGTCCGCCACTGCTGCCTGTGTGCCTATTAATCTCTTAAGATGTCGATCCATAGAGACGGAGCATGCACTGTATCCGGTAGACTTGTGGGGAAGAACCTGAGGAGAAACCGGGCAAAAACCTGTACTTACGGTACGCTGAGTCCAGTCGAGAGGTGAGAGCCATCTTAAAGCAAACTAACTGTGCTTCTGTGTCCAAGCCGATACCTGTGGAGAGAAGAGGAGAGAGAGTGAATATTCTGAGGAGAAACCGAGCAAAAAACCTGTACTTACGGTACGCTGAGTCCAGTCGAGAGGTGAGAGCCATCTTAAAGCAAACTAACTGTGCTTCTGTGTCCAAGTCGATACCTGTGGAGAGAAGAGGAGAGAGAGTGAATATTCTGAGGAGAAACCGAGCAAAAACCTGTACTTACGGTACGCTAGTCCAGTCGAAAGGAGGAAGAAGGAGCGCACCACGGATTATTAAGGCCAGGCCGGAGCCTGAGTCCCACGTCCCGGACCCCCGTTGGCCCCTTGCTTCCCGTCATCCCCCGGCTGGAGGCCCACCTGGAGGGCAGAGCTAGATTTTGTTTTAATCCCCTTTCCCCATTCCCCAAGACATTTTAAATATTTAAATTCAATAAAGATTGTTTTATACTTACCTGTTCTCGTGTTGTCTGGTCATTGGGTTGCCTTTGGGGACCTCCTCGAGGTGGAAGTTGAGAAGGGGCGTGGCTTTAGCCTAGCACAGCCAGCCCCTGGCCGTGACAAAAGCACAAATACGAAATGTGATAGGATCATGTATCACCCCAAGACCTACAAAAAAGTCTCTTGGAGCCAAACTCTAAACCCCACAGGAAGTCGGACATTTTGAATTTTCACTGTAGCTTGAGTGCAAATTTTGCCATTTCTGGGCTTCGTACTTTAACAAACTCCTACAGATTTCATTAGATTAAAACCATATTTGGTCTGTGTCATCTAAAGGCCTTTGTGATGCTAAATTGCAAAGATCTTGAATTTTCGTTAGAGGGTGTGTCTGTGGCGGCCTTTTAAATTTCTGCTTTTTGCCATAAAACAGGAAGTTGTTCTAACTCAGGCTTACAATGTCCAATCTGACCCATGCTTCACATGTTTGATAAGTGCCCTGGCCTGAACACATCAACATGGCAATATTAAAAGACAGTCAAAGCGCCACTTGCTGGGAGCAGGAAATGTAAGGTTTACACAGTGATTTATTGCTTATTGAAATGTATTCAGATCATCATCACATTTGGTCAGTCTGAACTTAAGGACTTCACAATGATAAATCTTGATAAATGAAGATCTTGAATTTTCGTTAAAGGGCGTGTCGTGGCGGCCTGGCAAAGTTTGATGTTTCGCCATGAGAAAGCTGTCATGCTGTAACTCAGGCATACAATGTCCGACCTGTCACAGACTTCATATGTTTGACAAGGGTCCTGGCCTGAACACATCAATGTAACAACAATCAGTTAAAGTCATAGAGCCACCTGCTGCACACAGAAGGTGTGGCACATCAAAATTCTTTTGAAAATGCACCTATATTTATCCACTTAAATTCATATCACCCTGGTTCACTGCTTTACTAAGGCCATAGGGTGGCGGTGCACATGCGTGTGAGGGCACTTTTATCACTGCTTGCAGCTTGAAAGAAACATGCCCACATTTTGGTAATTTAGCTTATTCACTGTATGCTTAAAGGTGCAGTGTGTAATTTTAGAAGGATCTCTTGACAGAATGCAAAATAATATACAAAACTATATTATCAGGGGTGTACAAAGACCTTTCATAATGAACTGTTAACATGTTTGTCCGGTGGCAGCTACCGTAGCTTCTCTATGTGTTTCAAAAGCAAGAGGTGAGCAGTGGATTCAATTCGCAACCTCACAACTAGATGCCGCTAAAATTTACACACTGCACCTTTAAGAGTTAGATAAGTGCATACATACCTTTCTCATCTCTGTGCGTGCTGTAACTCTGTCTGACGCAGCCCCGCTAGCTTAGCTTAGCATAAAGACTGGAAGCCAACATTTTCCTATTTATATTGTGTGATTTATATAGTCACATCGTGTACAAATAACAAGGTCGTATGAGACACACACATCTTTTTATCGTATAGTATGGGGAACTATATTCTCGGGCGAAGCACTGCTGCTTGGGTGGAGTGATTTGCTCGCAGCATCTGAGTGAGAAGCCCCGTGGTGAGGAACAGAGAGTTCACTTAGAGTTGGAGTAACGGAGTTAGCGATTGCTGGATAGTAAATGTATTACAATCATGGGTGTTTACTGTATTGTAAAGAGCTGCAACAATAAACAGGGGATAACAAGTACCATGATATTTCATAGAATTCCAACAAAAACACTGACCTGATGAAACAATAGCTGATTGCTCTGGATATAGCTCCACACACACCTGTAGCCACCATTATTGCTCAGACCATTTCACAGAGGACAACTATTTTCAAAAAAAAAAAAAAATGGAATTTGTATTTGCCACACGGACAATGAAACGTGTGCTGAAGAATACGGCCATCCCATCGATCGTACAGACAGGACAGCGGATCACCTGCGGCTACGGTAAGTGTTCTGTTATGTTTTTAGATGACTAAATTAGTTTACTGTAACAGTGCCATTAGCTAGATCTAATTTAACTTTTGTAGCATGCCCCCCAAGACAGAGACGAAACCTTTACTGATGGTTTTTATGATGCTTTAACCCTTCTTAAACCTTTTCCGTTCACCATAACACCAACGTAAGAGCTGCAATTTACATAAACATACGATTTATTAGCTAACACGGTTCAAAATCTGCTAGCTTTACATTTATGCAAAATAACACATTAACAGAAGAAATATGCATTTGTCAAACTATTAAACATACCTTTTGCCTCTTCTGAGGGGGTGCAAGCATGAATTACACATATATTTTATCATCCAGTGTCGATGAACGCTATCGTATTCGTTATACTAAAACTGCACTAACCCGAGCGTGCGCTCCACTCAAACCTAAACACAAAGCGCGAAGCTTAACACAGGAAGTCAAAACATTGCACTTTAGAATTTCAAAATAAAAGACAAACACATTTCCTACAAAATATACTGATGGTTATTTACACTCCCACAAAATTATGCGTTTTGTTATATCAGTATAACCACAATGGAGAATTTTCAACAACAAATAACCATTTATCTTAATTAGTTTATGAACATTCTAATATCAGAATTAACTTTTGCACAGGACGCTCCACAATAGAAAGCTTACTACTGCGTTGACCCTTGTTATTCAGTTTTTTATCTCCAAAGGAGATTTTCACTCGTCTCACGAGTCCGTCCTTCCCTTTAACAGTCTCCAGGACTCACCTCTGAGTGACAGTTCAATAATGTCCAACACAATGTCACCTTCTGTTAGATTCCTTTTTTGGTAAGTGCCAGCGCTGTCTAGCAATAATGTTGTGCAAATATTCATGCCTCCACCTGCACCACAACTGATCAGTCAAAAACTGCACACGACGCCATCTCTTTGATCCATAGAGGTCCTCCTTTGGAAAGGCACCAGGTGGGGGCAGAGTTGTGCTGGATTTCATGTGAAGCAGGTGGTTAGGGGTAAGTGGTTCCAAGCTGTCAGGGTTGTTAAGGTTGTCCGTAGTGAAGCATCATTTAGTCTACCATGCGCCAGTGACAGAGTAGAATTCAACACACTTCTGACAGTCCTTATCTGGTGCACCCACACTCCGCCTGCGTGACTGGAGTGCGGTGCATTCATCACAAAGACAAAGCAACGGTTCTGCTCATCCCTGGGATCCAGTAGCCACTGGATCTGATTTCGTTTGTGGTGAAGCCCTTTCCTTGATGCTTTACTTCATTGTGACAGTGAGCTATTATGAATTTGGTCACATGACGTTCCTTTGGAATCACAATAGGGTGTTTGAAAGAGTCTTTGATAGACGAAAGTCTCCCTCCGACCTTAACGAGACCGTCTGTGTCCCTGAAAATGTCTAAGTGGAACAGTTTGTTGTGATGTGGGAGCTGATTGCCTTTGTTTATTAGTTGTATCTCCTTTCCATATGTTTGTCTTTGAACATCCTGAATGATGACACGTACTGCACTTTCTTGTTCACTCACTGTAGCCGGCGGATCTGATTTGACTTCTTGGCCCTTCTGATGAGACGTGCTACAGCTTTGACTGCTTTGGACCATGATGAAAACTTGGACAAACGTTCAGAAAGGCTGAATGTCTCCGTAACTTTGGTTAACATTGTTTGTATTTTTCTGACTTCAGGATCTCCAAGAGACAGTTCTAACTCTACACTTTGTGTTGCGGGCAGGTCTTTCTCCCAAAGAAAGGAGGGGCCGGTGAACCAGTTAGAAGAGAGAAGCTCAGTGACAGATTTACCCCTAGATGCCATATTGGCTGGGTTCTCTTCAGATGGCACGTAAAACCATTGCTGAGGTTGTGTACTTTGGCAAATCATTTGGACCCTATTCGCTAAAAAAGGTATGAAAACGACGTGCCTCATTGTTTACATAGCCCAAAACTACCTTAGAATCTGTCCAGAAATACTCTTTGACTTGAGCGTAGCAGAGTTCTTCTCTCAACATGTTACTAATGGAGACTGAAACTACAGCTGCAGTTAGCTCAAGTCTAGGGATTGTAGTCAGCTTGGTTGGAGAAACACAGGCTTTGGCTATTACCAATGAACAGTGAATCCCCTCTTTACTGTTTTTGGCTTTTAAATAGGTGCATTGTCCATAACCACTCGTGCTCGCATCCGAAAAGTGGTGCAACTCTATTTCTTTAATCTCTCCAAAACTAGCAGGAAAGTAGCAGCGAGTTATGTTTACATTGTTTAAGTTTGCAAAGTCACGTTGCCAGCTCTCCCACTTTGGCCTCAGTGATTCTGGCAGGGGGTCATCCCAGTTGATACCTTGGTGACACATTTCCTGCAGGATTCTTTTTCCGTGAAGTACATATGGCGCCAGGAAGCCAAGGGGGTCATAGATGGATGCAACAGTAGATAAGATGCCTCTACATGTTGCTGGTTGGTCCTTTAAGGTGTTGTCAAATCTAAAACACTCCCTCTCAATGTTCCATTGGATGCCTAAGGCCCGTTCTTGTGGCATGTCTTTGAGTGTTAAGTACTTTGTTTTTGTTTCTACAGCACGTTCAGATGGCGGGATGCTTTGTAGCACAGCAGGGCTACTTGAGATAAATGTATGTAGATGGAGACCTCCTTGCTTGCATATCTCTGTTGCCTCTTGTGCGAGCTGTATTGCCTTTTCAACTGTCTGTGCTTGTCCACATAAAAGTCCTTTTCCATGAACTCAGATCCTGCAGGGTGAGTGTGACACTGTTCTTTAGCTAAATACCTTAGTCCGTAATTTGCACACCCTGGGGATGATGTCGCACCGAAAAGATGTACCTTCATTCTGTACACAAGTGGCTGTGTCTCTGTGTTGCCGTTTTTCCACCACAGAAAACTCAGGTAATCTCTGTCGCAGGGCTGAACGTGAAACTGGTGGAACATCTTCTATATATCGCACATTAGAGCGATAGGACGTTGTCTGAACCGAAGGAGGATGCCTGTTAGATTGTTAATCAGATCTGGCCCTTGGAGAAAATGATCGTTTACACTTGTACCATTGTGTTTGGCCGAACAATCGAACACAACACGTAGTTTTGTGGGTTTTTTGGGGTGGTATATCGCGTGATGGGGAATGTACCATCGTTCGCCTCGTTTTCCTTCATTGTGTACCTCTTCAACATCACCTCTCTCAATAATGTCCTTCATGTACGTTATATAGTCTCTTTTGTAATTTTCATCATTTTTGTTGAACTTTCGCTTTAAGTGTTCGAGTCTGATTTCAGCAAGCCTTCTGTTGTCGGGCAAATGGGGTCTTTGTCTGAATGGTAGAGACATCTCACAGTGTCCTTGTTAATTTTTCCTTAATCCCTCCTTAAACTTGTCCAAAAAGATGAGATCCTCTTGTGAGACCGTTTTGTCACTTGCCTCTGTATCCTTAAAATCCGACTCTAGCACACGAATCACGTCCATGGGTGTAACAGGGGGTAATTCCTTTATTGTTATCCTATGACACAAACTTGACTGAGTTTCATTAAGCGCTGGTGTGGAGCCTCCAACGATACTCCACCCAAGGTCCATGCGGATTGCATATGGCTCCTCTCCTTCTCCTACGAGAACTTGTCTTGGAGCTAAAGTTCTGGGACAGTTAAATCCGATAAGGAGTCCAACATCACAACTCAACAAAGTGGTATCTTATCTGCAATTTCTGTCAGATGGGGCCATTGTTTTGCAGTGTCACTAGTGGGTATGTTGTCATAGTCAACTGGAATAAAGTCTTTGGTATATGAGGGGGGTAGGTTGATGCAAATGTCTGAATCATAACCTCTCACACACATTCCAGAGACTCTGTGACTCTTAACAGTAGAATGAACACCTAGCATGGTAGTTAGCTTTAACTTTACAGGGTGAGTTTCCGCTCGTAGCTGTTTGCTTACAGTTTTTTCCAATTGCTAACACACTAAAATGACATGAACAGCACAACTATTTAAACTGACACACAGAGAGCAACACCTCTTCTCAAGTCTCCAAAAGTCTAAACACATTTCCTGCTTTACACACATTTTGCAATTCACAATGGCACTTTTTAAATGCACTGAACACGGTTCTCTGCACAACAATCTGACATAAAGTCACATGTTTGCCTTTTCAGAACACTACCATTCAAAATGACACTACACGACCTAAATGGCCAATATATGTGCCACCTGCCCAAACACCTGAATGGTTAATTGTTAACACTTCAATCAGGATGTAAGCACTAGAAAAGACCACAGGTACGTCATTGGCCACAGAGCCATTATAGATGTTCCTGGCTAACGTGGTGGGAACATCACAATGTGTGCTGCCATCTCCAATATGGATGGTGTCCTCCACCGTCATGCCAACCTTGATACAACACAGCCCATATTCTCACATTTCTAGAAAGACTCCACAACATTCTCATACCATCAGAGTGTATGCATGATGTAGACCAAAGAAACCGGTATGTTGTAGTATAGCACAACGTGAGCTTTCATCGTGTAGCTCCAGTCCAAAACTGGTTTGCTGACTACCAAACATTTATTGTGCAATACCTCCCACCATACTTGCCATTTTTGAACCCCATAGAAGAGTTATATGGAAGGTATATGACCACCAGCCCGTTGTGCGCATGCCTCT